>NW_026623111.1:23080345-24330345 GCF_023065955.2 Ursus arctos | reverse complement strand
CCTACAAGCAGTCCAAAAAACCAAACTGTCCCAGGAAGCCAGGTGGTCCCTTAAATGTTCATGCATAGTGTTTCCCTGGAGAGTAACTAGAACCATGGCTCCATTTTGAGTTGCAAAATGCAGTTACCATTTCCATATAAAATTAAATTTTTGGAGGCAGAGAATTATGCCAAGAAACAGTGAACTTTGGAGAAACAGCAATGGCAATGAGCAGCAAGGCCATTATAATGTGTGGCTGCTTGGATTTAGACATCGTTTCATCATATCTACATTTGTTCTATATTCATTATGTCTTAGGGTTCGAGGATGGCCCAACAATGGTTCTACAAAATTAAGAAATGCAAAATTGTATAGGAAAATAAAAACAGATAATATAGAATATGACCAGGTTTCCAATGAAACAGACATAACAAAATGCCATGAAACCTGCTTAGGATTTAGGGTAGGCATTGCAAAGGAGGGGGTTGTGGATTGAGACCTCTAAAAGAATTCTGATAGTTAACATATATTTGAGGGATCAGTTATAGGTTCCATATTTGGGGCCAGTGGCAAAAGATTAAAAAAAAAGAGAGAGAGAGGGTGGATAAGAAAACCACATCACTTTTGAAACTTGGAAGGATTAGAAGCAGATCATTTTTGGAAAGAAAGAAAATCCTATCTGATCAAGGGCATCACAGACATGGAGAATTATGACTACCATATGCCCTAGGATTCATCCTTTAGAAGGTCATTTTACCTTAAAATCTCTAAACTGTGGAGAATAACTCTGAGCTTAGAGCAAAGGAAGTAAAAGATCAATTTGTAAATATATGGGGAAATGGAGCAAGTGGGTACAGACTACTAATTTTTAAAGCATGACAAAAGAGAGAAGTAGGATTGCAGTTAAAAAGATTTGTGTAAAGAGTTTTATTTATTTATGGTCATTTTTATCTTTCTTCATTGTTACTGAAAGCATTTACTTTAAGGTACATATTTGAAGACACAAGCAAAAAGCCTCATAACATAAGGTGCAATGGGAATGAATGAAATCAGAGAAGATCAGTAAACTAAGAATTAAGAGAGAAATTAAATTAAAAATAGAATTACAAAGGTAAGGTAAACAGTAAAACATGTTGAGTAATTGCATGCACGGTGTGTGTGTGTGTGTGTGTGTGTGTGTGTGTGTGTGAGTGTGTAATAAGAAAAAAAATGGTATGTTAGAAATAATAGAAAAAGGAAAGAATTTCATTCCAAACAACCCTATAGATTCGCTATTGACCTCAGACAAGTTAGCTGACCTTTGGATCTTGTGCCTTAGGCTCAAGGTCTGTAAAATGGACCTAATAATACCTGCCCCTTACTAACTTAAATTCTCTAAGAAATAACCAGATAGTTTATAAAAAGAGCCTTAAGCTCCCTCAAAGTCATATACTATAAAAGGAACCATACCTCAGGCCACAGCTATATAACTAGAGCGAGAGCTCCCATTATGTTTTAGGTTCTTTGTCTTTTTATTTTTTTCTTGTCTCTGTTGCTGTTGTTGTTGTTGTTGTTGTTGTTGTTGTTGTTGTTGTTGTTTTTAATATAGAGCTGGCTCAGTAACTCACTAAGTTTCTAAATGGAATTTAAAAAATTCCTATGAAATTTCAAGCCTAGTTCTCCTGTTAGTGCCGCGCTTTTATTGTTCCTAATGCAAGTTTTTTGTAAAACAAATATGTAATACAATGACACCACGTTTTCAGAAAGTATTTGAATCTAATCATCGATTCAGCATGAATATCTCTACATCACTTACTTTGGAATGCCACTTATCAACTTTTTTTTATCTCCATTATGATACAGAGAAGAGTTTCACTTGAAGACACACCCTACTATAGGGACTTCACAGATATTTTAAAGGTTGTTACAAATATATTCAATGGTTAACTCCAGATAATATGCAGTTCCTGGGGCACTAAGTGGACCTTCACTGTTACCCCAGGCTCCAGTTGGTAGAAGTACATTCGAGTTGGTATTGCTTCTAAGTCCTATAGACTTAGAATAAGCATTCTCCATTCTTGTATAATTTTATTCACTTATTTTCTGAAAACTGACAGTTCACAAGGAAAGTAGTCAGAAGTGTTAATGGGGATGTCTTCCATCTTCTATTTGCCTGCTGTGGGGGGCCCAGAATGGCTGCCTCTTTCTTCTCTCCCCTATTCATTGGAAATGCTCATGAGCCCCTCGTAAGAGATGTGTCAATGCAGTTACCATTTCCATATAAAATTAATCTCACAGACTGGAAAGGACAAACACAGCAAATAAAGATTTAAGTCGGGTGCTGTGAGGTACGCCATGTAACATTGAATAAACGCATTTGCTCATTAATATTTTTGATACTTTTTTTCTGGAAAATGTGAACAGATGCTAAAACTGATATATCAGTAAATTTAGGATTAGGAGAAAGACAGCCTGCTTGATGAGGAAAGGCGTTAGACTGTATTTGGCTATAGGATTTTGTTATCTAAAGACATTATTGCAAGGGGTAGAGCATTCATGAGGGGAAATGCAGTGAGCATTTGATTCATTACTCTTTTCTATAAAATTGTATCTTCTTAATAGATAATGCAATTTACCAAACAGTAAACTTAAATCGAGGCAGTCTAACAGGTTTACAGGTCACACGAGATGTTATCACAATTTCTACTTCAAATATGAACTACCACCAGATTTCATCCTGCTCTTATTCAGAGGGCTCAAAGGAGGTCAAGTCAATACATTTTACATTCATAAGAGAGAGGATTGAAGCAATTTTCTAAAAAAAAAAAAATTTAACTCTCTAGAAAGCTGATGTCAAATTTTACTATAAGTATGATAACTGCCTCATTTTTATTTTATCTCACAGATTCATTAATTTTTAAAATTTTAAAGACCTATCAAATCACATCTTTTTGAAAGTATTGATATAAGAACATGTACTCTTTATAACCTGAAACTTTCAGAAAATTAATTTTGAAACTAATTAATATGCTATTCTGTTTTCAGAATACAATCACTGCCGAATATATATGACATTACTAGGTACAATCTATTTAAGAAAAAATCTTCACGAGAAAGTCCATTGATAGTTTCTAAGAAAAGCAACAGAGACCACGTGCATATCCACAAGTATATGGATCGTAACAAAACTTTTATTTTTATCCATTCTTAATCGTTAGATTTATTAAAAAGGTGACTACCATACCATGAAAGCACATATGATGTCCCACAACAGACACACTTAAAAATATTTGCCTTCTATCTATATTAGCAAAATCTTCTACGTTACAACCCGGAGAATAAACACTGTTTTCTTTGATCGGACAGTGGCCAATTTTAGAAAAGGGCAAACCACGGAGGTGAGCTTCGGGAATATCTTGTTATATACACTACTTACAGTAAAAGGAAAAACACAGCATTGGAGTAAGAGTGCAGAAACTTTCCCCTTGGAGTTCATTTCTTATAACCTAGTGACACCACGTTTATGGGGATTTTATTTGCAAGCGGATAGGACCCTACGGATGCCAGTGGAAAGGACTTCAGGTTAAATCTCTTTCCTTATTGAATACTGCTCTGTGTCTTACAGACAACTTTATTGAGAACTTTAAATCTGCACCTTCCTTTTTAGCTTCAATAGCTTCTTCATAAATCGTCTCCTTATCTGGAACTCACATACAGCTGTCTCAGTCACATCAATTACTTCTGAATGGGCTGAAAAGGCTTTTTTATTTTTTCCAATTCACTTAGTTACGTCCATCAAACAGACTTCTAATGACTCTCTTTGTCAGTCATAAAGCACTGAAACAGTCATGGAGCAGAACATTGCAGCATTCATCAGGAACACTACATTTTATTTTTAAAGAGGATCTATCCAAGACTGTGAGATCTTTTCTTGCAAAGGCACAGGTACTCGATTAGTCTGCAAACATTTTCAACTGACGTCAGCGGCTACTGCACAAACATATCTAGGATTCCACAGCGCTTTAGCCGGAGTACGTCTGGCAGGACCTTCAAACAAACTTTAATCAGGTCTTTTAAAGTTTTTAGGGGCAGCTTCTTTTGCTCACATCTCAATATTTTTCCATACTTCAAACGGTTTTTCCTTCTTTCAAGTCAATAGCAGATGAAAGGATATTAAAAGAAACATGTTGAAACACTGGGACTAGTTAATTAAAACACTCATTTGGGGAAAGAGGAGTTGACTAACTGTATTTGTTTCTTTTGATTTGCATGCAATTTCATGTTTGACATTATTATTTGTTCCACAGAAAACTAAGAATGCAGATGATACTTGATAGTTCCTAGTCCAGTAGATTGCAAAATATTTAATATTGCAAAAGAACAATGGTTATCGGTATTAAAACAGTAGCCACTATGTACTGGAAAAGTGTTATTAATTTTACTTATGCTGTCTCTTCTCCCCATGTCATCCCTACATGGGTCATATTATATTCTGATTTGGGGAATGAAAAAAAAATGAATTTCAGTATTTACTGCAAGAACTACTCTTGCCTTAAAACACAAATGGGTCTCCTAGTTCTCCCCCATAATGAAAAATATCAGGAAACAAAATGGCCAAAGCCTAAAATTCTTAGTAAATGCATGCAAACCTTTTTTTCTGAAACTCTGAAAATAGATTTTACGCTCTAAAACACAAATTGTGGATCCTCCATGTTGCCAACACAATTGCTTGACCCATCTTTTGCTTTATTTCCTGACTTCTATTAAACCTAGCCCAGGATTAACAAACTTTTCCTGTAAAGGGCCCTAAAGTAAATATTTTAGGCTTTGTAGGTCATAGGTCTCTGCCACAACCACTCAACTCTGCTGTCGTAGTGCAAAAAGAGCCACTGAAGATATATAAATGAATGAGCATGGCCATGTTCCAATAATACTTTATTTATGGAAATGGAAATTTGAATTACTTATAATTTCCCACTCTGTGAAATGTTACTTTAAAATTTTTTTCAACCATATAAAACTGTAAAAGATGAAACGTAAAAAAAAATACAACTTTACTGTTGTAGTAATATTTTTAAATATCACTGTGGACTTTTCAACTAGTGTGCCAAGTCCTCATAAACACTGTTTATCCATTACACCTCTGTTTCAATGACAGGGCCTTGAAAATAGTTTATATTCAATGGTCATTTATTAACATGTTTTGATATTACTTGTCCTTTTTGGAAATAACTCTGAATTGGGGAATCAGGAGAACTGGATTCAAGTACTGGCTCTGATATTAAGTGTGAAATCTGGGGAAAAGACTAATCCTTCAGCTTTAGCATCTTCAGCCTTAAAATGAAGAAGTTATGGCAGATGATATTTAATATCTTTTCCAGTTCTTTAATTCTCTGAAACTGTAAGAAGATAGGTGTGTTGGATCAGTGAATAGATGGTTGAAATCAGCAATTTTAAAGTAGACTTTGCTCACCCATTAAGAAATTCCTTAGAATACTTACTGCAGGCAAATACTAATGCATCTTGGAAAGCATTTACTCATCGAATAAAGATCATGAACAAAAATATGCATAATAATCAAACATTTTAGTCAATTACCTTAATGAGAAGCTGCAAAGGTGGTATGTTTCCCTTAGGCTGACCATTTTCGTGAAAAAGTAGAAACATTCATTTGAAATGTCAGCTCCATGGAATATGCTTGCTTAATTCTTCCCTATCCTCTGAAACCACCTCTTTTGTGAGTCCTTTCTTCACTGAACCACATAAAAATGTTGAGTTCCAGGACGCCTGGGTGGCTCAGTTGGTTGAGAGTCCAACTCTTGATTTCAGCTCAGGTCATGATCTCAGGGTCCTGAGACTGAGTCCCACTGGGGCTATGCCCTCAGTGGGGAGTCTGCTTCTCTCATTTTCCCTCTTCCCCTGTCTCTCCCCCCGTTCATGTGTGCACATTCTCTCTCACTTCCTCTCCATAAAATAAATAAATCTTTTTTAAAAAATGTTGAGCTCCTACTGTGTGCTAAAGTCTATGAGATCTCACTCATCTCTCAAATGTATGATTCTGATAGCAGAGGTTAGCAAGGTTCATAGGAAATAGGATGGTAAAAGCATGCTGGGCCATGATTGGATTACACCTCCCACTTCATTTGAGACCCTACCTAGTCCCTTGTAAGTTTCCATGTTTACACTCCCAGAGAAGCGGAAAGCAGAGGGAGTCCTAGTTAGGAAAAGAGAATATTGACAAGCAACTAATGAGAAAAACACTATCTTCACAATGACATTCAATCCAACAAAGACTTATTAAGCACTTGCTTTGTGCCTACCACTGTGCTGAAAAATCTACACGCTGCAAATTCAGGCATTCAGCTCAGTTGGGTAAGTGTAGATTAATCACGCAAAAGCACTCAGAATACAAGCTGAGGTTTCTTTTCTTCTTCTTCTTTTCTTTTGCCATTGTGATAAACATCAAAAGCTCAGTTCACATGCCGCTCAGTTGCTTTGCATGACTACTCTACACACCCATGGAGTTCCAGAAGCAGCTGAATGAGGTCGATAAACCTACGTCTTACACCCCGCAGTTGGAGTCAGTCTGCAGCAGTTCAAGGGAGCAATGCTGAAGAACCCAGTGGAACTGCGGGAAAACTGCCCAGGTTTCCAGCTACTAAAACACCAAAAATGAACAAATAGACAACAATAACAAAGATGAAAAATAGCCTTTCAAAAGCTACCTCCTAAAATACACAGAAGCTTAGAAGCGTAGAGAGAAGCCTGCCTCACGAGCGCCCTACTCAATTCTCCCCAACTGAAGTGAAGGAAAATGAAATGTGCATTTTCAGAGGCACTCAAACAGATGCTCCGGAGTGTTGTCTCCTTTTTTCCTTTTCCATCTTAGATATTTCACCCAAACTGCACCTGGAGAATCTGTTTAGGAAACTATATACATTGAAAAACATTTACTTTTCCTTTTCTACCGAATGGAATATTGTGCCCTTAAGTATTAAGCTTTCCTTAGTCTGGATGGATTAAAGGGTCTGACAGGAATCAAGACAGACAAATGGAGTAAGGCTCTGAAGTGCTACTTAAGCATTTAATTATTAAACTGAGTTGCAACCTGACTCGGGCTAGAATATCCTGCTATCCGTGCAAACATCCTGCTACCTGGGTGAACCCATTTTCTCTGCCGCTCCTGCCAACTTACTTGTTTTTATCTTACTTCTCTGCACTTTGGTAAAAAGAGAAACTACCAGTGTCCAGAAGGGAAAATGTATTCAATGGCCAGTATATGGTAATTTTCCTTCTTCAGTATAAGTCAAAGGACTCCAGAAAAATCAGTGGAAGTGGGTGTGGTGGGCAGAGAAATGGACCCTGCCGATATCCACATCCTAATCCCTGGAACCTGTGAAGAGGTGACCTGACATGCAAAGGGCAGTTTTAAATTGCAGATCAAATTAAGATTGCTAATCAGCTGACCTTAAGATAGGGAGATTACATTGGATTACCTGGGTGGACCCAATGTAATCTCCAGGATTCTTAAAAAAATAGGAAAGGCAAAAAAAAAAAAAATAGGAAAGGCAGAAAAGGAGAGGAGAAGGATGTGATGTGAGAACTATAGTCACCTTTGATAGCCCTGAAGGGAGAAGAAGGGACCACAGGCCATGCAGGTGGTCTCTAGAAGCTCTTCAAGGCGAAGAAGGCAGCAGATTTTCTTCTAGTGCCTCCAGAATGAACCACTACCTACCAACACCCTGACTTTTAGCCCAGGGAGGCCCATTTCGGATCTCTGGCCTCAAAAACTATAAGGTAACAAATTAGCATAGTTTTAAGCCATGAAATTTTAGGCAATTTGTCACAGCAGCAGTAGGAAGCTTAGAGAGTTAACCATGAATCTGACGTATGGTGGGGAGGAAATAGAAGTGAAGCTTTTGGGCTTAGGCTTCACATTTATGAAAGAGGCTAGACTCCTCAGTCAGACGCACACTGGTGTTCCATTCCTGGATCACCCACCCATGGGACACTGAGAATTAGCACGCCATTCTAATATTATACTTATTTTATAAAACACTCAAATACACCGTGTTGCCTAGTTAATGTTGAAAGTGTTCAGAAAGGGCAAACATGTTAAAATCATCTTCTTAACCTTATTTTTGCATTTATTATTCTTTGAATACAGTGAAAACACCAATACCAAACAGAACAACTAACAACATGAAGCAGACTAGGTCTCTGTCCACTTACACATTTGAGGAGGAACCACTTCAAATGATAATCTCTCCATTTTAAAGATGCAACGAAGATCTAATTTCATCTCATATGTGTAAAAGATTCTATACTGTAGAGTGTTCTAGAAAGGATTATGGTGAATTGAGCCCAAAATTGTGTCTACAGGCCAAAGATTTAGGGAGCTGATGGAGGCACTAAAAAAAAAAAAAAATCCATGAACGTGTAAGAAATCACCTAATCTACACTGGAAGAGCTAATAAATAGTAACTGGTGCCAAACTGTAGTTACCATATCTGTAGACATTGCCTCTTACCAGCTACCTTCTTACTTTTTTTAAGATTTCTATTTATCTATCTATTTAGGAGGGAGGGAGAGAGAGAGAGCACATACATGAGCAGGGAGAGGGAGAAGAAGACTCTCCACAGAGCAGGGAGCCCAAGGTGGGACCTGATCCCAGGATCCCGGGATCACAATCTCGAGCCGAACACAGACACCCAACCAACTGAGCCACCCAGGCGCCCCTACCTTCTTTCTTATTTCCTCTTTGTTTTGTGTTTGTGTATTAAGAAAACTTTTTAGGAGGATGAATTCTTTGTATAACAACTTGAGCTTTTCAGAGGAAGGGAAGGAAATAAATTCACCAAATACATAAGAAGTAAGCATGTTGGCATTTCGGGACTCCTTAGGGGAATGAAGATACTCACAACTTGATCCCAACGTGAAGCTTCAAAAGGAATTCTTATATAGTAAGGCAGGTAGTCAGAAACACTGACAGGAATTTAATTTTTAGCCACTTTGAGAATGTAACTTAGATTGTCCAATATTTGCCATATGTAATTTTAATATTACATACCACAAGAACAACTTATTTCATTTACCACTCCCTTGAGAAAATACGATTGCATTCTTAAGCTTATGGATAAGAGGCATTTTTAAGTATGAGAGAAAAACAAGCAAGTCCACAAGACAATAATGTTACAGGACAATCGTATTTTGTAACACTACTATTTGGCTTTCTAAGCATTTTTACATTTCATATTTGGAAGATACTTGGTGAGTTATATCTAAAATAAAATATTTTTATTGCTTTTTTTTAACCTTAATTCTTTTTCAAAGTCTCTGACTTTTTCCCTCCCACATAAGTTTATATACATTGCCATTTTCTACACATTGCTTCAGTGATTTCTTTTTTTTTTTTTTTTTAAGATTTTATTTATTTATTCGACAGAGATAGAGACAGCCAGCGAGAGAGGGAACACAAGCAGGGGGAGTGGGAGAGGAAGAAGCAGGCTCACAGCAGAGGAGCCTGATGTGGGGCTCGATCCCATAACGCCGGGATCACGCCCTGAGCCGAAGGCAGATGCTTAACCGCTGTGCCACCCAGGCGCCCCGCTTCAGTGATTTCTTAATTTTCACTTTAGAAGTGTCAAAATGATAACACTTTGGGCGCCCATAGTTTGTAAAATACATTATATCATATTAAAGTGTTTAACTCACCAATCTTCTGCTTCTTGGATCTCATTATATGTGTTAAGAAATAACAACAATATGCTATGTAATTAAGTTAACTCATATTTTCTGGGAGAAGCGACACAGTTTTGGCATCTCTCTCTTTCTCTCTCTAAAACCTTGTAAGGCTCAGTAGATTAAGTGTCTCTGCTTTCAGCTCAGGTCATGACCCAATGATCTTGGGATCGAGGCCCCCATCAGGCTCTCTGCTCAGCAGGAAGCCTGCTTCTCCCTCTCCCTCTGCCTGCCGCTCTGTGAGCTTATGCTCGCTCTCTGTCAAATAAATAAACAAAATCTTTTTTAAAAAAATAAAATCTTTAGGTTTTTAATGACCACGACTTATATGGGAAGATTGTGAATTAACTAGGGATGGCATGTGTTGTCTTTGCCTGCTTCGACAGAGAACCGTGAAGTAAAACACAGATGAGCAAGAGACTTACACAGCCACAACTGACCAAGAGAAAGAGAAACCTTGTAGGGGGTAATCAGTAATTGGTAGCAGACGTTTTCTGGAACATATCGAAAGAAGGCAAATCCTCCTTAATGATTGAGTTGATAAATTGTACTTAAAATGCATAGTGATTGGGACTGGGGCACCTGGGTGGCTCAGTTGTTTGAGCTGCTGGCTCATGGTTTCAGCTCAGGTCATGATCTCATGGGTCATGGGGTCAAGCCCTGCATCAGGCTCCACATTCAGTGGGGGATCTTGCTTGAAGATTTTCTCTCTCCCTCTCCCTCTGCCCCCTCCCCCTTTGCTCTCTCACGTGAACGTGCTCTCTCTCTGTCTAAAATAAACAAATAAATCCTTAAAAAAATGCATAGTGATATTCCCTAACACTCATTGATTGGTTACTATGTGTCCATTCAAAGCTTATGTAATTGTCACAATAGCACTGTGGAAACCGATGCCCATGGTGGTAACCTGCCCATAGTCACACAGTTGCTAAGTGATCCACAGGTTGGCTCTTACCAAGGAATAGCTTGGCCTTGACGGAATGCTTAGAAGTTAATATACAGACAATGAGACTGCTGCATGTATTGACAAGAGCAGTGGTTCCTGTCCCAGATGACCTAACTTAAAAGTAAATCTGGACTACACAAAAAACAAGTCCTCAGCAGAATAAAGTCAATTATTTCAGCCACTTCTGATGAGGGTTTTTCACAGCTTCCTTAGGCTCAATAATTAGACATTCAGATTTGAACTCCCCTGGACATCGCCTGTAGTTCATTGTTACATTTAAGCCACTTGTAAAGGAAAAGACATGTACTTCGCCTTTCACCACGTGGACTTAAGTCATTTTTTTTTTTTAAGTCCAGTAAACCTTCCTGCCTTATCTTCCACAGGTCAGCTGTTGTCTACTCTTGCTGCATATTTGAATTACCTGGGAAACTTAAAGAATATTTACGCTTGGACTATATCCCCAAAATTATTTTATGATAGGGCTCAGTATCTACGTCAGCAGGATTGACAATTTGCTCTGATCCTAAAGAATAATGGGAAATCATCTTCCTTTCCATCTGCCTTGGCTGCCGGGAATCTCGGCCCTCAGTTACCATATATTTATAAGCCTAAGCAAGGTAGTATATTTTCTTATTCCCTCTATGTGGCTTTTGAGGTACTAGTTCTATCTTCATATTCTCATTATGTGTTTTATCATAAAATACCTCAACTCTTTTGGAGACAGATAACCTACATTTTGAAAATGATTGGAGACAAACTTAAAATGAGCAGCTCTTTATCATTCACTTTATCGACTTTGGGGAAAAATGGTTTGGGTGTTACTTTGGTAAGTTATATTATATTCTAGAGAATGTAATTTGTAATTAAAATCAGCCATACTTAGGGTTTTATTCAGAAACAAGATAACTAACAGAGTTTTATTTATTAGTTAGTATGGGAATGACCAATATGTCACGAGAGACACAGGAAAATTCATCTTTATGAAGTTTTCTACACTTATCATGAGATTATGTAAGACCTATTTTGCTCCTCAATTAGCAATTAGTCTTGTATGACTGGTGACCGCTCTATTTTTCAATATCATGTTTCAAATGTATACTGCTATCCATACTTTATTTCCATATGATTGTGTATAAATTCTTTCTTTAGGACTAGGAAATCCTGAGACATAATATCATCACAGGCAGCATCATGAAGCATTCCTAAAACCATGTCTTTACCATCTTTTCCTTTTTTGAGCATTTCTTATGCCATTTTTTTCACTTTCTTTTTCTCCCATATATCGCAAGTCCTTCTGCTGATATACGGCATCAGTCATCTAGGAAAAATTACCTTTTCTCTGTTCTGTGAGTTCCATGCACTAAATTGTGAATATCTATGGTAATGGTAACCAAAGTATTTATGTATTGCCTTATAGATGGTATGTTATTCCCCTCAGATAACACAGTGTCTTAACCTAATTAAGATACTTGGTGCCTGAAGAAAATCTTTCATAAGTGGCGTAAATTTCAAGAATTGTATATCTGAGAATCGATTAGGAGACTTTGAGGAGGGAGACTTAACGCCTCAATCATAATTATTTCACCTATTCTTCCTTCAACTGGAAATAGCACTGAACTAGGAGTTGATGCCTAAACTTCTCATTTCAATAGCAATTCAGAAGTGTTTCTTGGATCTCTACTTTGCTCACGCTGGCTTTACCATTCATGAGCTTTATGATATAAGGCAAGAGTCTTAATTCCTCTAAGTCTCAGTTCCTAATCTCCAGCGTGGGAGAAAACCAGGAACACCTATATCAGAGTCGAGCCAAGAGATTTAAGTTAGACAATCCAGTGAGTCCTAATGCTTGTGTGCATGGCAATCACTTAGGAAAATTGCTCAAAAGTACTCAAAAGCCTGGTGCCCCACAGCCAGAGAATGTGGTCATTTGGGTAAACAAACAAACAAACAACACCCTGGAGGATTGTGACAGACATCAAGTTTTGAGAATCACTGATACAAACCATGTCAAACACTCACCACATTATTTGCTTTATCAGTATTACAGTTGCACCAACATCATCATTATTATGGCCAACGTCGAGATGCCCCTAACAGCAGGCAATAAGGAGGTGGTCACAATTATCATAGGGTTTCACTCACTCGTGGGACATACGGAATAGCCGGGAGGACATTAGGAGAAGGAAGGAAAAAATGAAGGGGGAGGGAATCAGAGGGAGAGACGAACGATGAGAGACTATGGACTCTGGGAAACAAACTGAAGGTTTTCGAGGGGAAGGGGGTGGGGATGGGTTAGCCTGGTGATGGGTAGTAAGGAGGGCACATATTGCATGGAGCACTGGGTGTTATACGCAACAATGAATCATGGAGCATCAAAAACTAGTGATGTACTGTATGGTGACTAACATAACATAATAAAAAACAATTTAAAAAAAAGAGAGGTAGTCAGGGCCACCCATTACCAGGAAATTTAGTTATGGCAAAAACTAATACCAAGAACTGTAGTCATTGATTGCCCCCTCATCCTCCCCCCTCCCCAGGCCAACACACACACAAATGTTGGTGAACGACAGCAGAGTACAGAGTCATAGCCAAGTGGGTTTTAGTCTGGAAAGATTCGGGGGAAAGTTAAGGAAACCGATTTCGAAGGATGTAGTCAACAGCACAGGCAAATCCAAAAAAGGACATCTTGGAAATGAATGACCCGATGACTGAGCCTTGTCCTGGCAGACACGCTATCGCTTCCCACTCTCTGAAAGGCCTAGCTGAAAGCAATAGCAGATGTGAGATATCCTACCTCACAGAGGGCAGACTCAAATGGAATTTGCTTTACAGGAAGGACCTACATATTGTTATCTAACTTTAAGAACTCAGGATGATAAAGGCATGGGGAATTAAGCAAGGGTGATTATTTAAGCAAAAACAAGAAAAAATTTACATCTGTACAAAATACACATGTCAGGAAAGTCAAAGTAAAAATAATTTGTGAAATATGAAACTGTAAAATCTGAAATACTACGACGTCTCAAAGGCTTCTCTTTAATAAAGTGAGTTTAGCTATATTCAGAGTGAATGGGATAAGAATGTCTGAGAATTTGCATTTTTCTAGAGAGCCATTTTCAAAATCTATACTGTAAGAGAATCCTGAGGTAGTGGCTTTCAAAGTTTTTTTGTTTTTGTTTTTTGATCACTACCAATAGTAAGAAATGCATTTCACATTCTTATCCTGCAACACACACATGCACACACACACACACACACACACACAGAAAAGGGAAGTATCATATAACAATATTTTCCTTTACTTCAGGACGTGCATTTTGATATATATTCCATCTCATTCCATTCTCTTCTTTAATTTAAAAATACTGGTTAATATCCACTAAATTGTATGACCCATTTCTGGGTCTTCACTACAGTGTGAGAAAAAGTGGCATTTGTTAAAAATGGAGATTTCAGCCACACCTCCAACTCAAGGTAGACATTTAATAGTCCTGGGGTAGGAGTCAGGAATGTGCATTTTGTAACTGCCTTAGGTGATTCTGATCTCTAGAAATACTGTGACCTACAGAGTTAAAAACTGCATTCGGATATATGATTTCACCTTCACCTGATGCCTTCCATTTTCCTGCTCCCATATGCTTCTCTTCTACCATACAACAGAACTGGAGCCAACCTTAGACCTAACTCAATCCCATGCCTGGCACCATATTTAACAGATGAATAAACTGAACCCCGGAGAGAATAAATGCTAGATATAAATTTACGACCCTCTTCGGATTCCACTGATTTTTAAATTCCTTCGCAGATCTCAATAAAACCCCAAACAAAACAAAACAAAAACAAAAAACCTTCTCAAATACAATTTATGATTTACATCATGCAGACTTTCCCCGAGACTACTTTTATGGTTAGCAAATAGAAACATGTTAAACCAATTTGACCGAACTCCACTTTAAATGTATATTTATCTCACCACAAATTGGGAAACTTAACTTCTCAATTTTCTTATTAAAGTTCGACTACAAATGTACCTTTGGGGGAAAGAACGAACATTTCCAGGGTACTCCGGTGTTGCATCAAGTAAAGGAGAGTATTACAGGGCTGAGAGCTGATTGTGCTACAAGCTGTAAGATTGTCCCATTACTGCCTAAGCACAGATATTGAACTAATTGCCTAAAATTTGAAACGATTTCCCAAATAAAACTACAAGCAATTTTGCTACTATTCACATGATATCACTACAGAAAAGTAAATACAACCCACTTTATTTGTGTACAATATCGACATTTATTACTTATTTCAGAGGTGTAAACAGCTAATATGTGTTTTAATCAGCTTGCTTGTCTGGTTATATATACTCTCTATCATCAAGAACAAAATCATTAATTCACAGAGCTTCCGTTAAGGAATTTAGGAATGATAGAGGTTTATCCCTCTTTTAAAAGTCTGTAATAAATAGAAATATACCCAACTAATATCTAAAAAATAACTTTGAACGATCTTACTAAAACATTTATATTAAGCAGTTATTTTCTATGAATAATTAAAGAAGATCATTATGTAGCTTAAAAAGTATTTTATACTGGGTGTTCCCTTAGAATCACCTTAAAAACCTTCCATAAACACTTTGAGTGGATAGAGAAAATATTTGAAGTTACTGAATCTCGGTCATGATTTAGTAGGCTGTAATGCAAAATATTGTTGAATGAATGAAGTAACAAATAAGAAAAATGATTTTTCAATCTCACATCTTCAAGCCCTTTAAATATTTGCAATATCTATTAAAAAGGAGTTTGTAAGGCAATTTAGTGGTGCAAACAAAAGGACGCGTGGAGAGAGGAAGTGGGAAGTGTTTATCTAACTGTTCAAAAGCATTCCGCTGTCCATGTATGTTCAAAGATGTGTAAACTGCAAATAATTCACATATTTCCTTTAAAAAGTCGGATCCAAATTCACTATAATGACACTTAATTACTATAAGATATAGTAAATATTTTGAAGAAATAAAACTTTATTTAAAACTTCTTTATCAAATTTTTCACTTCTTCATTAAAATTTTCCACACAATTAGTCTGAATTAGTGTGGTTTTACTATACCTAATTTGTTAAATTACTGTCTAAATTATTCATCTGTAAGACTAAAGAGGAAAAAAAATTCATTCCTTGCTCCAGTGATAAGGTTGTTTTACACATTCAAAGTACAAAATTGTTCATAACATTTATAAAAATGGAATTTTGTTATTTTTATCATCCTGGCGGGTTAAAGCCCAAGAGAATGAAAAAAAAAGAAACATTTATAGAAACAAACACATTGAGAGTCAGTTCAGCATTGGAATAGCTGTCCAAATCAACAAAAGCAATTAAGCTGCATTGGAATAAACAAAAATTTCAACAAATAGCATTTTATATTTTGTTTAGTTTCCAATTTCACAGTAGGAATTTAGTGCTTGTTCAAACCCATATAACTAAATTGTAAATTAAATGCTCTCTAGACATATCAAATTTACAGTCCAAAATGCAAATATAACTGGATTTAGCTAGAAGTTGTTTATAATGTAGTGAGAGGTGAAGAAATGTCATTAGAATATTTAGAGTTATGTCATGGAGTCAGAAAGAAACAATAACCCTTGCAAGTCATTATCACTTATGTAGTGAAAATCATCCTTGCTTACAAGATTGGACGGGACCCTTTCACACTGGAATACCTTTCACACTGAGCCAGAGTTCTAGGCAGGGTGCATTAGATGAAATGTAAAAAATAAAGCATCAAGAGGGCTTTGAATTAGGGATATGTTCATTGCACAAAGCAGATGTCTTCAGTGCCCACATCTCTTCATGTGCTCAGTTTTACTTTGAATGGGTTTGCTGTCATTTAGATTTGCTTGTCATATAAATTCCATCTGAGTAAAGTGACATCTAATGAGGTGCCAAAGCCAGTCCTTAGGGCAACTGGCATCATTTTTCTTACATCTTTTTTTTTTTTTTTTTTGGTGAGTGGGGTGGGGGTTGTATTTTCCACGCCCTGGGATGGTCTGCAAGGTAGCAGAACGGAAAATGACTTCCTCAAACATTTACCACTGGTTATCTAAAAAAGAAGTGCTGTTCTGCCTCCTCTTGGAAGCGAAATAACCGGGGGAAAAATAGCATTCATGATGCGAAAGCAGGTGGGAGAATGGTTGGGAGAGACACTATTGTGAAATACAGCTATCCTCTACCACATGTTAGAAAGGCATTACATGTTCCTATAGCCAAACTATTTCAAAGCACGATACTAAGCTTGTGTTGAAAATAACACTTGCATTTTCTGATTATTTTACATAGGGTACTTAAGTGTTTCTATTGCTCTACATAGCTGAGATCATGTTATGAATACTATAGATCAATGTCAAGAAGGTGCAGTAAAATACTGAAACATACACCGATTATGCAGTGTATGTCTTCCTGAATAGACTAAAAGTTTCTCCAGAACAGATCTGTCTTCCTTTGCATCCTTCGCCACCACTGGCACAAAGTTGATACTCATTGTTTTGGCTGAAATTTTCATATTCATGTTGAAAATCTGCTTAAATTTAAAAATATATATTGATTTAAAACTCTGTAAAGAGAGAAGATATATATCACTCTTAGTATAAGGAGATAAAGCTGATGCATGACATAATACCATGATAAAAATAAAATAACAATATAATAAAAATAAGTATAATTTATCTAGCACCTGCAAACTTGTTAAGCATAATGCTGAGGTTTTACATATGTTGCTTCATTTATTTCTCACAAGAACCGTATGGCCGCATATGAATTATTACCTCCATTTTAGAGGATGAATCTGAGTTTCAGAGAGGTTGAATAATCTTCCAACACGAAAACAGAAAGGGGCAGAGTCAAGATGTAAAGCCAGGTTCTGGATCATTCCACTCTTGGAGTTGCTTTCTAATCTAGCAGTAGTTATGTGGTCCATATACAAACATCTGTATTTTTTCATTAAATATTGCTAGTGACCAACGCTCACATTAGCAAGATCATATACCCGGATTAAATGATGAGATTATGACCTCAAAACACAGGATCTTCTTTTCCCAAAGGCAACTGGTCTCTAGGTCAGTGGTCACTGATACCACACTCTAATCTATTAGGTTTCTCTGGGAAGCTGAAACTTCAGGGAGACTGATAAATATCATTCACTTGGTACCTACTTTGCCACCAACATTGCAAATATTTTCTCCTGACAACTCCCCACTTGATAAGACCTTAATCTAGCAGAGTTGTTCTTCGAGGTAAGAGTTCACTCTTGGGTATTGTTTTCTGCTTTGAGGGCATTCCAAAGCCAGGATAAACTGGCTGCAAAGTAAGCTTAAAACATCGTGCACTTTCACTGAAGATGACATTTTGGAATGTGAGGCTCATTTTTCAGAAGGCATAATTTCTTTAAAACAAAATAAAATAGCCTAGGCCGTTAGTAAGTCATTATCAAGATTGAAAGACTCTAGATCCCAGGGAGCATACAGATATCTGCTCAGTACCCTGCACTGTCACATAGAGGAATATGACTGGCTTTAGCCATCACTGGTCCTCTTCTACCATATTTATTACACAAATCCTTAGCTGCAATGACCTAAACTTTACCACTCCCTGGACACGTAATCTAGCACATTCAACCATGGTGATATAAGCAGGTATATGTAAGCAGTAGAGTCAATTTTTCAGATGGAAGTCAATTTTTCCTATTTCTCTGTAATAAGAGATAATATATTTAGGACCAATTAATGTAATAAATAGCACATTTTATTGCAAATGAAATTCACCTCTGGTTTAATTCACAAATGGGATTATAGTTTCTGGAAACATGGTAACAGATTTCTTTGCTAGATATTCGTAATCAACTAAATGAGCCTTATCACCAGGCGACGAACCTTCCAGATCACATATACAGCAAGTCACATTTCTTTTTTTTTTTTTAAGATTTTATTTATTTATTCAACAGAGATAGAGACAACCAGCGAGAGAGGGAACACAAGCAGGGGGAGTGGGAGAGGAAGAAGCAGGCTCATAGAGGAGGAGCCTGATGTGGGGCTCGATCCCACAACGCTGGGATCACACCCTGAGCCGAAGGCAGACGCTTAACCGCTGTGCCACCCAGGCGCCCCGCAAGTCACATTTCTGCATACTGTTAGCTCACATATCTGCAAACCTGAGTATGTGTATAATTGCTAACTTTAAACCCAAAAGTGGGAATAGCCCTAAGTGAGTCAAGAATTTGGAAGACAGACATTGTTACCTCCACTGCAATCTCCTGAATACTGATACTTGGTGGTACTTTGAAATTTAATAGTAACTCAAGCAACTTGAATATATATACATATATATATATACATATATATATATATATATATGTATATATATTCATTCCTCAGAACAAATGAATGCCAATTCATACATGTTTAATTTAGGTTAGATTTTTTTTTTGGAAAATAAAAATAAACCTACTTATTAAGATACCATATACTTTGGGAAACAATAACTGTAACAGCTTAGAGAATTTAAAACTAATTTTTAGACAACACTATTGTCTGTTTCTTTTGAAACTTCCAATTTTAAGACTATATAAAATGTGACGCAGAACATACAGAATGGGGGGGGCACCTGGGTGGTTCAGTTGGTTAAGCGTCTGACTCTTGATTTCAGCTCAGGTCATGATCTCAGGGTTGGGAGATTGAGCCCCAACTTCAGGCTTCACATTGAGCACGGAGTCTGCTTGAGATTCTCTCTGTCCGTCTGCCCCTACCCCCCACTCTCTCTCAAATGAATAAATAAATGAGTAAATAAATAAATAAATAAATAAATAAAATCTTTAAAAAAGGAACATACAGAATGTAACAAAAAGTAATTTCTTATGAAGAACATATAAAATTTATTCAGAAAACTGACTCTACAGTACTCATATAACATTTTAAACAATGATAATCACACTTCAATAGCCTAGTCAGATTTGATGAGTAGGAAGCCCCCATATGGTACAGAGTGATTATTTGTGGGAAGAAATGTGTTTTTCTTTTAAATTGTGGCAGAAAGAAATGGCTGAGGTAAACAAGAAATGATGAGTCAGTGGGAGAGGTCAGTACATACTGCTTAATTGACAATTGTTCAGTGTCCTAACTTACGAAAGGGCTATCAGATATGTTTCCTCCATTTTGGGAAACAGAATACCATCATTAAATGAAAAAAAAATAGATACATAAATAACTAGATAAATAAATTCCTTGTTTTTTCATTTCCTACATGCATATTCAATATGAAAAGAGAAAACACATGAATAAACAAGCTAATATGTGATTATTCATCTCACAAAATAGATTCTTCATTTACCATGGATTCACTATTTCAATTCATCAAAGTACTAGTGCACTTAAAGTATATAATTTCTCACAAATCTATGCAGTACAATTTATTACATAAAAAAGGCCCCACTTCAGAATTCCACTTAGAGTGACTATTTTTTTCTGTTAGTATTATTTGATTTGGTTTCTAATTCGCTGTGAAAGATTCCAATAAGTTTTAATACCTTCTCAATTAATTGGGGAATAGCTGGATATGGGATTATTCTTCTGAATTTTCTTCCCTTTTCATGTAGACTACATCAATATGCAGTTCAGGGAGACTGTCTTTCTACATAGTCTATTTTACAAGCAACAGTTAATAATTTCTATATTTTATCAAATAAGATATTTAGGGTAATACCATAAAAAAGCCATCAACTTATTCAACATTCATACTTGTTTGACAGAATCTCTCTCTTTTCCCTATGTATACTATGTTGTGTACATGTCAGTCCCCATAAATTCTTGGGAGAATTTTCCCCTGACCAAATTGGTTGAAAGTCTGACAGTTCATATAAGTGCAAAATAATAAAATCACTCCCAGAGTTTTTCTGAAGTAATTTGTGTGCTGGAAACTCTGAACAGTACAGTTTAATTCTTAATATAAAACAGCCACTATAAACTGGGAAGGGGAGGGGTGGGCACACAGTCAGCTAGCTGGTTACAACATGTAATTAATTAAGAGTTTCGTATTAATCAGTAGGTGACCTTTGGCCATCTTTCCTCCTTTGTAAAGTTTGTTGCTGCTGCTGTTATTTTACTTAAAATTTAACAAACAGTGGATTTGGATCAGACACTATGGTAATTTCACTCACAGGGAGCAATCATTTCTTCATTATGGGGGAGAGAAAGTCTACAGATGCCAAGATCCTAACCAATCATTCACTTAATCCACATGTAACTTGGTGTTCTAATTATATAAATTATTCCACATATTTATCTGCAGTAAATGGCTCTCTGGCTTAGGTCAAAAGCAGGCTTAATATTTCTACAGCACAATGCATATTAAAAAATGAAAGACTGAAATTATAGCACCAGAATCCAGATCCTTTCAGAGAAAAGCAACACTTTCAGTCCATTTAGTAAAGAGCCTGCTCCCATTTGCTAAGTGGCTCTAAATGGTCAATGCACCTCCAAAATATCATCAATGTGTTCTCCTAGCCCTGGTAAGATAGAGAGAATTGTTTACTAGATCCTGAGATTAAACTAACTTAGAAACCCAATTAACTATTTTAATAACTAGAGAGGGGTTAATAGAGGATTCAAAATGACAGTTGGTGATTATAGCCCTCTCTCTCATTTAAACGGAGCTAAAGAAGATGACAAAAAAACATGCGGGCAGAGGTTATAGCAAGTATGGCCACAAAGAGAGCTTGCACTTTTCATGAAGCATTTGTGGAGACAGTACTGAGCCTAACCTTTGGGAACTTTCTATCCATGTTGCTTCAGCAAGAAGCACGACTAATAAAAAGGAGACCTCCACACACTGAGTTGCTACGATAATTGTAAAGAAAATGTTGCCTATTGTATTGGCATTAGTTACTTCACTTGGATATTACTAACACAATGTTGATATCATTTATTATAGAAGGTAAATATAAGGTTTTAAATCTACCCTTAGAAATGATAGGATTTATTTTTGAAAGAATGTTGATACAATGCACTCCTACATAAGTATCTTGTGCATGCCATTTTTCCAAGAAATCTATCAGATTATTGATTCTTTTTTCCCTCTGACCTTGAAAACCATTAAGATAAACTAGTGACTTGAACTCCATTAATGTGCATCAAAATAGATTATCTCTTTTAGAAGATTCTCAAATGTACAAGAACACGGTTGATCATATATTTAGGTTTAAGCGTTCAAAACATTTGATTTTCGGCAGTCAATATTGACTACCCAATGAGTAAGAAAAATAACAAATGATGAAATCTAATGCAATTCTATCTTTTAGCAGACACATAAAACAAAGTGCATTATAAATCATGTAGTAGTCTAAGTATTTATGTTAAGCATGCAATTAAAATGAAAGTATATTAAGTGTGTAGGACATTTTTTTCTATCTACCTCAGCTTCAGAATCCTTCAAATTAAACGAGTATGAATTGCATTAAATGAAAATCAGACACACTTGGCATATAAATGATAGCTCTCTTTGACAGTGATTTTTATTTTGTATGTTTTAAAGGATATCCCTCTAAATACTGGTCAATGGCAAATTTTACTCTAAAGTTTTTATTTCTGCAAGTCTGCTAACAATGTCTCCTTAGTTTATGGTTTAAATCACCGCAAGAAAACACTGCACATACAGCATAGCAAAGACATATCACATTTCCTTTGATGTCTGTGTTGATACATAAACTGCGCCGATCACGAGTCTTCTGTGTTCTCTACACAACTCTGTGATTGTACTTGTTCTACTGTCTTGCAATTATTTATTCGTAATTTATCCGCCTACTATGACTTTTCATTTAGTGAAATCAGGGCCCAGTTTTGTATCTGCTGGTGAACACGCACAAAGAAGATTTTCCACATCTTTTTTGTACTGTAACATTGTGAAGTAGGCCGGTGATGGGTAGTAAGGAGGGCACGTATTGCATGGAGCACTGGGTGTTAGACGCAAACAACGAATCATGGAACACTACATCAAAAACGAATGATGTACTGTATGGTGACTAACATAACATAATAAAAAATGATTATTAAAAAAACATTGTGAAGTTTATTAAAATATTATCTTTAAGTATCTTCTATTGAGCACCATTATGAAAGTTATCTTAGTATCTTTAGTATTTTAAATTTCAAAACCTTTGTAATGTGGTGTAAGATCAACTTGCCATAGTTTATACATGTTATTTTTCCTTTGTAAAGAAACCAGTAGTGAAATATATTGCCTTTATTTTTCCCAAACCATATTTATCTTATTCTATCAAACACTTGGTTGCTTTCAAAGTACCCCGTAAGTGTTTGATTAAATCAGAGTGTTGTCACTTACAAATTTATTAAGTCAATTTAAGACGGAACTAAAGTAAAACTATTATATTCTCAAATTCGTTTTACTATGGATAATTTCAAACATACACAAAATCCAACAAAATTGTTTAAGAAGTCCCCATGCACACATTGGCCAGTCCCTACAGCTGTCATCTCAAGAGCACACCTGCCCTAACCTCTCTTTTGTGCACCTCCCTTCCTCTCCAATGACTGGAAGCAAATCTCAGATATCACTTCATTTCATCCATATTTTACTACTAGCATAAATAAAATATGCACTATTTTAACCAAACCACAACACCATTTATCACTCTTAAATAATTATTCCGGGAAACAAATTGAGGGATAGAGAAGGGGTGTGGGGGGATGGGGTGACCAGGTAATGGGTATTAAGGAGAGCACGTGTGGTGATGAGCACTGGGTGTCATACACAACTGATGAATCATTGAACACTACATCAAAAACGAATGATATACTATATATTGGCTAATTGAACATAATAATAATTAAAAAATTAACAATAACTCCTTAATACTATCAAATTTCCAGTCCTTGTTCACAAGTCCAATTGTTTCGTATATGTAATAATTTGTTTTATGTTTTTCAAGTAGAACTTAAATAAATTCTGCATGTAATAGCATGACAATCGACTGCTATTTCTCTTTTAAATACAGGTGTTCTCACTCCATTTTTCATCTTGCCACTTATTTTTTGAAGAGAAACAGATTCATCAGTCTATCTATCTATTCGTTGATTGCTGTATTACCTCACCATCCAGATTTTGCTGATTGCATTCTCATGGTCAAGTTCAACATTCGCCTCTATCCTATGGATACATAGGCTTATCAGATCATGTATATGTTTTATAAGACTACTTCAGAGAAAGTATCTACAATATTTTCAATGTTTGAATTTTTAAATTGCGGCATATCCATTACATAAATTCATTTAGAAAGCTTCATTGTTGCTTCTATCATGAAAATTAGATGAGTGCCACATGAATGCAGACTTACAAATTTTATGGAATGCAAGTTAACTTTTCTACACATTCTGGCATACAAACTTTCATATGCAAGCTTGAATTTGCACCAAAAGTGTTGAATTTTAACTTAGCAAAATTATTTAGACCAAAGGATAGGAACACTTAAAAAAAATTTTGTGGTGATAAAAAAGTTCCTAAAAATGGAGGGAGTGCCTCTTCTTATGTATTTCGTGAAGTACTATGGCAAACCATGGTGTACTTTAGATAATGGACATGTATCTCCCTTTTGCTGTAGCCCTCAACTGCATTTGGCACCTGACAATGTGGTTCATTGCATTAGAGACAGCACAATAGTCATTTATTGAAATCTTACTGTATTCTACTGTTCTGGACTCTTACAACATAAAGATGAACTTGAGAATTATTCAATATAGTATGATGAGGGACACATACACCTGAATGATTGCTGCAGACTTACTATGGTATAAATGTGCTTATAACACCCTCAGCTTTGATGATTCAAGTTGAAGAGAAACAATGGTTACTTTAAGAAATCTGATATTCCTACTATCAACAGAGGATAATTATTTCATCATAGTTACCTTATCATACCACTGCTTTATTTGCCAAGAATAAGATTTTTAATCCCATTCATGGCTCTTAAATCTGACACACACACACACACACACACCCCAAACAGGATAAAAATTCTTTCAAAGAGATTGAGGAAATAATAACACTTTTGTGTTACTTATTATGTTTCATGTGCTATTTTAAGTGTTTTGCCCCTATTAACTCATCTAATTTACTCAACACAATACATATCATGATACAAGTTACTGTATATAAGAAAACTCGGTTTCAGTAGCTTGCCTGATGTCTCACAATAATGAGAGACAGAGCCATGAGACACATTTCTGTAGCATGACTGCAGAGTCTGTGTTTTAACCACTACGGTACACTGCCCCTTAATCAAACCACGTAAGCAAGAAACAAAAGAGAAACAACTAATTGTATCATCTGGACTGGAGTCAGGCTGGTTGCATTCTGGCTTTGTGACCTTGTGCAATGCACTTTGTGCCTCCTTCTGTATGCAAAATGTGAATATGGATAGTACTTGCCTCACACAAATTCTATAAGGATCTGTGAAAATGGTGTGTATAGTATTTGGCAAGTAGTGAGGTTCAAAAATGTTAGCTATTATATTTATCATTATATGCCCCACATAGGTCATGGTATTTAGAATTTGTTTTGAAAGAAGGCAGCCACCGTATGTCCTATATAATATTAAAATAAATAGAAAATGGGGTATTCACAGGGAAATATCTCCTCTCTTGCCTTCCACAGGAATAAAAAGTTACAAAAGGAGAGAGAAAATGGTAAAGAAAACCAATTTGTCAGGAAAGAGTAAAGTGGGGCTCTTGGGTGGCTCCGTCTATTAGTAAGTGTCTGATTCCTGATTTCAGCTCGGGTCTTGATCTCAGGGTCGTGAGTTCAAGACCCACACTGGGTTCCATGCTGGGTGTGGAGCCTACTTAAAATAATTATATATATATGTTAATATATATATTAAATATAATATTAATTATATTAATTATTAATTAATATATATATAAAAAGAGTAAAGCATACCGGCACCTATCACAGTTACCTCACTTACTCTTCACTTCAAACTTAACAACAGAAGTGTTCTTACTCCCATATTACAGTCATGAAAACTGAGTCTTGTTGATTATTCAAAATCACACAGTCAGTACCAGGCAGATCTGAAACTGTATCTCCCTGACATCACAGCTTTTATTTTCTCACTACACCAGTGCTTTTCATACTATCGGTCACAAGTCAGAGAGTCATAAATCGTTTTAATGGATTGCAGCCAGGATTTTAAAAAACAGAAGACAGGAGAGAACATTAGTGCGTATCTCATGAAGTGAAAGTAAACACTATCCGATGGAGGTGTTGAACTTATGTGCATGTGTCTATCCATGGGTCTACTGAGTTGCCATGGAAATTGCATTTCTTAATGTCTGCAGTATTCAAAAAATTTAGAAACACGTAGTACCTGTCACATTCCTCATGTTGGTGTAACAGTCAAACAGATATTTATTGATGCCCAAAAGACTGAGGTCACAATCCAATCATTGCTTAAATCTATACATTTTCTGAAAGTGCCTCAAGAAAAAGAGGGCGAAAATCAAAATATGTACAGATACACACACATACATGCGTATAGATAGTGTGCAGCTCTCTGCTCTGCCTCACATTCCCAGGAAGGATGAGGAAAATTTGGCACTAACAAGCTGAGTGGGTTGATACATCTATTAAATTTTATGTTCCTTGGGTTTTTCCTCTATAAAAAAGAAGGCAACAATTCCTTCTCTCTAATTACCTCCGTGGGACTCTGAGCCATTTAGGCAAAAGTCAGCGAAGTGATTTAGAGGAACAGTCAAGGGAGAGGTATGAATGCGCGCGTGCGTGTGTGTGTGCGCGCTCGCGTGTGTGTGTGCGCGCTCGCGTGTGTGTGTGCGCGCTCGCGTGTGTGTGTGCGCGCTCGCGTGTGTGTGTGCGCGCTCGCGTGTGTGTGTGCGCGCGCAAATGCGCATGTACCCGTCTGCATGCGCATGCTTAGTAGGAAGACACCAATGCTGAAAAAAAGAATGGCGAAGTGTATCATACCAAGGCAAAGTATCGGTCACACTGAAAGAGGGATCACGACCTCTTGAGATCATGGAATATCACTATCATATGTCTGGGCTCGTGGACAAGAAGAGTCACTGGTGATAAACTGGGAAATACGAAGTGCTTGAGACATGGGGCGGTCTCCACAGGTACGGAAAAATCCTGGTTGCCAGCTAAGGGCATTGCCTGCTCACTGAGGGTGTGGGTTCACTCCTCAGTAATTGCAGCTCTTGCTAACGCAGTGACTTCCATAAGCTAAAGTTTTACTTCGTCTTTATCTTCTTTCAGCTCTTCAAAGACCAATGCATGCAATGAAAGATTGATTTCCCCACATGACTAAAGCTCAGAGATGGTAGATTCACCAAGTGCATATTTTATTTATGTTATCAACTGCTACAAAGAAAAATGGTTTCTAGCTGACATCCTCTGAAGCAATGGAAAGTAAGATTCTCAGCATTGTTGGCCTCAAATTGCAGCTTCCAGAATAATAAAGGTCCCCATTTGGTGGCCTAGAAGTCTGTGCTGCTGCTTTTTGGCCAGTTATGTTATTAGCATTTTAAAAAAGTTTTTTTCGGGGCATCTGGTGGCTCAGTCGGGTAAGTGTCTGACTTCAGCTCAGGTCATGGTCCTAGGATCCTGGGATTAAGCCCCCTGTGGGGCTCCCTGCTCAGGAAGGCGTCGTCTTCTCCCTGTCCCTCTGCCCCCCCCCCCCCCCGCCGACTCGTGCTCTCTCTCTCAAAAAAAATAAAATAAATAAAATATTTTTAAAAAGTTTTTACCAGTTACTTTATATGGGATCCATATTTATATCTCAGCCTTGTTAAAATAAAAATAAGTAAATACATGAGGGAAAACCACAATAACTTTAGATTCAAGAAAATGTGCAAAACCCCAATCCCATCAATTAAGGACTATTTCTAAAGAGTTTTAAACACACTGCTAAAAAAAAAATGTGAAGGTGAAAAGTACAAGTCACATAAATGAAGATTCAATTTTAGCCAGTTTTAACTTAATATGAGAACAGCAGATGGTGTGACTTATTGAAAGTACTTTTCAATTTTCTGGGCAAAGCAATTTCTTAAATGAAAGGGCTCCTTTAGGCACACAAAAACCTCCTTCCAAAGCTGTTAAGAGACCCAACTGCAGTCACAAAGCTAGGAATGGTGGCAGAAGACAACTAGAACGCAGAGAAATTGCTTCCTCGTTTGGGTGAGAGTTAACACAGATTCTTCAACGATCTGTGGTTGTTGTGAATGTATATGTTTATTTCCACCCCTGTGTGGGTGGTTGTTCTTTTGACTTGCTACACAGCCATCCTTCTTATTCTGCTACAAGAACGACACCACTCCTTTCCTACTCTCTGGACCTGTGGGGATGTCGTGTTGATCCCAGTAGCAACTCCAGCATGCATGGCAGGACCTGGTCAATCCTTCCCGTTCCCTTTGCCACAATGATTGGTCTAGCTTGAGGAAACGTCCTGTCCCTTTGCCACAATGAGTGGTCTAGTTTGAGGAAATGTCCTGTTACTCCATACTGATCTCGCTCGAATAAATTGAACCAGAAAAGGTATGTGATCTGGGTTGGTTCAATGAAAGCCAATCTGAGGTTCTGGGAGTTGAGATTGTTTAAATCTGGGTTCATGGACACCACCATGGAAGAGGAACAGTGAGGCCAACACAGAGAACAGCAAGGAGAACGCAGAAAGCTACCCAGTCTTAATGGCATTGTTTGGGTCCCCACATCCAGCCTACCTATGGCAAGAGAGCCTCCAGAGTTTCATTTAGGTTTGCCAATCCATTCAATTTTGTACCCTGGATGTTTGGTTTATACTATGTCTCTTCTCCCTGCTCTGACTGTTGTTACTCTGTATTACCCTTTGTTACTTGAAGAGTTAACTATTTGCTTGCATCCTTGCTAAAAAGGATTGGTTGGCCTAATGAGGCTTCAGGGAACTTCAAGAAATAAACAGGACAATAAGGAAAAAATGCAGAAACAAACTTCTCAAGAGATAGAAGAACTCTTGTTCTTGTGTTTGTTTTGTTTTGTTTGCTTCAAGTTGTATGACACAAAGCAAATGATACCTCAGTGGATACAGAACTTTATTAGGAATTCAATGCAGAGGTGTTTATATTGAACTATGCTAATACTGATTTCACTGTTTTTCCATGAATCACAACTATGATACCTCTGTGTCCTATAACAGTTACACAAATTCCACAGATTGCTTTAAAACTGTACATGAAGATTTGGTTATTTAGACTATTTTAATTAAGCCGTTTGTATGAAAAGTCTTTTGCAATACAAACTTTCTATAGAGCGCTTAAAACCTGTTTTACTTACATAGTTGTGTTTTTCTGTACTATGGATGACAGCAATTTACACATTAGAGAGCCTTACAGCGAACAACATATATACCATCTTTTTTCACTGACTGTTTTAGCATAGTTAGTTAAAATCTCAGCTTTCTTTAACTAATCCTAGGCATTACATTTGGCAAGAATTTAAAATTCATCCTAAATTGTAATATACCTAAAGGGCATTCAAATATTCCATCAGTCAATTTAATACATTAATTAAGAGTGGGGGGTCCAAACTTCAGGTTTTGAAATGGAAATTATGATTGGGATTTAGGAAATATGTTAACCACTGACGTTGTATGCAAAATATTTCAGAACTGTGTGTCTGGTCATCCCCTGCCCACCCCACCCCCACCCCAAAGTCTTCAGGCCTAGGAAAAGGATCCTAGCATTTTTTAAACTCTCAAGGAGGTCTATAATCCAAAAAAAAAAAAAAAGTTAATAAATAGCAGTAAGCAGAGGAATTTTGATTTTAAGGAGAAAATCAAGAGAAAAAAGATGCTACTGTTTTCAGAATTTCCATTTTCTACTTATCATGTTGAAAACCAGCTTCAGTATAATGTCAGTAGCTGCAGGTGGCAGGGTTATGAATATGTAAAATTAACCATGACATAATCTGCTCAATATTGCATATCATCATGGCAATAATTGCTTTATTGTTCAGTGGTCAGGGTCCCTGCCAGGAAGCATAATCCAAATGAGAATTAAATGCAAGAACCATATCTCCATGATATCACAATTAAGCTCAATATAGATAGACCTGAACCTTCAGGACCAATTTATAAACTTTCAAGGATATTGTCATATAAATGGTAAGAATCCAGGGATTGGGGATGAAATTTTGCAAAAATTCACTAGTATGACTTATATGATTATAGTTTTAAACTTTAAAATTACTTTATATAAAGATTTTCTTCTTCATGGACATTCAGTTATGTTAATCCTGGAAAATAATCTCTCGGTATTTTTCCCCATCTAGCTATTGTTAGTTAGGACCCTGGTGACTAGGCCACTGAAAGCAAAACCAAAACCAAAACCAAACAAAAAAATAGTAACTTAAAATAGAAAAATATCTATTTGTTTTATATCAAATTCTAGAGGTAAATGATCCAAGCTGGTAGCTTAGCTCTGGCTCAGCTAGTCACTTGGGGGCCCAGATTCCCCTACCACACTATCTAAAAGTGTGATTTGGGCCAGGGTCACTGACTGTCCTTCAATATCCATTCTAGCCTCTTCTTCAACACAGGAACCCAGTGAAAGGTCAGAAAAACCTCATTTCCCAACCTCCCTTGCCGGTAGGTAAAATCATTTGATTAGTTTATGGGCAACGGCACATAAGCAGAAGTGATACATGATATTTGGATTGTTCTTCTCAAGGACCAGAGGTAACCCCCCCCTTGCATTTACTGTCTTACCACTGGCTGAAGTACAGACGTCATGGAGAGCCATGAGAACTACAGCAACCCACTACGGGCGGTGAAGCATGAAACAGGAGCCCGTTGTCTAACCTCATAGAACCAAGCAATTGTGGCAGTATATTGTGTTTTTATGTGAGAGAGAAATAACATTCTACTTTGGTTTAAGCTGACATTATTTGGGCCTGTGTCACATCAAATGGGCCTATATCTTATTGCATTCATATAATATTTGTTGCTCTCCCTCACACTTTTTTTCCTTCGAATACAAGCATACTTCCGGGCTCCAGTGATCCCCCCCTTTTTTTTTCTTGTTAGATTGTTTTTGCTATCAGCGAAATAAATTAAAGCACCATAGAGATTTAGAATTCCCATTTTAAGATAGAGAATTGTCTCCAAAACTTTTACTTATCTAACCAACCAAATTTCCACATCCAGGCAAGAATCATCAGTGACGCATTTCCATCTCCATCTATCAATCCCAATGTAAATTGTCTAGGAAGAGAAGAATTTTGCCTAAAGCTGTACGTACTGAATTTTCCACCAAATTCCATGTAGCAACCAGTATAAAAATAAGAAGAGAGAAATCTTAAAAAAAAAAAAAAAGATTATGAGAAAGGTATTAGGATAGAATTTAAAGCAATATTCTTGAGGGCTGGTGTCTGAGATTTACATTCCGTGTGAGGTGGACATACAATAGTGGACAGAGGGCAGGCCCCGAAAAGGCAGAGGGACGGCTGATCTGTCTTCATCATTGGCTTGCTGCCTAGTTTCTTTCAGGTCAAGCCTTATTTTATTTTATTTTATTTTATTTTATTTTATTTTTATTAAGCACAAGCATTGTTGCCTCAGGCATATTTTTCTTTGATACCTACAACTTCCTCTTCTTACCACTCATTTCTCACTAATCAATACACAATGAGGTGCCAGAGTAATTTCCTTTTTATAAGACTCTTACCACTTCCTGACACTTTTCACATTTCTTCCCTAATTATTTTCTGATTTTGACACAAGATAGAGAGTTCTTGTCCTCGCTAACAGGCATTTGCTCTCCACATATCGGTCCAACCTCTTCTGCTCAGCACTAGCCTGTCAAGCTTTGCTTTGCTTTTTTTTTTTTCCTTTTTGCTTTTTATTCCTGTCACCCTCCCAAAACTACATGCTGTAGTGTGTGTCCTCACTGAACATCTCTTAGACCTTTCAAACACCCCTCAATCATTACGTAGGAGACTTTATGAAGGAAAGAAATTGAAAACAAGAGGACATTTGCATCTGTCCGGGGTGGTGCAGAATATATTATGAAATATACCTCACAGGTAAATGACTTACATCTCTACCTTACATTTTGCAAGTAAATACCTGTTCTCTGGGGTCTATTTTAAGCTAAAGCTCTTGATAAATGTACCTTAAAATTCACATGCAATATTATAATGCAAGTGAATAGTATTAGAAGAAATTATCCTTCTGGAAGCGTTAAGAATAATGGGTACATCTACACTACTATCAGCTACATAGTCTTTAACACATTTTTGGATCTTAAATATAAAAAAGGTAATAAGAACAGTTGTTTTGACTTCTCACATCCTATATCCATTAAGTCCCAAATAAACGTACATTTAATATACCTCATACTTGGCATATGTTTACTGTAACTTTGCCTATAAATAATTTCCATTCTGGATACCTTCCTATTATTCCCTAGATGATAAAAGATAAGGATGTTAATATTATAAGTTGATGTTAGTGCATATTGCAATCTGTTACCTTCTCTGGCTGATAAACACGTGAATGGCCAAGGATGCGGTGGAGGGAAGTTGATTTGAATTTCATATGACGGGCATGCTTCACAGACATCACAGAAACACCGTCAGTACTTCGGAATGTTACAGGCGTTCTTGGTTGGAAGTCACAAAGGCTCTTGGGAGGACAATACAACCTCACAAACTCCTTACATAACTGTTCAGCAGCACACTACTTAAAACCAGTGAATCTAATTTTCACCCTACTTACAGAAGAGAACATATGACGGAAAAGGACATTCACAGGCCTTGTTGAAATTAGCCTAATGTCTAACCAGCACCAGGACTACTGGCTTCTTCATAAATCTCTGCTGAATGAATAAATGCTAACTATGTGTAGAAGATACACAGAAAATTGGATTAACGAATTTTTCAAGTAAGAACCTTAAGCTAAGAATCAACAAAGCAGGTATAGATTCAAATGACCCTTGAATTTGCATAATTCAAAGTAACCTGAGTGAGTCTGGTGATGAGAAGCTCTCAGTTAATTTTAGGTAGAATAGACTGATGCATTTATCTGCAAGAAAGGTAACAGAATTCTCTGGAAAGTGTAAAAAAAATATCAAAGATTCTTATTCTGATTCTGCCACAAACAGGACACGTAAGCTTAGCTGGTCAGTTAGTTTTGCTAATCTCATCTCTAACATTGAAGAGGTAGATTTCGAGTCTCTGTTATGGATTGAATTGTGTCTCCCCTAAATTCATATGTTGAAGTCCTAACCCCCAGCACCTCAGAATATGACCTTACTTGGAGATAGGGTCTTTACAGGGATAATCAAGTTGAAGTGAGCTCATGAGAGTGGCCTGTAATTCAGTATGACTGGTGTTCTTTTTTTTTTTTCTTTTGAGTTTGAATAGTTTATTTTATTTTTTATTTTATTTTATTGTTTAATTTAAATTCAATTAGCCAACATATAGTACATCATTAGTTTTTGATATAATATTCAATGATTCACTGGTTGTATATAACACCCAGGGCTCATCCCATCACTTGTCCTCCTTAATGCCCATCACCCAGTTACCCCACCCCACCCCCACTCGCCTCTCTTTCCACAACCCTCAGTTTGTTTCCCAGAGTCAAGAGTCTCTCATGGTTTGTCTCCCTCTCTGATTTCTTCCCATTTGTCTGACTGGTGTTCTTATTTTTTTTTAAAAAAAAGGAAATATAAGGGGACCTGGGTGGCTCAGTCAGTTAAGTGTCTGTCTGCTTTCAGATCAAGCCCCTGTAGGGCTCCCTGCTCAACAGGGAGTTTGCTTCTCCTTCTCCCTCTGCCCCTCATGCTCTCTCTCTTTCTCTCTCTCCCAATAAAGTCTTAAAAAAAAGGGACATTTGAACACAGAAGGGTAACGTATACAGGGAGAACACACCATGAGCAGGAAGGTGATCACACAAGTCAAGGAGAGAACCTTGGAACAGCCCCTTCCCCCACAGCTTTCAGAAGGAACAAGCCCTTCATTTCACATGTCCAGCCTCAGAACTGTGAGAGAATAAGTTTCCTCTGTTTAAAACAATCGGTCTGGGGGCACCAGGCGGGCCCAGTTGGTGAAGTGTGCCATTCTTGATCTCAGCACTGTGGGCCCGAGCCCCGCATTGGATGTAGAGATCACTTAAAAATAAAATATTAGAAAAAATTTAGAAGGCCCAGTCTGTGATACCTTGTTATAGCCGCTGTAGCCAATTAATGCATTCTCTAACTCTAAAATACATGGTCTCGGAGGGGCTGAGATTTCAACAAACTGAAAAAAAACAATTGAATGCAGACTAGGAAAAAAAAGATGGATGAGGATGGGGGGGACGTGTATGATATACGAAGTCTGAGAGCAAACACGAGCAATCATAGATATTCAGGAGACACAGTCAACAAACAAACAAACAAATAAATAATATAAATTAATTACTGCAAAGCTCCAATGACCATAACTGAAGAGCAAATGCTAAATACTCCAATGAGGCCAGAGTAGCCAAGAAATGGTCTCTACTGTGATAGAAAAAGGGGAACTGACTAAAAAATCAATATAAGAAGATAACTAAAGAACCACAAAATTGCCAAATAATGTAAACAATAGATAGCTTTTTTTCTAAGTTCAGTATTTTAAAATTTACATAGTACAACTGAAGCAACTAGGAACTTTCTGAGCCATTAATTTATAGAGAGCTTCAAGTACTGAGATGATTCACATTTTTATTCCTTAAAATAAAAAAAAATCTCCAAATATAAATAAGTAACAAGAACACAAGACTATTTCTATGGATTTGAATTTATCCAATCAGTGCCAGGCTGCATCGATATTATGAACATGGGTCATATTACAGGTCATATTCAACAAATAAAAACAGAAATACTCGATTTTAAACTGAACCTCATGACCCTATGAATAGACTGCAAAACTACCAATTGAACAATAGGGAATACGTCCAACACTTCCTCTCGCTTTAAGGAAAGTGAGAAACTAGCTAAATGATCATCATAATTAGATCTCTGCAGGTAGCTCTCATTATTTAGAAATACATTTAGAAAACAGTATGGAGGTAGTTCAAAAAATTAAAAATAGAAATACCATGTGATCCAGTAATTCCACTACTGATTATTTACCCGAAGAAAACAAAAACACTAATTCAAAGAGATATAAATGTATATACATTTACTGCAGCATTACTTATAATAATCAAGATATGGGAACAACATAAGTGTCCATCGATAGGTGAATGGATAAAGAAAATGAGGAATAAATATATATAATAAATATAAAATATTATATATGTACATATATGTATGCTATAATATATGTATTATGTTAGACAGAGAAAGACAAATACCATGTGATTTCACTTATCTGTGGAATCTAAAAAACAAAACAAATGAACAAACAAAAACAGAAACAGACTCATAAATACAGAGAACAAACTGATGGTTATTAGAAGGAAAGGGCTTGGGGGGATGGGTAAAATAACTGAAGAGAATTAAGAGGTACACAATTCTAGTTTATAAAATAAGTAAGTCACAGGATTGAAAAGTACAACATAGAGAATATAGTCGATAATATTGGACTAATGTTATATGGTGATGGGTGGTAACTACACTTGCCTTGATGAGCACTGTGTAATCTACAAAATTGTCAAATCACTTGCTGTACACCTGAAATTAATATAACATCATATGTCAACTATGCTTCAATAATAAAATTTAAATTAAATTAAATTTAAAAAGAAATACATATTTCTATATTACATTTATATTTTTAAGTTACTAACACTGAAAGTTTACATTTTTCATCAGCAATTTTCTGATTTTACTACTCTAAGAGTAATTCTAGATTATACTCTAATTCTTCTGATAAATCTCTATTCTTATTCGTTGCCAGCAGAAGGAGGCAAGTTTCTAAAGATCACGAGGTCAATGTAACCAAGGAAAAGATACTAGACAAGAGGTTTATCTCTGCCATATATTCATGAAAACTTCTCAAGTATACATTAGCAAAATTTTATCCAATTTTATACATTTGTTTTCATTGAAAGGATTTTAAAATGGCACCAAAATCCTCAGATACAGTAGATAAATATTATTTTAAAAATTTTACTTAAAGCTAATGTCAATTCATTGAATTCCATTTTCCTTTAAGCCCTTATTGTAACACGAGTGGGACACTTCAGGTTTAGTGTAGTTGGAACCCAAAGTGGTTGTCTTAACAGTCTAATGTTTTTATCCTCCCTCATTGTACAGAAGTGAGATAGAGAATGAAAGAGAAACTATTCTTTCATCCTCATATAACTGATAAATCAAAAAAGAAATTACTTAGGCCCAGGTAATCATCATGTATTCACTGAGTTCACTCTTTAACCAAAATGCAACAAAAATAAAATTCAATAATGCATCCTATTGCTGAGCGACAGTGGAAGCTAATTGTAACAATGGTGGCCAGTATGAGTAGGTAAAATGTATTGAGTGCTTATTAAGTGCCAGGCACTTCTCTAATTGCTTGACATGCATTAACTCACTGAATTCTCATAAGCAAGCAAAAAGGTAGGCTCTATCATTATCTCGATTTTAATAAGGAGAAAAATGAGGCACAGTGATATAAAAGACCCTGCTCGAGATCAAACACTAGAAAGGGTCATTATGGCTTCACTGTTGTTGCTTGTATTCATTTCGTTATGCTACCTTTGGCAGAGGAAGATCTATATAGACAGCTACATGTGAATGCCTCCAATGAGCTAGGCAATGTATAGATGACTTATGTGAATTGTCCTCTTTTTATTGATGAGGGCTTGGCACTTACCAAGGTTAAGCCTTTCAAGGTTACAGCTATTCAGCGATGGCTGGAACGTGAATGTATGTGTGTCTGAATTCAAAGCTGGAGTTCATTTCACAATGTTCCCAGCCAGATTATAACAGACCAGAGTCTGGCACAGGGGTCTGAAAACTACTGCCCACATGCCAAATCCAGTCTACCACCATTTTTTGTCAATAAAGTTTTATTGGAGCTGATATAAGTCATGCTCACTTTGTTAGCAGTCGGTTGCTTTCATGCTATAATGGCAGAGTGGAGTAATTGTGACAGAGACTATATGGCCCATAAAGCCAAAATTATTTGCTGTTTAGACCTTTACAAAAATGTTTGCTGACCCCTGGTCTAGGATGCCACTGGTTTAGATCCTGGCATAAATTAAAAGAACCTTGTTATGATTATAGTTACCATATTTTGTATGTAGTATTCATAGGCAAAAATTGCTAAACAAATTTTTAGAAGAGGAAACCAAAGAGCCAACTATGCCCATTCAGGGTTGAATTATGTCCCCCCAAAAGATATACTGAAGTCCTAAACTCCCATACCTATGAATGTGACATTATTTGGAAAATAGGGTCTGTGCAAATGTAATCAAGTTAAGACAAGACCATTAAGATGAAGTACCAAATTCAACATGACTAGTGTCCTTATAGGAAGAAAACACCGTGTAAAGACAGAGACATATACCATGTAATGATGGAGGGAAAGATTGGACTAATGTGGTTACAAGCCGAGGAACTCCAAGGATTGACAGCACCAGAAGCTAGGAAGAGGCAAGGAAAGATCCCATCCAGAGTCTCAGAGGGATTATGATCCTGCAGACACTTTGATTTTAGAATTTTAGCCTCCAGAACTGTATAAAACTACATTTCTGCTGCTTTGAGTAACTATTTTGTGGTGAGTCATTATGGTAGCCCTAAGAAACTAATAGAAATGCCCTTCAGGAAATGCAGAGACATAGGATGGCACTACATTACTTGTTTTGAACAGTGTATCAGAGGGTTGTCAGCTACCCATCAATAATTTGTATTGTTTAGTAGACGTACAAGAAGGAGATGATTGTCCAGCCAGAGACTATATTTGCTTACCCCAGTGACTTTAGTCAGGGCCATTAATGGGTACCTATCAACAGAGTATTAGTGGGAACAATATGGCCAAAGCAAGGAAGAAAGCAGTCTGCTTTCTTCAGACTGGATGCAGAAGATCTAGCAGATGGCTCACCAGCCTAGGGGCGGTGGAGTCTCAAGATGGAAGGAGCCTGGGCCCTGGAAATATGCCTGGAACAAAACCCTGTTCTCTGCCAACCGGTCTCTATGTGAGAGAAAAGTAAATGTCTTTTAGTTTAAGCTCCTGAAATGTTTCTATTTTATACTAGCTAATATTACATCAACTACATTAACTATTAAACACAAAATCAAGGGTCGCTTGGGTGGTACAGTTGGTTAAGCATCCAACTCTTGGTTTTGGCTCAGGTTGTGATCTCAGGGTTGTGAGATCAAGCCCTGCATCAGGCTCCGTGCTCAGCAGGGAGTCTGCTTGAGATTCTCTCTCCTTCTCCCTCTGCCCCTCCCGTTTGTGCTTGTTCTCTCTCTATCTCCTTCTCTCTCAAATAAATAAATCTTTCAAAAAAATACACAAAATCAAGTTTCTCACTATCTTTAGAACTTGAACTCCCCATAGCTATTATATTATGATCGCCCTATAAATATTTTTAAAACCACATGAGGAAGAACATTGGCAATGTAAGTTCACAAGCACAGTAACCCAAATTCAAGCAACCTTTGCCATCCATACAAACCCCGTAGTGAAGCCAAATAAAATATATAACAGGAGAACATCCAAACTAACGCTCTGTGATGAACAAAAAATGAGAACTCTCAGAATTTTGGCCATCGGAGATGTTTACTGATACCACGAAGTACAAAATCGAGTGATAAGACTTAGTAGTGGACAACTAGAAAAGAAACGTGGCCCAAACATCAATGTTATGCACAGCCAAGACAGCCTGAAACCAGTGCTAGACAAGAGGTGAGGAGAAATGAGTCACCGACAGCTCTCCCTTCTGCAAACAATGACTTCCAAGTGATGCCACCAAAATGTGATCTTTCCATGGGTGCAACAGGGAAATGAATGGGTGCTATTTTTGTACTTCCTAGACGGAATAACACACTTAGAGAGCCTTGTCTGTCAAAGATGGGTCTTTAAGCCTGCAACTCCACAGAAGCTGTTTAAGATTAGAAGGAACATTTACCTGCCTTGCACAAAGGAAGATGAGATGCCAAATGCAAACGTTGCCAAATGAGATAGCCAAAGTTTTCTTCTATTTTTTAAAGTAAGTCAACTTGATTATTTTCTGAATTTGCATCTGCTAAATTAGAATCTATCCACTGATTTTTGATAATATTTGCCTTCCCCTTGATGACAAATTTCATTTTTATAGTAAGTCCTCAAGAGACGGCAGATTTCTGCTCCTGGGGAGGCATGCTGCTGCAGAATCAGTGGTTACACTAGCACCCCGGAACTGGCACTCTATCTTATAATATTTCCGTGCTATCTGACAGAAGGAATCCAAGATTATCATGTTGTTCTCCATGACTAGCTGGAGGAAAGAAAAAAAAAAGTTGGTTAACATCCTTGGCTTTCTTCTGATTTCATATATTTTTAATTCAGTCTTTTTCATTTTACTAATTCTTTTTCATATGGGTGAACTATTTTTGCAGATAAAACCTGAAAAAGTAAAGAAAAAAAGCCTTCGCGTGGAAGTCACACTCTACATAGAGTTCCAGACAAAAACATCTGTCAACATATGGCTATGCAGATGCATTGCGACACTTCTGGGTTTGACAGCTTTACATTGGATGTGCTCTTGAGTAAAAGAACAAATTGCTTTTGTTTTCTTGATTCTAAAACAGCGGGCCTGTGCTAGGGATCAAGAATTTTCAATATCAGATCCTGGCTTTCATCAGTCTCACTTACATAAGCATAGATTTTTTTCTTCTTTCCATCAGAGGGTTTATCATTCAGTTTTATGGTTTAAATGCACACGGGGCACGAAAGGATAGGGAAAATAATTAACCAGAAGAAATTGCCATTACACGAACAGAGGTATTTGAATAGGCATCGTAAAATGGAAGGCACTGAAGGTAACTTGTCTAAGTAGCTAAATCAGAAAATATACGATACCTGCTCCTATGTGCTCAGGAAAAAGGCAGAAAATTCAGCAAGGAACTTAAGTCAACAGTGCAATGTTTAAAATTGGGGTTTTGCGAGCTGTACCATTTTGTATGATCCTAACATGCAAATGAACCTAAATCACCATTTCTTCATCTTTAAAATAGCATTATAATAGAGATTAAACGAGGTGATGTATGTAAAACACTTAGCACCATGCCTGGCATATAGAAATTCGCCAGAAATGGTAGCTTTAAAAAAGTGAATATTCATAACAGTTGGTATCATTAACTGAAGTCTTAGTTAGTAGTGCATGAATTTTTATTTCTGTCAGAATACATTTCTGACAGTACTACTGAAAAGTAGTGAAAATGATGGATTTTACAAGACATGTAATGATGGATAATAACTATTAATAATAACTAATGTGGCTTCAAATTTGAGCCTCTTTTCGAGAAAGGTTTTGTGACATCCTCTTATAGAAACACCAGCATGACTGACAGCCCTAAGTTTTAACATATATTAAAAATACTGTGCAATTTTTAAACTGTGTCCTAATCTGGGACTATATGTTACTTCCTCAAAATGAGAGCTCCATCCCGGATAAAATTCAGACAGCTTTTTTCAATAGCCCTCCAACCAGACTGAAAAATGTCTGTTATTTTCGCCTCAGGTGATCCATATGGGTGACAGGGAAAAACAGGCATACTCCGCATCACCCCATGCTTGCTGTCTTCTCCTTTCCCACGAGGAAAGCGGCAATACCACTGAATCACCAAACCTTCTGTGGGCTCCTACCAAGTGAAAGGCACTGTGCCAGTCTCTCAGATGGATACACGGATGTATAAAACGTGCCTCTCCTTCCCCCAAGGAGCTTAGGTGATGAAATCCAGGAGAAAAACATGGAAAGTATGAATGCAAAAGTTATCGGATCTGTCATGTACCATATCAACAGAGGCTATCCCCTTGCTCTTGCTAAAACAACTGTTTTATTGTTAGGTGCCCCAGATTGGATGACCAATGTTCTAGATAATCACAAAGCATATCACAAACCTATGTTTTCTCCCTGCTTGGGAGTATATTCTTTAAAAATAAAACAATCTCCTGGAGGGGGGCACGTTGGGAAAAATTAAATTGGCCCCTCACCTGCAGCCCCACCTTTTTCTACCTTAACACAAAGAGGCTAATTCTGCACGGCATAAACGAATCAAATCAGAACTGAAAGTTCAAACCGGCAATAATTCTCAATCGATGGTTTGTGTTTCTGGAAAGCTACAGAGCTCTGATCTAGGACCTGCACAGACAGCTTGAGCTGACATATCAATTTGATCTCATCAGCCTAGGCAAACAGAATCTCCGACTCCATCTAAACAGCAGCAAGGGAAGGTGTTGAAAAGAAATTTCCCATTTCTACCCCGTGGATCCTAGTTTTAAATCACACTTAAGGGCAGGGCTGTATTTCCTCCTTATTCCTCTTTTCCTCTAGCGCTAAGTTCTGGTGGGGGAAGGGGTTACAACAGCAAGTTTTTGGCCTATCAACTGAAGGCCACATAAGGAAACGTCTTTATTGGCCGTTGGAGGGCTTTATCTGTCCTTTCTCAAGCCCTTTTTCGCTGGAAACTATTGTCTTATTCCAGTTTACCATGTAAGGACTTCAGAGAAAGGAGTAAAAACACCTCAAAAGGAACAATACTTCTTTTGCTCAAGATACTATTTGTGGAAAGCATTTTCCTTTTATGGTCATGGCTAGAAAGCAAATTATTGCTTCGCAAAGCTGTGTAAGCAAAATATCCCTTCACTTCATTTCACAAAAATGCAACCTGAAAAATTGAACAGAAATGTTAGAAACTGCAGCAAATTTGCTCTAACGTTATCCCAATCAGCCTAAAGCTGCCTCTATTAAAAATGCCTAAGTCAAATGAGGAAGGCAGCAGTGCATAATGGAAAGCACATGGACTTGGGGATCAAACAAATCTCAGTTTTTCTGTCTCAGTCTTAGCTACACAAACTGGCTAAGCATCTATTACCTTAAAGTTACAATGTTAGTAATAATTATCCTTCTTTCTCGGGCAAGTTTAGAGAATTTAATGAAATTATTTAGATTTATTAGGTAGTAAGTAAACCTGTTATGTAATAAGTGAAATTAAATATCTCAAACAACCCCTCATTACCAACATACAAATAAAGTTAAGCTTCCTGATATAGTCCTTTAGCATGGAAATAGCAGCATCATTCACTGTAGTGAGTAAAGCAATGAGGGACATGGAAGGAACTGGAAGGAGACCTGTGATACTGTGCAGAAATAGCTCAAGATTACTGGCTAATAAGAGAACTTTAAAAAGCCAAGAGGGGAGGCATATCACGTTCACTTAACAAATGGGAATTTAGCTATAAGAGATTAAAAAAAAATAAAAAGACTGGACTGTGTACAAGACTTTGTCCAATTTTCCATTGTGTGAATATATATCACCAAACGTGAGTGAGATGATAGGAATGAATCTGCCCTTCCCTCAGTCTCCTTGGTTCTAACCTTCCCCCCTAGCACGTGAGACTCTCTCCATGCCAAGTATGATTCAAGGGTCAAGTAACACATAGTTTTCATGCACTGTATTCTACATGAATGCCAACTGCTTCAGCTGGTACCTAACTCAAGAGTCAATTCCTCATCACCACAGAAAATACTGGCTCTGTTGGAAAGATAGAAGGTATATACATCTCTCTTTTTCTATGAGGTTTTCTAAGGTAATTTTTCTCAAACTATGTTGCCGTTGTAAATCATTAAGAATACTTATAAATTACCATTGGCCTTCAACTATTGTTTCATTGCCTAAATTTTTTTAAAGATTTGTTTATTTAAGAGAGAGTGCACAAGCAAGGAGAGCCACAGAAGGAGAGTGAGAATCTCAAGCAGACTCCCCTCTGAATGACGAGCCATACATGGGGCTCAGTCCCATGACCCCGAGACCATGACCCAAACCAAAATCAGGAGTCAGACACCCAACCAACTGAGCCACCTCATGGCCTAAATTTCGCAAGCTATCTTAGAGCTCCACAAGATTACAAGCTGGTGTTTAATATCACTAAAGCAACTATTGCTCAGATGCTCAAGTCCTCTCTGTGAGATTCACTGAACCTCAAATGATAGTCCAACTACTGTTGAAAATCCCTAAGGGATGGGCACTCATTTTTTGCCAGGATTCCCATTTAATTTTTGCATTCATCACATTTAAATGCTCTAACACTGGGGCGCCTGGGTGGCACAGCGGTTAAGCCTCTGCCTTTGGCTCAGGGCGTGATCCCGGTGTTGTGGGATCGAGCCCCACATCAGGCTCCTCTGCTATGAGTTTGCTTCTTCCTCTCCCACTCCCCCTGCTTATGTTCCCTCTCTCGCTGGCTGTCTCTATCTTTGTCAAATAAATAATAAATAAAATATTTTTAAAAAATAAATAATAAATAAATAAATGCTCTAACACTGACCAGAAGGTACCCTTCTTATAACTCTCCATTACTAACCTACTACAAATTAATTCCTCCTGAACATGACAAATCTAAATATTTGAAATTCAAACAAAGATGCCTTATAAATATCCCAAATTGTATGTTCTCCAAGTCAAACAGTAATATCTTCAACCTCTCTTTGTATGGCTCTTTCATCACCTTATCTCCTACCTCTTAAAAGTAATTCCAGTTTTTGAGTGCATTATGTAACTTGTCACCCGAGATGCCTAAAAATAAACACAGTTGTTAATCTGAAACCTCGGGAGTTTTCCAGGTAAAAGTTGAAACTGGCCCCCATACACAATGGGCAGGAAGAGATGGAAGAAAGAGGCAGATCACTCCAGATTGGTAGGTGGTGGGTTTAATAGGCAAGGGAACTTACATACGAGGCTTGCCTTGGGCAGATGCAAGACACTTGGACCTCTCTGCCCTGCACACCAGAATCTTAAAAGTTTATACAGAGGCCTTACCTGGGTTCAGTCCCGTGTATTGTCCTGAGAGTCTCAACCACACATGGCTCTCTCAAAACTACCTCCTTGAAAATAGCTTCTACTATGGAAACAGTGAGCAGATCATGCATTCCAAGAAGAGGAGAGGGGGTGACAAGCCTCATTTCCTGGATCTAGCTTGCGGGTCAAGCAGTGGTCACGTCCTCTTTATGACCTCTTCCAATAACAATACAACTAGTGGCATGTGACTGGTATGGGACCATCGATCAGCTCCTATTTCTCATGCGCTATCATCTTAATCAAGCAGTCTAAAATCACATAAGCTCATTTTGTTGTGAAAGCTACATTCAGGGCTAACTTACGTTCAACTTATAATCACATGAAGTTCTGAAGATTTTTTTCATACATGTTGCCTTCAAATCTCCCTCATTCTGCATTTGAACATCACCTTTTTAAAAATTTCCTGTTATCCCTATGAAAGAGCATCTTGTGAGATTCCACCCCAATCCAGCCCGTAAGAACCGCTGCACTTGCTCGGGTTGAGATGTTTTGGACCCAGCCACAGTATCTAGGTGCCCTGGAATGCAGAGCATCAGGAGTTTCCTCAGCTGAACTTGGAAAAAGCGATCTTTTCCATTAACTGTGTAAGACGGCTGTTTGAAGAGAAGAATACAAAAGCATCTAATTTGTATGGACTGATTGTATCGTGCAACAAATAGCCTGTCATCTGTTTAAGTTTAGTGTACAGTATATAGCCCACAGATTCAAGGATTAAAAAAAAATTAAATCTCACTATTTTCTCTAGTAAACTAAGCTGGTACCTTGGCAACCATGTAATGTGATGTCTGTGTGTGTGTGTGTGTGTGTGTGTGTCTGTGTCTGTGTGTGTGTGTTTTCCAATGATTTGTCTTTCTAATACAGAATTAAAGGATTTCTTCAGCGTAACTGTTTATTAACTTTGAGCCTATGACTTCCTCTTTTTTCAAGGAAGGAAGAAAGGGAATTAAGATTGCACTTATGGATTTATTTATGTGTCTGTCTCTCATGATGAGCCTGGAAGTACTGTGAGGTGAGGGGACATGTTTTATTGGGTTTTGTTTCTAGTGTAATTAATATGCTCCTAATGTAATTAACACATTCCACTGAATGAATAAATATATAAATAAATGAATGAAAAGGTCATATAATTCAAAATCAATACGGGAACAAAGAAATGGTCTTGGAATAATTAACCAACTTCCTCTCTGGTTGCAGAATTCCTCTGCCAGTCTTTTGTGCACTGTGTTGAGCCGATTACAGATTAAAGTAATTACAGTGAATCCTTGATTACTGGCATGCGGTCTAGCTATTTTGTGGATTACCTATCACAACTAATTCCAAACTTATCTGCTGCCACCCAGCATATGTCTGAGTTACAGTCAGCCTCAGTGATAGCAGCTGCACGCTTCAGGAAAGCACATTTATGTTGATATTTCTGTACAGAATATATAATTATGAAATTCATTCTGGTGAGGGTTGAAGAGAACCAACGAGCATTCCAAAATAAACGGCAGAGTTTGTTTTTTAATTCCCACAGAATATGAGATGACTTGGACAGAAAGTTTCAAACAATTCAGCTGTATCTTTCCGTACCAGCTTAATTAGTATGCAGCTTATTTCCCACCCTGAGGCTGGCTACCTGCCTCTAGGACCAATGATAACTGATAATAAGTGTACTTTATTAATTCATTCTTTCATCCAACAGTAATCTTTGACGTGTTACACTGTGCTGGGCAATGTGCTAGGTGTTGGGCATCTAGTCTGGGCAAGACAGTTATGCTTCCTCCCCTTAGGAAGGTTATAATTTACTACTCAGGCAGACCTTATGGTAGGCAGAATAGTCCCCCAAAGATGCCCCTTATCCCTGATACTTTTGATTCTGTTATGTACATGTCAAGGGGGAATTGAGTTGAAGTTGGAATTGAGGTTTCTAATCAGCTGACCTTAATATAGGCTGGTGATCCCAGATGATCTGGGTGGGTCCAACCTAATCTTAAGGGTCTTTAAATGAGGTAGAGAGTGGCAGAAGTATCTGAACCAGAGAGATGGAATCAGGAGAAAGACTTGATTGGCCATTGCTGGTGCTGAAGATGGAAGGGGGCCACAACACAGAATACAGGCAGCCTCTAGAAGCTGGAAGGACAAAACTGGGTTCTCCCCTAGAGCCTCCAGAAAGAAACACGGTCCTGCCCACATCTTGATTTCTGCCCTGTAAGGCACCTTTAGGATTTCTGACCTACAGAGCAGTGAAATAATAAATCTATGTTGTTTTAAGCCATGACATCTGTAGTAACATTTTTTTTACAGCACCAATAGGAGACTAATACAAATCTTAAATAAATAATTGATCCGCTTAGACTTTAATTGCAATTGTGTAAAGTAGAATAAAGACTACAAGAAAATATTCTCTGTATGTACTTAGGAAAACTTACCTCAGTTGAGGTGTTAGGAAAAGTTTCCCTGACATTTAAACTGAGATGTGGAAGAGAAGGAAGAGATTTCAAACTACATGAAATGAATGTGGAAGAGAGAGAGAATAGCATGCATGAATGATCCGAGGACGGAAGAAAGTTGGTGTTGCTCAAAACCTGACCAGCCAATGGGGATGATGCAAAGCGATCCTCTGAAGAAGAAGCCTAAGGCAATGATAGGGAAATAGCTGGAGATCAGACTAAATAGGGCTTTACAGGCCATATTACAGATTTTCACTTTTATCCTCTGGGCAGTGGCGCACTTCTGAGGACTTTATACAGGACACAGATAGCACCAGATTTGCATTTGAAGATCATCTGGGCTCAGTTTGGGTTTATGAATTGACTTGGGAAAGAGCCTGTAAATGTAGGAAGGTCCTAGCAGGACAGATGGGGGGTACTGCAGGATCCTACCAGGGTCGATGAGGGAAAAATGTAGAGAAAGGGAAGGACTCAGAATCATTTGGAGAGAGAGACTCTATAGGAGCTGGTGATTACTTAAAAGTGGGATGAGAATGGAGCTGGCAGAAATGACTCCTAGTTACTGGTATGAACAATGAAATGGGCAGTGATCTCACACATGTATGGACATGAAAAATATGCTGGTGAAGCAGCCTGGGGGGAAAAAAAAACAGGGGTTCCTTTTTGGATCTGCTCAGTTTGAGATACCTCTGAGAAATTCATGTAGACACGGTCAGAGCAACACTGAAACACTGGCCTTTTAGTCTCCAGCAAGATGGCACACCCTCAGCGTGACTGCTGCCACTCCCTCTTAATAAATTTGCAGCTGGCCTCAGAAATCTTTTCAAAGTAGTGCTCCCAGTAACAATTCCAAAGTGAAGGAAGCTGGCACTGGAAACTAAACGGACTTTCTATCTGCGTTCTAGACGATAAGCCGTGGCAAATACTATATTGTTTAGTGGCACTGCTAGTCAAGGGAAAAACGCTAGTCCTCACATTCTGGGAAATTTTAAAATGCTTTTTTGTGCTTCTTCCCACTTTTCTATTTGATTAGATTTTAATGGTTCTCATCAAAGACTCCATCACAATGGGGAATGAATTGGTTTAAATAGATCTGTGCAAACATCACTCACGAAAAACAAACAAACAAAAAGCAAAAAACAACCCCTCAGTATGTCACCGCAGGTTACTTTACCATCACCACTACCAACCCACCTACATACAGGTACTCGCACACACACGTGCTCAAACAGGAAAAAAAAATCAGTTCTGTTTCTCTTTTAGATTTTCTTCTTCTGGTATCACTAACTTAATTGTGTGTGTGTGTGTGTGTGTGTGTGTGTGTGTGTGTGTTATTTAAACCTGACGATGTTCTGTACCCACCGTTGTGCAAAGCAATTAAGAATGTCTGTTTATATGTTTCTGTGAAAAAAGGCATATTTCCTTCTACAATTATGGGTTTTTTTCTGGCTACTAGAGATTATGGTCCTCTACATACTCTAAGAAATTTAACAATTCCTTTACGCCATTTCTATCTCTTCCAACTATTTATCATGGTTTTGGAAGGAGCCGGTGATGATGAGTCCAAATCCCAGAGTCCGGGTCCCAGTCCCATGACTAAGTAGCCACTTCCCTCTTGGCAAGCCACTTTTCATTTTCCCCTGGGCTTCCCCAATAAAATTAGAGTATTGCACTAATTTATTCATAAGTTTTTATAAAACCTTAAAATGCTATAATCTTATTGTATTATAAGACAATAATGTTTTAGGCAGTCATTACGAAATGACACACTACATATTAATACAATTCCTCTCCCCGTGCGTACATAGATACCACATGTTATTAATGTATGGCCAAAGAAGCACAGTGTTCAACTGGAAAAAATAATTAATGACCATGATGAGATGAAGTAAAGATGATCTGAATAAGGAAAATAAGAAAAAAAAGCAATAGTCTACATATGTGTTTGGAAGGTTCAAAACAGAAGGTCAGAAGGTAAACCGAGCATAGTGCAGATAGGTATGGGGGAGGGGAAGAATGATTGACGTAAATCAGGTAATAAGTGCCCCTTATTTAGCATTAGCTGTTGTGAAATCAAGTCACAGTGGCTAAGCCAACGTTATCACAGCAGAATCAGGAAGGCTTAAAACAACAGGAGCCTGTGAAGGATAAAATAAAACACAAGCCTCTTTTGCAGTTAAGTTTCTGCCTAAGTCACTGACATTAGAGGTTTTTTTTAAATTCACAAGTAGCAATGGATTCCTTATAAAGTTGTTATACTTATGCTGAAGTAGGAAAAAGGACTGTTTTGTTCATCTTCCAGTATGATCATGTCGCTTATATTTAAAGTTTGAGGCAGTGAAAATGGACAACGTACAGCTGAGCTATACACAACTTGGATGAATCTCAGAGACATGCTGTGATTTTAAACCAGAAAACAATTTTAAAACAGGAACACGAGTGCTGGAAATCAAGATGGCAATTACCAGTGGTGTTTGGGAAACATTGTTTGTGGGAGGCTGGCCTCATTTATATGTTGGTCTATGAAGTAGTTAAATGGATGTGCTCATTTTCTGATGACTTAATGACAGGTACACTTAAAGTCTGTGCAATTTTTTGTGTGCAAATGTCAAAAGGGAAGTACTACAAACCTCACCAGTGAGTATATGGGGAAAAGGTGTAAGTACATCACAAGGAGTCAGACTTAGGTGTGAGAGTCATTCAACATTCAATAGTCACGGAACACCTAAAATGTGGAGGATACTTCCAGAGGCAGAAGACTATTCCTTGCCCAGGAAAACTCTTGCAAGCCATTTGAAGTGAGACACATATGAACAAATGGTCACAATACAATAAACATGAGATCAGGGTTTTCAGCCTCTACCGCACTGACATCTTGGGCTGGATAATTCTTTGTTGTAGGAGTCTGGCTTGTGCGTTGTAGGAAGTTCAGCAATATCCCACTTGCTCAATGCCCACTGAACCACTCCTGGTTCTGACAATCAAAAACTCTCCAAAGATTGCCAAATGTTCCCTTAGGAGTACAATAACCCCCGGTTGAGAACCATTGCCTTAGAGCCACATATGACAATCTGGGGTTACCAAATAGAGAATAGCTAACTGCATAATGAGAGAATGAGGCATCATTTTCTGGGCAGGAAACCAATACAATATCTTCTTCATTCCATAATATTTTGGAGCAAGGGGAAGTTATTCCATAGCCACCAGGCAAAAGTCCAATTTCCCTTGGTGGCATTCTGATCCCACAACACATATAAACCAGAAAAAAAGCTCTGAAACTGCAAATGGGAGATATGTATTGATAATATTAAAGCATTCAAGCCAAAAAAAAAAAAAAAAAAACTCCCTGAATTGGTTTTAATAAATATGAAAGAATTTCTTTGACCTTAGTATTTGTCTTTTGTATATAATCAGAAAATCATTCTTTTTTTCTTCATTCCCTTAACTCACTCTGGGCAGTGAATTCTTATGATCAGAATATGTTTCCACCATCATGTGGCTCAGAGCTAAATCACTAAATCACCCTCACGGCACTATTTTAACCCTTTACAAACGGAGCGCTGCAGGCATGGGGGGTCAGGAGAACAAGTGTTTTCATTTCCAATAAGAAAGACTACATCAGGGGCGCCTGGGTGGCGCAGCGGTTAAGCGTCTGCCTTCGGCTCAGGGCGTGATCCCTGCGTTATGGGATCGAGCCCCACATCAGGCTCCTCTGCTGGGAGCCTGCTTCTTCCTCTCCCACTCCCCCTGCTTGTGTTCCCTCTCTCGCTGGCTGTCTCTCTCTGTGTCAAATAAATAAATAAATAAAATCTTTAAAAAAAAAAACAAAAAAAAAAGAAAGACAGACAGACTAGATCCAGTGGCGCTCCACCTCACCTCACTTACGACCCTTCTGCTGTTCGGCTGAGAGAAACTACTGAGGAAAGAGAGCAAAAGGCAAGATTTTTTGCAGTGTTTTTATTTAAAACCTGCAGTAACTAAAGATTCAGCAGAAGCGGCAAACCCAAAAGGATATTTGCAATTGGCAGTAAGTTGTTATCTTGGTGAAAACACAGGACAAAATACGCTCTCAATTCCAAAATATAGTTCTGTGATATCTCAATATACACATACTTGCACAAAAGGACTATCTCAGAGACAAATTTCCACATTTCACAAATGGCCAAGCCATCAGGACGCAACCCTCGGCCCATATGATAAGGGGACCATCGGCATGGTTTTATAGGGATAGGTTGTTAAAGGCAAGGAAGCTTTCAGTGGGGAGAATAACACGATGCTGAGAATTCTGGATCCTATAAGGGAAATATGTTAAGCTACAGAGAATTTCACACTGTTGGCATTTCTCTCTGAAATTCTTGGAGAGCACAGAGCCATTTTTGGCTTGCATCACTGCTAGGCATTTCCACAGCGTTTGTACACTAATCATCACGAACGCCTCATTATTAACTATTTTCCAGTTTAAAGAAATGTATCCTGGATAAGCTGAAAAACTAAAGATTAGAATTCAGAGGACTCAGGAAGCCATCTAGCAGTACGTTGATCCTGAGCTCAGTTTCTTTGTTCACAAAGGGAGGAGTTAAAGGCAATCTATCATTTCCATGAACTTCTTCAGCCCTACTAGCGGATAGGAGACAGAAGACCACACTCCTTCATGTGCCCTGAACAAGATTATATATTTCCATGCTTTGAATTATACATAGCTTATCATTTAAACTAATAAAAGCCAAAGTGAATCAGAAGTTTAACTTTGAAAAAAAAAGATGTCAAGTAAAAACCAAACAAAACACTCCACTTTCTTGTTACTTCAACATTACCTCTGGCTGACTAAAATATGATTATTTTCTACCGTTTAAAATACACCAACCATAAATAATTCAGGAAACGTTATTTTGACATGTACATATATCCAAAGGTAATAGTAGCATTATTTTCTAAACAAGAACAGAAACGAAAACAAAAGTTTCTGAAAATATTAAATAATATAGTACTATTGAGAAATTAATGAGTGAAAATTAATCAATTAAGTACATTGACTTTATGAAGCATACTTTTTTTAGAATTTGAGAATAGTCAAAAATCATCTAATTTAAATCCCTCAACTGATAGTGATATAAGAGCTACACAGCAGAAAATAGGGATTTGGGGGGTCTTTTTCTTTGACACTTTGTTGCTTTTTCAACATCACACACACACACATATATATTTTGCCATTTTGCCAAAGTGGTTATTATAACATAATGTGTAGACAAAAAACATACATGCATTAATTGCTCAGATGCACTGTTAAGAGAATCTAACCATCACCTGGCCAGGGATGTTATACTGCTTGCAGTATGTCTCTAGGGAATCAGAACCAAGAGAGTGGGGATGAATCAGAGAAAAGTAATTACCTCTACCGGAAAAACAACTCAAGATCGTGTAATGCTGATGGTGAATCATTAGAGGCATCATCCTCACATTCAAAGAACAGCACTTTGAGTGTATAAGGTGAGGCTGTCGTGTAATACAACTGATTCAGTAGACAACCCATGAATCTCTTTGTGTCTCTCTCTCTTGCCACTCTCCAGTCACCTTGTCTTAATCATCAGGAGGAAGATCTTTTAGCCACAAACTCCAAAGTTCTATCCAAACCCAGTGTATTTAATATACTGCATAATATGTAGATCACAAGAGGTTTTATGTTAATGATTCTGATTCAGAAAAGTGTTCTATTTAAATAGCATCAAAACAATTCAATTCAAAAGCAGATGGCAGCATACTGGGTGCTAGAGATTCAAACAAGTATAAAATGTTTGCTTTCCTACATGAGCCTAGAACCCAATAATCAAAACTGCAATTTGCCTGCATACTACACTGTGAGTCACATGTTAAATTTTGAAAGAGTTTTTAAAAAGCTAATACATTCATATTTATTTTCATATAAAATTTCTAATACAGATTTTATCACCTCAAAATTTGAATATTAAAAAAGAAAGAGCAGATGATGCTCGTCTAGGGCCTGGGATAGATTGAGCAAGAAGGCGATCACTTGGGAAGAGAAGATTCTGGGCAGATAAGCAGAACATCATAGCAGTTGGTACTTGTTCACATAGATCTCCCAAAATATGTAAGGAACGATACACAGTCTGAAAATGATGATGAATGGGGGCGCCTGGGTGGCGCAGCGGTTAAGCGTCTGCCTTCGGCTCAGGGCGTGATCCCGGCGTTCTGGGATCGAGCCCCACATCAGGCTCCTCCACTATGAGCCTGCTTCTTCCTCTCCCACTCCCCCTGCTTGTGTTCCCTCTCTTGCTGGCTGTCTCTGTCCTGTCAAATAAATAATAAATAAAATCTTTAAAAAAAAAAATGATGATGAATAGACAAACCATATTTGGGGAATTTAACCTGCAACTTTCCAAGTTGAAATACAGGTGACACTAAAACAAGGAAACAAACAAGAAAACACTGAGTAATCATCCATTGACACCTATCAGTATCCCCTCCGCTCTGCTTCCTCCGAGTACCCTAAAGAGATTTTTTTTTTTCCTCTTCAGTAGTATGTGCCTTAACAATCAGAAAATTCACCAAACCCATTTGTTCCCCTGGGAAATTTTGTTCTTTCTAAGACCTTCACTGGAGACAGAAAGGTCACGCTTTTGAAACCAGAGAGGTCTGGCGCTCCCCTGTTAACTAAACACATTGCAAAGTATTTGACCTCTTTGACCTCAGATTTAGCCTCGGATTTCCCCATCCGCAAAATGGAATTAGTGAGAGCCACCTTCTAGAGCTCTGAGAATCCAATGCCTTCTTCGTGTTTGGGCTTGAAAAGAATGTGATGCACGTTAGACGCGCCAACAAATGTTAGTTCTCATTTCATTCACCAATTTTAATATTTACCATCCAAGAAAACATAAAAGATGCCCAGCTTCAGTCACAGCTTCATAAAAAGCTTACTTTTTGTTGGTTTTTCTTCTGAACTAGCATTCAAAGTTCCAACTCATGGAGACTTCTTTCTCTTCTCACTGAGCTTTATTCAGTCTTTACACTTTCCTGTATCAGGTAGAAACAAAATCCTGCTGGTTTTAGCTTCCTTTCAATGATCTAAACTCTTTGTTTTCCTAACCAGGAATGATTTTGCCTTCTAAAGAATCAGAGCCCTCTTCATTTCGTAGACGGTTTTTAAATATCGCACGCTGAGAGGGCAGTCTACAAGTACTAAAACAGATTTACTGGCTTCATCTGATGTCATTGTGATCTACTAATTGTAACCAAAAGGCTGATAAAATCTTTAAATGCTGAATCACTATTAGACATCAACCCTTCGTGTTTTTGTTACCTAGCATTCAACTTTACATCATTGGTGTTGGAAGAAGCCAGGATGAAAACAACCAAGCTTTGGATAGGCAAATAGAAAGTCCTAAAAAAAAAAGGAATGCACCATATTAAAAACAAAATAATAACTTCACTACAAGAGTAACAATAGTAAAGAATGAAAGCAAAAAGGATAAAAAGAAAAATTATTGGTAGAAGCATCTAGGCTATAAGATGTAGGGTTCAGCATGAAAGATACAAAAGCATTCACACTCTTGGCCAAAGACATCTGTGGCAACCATCCTTCAGACAGTGCAGAATTCCTCTAGGCAAATGATGCTATTTCCACTATTCAATGATAAAATTGCATATAATAAATTGAAAGAATTCAAGACAGGAATTTAACATATTCAGCTCAGAAACTACTCTCACACAGGACACACTTAAAAAAAAAAAAAAAAAAAGCCTCATGTGGAGTACCAGCACAATAACAAAATAAAGAACTAAATGCCCAAGGGATACTAACCCAGTGGTAGGAAATCAGTAAACAGCTAATTAGCCTGGTTACATATACTTGGGCATTTGCCACTCTTGCTTAATAAGAGACCCTCTCTTTCCTACAGAGATATTAACAATATTACTTACTCATGCAGATATTTTAAAAAATAATTTATGGTATTATTTACTATTAACCTGCTCGTCTATAGGCTTACCTTTGGATACAAGTCCGGTAATCAATCACCTGTATGGTTTAGAATACTAAGTTTATCTTCACTGCAAAGGAAAACTTTACAGAGAGCAACAAAACAACAAAAACGGAAGACAAAAAAGAAAAAAGACATAACTAGTTGGAATGCTTTTTTTTTTAACTGAGAAAAATATTTAGAAAATATCACATAGAGAAAGTAAATAGCCTAATAAATCAGAGATTTTACAGGTCAAAAGGACTAAAAGAACGACAGGGCTGTGCTGATACAAATAGGAGCAAAAGACATGAAAAGGTGATTTAAAGGTTTCTGTTGAGGTCAAATTAAAAAAAAAAGGAAAAGAAAAAAAAGACTGATGTAGATCAGAATGGTCAAAATTTCAAGTACTGACAACATGAGCCCTGTTAAAGGACATGGCTACCTCAGACATTATGGGTGCTGTATTATGATACGAACCAATGCAGGCAAATTTGATATGTACGTGAATAAGTAAATCTTTGCTTAGAGATATGACTGAGGTATGTTGGCCAAAACACTAACCATGGGTTGGCGTGACTGGTGTAAATTTCTATTTTTAGAATTTTCTTCATTTGAGTTTGTAACATTTTAAACCCATGCCCATGTACGTATCATTTTCACAATAGCAATAATGCTACATTTATGAGCTGCAAGTGTTCCTGTTAGACTTCAGCCCAAACGAACCATGGCATAGAACAGAAGGCTGAGATCCGGGCTGTGATTCCACATAAACAAAGGAGCCAAAAGTCCAAGAACAAAAGGGCTAATATAAATTACCTGGTTTTCAGGGTCTCAAACTATAGTTCTAACAAAGCTAAGACCGGTGCAAAGGGGCAGGGCTTGGGAGACATGAAACGCTACATGAAGTGTCAGCATATTCATACTAGACCTTGATTTGTTGGTGCTCCCGAGCAGGACACCGGGGCTTTCAGTTCCCTTATCTCTGAAATGAGGAGCCTGGGCTCCATTCTGATGCGCTAAGGAAACTGAGATCCCAAGAACACCTATTCATAACCCAGCCGGGCTTTACTGACACGAAAAAAGCCTTCTGAGTGTTGCAGGAAGCATGGCAGACAGAAATAAACTGAAATTATAGTGGAAAACAGTTAGCTCCACATAAAAAGTTAACTTGGTGAAACCACATCCTTTATAAAGGTTAAGAGGTTGAGGTCTTTAACAAATAAGACGCTCTTAGTGAGGGGAGATAACTTCCCTGTGTCGCCCTCGATAATAACGTTAATGACTTGATGAAAACAGCATCCAGACAGTCTAAAATGGTTAGGTTTCTACAGCATCGCTGAACTGAAGCAGACAGCGAAATTAGATTTCTAAAATATGCCTATTAAATGAAGGCATTAAGAAAACACACCCCAGAAGGAAAGTCACTGTAAAAGGTAACAAGGTTGCCATGAGATTCAAACAAAAGGGAAAAAGAAGTTGTGTTTTGACAGTGGGTTTGAAAAGGTTTCATTCAAACATCACCATTAAACTTGTTTTCTAATTTCAGAAAGTATTTCATTACCTCTCAGTTTCAACCTTCCCGTTGACTCACCACCACCACCACCGCTGTTCTTTGGTAATTGAAAAACCTGACAAAGTCGAGTCATTTGAAAATTAAAAAAAAAAAGCTTCCAATATTATTGTAAGTAAAGAGTTAGATACACAGTTTCACGGTCAAATATTGCAGGATTTTGTGTTTAGAATTTAAATCTAATTATCTTTCTTCCTAGAGGTAAAAATCTGGGTTTTGAGAGTCATTAAGCTCATATTTTCAGTAAGCCCCATATATATAAACCTCTGTTTAATCTTATTATATGAACAAATTATAGTCCTGGTTTACACTGGTTTAAAACATATAAATAAGAATATAGTGAGTACCTGTAAAATGACCTAAAATTCATTTCAGTTATTCTTTCTTAGGCATTAGCAGAATACATATACACATATGTGTCAAATTGCTATTTTATATTTTTTAAATACTAAAATGTGTTATCAACCTTATATTGGTATATGACAACTGCAGAATATGGATTCTGGTTTTAATATCTGACTTCTAAGCTTTAGTAACATCTTGTAATCTTGAATTATTTAAGAAGCTCCAAGTTTAATCTGTATTTCTTCTTTACATAAATTCTCAGCCTAAAAAGGAAAGAGAATACATTCCATTATGAAAAGTTGCTTCGAGCAATATCCAGGATTAATACAACTCGTCTGCATCCATGGTGGGGGAAGAACTCTACTCTGTTAAGAAACAAAATGTAAATACTCCAAAGGATTACTATAAAAATGGTGACTTAGCACAAAATAGAAAAATAGAGCACTTTCAATCTTGCAAAATTACTTTCTTCTTTTTTTTTTTTCTTTTTGTAATCTGTTAACATTTCTTGGCATAACCTCTCAGATGCACTAAATTTAGGTGAGAGAGTGAGAAACATTTTTTTTTAAACTAAGAAAGAACTCACTGTATTTTCTAAAAATGTCTAAAAATGGGTTCAAGCAAAAAAATCAAGAGGGTTAAGTTCTCACTTGGTCCTTCAATAAAATTACTTGTCACCGCGTTCAGCTGATGATCACCCAGACAGAGCCCCTTACATTAACAATGCCGACAGAGCCGACGTTTTACTGATGGCAATGGCAGTCCGGTAGATTAAAAGAGAATGTAGATTTAATCTCCCCGATGACTTGATGGCCTCAAATGAAGGATTCTCAAATTTCATGGTTCTGACCTATTCAGGGAGAATAAGTGGATAATAAATTACCTGTCCCCTAGCTCTGTAACAAGAAAAAGAGCCGGATTGGACTATCTCTGTGTTAACTCTCATGTATTACTAAGTTTACCAACATAACCTGCATGCCACAGAGCAAAAGATCATCCTATTTAACAGATTTCCAGAAATTAACTTGCACTGATATATGACCCTATCTGATGCCAATACAGGAAGGTGGGAGCAGCAGCATGCAGAGAAGCCAGATTTCAGGAGAGGCTCATTTGACTGGTGATTAAGGATAACCTCCAGTAAAAGGGATTTCTCATCAGGGAGGCAGAATGTGTTTGCTGCAAAGAGCAAAAGTGCCCACCGGCCAGCCAGACTGCTCGTCACAGCCACACCAAATGTGCGGGTCGCAGTCATGCTGGAGAGTCTGGCTAAAGAGACAATGGGTAACTGATGTGTTAGGAGAGGACCAGAGTGGAGAAACAGACACAGAGCCCAACCGTAAACGAAGAGGCGGCGGGTCTACCTTGATGCTTTGTTCTGAGCATGACAAATTAAACATCTTTCGAAAGCTTTAATGTATGTTGTGCTTTCCCTAACTCAGGCTGATTAAATTAGAATCTCCATTATCCAGCAATAGTGCTGCCTACGCATAGGCACCTCACCAACGTGCAGCTTCCTATCCTTGTCAGCAGACGCAGAAATAACACCACAGCAGATTTCGTGGACACTGAAAATTAGCAATGAGCCTTCTGGCTTCAGAAGGCAAATGCTCGAACTCCACCACTTGAGCAGAAGAAAAGAAACTTGAACCAAGGTAACAGCTAGATCACGATTTTGGGGAGTCCCTGACCTCCGAACCACAGAGCTCCTTATCAGAAAGGTATACATGATCGTATTTGTTTCGCCTGAAAACAGGTATAAAAATTACAAACATTACAGGGGCGCCTGGGTGGCTCAGTCGTTAAGTGTCTGCCTTTGGCTCAGGGCGTGATCCCGGGGTCCTGGGATCGAGCCCCACATTAGGCTCCTCCGCTGGGAGCCTGCTTCTTCCTCTCCCCCTCCCCCTGCTTGTGTTCCCTCTCTCGCTGGTTCTCTCTCAGTCAAATAAATAAATAAAATCTTAAAAAAAAATTACACACATTACAGAAAAGCAATTCTTTATTTCTTGAATGCTCCTTGAGTGTATTATCCCCCTCACCCACACACACACCTTCCCCGCCTCCCCTTCTACTTCTCCTGATTCCTTCCAACAGACTTTCATGGTAAATAAGAACTATAAAAACTCAGACTCCCGGGTGACATTCATAAAAAGCCTGCGTGGCTCCAGTGGCTTTGCTTTTGCTGCACCAATTTTAACCCGTTTCTTCACAGACCTTTCTGCGTCACCCCCAAGGACTATTTTCAAGGACTTTCTGTCTCTGGAACATTGTTTTATCTCTTAAGAGAGTGATAGGAAGATCAAACCAGAGAATTCTAAAAGTGGATAAGACTATTCAAAACCCTCGCTTATTTAAGTTGAATTCGGGCCCAGAGAGAATAGGTAACCACAAAATATTATACAGTTAGTGGGTGTTAAAGCTAGTGAGTGGTAATGCAGTTCCCTTGATTTCCAAATCAGTGCTTGGTATCTGGGGACATTTTTGGTTTTCATAACTACTAAGGGCTGGAGGGAGCAAAGTGCTCCTACTATCTAGGGCACTGTGTCCAGGGAGGCTCTTAAACATCCTATAAGCCCCACAAGAAAGAAATACACAGTCAGAAATGTTAATAGTGCCAAGACTGAGAAACCCTTAATCTGGACTAGGAGATGGGGAAATTGAGATTTTTTTTTTTAAGTTGTAATCAAGTTTAAATTATATCTTGAAATGTCAAAGCTAGCGTGTTAATAATGGTTTTCCTTTCAAATATCCATTCTCTGCCCAAATACACCATGAAACACAATATGTTTCCAATTCTGAATAGAACTGGTATTTACTATCATCACATTTCATTTACCTTGAAATGTTAATTGCGGTACAGCAGGGCTCCATGGTTGATTTAAATTTACATTTGCTTTTAAATTTGATTAATCTAGTCTCTTAGGAGTCCATTCTTCCACAGCTACTCAGAGGGAAAATAGGCTTTTGAGTACACAATGATTTAGAAAAAAAAATCTTGGCTGATTTGGTTAGTTACACTTTTACATCTAAAGTGACTTCTAACTTTAAGTAGAAAAAAAAAAGAACGCTACTAGAGAGTAAAATTTATCATCATTTACACTGGACATCCGTCCTGAATATCTTAGGCATGCTGTGACATAGTAACAAATCCAAGAGAAAATATAGTTTCAACGTACTTTCCATATTTCAGAAAATATGCCACCTCTTTCGAGTATCCATGTTTGATTAAAAAACAAATATAAATATGTAAAATTTGAACTAGTCCTCTTAGGGGCCAGTATGGTGGCTTACATGGCACCCTTTCGTGTATCTAGTTTCTTTTTTTTTTTTTTTAAGATTTTTTTTTTACTTATTTATTCGACAGAGATAGAGACAGCCAGCAAGAGAGGGAACACAAGCAGGGGGGGTGGGAGAGGAAGAAGCAGGCCCATAGCGGAGGAGCCTGATGTGGGGCTCGATCCCACAACGCTGGGATCACGCCCTGAGCCGAAGGCAGACGCCCAACCACTGTGCCACCCAGGCGCCCCTCGTGTATCTAGTTTCTGACTCAGTTTCCAAATATGCCTTCTGGGACTCTGAGATTAGACACTGCTGAACGTGGGTCAGATGCCTACGGTAAGAAGGCTCTTGTGGCCATACCTAGAAGAGGTAGTCATGATAAATGGAAGCCATATATCATGTCTTACATACCTAATACTCACAGGCACTCTCCTAGACATTTTATTTCTAACCCAGAAATGGCAAATACCGGCAGGCACCCTCCCCTTCTCATATCAAGGCACATCTTCATAATAAATAACATCAATCTTCCAATAATATGGATCCATCATAAAGTCTTTCTCAACGCAGCACTCCAGGAAGCCATTATGAATCAATCCCTAAGAAACAACAGGTTGAATGAAACCCATTTGCCATCCCTGATAAACATTAAGAACATAAATAAGGAACACTTTGCTGTTCAGTAAGGCTGAATCAACATTCTTGAACAGATTTTTTTTTCCTGAGATTGGTAGACCTGAGTTTAAACTCTGGTTCTGACAGTTCCATATTAATTTCTATGAATTGCTTCACCTTAGCCTCCCAACCCAGGCTAGAGTAACTGGGATTCTCCGTGAGGAAGGTATAGGAATTTGGAGGGCACATTATTAAGTAAGGGTTACATGTGCAAAGTTTTAAAATCCTTCCTCCTTTAGGGATTTTTTTTCAGAAGGATTATTATGATTCAATAAAGACCATCAAGTGGTGCTGTTTGATTTGATCACCAAGAGGGTTTCTACTCTACCACTGTGTTGGTTAACATATTCATAACTTGAGACTCCTTCAAGGAGTCTCAAGAGATTAGGATTCTGGCTGATTAGATAAAGTAATATTACTGAGGGACAGATTCTCCTCCAACATATCCGAAGCCCTTAGTAGCTTGGGCTACTGCCTGGGGTCTGGAATAATTATTTTCCCCGTCCCCTACCCCTCCAGCAACCCCCACACCCATGCCTTTAGCTCCCCTGACTTTGACACAATTGCTAAATTGCCTAGTACATGAATCTGCATATATCTACATATAAACAAATAGCCTTAATTGAATCTGCTAGGACTCTACAACTTGGTAACTCATGTATTTTGTCCCAGCCTCTTAAATATAAAACATTAAACTGGCACAAAGACACTCAGCTCCCTAGCCAGAAATAGAGATGCTTGCATCACAACCCTTTTTAGATGGGCAAACACTATTCTTAGGTGTTCCGTCGAAGTAAACAACATAAAATAGCAGAGTATAAATGGCAGTTTCTGCCTATTTTATCTACTTTCCTTATTTCATTTACTTTCCATCACAAATCTCTTTTCCTAGGTTATAACTTAGGTTTTCTTTGAGGGAAAAACACTAAATTTCATTACTTTTATGTAGACATAACACGTAAGCTGATTTTTATGTGTATACGTGTGTTAGTTTTCAGGAGTAAACTATTGTAATTTACCATTTCTATCTAAATATCTCTCTGTAGTGAGGTAGGTGACACCAGGGGCCATCAGATTTATCATCTCAACAACACACTCTGAAGACAAATTAATGATATTCTGCTATGACCTGAATGTCTGTGTCTCCCTCAAAATTCACCTGGTGGAATCCTAATGCCCATGGTGATGGTGTTAGAAAGTAGAGCTTTTAGGAAGTAATTAGGGTCTGGGGTGGCACCTTCATGAATGGAATTCCTGGTCTTATAAAAGAGACCCCACAGAGCTTCCTCACCCCTTCTACCATGGCAGGATACAATGAGGACTCTCTGAACCAGAAGAAGGTCCCCATCGAACCATGCTGGCACCATGATCTCAGACTTGCAGCCTCCAGGACTGCAAGAAATAAACCTCTGTTGTTTATAAGCTACCCATTCTGTGGCATTTTCTTACATAGCAGCCTGAACAGACTATGACATTGTCATTACTTATAGAAAACTGTACCCCACTCAGTGTCCTAAGCTGGAGAAAAGGTAGAAGATAGTTCTACTAGTGCTATTTCTAAAATGCTTCTTTCACATGCATGATTTTGTTTTAGCCATACAACTATCTTTATCTCAATGGCACAGCTGAGGCCAACTGGAACTTAGAGGTATTAAATAATTTGACCAATCGTTTAGTCTTTTATCATTTACCTTCAGGTAAGATGAATCCCATTTGCCCTTCCTGCTAAAGGCAGAAAATCATGAACATTCTTCTGGCCAGTTATGTTAAATAAACATTCTGAATCAGAGAATGTCTTACGTACTGTGTGTAAAAAATAAATTTTTAGAGCTAGGTAAACCTGTGTTTTAATTCTGACTCTATGACTTAAACTATAACTTTTCTCAAGGTCAAATATTTAGTAATTAGAAGAACTCATTTCCAAACGAGGTGAATCTCATCCCAGGTCCAAACTTATTCCATTATGCCATATTATGCCTTCAAAGAACTCCCTCCAATGACATAATTTTTTTTTTAATAACTTGTGTGGTACTTCAACATAAACACACACACGTACACACACACACACAGACACACACGCACACACATACTTTCTCAGGCTCAGAACTGAAGGAGAGTTACAAGGTCATGAAGAACACATTCTTCATCCTAAACAAGACTACACATTCCAAAAGCACTCTTAAAGAATTCTTTCCCTTTTAAGAAAGAATTTCCAGGGAAGTCCCTTGGTTTCCTTCAGTTTCTTCATCAGTTACAACAAGAGATAAACCAAAAGGAGAGACCAGAAATACACAATATTTCTCCTGAGCAGGCAGCTGGGAGGATTCAGAATGCCAAGGAAAGGAAGCATGGTATCTGAAGCACAGTGGCAGGAGACACTGGGATCAAACCAAGATGGCCTCATGGAGCCCACACAGAATTACCAGGTGGACAGTCAATCAAGAAGGCAAAGTCTACATGCTGCAAGTAAGAAGGCAGTGGACATGAGGTTCGTGTAGTGTCTGGTGGTGAGTACTACAGGGTACTACCCTGCTATAGGCTCCCAGGCCCTTTGGAGCTTAGAAAGAGAAAAGTCATGCATCAAAAATACATATCAAAGCTAACAACCCAGTTAAACAACTGGATACAAAGCAAGGATGCAGAGCTAGAAAGTGTAAAGAGTTAGAAATGCTAGCAATAAAATAAAACAAAAAAAACCTGATTTTTTGACCTGACTCTGAATGGAGTCAGGACAAATCACTTAGGCTCTCTGAATCTCAGTTTTCTCAAATATAATATGAGATAAGAGTAAATTATCCCCAAAGCTATTTTTTAGCACAACTCTTCTATGGCTTCATCAGAGGAGTGAGGAAAAGAACAGTTATTAAAATTGAAGGTAGATTGAAGGGAAAATCAGTATCAAAGCAGACTGAATGCTTAGCCACCAAGTTGAAGTTTAAAAGTCCATTCCCATTTCTTCCATGAAGACTGAGCATAGACATCAAGAGATGGTAAAACTGTGCCCTCCAACACAAATAATATGTATATGCATCTTGAATACCTTCTCAGTTGAGTATTCACAAAAAAGTGTAACTTACTTGTGTTTGTAATAATCCAGGATTACATAAGATGAGATCATAGCTGGCATCTATGGAAAAAGATAGTTGGAAACTGTATGCAGACAAGGTGAGAAGAAAATAAAGGACCTGGAAGAGAAGGAGCAAACCAAAGGAAGCAGAGGAGACTGGTTCTTTCACACAGTAAGAAAGATCATGCTACAGGCAGCATAATATTGGAGACAAGATGAGGAACCCTATAAAATTTTAGCTTTCTAGACAACAATTCTGATCTAAAGCTACAAAGTACAGACCTAGGTCCCAAACTAACACAGACACATCTGTGCTCACAGAGAATGGAGAACCTATTCTGCCTTGGCTTCAGAAATTACAAGTTAAAGAAGAAATAGCAGGAAAGAACAGTGACCTCAGGTGGTTCGGGGCTTGAAGAGGAAGAGCCCAGTGTGGAAGGGTATGGTTAGTGGAAGAACATTATCAGTGCTTTGAATTTAGTAAATTAGAGCTCTCGGAACAATCAGCAGGGTTATATTTTACACACAAGGGAAATGAAACAAAAAAGGTAAAATAAGTTAATAAAATTATGTAGCCAATTAATTTTGAATAAGCAGAAGTTATACATCTTAAAACTAATCTAATTCACATCCGCACGTGAGCGTGCACACACATACACACACACACACACACACATATTGCAGTCTAAGTCTGTCTCTACCATTAATAAAAACAGTATCCTTTAAATTGCTGAAAATCTGTCCTGTGATACCTTTGGCAGTCAGAGGGAAGGCTGAAAGTCACGTGAAATGGAAAAAAAGCCCTGAAATATCAGAGTCGACTCGTATTGAGAATCAGGAAACCCATGTTGTGATCTGACAGCTGGTATACCATTACCTGCGTGATCTGGAGGAAATCACCTCACCTTTAAAATAAGGAAGTCGAACTGACATGATTTTTCATTACAAGAGCCTATGATTTCCCCAAGCATGGTGTTTGGAGGGTCAGTCCTCTCTGGTACACGAGCACATGACTGCCAAAAGGCCAAGTTTCATCTAATGGTTTTCCAGGTGCCCCTTTGAGCTATAAAAATATAGACCTTCCCGTGCCCTTTTTCCCCACCCACAAACTACAAATAAATGAATGATTTTAGTTTAAAGGGAATGTTCGGGGCCAGGAAGTGCTATTAACGATGCACAAGAATGTTTCCTTGGCTTCATTTTTAAATCTATGAAGACCCTAACGTGATTTCTCGAGAGGATTCAACCTCAGTAGTGTGCTTTTCCATCTCATTAATAGTAATAAGAAGAGGTCTTGAGGAAGGAAAATAGTATTTCCAAAGCCCAACGGTGAGGGCCAGTCTATCGCCTAGCTGGGCTACCACAATTTTAGTTGCATATTTAGGTCATTGGCTGTAACGGTGGATGAGCTGTTACCATGAAACACCCCACAATCATTAAAGAAAATGTTAGAAGGAGAGGGAAGTTGTAAATGGAAATGTTAAGAGATTCTTAACTGTGCTGTCTTAAATGCTACTGTTGGAATACAAACTGAACTTTAAGCATGATTTAACAGAACTATGAAAAGAAAGACCTCTAAACCCCCGCGCTTATTTTCAATTGTACTGAAAGCTAGCAGTGTTGTGTTTATGCCAGACTAATTTAGTCAAGAGTAAAAGTATTCATTTAGGCACACAGCCCTCGCTGCATCTGTCCTCATCTGAAAAGAAGAATAACTAAATAAAAAAAGGAAGGAATGCTTTTTGTTACAGAAATCTTTAAAAATGCGCAAAAATCACCATTTAGTAGGCCCGCACTGTGATAAATGCACATTAAAAACATCAATTTGCAGAGAATTACCTGATGATATATTTACCTTTACCATTTTTGTTTTCCAATTTGGATCGCATAGTTGTTGATATAGAATACTTCAAATTTTAAAATGTTTTTAAAGTTGCTGCCTGGGCAAAGGTTTAGCTCCCTGCAAAGTTTTATGTTCTGCGGAAGATTTCAGACTTGCCACAGCTACACGCACCGAAACTATTTTAGAAGGCAGCTGATGAGAAGAAGGTACATGAGTGCACAACTGTGGAAGTGTGTGTGTATATAGCATAGGTAAATAATCCATCTATGTCCAACTGATTGGATGTCTACTTTATGGGACTGAAATTAGTATTGCTCATTAGAGACAGAGCAGGCATTATGTCAAGGCAATTCATTAAATATATATTAATAATAGCAAAATGGAAACAGGTTTGCATTTTTCTCTTGAAAATTATTTTAAAGTCATGCACTACCTTTATTGGTGTCAGCTTCAAATTTCAAGTTCATATTGATACAGCACTACATTTAAAGATGCAGTAATAGAAATAAGAGCAAAGGAATAAAGGAAAGACGCGAGACAGAAAAGAGTAAGAAGATAGGATAAAAATTCAAAAACTCTGCAAAATACATAATGTAATTCTCAAAGGGGAAATAAAATCATACTGTAGTTTATAAAACTCCTTTGCATTATTAAAACCCACTATAACGTTAATTTAGAATTATGATTTTTAGCAAATGTTAGCTAATAATTTCTATCATTCTTTTAAAAAAAGGTTTAGTAAACCATCTATCTTATATATGGAAAAATTCCGAGTTCACTTGGTTGGCTAAAGAAATGACAATTTAACAGTATACTCTTCACATTCGCATTGTGCCTTTGTCTATGTGAAGGCAAACAAATATTTTGGCAAGTCATACATTAATGCATGTGAGTGTGGGCAACAGTACTTTCACAGGACAGCTGGATGAGTCCTATAAAGACTTTTCAGCCAAATGTTTATTCTAAAGCCTTCTGGTGTGAAGCACAAGGGGAGGCCTGCAGCAAAAGCTTGAGTCAGCCCCTAATACAGGGAGCTAAAACTACTAATAAGGAGTTCTCAGTTGTGTATGTTCTTTGAGCAAGAGGCTGCAAATGTGCACCCATCCTTTGTCAATTTACCACGTGTAAAAGAGAGGGAAAAAGCACATAATCTCAACAGTAGCATTATAACCAGTTTTGTTTTTGTTTTGTTTTTAAGGTAAATTCTACGCCCATCATGGGGCTTGAACTCACGACCCCAAGTTCAAGAGGTGGCATACTCCACCGACTGAGGCAGCCAGGCACCCTTGAGTCATTATAAATTATGAACAAAGTCAAAGAATTTCCTTTTTATCTCAGTGCTCTTGTTCTTTCAAAACCTGATTTCTACACCAAGAACTGGAAGGCCAAATACACGTACACACATATACACACCGCATATTTGGAACCACAATAAAATGGAGTTGTGTACATTTACCTTACAAACAATGGTTCTTAACAGAAGGCAATTTCCCCTCAGGTGACATGGGGCAATGTCAGGAGATATTTTTGATTTTCACAATGTGGGTGGCACTATTGACATCTCATAAATAGATGCCAAGGGTGCTGCGAGCACCCTACGATACACGGGTCAGCCACTTACAAGCAACAGAATTCTCTGGTCCAAAATGTCAACAGCGCCCAGTAAATATATTCAGGTGTGAGGTGTCACTACTAAAGTAAAAATTTAGTGTGCTGATAAATCTGCCAATTTAACTATCATTTAAAAGATAATTTCAAAATGAGAGTAAAATTTTGAATATACAGCATTTTTATTTTTTTATTTTTTAATAATAATATTTTTTTATTATATTATGTTAGTCACCATACAGTACATCCCTAGTTTTTGATATAAAGTTCCATGATTCATTACTTGCGCGTAACACCCAGTGCACCATGCAATACGTGCCCTCCTTAATACCTATCACCAGCCTATCCCATTCCTCCACCCCCCTCCTCTCTGAAGCCCTCAGTTTGTTTCCCAGAGTCCATAGTCTGTCATGGTTCATTCCCCTTTCTGTTTACCCCCCCCTTTCTTCTTCCCTTTCTTCTCCTACCGATCTTCCTACTTCTTATGTTCCATAAATGAGTGAAACCATATGATAATTGTCTTTCTAACCCACAGTGTTGAGTCAATCAATTTCAGTGTTGAGTCAATGTCTACTTTTACAGTGTTCAGAAAGAAGAGATGGGAAATCACTCCTTCCACTTAACTTTACACAGACCTGGTTTTTTTTCCTTTTTAAAAAAATGGATTTTATTCTTTTTAGAGTGGTATTGAGTTCACTGAAAAATGGAGCAGAAAGTGTGAGATTTCCAAGTACCTCTTGCCCCGCTATCAACAACCTTCCCAAGAGAGTCGATTTGTTATAATCAATGATCCCACATCAACACATTATCACCTGAAGTCCATAGTTTATCTTAGGGTTCCCCTTGATGTCACACATTCTATGGATTTTGACAGATTTATAATGGCAAGGATCCACCATTAAAGTATCACACAATAGTTAAACTGCCCTAAAATCCTCTCTGCTCTGTTTACACATAATTTTTCCTTTTGAATGCACAGACTTATGTTTTAAGTTTTAAACACACCACAACCTAAGTGGTATAATTCCATAATAAATTCATATATTAATTAGATGTATCATGAGGTTGGAATAGTTTTACTAAAAGAACGAAAACTTTAACTCCATAAATGATAACAAATTGATAAATATGAAAAAAGTATCCTGCAAATTTCCCAAGTTACACGTCTGTGTCAACATAAACACCTCACACTAACTTCCACAGTGAACGTGAGAGACAATATTTCCATCAAATGCAGCATCTGAAAAGGCTTAACCTCCTGTTAAAAGAACCGATATGCATTTAATGTGTTTCACCTTTTGAGACCAATGTGTAATAAAACCCTCAAATTAAGTAGATTGCATTTTAGCTTAGATAAACTAATAGCACAATTAGAGCACCACATAATTCACCATTACTGCTCCAAGGGAAATCACTTAAGTATTTAAGCTCTTTAGAAGGACTTCTCTGATAAAGTAATGACTATCTACAAAATTCTCCCAAAGATTAGTAGTTTCCGTGCCTGTGGTGGCTGAAAAGAAGGAGAGGGGGGCACTTCTCATTCTAAGAGGCACTTTTAGTGGCCAAAGAGTACAAGATTTTTTAAGGACACCTGCTCTGCTTCCAACCTCCATACAGAGGTGGCTTGGCTAGTCCCATCTGATTTTAACCATGTGCAGCGCAACTGGAATGACTCAGTCTTGTTATTATTGGATGTATTAATTTTCTCTTTTTTCAATGTTTCCCATCATTATCTTATTTCATAATATGCATATTGAAGTATGCTCAAAATCTTTTTGAAACAAAGGATATTTTGGATAGATCGATAGATACATAGACAGACACACATATTTAGATAATGTGAATTATATGAATATTTGATTTGGGGGGAAAATCTTACAACTATATGTTTCCAGAACTTCTTCCCAGTGAGGCTCAAAAAAGTTAGGAAAGGCCAAGTATGAAATACAAAGTAGGCACTGAAAATCCATGAAAGTCAATATATACCTACAGTCCACAGAGTTCATAGATGATTGATTAAGATGTAACTATTTTAAAGCTTATTTTTCTGATAATTGTAGCTAACTACGTAAGAAAAAAATTAACCTGCTTATTATACTTTTTAATTACTCCCACAGTGGCAATTTTGCAATGATAAGTTGAGTTTTTTTATTTTCATCTTTTGGTAACACTACAAGACTCTGGAAAACTACACAAATTATTAATTTGTCCAGGTGCCTGTTGGCTTAGTCAGTGGAGCATGCTACTCTTGATCTCAGGGTGGTGAGTTCAAGCCCCATGCTGAGCATGGAGCCTACTTAAAAAAATATATTAGTTTTTCAGATCATATTGCCCATGCTTAATTTATATGTATTTATTTGGTAAGAGGTAACAAACAAGTCCACATACTACACCCAAGAATCTAGTGCTTGGGAGCCATCCACAATGTGGACTCAAAATGAGCCACATAAGTAAATAAACTGATTTTCCCAACTTTCCAGCTAAGAAAATTCCTAGACATTGAAGACAAGAGAACCATACAGTGCAGTAATTTTTAATAGGAAATAGAATTTGGTTGTCGAGGTCATTTATTTGCTTCTAGACACCATGACTTCTTTCACCACAGAGACCTGCAAGAAAATCATCGCTGTGAACTTCTGCCTGAGGTTTTCAAAGAATTTTAAATGCCTAAGCACAGAGAAGTATTTTTGCCACGAGAAGAAAGTTCAGTTCATGTAAACTTATTTAAATAGATTTTTGTCCTGGGAAGAAGAAGCTATTCTAATCTTGATGAAAAGGTAAATTGCAATCTCAGCCCAAATGCACCCCAAATCTCTAAAGAACAAAATCCAGGTGGCTGCAGGGGCCAGCTTGTTCTTTAGATTATATATTAAAATTAGCTCCGATAGCTAATTTGTTTGCTTGCTTCACGTTTAACAGAACACACACTAAGAAAGGTGAAGACAGAAATCAGAAAATGCGACAGTCTTTGAAAATAACTGCTATCTCCTCAACTGAAAAAAATTGTCTATTTTAAGTGCCAGATCTCCCCCTCCCCCGCAAAAAAAATGGAAGGTACATTAAAAAGGTGAATGTCCAAGCAAAGGAGAGGTAGGAATAAGATAATATATAGCTCAGCTGACATTTAAAAACTGTTCCCTATCTATGTTTCAGTTCTTTAAAAATAGTGTTCACTTATTCAATAAACATTGAGACACTACCTTATGCCAGTAGTTGTAATTGCTGGGGCTACAGCATTGAATGAGACAGACACTATGTCTTCTCTCGTGGAAGGATAAGCAGGGGTTGGTAGGTAATAAGTGTATAAATAAGCAAATATTAGGAAACAGTAAGTACTAAGAAAAAAATAAAACAGTAATTATTGCAGGTACACTACTCAGTGTGCTTCGTGCTGCCATGGTTCTCCTAATTCTTCCTCTGTAGACCCTTCAAGGTGGTCTGCTACATCACCAATCACATTGTGTCCCATTCCTGCTACAATTTTTCCATTGCCTCCTACAGAACTTAAACTAATACCTATGGTATTCCAGATTCTTTATAAACTGCCTTTCCTGCCTGTTCCCCTTCCAACCCCAACTCCCATACAAAGTGTACCATGTCACATTGTATAGAACTTCGTTCATTCATTCATTCAATCATTCATATATTCACGTATTCAGAAAGGTATTTATTGGGATGCCTCTATGTGCTGCAGACACATGTTAATATAAACATTCATGGTCCCTTCCATATAAAAACTTACAATCGGGTATAGAAAACAGACATTAATGAATTCCCACAAAGAAACTACCAATTGTAAATGTGAATAGTCTTTCAAAAGAGAAAAACGATATCATCAGAATGAATAAAAAGGGATAGGACTCTGGAAGAAATGACTGCTGGGCATCTGCTTGCATGTAGCTTAATATGTCTTCATTATGTGTTTCTATGTGTTCAGTGTTCAGTAAATTTCTGCTCTTGAGGGCAGGTTATTTCTGGTTTCCCAACCTAGTATATACAGAACTATATTAAATATTACGAGTGGTAAGGATGTCATTTCCAATGGGTTTATATCATCCCTAACATAGTTTAGGTAGCTGAGACTGTGGCTAAGAGCAGAGGCAAGAAAAAAAAAAAAAAAAAAAAAGCCCAGTTTTCACTATTGTCATGTTTGTTTTCCACATCCAGCTCTCCCTTAGTTCTCACAGCCAACTCATATGACCAATGGTCTTCATGTTTCTCCTTCCAATGTTCCATGAAATTCTTCCTTAGGCTCTGCATTCCTAAAGGACATACAGCTACCTGCTGACACCTCTTCTAGGGGTGAAGATCTTAGATGTAATGATAGGAAGATTTTCTGTCTGGCAATAGAAAACTCTAGAAAATATTAAACTCACTCCACCCTTTTTTTTTGTGGGTAGTAACATCTTTGTGTGTAGCATATTGCTCCCTAGATGTTAGCCAAGATCCACTGGAAGTTATAGGGAGACAGAATTTGGTTTCAGATTAGAAGTTAGATAATCCTGACCTGGCCTGGTACGACATTTGTGTATATTCTTATATTCCTGGATATTTGTATCACTTTACATTTTCACATCTTCAGACGGGTAATTCCGAACCCCCATTTAGAGGTCAAACACTCAAGCTATCACCTACTTCCATCTATTTGTGTGTAATGCTTAAGGCTGAAAATGTTTCATAGAGATCATAAAATCACATCACGTCAGAGAAACAACTTTCTTAGAATGTCTGGAAGGTAATGTTTTGGATAGATTAAACTAAAACATCATATCAAGGAAGTTGCTGGCCTGCAAAATATAATGTTCTTTTTAACTAGAAAGATAGAGCACAGAACTGCAGAACAAGAATGGCAGAGACATTTAATTTTTTTAATGTATAAACAATTTAGCTCCTTGAACTCATTATATCACGATGAAATTTGAGAAATCATTTTTCCCTGTAAAAACCTCTGGAAAAATCTTACTAGGAAGCAGATTGTGAAGTCTTAAGGTAAAATATATAGCTTCTTTCATTGTCTTCCTTTGTGCCTGTCTTAATCGAAGATTGCTATCTTGAAAAGAACCAAATTATAGCCGAAAATTAATGTTTCTATCTTCAATTGAATTCTGTTTCTTTTCAGGAGTACATTAGAGCTATTCTAAAGTATTCTTGGCAGGTGCAGTACTTCCGCGTGTACATATCAAGATCAGTTGCATTAATTTAAATGCTATACTCCTGTTTTAAACACATAAAATGCTTATTTTTTTATTTGTCATTTTAAATGTTTTAGGAAAGAAATTCAAATTCCCCAAAACTGGGTCCTTATGCATGGCAGTGCTTTCCTGCATATGAGAAAGCACACTCTTGATTTTGCAGAAAAAAAAAAGGGCCAAAGAAATTATATGAGAGCAACTGTATGTCCTTTTACAGCTAGAAGTTGGCTTTACACATTCCACGACTCATAAATAAACAGAAGAGTTCTGTGAACTATATGCAGATGGCTGGGTCTACACTGGGAGCCTTTTGTGATGACTTTGGTTTGCTTCTCTGTTTTGCCATCTCTTAAAATATCTGCAAAAAAAATTTTTTTTTGCTCTGCTCCTCAGAAATAGGACAAGTAGAATCCTGTAACTTGAGAACGTGCCCTCCACCTCATCGGGGCTTTACCAACCTTGGAGAAATCCATTTTTTTTCCTCCTCATTTTTGTTCCTATAAAAATAACTTCCCCCACAACTGAAACTAAAAAGGCTTTGTGTTTTAAATATTTATTGTTTTATTTTTAAAAGATAACACAATAATGAAAATACAATGAGAGAGGTGAATCTACAAGGCGGTAGAAGGAAGTAATAAGCCAAAATGGGAAAAAATCCCGCAAACCACATAAAGGAAGAGATGAGATCAGCCACTTAAGTGAGCGAGTTTAAGGTTACCACACTGGCACCGAGCAAAAGTGTTCCTGCCAAGCCCAAATGAGGAAAGGAGTGGGAGGAATAAGGGCATCTGACAGCAAGGCGGGGAGACAAGGCACCAAAGTCAAGTGGAAATGCTAAGACAGCAGTTTTGTGTCTTTTTTTTTTTTTTTTTCTCCACCTGATTATGGCACAGAAATTTTAGCACACTGGTAAGGAACACTGGATATAAAAAAAGAACTGAAATAATATGCATACCCATATTTTATTCATTTAAATGTTGCAAACACTTTTATTCAACTATCTCCACTCCTCCACACACACACAAACAGACACACTCTCACTCACACACACAAATACACACACACCCTCTCATCGCCATTACCACTGTATCAACAATCATTTTTTTAGCTAATCAGAAAGCTGCTTTCTCAACAGCAAAAGCCTAAGGGCTTTGGCAATGTAAAAAGTATTGACATTTTCTGATGTATATTCAAAAATCTATATTACAATTCTTTATTCAGCATGCATGAGTCAGCAAAAGATATACTGTATCTTTAAAAAGGCATGAAGGCTTCCAGTCAAGCCTTTTAAGACTTTACAAATAACATTTCAAGAGGGTTGAGAATGTGGACAAAGATAGCAGATGGCTTTTAGTACAATACTGCTCCAGGATCCTTTGATTTTATTACTTTTGCTTTTTGATGGTGCTCTTTTCTGGTTTGTTTTGATGACTTTGTGGCCTAATGGACTGAAATTAGACAGACAAGCTGAAAACCCTTAAGTCCTAATGACAGAGAGTGACTTACTGGGTGACCTTGAGTAAGTGTTACATTTCCCTCATCGCAGTTTCTATAACAAAAAATAAAAATTACCCCGGCCCGCACCCCTCAAGATGCACTGAGGAGACTAGTAATTATCACTCAATTTGCATAATATGAAATAGTCATATTATCTGCCATTTATTAGGCATTTCCATGAGCCAGACACTATGTCAGGTTCTTAGCATATTTTGTGGCTTTTAATCCTCACAATAGCCACTAAACTATGAATAGTTAACTTCATTTTATAGATGAAGAAATGAGGCTCAAGAAGTTTGAGGACTTGAACTGGGGTCGGCCTGAACCCAAGTCCCCTTCTCTTTCCTTTATGAGACCCAGTGTCTCCTAATGAATACTAATCATTAAGATCAAGATGTTTAGTAATTCTTTGGTTATATTAGATAGAGTAACTATGTAGACTACATAATGTACAGCAATTACTACATCTATAGTGATCATATAATACTACAGGTAACATATACACATAAATTATCCATTGGTGACACAACGTTGTCAATTCCATCTGTCCTTACAGCACTAGGGTGCCACGGTTACTTGGTTTTATCTGGTCTATGCCTCTTGCTGTATTACTTGAAAACAAACACCCGGAAGAAGGGAGAAAGGAAAGCTGCTTTGCTCCTACAGTCTTTAGATGACTATTAGATTTCTAAAAGTGTGAACTGCAGCTTGATTTGCAAGAAAAGTAGGTCCCCGATTTGAGAGTGAATTCCTGGATTCACTAGCTAGCCTTTATCTGGTGGCCCTTGGTTGAAACATTTTCCCTGTAAATCACTGTCCTGCAACAGAAAATAAGATCCATGGTGCTTTACAGTTCCAGGGAGCATATAAAGTGAGGGAATCTGAATCTTCACTAAAGACAGAACAGAATGGAGGAAGGGAGGGAGAGAAGACAGCAAAGAAGCAGGAAAGAGAGAGAAAAGAAAGGATTCCTGGACTTCTTGGGCGGCTCTACCAACAGAGCCAGGGACTGGTTTGTCCAATAAGTGCTTTTTTTTTTTTTTTTTTTTTTTTTTTTTTTTTTTACCCTCAGATGAGTCTTCTGATGGATCGTTTCCATGTAGCTAACTGCATTTTTTTCCTGTTTTTATTTAAGACTGTAAAGAAAAAATACCTTTCAAATGTATTTAGAAAATGGTGATAAGTGAAGAATGAGGCAAGGAGTTTGGAATGATCACAGCACTTCTGAAAGTATCAAGAAAAGTGCCTCATTTCTATACATCTCCCAAGATTTCATTCCAGAAAAGGAAGGATCTCGTTCTTGAGTCTCTTCAAACTCCTAATTCCGATGCCTGGGGAGAACCACATGCCTATGGTTTCTTTAAAAAATATGTTTTTCGTGTTCTTTCCTTTCGCCTGCCATTCATCCAGCAAGAGCCTCGAAGCACATTAGAACATTAATTTATAGTACATATGCATATGTAGTGGAATCCCCTAAGATTTTAAGGACTAACTTGCCAATGGAAAATAGGCCATATGGAGCACCCAGGCATTCAGAACACAACTGAGGTCGATTATCTCCCCCAACCCCCAACCCCAGCATGATGAAGAGGATATTTGGCTACAATATTTTGGAACCTAAGATGCTCTTGTGGATTGTGGATGCCAAATTGGAGCAGAATTAGTCTCATATAAGACAGTGATAGATTCAAACACAATAATGTTATACATATTTCTAATCAATTATTTTTAAAGTATGCACTTTGTTTAGTGTCTTATATTCCGGCTTCATTTTTAGAGACATTAACAATAGAGTGAGAATTATTTTGCAGAAATTAGAGAAAATAAGTTGTCCTCTGGCAATTAAGATTCAACTTATAGAACAGTACTTTTTCAGAGAACTCACACAAGTTTGTCAGAATGTAAAGGAGAAATTGCATAAAACCTTTGAGTTTCTCAATCTGAAAAGACTGCTGTACTTTGGTGAAGTGAACTCTGCCCACCCTCAGAGAGACTACAGACTCACATATGTTCTTTTTTACTCCCCATTTTCCACTTTGTTTCCGATTTCCTTCCTTGTGTTACACCAAGTTCTCGTGTGTCACAGCCTGCCATATTTTTTTAAATGACTTAACACTTTCCTAGATAAAATGGTGGGCAATTATCTCTGGAATGTTGCAGAAAAGAATTCCTGAAGCCTCTGGCTAGTTGCAGAAGGGCTTACATTAATCACTCTCTCTGCATGCTTGTCTCCTCGTAGTAGTGTCCAATGTCAAGTCAGACAGTCCATGCAGGGCCCTTGATTGAACCTTAAAAGGGCATTACCACACACTGCAGGTGGCCAGCAAGAACAAAGCCCTTGGCCCTGAGTAATTTTAATAATTTCTCTACAAGTCTAATCCGCTGCTTTGGGGAATGTTTGTTCCTGAAATCCTTGTTCGACTACTTGCCATATAATTGCTGATTCAACATTGAGAAAAAAAAAAAAAAAAGTTGCATTTCTTATAGTCCAAACCATCCTAGACTTGGTGTGTCTGTCTCTCGGTACTTTTTTTTCGAAAATACTGACAAGCAAAAGCTAGCTTCTCCTTGTTAAATGTTTTGCGTCTCCAAGAGGAGCCTACCATGCCCTACTGCACTAGCCAGTATGGCTGAAAGTGAGTCAGCGATAATGAACTCTAAGGCCCTCCGCGCAGCTCATGCGGTGAAACAGTGAGTAAATCTGACAGGCATTCAAGGTCGCAATAATGTAAATGGGTGTATTCTTCAGGGGATTTTATCTCTGGTGTTTGAGACCTGCAGGGATTGTAATGCCATCTTGAAATGACTTGAACCAGTGAGAGCCATTATCATAACCTCCAGGCCATGGGTTTTTATCATAATATTATTTTATTCCTGGATCTACTGATCACGTTTTCAAAACCATTACTCTTCACAATAAAACTTTCAGGAGAGAAATTTAAATTTTTACAAACCACAGTAAATGTGGCTATGAAAAAACTCACCAATATCGACAATCTCCCGAGCAGCATTGGTTATTCCTTATAAAATAACAGGAGTGTTCAATCAAATGATAATGCCTCCCCCTACACTTCCTACTTCTTCCGCACTGCTTGATTTTAAATTGTGATTTTCTTACCACAAATACATACACACACACACACACACACACACACATATATATATATAAAATCCAGACTGTTAGTTACATACTTTTCTATTTCATGTGCTCCCTTCCTCCTGTGAGTCTCTGTAGCTTTTCCATAGCACTCAATGCTTGTGGTCTTGTATGCACACATTTTGTCTCTGTTACCACTGGTAGACTGTGCTATCAAAGCATAGACTACAGCTTATTCATCTCTGCTTTACCTGCAGTACCTTGTAAAAAGTAAATACCCAATAAAGCGATGAAATGAATCAAATAAGTTGGCTTCATGTTTTAGCTTCTCTATTAACTATCTGAGTCAACCAAATACGGATTACACAAAACAGTAAATTAAGGATTAAAATATATTAGCACTGCTAACATCTTCAGTCTTTTTGTTTTGGTCCAATAACTACCTGAGTCAACCGAATACAGATTATAGAAGGTGGTAAAGTCGGGGTCAAAATAATGTAACTGCTTAATGTGAAATAAGGCTTCTCTTTTTTTAATAAAATTTTGTGATTTTGTTGCTCATGTCTTATTCAGAGCTATACCTCGTGAAAGTAAAATGCCTTAATTTAATACCTACCTCCTCCTCCCTTTAAAAAAAAAAAATTCAAGATGGCTTCATTTTCATGGATCCATTTAGTACTTACATCACCTCGTGAAGTATGTAGAACAGATATTATTAGCCCCACTTTACAGATGGTGAAACAGAGATACAGAATGGCTGTGAGCTGCCCAAGTTTACCTGTGTCATCAGTTAGTAGAATAAACATTCAAAAGTCCAAGCCCTGGCCTAGGGCTCTTACTATACGCTATCTTCCAGCCCTTGCACAGACTCTGTGGGGACTTCTGTGTGATCGAATCTCTCAGCCCATGGGATCCTGTGCTCCCTGAGGATGACTTTTTATTGTTATCACTAATAAAATTATCATTAAATTTCCCTCACACAGCCTAGCATGTGGCACATAACAGACCCCAGAAGATGCATATTAAATTTATTGGAAGCCTAACAACCAATAAATTTTCTCAACTGCACCTCCCACCTACTGGTTTACTATTATATATGTCTTTCCTATGTCTTACCCTATTGAATGTACATGTAATTACACTTCTTAAAGTAATTTTTTTCCATGGATTTATATAAAACTACTGTTTCTAAGGTCTAAATATTTTTATTTTCCTCCCCTAAGGTCTAAATATTTCAAGAATAAATTAGGACAGTGGTGAAATATTGCTTTTTGCAGTTTTATCAGATTTCTCCAGAATATCTTGCTGTATAAATCTATCTAATAAATAATAAATAATGGACCTTGAACAAGGGAATATCCTTAGATGATTATGCAAAGGGAAAAACCCGATTTGGGTCTGTTTGAACAAATGTCTTGGAAGAGATTCAGGATTTTTTTTTCTTTTTACTTTCATCTCTATTGAAAATGAAATGAATATTTTTACCAAAGCCCATCAAATATAATTCAATTCAACAGGCACTTAGTGAAAGCTAACCATGTAGCAGACAGTGGGTCATAGTTGCGAAGAAGACACATTTCAGGAGACATTATCTCTGCCTTCAAAGCAGCAGGAGATTGCAGTGGTTCAGAGCTCATTTTCCTCTGATTCAAATCCTGGCTCTCCTACAGACCAGCGGTCTAACTTTGGCAAGGTAGCCCTTCCGTGCCTCAATTTCTCTTCTATAAAATGTTGGTAATAATTTTATTTAGTGCATTGCTTTTGGTGCAACGAGCAGGACCAACTACATCATTTATGGGGCCTAGTGCCAAATGCAAATGAAGGGTGCCTTGTTCAAAAATGATCAAGAATTTCAAGATGGTGACAACAGAGAATTAAGGCAGGTGGAGGCCCTTCTCAGCGTGGGGCCGTGTGTGACAACCTAGGCCGATGCCTAAGCAGCCAGGTCTGGTGATGAGTAAATGATTAATATACATAAAGCAGTTAGAAGAGTGCCTGGCACATGGTAAGTGTTATATTATAGTGTTAGTTTATTAATATTGAAGAGTTTCACTGAACATGCAAAAAATAGAAAGAAAAATGATAATTTTTTTTTTTAAGATGCAGGATAGATCTCAATTGCGAATGAGCTCTAAAGTTTGTAACAATGTTCTCATTTGCCCTGGATTTGAGGTCCCATCACCAAAACACACCACTTCATACTTATTGCACAGAAATCATTCTTGTGTCCGTCCTTCACATGAAATGTGCAGAATGTGAGTTTCATCCTTTTTATATGACATTTATATGATACTTTCCATTTGTTTACCTGCATAATTTTTGCCTCAACATAACACACAGTATACGTAACAGGGAAGTTTCTTAACAAGAGATTCAAGTCCTGATCTCTCTACTGTGCAGACGGAAAGTACTCTCATTTCGTCGCTAATTTTTTTTTTTTTACATTTTCTACCTAATGTCCAATCCTTAACTTTAAAAAGTATACACTTCTGTGATATCAAAATAGAAGTCCACTCAAAGGTGTCCACATAGTAATCCCTGGAATCCATGAATATGTGCTTGGTTAAGGTTGCAGGCAGAATTATGGTTGCCAAGCAGCTGACTGTAAGATAAGAAATTATCCTGGATTACCCAAGTAGGCTAATGTAACCACACAGTCTCTTCCATGTGGAAAAAGGAGGCAAAAGACATCAGTGCCAGGGTCATGCATTGTCCATTGCTGATTTTGAAGATGGAGGAGGGGGTCTCTGAGCCAAGAAATGTGGCCAGGAGCTGGCAGATGGAAAGGCAAGAACAGATCCTCCCTTAGACCCTTGAGAAAGGAATTCAACCCTTCTTGTGCCTTGATTTTAGCTCATTGAGACCCATTTCAGACTTCTGACCTCCAGAATTGTAAGATAATAAATTTGGGATGTTTTAAGACATTCAATTTGTGGTAACTGTTACAGCAGCAATAGGAGAGTAATAGAACATCTATCTATGTATATGTGTGTGCATACACACATACACACACCCACACACACACTCCAGATATACTTTTGAGCATTGAGAATGGCTGTCCTTCAGGTCCAGTAAATGCCCTCACAAATGCAGGCTGTTCTTGCTTGAATCAGTGAGGAATCACCCTCCATGCTGGATGCCAACAAGCTTCTAGCTTTCAGCTACAGATACGTTGTGGTAGAAAATGCAGAGTCTGCTTTTCTTGACCTAGACGGGAAATGTTGACCCTCCACACTGGTTCTACTGCACTGAATCTACTCCTCCATTACGGAGTTGATCACATTAGTCAATATCCTTAGCCAATATCCTTATCTGTCTTCCTCGCTTGACAGGGATAGCCTGCAGGAGAGGGACTGCATCCATATTCCTATCTTCATATCCATGGCATGACAATGCCTGGAACACGGCAGACTCATCAATATTTCTTGATTTAAATTAATGAATGGATGGCTAGAAATTTCTTTAAGCAGACACATGTGTGCACATATACACACTGGGGTAAGTTTATACTTTGATTTTATTTACTCCTAACAACCATGTTATGAGGTAAGCACTATATTAGTTAGTAATGGTAGTGATGGCTAGGAAGGTCAGATTCAGAAATACCAGGCTTGTGACCAGGAATCACTAGAGCTTTCTAATCGCTATTTGACCATTGATCAATAAAAGAGCAACAGGTTTCACGGCTATTAGCTAATATAACATCACATTAACCAAGAATCAGCCAATGCTCACAAGACAGCGAATTTCAGGGTACACAGAGCATACTTAATTATATAAAAGAAAGGAAGGAAAAAAAAACTTCTCAGGAGTCTAAAAGCTAGGTACTGTTCCTGCTGCATCTGGATATATAAGTGAGATAAAATTCTCCAAAAGTGGAGTCGCAGGATCTATTTTTGTGTTATTATAGGTTGTATCATTTTTAGCCAAAACCCAGTTTCATTCAGCCGCAGCAAAAACAAAAGTTCACAATTCTGCCTCAGCTTGCGATGCTGAGCTCACTGGTAGGTGTGAATAAATTTGTATTTTTTTTTCTCAAAAGAAATTTAACAAATCCCAGTTAGTCATGTGTGAGTTACTGTGCTTTTTTGAAGTGCCACTTTGCAGTGTTTACTAAAATGACAAATCATTTAAGTACTGATTCATATGTGGCTAGATCTCAATGGAGGAGCATACATTAAATTTTTTTTAAAATATGAAAATTATAAGACATCTGAAATATGAACCATCCGTACAACTTTAATTTTAGGGACAGAATTCATTAGCAGAAAGAACACTTCCTAGCAGAGCATGACAAAGACATTTTATTGATGGCGGTATCAGGAATAACCCCGTGGATGGGTGTCTCACGTCCATTTTACGCAGATGAGACTTGTTCCCACGGGGAGGAAGGAAAATGCGCCTTGCATCAGCCTACAATTTACCGGGTGAACCGTAGCTGAGTTTGACTCCAATTCATCTCTTCTTGTTTCGGAGTTACCCTGAGGGGGGAGGTGTTCACAGTGAGTAGAGGACCTTGCACTTTTATATTTGGTTTCGGTTTTGGTTTTGTTTTAATCAATCACTTAAGAATAATCTTATCAACCACTGAAATGATAGAAGAAAAATTGTTCTTAAAATCTTTTTTTAATTATTTTTTTACTATTATGTTCCAATTAGCCAGCATATAGTACATCATTAGTTTTTAACGTAGTGTCAATAATTCATCAGTTGCGTATAACATTATTGGCATAGTCATATCCGTGACCCTACTGCTATGCAAGGAACTTGTGCCCAGCATTCTACAAAAGTTATTTACCTCACTGAGTTTAAAACTTAACATTACTGTATGCAAAACTGTTATACCCATTTTACAGAAGAGATTTTCATCCCAGAGCTCCTAAATGCCAGGATAAAAATATGAACTCAGTTCTTTGAATTAATCAAGTCCATATTCCTTTTCCTTTCTAGAGTAGTTCTTAAGATGGCAGCATAAAGCAGAAACATATCTCATACGATTACATTCCAATTATGATTCTCTTTGTTCTTTTAATTGCCCAGGCATGAGTGGAGGAAGCTTATGAGGTCAGTTGGACAGGAAGTTGAACCACCACAGATAACAGGACGGATGCACGAGAGAGCTAGCCGTGCAAATGAGAGCAAAGAAAGTGCAGTCTCTGACGTAAGGCCACTTGTGGGGAAATGTGAAATAGCGGGATGCCTGAACACGTATCCTTTCAGAAAGGCTACTCTGATGAAGTGCTCTCCCGTTACTAATAGCGATTGCACTCTTGCTACATATAACAAGTCCAACAATGTAGCAAACAGAAAGAGTCAAATGAGCTGAAGCAGAAGAAAGTTGTGAAATTTTGGAGCCACTATGAGGAAATAAGAGTTAGAGAGGACTGTTTTAGCTAGAGAAAGTTGTGTCGGAACACATAAAACATTTAGAAAAATAAGAACAAACATCATTTGAGAAACACAAGAAATTCACAGGGAAGTGGAGAGGAGCATAAATAATTCTCATCCTGGAATGGCTAGAAAGCTAACTAAAAGCAGAGAAATAACCTCAGTGACCTCTGAAATCCCCCCAGATCTGGGCCCAAGATTTCTACTGTTATTATTTAGTATTAGTGCTGCAGAGCAGGAAATAGTAAAGAGAAATGAAGAAAAACAAGTCCTACCTAACTGGGGAGATGAGAGCCAGACATGGAAAGAAAGCAAAAGAAGCATGAAGGATGATTTAAAAAGGAACTAAAATAAAGAAAACATGTTATTTTTATTTTTATCTTTTTTTAGCCCAAAATAATGAAATAGAAAATGTGCAAAATGTGGTACCTAAATCCATCAACAGCAGGATGTGCAAAATTATAATGTCTCTATTACATCACCATATGTAGTACTTTTGATTGCTAATTACACTATCAGATGTATAGACGTATGTGATATGAATAATTTATTTTCTGGGTTTTTTTAAACCTAACTTTGGGTCTTGAATACATTGACAAGATTCAAGCCTACAACGTACATAATGTGGAAATGTAGTTTCAGGCAATTATAATATAAGTATACACTTTTCAAAGCATTCATATTTAATTTAAATAACGTGCATTTAGGTATCTTAGTTGAATTGGATTTGACATGCAGTGCATTTTAAAATGTCTCAGGATGAGAGTCTATTAAAGAAAAGATTGCTATAAAATAGAGACTGATAAAGAGAAAAACGAGAGGAAGCAGAATAAATAAGTCTAAAAAAATTAGCACGCCACGAAACCAGGGCAGATTCTGATTGGCTAGACACGCAATCATGATTTACTAGCCTATTTGCTCTGCAGGCCGATAAATAACATGGTGTCAATGGAGCAACTGTCATATCATAAAGAATGCCGGCCATAAAGTGGTCCACATGACAATATATCATCAACGTGTTTCCATCCCCCTTCTCTTTTAGAGCAAACTGTGTGCAATAAGATGATAAAGGTCCCTACATTTTAGTAGCCGTATTTCTAAAAACTGCGGATCATGCAAATTATTTGGTTCTTTTTTTTCCTCCCAATTTATTAAAAACTAAGATTGGTGGTATTGTAATATTCTCACCTATTTAAAATTATGATACGTGGTAAGATTTCAATCTAGACCTGGCTGTAGAAGAATTACCCTTTATTGCTGTTAAGAGAGTTTTGAGCGTGTTTCTTAACGGGTTGGCATTTGAAGAAGTGCTTTGCGGACATCAATTAGTTTACTGCTGCCAATTGCTTCATGAAATAAAGCTGCATCTGAGGGCTCAGGCTGTTGCTTCTAAATGTGGATATATTGACGCTCAATCCACTAACCACTTTACTTCTGAAGACAGAAATTTGATTTATTAATAAAAATTTTACCCTCCAGATTTGCTTACGATTTGGAAAATTTTAAAAACCACCCTGAACTTCCTCTCTCCCAATCCACACCATTTGCTTTCTCAATCTATTGTATACATCTGGGTTTCACTTGTTTGGTGACTAGGAAAATGAAGGGACCATTTTCCATACTTATATGTTTATATGTATTTAATTTACATCAGATATTTAATTAATGCTTGTGGGATGGAGTATGGAATTATACATTCATTCTTCCTGCCTATAATGTGGTTCCTTGGGTAGAGTCCTCTCTGCTTTATCACATACGAACCCTAATACCAGTTCCTCCCAACCCCCTTTCCCTGCAGAACTAAACAGAACAGAACGGCAGCTGGACAGATCACTCCAGTTTGAACAGATGAGGTAACAAAACAAAAAGCAGATACATGTGCGTCTGCACACATATGTGGGTTAGGTCTGGATTAAACTCAGGCATCAACCCTCATGTCCAAGTTAGTTAACTGAAAAAAAAAAAAGTCATAATAGCAACATTCAAAAACTTTCACAAGGCTCAGAGACCATAAGAAACTTTTACACATAGTCAAATGACTATTACAAATGAAAAGAAACCTATTGATTAAATGTCACCATTGATATCTATGGTATAAAAAAAAACCCACAAAAACTCAAGGTCAAGGGACACTGTACACAGAGCCCTGTGCATGCCAGGCAAACCAGGAAATATCTTGGGTAGCCATAGTTTTACTATGAGTAACTGTGTGTATTGTGGGTAGAGAAAAGAGAACAACCACTTTTAAAAACCCACTCTAACTAGAGACCCAGGCTTTTGGAACTCTAGTCGGGAACTTTAGTCACTTCTTTTTTCCCCCATGAGTTAATTCAGAAAAACACATATCTATGAGCCACATCTTTTTCATGACGGTTTCTTTCACATCGCTATAAAACTCCAGGACGAATATTTGTATTTTCACAATGTAGATTAGCTACTTAACCAAAAAGAAAAATGTAAATGAGATAATTGGCACTGCTTTCAAGCCACTAAAATGTGAATAACTGGGCATATCTCAAATATTGACAATGGAAATTAAGGTCATTGAGCCACATTCCACTCGAGAGTTTCTTTTTATTGCTCACCAGAACCAAATTCATGATTGTGGCTTCAGCAAGAATATATTATGTATTTACTCTTGTTTCTATAGTTTATGCACATGACATTTCCTCTGCTTCCAATATCTTTTCCTGCTTCTTTGCTTCAGATAATATTTATTGAGTACTTACTGTGTTCCAGCCGTTGCTCTAAATACTTTATACACATCAACTCCTTTTATTCTCTCAACACTAACAATAATAGTACCCACCTAGTGCTTTTGAGAATTCAACAACTTACAATTTGGAGAGTGCTTAGGACACTACAGGGCACAGAGAAATTGCTCTGGAAGTGTTTGCCAAACAATCATATGAAATAGGTTGTATTTGTTACTCTCATTTGACAGATGAGGCAATGGAAGCAGAGGTAGATAAGGAAATCCCAGGGACTGTGAGCTCATAAGTGGAGGAACTAGACTTTAAACACCAGCAGTTCAACTCCAAAACCTGCATTCTCGACCATGCTTAGCCACTAGGCTCTGCCACTTCTCAAAGATGTGCATGGATTCTTGCTTCAACAACGTGACCCGAGACACCTCCTCCGAGAAACCTTTCCAGAATTTCTATCTGTACACATAGCAGACTGGAGGCTTCTTGAGTATCCAAACCCTATTCTGTGACATAGTCTCCTCCAGAGTACTTCCACTCTGATCTGCACACAGCAGACGCACAGTAGCTGCATGAATGCCCATATAGATTGACGGTCTTGGGAGTATAATGTAAATGATACCGTTTTAACTTTAAAAATTTAACAGACATACATTGAATATTTTACGCTTAAAAGATATAAATATCTGTTCAGTTTAATTATTCTCTTATTTATTTATATTTCTGAGTAGATAACACCTACATACCAATGACCACTCCTTCTGGGACAGTCCTATATTCTTATTTTTGTACTTTTTGAAAAATAAATACTGCCATCTTTACAGACTTGGCTTTGCTCCAGTTCTATCAATGTGAGTAGTACTAGCTGTGAGTTCTGCAAAGTTACTTAATGTCTATGAGTTTCAGTTGCCTTCGCTTTCAAACAGGAATTCCAGTACCTACTTATAAAGTGGTAGGGGGGAGCAAATAAAACAAAATAATAGTGGGCACAAAGTAAGCATCGTATAGTAAGCGTGTAAATTGCTTCACAGGCTTTTATAAGGAAGTGAGATATAAATTTAAAACCAGGGGCGCCTGGGGGGCTCAGTCAGTTAAGCATCTGCCTTCCGCTCAGGTCATGTTCCCAGGGTCGTGGGATCAAGTCCTGCATCGGGCTCCTTGCTCAGCTGGGAACCTGCTTCTCCCTCTGCCTGCTGCTCCCCCTGCTTGTGCTCTCTCTCTCTTTCTACCTGACAAATAAATAAATATATAAAATCTTTAAATTTAAAACCAATACACATACAAACAAAGTTTAGCTATAAGTTTATTTGGGCTGGATATGTGAATTTTCTTTGTGTTTTTATCTTTCTAATACTAAAGCGGAAAAGTATTAGCATTGCTTATACACACACTGACTGTTAGAAGTGGGGCACATAGAAAAAAATCTATAGTAGCTATGGGAAATCAAGTTGAAAGTTAAAATTTTCTTTCGTGGAAAGAGCCGAGATGCCCTTCAACAGATGACTGGATTAAGAAGATGTGGTCCATATATACAATGGAATATTACTCAGCCATCAGAAAGAACGATTACACAACATTTGCAGCAACATGGACGGGACTGGAGGAGATAATGCTAAGTGAAATAAGTCAAGCAGAGAAAGACAATTATCATATGGTTTCACTCATTTATGGAATATAAGAAATAGGAAGATCAGTAGGAGAAGGAAGGGAAGAATGAAGGGGGGATAAACAGAAGGGGGAATGAACCATGACAGACTATGGACTCTGGGAAACAAACTGAGGGCTTCAGAGGGGAGAGGGGTGGGGGATTGGGATAGGCCGGTGATGGGTATTAAGGAGGGCACTTATTGCATGGTGCACTGGGTGTTATATGCAAGTAATGAATCATGGAACATTGCATCAAGAACTGGGGATGTACTGTATGGTGACTAATATAACAAAAATAAATATTATTAAAAAAAAGAAAATTAAAATTTCCTGAGAATAACCAATAATCAAATAAGAGGACTTCTAAGACTTCTTTAATAACGGCCTCTTTGAAGTGGTATGGTCTACAATGTTTGGTGCTTTGGAAATCTCTAGATGCTCTTGGATGGGATGTATTCACTTCTGGGTACAGGTCCAAAAAAAGAAACTTTCTGGTTTTTATTTCCAAGAGTGATGCTACAGGTCAATACCACCTAAAGTGGAGCATGCCGGGAATAAGCTCCAGAATGGCTTTTAATACACTAGATATGCTAGAGGCTCGATTGCACTAGTGATGGATTATTGACAAACTGTATTACTGTGATGCATTTTTAAAAGCATATGTTTACTCCTGTAAGTTGCTGTTCCAGTTTGTCTCAGTGTTCAGGGCATTTGTTTTATTTGTGCAGATTATCCCCGTCCCAGAGAATCCTAACCACAATACGACACAATCCACTGACTTACTCTGAGTCCTGCTTCCCTTCCAAAATATCCATAATGAATATTTATGATTGTAAACTCAATATAGGTCCTCGAAATAAATAAATAAATACATGATAGTGCTTCCATGCCTTTAATGAGGTTATCAAATGGAGTAGAGCTTAAGATTTGCCATTAGGTTTTAAAGAATGGTCAGCTCAGAGTGAAGCCCTCTGTGGGGCATGAATAATGAGAAGGATACAGCAATAATGCTTGAAGGAAAAGAAAGAAGTAAGAAGGGGGGGAGAGAGTGGGGGGGGGTGGAAGTAGGATGGAAGATAGAAGAAAATAATAGCCTTTCTAGCCAGATACAAACCAGAAGCCAAACTTGAGGGAAATTCTACATTTGCCCAAGTCATGTTCCTTATTATTTTAAGGTACTGGCAGTCACTTCATCTTATTAAACATTAATCCAAAAAGCCAGTCAATGTTTGGCTTAGTCTGACCTGCCATTTTAGAATTTAAAAAAAAAAAAAAAACATAGCCACACAAAAGCATATTAATATTGTTTGATATGTTTGAGCTGATCCAAGGGCTTAAGCACTTAAACCACCGTAGCTCTTTCTGAAAACTCCCAATGAAGTTTTGACATTTTCCTTGTTGCTGGACGTGTTCTTTGGGCTTCTATGGAGAAGCAGCTACTCAGAACCACCATCATGGCAAAACAGCAGTTAAGAAAGAAGCAGCGACAACAGCAATACAGGTCTGGCATATTTTCCTTTCCCTGGCTTGCTGACAATCCTCAGGAAATGAAACATGTGGTTTTGATGAAGTGGTGCCTTAAATTTTAATGTGGCATTGGTCTATCTTAGGGTTCCTAAAGGTTCATGGGCAATACACTAAAAGGGAACTAATAGCTGAGAAGGAAGACCCAACGGAAAGCTTAGTTATATACAAACATTCTGTAAAGTGCAAGTTAGAAATTGAGCTACATTACATGGAAATATAACACCGTTGATAGTCTTCTGGTTCCTATCGCAGATTCTCCAAGTCGACATTAAAAATGAATCACATAAATAATATGCCTTGTTCATAATCCCAGACATGATTCAACAAGGTCGAACAAGTAGAGGGAGAAAGAAATGCAGTGGTAATAGGACCTGGTGTCTAATGTGGTCCTCTTCATCTCGGTTATTGGCATCACCGTCTACTCCACCATCCAAGATAGGAGCCACGGAACAACCTTTACGATTTTGCCTTCATGAACACAACATATTCCCATCAATTTGCCAAACTCTATCCATTCATCTTTACATATGCCTTGTGTATGTCTCCCTTCACCTGTCCCTTCTTCACTACTGCCCCTAGATTTGTTATGTTACTCATCCTCTGTCTCCTGTCCCTGACTCTAGTCTCTTTGCCACTAATTTTAGTCCTCGTAATCCCTCTGCTGCCAGAATTATCTTCCTATAACACACAGGTCGGATGATTAGTCTTTCTAAACTGTTGATGACTCCCTGTTTCCTGCAGGATAAAGTGAAAGCACCCTTCCACGGTATTCAGATGGCTCCAAGTTACCTGTCATCCAGGTACCATCGCCTAATATTCTGCCCTATACTTCAACTTCCTTAACCATAATGGAATACTCAGAGTTCAAGGCCATTTCCATGCTCCTAAACTGTGTTTATATTGTTTCCTCCTACTCTGCCTTATGAAATTTTACTTTGGGTCATGGTCAGATACCCTCTCCTCTCTGGAGCAGATCCCCCTCCCCCAAGGCAAGACAATATCTCACCATTTTGTCCTTCAGTAACTTGGCATGTATCTCCATTAACAGGCCATGGTAGGTTTGGGGAGCTTCATCTTTGAATTGCAAAGGGAAGGTACACCGTCCTTACACAGAAGGAGTGAAACAATTTTGTTTACTCATTTTTTTAAGGAAAAAAACAATGTCTTCTAATTGCCTTCACTGTATCTCTGCAAAACACCACAACCACAAATCTGAAGTTTCCCAGGAGAACATTAAGTTACATTTCAGAGCATGTAGTGTCATTCTGTCCACTCTTTGGAATGGACAGAGAACACACATGGGCTTGGCGGACAAATGACCCAGAGAACACTTGGTGGGCAATGACCCAGAGAAAAGATAATGAAGCTTCTAATGCCGTCACGAAGAAGAGCTAACTGAGGAAGACTTCCCAGATGGCGAGGGAGGAAACACGAAATGAGGGAAGAAAAAAAGAAACTGCATTTAATCACATACTACCAGACAGACAGCCGTCAAGAGGGGCTCCGCCTTTGCTCTGACCGACCTCTTTCGGTAATTCTCCTAACTTATGGGCCACTGCAGATTCTGGGTTCTTCACTCCAAATCTGCTGAAGAATAAAAGGAAACTGCCTTTGCTGAGCAAAACAAGAAAAAAAGCACTTTGGGAGTGAGATGTAAATGATAACCCTAAAATTAGAGAAATTGGAAATTGTCATTTTTAGTTGGGTGCTTTTCATTCTGCAGAGGCAACACTCTCAGACCTGTTCTGAGTTAGCCTGTCCCATTTGGGGATCATTTGGATATGTTAGGTTTTCAACTACTCTACACACCAAGATGCTAGCTCCTGATATTATAAAGCTGATAGGAACCAGGAGTTTCCATAATATGATTTCAAGGAGTCTCTATCACATTCTGTTCTCTGAAAGTCATTTCGTCAAATGGTTCTCGTTATCAAAGACCCTCAAACACCCAGGTGGCATCATATTTAAATTTGCAGGGACTTTATTGTAATCTCAGCAGTATCTGGCTGTCAGCAAGAAGGTGGTATAATGGACTATAATCATTTTGCACGGAGTAAGGACAGGTCTAGCAGAAAATGCTTCGTTCTAGGTGATGGCTCCTGCAGGTCAGTAAAGGGCACGTACTAATAAGGAGCTGCACCAAAGTACTGGTGACGACATGCTCGTTGGAAAAAGCAAGCTCAGCAGATTCGCCGCAGCAAATAGAGCCATTACTGCTGCACGTCAAGCTATGAAAAATACCAAAGGACAGGAGCATCAGAGTGAAAGGGATAAGAAGAGAGCAACCACAATAAAAAGAGATCGATCAGGACAGCCGACATACGCCTCTGTGTTTTTATTGGTTGAAAGTTAACCACGTCATCAACTCTCACATGGTTAATTATGTTAACCATCTATCAGATCTATGACACGGAAGCGGGCCCAAAAGCTTGCTCAGGACCATCACCACATTTAATTTGCACTCTGTGACCAAGTATCACACTCTGTGACCAAGTTCTTCATTATATTACTATCAGGCCAAAGCTCATTTCTAGGCATGGCTGTATTGTCGTCTGCTCCTACACCCAGGCTCTAAGGCTCTGATCTTTGTCGTGTAATGCTTGCTTTTCTTTTTTTCTTCTCGCTCATGTAGAAAATGTAAAGCCAGGCAAATGAAGGGAAGGATAATGCAGGAAAAGGACTCTGTTGCTTTTAAAAGGGAATAATTCCTCACACTCTTTCTAAGGGCTTCTGCTACCACTGGAAGCGTGAGGGTCACACAGGTTCTTTTCACAACTGGGAGCTAGACCAGGACTAATGCCAGGGTCCGAGAGCCTCAGGTAGGTCACCTTCCTGTAGGAGCTCACCAGCGCCCATAGTAAAGCACAGTCCCTGTGCAATGACCACAAGAAACACTGATGCTTAAAAGCCACGTACTTGACATGTCTCCCTGAAAATATAAATTTTTAATATAAAGAGGTAGAAGCACGAAATAGGTAAACCAAGATGGATTCATAAAAATGCACACCGTATCCCCATAGGAATGCAAAATAGCTATTTAAGGCTTACAGTACCATTTATCAGCCAGGAAAATAATAACACAAACAAAAGATGAAAACACAACACCTGACCTTTTACACAGCTCACTGTTAATCTGGGCCAGGCTGTGGCTGTTCAATGCAACACAACAATGAGAAAATGTTTCTGGATGGGGCGCGTGACATTCCCAGCCTAGCATTCACTGGCCTGCACCGTAAAACATTTATAGCATCAGATCCCCCATTATTTTGAGTAAAAATGAAATTAAATAGTAGAAGGTCCCTGTAAATAAATGTAAAAGCAGGTGCTCTTTGAAAATGGATTTGCTTAGGTGGTGTGTCGGGGGCTGGGGGGGGAACCCTCCCATGACCTCACTACCAAAGAGTTTATAATTAATCATGCCTAGAAGAGAGAGGATACTCTCAGGTGACCGGCTTGCCCTTTAAGAACTTACTCTGTGTTATCACCCAATATCTGAGATACCGAGCCTCTGCCATCATCAGTTACTATGCTGTTATGTGATGGGGCTTAACTCGATTTATCCAACTCTTAATTTAACCGTTAATAAAAACTGAGCATCAAGGAACATAGCTCACAAGGTTCAGAATAGTGCCTCTGGGATACACATTTTATCCTTCCCACTGTTTCTATTCTGGCTACATCAGTATGCAGAAGCCATTGCAACTGAATATTCCTAGACACAATAACACTGTGCAGAGAAGGATAGGTTTGGGTTTCAATAAGGAGTTTCAAAGTCTGGCCGTTCCTACATGCCGAAGGCACCAGCCCAGGGGAGGTCCTGGGCATCCACGAACACAAGTGATTTGTCTCCGGAGATTAGGAAGGAAATCCTGGAAGTAGCACAGGTGTCTCCTTGTTTAAGTTTACGAAGACAAGTGTATTTGCAGCAGAGGAATGTTCCCTTAGATACATTTCAGGCCAACCTCAGTGGTGAGACATCTTGAGTAGATAGGGCTATTTATGCCCTGCATCTGACTTAGACCTCGAGAAGGCTTTATCTCAAAACCAGTTTAGTCACATTTGTATTTTCTGGACACTGGGCCAAGCTAGAGAGACACTAAACACCATTAGTCAAGTGCACACGTGCAACTGCACGCCCCCTTCTCCTAGGATACCGAGATTGGGCTGTCCTCTGTCCTCTGTATGATATCAGCCCCTCTGGAAGCCTGAAACTACAAGGAAAGGGATGAAAGTCTTATTTTGGGCCCAAACTTGGCTGAGAATGCAGAGAAATCAGTTCTGGTGATTTCCCAGTATCTGCAGATGGGGTGGTAAAAACCTGGTCTTTGGAATCAGACAGACTTGAGTTTGAATCCAGTGCTGCCACTGACTAGTTCCAAGGTCGCAGGGCAAGTTACTTAACCTCATCTGTAAAATGGGCCAAACAGTGCCCATGCCACACTGTGACAATTCACGGATCCTAGCTAGCAGAAATGCTTGCTGGAGGAATGTGCGTTGTCATGAGGTGCTATATCAAAATTTAAGCATTGGTCCATTTATTTCTTTTTAATGAGGCCTAGAAAGATATTGAGCTGTGAGGAGAGCAGTGGTGGGACCATGGGCTTAAAATACCCTGCAAAACTCTGTAATGACCTCCTGGAGTTTTCTTCACTGTTGTTCCTTTATATAAATATTGCATTTCCCTCATGTGTCATCTCCAGGAAATCCCTGTAGTCGTCTGTGTTTTTGCAAATGTGCCAAATAATCAGATCACATTTAAAACACAATGTTCACATTCACATTACAATGTGTCCCTTGATATTCTGGTAGCCATTTTTACATAAGATGTGTTGGTATGTTGGCTATACCCTACGTAATCTCAAAAGTTTATTCCTTTGGGGGCGGGGGGGACTACTGTTGTTTACTTAGCATAAGTTTTTTTTCACAGTAATATGCTCAGTTTCTCATCAGAATAATGTATTACTATTTTTAAATCAATTTGAATATGATCTATCATATTTCATGTGTTGTTGCCCATATGGTTCTTCATAGGCAAGTGCTGGTCAAATACACGATTCCTTGTAGAACACTCTTTTTTTAGGGTCAAACTTAAACACATATGAGGAATCATTTGGATTAATATGTCACTTTTTAGATATTCCTCAATGATGCAAAAAGAATTGTTTTCATTTGAAAAAAGAAATGCTGGAGTCAAAAGTATGAAAACAAAGACAGCTAAGGACTCATGGTCCTTCTGGGGCTTTTTTTATACGTGAAGACATTCTCTCAACAAAAAAATGTATTTTAATACTTTTGCAACCTTGGGCCTGTTTTGAAAAGTGTTCGTATTATTTTATCTTCTTCCCTATTCTGTGCTATTTTACTTGTTGTTATGTCAGTTGTTTTACTAAAAGATTTTCCTATTATCAAGCTACCTAAAATTGTTAATTGAAATAAATCCAAGAGCATTATTTTCAATGTTAAATCTTAACCTGTTAGTACTCTTACGATCTTAATTGTTCTGGTCAATATTTTTGGGAAAAGTCAAGATGCTATTAACTTATTTGGAGCACCTTTAAAAGGTTGGGCATGTTGCATATCGATTCTGTGCCTCCATCCAGGCTTCATTCACAACTTGTTTATGATCAACTATCTCTGGGTCAGCTCATTTCCAGGCAGAAAAGGCCCCATTGCCCATATTCAGCCCCAACCCCTTCCAAAAATCTTTCAAATAATTTTCTGGAGGATTTATTTTCCAAAAAGAGATGAGTTCTTTGGTCAAGCCCAGTTATAGGAATTTATTCACCATACCTTGCTAGAGAAAAGTTTCATATACTGAAAATCATTTAAGTGAAATTCACCAAATAAATGCTTTCATAACCAAGTTTAACTTCATTATTCAAGGAACTATCATAACATAACACCCCCATCAAATTAGTGGCAGGGATAGACAATCTGAAGATGAATCATTTAACATGTCCTTAGCCAAACAGCAATGGAGTCTATTTTTACTTTATCTATTCAATTTCCCCCTAACAATGTGAGATTCCTGTACAAGCACAAAGCCATCTGCACTTAATTAATCACACAATCCACCCAAACATTATCGGATCCCAAGAGAAAAAGTACACACATATATATATATATATATATATAGTTAAATAGAGTCTTCATGTAATACATTTAAATCAGGGCATATCTAAATGATCTAGAAAAAGGAGCACAGCTCTGCCAACCAGGTAAGTGTCTCATTTCAAGGCAGCAGCACAGACAGCCAGACACAGGCTCCCCATCATTCCTTTTTATCCTCTTGAAACTGATCTTCTCCCTAGAAAACAGTTTACATCGAAGGCCTTGGTATGTACGATGGGAAATTTCTAAAAGAGCTCATCCATTATGAGGCATGGCTCCTCTATCTTCATAAAGAAAAAGAAACACATCACCTTCAGAAAAAAAAAAAGAAAAAGAAAAAACCCAGTCATTAGTGTTCTGTGTTCTGTGGGCCATACCTCAGCCACCTGTCTCGTCCTGTGACAGCAGGAATGATGTACGCTGAAAAGTGCCCTTCCTTTTCCAGTCAGCAGATAGAAACCCAAAATGGTTATGAATAGAAATAATTACAGTAAAAATCAATAGGATTCAGTTTTATAACTATAGGTGGAGGGGGGGAAGAAGAGGTTATAAATCTCGCTATTGGGCTCCATTTTGCAATCTTTCCTGCCAGTAATCCTTTGGTTTCCAGGTGTTGTCATGCTTACTTGTTGGTCATGTTATTCCTTCAAGGTTCCTTGGTTCCCTGGGATCATTAAGCTACAAATATTGAAAAGAACACTGGCCTGGGAACCTGGTATTCTAGACTAATTTCAACTCTCCCGGGAAGAGTGGGTAGGTCTGAGACAGGGCATTAGACGGATGCTCACTTCAGTATTTATCAGTAAGGAAGTCCTGACTGGCCAGTTCTGTGCGGTAAATCTGAAGCTTACGATGGCTATCCGGTGACATATACATATATATGAAATTAAGTATGACAAATGGAATTGTTGGGCTCTCCTCAAAGGGAAAGGGCTGCTCTCTTATTGCAGAAAGAAGTCATCTGGTGTTGGGGAGTTAACAACAGCCAGTCTCAAACTATGGAAAAAAAACAAACAAACATAAGCTCACTTTGTGAGTTCCAAAGCCTTCCTTCCAGTTGCTATGAGAAGCGGTGATATGGACACTTCAAAACATTAAAAATTTTCCTTTGCAACACGACACATATTAATGAGTACTTACGCTCGCCTAGGCACTGGCATAGATAGGAAGGATACAGCGGTGAACAAAAGAACACACAAAAATTCTTAAGTGCCTTGAACTTACATTCCAATGAGTGAGAGCGAAATAAGCCAAATTTATTTTGTAAGTGTGCCACACACACACACACACGATACATCTATACGAACTAGCGTACATGCATACATACACACATACCCCGAGTGGGACCGAAGGAAAGAGGAGAAAAGTGGGGTGTTCGAGACCAGGAGGAAAGTGCTATTTCACATAGGTCAGTGAGGAAGTCCTCCCTGCTCACATGACTAGTGGAAGGAAAAAGGCTGAGCGATGATGTGGGAATTTGGAAGAAACCCCCCAGGAGGCAGAGCTGATTTAAGGATTCCGAGCAGGAAGTGAACCTGGCCTTGTCGCAGGAACAGGGAAGAGGTAAGTGTGACTACATCTGAGTGAGAAGAATGTGGTCACAGGTGTCCTGAGACATGTAAGTCACATCACGCCTGGTCTTGAAGCTTTGGGCTTTAACTTGAAGTGAGATGGGAAGTCGCTGGAGGCTTCTAAACAGAGGAGTAGTTTGAATCATATTTTGCAAGAATTACTCTATGGTTTTAAAAATAGATTGCAGTAGGGGTCAGGGTTAGAAGCAGGGAGACACCCTTTTTGCCATGCAGAAGAGATAGCAGAAAATTAAACAAAACAATGCAATACATGCACGCCCCCATACAAAAACAAAACAATGAAAACTTTCTAACAAAAATCCCCAGCATTCTGAAAAAAATGCAACCGCTGACCAGTTCATTTGCTCATAGTATGAATACTCATACTGAAAGGGAAAAGCCAATGGGGATTTAAAAATGCAAGTTCTTCAACAAATTATATGTCCCTAGTTCTATATTTGCTTTCCATCTTTCCTACATCCATTTTTCTACGCCTACTAGATGAGATTTATAAAACAGATACATGCAGACAAAAGGACAAATTGAAACCCAAATGTTTTTTTAAGTATAATGCAGCCTCTTTTATCTTAGAACACGCTAATAATTAAGCTAAGGCCTAAAAACTCAATTTAAAATATGAAAGCAATATAACTACTCCGTGTACTGAAACATAAAGAAAGGATGTAAAATTATTAAGCACTGTGAGTAAAAGTCTCAGAAACCATATTGCATCGAGCCCTCACAAAATCCTGTAAGACAAATGGACGTGAAAAACCCGAAGCTTCGAGATGTTAGATAACAGAGCAAGTCAAATGCCAGGCTTGGATTCAGGTCCAGGTGTCTAACTCTAGATTCTCTTATATCACAGCTGCCATGGTCTTTCTTGAGGCATGTTTTTCTATAAATTTTCTCAAAATAGAGATTGCACAGCCAAATAACCTACTATCGAAGAATGGGCAGTACTGTCAACAACTTGCCTTGATTTGGCCAGTCTGTGCTCTATTGGTTTGTTCATTGTATTTCTGGCAAAGTGACGCAGGAATAGAGTGCTCCGCTAACTCGTGATGAAGCAGACTGATGAGGTTCTTCTGTATTTAAATGCAAGCCAAAGGCCTTTAATAACAACACTGAAGAGAAATTCCAAAAACGTCCCCTTCCCCAGTTTTTTTTTTCCTGACGAATGCCCTATCCATTAATACCTTTTTTCTCTCCTCTTTACAGAAAAATTCTGATTTAAATTCACAAGTAAAACTTATCGTGAAAGGCAGGTATACATTTCTGTAAAATTTCATGGTTTGGAGAACAAGTATTTTGTCTTCCACTACCTAAATGAAGAGATGAACAAATGTTTCAAAAATAATTCTGAATTCCCCATAGAAATAGGCACTTCCCACTCCCCAAATCTAAGAGAGCTAAAATATATTTCATTCCGAAATTTTACTTTATTTTGTAAAGAACTGCAATATAGATTTAATTTAAAAGAAGCAACATAATTAAAGAGGAAAGTCCCTGCTTACATGTTTTAAAAGGTCAGTGTCAAAACTTGACACAAGAAAATGTGTTTCAAATTGCACCTTTTAAATTTAAATTCCTCTTTAACCGTTCTCTACAAAGTTAGTCACTGCAGGAGAAGAGTACTTCAGGGATTTTAGAACGGAAAATATATCTTAAAGCAAAATATGCTACTAGCAGCATTATACAAAAACTCAAGAGAGAACCTGACTTCACTTGAATTTATTTAAATGTGTACAATATATTTTAAAATACATTTGAAGCCCATTTGGCAAAATTTAACTGGATGTGTTTTTGTGAGTTTACTATAAAGGAAGACAAACAATATAGTAAGAGGATAAACAAAACAACCGATTCATCTACAAAACACTGCAAATCAGTAATTAATAATTAATCAGGACACTCTCCATATGTAATCCAGAGAACTGCTTCGTGATACATTGAATGAACCCATTTGCGTTGTTTTAATACCTTTTCTCAGAGTTCTGTCTGTAGTGAGATCCTGTGTATATTTCCCTGACTTTTTCATTATATTTTACATATACATGCACAGGCATATAACTACATATACAATCTGTACTAACAAATAAAAATGCATGTATATGTTTATAGTCTTCATATAACTTACAAGTTAGGTTTATTCTCTTTATTACTATAGTGCTATTTATTTCATGCTTGTTAATCTGTCTCAAAGCTGTACTCTCTAAGCCCACCTAGTGCAGAGATAGTCTTATGCTATTTTTTACATTCCCATCACGCCAAACATAATATAGGAAAGCAGATGCTAAATTCATGAGTCTTAATTAACACATTTGTTTTAATAAAAATTATGGAAAAAAATAGACTCTAATCTACTCTTTTACCCTTACATTGGGAATTAAATACGAAGAGCTAGTAACTTATTCCAAAGCCTAAAGAATATATTTAGTTAATAAATTTGCATAAAGTTTATATCATATTTTAAGCCTTAGATATCTTTCACAAGGAGATAGGACCCACGTGATTTGTTTCCATATGTCTTTGTACCAGCTATTAGGCACAGTGCAATGAATACGAAACAAGAGTCAACAGAGATTTCTAATATGAAAGGTCTTCCTCATTTAAAAAGAAAATTAAGTAGGTAAAGGAAATAATTTTTGTAGGTTAGGACAAGGTGAAAGTACCACCAACAATGATGTTCAGAGAAGAAAGAGTAAATAAAATTGAGTCCTTGCTGTATTTCACACTGTTTTAAAACAATCCACTGAATAGTGAAACCAACTAAAGGATATCATTCCTAAGTGCATCAATAATAGAAATTCATATGATGAATGACATCTTTACCGTGGATTTTGTATGAAATTAAATCTTACAGAAAAATTTGGAAATGCATAATGAAAAAATTTTCAAAGTGTATTTAAAATGACATTGGCTTTCTTTTATATATATATATATATATGAATGCATTGTATATATATGTATATATATATACATGTATATATATACATGTGTATATATATACATATATATACACGTGTATATATATATATGAATGCATTGCATACTTTATATGTATACACCCATATTACCTATATAGATAAAAATATATAGATACACATATATAGGTAAAAAATAAATAGGTAATATATGTAAAATCTATAAGTAATATAGATGTAATACAGATATTTACACATATATGTAAACATTAGCTATATGTAGTATAAGTAAATTTACCTATGTGTAAAAACAGGTAATAAGAAACTGTGGAATTAAAGTACATTTGCTTATCCAAATATGAAAAATAATATATACCAGAGGTTAAAATTTCATGGTAAGTTCAGACATAGATAAATCTAGGTATATGACTGAAAAATTTATCCAATTAAGAAAAAATGTAAGCAAGGTGAAATTTACTTCACTGCTCTGTAAACCTGAGCTGAGTGTCTTTTCTCTACACTGTAGGATGCAGTACTAGTGACATCATACTGTTTCCATTGTGTTTCTGTTTCCCCTACCAAGGCTAGAAACTTCCTGAAGGCAGGGATTGTGCCTTATACAGCCCTACACTCCTTATCTTTAGCATAATGTTTTGCTATATCCATACTTTCTTGAGTGAACAAACGTCATTTACTTAAAGGGAACCAGAAACTGATGGAATTTTTGCAAACTTACTCAATAAGTAACACCCAAAAATAAATAGTTCAACTTTAATAATGCCTTGGTCTGCCTCCATTTTAAAAATTTCAGGGTTGCAAATAAATATGCAAAAAATGAAAAGATGTTTTAAAAACTAGATTTTTCTCCATGTTTAAAAACATCAGTTTCAATAACCAACAGTCCAACTACTTTTTCCTAGGAGGGGCTAGTATCCTCTAGGTTTGAAGATGATGCTATCACCTACCATAAGAATGGCACAGCCTTTTGGCTCTCCTACACGCTCAGTATGACAGATCTGTGAAAGTTCTATTCAGAGTCGCGCTAGAGTATGGGATTCTGATTCAGTTACCTCATCTGAGCTGTGTTAACCACCGGAAGCCCAATATATCTTCATAATGCTTAGAATTATGTTCCCTTCATTTTCTAATTAAAGGCCTGATTATATTTATGACAGTTGGAGAATTTAATATGTGCATGTTTCCTTAGTCGAAACATGAAATTCATCAGCTCACCTACTATTCACTTTTATAATAATAAGAAAAATGTAAGTAGCCTTAATGTTATTCTTTCAAAGTAAATTAGATGAATAATGTTTTCCCTTCATTAAATAAGAGGGGAAAGAAAAGAGAGTACTGAGAATAGGGTTTAGAAAATGAGGGGAGAGCATACCCTTCAAGGAACTGATTAAATCAGGGATAGAATAAAAACAACAGTTCATGCTAGACTGAAATTTTACTTTATGCTCTAAAATTTTGAAAATAGTTTAACAGAATTCACCGGCATGTATCATGATATGACTCACCTGTCAAATTTCGATTTTGAATTTGCCCTAGAACGTTTATTGACTTATTAGTAAACACTTGTACCCAATATACATAAAAATTCATATTCTGACAGAGTGTTCAAGTAATCCTGCGTGAATTTCTGAGGGAAAAGTGATTTCATTATTTTAAATGTAATTTTGAGATGTTATATTGTTGGTAATATTCTCCAAATATATATGGAGAATGATAAAACAAAGAGTGATAAACTCATAGGTACCAATGAATAAAGACTTTAGGACTTGAAGACAGTCTTGAAACCATACTACTACCCACACTCCTCCCAAACAGATGTCACGGACCAGAAAATTGAGAATTTTACAATGGGAGACATTTAAACAGTTGTATTTGTTTAGACCATCTAGTTATAAAGCTTTAATTCTCAGGAATCTTAAAGATTAAGAAGCAAGTGTCTTAGTCCCCATTCTTGCTATAGGCACATATCATCTCTTATATAACTTGTCCTTTTCATGTACTTGCCTCTGTCCACTGAACTAAAAACTTTAATTAGGGGATGTGATTTGTGCACCTCTGAATTATTTCACTCTACTCTTTCGCACGTCTGGGCCTTGGCTTTGCCTAATCTTTCGCCTGTCCTCTACCTAGTGAAATGGTATTATTATTTCAAGGCCCACTACAGGTGCTCTAAATCTTTTCCTGAGTCCCTTCTGGCTTCCAGTTGCCTCCAGAGAGAGCCACAGTGTGACTTTCATGGACCCGAGGCTTTTCTGTCTTTGAGGAACACTTTCATCATTGGAAAATCTTACAAAATATATATTATGACTCTGTTGATATAAAGATGAATATGTTAATATTGCATATTAAAACATTTTATTTGACCTAAAAGGTCCTTGTTTTTCTTCTGATTTTAAAAGAAATTAAAACATTGTCATGGGTTCCTAAAAGTATTGTGGGTCCAAAGTATTTACATACCATGCCCAGGGAAAGACGAATCTACCTCAGTGCCCCCCACCCCACGCCAGAGTTAAAGACCCTACACTACGTTATCCCCAAAGCATTTTATTAGTACTCATCACTGTGCCAAGCAAAGAGCAACCCCTAAGAAATGTTTGTTAAGTGTTGCTGGTCAATATTTCACCCTTTCTTAATAGGTAATTGATTATATTTTACCTCCCTAAAACTCGTAAGTTCCTCAAAGAAAGAGCCAAGGTCTTATCCACTTCTGTATAACTACAGACTCATAAATTATTTGGTATACAGTAAATATCTATTGATTCAACCTGAATGAAATTGTGCTTATCTTTGCCAATTCATACCCAATGCCACTGATTGCCACTCTGAAAGAAATGTTCTTTTCAGTAGAGGGTACAGCATCCTTCCCATTGAGGGGAATGTGTGAAGCTTCTGATTGTCATTCAGATGTATTCAGCTGTCCCGACCTCAGGTATGACTCAAAATAGCCAAACAGCTAGAAATTATCCCTAGTGGTAATCCATTTCAAAAAGTCGCCACTGTATTTTATGAGTCATGCCCTTATATCGCCATGGAGCCTCTACCTTGACTGCTAAGGTTTAGCCGTAAGTCTCAAGACAAAAATGCAAAAAAGAAATGACAGAATGAGACGTTGTCTTACAAATTATAATTTACAAGAGCTTGCATCGATTATTTATTATACATTTATGTATTCATTATAATAATAAAATTTATTTATATCATTTATTTCCAATGAGTATAAAAGCACAGAAAGAAACTAAGAACTTGTATGTGGGATATAACAGTAACTGAAGATCTAATTAATTACTAGCTATTTAATATTGTCCTTTGTCTACTTACTACTTTAAAATAAACTACAGGGGTTCCTGGGTGGAACCCCAACTCAGTCGGTTGAGTGTCTGACTCTTGGTTTTGGTTCAGGTCATGATCTCAGGATGGTGAGATCGAGCCCTCCGATGGGCTCTGCAATCGGTGGGCAGTCTGCTTGAAATTCTCTCCCCCTCCCTCTGCCCTTCTCTCCACTCATGTGCTCGCTCTCTTGCTCACTCTCTCTCTCTTTGTCAACTAAATAAATAAAATAAAAAACTACATACATAAACTATTTGTATACTCACTCATTTCACTGACATGTAATAAATGTCTATTACAGATACCGTAGCAGGTATGAAGAACGATATGTTACAGCAGATCTCAGCGCAGTGAGACAAGTAGTCCCTTGCATTACATTTAGATCATTATTAGGAGAGGTGAACATTTACACCAAAGAAACACCTGAGGGGCTCCTGACTCTGATTTAGGTTGCAAGTGAGGAACTTCGGGTTTTTCTTAATAAAGTCAGCAAATGACATTTCTAACTATAAAAGTCATGAAAAGAGAGCTAAAAAAGCAAAGTATAAAGAAGAAAAAAATCGTCACCCACAACCCTACCGTACAGACCAGAGCTACATACTGAAGAACAATGAAAAAGAGAATCCGCATTCCAGGCACGTACAAAGGCAAAGAGGTGTGAGATGGCCTCACGAAATCAGAAAAGGTGCTAGAACATTTGAGCCAGGGGCACAGCACGCCTTATATATAATGTAAACCAGACCCACCCACTCTGCCTCTGTGGAGAGGGTCACTGGGGTTCAAAGGCAGGAAAGCAAGCAGGAGAACTGGCTTCTCCCTACGGGTCCACACCAAAGCCCCCGTGCAGCAGGAGGTGTGAGGTTAGTGAATATTCACAAACCTCCAAGGGACCAAAGCTCAGAATAAAGCAGAGCTGGAGCAATTCTACACCTTCTTCCTCCTCAGCGAGAAGATATTTCAGGCTAGATGGACGTTAAAGATTGTCCTATTTCAGAAGCCTTCTCTAAGGGACTGACTTTTACAAAACAGTTCACATTTTTCATTTCTTTAATTCTTCATTTCAGCACTAAAGACTAGCAGAGAGGTCATTTCCGGGCAGCGCGGGACGCAGCGGCCAGCGGTTTGTAGGGTGACCACTGCGTCACGTACCTCGCCCGTGTGTCTTCCATCTGTGAGGAAGACACACTGCAGTGGGAGGAAACACGAGAATGCGAAAGGCTAGTATCAGGAAAGGATGGAAGAGCAGGCACAGAGCCTGATCGACAGAACCGCTGAATTTCGACAAGAAAAGATCGCTCCTACTCCTGCAGGGGCAATGATCCTGCCCCCCCCCCCCAGTCTCCTGAGTCCTCCTCGCCCTGGTATGATGCCAGCACCCTCCGTGGGGGGCCCTCCCATGATGCCAATGATGTGCCCTCCTCCTCCTGGGATGATGCTGTGGGACCAGCTCCTGGAATGAGGCTGCCTATGGGAGGCCACATGTCAGTGATGCTGAGGACCCCAGTGATGAGACCTCCCACCTTCCCATGAGGGTGCCCACCTGGCCAGAAGTGACTCAACCAGACAGATAAAGAGAGATGGGAACCTCTTTGTATCCATTTTTTTAATAAAGATTTTATTTATTTATTTGAGAGAGACAGAGAGAGAACAAAAGAAAGCACAAGCTGGGGGAGGGGCAGAGGGAGAGGGAAAAGCAGACTCCTTGCTGAGCAAGGAGTCCCACTGGGGACGCAATCCCAGGACCCTGGGATCATGACCTGAGCTGAAGGCAGATGCTTAACAGAATGAGCCACCCAGTCGTCCCTATATCATTTTATATAACATGTTCTACTTCCCCAGGAGATCATGGTGCTATGACCTTGGGTGTTTTCTAACAGGACAAGGAAGTCTTGCTCCCCCTTCCTATCAAAGAGAACAGTTTTTGCAGGGGAGTTAGTAGAACCAAAAAAAAAAAAGGCAATTTTCATTTGTACTGTGAAATGTGAAGATAAAACAGTCAATTGTTTCAGTTTAAAGTTTTTTTCAAAGTTTAAGAAAATCAAAACTAGCAGAGAGGTTCTTCCCACTTGACCACTGCAAAAATGTAGTCTTGGAGAAGTGCGGGGTTGTGCTCCAGGTCAGAGTTTGAAATTAGCAGGATCAGAACTAGCACTTCCCCTTCCCCCTTTTAGTGCAGAGCCCTGGGTGTTCAAGGTCCATGAGTTCTATAGTGGAAAACACAGAGAATTCGGGGCGGGAGGGAGGCTGATACTGGTACCCAAATTATTAATTTTTGAACATTCCTTTTGTATCTTAATTTGTTTAGATAATTCCTTTAATTTTCCATTTTGTTGAGTATATGTAGCTACATCATTAATCCAATTTGATTTTTTAAAAGGTTAGAGGCTTAATAGGGAATGAGAAAAGAAATGATAAACTCTGTTTTTCCAGATACATTTGTAAGCTTTCCAATAGTGAGTCAAATATGAATATTTCATAATTGCATATTTTCTTTTTGGGGACCAATAGCCATTTAATATAGAAACCATTAATAGAATTACCAGATGGGTGCTTTATTTGCTTTTAAATCGGTTACAAATAGTAGCAATTAGTCATTGATGAAGACCTCTAAGTTGAGAGGTTTTTCATAATTCAGCATTATGATAATTTTTGGTATCATCTGCAAAACAATAAATATAAAAACGTTCATAAAAAGCAACATATGTCTTGACAATTTTCTAATTATCTGTGTGTAAAACACTCAATTTCTTCTGCACAGACGGAACTTTTCACATGACACATTTGTACTCCAAAGCCTACAAAAGATTACTAGAAATTAGTGAGCCCATATTTCTACAATTTGTTTTTATCTGCTTCTACCCAGTTAGAGTCCGGAGTTATGTTTGTTTTTCCCACAAAAAGAGGTAACTGCTTATATGAAAAACAGGGGGAGGATGGGTGTTGAACTGAAAGCTTGAATTTAGTCAGAAATAGCATTAAAAACTAGACTCCACACTTTTCAGTGAAAATAAGAGGGGAAGGATGCCAGATGGAAACTGGCCAACTGGTGTTCTTTTAGGAATTGTGCCTAAGTTATCCTGAAGGGGAAAAAATAAGAAGGAAGAGGGGGAGACTCCAACAGGATGCCCTGAAAAAGTTTTCTGCTTTCCTTGTCAATAAAGAAGCAGAAAACAATTATTCAAACATCTTAACCCGTCTGAAAAAAAACCCTACCGAATATTTTATTTTATTTTTTTTTTAAGATTTTATTTATTTATTCGACAGAGATAGAGACAGCCAGTGAGAGAGGGAACACAAGCAGGGGGAGTGGGAGAGGAAGAAGCAGGCTCCCAGCAGAAGAGCCTGATGTGGGGCTGGATCCCAGAACGCTGGGATCAGGCCCTGAGCTGAAGGCAGACGCCCAACGACTGAGCCACCCAGGCTCCCCCCTATTGAATATTTTAGACCAGGAAATAACAATTTAAAGTGACTTTTTGTGATATTTGGAATCTATCAATTATACTCTCTCTCTCTCCAATCAATGATTGATAATTGCATTTAACCCCTTCTCAATATGTTTGCTTCTGTTGTCAGTATTGGCATCTCTTCTATCCATACCACAGCCTTTGTACATGTTTGCAGCTCACTCATCTTCTGCAGACACCAACACAGAGATGCGCCTCGGTGCCTGCCCCCTCTCCCTCCCACACCAGCTGAGAAAAGCAACCGCCCATGTCACTATAGGCTCCCCTGAGAGCCCACTGCCACTGCACATGTTTTCGTCCTTTTGGAAAAAAAGGAACCTGGGTTGAGACCTTTCTTGCTTGCAAGTCTCCAAAATTTTAGGCTCTAATCAGGCGTCTCACATTGGAATTTACAAAATATTCAAGATCAGAAATCTCTCCATTGGCATTTTGAAAACATGCCAGGAATCACTAAATTTCCTTTTTTTACAAATCGATGAAGACTGTGACAATATGTGCTGGGTTAGGTCTAAGAATGCAATACTGAGTCAGAACGCTTTGCTTCATCGGATTTTTAAAGAAGCAACCAGAATCCAGATATATAGTATTTGAGCTTTCGGATTACATTTCGAAAGCCTAATTTCCCATTCAAAGGCTTTGACAGGGAAAATCTTATGGCCTGAGTGACAGAAAAAAGGGTCCAAGTGGTTTTGCTGACAGTGGAAGAGCTGAGGTCTCTGAGGCACACTGGTTCCCAACCAGGGCATGTGTGCAGAACACTTTGGAAGATTGGATTTTATTCTCCTTGCAATGAAAATCCACTGGAGAATTTTAAATAGTGGAAAGATATATTTGCATTGACACTTCAGAAGGATCACTCCATAGGAGACTGTACTGTGGCCGGTTCAGTACAATCAGAGACACAGCAGATGTGGGTGGCTTGAGCTCCAGTTTAGAAGATGAGGTGGTGGTGAAAAGTGATGAGGCTTGATATAGATTTTTGAAGTAAAGGTAAGAGAAAGTACTGGTGGATTGGGGTGGCATGAAAGGGGGAAAAGAGCAAAGGATGATCTCTTTTTTTTTTTTTAACCCTGAACAAATTGAGTGGGTATCAGTATTATTTACTCAGAAAGGTTTATGAAGAGAACAAATCAAGGTATTTGAGGGAAAAAGCAATGGTTCTGCCTTTGATCTGTTGTGTTTGTGATAACATTAATACTAGCATTGGTTGAGCACTTATTCCAAGCCAAGTACATTTCCAAACACACACACACACACACACACACACACACACACACACACAAACACATATATATTTAACTTATATTGTTTACTTATTTAATTCTTCCAAGGTCTCTAGGAAGTAGTTCTTATTCTTCTCATTTTAGACATAAGAAAACAAAAGTATGGAGAGCCTTGCTCTAGTCTGCCAAGCAGAATGTGGTGCCAGAAGCTACCGTATAACCACTGTGTACTCCTGCCTATACCAATGGAAAAGCCAGGTAGGTGGCTGTGCTGAGTATGGATCCCAGGGGGAAGTTGGAGATGGTGACATATGTAAACAAAATCCTGGAGTGCTGCATGATTTAGACATCTAGTCGAAGCAGCGTGGGACACTAGGAAGACGTAGTCAGCAATGGAAGAGGACAACCAAGTAAATACGGTGATACGAAGTAATCAAGGGAGAGGGAGCGAACAACGGTCCAAATGCCAAGACTTAGACAGGAAGACAGAATTGACCACGACCACTGGATTCCACATTAGGAATTCTGATGACCCTGACAGAGCCACGTCAGTGGAATGGAGAGGACTGAAGACCCATATGGTGGATTTAAAAAACTTTTCTATGTGCGTAAGTGGGGATTGACCACATGGGCAACACTCTGACAAGTTTGGGTGAAGGAGATCAGAAACACAAGGCTGCAGCTGGAGGTGGAAGCTAAGTCAAGATGTGAGTATGTGTGTGTGGTTATTTGGGTTCTTTGTGTTTAAGATAGGTTATAACCACATGTTTAAATGAAAATTAGCATGACCTCGTAGAGAAGAAGAAAGTCATCTACTAGAACATCTCTTAGGGTAAATGCAAATTAAGTGTCCGCGAATGGGAATTGCTTGCAATGAGTTTTAAGTTTTATTCACATAGATTTTACCACATATCAGAACACTATTGAATACAGTAATCATTTTCCTATCTCAGAGCAAAAAAAAGGAAGAAGGGCATTCCCTTTGGACTTCCTCTCCTATTCTGAGACATTGTTCTATTATCTTAGTTCAACAAGTCCTGTATCTACAAAACCCCAACAATCAAACTGTCTAACTCTCTCTAAAGCTTGTCATCTACAAGTATTTCATCAATTCACTTGATTAATTTGGCAACTGGCTTGTTTTTTTCCCCCTCCTTCTATCACTTGTCACTATGCTAGGTAATTTGGTTGAGTCACTCATCTATTTAGCCTCAAAATTCTTTCCCCCCGATATTCTAGTAACAATCACTTCTGCTCAGCTTTGACAATCCACACCCATAGATACAAAATGGACTGCATCTCAACAAAAGCTGTTCTACTGTATATGCATAATTGTGAAATTCTCTCCTCTAATCCAGGATCCCACTTGCTCAGGCCCACAAAAGCTTTTCTTAGGCTTCAAAAGCTGATACCCTCCACTGCTTTGCCTCTCCATTTGCTAGCAGTCTCCAATTCTTCCTGGTTTGACTGCCCCTGACACCATACTTTCATGGGTGCAACTGATTCTTCCCTTCTTTGACCTCCTCTCACAGCTGCCTTGCCAATCCCATTACCAAATCATACCACCATCTGTTTGCTCTCCTCCTCCTCCTGGACTGCCAAGAGTTACTGAGAAAATTGAATAACCACGCTGATTGACTCTGCTACAAATTTATAATTTCCAATGTCAGCTGAACTCTCAGCACTTAGCAGCCCTGTTACTCACTCCTACTTGGCTCTTCTCCCCATTCCACAGAGCAGCTGTTCCCACCACACCCTCCTCAGATGCTCCCCTCAACCTCAACACACTATTTCACCTCCTACTGCTGAGAAGATTGTGGCTTCCCTCCTCTACTCCAAATTTACCTGCATCTTCACTCACTGGAACTTCATTTTGCAGCTCTGAAGAACCCTCATTATTTTATCCATTTGACCTTTTGATTTCACTCCTTCCTGCCTCTGACAGGACCTTATTTCATCAGTGGGCTTTCTCTTTTCTGTTCAACCTATAAACCTCTTTCTTTCAACCTATAAATCTACCTAAATTTCCCTATTTTGTAAAAAAGATCTTTCCTCACTTCTTTCACTACCGAACTGATGTTTCCTTTTCTCTCCTGAAAAATTCTTGGCAAAATACCTTGCATTCAATTGTTCTGCTTACTTACAACTGCCTCCATGAAACCTGATGTACTCTTACCTGGCCACCATGCTGATGAATCTATTAGAAATGCTACATAAAGGAGTCTTTTCTCACTCTTCAATTTTATTGTTCTGAATGCTGGGAGTTTAGCTTTAATATCAATTCACTCACTGACTAACTGCTTAAAATTGGGCAAAGTATTTAACTTCTCTAAGATTTAGCTCCTTCACATGTAAATTGGGAATGCATGGGTCACTTTTAAGGACAGTCAGGTTTCCTTTGAACAAATTGCCTTTCACCTACTGAATTCCATCTGGTAAGACTGTTATTCAAAGTGTGTTGCCTTCCCTTAACCAAAAGGTTGATATGTCACCCCAAAAGGACATTTGGGCATTCCCTCTCTGGAGTCTGAAAAGTAAGCACAGTGATGAAATACATTAACATAATTGGCTTTAAGTCATTCCAGGAGTAGTACCCGAAAGAGAGAGTTTATCAATTCCTACAAACCCCTGAATATACTTCCACCCTCTGGAGCTGGAATAAACTTTTCTTTTTCCTGAGCATATTCCTGTATCCTCCACTAATTCCTTGAGAGCTCCAGCTCATTGTCCCCAAAACTATCTTTGTTTTAAATATTAAGTTATAAATTTGGGTTTTACTGCTTGAAAACAAATTGTGTTATCAGTACTAAATGAGCTAATCTGTGTAATATTTTTAGTGTAAAATCCAGTGCCTAATAACAGGTAAGTCCATTTTTACTATTATTATAACTTTTGATATTGCTATTATTAGTATGTCTACTCCACTCTTACTGAAAATCTGTCCATCTTTGCTTTTCGTCGCACAATTTCTCCAGATTCCACATTTACTTGGGTTCTCCTTTATGTTATCCTTACCATGGCTTATCAAGATTGGCCCTCTGCCTCCTTCTGTTTTCACTCTGTCTGTATTCTCCAGGGAACACATCTACTTGTATGGAGTCACCTGTCACTAAATGTACATGAATTCTTTAATTCTTGCCCTTCCCAATCTTACTCTCCTACATTTCAAATTTCACTTTTTCCCCCAAATTCTACCTTTTAATGAAAATGTTCAAAATTAAAATCTGAACCAAGCTTCTTTCTCATTCCTGTTTTCTCTCTCCTTTTTTCTCCAACCTCCAATCAAGTACCAAATATTTTACATCCTTCTGTCCATACACATCTTGATCTGTCTCCACAGCATGCGTCAGAATCACATGATGAGGCTTTATCAGACTGCACTAGTCCCCTGACCAGTCTCCTTTTCTCTAGCACTTTTACTATAAACTGTCCTCCCTTCCACTGATTGAGCCATCATTCTAAAACACTTATTGTATTATACCCTTGCTCGAAAACTTTCAGTGACTTTTGAATACTTACAGTATAAACCCAAATAGCTAGACATAAAATTCAAGGCTCTTCTTGAGCTGAATCAATTTGCTCTTTCCAGTTCATATTGAGTCACCATCCCATGTTTCCTACACTCTAACCACACTGGGTTATGTGACTTTTACCCAATACACAAAGAATGTTGATGTTTTCATTACTTTGCTCATGATATCTTCTCCAGCTGAAATGTCTTTCTTCTCTGTTTGGTGCAAGTGAACTATTAACTCTTACAGGGTTCAACAAAAAAGTTTCTTGTCTCATGAAACATTTCCCAAATGTCTTCACCTTCCCTCTTTAACTTTGTCGTCCGATAGCATTTATAACACATCTGACTCTCTCGGTTTGTTGAAAGCATTGATAGTATCTTTCCCATATTTACATTCCTACCCTCAAGCACACTTTCTGGGCTAAAGAATGTATTCAATAATTATTATCAAGTAATTGTTTCCCTCTGGTGATCTTCAGAATAGAAAAATACATTCTGAAATATATATAAATGCATATTTAAATATATATTTGAATATATGGAAGGTGTATGTGAAGGAAATATATATTTCAAAACATTTTATCTAGATAGATATCTAGATAGATAGATAATATGTGTGCTTCCAAAATATCTAACACTTTTATACCTTTATGCTCCATTGGTTAACCCTTTAGCTGGTCAGTACATGAGTGAACACAGACATTAGTATTCCTGATATATAATATTGATGATATCAATAAAGGTTATATTCTGAATTTGCAAACCAAGCATTGAGAAAATCCTAAACTACAACCAGTGATAAGATATTCTGGCAATATGTTATGTCAGAGATTGTACCCTTTCATACTGATATTAGCTAGAAAATTTTAAATTGTCACACCATAGGTAATAGCACCATGAAAGGCATGATGACATTCCTTCTGAAACCTATCAAAAACAGTAAAAATTTCAAACAAAAATACAATCTCTTGTAAAAAATTATATGATAAAGTATACTGAATAAGATTTATACAGGATTTTACATAAATTTCATGATAAAGCATAAAAGAGGTATTTTGAAAATTGTGTATTACGAATGTGGATATTTATATATAGAATCGTGGGTGAAACACTTTGCATACACATGGTATGTGCAACATCTGCATTATAGGAATATTAAGAATGGCTTCAGCAACACAGACTAACTTTACAAGACATTTTTCTTGAAAGATTTAACAATATAAGTACCACACATTAATCATTATTCATAGACTGGGGGTTCTAAATTCTTGAAACCCTAGATAACCCCCGGCAGGCTATGGGCCCTTTCAGCTCTACCAGAAAGAATCTGACTTTCCGTGATTGCAAGTCAAAGATCAGACAGAAGACATCCAGGAAGAAAGCATGTAGTCTAATAGAATATCTTTTAATTGGAATTAAAGGTGAAAAAAGAGAGAGAGAGGGAGAAAGAGTAACTCCACAGCCTGTGCCCTTCAATACTGATGATCCTTAAAATTTCACTGTCATGGAACTGCCAGAACTGTCTTACTACAAATGAAATTCTATGGATTTTTTTTCAAAGGAAAACAGCAAATCCCATAAACTACAGGACTGTGAAAATCATATCTGCACTATTTGTGGCATAAATTCCTTTTCTTTAAAACCATGAAGCACAAAAAGCAAACATAAATCATTGAAAATACTTTAGTAATATGCTGCAAAATTAAAAAAAAAATAAAAATAAAAATACTTCTGGATAAGGTCTGAAATAAAAATCAACCTAGAACTTGGGCAGTGAGTTCCGGCAATGATGGAGGTAAAAATGGGTTCCATGGATTTGATGAGTGATGATTCTTTAGCTTTCAGCCTCAAGACAGCCTCCAAGGCATGACTTCATTTGAGATCACAGCTTAACATCAAGGAAAGTCTCTTTTGACAGTATTAGAGAGAAGGAATTTTATATTCAAAACAGACTTGCCATATTGTCACACATAAACAGTTCAAGTTGAACTGAACTCCGTGTTCCAAGAATGGGTTTTGCGTATATTGATTTTAGAAACCATGCATTAAGATGTATTTCTTTTGGTATTAATTATACTAATTCCTCCACTAAAGAAATAAGTCCCTAGGGCAGAGCACTGTACTGGTGCCAAGAAATGACCAAAGAGAGCAGTCGTCTCCACGACTTCGTAGTCCACATAAAGTGTGACAGTTCATCGGCACAGCATTCCGAGTCTCCGAGAAATACGTTTCAGTTAAAGTGCAACCCAAACCCCTTTAGGATTATTTGTCTCTTTCCTCTCTGGTGCTTCCTTCGCACTGCTCTGAAAGGTACTCCTCTAACAAATCCGGGTCTCCACTCCCCTGTCTTTAAAGACCTCTGCTGTCTGACTCCCATTTCTCCCAGCATCAAGTTGTATCTCCATAACGTGAACCTAATGCTTTATACATTTTGAGCTATCTTCCAGCCTCCTGGGACACCACCCTGCCTTGGCACCCACTTGTTGGCCACCAGAGGACGTGCCTTCCTTTCGGCACCATGTAGTTCTCACATCTGGGAAACACGTATGTATCTTCCTGACAATGGAGTTCCTGCAATAGAGTAGACCCTGAGTAACACAGAGGAATGCGAGTCTAACGGCATTCATGTGGTTTGCGATATACTATGTATATAAGTATGCGCGTATCACCTCACCTGTGTTACCCAGCATTTGATATTTTGTAGGAATGCAATATCCCCTCCACCTAATCGAGTGTAGGAACTCAATAAATACTTATTGAGTGACTAATATTTATACCCATTATTGAATGCCTTAGAATCACATAAAAGTCACATTTATAGCATCAAGTGAATTCAATCAAGCACCCATCTGCTTATCTCCTATAAGCAAGGCACTTTGCTAAAAACTGGAAGGAGACCATAAACATGAATCAGACTAGGACCTTCCCAATGAAGAGATTATAGTGTAGGAAAGAAATAATATGCATAGGCACTTACATGCACAAAATATTCCATCATCAGAGATAGGAAGATTCAGGTAGCATAAAAATCACACAAAGTGGCTTGAAATTAGCACTAACAACTTGGTAACCAGGAAAAGAGGGAAGGTAGGATTCATTCATGTAAAATTAGAAAGACAGAGAATTGCTGGAGGAAGTAAGTAGTACAGGCAAAAATAAACTAATGTAAAGCAGGTAAAGTCCCTCGAAAATCACCAGGCTTAGCTGGAACACAGAGTTCAGGGAAAAGGAAGAATGGAAAGTAAAAATGGGAGAGGAGGTTTAGAGTCAGAGGAATATAATTCTCAGTTAAGGAATCTGAAACCTATTTCTTAGAAATTAATAGGCACTAAGTGTTCCTAAGCATGGCCTAAGAAGCAGTAAGTAAGTTGTCCTCTCCTTGCAAGACTTTGGGCAGCAACGTAAGTAATACTTCAGCCTTCAATGTAGTATCTCAACCCACTGTATGTAATTTGTACACAAACATTAATAGCAGTTAACTATAGTTTCCATGCCTAACCGTGATCTATTTTATTTCAGAGTGTTGAACAGTTACCAGCAAGCACAGAGAGAGAGAGAGAAAGCTCTTTTTTTAAAAAAATCGCATATTGCTATGATCCAATATTGCTAGATGGCACAGTGAGTAGAATAACTTCTAATAACAGTCATTAGGGAGTATCAATTTCAAATTCAACTAAACAATAAGAAATGGCAACTACTGGAGGACAGTGGTAGACCTTACACCAGCCTACATGAAAAGTAGTCAATCTAAAGATGAGACGGTAACCTATCTCTTCAAATAAGTTAATAGAAAAAATTGCAGCAAAATATTAGAGGGAAACTGAAATAAAGCATTCCCAAACCTCACAGTTAAACAAGCTGAATGGCAGTCCAAATGACATGGCAATAATTGAGAAGAGCGTGTCACTGTGCAGAGGGTGCTTCTGCAGGCAGCCTGACACCCTGGATTAATAGAATTCCAGATGTTCAAAGAAAGTAGAAGTGGAGGTGGGATTACGCATTTACCTAAATACCCCGCTGAAGTCCACTAGAAAATGAATAATCAACCTGGTGCATATTTCCCAGTGTTTGTTTTCATGAATATTTGCTTATTTATTTATTTGCGAGAGAGTGAGCGAGAGAGAGAGAGCATGAGCAGGGGCAGAGGGAGAGGGACAAGCAGACTCCCCACTGAGCAGGGAGCCCAACGTGGGGCCTGATCCCAGGATCCTGGGATCATGACCTGAGCCTAAGGCAGACGCTCAACTGACTAAGCCACCCGGGCACCCCTTAATTAGTAATTTCTAAATCCAAAGAGATACTTATAGAAAAAGCTCAGAGTATGCATTGATAATTGATCATTTTTTTTGTTAGATTCTCATGTGTTGTAAGCATGTCTGCATTTTCTAAATAATTTCAAAAACATCTTTTCAAAGCCATGCTAAAAAGAAAGCTTATTCATTAAGGGTGTGAAGTCTCTACCAACAAATAGTCCTAATAGATTCCTGCAAAGGTTTAAGGAAATCAGGGTTTAAAGTCAGATACACCTGCAGTTTGGACCCTAGCCTAACTCGTGACTAGTACAAGACTTCCGGAAAACCTATTTGTCTATTTCTAATATCAGATAACACTTAGAGATACCCGCTATGTGGCAGGCACCATCCTGTATTGCGTTAAAACTGCTTCTGGACTCTTCACTCAGCTAGTAAAAAGTGATGTGACCTGTGTCACATTTCTGAGCCTTTCTTTAATAGTATTGTTATTTATACTGGCTCACTTTATGCCAGGCAGTTGTAATAAATGGTATATAGTAACTTACTCTATGACATATAACTTATATGGTGTATTAATTCATCCTTATGGCCTAAAGATGCTATAAGACTCTTATTATCCTCATTTAAATACAGGAAAGGTTAAGTAAGTTGCTCAAAGTCTCAAAGACTAGTACGTAATTGGCATTCTTTTAATTTATGAATTACATATACCTTTAAATTGTATATTTTCATAGGAAATCCAAGAGAGGACAAAATAGAGCAATTCAAATTCTTAGTAAATACAATTCAAACTGAAAGATCACTCAGATCAGATCCTTACCAGGTAACTATCAGAGCAAAAATTAAATTGCAATTTTCTGATCGCCTGAAGATGTGATACTATGAAACTAAAAAGAAAAATTTAGGAACATCTTGGAAACACTTTTGTGATCATCCTAGCACAAATGTTTACTGAATTATTTTGTATCTTTGTCCTTGCTTTAGAAAGTAGAAGTTACAAGTGATTATATATTATCAATTATAACTCCATAATTTATATATGCTTTCTATTCCATTTACAGACAATTTCTACTAAATGAAAAAGGAGCAATTTGAATTGATGTGTTAGACGAGGGAACAAGTCAGGGGGAAAAAAAAACTTAAACAGCTTTCTCTTTATATGGTTTTGCATAACAGAGACTTTAGACTTCCATAAATACTCAGTTCTGTGTACAATAAAATATCTGTGAGCGACATAATAACCAGCAATGTTCCAAATGGCATCCATACATTAACTGCCAAAAGAGGCTACGGAACAATTTCTGAAAGGGAGGAAAGAGCCCTCTGGACCTACTGTAGTAGGCAAGCTCAAAGGGAACGGATAGCCTAATTATATAGCCATGAAAGAAGCCAACAGATTTCAGTGATTGGGAAAGAAAGCTTGACAAAATCTAGGGACATTAGTCAGATCCTTAAATTATTTTATTTCTTTGCATGTCCTGAATTGTCAGCAGCATGGAATGAAGAGAAAATCACCTCCAGAAGGTCTGTTGTGCTTTATAGCCCAATATTCATAACAACTGTGTCCATTCTTTATGCTGTTGTTAAAAGGCAGAACCAATCTGCTGGCAGATGACTGTCTTTGGCTCGACAGAAACTTCCATTTTATGTACTAAAGACAAACACACACAATCTGAATATGTCCTCACTGGGGAGGGAAGAAAGGATGAGAGACCCCTTTCATGTCATGCACTTGATAAATTATTTCTAAGATGCATATTTTTTTTTTGCTCGGGCCTGTCCAAAGGCAGAGTTCCATTGTGGCTTTCCAAAATGCAATCCTTTGTAAGTAATTTCAATGGCCCTTACTAGAATCCTATGAATCACATTATATATTCAAAAATATGATCACCCTAATACATATCTTTTATGTTTGCTCTCAAAATTGTGAGAGGTACTTCTGTTTTATCTAAGTGAAGCCTTTAGGCATTTATTTGTGGTCACTTGCTGCTTAAAATGTAGTTCATTTAATGCTATTGCACATTCAGTTATTTGATATGCTTTTAATTCATGGGAGTATTTCATGCCATAAAAATGCTTTTTAAAAAATCTGTTCTCAGTTCAGGGGGAAAAAAAGCATATGCATGTTCTTTTATTTAAGAATTAAGAATTATTTTCTTAAAGCATTTAAAAAAAACTTTTTTTTTTTTTTTAATAAACTCTACCCCCATCATGGGGCTTGAGCTCATGATGCCAATATCAAAAATTACATGGTCTATTGACTGAGCCAGCCAGGCATCCCTAAATGAAAAATTATTTTTAATTCTGGTGTCATGTGACATAACCATCAACAATCCTAAAGCTTTCTTCTTTTTTTCATTGTCTCCACTAGACCCATTGGGAGCACAATGGCTTAGGTCACAACATGAAACATCATGCTAATTAAACTGCTAATTAATTGGTATAAGCAATATCTTGCATGAAATAGATTGCTGTATTACACTGTTTCAACTTTTGTGCCATTTCAACTTGGTAACCACTAATTTAGAATCCTTTAATCATGTTCTTTAATCCAAATGTGAATCTCAGATGACAAAAGCACATGATTACTAGGGAGGCTTGGTACAAGATACGTGTTGCATTTCTTCCTAGTATTGAAAATGGTTTAATTGAAAGATAAAAGATTCTGCATTTACAGATCCGTGATACTCGTTTGAATAGAACCTCTCTTAAGGTAGGACTAGTTGGAAGTCATCCTCATAAACATTTTCACAAACTTCTCCACCCAAATCATAAAGCATTTATGTGACTAGCCATCATAGAATTTTTATTAAAAAGGCTCATGGGAAAAATTGTTTCCTTCACGCTATCGGTGTCTTTCTTAACATAGATTTTTTCTTTTTCAATTACATGCCTTTCACAATCAAGCTTCAACTTGGGGTTCAAAACAGGGCAGATTTTTATATAATAAACACGCAGGGATTTTAAAAAGTCAACCAGCATAACGTTAGAATACACTCTATCCACTTGAAATGTATTATCGGGAGGCAGCCAGTTTCTGATCTCTCTAGAATGCATATACCAAACGTCTGCTTCTTTCATGAGCCTGACACATAGGGGAGAAAAAAAAGATCCTTACAGACCCACCTTTTTAACAGCTAGACACAGAGAGAAGAAAGATGAGAGACCTGTGTCCCTCTCACCTGCTTGCTATTGAGACAGAACAGAATTTCCACTGGCACAATTGGGCAGTAGCAATTAGAAAACAGGCTGAGCTCAAAACTCCAATCTCTTAAAACAGGACATGTTCATTTCCCCCCTAACATCTAAGGATACAGTCTAGGAAGGTATTCATTTTTAATTACATTAATCTTAACTCCTCCTTAGAAATTCACAAAAAGAAGCATAAGGTAAGTTATTATGGCAGTATTAATATCCATAAAAATATAGAGTAGCCAGCTCTTTCATGATAAAAGTAAAAATTACTGAAATGTATAGCCTAATAAAAATCTGTAATTGACTTTCTTTTCAGATGCTTGGTTGCTAAACTGTGAAATGAAAATATAACTTCCTCATGTTTTCACAAGCAATGCTGTGTGTTCCCAAGAACACAGAGCTGCTCCTGAGGTGAGATTTTCCTGTCAGAATTAGTAATCGATCTATTTTATTCAACACATAGTTTCAAATAGGCAAAACAGCATTTTTAATGATAGTTTGTTTGTTTCATCCTCTCCAGTACACTTGGCCAATTATAATGCTTAAAATGAAAGCCACTGACTTTCTAGACGTTAAATATTATCCAGTCCAATTCAGCCAGTGCTTATTTTGTTTATATTTCACACATTCAAATCTCATCTTTAGTATTTATTACAAAGCACACTTTCTGCTTAATAAAGGAATTTGGAAAAAAAGTCCGAGGCACCTGCGTGGCTCAGTCGGTTAAGCGTCTGCCTCAACTCAGGTCATTATCTCAGGGTCCTGGGATCCAGCCTGCACATTGGGCTCTCAGCTCAGCAGAAAGCCTGCTTCTCCCTCTCCCTCTGCTTGCAGCTCCCCCTGCAAAAACACTTCCAAATAGAAGACCTTTGATAGAATTTCTCTCCTTCTCTCTCTCTGTCAAATAAATAAATAAATAAAATCTTTATTAAAAAAAGGAAAAGAGAATCTTCATCATATAAAATAGATACTTATTAAATATTTGCAAAGAATAACAGCTACTTATTTATGGATTGGTTATTATAATCAGCATCATCTAGTTCTTATGATAATCTGACAAATAATGTATCATTCTTCAGTTTCACAATTTTTAAGCTACTAATAATTGGGGAAAATTATACTCCCTTACGATTATAGATAAAGTGATCCTTCAAAAATTGTTCTTTGACCTTTTAGAAACTTTCATCATTGGATTGTGACAGGTTTGATTTCAGTTTTCACAGCTTCCTTCACTTGTCTATGCTTGAAAAAATTACAGCTCACAGCGCCCTAAGATTTGAGTAGCAGAGCAGGAACTGAGGAATCCCCCTGGAGACCCTGTACCCGCTGAGTTTCACGCCTTAGTATATGAAGTATATCGAGGGCTTGGAGTTACCTTCTCTGCGAGGTGCCTTTTATTTCGCTAGTGACAGCGGTATTGAGTTTATTTTAGCCCATGAACATCTCGATCTCGGTTAGCAACAACTACACTCTCTTCATATGTTAATTATTAAACAACAATGAGGAAATTAACAATTGCCGGCGTTTATTGAGTTCTTGTCAGGTCATACTCACATTACCTGGCTAAATCTCATTTAGTAATCACAATCGACGTATGACATAGATGCTGTTATTAACTTTATATTACATCTGAAGAAATGGAAGCAGAGCCAAGTTATCTGTTCAGAGGCCATTCAGTTTGTCAAGTGTATGGACCATGTTTCAAACCCAGGCAACCTGGATTGCAGACAATGCACTCTTAACTACTATCATAGTCCTTCGTTTAGCACATGGCATTGTAATAATTAGCCTGTGTGTTTGGAATTCCCATTAGACCCTGAGCTCTCCTTGTTCAAAGAATGCAGTTGCTACTCGCCTCAGTCCACAGCAGTCTTCATTTTCAAACAATGTTTTATGCAGATGCTATGTGGTAACATATTTTAAACCTGCAAGACAAGTAAGTTAGAAAAGAATGTCTTCTTCCCTGTCTCCAATATTTAAAGCAGACTTTCTATCACAGATTCCATCTTTATCCAATGCGTTAAGAACTTCGGAATGCCTTTCACATCTAAGTCATGCATGTTGAATCTGCCTTACTCGCGTTAACAGATGTGCGATCTAAAGAACCAAAAGAATCCACCTCTGTACCCTGAAATAATCCCAGAACCTAATTTGCACCCCCATCTTTTACAGTGTTTGGCACGAAAGTTTCCTGATGCACCTGCTGAGTGGAGCCTCTGAGACCGCAGTGGCAGGACTCAGAGCCCAGCTCTACCTCCTGCCGGTCCTGTACCTCTGCAAATTTACCCAAACTCTCTGTGCCTAATTTTCCTCATCTGTAAATGATGATATGACAATAATAGTATCTGCTTCATGAGGCTGATATAAATATTAAATAGAGCAATTAATACATCGTCGGCATAGAGCTGACTCTTGGAAACGTAAATCGGACAAAACAGGTGAAGGGGATTAAGAGGACACTTATCTTGGTGAGCTCCGAGTAAAACATGGAATTGTCGAAGCGCTGTATTGTACACCCGAAACTAACACAACACTGTTTTTAACTACACTGGAATTAAAGTTAAAAACATTAAAAATTAAAAATTAATGAAAAATAGTTATCAAAGAAATATTAAAATCAGTTCAACTAATTTATATTTATCAAAACCAGGAAATGGAATAATAGCATAAAAAATTATAACTAGAACTAAAACGAATAGCAAGTCTTTTATTCCTCAATAATATTTCTGAAAGGTTTTTTTTTATATTTAGTGAAAGTTTTACTTATAGTGGGTCATGGGAGAGGCTTGGTAGATTACATTTGTAATCTTGTGTAATAAAGAATGAACTGACAAAATTAAACTTTATTACCTAAATCAGTTCCATAAATGACCAGAAGGTTCACCAAAATGAAAAAAACATTCAGTGTGTCCAGTTCTCTAAACAAGGTTCCCTGAAGTTTATCCAAGCCACTTTTGTGATTTTGAAAGTGACACCATTTTGCAAGTTAGTGTGCACCCTCCTCCCAAAATTGACATCCTGCGTATGCTTTCATTTTGCTTCATACTGTTTCTCTGACCTTTCCCAGCTGGAGTAGTGGCTGGAAGCTAAAATAAAAGCACCGTTTTTCTGTGTGAGGCATTTTGTGACTAAACATTAATCCTGAAATTATAACAGTTGCAAGACTCCTCTGCCTGTTGCTTCTCCTAAGCAAAGGACGAGAGGATGAAAGAGCCCATGGCCGTAAACATCAGGGGCTAGTGATTCCTTCTCCTCTGAACCCAACCAGGCTGATCCGAGTCCAGAATGCCTTTGAAGTCAAAGAGACCTTCATGTGCTGATCAATCCTTGGGGGGTAAAGAGCAAGAAAAACTGGTTCTGGCACTTTAATATGCTGCCAGGGAATGCATTCAACTCAGCGCACAACAAAAAGGTTTTCTCTGTTACAAATTGAGTGATTTTGTACTTGGGCGCCTCTTGGTTCAATGAACTTAGAGATATCTATTGATCCCAGAACATGATTACTGATACTTGAGTACATATTTCCATTAAGTCAAACTAAGGATGAACAGTAACAACTGTAAATTAGTATTTTCCCTTGCTCTTCAGGCATGTGTTCAGCTTTAGGTCAATTTAAGTGGAAAACAGCATGGGATTCCCTTAATACTAATGATCACTATTGAGTATTAATATGATCAGTATTAAGTGTCGCACTGTAATCTTTCCAAGTTGTTGAAACCTTCTAAGTTTAGAATTAAAATGACCTAAAAATTGACAGCACAATCCAAACCCAGCCTTTAACAGATAAGAAATCTGAGCACCAAAAAACTCAAAAAACTTAATTCATCGGGTTTGGCTGTTTAGTGGAAGAGAAAAATGTGGCATCAAAACTCCTGAGTCAGTTCAGGGTACTTCTCTCTTCACACCCTCGAAATTATCTCTGTCAAACCTTTTCTCGTTATCTAAAGTGGCTAAGCTCTTCACTCTCAAGCTGTGAAGATGTGATGAGTATGTTCCAAAAACCTGCAACGGGAGCATACTTTACGTCCTATTATGTTTTAAGAGATTATTAAAATAGAAAATATAGTCACCTTATAAAGCAGCTTTTTTTTATTGTTTTGGTCACAGAAAAATATTCAATACAATGGAATTATATAGATTATAGACATAATTTATTATAATAGCATAAATAAAGACAAAAATCCCTGTAATGGTAGAGATAGGGTACCAATTTCAGTTGATTGTCACATAGAAAGAAGAGGTAAAAATTTTTACTATAAAGTTAATCAGCAAGATAAAGAGAAATGAATACAAATACCAGAGAACAATAGTTTCAAAATTATTATGGCACATGGTGACTACAAAAAATATGTCAATCTGTTTTAAATATTTACTCTCTTATCTATGTTAATATATGAACACTTATTATTAATTTAGGTTGAAGAAAAGTGAAAAAAAAACCTGTAGCTTCTAGGTAGATTAAAAAGTTATAGTTAAAAAATCAAATATTCCCAAATCTCTTCTATAAGGACATCCACAAGTCACATCCTCTGTCACTGAGTGAAGTAGCCTGAAGCAGTATAATAGGACTTTCCAACTGTCTTCAAACTGATTTCAGGGGAGTCTACCCTCATTTTCAGACACTGGTACCATCTTAATTTAAATGGCTCAAGGGCAATAAATATTATGCTTCATTGGAGAGCCTTTGCAGTAGTCATTCTGTATCAGAATGGCTTTGTTTGTGAATAATAATCTTTAAAAATGATAACACATATGAAATGGCTTAAGACAGTTTACTCTACCTCTTTACATTCCAGGTAACAAACCAAAGTGCAGATGTCAACCGTTAAATTCTATCTCCTTCCACTTATATATGCACACACACAAAGGCATCCACGTACACTCGTACCCATACAAAAATTAGACTTCATACAGTATCTTTAGGTGAGCAAGTAATTATAATGCAAAGAAGTGCTTCCTGCATGCAATTCATCCTTAACAAAATAAAAAAGCCCTCCTCTGCATACATGAATGCATAGGATCACAAATTTTAAAGGCCAGTATCTTATGATATAATGGCCATACATTCCTTGAACATTTACGTGGTTTACCCTAAATTCAATCAGAAATTGTGTAAAATATCTGTGAGATATACTGTTATCTATCCTCTGCTTTTACACCATAATAAATTATATTTCAACAAGTATCAGAACAACCTAAATTTTATTTTCTTTCCTGTCCACTAGATTCTCATTTTCCCTGACTGGCAGTAGTATTTCTTCGTAACGCCTTATTAAATAGCATTGAACAGTCTAATTTTCCCGGAATTCAGTCCTGAGGTATACATTTCCATTTTCTTTGTTGACCTAGCCCAGGCTCAGGTGATTTCTACAAAATGCATCCAATTAGTTCAAGCAAGGCAAATGAAATCACATCTATACTAATCTCCACATTGTTAACTATAAACAGTAACGGGATATGCCTCCACTCTTTGCTTGAGTCCATTCAAGTGCGAACCAAAGGAAAAAGATTTCCTGTTCTTCTTTTCACACTCCTGAGTATGACGATATTTGATTGTTTCTCCACAGTAATTGATAAGATTGCAAAACCTCTCTCACATCCCTCCTTTATTCCACATTGAGAACTTGATTTTTTTTCAGTTTGTTTGCCAAGAATAGTTGGATTCCTTTTTGCAGATTTTATTTTAAGTCCATTTTTGTTTTCGTCAAAATCAGAGCTTCATTTTTATCAGATAGTGGTCCTGCCCCTTGGGAATCGATTTCTTTTTACACAAGACAATTCAAGTCTATTAGGATCCAACACACTGAGTTGGAACGTTACATGTGTTTCACTTACGAGCACATACATTCATTTTACACGATTCCTCAATGTGGCCAGGGGGGTTCGTGGTCTGCACTGTATCCACCTATAAAAAATACAAAAATATATGTCTGCTTTACAGGGATGTGAGTAGCGTCTTGCTAGCCTAGTTCCAAAGCTTGGGTGCACATCTTGGCTGTTGGCATTCTTTCCTTCCTTAAGACGTATCTGCAATGGCCATAACCTCTTTCAGAAGTCATAGAGACATAACCGTTAGCTACAATTAACAACCCTGGGGCATCTAAATCAATACCGCTGGCTAATTTCATGGATGCTATCTCTGACAAGAGATATTTGCATGGGAAAAGAAACATTGAATTAATTGTGTTTCAGGCTTCAAGCTTCTCAAAGCTATGAAAATGTCACCAGAAGAGGGGTGGTCGGCTAGTGGGGGTTGCTGGTTTTGTTTATATTACAAATAAAAAGAAGAATGAAATGGTAATTTTGTTGTCACAGCTTTTACAACTTACAAGTTCCTAAGATTTCAGGGATGTGCGCTTGACCTGAGTGTTCACACCCTTCAAAGTAGCTCTCTTATCTCCAAACACAATCTTCAGAGAGCTCATGGTCTCTTTACAGAAATCTGAGCAACTTACATGCTATCAACAAATGGTCTGCTGATCTCAGATCAAGGATGAATTACTCTACCTTTCGAAGTCCTGACCCTAAAAGGACAATGTTTTCCAACTTTGTGTCTAGTTGCACAAAGAAAAGTGATGGTAATATTCCCTCAGAATATTTGTGTGCTAATGTCAGTTTTATTTTATTTTATTTTTTTAAAGATTTTATTTATTTATTTATTTGACAGAGATAGAGACAGCCAGCGAGAGAGGGAACACAAGCAGGGGGAGTGGGAGAGGAAGAAGCAGGCTCATAGCCGAGGAGCCTGATGTGGGGCTCGATCCCATAACGCTGGGATCACGCCCTGAGCCGAAGGCAGACGCTTAACCACTGTGCCACCCAGGCGCCCCTAATGTCAGTTTTAAATAGTGTTAAATATTTCTCTGAATTTGAGACTGACCAATAGGCTGATTTCTGCTCTCAGTGCCAGCAGGTACACAGAGTATCGTCCTCTACTTTGAAGGTACAGTTGATGTTAGTAAACCTCTAGTAAATTTGAAGATTGCCAAAAAGACAAAAAATCACTTCTGTAGAATAAAAATGCTATCGTTCACTACCAAATTATTTATCTTTAAGAATTAGAATCAGTAAAGAGAAATATTCCACCTAATTTCCAATATAGCAATGCATCAGGACACGAGAATCAAAGTTAGAAAAGAAGTGAATTATTTATTTCATGGAATAATTGACCAATTCATTTTTTTAAATAAATGGTGTAAAAAAAAGCCAAAACAAGTAATGTCTAATTTTGAAATTAGTTGTTCATATCCAAGAGTGGAAAATGTTTAAACATTGCTCTAATTGCAGATTATCAATATTAGCTGTGTAAATTTAAGCAGCTTTAAGATGTCTTAATTTTTTAAATTAATTTTTATCTTTTCCTAGAAATGAAAAGAATATTTTCTTTCTTTCTGTAGCAGCTCTAAAATCTAACATAACCTGGGATACTCTGGCCAACTACACAAGCAAAACACATTGACCAAGTCATCAGTAATAAGTGAATTTTCATAATTTAAATTATAAGTTTAAGATGAACGTAGTTTATCTTATTTTACACAAGCTATAGGACTGCACGTTTCATTTCAAAAATGCTTATAAACAAGGGAAGGCTAAATATCTGAAAGTTTCATTTATTGGTTTTTTTTCCCAAACCAACCACAACGATGTAGCCATAATGCATGCTAAGACTACATTAGACTTTCCTGTTACGTACTCTTGCTGTACGTGATGTGTTGTGATAGCATTTATCAAATATTTAACTTTCGTGAAGTCCCTCATTTAATTCTCACATCCTATTCAAGGCTGCAATGTGCCCTGTGAAGGCAAATGTCACCTCCATTCTGTTTATCGCTGCATTTCTCAATGTTGGCACATAGTCGGCCCTCAGTGAAAATTGGTTTAATGAATGAATGCATGTTTGAGAATAGCTAATTAAGGAAATCATATTATTTGTCACATCATAGTATTACTATTATCTAATTTTAATATTTGGAAGTCATGAGGTTATCGCTGACTTTCTATTATCTGTCACATGATTATGGAATAGATCTTTCTCGAATTGCAGCAAATGCTCTTTACTAGCATATTATGTTTCCTGTTTTTCCCTCCATAATTCTGTCTTAACTTATCTATCCACCTGAAATTTCTCAAATTTCACTACCTTCTCTCTTTAATCTTTCCCATATAACAGTCATTCTTTAATTTTCTCTAAGGAAATGTACTGTGTAAACTTGTCTACAAGGTTTTTAATAAATGAATACACAAGTAAAGCAATAAAAACAAACACTAGGAAATCAGAGGTGTCAAAATATTTCATTTTCTATTTTCAAGACTTGACATACTTTTAACTTAAAAGCACACCCAAGAAATAGAATGCATTGAAGTAATAAAGTCACCATACAGCCATGCAGCCTAATGAAACCTTATATTAATATGTCATTGAAGAATAACATTTCATAAATTTCATTTCATAAATTAACTATGTAGGAGCAAGTTTTGTGTTTTTGTGGTTTTAAGCTTTGATGCACAAATGATGAACAAATGCATCTGGACACTAATATTCACCTGTCACTAAAGCCAAGAAAAATGGATTCTTCCCTTACCATTAAAGATTAATGTTTAAAAGCAAAAGTGCATACTTCAGATCACTTATTGAGTTCACGGAGAACTACTTAAGAATCACCATTCTGAAAACTGTCACTGGTCAGGGTCAGGGTAGAAATGGATGTTACCAGGATGCGTTTGTTTTGATTTGAATCAGCTAATTAAAATGGCCCTGGAAGCAATTTTCAGATGACTGAGGAGAGAGGCTCTAATAAATCCAACCAAGCCAATCTTCCAGTCGGGTCCAATTCAGCTGAAGTTGTATAGGCACAGCCTTTCTCTCAGCCTCCAACTTTTCTCCACAATTTGTTCTATCCCCCGGGCAGTAAGTCTGTCACATGCATGCACACACGCACACACACACAGATACACAGGTGTGTGCACGTGCACACAGAGTAAGATGAAATCAAGCCCTTCTGGAACACTTTCTACAAGGCCATCTCTATATCTCACTCAGTTTCCATTTTCTGACCAAAAGATTGTAACAGGCTGGGAATTTAATTAATGAGATTTATCAGTAAAAAGTTAACTTATCAAAGTTATGTTTTTCTTTTCCAGACTTCCCAATAATGGATGATAAGTGCTAGGAGAAGGAAACTGAATTATGCAGAGAATAGGAATAGGATTCAGATTTTGGTGCAAGAATACTCTGAACACTCACACAAAGGAACAGGCATGCTCTTATTAATCCTAAAAATGAAAAAAAAAAAAAAAAACCCAAACACTTCAAAACCATATGTAAGGAAATATATATCTTGAAAGGAATAGGTGTCAATTTTTCTACTTATTTTTATTAGATATACTTCAAAACTAAATCACGCACCTACGTAATTGGTGTAGATTAAGTACGAGTATCTGTTGAATGTGTTTGCGTAGAGTTGGCAATATGTAAAACGTGCTATGAATATTCATGATTTTCTCCTTGACTGATGCGCAAATCTGGAGAAAAGAAAAAGGTATCACATAAAGAGCAGGGTCTGTTCCAAGGCACAGAGAACCAAACTGATGGTAGTTCCTGTAATCCAGGAACAGGAAGTTGATACTCATATTTTCGAGCATCGACGTATAATATAGCGGCTGAGCCAGGGCACTGCCACCTAGCAGCACTGAAGATTCGTCTGTTACTTTTTAAAAATATTAGAAAATCATTCGATGTGGAAAATAGGACATAACCTAAACATGGGTTTGGGTGGGTGGAGGGCTATGAGGAGGGCAATCGTGGACAGTATTTTTGTCTTTTACTTCCTTTTGATTTTTGTAAGGCATGTACCTCAAGCCGTAAGTTATAATAATTATTAGTTATTGCAACACAGGATGTTTATTACACGAGTGCACTTCCCTAATTTTATTTCACGAAGTCCTTGTGAAGCACAAGTTGTAATTTTGTTCATTTTACATACGAGGGAATTGAAGCTCAGAGAGCTTAATCTTTTTACAGAAAAACACACAGATAAGAATCAGGGCCCTAAACCAAGACTTTTGGCTGCTAATCAAATATTTTTTCCTTACATTATGTTTTCTTGTAATTATTTTTTTTATCTGACTTTGAGTCTTTTAAAAATAAATAGCTAAGTTACAACTACAAATGTCTCCATTTTTGCCATGGTTAAAGGAATAATAAGCAAACTTGTGCAAGCTTCCTAAACTAAGCATTTATCATACTCAGGATTCTATCGTAATTGTTTAAATTTATGAACACATAAGAAGCAACTTCAACACACACAAAAATTGTCTAAATGCCACCAAAAAAAGACAAATAAGACAAATTCTATCCAACCAAAGAAAGGAAAGCGTATCCCCATTTACATGTGAGAGTACACACACACACACACACACACACACACACAAAGGCCATTCACTAGCACTGTCTGAACTACATCCTTAAGAAAAGAAGCCTTTTTGATTGTGAGTCAACCACTGAACTGGCCTTGGAAGGAAAGGAGCTAAATAATTTCATACCAATTCTTCATCATAAGTATTTTGCCTTGACTTCAGAAAATGAATGATGTGGGCCCTAACAAAAGAATGCCTTAGGTTGGACAGCCAAGCAATCAATATTTATTGACTGACTGACTGTTACAATCATGGAATCTCAGAGTTAGGAAGAGTGCCAGAGGTTACAGAGCCCAATCGTGTAAGAGGCATTACAGAAGGTATGGAAGGAAATACAAAGCAACATGAAGCATAGGCCTGGTTCTGAGGAAATTTTTATTGAAGAGACATATAAATACATACATATAAAAGATTACAAACAGGGGGAGCAAGAGAGAAGAGCCAAGTAGGTAAAACTATGAGAGCTCCAAAGAGTGAGAGGAGATGGTGTTGAGGGTGGCAGGCAGGGCACTCACTGACCAAAGGAACCAAAGGTGGGTCTTGAAGGAACAGTAAGCTTGAGATCTATGGTAATGAGGGAAACTACCCGAGAAGAGGCAAAGCTGTGAGGCACGTACAAGGTGAGGTCAGGAGAGAGCGAACAGATTCTCCTGCCTAAACCAGAGATTTCCGTAATTCCGTTCAACTCCATCATGAGCTATTTTCTTTACTTTCTCTACTTAGTTCAAGTCTTCATGTAGGAAGAGCCAATGTGATAATTACAAAAACAATAACAAAACCGTCTGGAACATCCTAAATTAGAAATACACAAACAAAAGAAAATCATAAGGAAGGGAAAATACATTTACAGGGCCGTACTGCAAAAATCTGTGTGCCCGTGGACCCACGCAGTTTAACCCCGTGTTGTTCAAAGGTAACTGCGTTAACATTAAAAAAAAAAAAAAAAAATAGAACACGTACCTTTTTTAAAACATGGGGGTGGACTTTACAGCAGATTTCTACATCCTAAAACTCACATATCTATACTTTAATTGTTATAACAACTGTGTATTACTTCAGTAATCAGAAAAAAGTTAGTTAAAAAATTATAAATAAATATAAATAAATAAATAAAAATTAGAATCCCTGCTGTGAGTTGAAAGGAGAGTTGGGGAGGAAAAGTTAATGTATATTGTCTGCAAGGATGTCTTCTTTATAAGTCTCGTGCTCGCATTTTAGAAATAGCTATGCCACCTAAGAAAAGAATGAGGACTATGCTTTATTTTACCCACTAAATGAAAAGATAATTCAGGAAATTTTTAACCGAATAATTAAATCTCTGTAAATGCAAGTTAACTGTATTAAAGTACATATAATTGATGTATTCCAAACTTTTGGTGAAAGGTTCGTTCACAGAAGCAAATGTAAAAAGGAAATAAAATCCCTTAGTTCACTGAAAAGAGAGAGAGAGAGAGAGAGAAATACGCAGACAAATTAAGTTAACTGTCAGAAGCCAGAGAATGCAATTAAAACAACTATTTGTTAAAACTAATTGGGTATTTGAGGATTCCTGCTCTAGAACAGACCATTCTTAAATGTTAAATCCTGTGTCTTAATTCGCGATTTTATTTTTTCTTGTTTTTCTTTTAAATAAATATTTTTAAAGAAAAAGTTTTCCTAAACCAAGGAGTGACAGAGCTCAATACAAAAAGACTATACTGTACAAGCAAAAACACTAAAATGGGTCCTAGCTTTATAGTTCCAATTACATCTGGCCAAAGTTGAGCATTAATGCATTTCCATTCTTAAAGCTCATAATAAAAATGTAAAATGATGCAAACTTAAGCCATCATCATTATCCTCTTCAGACCATAATATTGGCCACTTTTAGAAACAAGAGCAGTACTGGCTGGTGTTCACGTGCCAAGGCAATAAGCTGCCTGAACAGGGACTAAATGTTAATGAGAAGATGAAGTGAATAGCAAACTCGGTGTTCTTAAATGCCCCTGAAATTGCAATCGTGCGCCCGAAAAATTGAGAGCTACTTGGGGAGTCTTAAACACCCACAGAAAGGAGTAGAAAGTAGTCAAAATGTTTCCAGGTGATGGATAAACTCACTAAGAGTTTGATCCACTAACAAGGAAATGAAGTAAAATGTCCAAGGAGTTAATTGAGTCTTGAAAAAGTAAATGTGAGATAGGACAGAATTACAAAGTCCAGCCACCCAGTTTCCTGCTTTATGGGAGCTTTATGTTAGAAGTGTAAGAACAGGCACAGTGATTATGCGGTCCTTTGGTTAATAATGGATGAATTTCTAAATTGAATATAATTCTCTTTTAATATTATTTGTGGTTGACCAGCTTCAAAATTATATGCTTTCTGATAATTAGAAATGTCTAAAAATGTTTTCATAAATACTTTTGTAAGTACTAAGTGGCACTGATTTAGGGACCGATATGGGCATAGTAAAATGCTGACTTTTATTTTATTTTTTTTTATTTTTTTTTATTTATTTATCTGACAGAGGGACAGCCAGTGAGAGAGGAAACACAGCAGGGGGAGTGGGAGAGGAAGAAGCAGGCTCCCAGCGGAGGAGCCTGATGTGGGACTCGATCCCAGGACGCCAGGATCATGCCCTGAGCCGAAGGCAGACGCTTAACGACTGCGCTACCCAGGCGCCCCAAAATGCTGACTTTTAGTACACAGGAAGACATTACATTAATAACTAACGTAGAAAGAGAATTGCAGGGATAAAGAAATCACCTTCTACCAAACTGCATTTTACCAGTAATAATACCGAGGCCCAGAGGGGTGACAAGACATATTCAATATTACATTGCAGACCTAGGATTAAAACTAAATGCCCTCACTCCCAATTCAGTGGTTTATTTCCATTCAAATTATGAAAGTTACAACTTAAAAAAAATCAAAAATTTTGGGATGAGATTATTTAAATAAAGACCAAGTACCTCTAATTCCACTACATTCCAGTTGTGAAATGCAGAGAAGATATATAAATTGCATAGACATCCTTTTAATTTATACTATCCTTCACATTAATAACGGCAGTGGGCTCATCAGAAAGAACAAATGCCAATGCAAAAAATACAGCAACATATGGTAAATACGAAAACAGAATTCTTTGTAATAAAAACATATCTGCGTGAGATAAATTTTCAGAATCTCTTTTTATTTCAAAGAATTTGAAAACTCCTAAGAAATTAATAAAAATGAAGCCAAGCTTTTTTATAGTTTCATTTCAATTTTGGGGGGCGTGGTCCCAATTCATATTATACAGAACTTTTAAAATATGCCTTGTATGAAAAGGACAGTAAATCTTACTCTTTAAAATAGGTCACAAGTCTTAAAGCACTTAATCAAAAAGCAATATGGTGCTTCCTAACAGAATAAAAAAAAAAGATTATTTGCTTCTCTTTGCTCCTTTGTCTTATAAGTGCAGCGTGATGTATTAGTTTAATTAAAGTCTACCAAATTATCATAAGGATTTTATGTGCTGCAAATAATTGGCTTTTTGTTCTCTGCTCACTTTTTGTTAATGGAAGCAGAACACTTTTTTTTTTTTATGATACTTAGTATAAGATACCAGAAAACTACAGAGAGGAAAAGCAAATGAGGTGCCTAATGAAGTGACCTTTGTCATCTTGGACATGAAATAAAATCAAGTCTGCACTAATGCAATGAAAATAAGTCAATGTTTCCAAAGAGTTAAGAGGATAGGTGATATTATGGCTCAGAGCCAAACCATACCAAGAATCCTACCATATATAAAAATGACAATCCCATTAATATGAAAAGCTGATAGGCCCTAAAATGAAGTAAAATGTATAAATAGATCATGTTATAAGATTTTTTTTCAGTGTAAAGCATAATGAATCAATCTTTTTTATAGGACAGATTTAGGTGATAATCCAGATAAAGTATACTACCAGGTATCTCTTTGATAAGAGACAAATTAAGGACACAATGAACAGAGAATTAATGAAAGTATCATATTAAAATGGAAGTTGTTTCAGGAAGTAACAGTATTAACATAACCCCTCTTGCCAAAAAGTGAGCTGGAACAAATTATAATTAAAATATACATTCATTTACAAACATAACTACCTCTAACATAGCATAAAAAAAAATAACCTGTGAACATGAAATCAGTTAACTGAGTAATTGTGAAATCCAAAAGAAAACCAGTGGTTTTCTTACAGTATAATTCCTAAAGTAAATTACAGAATATGTTAGGACGTAAGTGATAATGAGCAGTGCTTCTTTTGTTATTAATAATTTAAAAATGTAATCATTATTCATCTATGACTCTCCTAAAAGGAACATAATCTATATATTACAGACTTCTGGAAGATTCGAGCTTAAATTACTGAATTGCTTTTTAAAAAAATTCTGCTTCTATTCTTGGCCTCATAATATGTTAAAAGTTTTTAATTACTAATAATAACTAATATTCTACTGCATGTTCATGAGATCTCAGGCTAACTTACATGGCCCCTAGGAAGCAGATACCATCATTAATCCCATGTAACAAGGAAGGGACTCGGGAACTGAGAAATTAACTTGTTCCGAATTACAGATCTAAAAAAAATGGCAGCGTTGAAATTTTAAGCTAAGAAGTGTCACCCTGGTGTCTGTACTCTTAACTAGACTCCACTCCACTACTTCTCCAATTAGTGATAACATTGTTCTCAGAAGCAGGCTTTGTCAAACTTGCTATCCCGTCTCAAATATACCGGTACAACAGCATTTTTTTAGGTAGAGAATATGATCAAATTGTTCATATATCCATAAAAAGTTCAGCGTCTAATCTTAGCTTTATTAAAACTCCCGCTCGCTCTCTCTATGACACACACACGCGCATACACGTGCACACACACATCAAAATAATAATTACATTATTACATTCCTGAAGAACCTCCAATATGCGTAAGTAATGCTATACTTCGATGGTGTTAAGACTACGTTTTCCTCTCTTCTTACAGGCAGTTCTTACGAAATCTCATTGATCGTAAAATGCGCCAAACTCATCATTAGGCCAAGAAAATGATAGTCTTCCCAACCCACGATACATTTTTTTGCAGAGAATTCTCTCATTGGTTCTCTCTAAAAAAACATTCCTAGGAAGTGCTTCCTCAGTGAGTGCACATATAGGTTTTGGACAGATACACTTGATTTACTCCATTTGTTTTAAGCCAAAGAGTGAAAGGGAATCTTTGACAAAACTGTCATCTTTAAAACCCGGTGATATTTCATTTTCCCCTCTGCACTATTTAGATTGCCTGGAACTGAAATGCTTCCAGCAGCTCCTATGTCCAATTTTTCAAAGCTGTCACTTCCTAGCAAATCTGCTTAAGCAAAATACTTATGTTGTTAGAAAACAGAGCAAACACACAGTATAAAATACATTCTATTCTTCTTTGCAGGTCAAAGTCTTATTCAAGAATGGGAACTTGGAAAAACGTGTGGAAATACATTAAAAGATGATTATGATGGATTGGCTTAAATCAATGAATCTAGCGCACTTCTGATTAGTTTCCAGAGATACACTTGGACTTAGCTCCGTAGAGTTCTCCACACAATAATCTTAAAATCAAAATGTTATTTTCAATGCATTCACTAAAGGTCATTAAATTGAAAAAAAAGAACAGATTCCGAGGAAAGCAGGACATTGAAAGATGACCGTGGTTCCTCGTCCTCGGTTCATGTCTGCAGCAGCTATTAGAAAGTACTTGTCAACATTCTCTGTCCCAGAGGGTAACAAAGAATCGCCAAGCGTTACACTTGGACACCTCCAGCTTTCCTGAATTGTAAGCGTCATAACGCATATCCTACAGCACCCGACGAAGTGAAAGCACAGCAGAAACAAAATGCAAAACAATGATTACAAAAATGGTTTGAAAGACAACAAAACTTCAGTTACGACTAAGCAACTTCCAAAATGTGAGAAGAAATATGTTTCTAAAAGATTCAAGTCATATTGACTTGAAATACGACTCAATATTCTTCACACAGAGTGTACTTCCTGGATACACACGTATACACATTCTCTAAATTATGTGTGCTTCGATATGTAGCATATATATTTATCACAGGTGAAACTCTTTTTCACATATGCACGATTACATAATTCTGGCTTGAAGTAATCTCTCCAAGGTTATGTGGTAAAAATTACCTAAGACTTACAATTCCTTCCATTACTTTAAAAAGCTAGTCATGTCTCAGCAACAGCCAAGACTGCTTATGGTCTACAATCTGAAACCCAGTTCTCTCCTGGCACTTTAACACTAGATCTGTCACCCTTTAACACCACAAAATCAATACCCTGGAATGTCATGGTTCTCTGATGGCCCACAAAGTCAAGGCATGATCAATTTCAACTTCCTTACTAGACAGAAATAGACTTAGACAAATAAAAAAAGATTTCATTCAAGTTAAATTCAATAAAACAAAGGAATAAAGGCAGAGAGAGGCAAAGTTGTTAGATTTCAGTCCAATGCATTTACACTGAAATCTAGAGCCATTTTTAAATCCAACTAAACTTCACACTCAGCCAAAAGGTATGTATCAGAAATTAAAACCAACTTAGAATTTGCTCCATACCCCAGATTAAGAAATACTATCAATTAATTATGTGTGTGTACGTGTGTCTGTGTTTCCTTCACTGCATTAGTCAATAAGCAGAAGGGAAAGCATGGTATCTGAGTTCTTTATTGTGTATCCCTAGCAAATAGGATAATGTCTGGCTTCGTGGCTCAGTAAGAGCAGGAATCTTGTCTTTCTTGTCATAAGCTATATATCACGTACCTCGAACAGACCATTCAGGGCTTACACAGAGCAAGCCCTTAAATATATTTAACTACGATATGAAAATCAATGCATACATTAAATATAACCTGGTACCTAAACTCTTTTGAGGGCAAAACCTTCCTCTTTCTTTTCCACAGCTGCATCTGTGGCTTCTACCATGCCCTGCACATGGCAGGGACTCAGTAAGCACCTGCTGATTTGAAGGAATCACTTTCTACTGCTCGACGGAACTGAAAGTATAGAGTGATGATTTCAAAAGTTTTTTTTTTTCTGTAATAAATACTTTACATATCAGCGGTTTTAATTTGCTCCTAAATTTTGACATCTATAAACACAAAGACTTATTATTTAGTAACGCTTAGAAAAGCCAGGCCTGAGAGTCAGGAGGCATGGAGTGTACTCAGGTTCACTAAGTTGCTATGGAACCTTGCCTCTCCAGACTTCTCTAGTCACATCTATACCATGTAAAGGAGGGATACAGAGAGAATAGGACGGTTCTCGGGTTTCCTCTTGGGAACAAGTGCATGTATATACCCTCTTGGGTATGTGGAGAGATACACATCCAGAAGAAATCAATGAAAGGGGCTCTACAGGTCAGAGAAAAGCTGGAGAGCAATCTTATTAAGAGAGTTAAAAGAAATTGGAGTTATTCAATTGAACAAAGAAAATGTTGAAAATGCCCAAGTGAAGCAAACCAGGGTCGGAGGTCTTCCAGGCATGTGGTACTGAGACCTGAGTTACTACTTCCAGTCCCACTAATGCAGACAGCCTGGGCTGGCTCACTCCCTTGTCTTCCTATGCTACCGAAAAGAAAAACACATTCCCGTCTAGCTTTCTCCTAGAGGAAGCTGTGTGACAAAATTCTGACCAGTAGGATACAGAGAAAAGTCCTTGTGGAGGGAATCTCTCGGGATAGAAACAAAAGGTGATTGAGGAAAATTTCTCCTTTTCCTGTTTGTACTTCCTCCTTCTCCCTGCCTGAAACAGGGCCAGTGTGGCTAGAGAGGCAGCAACCAACTTGGGAATATGAGAAGGAAAACCAAAAACTAAGGATAGCAGAGCAGGAGGATAGCGGTATCGTGACTGCTCAGTACAAATTGCTGACTGATGACTTCCTGAGTCTTATTATAAGGGAGAAGTAAGCCCTTCATTGAACTACGGTTAATGTATCACAGCGAAATGCATTATTAAGTGATTTGACAGTGTCAGTCTGTATTATCTTCTTTTCTAGAGTATCTTGCCACAGAGGTAGACCCTCGGCATTCCCCTTCTGCCTCATGACCCATGTCTCTGGCTCATGGTTGACTGAAATAACAGTCAATTCTTAACCTCAGCAGAGCCAGGGTTTCTCTCTCTGGCATTTGAAATTGGTACCCAGAAAAAGTACCAGTCTTCTAAGTAGATGGGGACGCAGCATGAGCATTCAGGTAGTATGGAGTTGTCGGCCATAATTTATAATTGAGAGTAGAAAAAATTACACAGATCATCTCCAATGCAGGGAGAGAAAGCGAGAAAGAAGGCACGGGTGGAATTGAACCTCCAATCTGTGTATTCTGAAGATTGGGTTCTGTGTATTCTTCATGCCAGCATAACATATCTTGAGCTAACTTCTCTTACTGGCAATCAAAGAGCTGCTAACTAAGTAAGTACGTTTGTTTTGGCTTTAGCATTGAAATGTGTTACCAAGTTCAGTTATAGAAAATCTGAATCTATGAAAGCTGTACAAGGTCACACTTAATTCCTTTCTGCTTCTACAATTTTATGTTAGCTCTGTGATTTTGATTTCGTAAAGAATTTTATTTAAAAAGACATATGCAATCCGAAACAGAAAGTACTTTCTGATCTATCTGATTCCTAATGGCTGCAGTCATTAAAGAAAATATGAGATTAGTTAAAATCTGGAAACTATGAAATATTGTCTTGAAATTTTTAATCTCAGTGTCCTCTTGCAACATAAATCAAACAAAAACCACACTTATATATACATTTTCCACTTTCGTCTCCTGTGAAGAGCAAACAGCCTGAGTGAGGAAATACAGATTTTAGGTCCCAGAAAAATAGAACTGACCAATTTCTAAACCCTCCCTGACTATTTAGTAAATGGTAGGGTCCTCTGAGTATATCATGGTACCCAAACTCTAGAATCGAAGTATGGGTTTTCTGAAGATGGGTAGAGCCAAATCGCTAAACACTTTTGGATGGAGTCCCAGAATGCAAGGGCTTATGTGCATGGCCTTGTTTTCTTTTGTTGACAGTGAAGAAAAACTCGCGGATTTCACTCAAATCCTACTTTAACAATAGTCATTTTTCAGACGTAGTACTGGTCATATATGGTCAGTTTTATGTCACTAGGACAAAATTATAAATTTGTTCAAAATAAAAAGTACAGATTAAATATAAGAAATGTAGGGGAATATTTCCATCTGGTGACAATAAACAGATCAAATAACACATGGGTCCTGTTTAAGACATTTGGGTAACTTATTTTGTCAATGAAAAATTAGCTTCCGATGGAAAGAAGTTGCATGACATGACCTTCCTAGAAGAGAGAAGACCCATATTTCGTGTGTTTACACTCACTTTAAATTGTCACAGCTTAGATCTAAGCCACCTGCTCACTTTGGGATTCAGTGGCAAAAAATATAGTGATATAACGTAAGTCTATAAGCTTATACCTTGCATAGCTTCTTTAATAATCAGTCTTGAAGTATACACTGATTGTTTCTTAAAGACAAACTGTCGTCGTTTTTCCCCTCAAAATTTGGTTCATTGTTTAATTTCAGCAATAACCGATGGAATCTTGTGCTAATTATTAAATAAACCTTTTGTTCAATTTTCCAATTTTGTTCTTATGTATTTAATAGAAATTTTGACAGTCTTCTAATTTATAATGATCTGAAACACAGATTACAGCTGTAATTATAACTTCTGTGGTAGAAAAGTGGTTAGCATGATACACTCAATTAGTATTCATGGGGAAGATGAATGTATAAAGAAAGACAAGTAGAATACGCTATCACTGAGCACTATATTCCCACCCGAGTTTCGTATTTCTCCTCCGATTTACTTCACCCCCAACAAGTTTCCATAACAAACACGTTGGGTAACAAGGCCAAGGCAATCGGTACTATTTCTTATTGTTAAGAAGCAAGAAGTCATAAACCAGTCTCAAACCACATCCCATAACTAAGGAAATCTACCAAAATACATGAAAACAATAGTGATTTATTTCTTGAAAGAAGAGAACACCTAATGGACTATTTCAAGCAAGGACAAGTAGAACTTGGTGCATTAGCAGTATCTGTGGGATCTACTTTTAGAACAGATACTCCTTGTTTGAATACAGCAGGAAATGATGTTAATCTGCAAGTGGAGGAAGCTGTTCATGGCCGTCTAATCAGAACATGGTGTACTTATGGCATCTGTCCTTGCATTTTTCAACTCAGATTACCCACCAAGACTGCTCCAGTGACCATTGTAAGTGCACCACTCTTCATAAATTCAATGGGTGTTTTGCAGGAACAACACCTGCAGGACTGGGCTTTTCAGACTAAATTTTACCTGCATCATCAAGAATGTAGCTGAAAAATGCCAATTAATGGTACACAGCACAAATAATAAAATTTCAGCTATATAAAAAAAAACCCTTTACAGACTAAAAATATCACCTATGTAATCTATCCCTGACTCTGCAGGATGGCTCGCTAGAATATTAACAATCAAAGCTATCCAAATAAATTCTTGCTGAAAAGTAAATGCTGCATGAAAAGTGACCTCTTGGCTAAAGAGAAATATGTAAGATAAAAGTGAAGTAAAAAAAAATGCCATTATATATTTAAGTCATCTCATTTTGCAGTTACTAAACTTGAAAGCAGACAAAACTTACAACACGGTAGATCGTAATGGGTTCAGGTCCTCAAAATGGGACAGACAACATATAAAAGGACCCTAATAGCATGAGAGAGTGTATCTCAAAACAGAAACATCTCAAAGTTAAGAATTAAGAAACAATAATGAGCACAACTAAAGGCAAAAACACACCCACGGAGAAATGTCATTTTGAGTCGTGACCTGGGAAGGCGAGTCTTAAAGCCAAATCGAGGCTTATGAGACAAATATATGCATGCCAGGCAAGCAGTGAAAAAAAGCCTTGAAAGAATATCAACACAGATGGGAACGAGATAGCTGACTTGCAGGAAACCATGCGGAGTGACAGCTCGGCAGTATCTCCACACCTGATCTGGCAGCCGGGCCTACGGGGCAATGCTGCAGCCAAGTCAGCGGGGGCCTTAGGCAGATGTGTCTCAGCACCGGAGGCTCTGTGCAGGAAGTCCTGGTGCCTACAAGCCTGCAACTCTGCAAGGGGGGTTTCGAAACTATGAACATCAAAACTCACGACTGGACTCATCGATAACTAACTAGATGCAAATTCTATTTCTATTTGGGGAAACTTATCAGAAAGGAAATGTCTGCCAATAATTCTTATGCAAACATTCATGGGATCCTGGATCCGTGCTGCTCTCGAAATTCAATTGCTTTAAATAATATATGGGAGGGGAAATAAAATCATCACCAATATTAGATTCATTTGGTTGTAAAAAAGAATCTACATTTTTTAGAGCTACCTGAAACTAGCATCACCTCCTGAACATGATTTGCTCCCCAATACTTGATTTTAAAAATTTCATTTAAAATGATGTTTATTTCAATTCATTTTCACAGCAAATATCATCACCTGTTGATCCAAACTTGTTGTGTTGCTAAACACAAGTCCCTCTAAGAGAGGTTTCTAGGTGCTTTTAAAGATACAGGAGAAAGAGCAGAACAATAGAAATTGAAAATCAAATCATGGGTAGGATGGAAAATGTATATAAAACCCACCAGCATCTGGTTAAATATATTCACTGACATCGTAAAAAGCAAAACAGTGTCTGTAAAACACTTTCCTCTTACTTGAAAACTTCCTACTCTGGAACTTCTACTTAGTTACAATATTTATTGAGCCCAATTTCCTGCTTTAGTATGACTGAATCGCAGGGAGTTAATCTGAGTCAGGCTGACAGAGGTCTTCCTGTTCGTATCTCCTTTGCAAATGGAGCTTCCCGGGGAAGCTGAAAAAGAACCAAATGTTTCACAGCTGAGGCTGTTCACCTGACCTTCTTTTGGTGACAAAACGTTATCCTTTTTTTTTCCTTGTTTTTAAAGATCCGGCATGTCCAGTATTAAACAAATGAAAGATGAAGATGTAAACATACAACTTGTAATAGCCAGTAAGCGTAGTAAATGTATATGCAGTTGTGGAATGAAACAATAAATTCAGGAACCCAGGCAGAGCTGCTAGATCTTTACCAGTTCATCAGTTGATTGATGCAAGCCATTAGATTTATTGTAAAGGCAGCCACATATTCACACCTACTAAGAATAACCTATCCAAAAATAAGGTAAAATTTTACTATTTTTTTTTCATTATTCCATCTAGTCTTTCTCATTCTGGATATGACATTGCCAAGGTACTATTATTAGATCTCCTACAAAGCGGAAGTAAGTATCAGTTTCAACTGATGAAACTAATAAGAATGAAGGATTGGAAGTGAGTTACCCAAATTGGAATTTTGCCAGCTCCTTTAATGATTTTAGTGTATTATGGCTTGAATTTTCCTTTCTGTTGATGTTTCTTTCAGTAGATGGGCAATAAGAAGTTGCTTTTTTTTTTTTTTGAGAAGTTTAATTTTCTCAAGTTTTCAGTTCAGTGTTCTAAGTTGCACGATAAATAATGAATTCTGTCTTACTAGTAAGATCTGACTTTGCTGTTTTACTTAAATTCTAAAATCCCTTTTTCATTCAGTGCCTCTGGGAGACTCAGGGTTTCCTGACTGTTGGCAGAGCTATGAAAGATCTGTAGCTCCAATGAAAGGAAGATTTTCATCAGAGTCTGACTTTTTACCAACAAACCTTCACAGTTCTTGTTACCATCTCTTTCCTTTTTAAAGAATGTACCTTGGACTTCTGCTATCAAAAGGTTTCAGATTGGCTGGAATATCCAACAGACACTGCCCTGTGCTGTGAAGTTACCGTTCGGTATTTTCTCGGAGGCAAGTCTGCCACTTGATAAATCATTAGCATCACTTCCTGTAGCACTGAAGTTTTCCCTAGGGGTTCCTACTAACTAAGGGCTAATCACCCGTGTTTTTATTTAGCTCTTGAGTTCCGATTAGATCATAGTTTAAAGTGGATAACTGCAGTTTGCTAATTCTTCGCTGACAACACAGTGAACAAAGACTACATATTCAGGAAGTATGTTTTATCTTCCCTTTTAACAAATCTATACCTTGCTATTGTATCATTAAATGTGAAACCATGCTGAGTTTAGCTGTTCAGGGAAAAGATACTAAAAAGATTTCAGTGGCCGTATGTTATTACTGCGGGAATTCCTACTGGCTAAGCTATTAACAGCCTGCTACTAATTTTAAAACTTGATGTGGCATTATAGAAATGCATCAGAAGTAGGTTTACGTCCATAACAATGTATTATAGGTCAAACTCACCCAACAAACATTTAAAAATAATTTATTGAATATCTGAGATTACTAACATTGTCATAAACATTTCTTTCCAACTTATAAATCCATCCTTTAAAATCTTTTTAGTAGTGTGTTTTTATACATGTTTGTAAACTGAAATCGAATTCTACTGATTAATTCCAAACTATTGCAATTTGAAGGGAATGTGATAAAAATGGCAATAACTATAATACAAATAAATCAGACATAACATTCTGGAAAATGCTTTCTTTTGGGTATTTTTTATCAAAAATATTACTAAACTATGGAAGACATTTTCTGCTTGCTTTTTTCTCCATAAATGGGTCATTATTTTACTAGTTTACATATATATGTATATATATTTCATCTATATATATAAAATTTGTCCTCTGGGATTTTATATAATACAGTACTTCTACAACTAATGCACATTATTGTATGATATTTATAAATACAGAAGTATCTCAGTTGAGTGGATTTCAAAATATGTGTTTACCCTCCACACTGAATATTATACACAGTGAATATTATCATATAATTAAAATTCCAGATCATGTGTTGTCATTTAGCACATCACAACTCTTGTTAGAGCATACCATTTTGCAAGTGAATTCTTACAAAAGAAAAAACATAGTAACCAAAATTTGAATTTTAGTCGCCTATTTGAAAGTGTATATAAATACTCTCAAATTTCTGATAGTTGTAGTATTAGATCAAAAGTATAACACAGGAACATTTTATAATTAAGGGGGGGTCATGGAAATTAGTTCCTTTTTTTTTCTATGTGTAAAGGGAAAGATCCCATTGGTATGGAGTCCCCAGCTACTGTTTCTGGTGACGTCTTTTCCAAGCCCGCTAGTGTCTTTTAACAGGCGTCATTTGTTTCTCTTCTCTGTCTCCAAGGAGTTTGGCTCCTCCCTACTCCCCTCCCAATTATAAATATGCAGGTTGGATAATTGACCTACCCTGTTGACTGACGCACTGACTAAATGGAACAGACTATCTTCTAGTAAACCACGAACAACAGGTGGGAGAGGAAGTGCTAATTAATCAGCCTCAATATCTGAAGTCATTATTTACTCAAATCCTTGGATACCTTTTTCAACTCTCTCATCTATTAAAACACCCGCACCCTCTTATCCACCTGCACACCTCACACTTTCATCAGAGAACACAGTAAAGGGGTTTAAAATTGCATGGAATTTTCAAATAAAATACATGTGCACACATGCATATATAACCAACTTTTTTCCCCTTGGCATCCCAGATTGTACAATTGAGTCCTTGATTTCAAATAATTGTAAAGTCTAGAAAATACAATTGTGATCATAAATAAAAGAAGAGTGCATTCCCTTGGTCCATAGAGTACCTGTTCATTCCAAAGTCTCTGCTAGAAGGACAAGAGAAGCCCATTAAAACACAAAATTGGAAAGAGCAGAAGCATGTATGGGATGTTCTTAAGGTTACCTAAAGTTACCAGAGGTTATGAGGACCTAAAGATAACTTTCAGAATGCAAATAAATAAATAATAAATAATAAATAAATATTTCAGAATGTTAAGAATGATAGAGAAAAATCTCTGTGAGACAACTGATAGCCTCTATTCCAGGCCAGAAGGCTATGCTCGTTACATATAAAACCATCAAATGGGATTGACAAGAGGCCATTTGCTCTTCAATTTAAAATGGCAAAGTGGGATTTGAATACCAAGGTAGGAGGCCTTTTTAAGTTGGTTATCTAATACCATGACTTTATCATTCCAGATAGTCTGCAGGAACAATATGCAGGAAAGGAGACACCTTAATTCATAAACACCACTTTCTATGCTTCTTACTTGGACTCAGGTACTTGAATCCAGTGTAAGTGTCTGCAGACCACTCTTCATTTCCTTAAGTGACCTCTTCTTAATTACAAAAGAAATTCCCTGAGCTGATCATACATGCAAGAGTACAGATGAAATAAAAGACCAAACATTCAATCAGGTCAACTGTGGGCATTTAAGCAGAATTAGGACTGTAGTGTTTGTCTCACATAACAATAAAAATATGGTGAAACCTAAGGCCAGTATTTTAGGTTAACACATTTCATTCACACACTTCATTACTTTCAGTGTCATATAAAGATTTAACAGTAACGTTTACTTTTACATCTTTGAAAAATCTTCAATCACCAAGGGATTAGGCATTGTTGCATAGATAAATATGTTAGGGTAAATTATAAACTATAAACACTGTATGATACTAAATTCTTGAATCATTATTTAAAATTAGATATAAGGATGGCTCACCGATGATCATGAAAGTTAAAACTATACAGTTAGTAACATGACTGTTGAACACACATTTAACTATTTTGGGTGAAATTTTTCCAAAATGTGTTCCATACTGACCTGAATTCTTACAGGATACCTGAAGACTCCACGATCATTATAAATCCTAACTAAACTACCTGCCTTAGTGTTATCACACATCACACATCAACGATTTATGTATATCTTTACTTTCTGGATGCAGATAAAGATTCCCTCTTGGATACCATAAATTTTCTTTACACTCGAGTATCCTTTGCTACTGATATCACAATACATGTATGTATTACTAACACCTTTTCATTTGGATTCTAATTGGCTGCTTTAACCAAGTTAGGAGTGCGAAAATAAGGAAGCATATTTGGTACAAGCACAGATTCAATAAGTAGTTTCCGCGTGAGGACTTAGAAGTGAATTCCGCAAGGTTTCCCAAATACATTTAGGAGCGCCTATTTTTAATTACTTAGTGTTCCTTCCTGCATTTTTCCAAAGTTGCCTTTGAATTCCAAATAGTAAAGGGTATACAGTGAATTTATGTTTAAAATGTGTAAATTCACCAAAATGCAAGCATTTGTAGTAAAAGCAAGAAGAAACTTAGCACACAACTAGGATGTGAGCAGCATAATCTTTCTTTTTCTCTTTCCAAATGGCAGCTTAGGATATTGAGACGCTATTTCATCATTAATGAAAAGGGATTTGAGAAATACCGGGATCAAAAACAAAACTGATCCTGAAATCCCAGGCTAACCAAGCACTCTGGGATTATACTTCCTACTTCTCACTAGACAGCTATACCCATGAGGTAACAGCTGCACTTGATGTAACAAACACCGTGATTTACTGACTTGATAACAAATGGAGCCTCAACACTAAGAAAGGTTTCGGAGCCTCCACATTCATATTATATATATGGGTAGATGATTTTATATGAACAGTTTAAGAAAGTCCTTGATATTCACTGAATTGTCTACATAGGCGATCCCCACGGTGAATCATCTGAAAAAATGTTTAACTCTAGTTTGACTTTCTCGAAATTGGTATGTTTCTAAGAAATCTCACTCATCTGACCAATGACAATACAAACAGGATTAGAAAAAAAAAAATGTTAAAATGATATGCCCATTTTTGGCCCAATATAACATATTTAAATTGCTGTTTGCCAATTACCTTTGCCCTTCTTATTAGGGTGAGTAACTAAGTTTGGAACATTATGATTGTATGTAGATTCATTCTAATAATAAATAAGTACTGATCCAGGAGGTTGATTCTGCTTAAAATGACTGAGAGAAATAACTTGTTTGTTTGACTGTGTGTTTCCTTTAATTTCACATTTTACAACTGGTTTTAAATTTTCAAAGTACTTGCTGCCTTAATCTGATGATCTAATGCAATCCAGCCCAAGACAGTAATAATAGAAGACTAATGTTTTCCATTTAAGATAATATTTTCTTTGGTCTTTGAAAGTCCTCGAGGGGTAAACTACTTTAATTTAATAGATGCAATTGATCTTCAAATATTCAGCAATATTAAAAGCAAAGAGAGCCTTTTTTTTTTTTAATCAACCAAGTTGGAACTCAAATAAATGAAGATGTTCATAACATGAGTTCAGGAAGCAAGGGAAAAGAAGAGTAAATAACTTTTGACAAATAAACTTCTTTGAACAAACGATGATAGGATACTGCCCTTTAAAAGCTGTAGCTCTTACGGGTTTATTACACATCGGCCTAGTCTAGTTATTTATTTGTTCACTCATACACTTAAGATAAAGAATAATTGTCAGTAAATGGCCTTTGATTATGTTTCCTATTGCCTCAGAAGAAAAAAGCACTCATCTTAAAAAACGCGAAATTCTTAAGAAAAAGCCACTCATGGAGTTTAGGCATTTTCGTCATACACCGTTTTTACGTCGTGTCAGTTTCTCTCTTTTTATGTTTTGTAAGTTCTCCTTACTATCCCATGCCAAGGATGTTTATTCCAATTCTGGGAGGTTACGTGACACGAAGGATCGATATAGAAGTGTAATTCGGTTACCTCTGAAATCTATTTTATGATATACGTATAGGACACAATCCCTTGAACACGTGTGTCTAAGACTTTAATATTAGAAAGAAGCCTGCATTTCAGTTGTGTAAGAAATCAGCATACTGTGCAAGAGGGCTGGTTAGCAAGTGTGCGCTGAGATCACGTCAAACTGGTTCTGTCTCTCACTTGACTCACAATTTTGGACATATCAACCTCTGAAGCCTGAGTATTCTCTCCTACTGAAGAGGTAAGATAGCATACCTATCTCACATTCCTGTTGCATGATCTTATAATACGATGCATTTTAAGAACTTAGCGCCAACCGCAGGATAAGCACAAAATAAAGCATATGCTTATTTAGCACCACAAGCTTATTTACTAGATTTGAAAGCAATTCTCTAAAGCTGTGTTGTCCGATATGGCTGTCATTAGCTCCACGTGGTTACTGAGCATTTGCAATGAGGCTAGTCTGAAATGAGATGAGGCACCGCCTTTGTAAAATACACAACAGATTTTGAAGACTTCATTTTTACAAAAAGAATAGAAAATATCTCAATAATTTTGTATGGATTAAGTACTGAATGAAAATATTTGATAGATGGGGCTACATGAAACATATAATTAAAATTAATTTCATCTGCTTCCTTTTTACTGTATCAGTGTGGCTAGTAGGAAATACAAAATTACATGTTTGGTTTGCATTCTATTTATATTGGACAATGCTGCTCTAAAGTATTTTCCATAACAATGACCCAGGGTACCTTTTTTTTTTTTTTTAATGTAGGTACCTGGCCCATGCCTGACGTGCACAAAAATGGAACTGCACTTCCTAAAAGCTCTCCAGAGAATCTTTCACAGACAAAAATTTGAAAACCACTTCCCGAGGTTTTCACACATTGGATGTTGCCAAGAATCCAACATCATCTAAGATCTATCTAAAAGTCCTGAAAGATCTGACTACTTAATGTCTAATGAGTTTAGAATAAGATACAAGTAAGAGGTGTCTATTAATTAAACAGCAGTTCCTCGAGGCAAGCACCCAGTGAAACAGTCAACCTCAGGGTTAAAGGGAACTTGCAGACATCTCATTTTATAAGTAGAGTTCAAGTACGTGGGTCTTTCTAAATGTAGGGTACAAACAGAACTAGAAAGAGGAGGACTGGGAAGAGGGTACTCTGTATGATCCCATGTGATCCATTCCTGCATCTGTTTCTGTACAAGACACACGGTTGAGCTGGAAAAGGAGGTGAGAAGAGTCAAAAACCAAAAGATATTTTATGAGTTGTGGTTCTTACATGTGCTTGGTTGGGAGGGCTTATCTGTGTCATTGCCCTTTGAGGGATATCCTAGTATAGTGATGTCTTTTAGAAGTTCGTCTAATTAAGAAAAAAAAAAAACAGTTTTACAGCTAAAAAATTAATATATTAAACTTGTTCAATATAAAATCATATGACAAGCATATGTGACTATGAAGAAAAAAGGTCTCAATTTTTCCATTAATACTATAATTAAAGTTCACTCATTGTTTATTCAATTTGTGTGTTTTATTCTCTCATGTGCCAGAACCAGCAAAGAAGTGATAACAGGCAGCAGAAGCATAAGCGAAATGTATAGAAGAAAAATAAAAATTTCAGAAAAAATCCCTCCATGGTTTTTCCAGTATATTGAAAAAAATACCATCAGTAATTTATTTTAGATATAGTACAGCTCACGCTAATTCCAGGTACTATCCAAACCACCTGCCATCAACAAAAAGAGACATAATCACTGACCAAGAGAGAAGCCAGCACATTCTCTCTGATATAGTCTAATGGTAGCCACAACTTCTTAGATCCTTGGAAAGTGGAGAGAAGACTGGAGATAAGGAAATAAGACTCCTGGGAGAAGAGAAGAGTCACAATTCCCAGGAGGCTGTGCTAACGGAGGGAGGGAGTGGGGATAGACAGGAGGATGCTGACATTGGCACGTGTCTTTGTCAGTAGAAGACCACCTCCCTCATTTCTCTGTTCTTCCTCTTTAATGTCCCACCCTTTCAGTATGAGCTGTAAGACAAGCATTATGGGAGAAATTTTGGCAAAGGGAGAGCCACAGATATGCAGAAATGCTGGGGAATCCTGACCTTGAGAAGGAAACAATGGACCCTGAAGCTTAACTATCATACTTCTTGAGTTTGTTTTTTCTTTTTAGTAATTATATACATACATTGTGGCCATCTATTTCTCCTGTAGAGAGGTGATGCCACTGTTTAGAAGGAAGAGTTTAATGAAAAGATAGGTCTAAGTTTCATTATGGGGGATTTCGAGAGTGGGGATTAAACTAAGGGAAATATAATCCTAACCTTTTGAGCCACTTTACGATCCAAAAATAATATGTAGGATAGGTCTGCTCTGAGAATGCAGATTTTGGGGTGCCTGGCTGGCTCAGTCAGTAGAATGTACAACTCTTGATCTCGGGGCTGTAGGTATGAGCTGCATGCTAGATGTAGAAATTACTTAAAAATAAAATCTTTAAAAAAAAAGAACGCAGATTTATGTATAACAGATATAATGATGGTACTGTCTTAAATAATCCAGCATTTACTCATTACCTCACGTAAAAAATGTTTCATTTAAATTAGGTCATCCGAAATGTATTCTTTTTATGTGTATGTATTTATACACACACATACAACTATATTGTATATATTTTAATGCATTTATTTATATTTCAATAAAATTATAGTTAAGATACCAAAAAATTTTACAGTTTATTTTTTTTCTTTTCACGTAAAGACAAACCTCAAGTACCTAATCATTTCACATTCAAGTTCCATCTTTTTACTCTTCCTGGAAAACAGGAGCTCTATCTTTCTCTATAGAACACAGATTAGCATAAAGTTGGCTGTCTGATTGGATATCTTTTGTCTTTCAAAGAACCTTTACTTTCAGAATTTCCTAAAAGCTGATCCATCCAATTCTAGGAAACTCAGTATCCTCTATTTTATCATAAAAAGGTATGACCTCAAAGTAACTATAAAATTGCAACAAGGAATCAGGATAGAGAATAAATGGAATGATTTCTGTACCTATCCATAAAGAAGAATGCTGACATCCTTGATATGATCACCTCAAAAGCTTCTGCCAAAGAAATAAAACAAAAGGAAAACAACACAGATACAAAAAATTTACCTGAATGGGTTAGAGTTTCTAAGATATTTATCTATTAAACTAATTAGAATAACTGCATCTGTAACTTCTCAAATAGCATACTCTCTTCTCAGCAAAAAACTGCATATAAAAGAGCAGTAACCAATCCACAACTGTTAAGTCATCCCAGTGTAATGCCACACACTCCTGGCCATGTTTTTCTCCCTTCTTGTCCATAGAAGCAGACAGGTGCATTTATCCTCTCTGCCCTTTACTGTGCACACAACTGTCATGCTATTGCAGATGGAGATGTGGTTTTTATCTTTGTGAATATTAGCTTTCTTCAAATATATATGTGTGGGGATAATAACCGCAATATCAAGAGCCTTTAAGGCAATTTTCACAACCAATGTTACAAATTTACCAGCAGTAACAGCTCATAATGGCACTGTAAGATAAATGTTTTAAATTCTTATAAGGTATTCCACTTGTCTGCCAGTCTTCCAGTGGCCTCCTAGGTACTCAGAGTAAAACCATCTCACCTCGGGTTCTCTCTGAACTTATCTGATCTGTAATACTGCCCCCACCCCCACCCCCACCCTGCCACTTCCTCTTTCCCACTATTGTGGTCTTTGTACCACGCCACAAGTATCCTACACACGTTTCTAAACTACCCTTGATGTTCCCTCTGCCTGGAGAGATCTTCTTCCCAAATAGTTTCCTCCTTTTTCTACTTGAGGTCTTTCTCAAGTGTGACTTTCTTTCTTAAGGCCTTCATTGACCATCACATTGAAAATGGCAGCCCTCCCTCACCGTCCCTTGGCATTTCTTATCTCTTGCCTTTGTTTTTGTTTTTGTTTTTTTCATAGTACTTGCACCATTTAACTTTGTACTTTATGTATTCAGACCTTATTAATTGTCTGCATCCCTCCAGTAGAATGTAAGTTGCATGTGATAGCAGTAATTTTTATCAGTGCTTGATTTGCCATATCTCTGTGCCTTGAGTGCTGCCTGGCACAGAGCATGTTAAATATGCATTAAATGAAAATGTGTTGCTTTCACTCATTCATTTGATCACAGAAACCATTCTACAAGCTTTCATTCAGAGCCTACTATGTAGAGGACACTGTGTAGTCAATAATAAATTAGATATAATCCTTTTTCCTCCAAAGGTCACATTACTGTGGGAGTAGGTGTATAAAAAATTAATTGCAAAGCAAAGTGATTAGCGTATGTTGAATAAAGACCAAAAGAAGAAGAACAACTCATGAAGTGTGGGAGGCAGGGAAAGCATTGCATAGAAGTGACATCTGAGCTGAGTCACTGAGTCAAAAAATATAAGTATTTCTGAAGAACAGAGAAGGATCAAAGGACATTGTAGACAGAGAAAAAGCAACGTACCAAGGCTTGGAGCTGATAAAAGGAAAGTAAGACAGGGGCACCTAGGTGCTACAGTCAATTAAGCAACTGACTCTTGGTTTGGGCTCAGGTCATGATCTCGGGATCATGAGATCCAGCCCCTCATCAGGCTCCGCACTCAGCACTGAATCTGCTTGAGATTCTTTCTCTCCCCCCTCCCTCTGCTCCTCCCAGTAGTGCTCTCTCTCTAATAAATAATCTTTTTTTTTTTTTAAAAAAAGGAAAGTAGGACAAGCAGCAAATAGCAAGTGGTTTAGTGTGGCCAGAGCAGAGTACTTGGGAAATAAAACAAGAAACGTAGATGGTTTAATTCATTCGCTAAAAATCTTTTTGCTCTGCTCATCAGTGTTCACTTTATCCCATGGATGCTACTGGAGGGTTTTACACAGAGCAGCTACCTGAGCGATCTAGAAGGCAAGATCTAGTTTTTAGAATGATCACTCTGAAGGCAGCGTCGTGAACGCTGGATGGTCTGTGGATGGAAGCCAGAAGAGGAGCAAAAGTGATGTGCTGGTAAAAGGGAGATAGTGAGTTCAATTTTGCACAATTTACATTGAGACCGGAGGGACAGAAATACAGAAACCAACTGTCATTTGAAAACAGCTCTTCTGGTAGGTAGTGACTTCTTAAAATAAAGAATGTAACCCTTCATAGATGCTTTGGGGACAACGCACGAAAGGAGTGAGAAAGATGGGGGAATGTTCACGGATGTCGGGGTGCACCTAGTATGTAGTGACAGCTGTTATTGTGAGCTCTAGGGATAGAACTTTATAAAAACTGTGGTCCGGCAAAGCCAAAGGGTACAGACTTCTCAGGCAGAGGTAGCTTAACAGGAACAGCTGTAGGAGGGGGTTAGGGCATAAAGCAGAGAGCAGTGAGACAGCAGCTGAAAGGGAAAAAAAGAAAGGAATATAGTGTGCTAAAGATTCTGTTTTATGAGTAGAGGGGTATGAAGACGTTGATACTATTTAAGACACGAGACATCTGGTCCTATTTATAAGTAGAGGAAAAAGAACTGATGAGGAGAGAAAGAGTGACTATAACTCAGGTAGAGAAAGATTAATGAAGTAATATTGGAGGGGAAATACAGGAGTGGCATCACACACATGGATAAAGACTTTAGCCTTAGCACATTTTTTGGGGTAACCTGACACAGGGACATAAAAGGTAAGAAGAGGTTGTGATCATCTGGGGAGTCTGTATAAGGTCATGGTTAAGGTCAAGGTCTCTGGCCTCAGACGCTCTAGGTTCAAGTTCCATTTTTACCACTTACTGGTTATAGGACATTGGCAAGTTACTGAACTCCATGCACCTGAATCTCCTCATCTTCTCAGTGGGGATGCTAGGGACTCCTTACTCATCGGGCTGTTAGGAAGAACCCATAGGTCAGCCCCCTCCTTCTCAAGCTCTTAAGACAGCATCTAGCACTACTTGGTCACTCTGTAAGTATCACCTTAGGAGGGCAAAGGTGTTTCATGGGTCAGGCCTAGAAGCTTCTCTTTCCCTGTGAGGAACAGTGAGGCAGGAATGTGGGGAGGTGAAAGCAGCATACAGGGTCTAACAAGAAGCTTATATATAACAGGCTTACATGTGTAAATTTCTCTCGCTAAAAACAATTACAGAGAGAACCAAAATGGCGCCACCACCTCCAGCCACCAGCAACAGATGGGGAGAATAGTAGCTTGGTGTTAAACTAATAAAAATAAATCTTACTTTACACACGTACACACAGAGCTTTCAGAATCTTACCAGTTTAAAATAGAGATGCATCTGCAGTTGGGTTGTTTAAACTTCCAAGATCAGGTGCTTTTGAGCTTTACTGCCCCATTGTTATTACAGATGAGTACAAAGGCTATGAAGTGCCATGTGAGGCCCGTCACTAATTTTAAACAGAAAGAAGCTCTGATGTCAAAGCCCTCCCTGGGCCTCCCACTGGGTTCTATTCCTTATTAACTACATGACCTTAGGCAAGTTAGTAAACGTTGAGCCTCGGTTTTTTTCACCTGTGAAAATGGCACGAAAATAATATCCAACAGCACCATAAAAATGAGATGACCCACTCAGCCTAAACACACTTGGCATGGTGTCTGGTATATAATAGATCCTCGGTCAACGTGGATTTCCTTAAACCGTCATTGTGAATAAAATTGTTGAAGCCATCTGAACAGCACCAAACAATTATGGACACTCCCCAGAAATCCTGACCACCCATCTACTTGTTAAACCATGCAATTAGATAATGTCGAAAAAAAATACATATGGGTTTCTAAAGGGTTGACTTAAAATATTTAAGTACCAAATCAAATCAGAGATAAAATAGTGAAATCCTTTAAAAGGGTATCTGTATGTCATATGAAAAATGATGAATCTCTTTAAATGTCTTACATACTTCCCTGAATAGTATTATCTTGTGACCTTCATTTTTTTACAGTAATAAAAGTACCTTGATCCTGACAAGATTTATTGTTTCCAACTAATATCTCCTGCAATGGGTGTGAATTTCATTCCCATTAACACCTTACAAGTTAGGACTTTTAATTCATAACTTTTGCAAGCATGAAACACCTTAGACCCTAAACAATCTAAAGTAAATCAATATATCATGTTTTCTGCAGAAGAAAGGGAAAATAATAAAGTGATACATTTCTGCTCCCATTGCTGGGGCTGCTTGAATATGCCAACCTCCTTCCTTTCACTTGATAAATGACTAGGGAATGCTTAGTCCCTTGCCTGATAGGGAGCTAAACTTATTTCAGCACCAGTCCTAATGAGTAATGGTAGAGGCTAATAGTAACCCCTTCCGCTACTGCCTCCTCCCTCTATCCAGTGTTTGCAGCAAATCCTGACGGTTTTGAGGAATTCAGAAGGGTTAACAGCTTGAGGAGATTTAAATTTAAGTTAACGCTGACTGCCCAACCTAACTGATTTGACAAGCCTGTGTAGGGAGATGCAGTGTAGCTTATGGAAATGTATTTCAGAAACAGAACACTGTTATGTTTAGTAGTTTTCTATTATCAGAAACACTTTTGGAAAAAAATCAAGGTCTCTATCAGTAAATTTCATAAGAGTCAAATTTACTTCAGACCTTATTTCGAATTCTAGATATAATGATTTATCTTTTCCAATAATACCATTCCTTATTTATAGGTTCAATGAAGTCAGAACTTACTGGTAATTACTCCGTTGGGAAGAATACTCGGAAGAGGATACTTCACAATTTTTTAAAAAAATTCATCACATATATGATATTTTTTAAGTCTTCACTCGAAATTAGAATATAAGGAGTGAGCCCCAAAGAGTGCACGTGTTTAATAAATATTTGTTGAATAATAGAAGAATTCATTTGTCTTCTAATGGAGCCTAAGAAGGTCATTGCCAAGGAAGCCCAGGTTAAACTGAGCCTGAGCCTGGGTTAAAAATCCAGACGTCCCATGACAGACAGACCACAACCTTGCATGGTGTGCTGCTGGTCGTCTCCCCTATACTAACTGCCTGCCTGAAAAAATGTCTCCATTTCCTACAATGTACTTTCACACATTAACTTAGCAAAATCTGTAATTTATGTGAAAACATATTTCTTAAACAATTCTCGCTCACGTAACCATATTACCACTCAGGAAAATATGCTGTTCACAGATTACAGCAACTGCGTATAAACTGAGGGACTTTCCTTCTGTTGCCTTATCAATAAAAGAAAGAGTTATAAAGGTTATCTCTCTCTTTACAGTTAAAGATACTTGAAAGGAAATGAGATATGTACCAGAAATTAAAAAAAAAATCTGTATGGAAGAGTTAAGAGAAACGCTCTGACCTTGTCTTTTATAGTGGCCATTATTGTTTATAATGACTTAAAGAGTTGCCCAGGCATGATGCTGACATTTATGGTGTTTTATCTTCCATACCAGCCAGCTGAGAACTCTTCCACTCTCATTAATATATTTTAATCAAAGATTCCTGGAATCTAAACACTGCTTATTCCTTTCAGAACTTCCCAAAATCCATGACACCAAGTTTAAATGTTCCCATTCCGAAGCCCTAATATTTTCAACTGACTTATACTAATAGTCATTGACTTACCTCTTGAAGAATAAATTATCATTTATTTAAATAGCAATAGAGTATGTGGGGCCAAACAACTTTATTCACAAAATGTGTCCCATTCCTTTCCAGGTGCTTTCACCCCCAAAGAAGAAAGCAAAAGGTAAGAGGAAAAAAGACTAGTTTTAGAAGCATCTGGGTCAAAGTTCTGCAGCCACCAGGAATCGCCAAGATTCTCACCTTCACTGAGACAATAACTAAGGAAGGTTTGCAAAAAGTGTCAAGAACAGAGGAGTCCACATCTTCTCATATGCATTTGCATTTTTAACATTCTTCACTTTCAGATCAAAACATAGTTTTAAACACTGATTATTTTGAGAAGTGGGCATACCGAGGCTAACTACTCAATTATGACTTTTCCCCCCAAGTTTCAGGTTCCAAACTGAAGAGGAGAAAGCAGATAGTTTCTGCTACCCCCTCACTCGAGGCTTCAACTCTAGATTTGGAGATGTGTTGACAAAATGGATGGCCCTGCTCTATCAGGCCAAGAAGGCCAACCAATACCAAAAACAAGGTAAAGAAGGCAGCTGGAGAAGGGTGAATGAGTAGGAACTACCTAAACGTCCTCTTCGTCTTCAAAGACAATCATGTTATTTATTTCAGTATCCTCTCTAACATAAACTACAGAACAAACCATATGCTATCCTCAAAAACCCTTATGGCCATAGGTTTACTCTTTTAAAACAATGAAAAACTGCGCTCTAAAAATGGTAGTGGAGGGTGCCTGGGTGGCTCAGTCAGTTGAGTTTCTATCTTGGGCTCAGGTCATGATCTCAGGGTCCTGAGATCGACTCCCACATCGGGGTTCCTGGTCAGCGGGGAGTCTGCTTCTCCCTCTCACTCTCCCCCTGTGCTCTCCGCACCAGATCTTTAAAATAATAAATAAATACATACATACCTACATATATATATATATATATATATATATATATACACACACATACATTAAGTAGTGGGAAGGAAGAAAACAACGTGACAAAAATATATTCCTCAATATGCCCCCCTCCACATTTGCTTGGGCAAATGAGAGATAACAAGTACATATCCTGTGGGGGGAAAAACGCGTCGTGCTATCTGAAGGTATTTTCTAAATTGAAGCTCCAAAATCTAATTGTCTGGCTGAAAGTGAAGTCTATAATGTCAATTCAACACATTCTTTTTTAAAAGATTGTATTTATTCATAAGAGAGAGAGTGCACGCTTGTACGTGTGGGGAGAGGGGCAGACGGAGAGAGAGAAAGAGAAAGAGAGAAAATTTTAAGCAGACTCTTCTCACTGAGCAGGCAGCATGACCTGGGGCTGGATTTCAGGATCCTGAAATCATGACCTGAGCTGGAAACAAGAGTCAGACGTTTATCTCACTGAGCCACCCAGACGCCCCAGGCAAAAACATCATTTAGCATCAGCAAAGCAGGGTGCTTAGTTCTATGGGGGACACAATGATTAATGAATTTTATACAGGCCAAACAAAATAGATATGTATTCATATGCAAACACCATCAAATTCAGGAGCATCCACATAATATGAAACCAGGGTACCAATCCTACAGCTTACAAACTTTCTTTAAATCTGTCCCCCTGCTATGATTATATCACAAGTTTCTAAAAGACAACGACATAAGAAATATTTCCCAGTGTGTGTGTGAGGATAGAGGGGATGTTAATAGTGGAGAAACAGAAGAGGGACTCTTATTCTCAACATATTTCTGAGATCTTTGATCCTCTAACACTCTAATCAGAATAGTCCGGCAAAGGACATTTGTTAAGTGTTATCACTTTTGAACATCAAAATACCTCAGTAAAACCTCCACGAAATTAAGCTTACTCAGAAGTAATTGAATCTGTACAGCATCAATTTTAGGGTATTATTTTAAAAGATTTTAATTTAAAGACAAAATTCTGAATGGCTCATATCACACAAGGGTATAGAAGCTGGAATTTTTTTTTTAATTAAGTCAGTTTGCATGAGGATTACTTGTGTATATCCAGTGATTCTCGACTACTTTGCAGTTACAGCTCCAATATCTTAGCATGGCCCCTGAAGTCCTTAGAAATAGAAACTCCACTGTTTTTTATCACCCACTGTTTCCACTCCATCATAAAGGGCACCTCTAATTCTTGTACTAACTCTTCGGTTTCCCTGTCCAGAAAGCACCTTCTTAGCCTTGAAGGCTGTGTCAAGGTCACTTACTCTGCAAGGCCTTTCTACATCCCAGGAAAAAATTAGTATCTCCCTTCTCTCCCATGCTACTTTATACATAAATGTCCCAAGTGTTGGGAGCTGTTTGTGTATATGGCTGTTTCTTCTGCGACATCCAAAGCTGTTCCCGGAGTGGGCATCCTTTCCTATCCATTTGCTGTATCTTCTGTATTTGAACCAATACCTGGCACGCAGCACACTCTCAGTAACTTGGTAAATGAATAAATGGACATACGCAGATAAAGGTTTTAATATGATGAACAAACAATATCTCTGGGGAAGAACTTAGCTGCAGATTATTTCTGAATTTTCCTTCTCTCCAAATTTGTACCCGTGCATACTGACTTGTCCCTCTGCATACAGATGAACCTGTTCACAGACATCGTTTCCACATGGACTCACAGATATGAATACTAATTTAAGACAGCAATTTATGATTAGGCTTAAAGATTTTCTATTTTTTGCCCCTCCCCCACACACCTGTTCTGTCCAGTCTCGTCTTTATTCCTTATGATCACGTTCTATACATAGGAGGTTGAGCAATACAGCTCGCATTCACAGGATACCTTTTTCTCTGATTTATAGTGAGGTTTGGCCAATGGGAATTCCTGGCCCAGACTAAAGAACAGGAGAAGGAAGTCAGAGTATTTTTTCGCCCGGCCTACAGGCCCACTTTGGGTAGCTCTCCAAATCCTTTTGCTTCCATATTCCATTAACTTCTCTCTCTCTCCCTGGCCTTGTCAGCCTAAGGGTGGAACAAAGTGGCCATGGGCAGGAGCTCTCTACCTTGGCATTACTGACATCTTGGGCCCCATATTTCAATGCTGTGAGAAGCAGTCTTGTGCCCTGTAGGATGTCTACTGGCATCCCCGGCATCAACCCAACAGATATAAATAACCTCTGTATAGCAATTTATAATTTATAGATTACTTTCACCTATTTAAAACACTTGAGCTCCAAAATTCTATAAATATTATGAGAATGCTTATTTTTAGGGGCGCCTGAGTGGCACAGTCAGCTGAGCATCCGACTCTTGGTTTCGGCTCAGGTCATGATCTCAGGGTCCTGAGATGGAGCTGCGTTGGGCTCTGTGCTTGGTGTGGAGTCTGCTTAAGATTCTGTCTCTCTCCCTCTGCCCCTTCCCCCATCATGCATTCTCTCTCTAAAATAAATAAATACATCTTTTTAAAAAAAGGATGTTTATTTTTTTACCAATGAGAAAAGGAAACCCATAGATACAGTAACTAATAAACCTATACCTAAAAACCCTATAGAGTAATAATATGTACAGAATTTCTTATATCGGAGTCATAGTCTCATTTCATACCAGCTCTGAAGTAAACTTCCTTATATTGCTATTTGCCTAAATTCCAGGCATCGCCCAGGCCATTAAGTTCCATATGAAATGCAAAAGTCATAATGGAGTTCTCTGGGCATTATATTAAATGTGAGTCATAGAGTTAGTCATCTATTATCTCTTTTTCTTCCCCTAGAAGAATAATGTTGCAGTCATGTTATATTGACAATTGGAATCTTCTTCAAAGATAATGTATTCTGAACCTCTTCTACAAAAATGCCCACCAGGGTTACAATAGAAAAATAGGATAACTCCAGGCATGCTCATGTATTTGATCATTTTATGTTAAATCAAGAAAGATGCTTAATGCATTTCAGAGTCTCAGAGACTGCTTCTATCTTTCCTCTCCTCTGCCTGCTACCACAGTTATTGTAGAAAACCTGGACCCATTGAAATTTGCTCATTCAGACAAAGAGACAAAAATTGCTATTGGACTTTAAGAAACTAAGCGATGTTAACATGTGTGCACTGTGAGAACTTCAGACATCAAAGAAGGAACAGGGAATGTCTCCATTAGGATCTCAGGGAGCATTGATTGATGAGAATTGGTGAGGCCAAGTATTTTCTCCAGAGTCAGCATTTCGTTTTCTTTTCCTTTTTTTCTTTCTTTCTTTTTTTCTTTTGGAAGGGAACACTATCTTGGATTCACTATCTCCAAAGAGAATACATATAAAGTAAACTGAATGAGTTTGAGTAAGCTGTGACTGTATGGTCTTTTCTAAGTCAAAACGTATCATTTCTTCTGTCGATAACTACTAGTCCAGTCATAGTTGGTATGGGCTCTGCAGTGCAACAGATCATAAGCCAAGATAGTTAGAGAGAGAGAGTAATTATGACCAGTGCCAGATATAATTACATTCTCCTGCCCTCAAGTTACCGCTGCTGTCATGTTGTCCCTCTAATGGCATCACTGTCAGGCCAAATCCTAGAGAGTAAAGTCACTGTTTTTTGTTGAGTTCCTATATGTTCTAGTATCCATGTACCCGTCATCTCACTTAACTCTCACAGCACCCTTACAAAGCAGACACTGGAATCCTCCAATTACAGATTAGGATACTGAAATCCAAAGAGGAATCAGATCTACTCCACCTCTAGACTAGTCTCACCCCTTCACTGCCTCTGGTTGAGTAAGTCAGACCCTATGTATCAACAATCGTATTATTTGTACATAATAGACACTTAATATGTTGAGTAAATAAACAATTTGGAAAGTTGCTCCAGTCTCATGATCCTATTAAAGTTAAGAAGGAAATCATGAAACTGGCAATCATATTTCTGGTCACATCTCAAAAATTTGATGGCTCTATTTGTGAAAGTAAGCTTTTCATCTTACAAAAAGAAGAAAACTGATCATTTCAGCTTTTTCTATTGTTAAATTTTTTCAAATACAGATAAATTGTTTTGAGGGAAAATTAAGATAGAGTAGAGGTAACGATAAAATATCTATTGGGTAATAAATTAAAATGTTGAGATCACACAAGAAAAAAAAAGTCCAACTAGAGACCGCCCAAATAATATTTTGTGGTTTATAAAATCTGGTTATCAAATTTTTGGAATATTTGCTTATCAGACCTTCAGTGAGCAGAATGATGCCCACACCCCCTTTCCCCCGCTGTGAAGATGTCCACATCCTAATCCTGTGAGTGTATGAATATGTTACTTTACATGGCAAAGGGGAATTAAATCTGTAAGTGAAATTAAAGTTTTAATCAACTGACCCTAAAATAAGGATATTTTCCTGGATTATCCAAGTAGCCCAATGCAATCACAGTGTCCTTAAATACATCAGAGAGGCAGCAGAGAGTCAGAATGGTATGGACATGAAAAAGACTACCAGCTATTGCTGACCATGAAGATGGAAGATGGTCAAGAGCCAAAGATTGCAGGCAGCCTCTGGAAGCTGGAAAAAAAGAAAGAAAGAAAGAAGAAAGAAAGAAAGAAAGAAAGAAAGAAAGAAAGGAAGGAAGGAAGAAGGAAACAGCTTCTCCCTCCACCTTCCAAAAAAGATGTAGAGCCCTGCCAACACACTGACACCCATTTCAGACTTCTGACCATCAGAACCCTAAGAAATAAATGTTTGTTGCTTAAGCCACCACGTTCACAATAATTTGTACAAGGGCAGTAGGAAACTACTGTTACACTAAAGTAAGGCCTGGAAGATACCTGGAAAATTATGGTTAGATGCATCAGCCAACATTCCAGAGGACATAAAGTTTCCTGGTTAAATAGTACCACGATGCCTCCGTTTTCTTAGACACAGTTTAAAGTTAACTACATAGCATACTGAAACATTTTATCTTTACACAGATGGTTTTAGCCAACACCTTTTTAAAAGCCATATTACAGATTGCCATAATGGAGAAACACTCAAAAATGCATTGAAATACTTAAAGTATTAAGGCACATCATATATCTTGTTCAAATGATTAATTATACTGCTCTACTATGATTCATGACAGAATCCACCATGATACCAGTGGTACAAATGACCCAGGGATAAAAATAACTTGGATTATTAAATCCTCAAAAGACTGCTGCAACAAACATCTATGTATGGTTTACTAGACTCTACCCAATTAAAAACTTGGAAAAGAAAGAAAAGAAGAGGAAAAAAGGAAGGAAGGAAGGAAGGAAGGAAGGAAGGAAGGAAGGAAGGAATAAAAGACAAATGCTTCTCTTCCTTCAGACTTAGAGAGTTGAAATAGCCATTGTTAGCTGGAATGTTTTTGCAAGTCAATTTCCAATTCCTACAAATAGTTGCTATTAATATTAACATATTAAACCACAAATATCCATCAGTTTAAATGTACTCTTAATAGAATATTTCAACAATTACCTTCAGGGAATTACACAGAGGTTCTGCAAGTTTTTATAGAACGTAAATGAGGTAGATTTCAGGAACAGTTACTGAAAATAAGGCCTCAGGAGACTGGAAAAGAGGGTACTATAGAATTATAAAAGACTACGGAACAGAGATGCCAAAACCTTAAAAGAGGGATTACAACCAAGGCTGACTGTACTGTGTCGCCCATCCCAGAAGATCTAGTCCTCTGTTCTCTTTTCATACTGTAGGCCTTACAACTGACTCTAACTCCCCCCAAATTAATCTGGTTGTTCTTCCAATAAGTAACCTCCTTTTTGGATCTTTCACCATGAGGCTGGACAAGGACATTTTACAAATGTGGCCCTGTTGCAGCTTCTTTTTAATACTTTTTAGAAATGATAGAAATATACCTTAGAATTTTTAAATTATCATCTAAATTAGGATTATCAGCCTCTGTTACCTCCTGGAGGTGGTACTTCCAGAGCAAAATTTACCCTAGGATTTTAAATAAGGCTATTATTTCTTTAGAGGAAAACATTGTGTGTGTGTATATATTTATGTTTATATTTATGTGAACTCAACACATATATGTATATACGTGTGTATATGTATATATATATGGGGTAATTTGACCCTGAGTGATGGAGCAGTGGTGGCACCAAACAAGGGACACCTTACTGCCACCTGGACACAAAACCAGAGGTCTGTTATAAAGTGATACCTTCAAGAGATCAAGGGACCAAGAATGGTAAGAGAAAATTCAACCTGGGTTGTTTTGTCTCCCAGTGTTTTCCTCTGTATTGTATCTAGATAGCATCTCATATGACTCCTTTCATGAGAAAGCCTCACATCATGCCTTCTGTTCATCCAGAATCCACCAGAATAGAAATATAACTTGGAGAGGCAACATCTTAAAAGCTGTCATCAACCAGTCACTTAAGCAGGACTATCTGAAAGCCAGTTGATAACAAGTACCAGTGTTAATAGAAGACATGATAGGTGCTCGGGGGAGAAGGAGAGCACTAGAAGAAATGAAAAGGGACTAAAAATAATTAGAAATTGTAAAAAAAAAAACATGATGATTTTTCTTGGGAAATCCCAGGGCTATAACACTTTAGATAATGCATAAAATAAATACAAAATATAAAAATACAAGCTTACATGACTATTTTTAGGAAAATATAACTTATGACTCAGATGAGTCGCTGTATTTTTCAAAGTTGCCTGGAGAGGGTGTAAATATTCCAGTAATGTTGCCGTGATTAAAAGCATCTATATAACTCCTCTTTTGGAAATCGCTTGGCAGCCTGTGTCTCTTTTCTTTCAATCTCTTCAGTGATAGTAATAGTTCCCATTTGAAGGTGATTTGACATCAGCAAATTACTAAAAGTCATTCAGAGCCAAGTGTGAAGAATTCAGAGTGAACAGTTACAGTGAATAAGTTCAGTTTTTGGTCAAAATCACAGAATGACTAAAAAGCAGTGAGGCTAACTGAATTGCTCATTAAGTGGTTCTAATTTTAACAAAGAAAAAATCCATTAGAGATGCATAAAAAGCAAAAACCTGTTGAAATGTAAAGGAGGATGAGGTGTGGAGAAAATACATTCCAATTCAGCTCCAATAAGAACAGTTAATTCCCTATGGCCAACGTTGCAGGACTGATGCCGAAGAAATAAATTAAAGCCACATTATAACTTCCTTGTGAGGTAATTGTCAATTGTCAACCTCCCTAGGCATCACTAAATCCTTCCCGGGTATGTATGGCTCCTATTATAACCCATAACCATACTACAGTATAATTATTCCTTTGCCAGTGTGTCTCCTCCACAAGACTATGAGCCCCTGTCTTACATGTCAAATATAATGGGACATCAATAGTCGGGCATTAAATAAATGAATGAATAAGATTCATTTGGACATGTAACCTCCAGTTGTCTTACTTAAGGTCCTTTCTGATTCAGGATCACATAGATTGGTGGGAACACATCTTAGGCAAACTTTTGAGTTCTACCTTTGCTTTTAATAATTTTTAGTTATACTATCAAAGAATATTGGAAACCCCAAGTTTGTTAGTCCTTTGTAGCTTTCTCAGTGTAGCTGAGATACAAAAACTTAAAAAAAAAAATTCAGTGTTTAAAATATATTCTTATCACTTCCGTGCTTGGTACTTACTGACATCTGACTTCCTCTGAGACAGTGAGAAAACTCAGCCTGTTTGGCGGGAAAAATGAAGATAGAGCAAGTGTAAAAGCTTACAGGATGTCCCTGGGGAAAGAAAAGAGCAACACCTCTGACATCATAAACTGAGTTCGCTGTGGAGGAGCCTGAAGGATCGAGGGAGACACGGATTGCCTCCGTCCAATGTCTTCTAGGAGACAGCCAAGTGCAGAATGTCCACTCCGCTATCATTATTCTAGCAATGTCCCTTCACCACTTGAAACCCAGTGAGATGGTTAATAACTTTTCTAAAAGCAGCTTTCAAAAATGCCAGGATGGCTCCAAAATTTCAATGCTCACTGAACTGATTATTACTATTATTATTTTTAGTTTGCAAAGGTAATTGTGTGACTAATTTAAAACAAAATAGTTTCACTTAGTGAGGGTATGCAAGCGTGCACTCCTGCATGTGTGTGTGTGTCTGTGTGTGTGCGCGTGTGAGAGAGACAGAGAGAGTGAGACTGAGAGAGTAGGGGGCTGAAGGATCACAGAATGTTACTGTTTACTCTTTAGCACTTTCCTCAAAGCTTGATATTTTTTCAGAGGTTTTCATTTATAAGTTTAGGGGGGCAATGGAGACAATCATGAAAGTAGAGAAAGATACAACTTCTTATTTCTATTCCCTTAGTAACTTTTATTTTTTACTATCTTTTGCCTTTGATGAAAAAATTCCTCCCCACCCATTTTTTTTCCAATTATTCAAAAAACAGCCCCAGTAAGAAACCAGCTTAAATAAGAAAAAAAAGAAATCAGCCATATATTTATTTGGCCCCCTGAACAAAACCCTCCTTTTATTTTTCTTTTTGTAACTTGAGACTTTCCTCTCCAGTTCTGAAGTATGTTTTTTCTCCTGTCTTCAAGAAGAGATTTCTGCTTTTACTAAAAGTGATAAAATAAAATGTCTTCAATTCTCCTGCAGATGAGCGCTAGGAATAAGATGACAACATGATGCTTACTTTTGATAAGAAGATAGTCTTTTTTTAAAAAAAACAACAACTAATTCTTCTTAGAAAATGGGTTGGCTGCAGCTTTTAGCGCCATTACTTCGTTTTTGCTTAATCTCCCTCCATCCTCCCCAGATAGTTTGTTTACTGTAATATGTCATAAAAATTACATTCATCCAATAGCCAAAGATTCACTGATTTTTAGTTTCTTACCTTTCCCATGGTGCGATAAATAAGTTAGAAACACGAGATAGAGAAAAGTTGCAGCGATCTGCTCAACCTCAGAGATCAAGACCAAAATAAATCTTATAAAATCTGCATCTGCCTCTCAGCCAGACTGTAGCCACTAATGCAGGGGCATATTGTATGGTAAGGCACGCTTTTAGATGTGAGGATCTTTCTGCATTTCAATGTCTCTTTATAGGAAGCAGAATGTGATGAATAGTTTCTTTCTTTCTGACCCTTAACAAAAGCAAAACTAAATTCACAGCTCAAATGGCAGCACTCTTACTCAGGCTACAAATCCAAAAAGCACCACACGGGTCCACTGTGAACACGAGGTAAGTTGCACAAGCGTGCAGGACACGATGATTGAGGACTAGAGATGTGGCTGGATTTCCTTTGTGTAGGCTTCGCACAAATCACTCTCCTTTTCTTTGCATGGCAGCTCTGGCCTGAAATGCAGAACTGAGCATTGCTGATGAAGAGAAGAGAAAGGTGTACAGACACATTTATGTAGATGATGGAAGTACTGTGTACGAGTGAATTTATTGTATGAGCCATATCGGTTCTTCCTGTACATTGGGCATGCACTGTCAACTGTAATGGGACACAGTGGGGACACTTCACGTCCCTGGAGGATGTCACATCACCTAATGATTAGCAAACAATCTTATGTGTAATATTTGAACACATAAACGTACAGGAAAACAAAGTTCTTTATTAAACCACTTCTCAGGCTTAAACGGAGCAGCTACATGACTACAAACGCTTCTTTGCCATGAGGAATCCCTGCCTCGTCTGTAGCAACAACTATTCTTGTTCCACAAAAAAACAATCAAAAAGTTCAAAATTCATGGCGGTGAATTCTCAAGGACACATAAGCATGCATTATTATTATTTGCTTACTGTTTAAAGTAGGTATTCATGCTATTTATCCCTGAAGACGCAACACAATCCCCACTTATCCATGTGAATAGAAAAAACAACACAACTCACAAGGTGTATCCAGGAAACATTTTTTAGAGTGATAACAGCATGAAGAATATCACCAAGTCTTGTAATGTGCTTATGCAAAACACACTGCGTTTTTTGTGTTTTCTTCTATTTTTGCTCCCTAAACGTGTACCAATACCTACGCTGATGTTTACAGATTTCATAACTGATTGCCCATTTTCAGACACTAAATTCGAAACAGCTTCCTAGCTCAAACCAAACTCTTTCTATCTACTTTACTTATACTCTACCTATGTAGTCATTTTAGAATGTGTTAATGATGCCTGCATTTAATAAGCCAATAATAAACAGTAAATAATTTCCAGAGTAATTTGGCTTTAAGTTGGTTGTTTCCAAACTGGAGTGAAACTTTTAAGAGAATGTTAAGAGGGGATCTGTTGGGTTCCATAAGAATTCAAGTATTCAAGTAAGGCCCGGAGGAGATGAGGCGGATTCCTCACCATTTTATCCTATTTTCTTTCCATCAGTCAGAAATAACAGCAATGCTAGCAATATTTTTAATACCTATCATTCATAAAACAAAATTCTACAAATTTTTAAGTGGACTGTGGAAACAACCACCTCAACGATTTGATTCAATGGTTTCAAAGTTTAAAAAGTTTAAATCATTCCAGTAGTATAAAAAGAACATTTCAGAGCATAAGATACAGAATTACCACATAACGGAACCAGAATTATATTACAAAGATACACGTTCAGAGACATTTATTCAGGTGAATAAAGATCCTATAATAAAAAGTGTCATCAACACATTAAGAAAACACTGTCATGGCAAAAAATTAGTAAATTATTATTTTCATAATGGGCTTTGGTTGTAGTCATTCACATTTTAGGGGGCTGAAAATATGTCTCATAAAGAAACAGAATAATAAAATATTTTAAGAGGAAAACTATGATACGATATAGGTCATTTTTAATTGAATATTTAATAATGAGCAATTAATTTGAGGAAAACGAGAATAAACTACAAAAAAAATATTTTATAAGGAATTCACTTTTACTTTGCTTTCTTTCAAATGTTGTGAATATTTAGAAAACAAAAACCAAAAACCCAAAAGAAAAACATGTATTTTCTTTCTGGGGAAAGGTAAATAAAATGTATATTTTAAAAATCTTCTAGGTAAAATTGTAGTCTCTATAAAAAGGCATTTCCTACCCTAAATAAAACGACGATTTATAAAAATAATGAATTTATGTTTCTTACTTGTATTAATAATATACATAACAGACTATGAATACTGAGTGAAGTAAAGAACACTAAGGTAAATGACAAAAAAGGAAAACATATTAAGGAGGTGTTCCCAAGAGCAGAGAGTGGATAGAAGGAGGAAGCACCTACTAGTCTAAAATCTACCTTCCCACCTTTTGATTTTAACTTTGATTAAGGTTTAAGACGGTACTATTAAAAAAAATTGGACTGAGTGACCTAATTTCAAGAACAGAGTATAAAAGGTATAAAATAGGAAGGTTGAAATATCACTGAAGCCTTTAAGAGAAATAAGTGAATCCAATTTCATTCTCCTAGAACTAGTTGACTGTAAATCATACACACAGTGGTTGAAGGTGTGGCCCCTGTATTCAGACTGTCTGTATTTGACCCTCTGCTCGGCCACTTTACAAATTGTGTTGATCACGAGCAATTACTCAACCCTGCTGTGTGTCACTTTCCCTATCTACAAGTAAAGATAATTAGCTCTATTTCACAGGGTAGTTGCACCTATTTAAGGAGTTAATATATGTAAAATATGTTGACCAGTGCATAGGACATGGCATGTAATATAAGTTTAGCTATTATTATTTATGTATTATCCCACTGAAATTGAATCTCAGTGGGAAAAGATTGTTATCTGTTTTCATTACTGTTGCTTCTCTAGTGTTTAGAACAATGCTTTGCACACAATTATGCAACTGGCATTCAATACTCACTCATTCAGTGTTGGCTCTGAAATGTTAGTTATATTACCTCTGTGTCTGTACATATATAAATGCGTATACATATCATACATACATGTACATGCACACAGACACTGGTTTCTTATTAAAGGTAAAACATTAAAGAAAAAAGCAAGAAGTTTTAGTAATAAAGCAAATTAAATGTTCCTGACCTAATAGAGTGTGTATTGGTTTGGAAAAAAATAGGTATTACTATCTTTTGTTCCTAATACTGTATAGAAATGCCATCTCTATCTAAAATTGATCCTTGTGTTTAAAGTTAAATGCAATGAAAAGCAGATTCAGATGCAATAAAAAAAAAAACCCTTTAAGTTCATGCCACAATTATTGTCATTTCCCTGAAAAAAAGAACTGATTAATCTGCCATTTTTAATATAGGAGGTTAAATGTAAAATTAGCTCTAGAAACTTAGAAAGGAAATTCTTAGAAAAAGTCTATTCAGCTGTTACGGTCCATTGCCTAGAAATTCTGACCAAAGGGCAGAAAAGAAGTTTCTCTTCCCGACTTTTGATGAATTTACCCTGTATTACCCTAACAAAGTCACCACTTCCTACATCCCATTGGACATATATATAGCTCCTAGGCCGCTCATTACATATTTCATTGCATGAATTTTTAACCTTATTAGGAAAATAGAGAGCCACAATAAAAAAAAAAGTCCTCCACGTGTCCATGGATTCGTGTAATGATGCAGTGTATTGAATGCATACATGTCAATAGTTGGTGAAGAGTCGCTCGAAGGGTGGTACCAGCCTCAGTACGTGTTGGGCACTTTCCATATGCCAAGGGAAGTCAGACCCACGGGATCTTTGTCAGACCAATTATGCCGTCATGCATGAAAATCCACTGAGAGCGTCCTTAGAAAAGACGGATTACTAAACCTACATTATTATAGTTTCAACTGACTCCTTTCCCACTTAACTCCTACGGCTTTTCCTTTGGATCTTAATGCTGAAAATATACTAGAAATTTAAGACTACATATTACTATCATCATTTAAAAAGACCGCCTACCTTTGTGGAAAAATTCTTGGACTATTTTATATAAACATTGATTTTACATTAATTAATATACCTAGATGTACTTATCGGTTGGCAAAATTAAAATAACTAAGATGCTACTTAATATCACAAATCCCTGTGAAAGTTGAAAATTGCAGAAAGCATTCAATGATCTGCATAAAAAGTTAAGAGGTAATAAACTAAAAAATGAACTTCAGTTGTGTCCCCCTAAACTTCGTATGCTGAAGCTCCGAACCCCAATGTGAGTGATTTGGAGTTACAGTCCTTATAGAGGTAATTGTGGTTGAATGAAGTCAGAAGGTGAGGCCCTAATCTGTTAGAACTGGTGCCCTTAGAAAGAGCAAGGGACAGAGAGAAGGCCATCTGAGGACACATTGAGCAGATAGCTGCCTACAACCAGGAAGAGCGTCTGCATCAGCAATGGAATTTGCCAGCACCTTGATCTGGGACTTCTGGTGTTCAGAACTGCGAGAAAATAAACTTCTGTTATTCATGCCATCCAGTCTCTGGTATTTCGTATGGCAGCGCTAGCAAGCTGATACTGGTTCTCTTGTAAACCTGCTAAGAATACATAGGAGGTATTGTGGACTGGAATACAATGCATACCACAACCTAAGCATGCAAATTAAAATCTATCAGGGATACTATGCTAAATACATAAACATGTAAATTAAAATCTATCAGGGATACCACGCTAATAAAAATTCTCAGATTTGGTGAGAGAAGTAGGTTGGAGGGGAGTTGACTATAGGGAATTAGTGGACCCTGTTATATGTAGAGGGGATGGGATCTAGGAGAAGTTCTGTTTTGCTTTACCCCAGTCACATATATCACATGGAGATAATAATAGGACCTGTTTCTTGGAGTTGTTAGAAAGGAGTAAATAATACAATGTAGTATACTGCTAAGCACAGTGACTGTCTCAGAATAAAAGCTCAGTTGGGGAGGGGGGTGGGGGAATGGGATAGGCCAGTGATGGGTAGTAAGGAGGGCACGTATTGCATGGTGCACTGGGTGTTATACACAACTAATGAATCATCGAGCCTTACATCGGAAACCGGGGATGTACTGTATGGTGACTAACATAATAAAATAAAAAATCATTATAAATTAAAAAAAAAAAAAGAATAAAAGCTCAGTTAACCGATGGCTCTTAGAGACTAGTTGTGATGCGTGAAACAAAAATTCCCAGGAAAGATTGCACGGAAGAAGAAATAACTGAAAAAAATGATGGGATTTTTTTAAGTGTCAAAATGGATAATATCAGATAATATCAAACTGTTACAAGCCGTTCCTAAACCACTCGCTTTACAGCGGTGAGCTCTTTCCTCTCCTCCTTCACCACCAAGCTGTCAACAGGCCCCCAAAGTCTTTCTGATAATATCCGGGGCCTGTTGCCGTAGTAAAGACACCCACAACTGTTGCACCTTGATCAGGGATCAGCGTAACTTTGAAGAAATGAATCAGGGCAAGAGAATAGCAGATGCTTCAAACAAGCAGTAAGACAAATTAAAACACCCTCCCCCCGCAAAGGAAAAACAAAACAAAACAAAACGAAAAAACGTTTTAATATGATGGGTAATGAAAATACGCCAAATGTGTAAACACATTTTAAGAAGGCTTAGAGAAATTCATGGGTGACTGTAAATATTATCTTGAATTGTGGTAATGCTTTACAAAGCCCCAGTTGTTTTATCTGATCCCCCATAAACCCTGTCATGTAATCAGAGCAGGGGTTGTTATGTAAAATGACAGAGGACAGTTTCAACAGGCTTCCAGACTCCAAAGGACTTACACAAGGTCACGCTGGCCAGAGACAGAACCAGCACAAGAAGGCGGATGTTTAGATCGCCTTATCCAGCTCATTTTCTATTTTGCCAGAGGCCTTCGAGAAGTGAACTACCAGATAGAAGTTAAGAATTTCAGGGGCTCTCACCCAGAACTGTTGTAGCCTGACTTCCCATCTGTAATCAGAACTGAGATAGAGGAAGTGTTAAAAATTCAGGTTTCTGGGTTATAGTACAAACCTACTAGAATTCAATTTCTGAGAACTGAATGAAATTAGGACAAGAATCAGCTACGTGGCAATAATGTGGCCACTTTTTTTAATTACAGTAGTCTAATAATAATAATACGAGGGAGAAAGTAAGTACGTTGCTAATGCAGTGGTTGTGGGTTTTTCTTTCTTCCATTTTTACTTCTTTGTTCCTATCTTTCTCTCAAAGTACAGGAGCAGAAAATGAATGGAAACAGAGCAGTTGGGCATGATATTCCAGACTAAAAACAAAATCCAAACCAAACCGGAACACCTGGTCTAAATGGGAGGAAGTGGATGTTTACTATTTTTTGACTTGAATCTTGCAATCATTTCAATCCACCTACCGTTATGGTTTCCAGGGCCTTGGGCCAAAATTCAAGGCCACAAAGATTTGCTTTTGTCAGACGTGAAATTCCTTTTTCTGATACAATCTCACTACATCCTGGATGCCTAGCTGGAGTTGGAGATATTTGGTGCCTTAACAAGAGTTCTAGTCTTTGAAACTACTGAAGGCTACTCATCCTTCCCCCAAGGACCTAAGCAGAACCCTCATTTCTTCAAGACTGTTGACCTTTGCGAGGTGCTGACCTATTTATCTGCTTAAAGCAATTTACACCAGGGTGTGGCAAAGACTAAACTCAACTCCTTCAGAAGTCATTTGCAATTTGCATTTGCAATTTAAAAGAATGCTCCTTTGAATATGGGCTCTTAAGGAGTTGTTTTTGTTTTTGTTTTTAGGTAGAGTTGACACACAATGTTACATTAGTTTCATGTGTACAACATAGTGATTCAACACTAAGGAGTTGTAAGACATTTCTCAGCTCCCACCTCACTGCCCGTCACTCCCAAGAGCATATTCTCTCTTCTAGACCTCTTTCCTTAGTAAACTGTCTCTTTACAGATATTCCAGGCTCTCACCTTTAAAAGTGATGCTCACCATGGGCTTTCAGAGTAAAACCAGAAACTTACACTCTATCTGTGAGCATGGGTTGGTACAGTGAATGGATGATATCTGCAAGAACATACAATGTGATGAATACAGACACTCACGCCTATGCCTGGGCATATATGTATCTGTTCTTTTCTATACGTAAAAGGATAAGGATAAAGACAAGAATCCGTACAAGATGAGAATAAGGATCTCAAGAAAAATACTGAAAACCAGTATGTTTGCATGTTTCTTCATAGCCCTTCAAAATATATCAGAACTCTACTGGGAGGCCAGTGCCTCCCTTCCTTGCTTTGCATATTTGCTTAGTAGTTTAATTTTATCTTTTTTAAGGGATTGGTGTTGATACCACAACCAAAGAGGAAAGAGAGAAAATGAGAGTATTTCTCATTTGCTACTGAAATGAGAGTCATACCCACAAAGAGAAGGCAGGGACTCTAGCCAGCACAGCAGGTAGCCTTTTATCATGGAGACATCCACCCAGCAGGGAAAGAAAAGAACAATTAGGACACTCAGAGTCTGATACAAAAGTGGACATACCATAGTCCAGTGATCCAATATGAAGGGATCTTCAGGATATCTAGCATCAAAGCCCAGGCCCTTTGTTTGTTGTTCAACAAATATTTATGAGTGTCTCCTATATGCTAGGCACTCTACTAAGCACTGGGAATACCATGATAGACCAGACAGATTTGGAGGCAGTTCCTGTGAGTTACAGGTATATACCTTGCCTACCTTGCTGTTTTTGCACTGTCCTGTCTATGAAGTGACTTGTTCTAGCCATTGTTTCAATTACTTCCCAAAGCCTTGCACTGTGTATTAAAGACTCGCCAAACTAATACAATCTCTATAAAAGAAATGGAAAAAAAAAAAAAAAAACCACACGCATCTAAGAAAAGTGTTTTGCAAAGTTACAGATTGAGAATTATTCCCATAGACACATTTCAAACTGCGGATTTACTTCTTAAGGGCCTTGAATTTTTCTAGCGATAGCCTCAAAAATAGAGTGAGGGTTACAGTGACTTATTCAATTCTTAAGGTGTTTGTTGGTTTATTATAATTCACACACGGGGTTGTTTACAAATCCAGTTACTTAATTAGATCTGCACATGATGCCCACAGCCTTTTTGTTTGTTTGTTTCGCTTTGCTTTTGTTAGTATTAATTGCAGTTTGTGACTGCAAAAACATTTGACAAACCCGTGGCATGTTCTAAGGAGTTTTTCTGAGGTGATTTTACCCAGATAAATCAGAAAACAGACTGTATTCAAAAGCACAGTTTGCACAACTTTCCCCAGGTGCTGGCAGTACCCTTGAATTCCGACCTGATATTTCTTCAAAGGCTTTATAAAGTTCTTAAGTTAGTTCCGTCAGTCATAAATAAATTGTTCCTTTCTTCAGTTTCCCCACCTCAGAAATAACAATGGTGCTTTTCCTCACAGATTGTTCTGAGGAGCAAATGAGCAAACAGCATTCAACGCTTTTGAAATTTAAGAAGCATGGTGCAAATGCAATCTATCATTTTCTGCTCCATAATCCTTTTTATAATATGTTAATTCCATGAGCACAGTCTCTATCTTATTACTTTTTGCATACCCAGTACCAATGCTGATATTAGATGTGTTAAAAGTGATTAAACCAGTCTCTAACATTCTCATTTTCTCCTTTAGATTTTGTGATGGAAAATAAAATAGTATTTTATCATTTAAAACAAACTATCCCAGTGCTGAAATTTACAGGGTATTGGGTAGTTTGTTCTGAGTCTGTCTCTGTCCACAGGCATCTCCCTACACGGTAAATTCCAGTAATCACAAAGACTGATCAAGAGACCTGAGGTGGGTGACTATTGGGAGCAAGAAAGGTGGAGAAAGAGGAAGTCTGTGCAAAATAGGAACCAATGATGACATGTTCAAAGATTAAAACACACAAACACACACACACACACACACACACACACACACACAGAAATGATAATGGGCTTCTCAAAAGCTTTTTGCTGTTGATGACTGCTTCTGTAATAGTATGCTATTGATGATTCTAATTCAGCTAAATAGTACATTAAAATCTTTGGGAGTGTTATTGTTTTGTTTTGATTTTTTATGTTTTTCCAATAACAGCCATAGTTTCCCACCCCAAACAAAGGACAGTGGTTCTGAACCCTTTACAACTGCTTCCACAACAAAACACTTTTTTTTTTTTTCCCATGGCAACCAAGAACAGGAGCACACATACCCAGCTGAAACAAGGATTGCACACGACATTTACTCTTACTATATGGGTGATGTACTTGGGAAGGTTGTTTTATTTCATATCTTCCTAATTGTGGTAGAGATGCACTAAATCAATTCATGCCTCAATAATGGGTTGCAACCCAAGTTTTCAAAATGCTGCCTTAGAATGTTCTTTGTGAAAGTATTTATGTATTATGTATATCCTCTCTATGTCGTTGCAGTTAGATTCATCCCAAAATTCTGGACTTTTTTGCTCTGATTTGTTTTTGAATTGATATGACTTGTTACAGGATTCATACTTAAAGTATACCTAAGGAAGGTTACTACTTTTGATGAGGAAACATGACATTTTCAAGAAGCAGAAAGTGCTTTCACCAGCTTCTTATACTGGTCTTTGTGCTCAAAACAAATGGAGAAGTTGAGGATAATTAGATTTTATTCAGGAATTTCACTCCGGTTTCAAAAATATTTCTGAAAATGTCATTTCTGCAAAATTACACAGCTAAAAGAATAAAAATCTTGAAATATATACATCAGAGATTTACAGGGGTTAAAGTACAGTTCCTATAACTCTACATTTTAGTATTTTTCTAATATTTATTTATTATTATTGTTTTTTAGAGAGAGAGTGTGTGTGCATGTGTGTGGGGGGGGGGGTATGGGGAAAAGGGAGAAGGAGGGAGAGAACCTAAAGCACGCTCCATGCCCAGCGTAGAGCCCAACATGGGGCTCGATCTCACGACCCTGAGATCATGACCTGAGCCGAAACCAAGATCTGGACGCTAAACCAACTGAGCCACTCAGGCGCCCCAGTATTCTTCAAGTGTTTATTTATTTTTATTAAAGGGCTTTTATATTGACAATAATTCACCAAAAAATCCCAAGAATCTGGCATTTTTAGTATTTCAAAACATGTGGAAAACTTCGTCGGGCAGATGATGTGGTAAATGTATTATAAATTTATCAAACTTTACACATGGAACACTTATTTTTAGGCACAAAAACACAGACAACAAACAGAGACATAACTATATAAACATAGAGAATTAGAGGGTCTATACCCTAGAGGGTAATCCTAGAGGATTCCCTGACTTAACTACAATATTACTTACACAACTAAAATTCAGCCACTCTCTCTCTCAACAATATCTAAATTCTGAATTCTCGGAAGCAGCCTGAATTTATGTTCTCTGACATCAAATAGAAGAGCCTTCAGATAAATGTACCACAAAAGCAGGAAGCCACAAATTCCTTCTGAATGTGACTACAGTGACTTCAGTAAGTCCAAGTGAAAGATTCCAAATTTTCTTAAGGAATTTAACAACAAAAACTTAAAAACTCTATAGATAGTACAGACTCTTTGGTCAATATTTCAACATGAAGGAAAAAACAGTCCATTGGCAGTAACTGCTTAATACAAAATTAATCTGTCAAATTTGTTTTGTAGACAATATTTTTTATAAATGTTGCTCAAAGTCCTTATGTAGATGTCTAGGAGCACACTCAAATACACATGGTGACACTTAGAAATACACACACAGAACGAGCAAGAGACACTATCTTTTACTCTAACACCTTATCTCACCGGTCTGGAAAAGACTGATTCCATAGCCCTTTAAAAATATTGATCAACTTAGGATTTTATCAAAAGTCGGTATTTAAGGTATTACAGACAAAGACTCAATAGATTTAATTTTCCTGGGTCCACACAAAGCTAATCTCAAAATTATTGTTGAAATGTGCCTTGGGATTTTTCTTTTTTTTCGATTTCTGCTAACCACCTCTTTGAGAATGGAATTCCTGGTGACTTAGACATCCATTAGTAGCACATTTCTTTATTAATACTGCTTCCTTTATAAGTTTATTCATTTCAATAGTATTTTTCTTTAAATGGGGGGGGAACCTTGATAATCAAATGCACAACAAGTGAAACAAGCAGTGATTGGCTGACACCCCACGGCCAAGGGCAGGCTCCAGCAGGTTTCGGAGTAGCAAGGTCATCAGAGTATGGTGCATAATGGAGCATCATATTGGAGTGGAATTCAGCCAAACACAGTAATGTATGGATGTAGACGCATCTGAAAGAAGGAAAATAAAGATTTATGCAGGTAAAAAAAAAAAAAAAAAAAGGTGCGATGAAGATTTTTTCCCCAATATCTTATACCCAATCAGAATGCTGTGGTAGAGGTTTTGGTGCAGAGAATTTCTATTTACAAATTGTCCGTTTGTAAATAATAAAAATGCTCAGGGGGATAAAAGTTAACTTGTCAGATGAATCCTACTCGGAAGCTTAGTTTTTTTGTTTGTACACAAGCATTAGAGTTCAATACAAACATCACCAAATTCCTGAAAATAAACCTTTATTCTGCCTTTAAAACATTAATTCACCAGAAGTGATAATTAAGATTAGTTTTAGTGGTTTCAGCTCAATTCTTCTTGGAATGTGATTTCTCCCACAACACTAATGCTAAATAAAGCACTGTGTAATGTTCTGAAACAGAGTCCCTGCTTTAGAAAAGATTCTAAGGGCTTTTAAAATAAATAAGAGAGAAAAGTAAAGCTGACTCAAGATCTATATGAACAGATCTTACCTTTTCTATAGAGCCACAGTAAACAAATGGATGGGGAACCTTGCTATAGTCTAGAAATTTCTTATATACAGCTTAAACATAAAGCTCTAAACAATTATTGTACTTAATTTCCAACATCACCTCCACCACCAGTCTCTCCCAGGAAAAGGAATGATGGTAAAATATCTAATAGCATTGGTGGCTACAGCGAAGCAATAGTTGTCACACTGTATTCAGTTTTTAAAACAGTTCAAATTTTATTCTTGAAATTAATAAACTCAATCATTAGCATTTTATCACTATATAAATTCAAAATATGATACACTAGATTGGTTAACCGCCTAACAAAGGAGGCAATCAGCCTGAAAAATTAAAAAAATGTCACATTTAAAAAAATTTGCTAGAAAACAAATGTAGAGGAAAAATTAGTTCACGGTTGTGTGTTAAGGATACTTCGAAGGTAGAGCACACCTGCAAAGCCGACAAAATGCAAAGGAGCATAGAAGCCAAATAGAATCGTCCACATTGATGAAAAAGGTTAAAAGATTACCCCAAATAGAATGCATATAAACTTCATACACACTGTATAGAAATCTTCTATTAATTTCCATTAAAATTATGTTTTTGTTGAGGATATACTAATCCCAGAGAGGAGCTTACATCTGTTGTCATGGTTCTGTTAAAATTAAAAATTCTGTCAATTAACCTGTTGCATGTATGTTCTAAACAGTGTTAAGTTACTTCAATGAGTGTCATCAATTGCTATTTTACATAGGGGAAAAGAACCATTAATTTCTTTTGACTGTCTACAAAACTTGAATTATAATTTCCCCAGTAATTTACAGATAAAAACCAGAGCCTACAACAGAATTCTTTTCTATTGCAAGAAAGTCAGTCTTCATAGCCAAATACATAGTTATACAGACACAGGTAGAGCTCAGCAGATTTCTGTCTCTATTGAAATACATACAGAGAAAGTTATGTAAATTCAATTTTATTCCTAGAGGTAGCATGACAAAAACCAAAAACACTGTCCTCTGCATTCCATGACTTGTATCCACAGTGTCTCCTCAATAATCTTGTGATCTCAACCAAGTTACTTTTTCATAAAGGCCTCAACTTCTTAAGTTTCATTCCATCAGTCAAGGAATCAGCAGAAAACCAAATTCACACCCCAAAGGTACAGACAGAGAAAGGCCTCAGTCTCTCTTCATACAAAATGAGGGAACTGGTCTGGATGATATCTTTTAATTCCAAAATGTGATGACTCCAGTGATTTTAGATACAAACACTAAATGGCTGATTATATTTTCTTTCACTTTTGCATGTGTCTCAAGTTCAAATATGTTCCGTATATTAATGTATGAATATTACAATGAAATAGAAGTCTAATGGCACCATAGTTGGTTTATATGAATATATCTGTATGTGTTTGTGTGTGTGGAGAGAGAGAGAAAGAGAAAGAGATACCAGGTGTACACTTTTCCACATATAAGGTATGTAATTACTCAAAAATAGAAGATAACACGAAAGAATGATTTTGCTGTATTTATCCAGCTGCATGATTTACTTAAAATCTATGAATTGACTTTGTGGTCTCAGGTCTAGGTTACTAAGCAACTTGGGATAAGTTTGAGATAAGTTTCAAATTGTTCTACCTGGACTTCCATAAAAATTTATATATTCAAGGTAGATCAAATCAGTGGATGACCCTTTCCTTCCTCACAGACATCGAGAAATCTAGGTAATGTCGCTTTAGTAGGTATCTCCCAACTAAAGACATAACCTTTCATCAGTTATTAGCCACTTATCTATTGTATCAGGCCAAATGTAACAGAAATTCCACCAAAGGCAGCTGCACTGTACCTCCTGAAAGTGTTTGGTTATACACAGAAGAACCATATTGTAGAAATTGTGCTTATCAAATTGAAACTAGAAGCTGTGGCTGTCATCACTCTGCAGGTGCATTTCTACTATAGTATGTATGGTGTAATATACATACACAGACAAATTGATATATAGTTTTCTCAGTGCTGAGAACTCTCATAGATGATGGCAAGTCATCCATTTGCTTCCAGACTGGAAGTAATTTAAAAAATAATTTCTGCCATATTTTTTACTAAGTATACAATGAATATATTGAACACAATTTGATCAATTAAAGAGAACATTATTCAGACTACATTCCACATTTCCAAAGGCAAGGGAAACTGTCACTGGACTTAATATGAATTTTTCTTGAGTATTTCTGCATCAGCTACAAATGGATTTTTAAGTTAATGTTTATTCAAGCTGTATCTTCTCTACTCTTGCCAAAAGTAAAATACTTTACTTTCCATTACTAAATACAATAAAATTTTTACTTGCCAGTGCATTATCTAAATAACAGCATGGCATGAATAAACTCAACAGGACCTAAAAATAATAAACAAAGTAGTAACTATAATTTTATATGTTTACTAATCTTTCAGAATTAGAGTATTCTTTAAGAAAATTGAAAAATATTTAACACATAATAAAACTCTGAAGATTAAGAAATAAGTAGAAAAATAGAATGCCTCTGCCTTTATTTTACAAGTCAAAAGCACAAGGGTACTTCCAAGTCACAAAACTTGAACCACCACTAAAACCAGGTTTACCAAGCAAAGGAAAGGTGGACACTTAATCTCAACAATGCTGTCAATGATCCACATTCTGCTCAACTAGTCACATTATTTAGTTGAGAGCAAGGGCTTTTGTTTGAACTGCAAAGGTCTGAACTATGGAAACCTGGGCTACATCATCAGTTTTGCTAAGATGTGATTTTCAGAAGAAAAAAAAATACAGCAACTCTGCAATACACATCTTCTAGATTCTGCCAAAGAGTAACTATAGAAGCTGGATTTGAAAATTTCTAGACCCTGTGAAAAAAAAACCAAAAAGGGGGAGGGGTATTATTTACAAACTTATTTCCACAAAGCTGTTTAATTTATTACAATATAACCATTACCAGGAATTAGGAGCAACACTTCGATATGTCTAAGTCTCATGAAGATAAGAACACTGTAAACAGATACCACTTCCATTATATCGCAGGTAAAGAACTATGGTAAGGCAATTCAAGAACATTTTAAATAAAATGAAGCCTTTACGTCAGATAAAATCTCTGATTTTTAATTAATCCTTATCCTAAGGAATTAAAGTACGGCATCCCTCAGGGTTTTCCTCAGATAAATTCAGTATCAAAGAGGCGAATTATAACAAAACCTGTGTTCTTTATTTTTTTTTATTTTACATCAAATTTAATCATAGAAAATACATTTTGGCAGTTGTATAACAATTAAAGGTAATATTTAAAAAAATAAAAATAGAAATCTACTTATGGTATAAACAAAAATCAGGACAAAAAAAGATCCTGTTTATTGTGTCAGATGTCTAAACAGACTGTAACTTTGTAAATGGATCCCTTGTCCCCTGACAGCAATATTGAAGAGATGAAGAGTATCAATTACTATTACTAATTACATTAAGGGGAATGTGTTTCATTCTTATTTCATTTTGGTTCAGCTATTTATTATGGTTAAAACTTTACACAGCTTTTGAATACCGAAAGACATACAAGTTTTCCAGTCACTTTTGGCAAACTGTATGACTTATACCGATGGCTTTGCAGGTTTTCTATTTTGGTATATGGACTTCTTCGCTCTGTTAAGAGTCTAACACCACACATTACTTTATTTATAAGCATATCACTTTGCCTTTTAAACAGGATGCCACAACAGTCTTGATATTGGCTGTCTTAAATATTCAAGAATATAGAGCCAACCCCATTTGATGAGCCAAATAAAGCTTAAGTGACAGCACAGAACATATGAGGGGGTTGTATAAAATATCTATAAATCTGCCACTTGATATGTCCGCTCCAGAGTTTAAGATGACACAATTTAGAATGCAAATGCTATTCAGCCACGGGACAAAACGTCCTATTAGGATGACAGCGAAGAAGTAAACATGCTGCAGAAAGATGTCTTCACACACTTTTGCACTACAAGTTATAATTTTCCAAGGAAATTTCTATAGATCTAAATTTATTTGTGGGTGTTTCTAAGTCATCTTGGAAAAGTAGTATTATTTTAACTAGAAGTGTCCTTGTTTACAAAACTGATAAAAGTACCAAAAACAAAACAAAGATCTTCTTCTAACTCCAGGTAAAGCTATAACACCACAAATATAAACCCTCCACTTAGTAAATTTCAGGTTAAAAGAAATAAGTAACTCAGGCTCACGGGCATCACATATTTTCAAAAGCCATTTGATGTAATGAAGTTCAAGCCTGTATTTTCTTGGATTGCTTTGATAATTGGATATAAAATCATGTTAAGTCTGTTTCTCCTTATCCAAATAGCTACAATAAAGTACTATAAGTAGCAAATATTTCTTTAGGAAATTGGTTTTTAAAACTATGAAAGCAATAAGGAATTAATATCTCTTTTCTGTCTTTAATGAGCCCATCAATAACATCTTTAATGACGCTATAAAACAACTTTTTCTTTTCCCTTAATTCTTCTCAGATTGCACATTCCACATGCAAAGTATATTTAATAGAAAAACTATTATTCGATATTATTTGACAGTCATAAATGCATTTTTTGAGATGAGTTCTTGTGATAAGAAATATATGGCATTTTATTAGTGGGGTTGCTACAGCATTAGACACAGCAGTTTCCAGAAGGTTTTACTTGCTGAGTGTCAGAACTTGGTGGGTGTAAAAAGTAAACTTCGTGAGCATTACATATATCGCACAAGCAAAACTTCCAAAGATAGATTTTCTATTTTCTGAAGTTCATCTCAAAATATGCTTTTTTAAACTGTTTCCACATTTCAGTGAAAAACAACTCTATCCAATATTCCATATAAACTTAATAGTGTCAGGATATCACAATGGAGACCAAAATTTTCTTGTACACAGTGCATCAAACAAGAACATTTCTGTTGCTTGGCTTAAATAATAAATGGGTCATGCACTTTACTTCTGCTTATAAACTTTTAACACCAAACACGAAGAATGAGAGTGCTAACTGCACAGCCTCACAGAAGTCTAATTGTTGCAGACACTGAAGTATTAAAACTGTAGTTTTGCATGATATTTGCGTATCATTAAATATTTTTAAGCCGACCTTTTTGTCAAAGTAGTCAATATTTAAGTATCTCAGACTTGGTACTGTATTTGCATGAACTAGCCTCCGTGATCTGTAAAATCCTACATAATACATAACATAGCTAAAACTTTTATAGTGTCCAATTTGCATAGGTCCCGGCAGTAGCTTAAGAAATTTTCTCCCTGGATGCAATTATCCACTTAGTAACCACAAAACAAAATAATTTCAGGTTAAAGCTAACCATCCAAACAATATATACATATTTATCCTGAAAACAGAAAACGTAGGATGAATTAGTACTGTCAAGTATAAGGGGATGTACAAAACACTGCCTACTTTGAATACGTTCTTAGGTAGCTTAGCAAACACTGGTTTGGTAACTTGCAAAATACAATGGTGTACCTTGCGTAGATGGCCTGTATTCAATTAATGATCTATGAAATAACATTAAATTACTGCAATTACATTTTTAACTAATAGCTTTAAAAGAGAGAAAACAAAACTTCACAGAAGATGCTCTGTCTCAGAGTTATTAGCCTTTTGTGGGATATTTAAATATATTTGGAACACATCTTACCTGTTTGCTGTACTTGTTATTGGTTTGACAGCTGTATTCAGAGCAGTGATCTGATCCAATTGAAATGTTGTCTCCTGCTCCCACAAATGTGTTGGCTGGTGGTAGATCTTGTACGGCCTGGTGTTTTTTCCCTGCAGTTGGTGACTGGGGGTGAAGCTGGACAGTAGGCAATGGAGAACTAGATTTGTAATGCCTGGCCAGGTCAGGACTGCCAGGCCCCCCATTAACAGATCGGTATCGCCCCATGCTTGGGCTGTCTGACAGCTTCTCATTGACACTATCATACCTCTGTCCGTTGGGTTTAGAAGCTTCTACAGTGACAATGCTGCTGTAGAGAGGCTGCTTAGATTTTTTGTTTTTCTTGTCCTTTTTAGGCTTTTTAGATTTGTCATGCTGCTGGGGTGTAAAAAAGTCTTCGTGATCCTTTTTGCCAGCTTCATAGCCATTTTTATTTTTGGACCGGCAGTACCTTGCCATCACTACAATTAAGATGATTAGAATGACTGTCATAATTCCAGCAACCACCCCAATGACAATACTGAGTCTCTGTTTGCTGATTTCATAACTTGGGTCACCAGCTATATCCTGGGTGAGTGGGGTGTGCAAACTTCTGGCTATCTGGGAGTCAATCACAGTTGCATTAGAGACACTTTCATTGACAAACACATGCACCAAAGTTGTGGTGGACTGGGAAGGCTGCCCACTGTCATTCACTTGCACCACCAACCTGTGCAAGCCATAATGCTTTTGGGTGAGTTTTCCCACTAAGGAAACCACACCACTGGTGGAATCAATCTCAAACAGCTTGAAGGGATTCCCTCCCACAATGCTGTAGTTAAGGTCTGCATTGATGCCATCGTCACTGTCTGTTGCCAACACTGTAGCTACTACTGTCCTGACATTACTTGAAGGTGGCAGTAAAGTGTAGGAAATGTTTCTGGGAAGGGTAACTGTGGGAGCATTATCATTCTCATCCATCACAAAGAGAGAGACTGTGGCTGTGGCTGATCTGGGAGGATCTCCCCCATCCACAGCCTTAACTCTGAATGTGTATGTGGTCTGATGTTCCCGGTCAAAAGACATTGTGGAGTAAATGGTCCCCGTGTCATTTTCAATGGAAAAAATGTTACTGTTTTCCTCTATGTAGAGGCTCATCTCCGCATTGCGCCCCTTGTCGGCATCCATCACTGTGACCATCCCCACAGGGCTGTTGGGCTGCAAGTTTTCTTTCACATAAAAGGTAAAAACGTCCTGCATAAACTTAGGGTCATTGTCATTCTTGTCAGCCACCTGCACAATCACCGTGGTACTGCCCTGCAGCACCGGGATGCCTTTGTCTTTGGCGTTAACTTTAAACTCATACCTGTCCGTCTGCTCCCGGTCCAACACCGTATTGACAAGGATGTCCCCAGAATCAGGATCAATGGCAAAGATCCCCATCACGGAAGAATCCAGAGAGTAGGCAATCTCTGCATTTTTCCCACTGTCAGCGTCTGTCGCCAGCACCGTGGCCACCCTCTCTCCAGGGATGTTGTTCTCCGGAAAGTAAACCTCCACCACTGACTGGCCGAAGACGGGCGGGTTGTCGTTGGTGTCTCCTACCTTGACAACCAGGGAGTTGTTGCTGGAGAGGCTGGGGCTGCCCGAGTCCACCGCCACTATGACCACGTTGAATTCCCGGGTGGTCTCATAGTCCAAAGGGGCCGATGTGTGCAGAAAGTACTTTTTCTTGTTCTGGTCGCCCTCTGTGTCGCTGGCTGGCTTGAGCTGGAAGGGCACGTCACCCACCACGGTGCAGGTGACTACCCCGTTCTCGCCTTGGTCTCGGTCGGACACCTGTACGAGAGCAATGGGGGTATCGACCAGAACATCCTCGGCCACGTTGGCCACCCCGTCCTTGAGTGGGATACGCCCAATCTTGCGGATTTCAATGGACGGCACATTGTCGTTCTCGTCCTTGATGTTGAGGACCACCGTGGCCTTGTCCGTCTTGGGGGGCTGCCCGCGGTCGCGGGCCATGACTGTGAAGCGCAGCTGGTTCACCTCCTCGCGGTCGATGCGGTGCAGGACACTGAGCCAGCCGGACGTCTCGTCGAGGCGCAGCAGCCGCCGCACGGATTCTGTAGCCGCTCCGAACACGTACTCGATCTGTCCGTTGACCCCCACGTCCAGGTCGGCGGCGCGCAGCTGCAGAATGGGAGTCCCTGGGGCGCTATTCTCGGCTAGGTCAGCTTCGTACACGCTCTTCTCGAAGCGGGGGCTGTTGTCGTTCACGTCGGTGATGAGCACCCTCAGGATGGCCTGAGAGGAGCGCGGCGGGTCGCCACCGTCGCGCACCCGCAGGGTCAGCTCGTAGGAGTCGCGTTGTTCCCGGTCCAGCGCCCCCTTCACGATCAGCTGTGGCTGCTTCTCGCCATCCGGGGTGTCGGCCACCTGCAGTTCGAACACGCTGCTGCGGCCACCGGGGTTGGTCCCGCCGCCGCTCTCTGGTGCGTCCGGCCGCCTCTTGGAGCCGCCCGGGCCGCCGCCGCTCGCGCCGTTCCCGCCGCCCCCGGGGTAGGGGGCGCTGTCGGCAGGCCCCGCACGCCGGCCATCGCCGCCGCCGCCGCTGCCGCCGCCGCCGCCGCCACCGCCCCCGGGCTCCTGGAGCAGCTCGTAGCGTTCGATGCCGTTGCGGCCGAAGTCACGGTCGGTGGCGGTGGGTAGCAAGTACAGAGTGCCCACCGGCCGGTTCTCCTCCACCGTGAGCGTGAGCACCGGTGACGGGAAGGTGGGTGTGTTGTCGTTAATATCGAGTACGATGACCCGACCCTCGAACAGGTCCACCCAGCTCTGCGAGGGCCCGATCACCGACACTTCGAAGTCCAGAAAACACTCGTTCTCGTCGAAGATCATCTGACACTGGGGCAGCTTCTCGCGGTCGATGCGCCGCTCGCTCGTGCTCAGCTCGCCGGTGAGGTTGTCGATCTTCAGGTACTCCGAGCCCGACTCGAGGCTGAAAGTCACCTCACCCGAGCCGGTCACGATGCCCAGGTCCGAGGCGACGTTGCCGATGCGGACGTCCGCTGGGCCCTCCTCGGCCAGTCGATATCGGAGGAGTTGTTTGGCGGCCGCCAGGCTGAGCGAGAGCGGCAAGAGGAGACAGCAACCCAGGCACCAGCCGCGCGCCCATCCCGCGGTCCGCATCCTCAGCATCTTCTCCTGCTGCTGCTGCTACTGCTCCTTCTAATCACAGCCCCCCTGGCGCCCCCCTCCTCGGGGGCCGGCCGCCTGCCCTCCTCCCAGTCCTCTTCTCTCTCCGGGAAAGGAGGAAGGGAGAGGAGGGAGGGGGCAAGAGCACCGTGCGGAGTCGGCCAGGGGGACCAGCGATAAATCCTTCTTTTTTTTCCCCTTTCTTCTGCTTCTTCCGAAAGTTATTGTTTCATAATTCATGCAATGGGTGCTAATCGCCCGCTCGCCGGCCGCCGTTCAGTCGCAGTACTCACAGTTCACGGGACACTGCGCGCCGCGGGCTCGGCGCCCCCCAGAGTCATCCCCGCAGCGGGCGGAGGATCCCGGGCTCCCGTCCCTGCGCTGTCGGATGGGGCCGGAACCGCTCCGCCAGGCGGGCGGTGGAGCCGGGAAGCGGCGGGGAACAAGCTTGCAGCCTCCCCCGCCTGCCAACCCCGTTCGTTTTTGCTGCTACTCGAGTTGAGTCCAATTCACGTTCCAGCCACTCACTCCAGACCCAGCTTCTGTTCCGGCTGCCCAGGCAAACGTGAGTTGCTTCCTGCACGAGGCGCTGGGGCCAGCAACAAGCCAGTCTGAACTCTGACTCCGCTCTGGCAGCGGGGGAGCCAGTCAACAGATCGAGAATGAAAAATCCCTGGCAGGTCGCTTCGGGCACCGTGCAGTGGAGACCACTCGCGTCACACAGCGGTCCGCGTCCGGGTCCCCCCCGCGCGCCGAAGAGCAGTCCGAGCCATCTTCAGAGACGCCCAGAGAGTCAGTCCCTTCTCACCCCAAAGAGCTCGGATTTCTCTTTTTTTCTTAACAACTCTGCGCAAGGTCATTAGTCACGAAGCCGCCGCCTGAAACCGCAGCAGCCGTTCGCCCGCGGGGGCGAAGGCTGAGCTGTGCGCACCGCGCGGTGCCCAAGTTTGGGTTCGCAGCCGCAGAGTCCGTGCCTTTCCTCACCTGCATTCGGCCCGCAATTCGGAGCACTGGGATCTGCAGCGCTGTGTGCGATTCAGGGAGGAGATTGCAGCCTCTCTCTCTCCCCGCTCTCTCTCGATCCCTCCCCTCCCTCCCTCTCTCTCCTCCCTCCTCCTCCTCTCTCCTCTCTCCTCCCTCCTCTCCTTTCCCCTTTCCCCTTCTCCCACTCTCTCCCTGCACGCTCCCTCTCCCTCCTCCCAGTCCCAATGCTGGCAACTCAAGCTGAACTTGATCCCTTTGCAGTTCAAAGGTGAGCAAACCAGGCTCGGTGCTCAGGCGACGCTGGCCTGGCGAAAGCCTCCGGCCGGGTTCCCCCAACGGCAATTAACAAACAAGCCCAATTCTGTCCGGATTTCCGAAGAAAAGCCAAAGGCGCTGGGGAGGGGGTGAGTGGGAGGTGGAGTCAGAGACAGCTGCCAAGTAGCTTAAAAAAAAAAAATCCAGTTTGCCAAGGGGAGAAAAAGTGCCAGTCGGTTGTTGCCTCGGAAGTGCCCTGGCACGGCGGGTGAATTCCGCAGTTGTCTCGTCCCCTTTCGCGTCTGGGAGAGTCTGGTGCGGGCGCGCTCGCCGCCCCTTGGACTGCCAAGGCTCAAAGACACTGAATGGCAAATAGGAAGCTCCCGCTCGCTAGCCGCAAGCCGGAAACCCGCAAGTTTGCCCAAAGTGGCGGCTGCTGCTGGGAGCTTGCTGGCTGGCTTGCGGCTCAAGCTTGTCCCTGAAGCTGCTGCGGCGGCGGCGGCGGCGGCGGTGGCTGTAGCAGTCTAAGCCGCCGAAACTACACACTCGCAGAGAGGGAGGGAGGAAGGTTGAGGGGAGGAAGGCAGAGGGAGTACTAACCAGCCGCCCCGCTCCGGAAAGCCCAGCTTCAGCTCCGGGGGGGGGGGGGCACTCCTTGTGTACACAGTCCAGCCAGTCCCGTCCCCTTTAAGCCAAAGCCTTTCCCCCTCTCCCCAACGAGTGCAGCCACAGTCTTCTCGGGGGACTTGCTTTCCCTCCCTGGGGCTGGTAAATTTCCTCCTCTCCCTGACTAATGCCGAGTGCGTGTGTGAGAGCGCTGGCGCGGGTGTCAGGAAAGGTTTATTTTTCTTCTCCCCCTTCTCAAAGACGATGCCCACCCCCCGCCCCGAAGTGTCTTCGTTTCGCGATTTAGCATCTTGATTAGGGCATGGTTAACGATGGCTTGGGGGATCCCGCGTGCGCCCAGGGAGCCACGTTGGTGTTCTGAGAAACCATGATGGGCTGCAGTGGTTAAGAGAGAACATCAAACTCGAGAGAGAGCCAGAGAGGGATCCTTTTTTGGGAGTGCAGACTTCGGAGGGCTGGGGTTGGGGGGTTGGGGTGGTGCCTGTCTTTGTTTAAATGCTTGGCATTCCTGTCGTCGTGCTTGCTTACGGGGGTAGACCGTGTGTGTGCGCGCGCCTGGGGAATAAACACATGTTGGAAGCCTCGGTGTTATTTTCTGAGCAGAAACCTGCAGCCTTTAGTAACTGGCAAAGTGTAGCGTCACCTATCTGGATAAAAGGGAAATAAACTTTAATGGCAACTTTGTGTACCGAAGTGTCCCTAGTTCCGTTTCTCTCCTTCTTTTGACTTTGTGCCACTCGATCGTACATGGTATTCCCCCACGCGAGGCTTCCCCAGTTTTCAATCACAGCCACTGCAGCCAGCCTCATCAGATCTCAGTTCTGCTCGTGTTTTAAAAACTGTAGCCATTTGCTCTTCATTTATTTCAGTGGCTAAGGGGGCCCGCCAGGATTAAGGGGGTTGAGGCGGGCAGGAGATATTTGGGGACAATCTTACCATCTCAAAAGAGCAAAGAGGCTGCTGCTGGGATTTGGTTGGTTCTCAGCTCGTCTGCCCAATCTATAAGCATCGAACGGCCTCCCCTTAAAGGAAAATTTAAGATGAAAAGAAGAAAAAAGAAAAAAAAATCCGTCCAGAGTGGGTACTCCGCCTTTACGAGACCTGTGTGAGGAGGCAAAATGATTTAAACAAGACAAACACCAATAAAGTCTACGAGCAGATGTAGCGCGCGGTTGTTTGGGCGGGCTCAGCCAGCAGGAATGGGGGGGGGGGGGGAGGCGTCTGAGATTTCCAAGGTCTCCCTATTGGGGATCGTGGAGGCGCGGAGGATGAAAGTGCCAGGGAGCTGGCGAGTATTTTCCAGTTTGCAAAACCAGCTGCACTTAGGGTGTAGCGGCTTCTCCTCCGGGCCAGGCCAGGAACCCGGCCACCCCCACATTCCCCAAGCCTGCCGCCTCCCAAGCCTCTCCGCTCCGTATCTGCAGCATCAGCGAGAAAAACCCCGCGCGCAGACTCAGTGCACACCGCCGCAGTCTGGAGCCGGGGGGCGGGGGCGGGCGCCGCAGCGTTTCCATGGCCCGCTAAGTGGCTGTAATGCTAAATCCCCTTATATTTGGAAAACTCTGGTTTAGCAGAATTCTTGCTTCCCACGACACCCGGTCCCCCTTTTTTTCCCCCAAGGTCCAAGGCGAAAAGAGGGAAGCCTTTTCTCCTCCGCGGCCTTGCGCCCGTGCATTCCGATGCGCGGCAATATGGTGCAGTGCACTCACTCCCCTAACAGCCTTTACTAAGATTTTGCAAACTTCTGGCAGCCGCGTGGGCAGAGACGTTATACACTCACTCTTCCCTCGCCAGACCATAAACTTGAACAAGCCCCTGAACATCTTCAAACGTTCGCCCACCGCTCCGGAGCGCAATCTCCAGGCGCACACTAGCGAGGGGCGAAGGAGTGGGAGGCTTTTCCCCAGAGCGCCGCAAATTTCTTGCCAGATGACGGGGGTGGGGGTGGGGGTGTACAGCGCGTCCTTCACAGTGGAGTGGTTTCCTCATTGCAAGCGGGAGGTAGTCTCCAGTCCGCCCCCCCCCCCCCACTCATCCCGACCAACTCCGCCGCCGAGCCAAGCCAGCGTGGGAAATGGGTCCGACGTGTGCGGCATGGAGAACAGCGCGCCAGACTGCCGGGGCAGTGAAGCCTCCCGGCTTTTCACCCTCCCCCATCGATCCCCGCCTCCGACCTTTCCGCGGGAGAAGCCAAGGACCGGCTGCTTAGCCCAGCAGCGCGGTTCTTGGGAAGGGGAACGGAATGGGCGGGGCGGGGGTGTGGGCGAGGTGAGAGGAGCCCTCGGGGCGCCCTTGCCGCGGTCGGAGCTCCAAGTCCTCTTCCGCCCCCTGTCTGGGGACTGACACTCCAACTCCAGCCTCCCGCCGGCGCGGAGGATGAATGGAGGCGAGAAGCTGTTTCCCCCACCCCCGCCCCATTTCCGCAGTCTTAGAGCCAGTGTCACAAGTGCTCAGCAGTTTCATTAAATGGAACTGGGGGACTTAATCCCCCCCGGTACCAGACCTCACCACGGGAATATGATATCCGGATTCGCTCCCACCCACAAACCCCGCCCGGCTTTTCAGACTCGAGGCAGCATTTATCTTCTCAACCTGAGAGGAAAGGGTTCAGAAGGAAATGGGATCGAAAGTGTAACCGGCTGCAATAAATTAAAGAGCCCGCTGCTGCTGTGCTGCTGTTGCTGCTGCTTTGGCGGCCAGAACTGAAGAGAGAAAACGAGATCAGTTTCCTAAAGCCTGAGTTGATCAGAGTGATAGCACGTCATCGCTTGCAAGAAGCAAAGTATTTGAGAGAAGGTTGAAATGTTGGGGATTTGTGTATTTTTTTTCTCTCTTTTAAAGGAATAGAAAGAAATGACCCCTTGAAACCAAGATATTAGAAATAAAATTGATTAAAATAGAAATGATATCCCGTTCTAATAAACATTTAATCAAATTTGGCCAAGGATTCCTTTTTTCTATGCCAAATATTCTGCCCTATACTTACCATATTCGGTAGTTTTTTGTTGTTGTTTTAAATTTACCTACTAACCCTGCCATCTTAAAACTGCTTTGCAGTTAAGAAATTTCAGCGACTGAGCTGAAAAATAGCATTCAGGGTCCGTGATATAGTTTAAGCCTCAAAAACACAGGAAGGGAAGTAACAACGACAACGAAAGTTTATGGGTAAGAATACAAAGAAGTAGGTGCCGAAGATATGATCTCAGGGGGGCTTTTCATTTATTATAGACGCTGTATTCACAATAGTACAAGAAAAAGGTTAAATACAGTAAACACGATAGCCAGTTCTGGAAAGAAATACAAAGCAGTTTGACGGGAAGGGCGAAAGTGACTCAAGAACTCCACCAAGGGACAAACAGAGGAAATGACATCCTAGATCTCCAAATCCATTGACCTTTAGTCTTTTTAAAAAGGGCCCTCGGTATCCACTTACACGTGCATATACATGTTTTCCAGGCCTTTATGATCAATCGTTTCTCCATCAGCTTTTGATAAAGTTGCTACTCTTCCTTTTCCAGGTAATTATCAGAAATTATTGTGCCTTAAACATATATCATTTCAAACAGTAAACTGTAACTGCATCACTACTGTCTTACAGCAAGTATGGTTCTGATTCTTGGGACTGTAAGAAACTCTGGGCAGATTTTGCAGCCTTAAATCCATGCTTGTAGTATTAAAATGAGTAGCAGACTGAAAAAGCTAAATTATTCATTGCAATAACGGGCTTTTTGATGGACATTAAAACTCAGCAATTTAAATAAGGAAACCACACATTTCCTTTTAAGCAGGTAATAACTGCTTGCCTCAGTGGTTATTTAATTGGTCTCCAGCCAAGAGATAGAATCAGTTGTGCTGTTTAAATCATGCAATGATGTTATACAAAGCCATATACTGTATTACAGTGTATTGATAAGAGGCAACACAAGAAGTAAACTAAGTTGATTTATACTATATATTGGATAACTATAAAACATTTCTAAAAAGACAGTATAAAATTCAGTTCACAGAGAATAAAACCTCAAGAAATTAATTTTTAAGTGTTTATCTAAGTATTAATTCATAGGCTATACGATTTGTCTATTAAATAGAATGTTTTAGTTTTTAAAATGCTACTTAATAGAAATGCATTTTAGCACAGATTAATGGTTGATTTTTGTCAATTTCTTAAGTTTTAAATGCCAAAACATATGCAACACAACATAAATTTATAGTTTATGTTATATGTAAATAAAGATCTCGTCAGTTATGATAACTGGCAAACACATTGTCTTTTACATGATAATTTATGATTTTTCCCCAACTTTATATTAATTTTTATATATTCGCAAAAATCTAAGCTTAGGAGACAAAACAGTATTTTGCAAAATCTGGGTGCATTTTTGGGAAAAAGACACGTGGTAGGTCAGAACAGTACATCCTATTATTTGAGGTTATCTGAAGCTCTTCTCTGTCACTATCTATAGTAAAACTGAACATTCCAATGCCCTTTGCAGCATGAACTTGAGACATTTGGCACTTCTTTACTACCATGGCAGGATATGTCAAATGCTGCTGGGAATAATGACCTCTAAGCTAGATAATGTATTGAGGATTTTGGGGGGAAATCTCATTATAATGGCTTGTATGACTATACTACTCAAATAAATGACCTTGGTTGTACTAAGAATGGTTGGAAATTATGAAAGAGCTTTGTAAGTTTTAGCCCCTGACTGTATTGACCTATGCTAACTAGATCACGTCTTATGTTTATTACCAATACCAGATGGTAGAAAACAATCATTATTCAATCAAATTTAACCCATGGCATTTAGAAAATTCAAAATATGAAATGTATCTAAAGTAGGTAATTTAGTAAATTTGACTAACTAACAGCAGTGAGTTTTCCAATGATAGATGCTGATCCTTAAATGGTAATCGCTGGACCTTTCCCCAAATATTTCTGACTTCTGGACCTAGAGTAGGATTGCACTTCTTGGCCCCCTTGCAGCTAGATGAGGCCATTGCCAAGGTCTGGGCAATTGTGAGTAGAAACATAAGTTCACTTCCAAAGGGAACATGGATCCCTGAAATGAATCATCGTCAACTTCTTGAGTCAAACTGATTATTAACCTGACGTAGGACCAACTGAAACCTGTCAAAAAACTTCAGATCAACCTTGACTTTAGAAACTAGTGGTGTTTTCAATGCCATCTGAGCACTTTTTTAAATGTATTATTCAAGTAAACCTGATTGAAATGTTTACAAAGTAGACAATACAGGTTTCAACTGTAAAGCCTCCAAATCAGCAGTTGTGCTATTTAAGCCACAGGTGGAAATACAGTTCCATCAGCAAGGCAAGCTCTTCATAAAGCTGTATAAATTTGTAATGGATGATTTTTAATATTAGCAAATGTAATTTTATAGTTTATTTTTTTCTAGTAACTGGTGTAGAGTTTAACATTTTGACCAGAACTTTTGATAAAGTACGGTTGACTTGCAGTGAGAGGGAAATTTAATAACTATTCTGTGTATTTATGGTTATTATATCCTGTTTGGCTGCATAAACGGATCGTCATTATTGCCTCCAAAATGACTGGATAAAAACCCACTATAAGCACGTAAACAGAAGTTTTTAATTCAGCTAACTTATGTATAAAATGTTAAGTGTTTTGATGCATTATGAAGCCAACAGCCGTGATTAGTAACAGTATATATCATCAATAGTATATATCTGAATTCAGCACTGGAAAGTTTACCAGATCTTTCTGTTTGAGAGTGTTTCCTTGTTTCTCTCCAGATGTTAGCTACAGTCTGCCTGTTTGGTGACATCTGACATAAAGTTTCCCTTTTCAACTAACAAAGGGGAAGCTTTGTTCTATCTTTCTTGTCAAACAGATTTATTTAAAACGTAGGAGAGAGGGTGAGAGAAAAACAGCGTAAACTTAAAAAGGTAGGACTGAAACTAAGGGCGTGCCCCAGTTTCTGTTTTGTTTTGCCCTATAAAATAGTACTTTCCAAAGGTCTATAAGCCAGTATCACCTTCAACTACCAAAAGTTACTCTCTTTAGGTGTTCTGGTCAGTGCTCTTCAGTTTCTGAGTTACTTTCATGGGCAGACTTAATGTGACGCTAATGAAGCTTAAGCTTTCGGGGTCTCTCACTTGATCAACCTCTTCCGAGACCTTGGGGTGAGGGGGAAGCAGTAAAGTGTGTGCACAGTCACGTGGTTTTGAAATTTGCAGTAGTCAGAGTTTTAGGTGCAATAGGTTAAGAACCCTTCTCCCCTCCACTCCATTTTCCTTTATCACACTTTTTGTTTGAATGGTGTTAGAGAGTCCCAAGCATGTTGGGGATCTAGTGAAGGGAAAATTCAGGTGGGGATACATAATAGTTAAGGGGAAGTTAAGATGGAGATACATTTAATTTGTGTGTGTTAAGATGTATTTTTGTGGATTCAGTCTCTCTCTGTCATAGCGAAGTTATTGCTGACAACCAGGGCTTCCAAGCATTTGCTCAGCACCCACCGTATTGGCACACAGGTGTAGTGCCGGAAGTTCTACAGTGATAGAATATCCCTCAGTGTGGGCTCCTGGAGGTAGAAAGGTGGTGAACTGGAATCCAGGCTTAAGTGTATGGAGCCAGAAACAAGTCTGTAGAAAGTTCTTCCAAATGCAGTTATCCCCGCTTTTCACACCACTTTGCTTTTATGAAAGACCTACATTAGCACTTGTTTTCACTAACTGAAGGAAATCCAAAGGAGATGTTTGCCTTTACAAAAGGCGGCAAAAAGAAAATAGAGTTGAGCGTTTTGCAGCAAGCCCTTATAGAGGCAGCATGTGAGAGTGGCGCCACCAACCTCCTTCCCCGGGAACTACACTCGGCATCTCCGCATCAAGCTGCCATAACTTTGAACTGTGTCTCTGAGCCTCCGTGCTTTACCTCAATTTATTTTGTGCACCCATCAGTGAGACATGTCCTAAACTATCAGAAAAGCCTAAAAGAGGTTTTTTTTTTTTTTTTGAGGCTGGGAACATAAAAAACAATTTCCATATAAATTAATATAAAATGTTTCTTCCCTTTCTGCCTTTCCAGCTTCTGAAAATTTTCATAGGAACACGCTACTTTCGGATAGCAGGGGAAACCTGTATTGAACGTGTAAAATCCCAAGTGAAGAAGGCGCTTCTCACTCTTGTCTCATCAAAACGAAAATACTCTCTTGTCAGGAATTATTTGATAAACCAGGAGATTCACTTAAAAACACACTAGTTGTTTGAGTTGTGTGTGCAATTTCTAAACAGAAATTGTGTAAATACAGAATTTATCAGCATACCTGTGTTTGAGGGCACAGATATATATAGTAGTAGTGCCAAGTTTGTGTGTGTAGTGGGTGACTTTTGCATCCTTTTACTTTATTTATTTATTTATTTATTATTTATTTTTTTAAAGGTGTTTTTTTCTTTTTTAAAGATTTTATTTATTTATGTGACAGAGAGACAGCCAGCGAGAGAGAGAACACAGCAGGGGAGAGGGAGAGGAAGAAGCAGGCTCCCAGCGGAGGAGCCCGATGTGGGACTCGATCCCCGAACACCGGGATCACGCCCCGAGCCAAGGCAGAGGCTTAAGGACTGCGCTACCCAGGCGCCCCTTTGCATCCCTTTATATTAGAGTTAGCCCATTTGACACATCTTTTTCTGATAGTCTGGGACTTTGACATAAAATGACACCCTATATTCACCAATGCAATAAAGATATCCTAAAAAAAAACCCCGAAAAACAACAACTAGTGTTTCAGTGACGTACTTACAACTATTCATCAATAAGTCAAATTTGGTGTATTTACAAAACAATGAGCCTTGATATGGTGCAATGCTTTAAAAAACTAACTCCAATTGCTCTTCTGTATGTCTTAATTTCAGATCGATTCTATATATCTTTTTTTCAGAAGTGTTGTTTATACCAAAGTTCAAAAGAGTAAGAATTATAGAGATGTGTCAGTATATTAATTAGTTAGTAAATTATGAGTTGGGATAGACATCGTGATGCTTGTCTTTTTTTTTAAAATAGGATTTTTTAAATGTGAAGTTTCTTGTAAACTTTTTTTTTACTATTTTAAGTAGGTATTTATTTTGTAGCTATTTTTCTATCATTTTTCATATTCTTTTTCTTAAAGAGGGTCAACCAAATTATATAAACGTTAGGCCCTACAAAACCTGATTCTGTCCTTATGTGTAGCAATTAAGGGCATAGATAGAGAGTGGTTATAATGAGTAAAACACGGACATCAAAGATTTTCCAAAATCACACATTAAATTCTGCAAAATTAAATACATGTTAATACTTCACACAACGTAATTTATAAACAAATACTGCTGAACAATATTTTCCTAAGGAAATTAAACGTATTGCAATGACAAATATTGGTCCACACTGTTGGTGCTAGAAGTTGCTAAAATGGCAATGTGGTGGAAAAAGACGGGTGCAGAATTGGAAATCAAAGAAACTGGCTTTGAATTCTAAGATCTTCATTTTGGACCTCTGTGATTTTGAGAAATCTCCCTGAGGCCCTATGTTTTATCATTTAATTCAATCCATCCAGCATGTATTTAAAGTCTATTTTATATCAGGCCCTATATCAGATTTTGTAAAATCCAAATCCTTGCCTTTAAATAACTAGTTCATATTTTAATTCTAAGTACATAATGGGAATAATACGTCACCTTTAAGGTTGTTGTGGGTAGTAAATATGATAATTTTATAAGAGAAACTAACACTACCAGGAAAAAATTAAATTCTTAATAAAAGTTATTTTTCCTCTACTCCTCCTAATGCTCTCCTAAGGACTGAGGGTCGAATGTCCTAGATTTTGTAGGATCCTCCTTTCTATTTTGTATGCATGTTCATAGCTTCGAATTCCACTGGTTTACACTTGCACTGCTCTTCATTTGTTCAGGGGTCAACAAACTATAGCCTACAGGCCAGTTCTGGCCCTTGGCTTATTTTTGTATGACCTCCTTAGCCATGAATGTTTGGTGGTTTTTTTTTTTCTTTTTGTTTTGTTTTGTTTTTTTTACACATTTAAAGGGTTGTTTAAAACAAAGAAAAAAGAATAAAGGACAGGGACAGAATATGGCCAGCAAAGCCTAAAATATTCACTATCAAGCTCTTAACAGCAACAGTTTTCTGACATCTGCTTTGGAATATCAACTTCATGAGTATTGTGACAATACTGAAAAATACAGTTCTCCATGTTACATGTGAGGAAGGAAGTACTATTACATGCAAGTGCACAGATGGAATATATGTTGCTAAGCTCCATATGTAAAGCTCCATGTCCACTAAGCTCTGACTCAAGTATACCCCATGTTACATTATATAACCCATATATAGAGTGATATGTTGCTTTTGTTACAACACAAAGAACCTATTGTGTGCCTTGTAATGTATTAAAGATACTCATTCCTTCCATAGACAGGTGGATTTTCTGTCCCCTTGAATGTGGGCAATTCTGTGACTGGTTTTAATTGGACATAAAGGGAGTAACACGGAGACAGCTCCTGTCTGATGAAACATTCTCACAGAAGCAGTAAACTGCCCAAGTACTCTGTGACCACCATGCTAGAAGGGTCTCATGGTCTATAGGTTGGTAAGTGACACTCTCAGCTGAGCAGGGCCCCCTAGCCATCCCCTCCAAGGCAGTCATGTGAGTCAAGCCATCTTAGACTCTCTAGACCAGTCCACCTGACAACTGAATACCACTGAGTGTTGGCACTACAATTGATATCGTATAGAGCCAATGATTACCTCACCTAAGCCCTGCCCGGATTCCTGACCCACCAAATATGGGTCTATAATAAGATATCATTATTTTAAGCCACCCTATTTCAGGGTGGTTTGCTACCCAGCAATAGATAGCTGGAACATGAGTTTCTGTTGGCAAATATGATGGATGCTGAATGTCAGTTCTAGATTTAATAATGATAATTATTATTGTGTTGTGGCTCATCTATGCACCGGATACCATTCTCAACACATTTCATAAGGTTATCATTTAATCTTTGAAGATTATCATTTAATAACCTTATGAAGTTATTACATTATGGAGATTATTTCGTACGTGGCACAGAAGAGGAGATAGGAAACTTAAGGAGGTTAAGTTTCCTAATAACCCTATGAAGTTATTAGATTATGAGGATTATTTTATTCATAGTAAGATGAGGACACTGAGATGTAAGGAGGTTGAGAAGGTTGAGGAATAAAGAGATATCACAGTTACTAAGTGCCTGAGGCTGGGGGATCCAATTCAATTCATTCATAATGAAAACCCTAGCTCTGATATATTATAAATAATACTTTACGTTATAATGGGGAACTGATCTAATTAGTTTATGCAGTTTTACCCATAAGCAGACACATCAAACGTCTTTCCTGTTTATATTACTTTATTTAATTAATCTTATGTGTTTCTCTCATAAAAATCTGTCTTCAGTGTAGCTGACTTTAACTGACAATCTGCTCAGAGTTCTGTGGACTGAAACTGAGTGTAGGGCTGTATTTAAATCTCCTTTATGTCCTATCAAAGCAAATGTGCCATTTGTCCCCAATTTTCAAGGGCACTATACCTAATTCAAAATGTTTTAAAGGAAATATTCAATCCAAGCACCTTTATTTCCAAAGGTGACACACAATCAATGTTTATGGAAAAATCCCACTCATTGATATTTCATTTCTGCTTTACTGCAATGTTTTCTTTATCTTTGTGCTGATCCATACCACATAAATAGTGTTATAGTGAGTTCTCCTGGGATTTTCAGAAAGAGCCTTCTTTAAGAGGGTTACTGTTACCTAATTTTTTTTCTATAGAGCACCATTTTGTAACAATGATAAGAGCAATTGGTGATATTGATTAGACACTTATGATATACCAGGGAAAATTCTAAGCTCTTTATTTTTTTTTTAAAGATCAAGGTTTTTTTTTAAAGATTTTATTTATTTATTTGAGAGAGAGAGCATGAGCGGGGGAGCGGCAGGCAGAGGGAGAGGGAGAAGCAGACTCCCCAATGAGCAGGGAGGTTTGATGAGCTAGGTTTGATCCTAGCACCCTGGGGTCACGACCTGAGCTGAAGACAGACACTTAACTGACTGAGCCACCCAGGCTCCCCTAAGCTCTTTACATATATTAAAACATTTAATAAAGATCCCAGTGAATTAATATTCATAACACCTCAAATTTGTATGTACCTTTCTACTTTTTGGCCTCCTTTTGATTTCACATCTTCTGTTATGGCTTTGACCTTCATGATATGCCTGAAGGATAGACAAGTAATGTGACAAGAACGGTTGTCTACTGCAAACTAGGAGTGTCTTATTTGTAAGTGACCTAAATCTCTGTGCTAGCCATTATTCATTATTCACCAAAGTGCATTCTTGACTAGATTCAAGCATAAGAAGAAGTATATTTCCATGATATCTAGAAGTCAGTGGCCACGTGACTTGCTCTGGTCAACGATAATCTGAGCAGAGATGATGCGGGTCTCTTCCTGGTAGAGGTATCTAAGAGCCAGCACACAGTCCCCCCTTTCCTCGCCACCCCAGCGGCTGAAGCACGGTAATTTACCTACATGCACACCTCTTGTGCTGCAGTCGAAGGACTCTGACTCTTCCTCTTCCTCTGCAGAATCTGAATTACTAAGATGTGGGCACCTGCCTGAGGGCCACTAATGTACATGCTTAAGCAGAACAAAGGAACTTTTTTTTTTTTTTGGAAGCTCAGGTTTTTATTCGATAGTTCTAGGGTAAGATTTGAGAGTCTGCATTTCTTTTTTTTTTAATAATATTTTTTTATTATATTATGTTAGTCACCATACAGTACATCCCTAGTTTTTGATGTAAAGTTCCACGATTCATCACTTGTGTATAACACCCAGTGCACCATGCAATATGTGCCCTCCTTACTACCCATCACCAGCCTATTCCCCCCACCCCCCTCCCCTCTGAAGCCCTCAGTTTATTTCCCAGAGTCCATAGTGTCTCATGGTTCATTCCCCCTTCTCTTTACCACCCCCCCTTTCTTCTTCCCTTTCTTCTACCGATCTTCCTACTTCTTATGTTCCAAAGGAACTCTTACTGAGGCAGAAACAGACACAGATATTCTCACACAAGGTAATAAGTCTGGCGCAGGCTGCGTGGGCTCTTTATTTCTTTGTAAGCGGTGTTCCAGGCCCAAGGCCCATTACTATGTGGCCGAGCAGGTATAGAAACACTGCATACGTGAAACCGCCTTTCTAAATAGGTAACGTACCACCAGTGAACTGCCTAGCATGTACCCATTGCTATACTTTACTTGCTGTGAAGTGGGTCTCAGATCAGAAGCACTGCTGAGTGAATCCTATGATGATGGATAAGCATTCTGTAAGTTGATGGATCATAGTGCCGGCAGGAGCACTGTAGGCAGGGCACACATATCTGTATCCAGAGTAAGTGTTTAATCAGGTAAGAACAAAACATCGCCCCTTCGTGCTGGAAACGGTCCAAAGTAAGCAGGTAGCAGCTGGCTGATCACCATGGGGAGTGGTGTCAGATTGAGTACTCGGTGTTGGTCTTTGCTGCTGGCAGTTTGAGCACCAGCAGCAGCTGTGACTAAAGTTAGCCTTAGTGAGTTGAAGTCCATGTTGCTGAGACCATGAAAAACCTCCATCCCTGCCACCCCAGCCACTTTAGTCATGAATCCATCGGGCAATAACAGGGTGACTGGGAAAAGAGGCTGACTGGTATCCACAGAACAGGTCATTTTATCCACTTGATTGTTAAAATCATCCTCTGCTGAGGTCACCCTTTGGTGAGGATTCTTATGGGACAGAAATATCTTCTTCCTCTCCTTCTTCTTCTTCCTCCTCCTCTTCCTCTTTCTCTCCTTCTTCTCCCCTCTTGTTCTTGTTCTCCTTCTCCTTCTTCTTCCCCTTCTCCTTCCTCTTCTCCTTTTCCTTCTTCTTTTCCTTCTCCTTCTCCTTCTTCCTCTTCCTCCTCCTCCTCTTCTTCTTCTTTGCTTATTCAGAGATATCTATCTACATACCTCTTCCTCAAATTTTCTTATTATAGTTTTCTAGTCATGATTCTCCCAGCCAAACCTTTGGCCACAGCTCATGATTCATTATGATCATACACCAGCCATTTCTTCTTCTAAGGCAAGGGAACAATGGGTGTACTTCTTGACATTCTGATCCCTGGTAAGATTTCCTTTCACCATGGTCCTTCAGGAATGTCCCCTAAGGGGTTGTAGTGCTGTAACCATCCACTCTCAGGTGGTGGCTGCATTTTGTGCAGAACAATCTATAAAAACCCAAGTTTTCTCTTCTTCTGTCACCTGATTATAGGAAACCCCCTATGAGGCTAGAGATGCAGACTGGGAGAGAGAAGGCAATGTAGCAGGAGTGGGGACCATGGGCATTCGGGCTATTTCTTTATGTAATTTCTCTATGCCATCAGGGTCTGCTTGGGCTTGATTACATATATACCACTTCATCTGATGATAGAATGTTGCTGTATGCAGCCAGCTTTATGGCTTAGCGGGCCAGATAACACCTAGCTCAGGTTACATGGTAACTTGGTGGCCCATGATCAATTGCTCAGTCTCTACTAAGGCCCAATAGCAGGCCAAGAGCTGTTTCTAAAAAGGATAGCAGTTATCTGCAGAGAATGGCAGGGCTTTGCTCCAATATCTGGAGGGTCTGTGCTGTGATTTACCTATAGGGGTCTGCTAAGGATTCCAAACAGCAACCCTATCTGCCACTGACACTTCAAAGACCACTGGATCTTCTGGATCATATGGCCCAAGTAGCAGAGCAGTTTGTAAGGTGGCCTGGATTTTTTGCAGAGCTTTCTTTTACTCTGGGCTCCACTTAACACTAGCAGCTTATTGGGCCACTCAGTGAACGAGCAGGAGTAACACACCCAAATTAGAAATGTTGCCTCAAAAATCCAAAGAGACCCCCTAGGTGTTGTGCCTTTCTGGGTTGAAATAGGAGCAGGTGCAACAACTTATCCTTCACCTTAAAAGGGATATCACAACATGCTCCAAACCACTGGACACCTAGAACTCTTATTGAGGTAAAAAACGCATGATTTTTGTCAGATTTATTTCCTACTCTCTGATGCACAAATGTCTTAATAATAAGTCCAGAGTACTTTCTACTTCTTGGTCCCTAAGGCCAATTAATCAGCATAAGAGCACCCATGTAATATACTGGTATGATATTACATGGAAGGGAAAGGTGATCAAGATCCCTGTGAACTAATTTATTGCATAGGGCTGGCGCGTTGTTACAGCTCTGACGTAGGAGAATAAATGTATAATGTCCACTCCCCAGTCTTGCCAGCTGAAAGCAAACTGCTTATAGTTGTCCTTATTACAGAGATGGAGTAAAGGTATTTACTAAATCAATGGCTGATATGAAGCACCAGGGGATGTGTTAATTTGCTCAAACAATGTGAAGGAACATACGATACATCAGTTGGATTCACCATCTGGCTAAGCTAACAATAATGCATTGTCATACTCCAAGATCGACCTGTCTTCTGCACAGACCAAACAGGCAAGTTGAATGGAAACATGGTGGAAATCATTGCCCTTGTATCTTTGAAGTCCTTAATAATGGTACCAATCTCTGCAGTCTCTCCAGGAATGAAGCATTGCTTTTGGTGTAGTATTTTCCTAGGTAAAGGAAGTTCTACTGGCTTGCACTTGGCTTTTTCCACCATAACAGGCCTCACTGCACAGGTCAGGGAACCAGTGTGGGGATTCTGCCAATTGTTGAGTCCTAGATCTATTTCAGTTATGCATTCTGGAACTGCAGAAATAACCACGGGATGGGTTGGCAGACACACCGGGCCCGCTGTAAGAGGGACTGAGCTAAAACTCCGTTCATCACCTGACCTTTATATAGCCCCTATTCTGACTGTGAACTGCAGTAATGTTTTGGGTCTCCCGCATTAGTGTTAACTCAGAACCAGCACCCCATAGTCCCCCCAAATTCCAATTATTTCCTTTTCCCCAGTGCAGAGCTGCCCTGGTAAAGGCCATAGGTCCCTTTGGAAAAGGCTGGAAGAAAAATTAACAGTTCACACTTTCTTAAAGATTTATTTATTTTTTTGTTTATTTATTTAGAGTGCAAGTGGGGGGAGCGTCAGAGGGAGAGAGTCCCAAGCAGACTCCTCGCTGAGCAGGGAACCTGACTTGGGGCTCAATTTCATGATCCATGAGATCATGACCTCAGCTGAAACCAAGAGCGGTGCTCAACCAAATGAGCCACACAGGCGCCCCAACAGTACACATTTTTGATGGTGCTGGGGTTCTTCCTCAGGGGGGCCAGGCTACCTGCCATATAATTCAAAGGGTTCTGGGTTTATAAACTGGTTAATGTCTGAGAATTGATTGAGGGACTCTTACTCCCCGTTTTTGTGATTCAGGTTAGGCTTTTGCTCACTTGAGTTAGAACTCTTCTGCTTATACAGAACAAGTAAGAATTTAGTAAGCTTCCTGTTTCATTTCTAGGAATGCCAAAATCAACTAGTCCATACTATAGGTCTGAGTGAGTCAGACTATTCTGACTGCTGTTTTGATTCTTCTGTTCATTATCGTAATTACTGCCACCTTGCCTTTGACAGTTGAGTACCACCACTTGGCCCCTGTGGCTGGAAGATTCAATTCTTCTATTTGCATTTAGAATTCCCAATCCAGTGACCGCAATTCCAACTCTAAGGTCTGGCTTACAGAGAAGAGTGATCACAGAACTCCATAATGATACTCTCCACCCCTTACTCAAATTATTAATGAAAAGTATGTCTTTTGGACCCAGTGTGGGTAAGTAGGCTTAAATGACAAATCCACTCTAATATTCCAGCCTCCCTAAGCCTGTGACTTTTTTTCATTTATACCAACTGATCATGGGAGTTAGAGATGAAAGTCTGAAAAAACAACAACAACACATGCATGGGATTTTAGTAGTACTTAATTACAGCCTTATTACGTTATCTAATAAGGATGCCTTGGATAGTCATCTGAACCTGGAATATTTTTTTGTGGAAATGGGAAATAAACCCTTGCTGTTTTGTGTCCCTGAGATTTAGGGTGTATTTGTTTCAGTGGCATACTTTAACCAATTCTGATGGCTATAATCTTTTGATCTGTAAGATGCAGGATTTTAACTATGTGTTTCTAAGGTCACTTAAAATATTTGCATTCTATGATTTTCAGTTTCCCAAATTCAAATAGAGAAACTCAATCACATGAAAGCAAAATAACTATACCCAAGGCCACTCAGCTCATTAGATGAAATTCTGGGGCTAGAATCACGGTTTTCTAATTATCTACCCAGTAATCTTTTTCCATTAGACTGACTCATGCTCTTCTAAACTTAGCAATTCTTCAAAATAAACATTAAAATATAAAGCTTATTTGGGAGTGATTTTGATTTTGAAATTAATTGATTGTTATGACAATGTTTAGGATGTGTGATTTGAATATGCCAGAGTAGCTCATCAATAGTAAGTTTCAGACATAAAATTCAATCTAAATTCATGTTATTTACTTACTTTACACCTAGAAATTAGCAAGGAACTATGGGACATATGGAAGTATATGATGCGACCTAGGTAATTTCATTAATTTTTAACTTAACTAGCATAGGATATAATCACACAGAAATCACACCTTTAATTTGGTTAATATCAACATATTCATGCTTTGTCTTCTCATTGGAGAACAGCACCGCTCTAGGGTAGGGCTAATTAAGATGTAAATTATTAAAGACTGCTTCTTAAGAACTAGCAAATCAGAGTCCATCATCTATTAAGTCAACCATTCAAATTTGTCGTTTGAGAAGTTGTGCAATTACTCCTATGACACTGCAAGTGCTCTGAGCATTCTTGGATTTCCTCCTCAGAGTTCTTGAGGCCTTTTTGTGACTATTCCTTTCCTCCTTTGAAGGCACTATTGATTACTGGAAATGGCCATTCAGAGCCTTTTTATGTGAATTAAAAACACAATAGAATTGGACAATATTGCATTTATTCAAGTAATAAGTTGAAATATCTTACTTTGTGTCTTTCGTGGTTTGTAAAAGTGGTTTTGAAGGTAATTATTCAACAGGTATCCCTTAGAAATGTCAAATTATGTCAGAATCATTGGAATTAGCCATAGTATCCAACAGACTATATTAAGGTTAATCATCTAAAGATTGATTTAACTGTATGTATGCATCTGAGTATATATAGTATGAATATTGTGTGCAAGAATATGTGTATACGAGAGAGAGGGAGAGAGTCATTATGTCATACTTCATGAAAGGTGTTGTATCTATTCTTGAAGCATTTTGGTCTGACTTGAGGAGCCAAGAGATAAATGTATACAAAGCAAAATATAAGGAAGCCAGAGCCACAGAACTGCAGGTATTGAACCAGTGTGGTATGACGTCAAACAAGGAGGTTTCTTTCTTTAGAGATTTTATTTTATTTTATTTAAAGATTTTATTTATTTATTTATTTGACAGAGAGAGACAGCCAGCGAGAGAGGGAACACAAGCAGGGAGAGTAAGAGAGGAAGAAGCAGGCTCCCAGCAGAGGAGACCGTTGTGGGACTCGATCCCAGAATTCCGGGATCACGCCCTGAGCCGAAGGCAGACGCTTAATGACTGAGCCACCCAGGCGCCCCATAGAGATTTTATTTTTTAAAAGGCTATTATGTATTTATTTGAGAGAGATAGAGAGAGAGAAAAAGCAGGAACAGGGGGAGGGGCAAAAGGAGAGGAAGAAGAGACTCCCCACTGAGCAGGGATCCCGGATACAGGGGTGAGTGGATGGAGGGGTTCAATGCTAGGACCCTGGGATCATGATCTGAGCTGAAAGCAGACACCCAACTGACTGAGCTGCCCAGATGCTACTCTCTAGAGATTTTAAAGGAAACAGATGGATATTTATGGGTTGATGGGTTTGTCTGTCTTTCTTTTCTTTTTCTTTCTTTCTTTCTTTCTTTCTTTCTTTCTTTCTTTCTTTCTTTCTTTCTTTTCTTCTTCTTTCTTTCTTTTCTTTCGGCTATAGTATTGCCTGGAGGTAAAAAAAATAAACAAGATTAATATGAGGTCATTTCTACATCTTTAAAACTTTCTGAATGGGGCAAAATGAAAGGTAATATTATGGACTTGCCTTGGAAGACAAGTAAAGGCGAAAACAGAAGGACTCTGTGTGATCATTAACTGTACTCCTTCTTTAAGAACCAGTGTTCTGGAGAAGCAATAGAGGGGCTACCCCCTAAGAGTATAATTATGAGGATTTAGTGAGATCATGTATATAAAATGTCCAGCACAGAAATCAACATATGACTTATGCTCCATAAATATTAGTTTTATTTCCTCTGGCCATTTCGCACGTTTGCTGATTATTTGCATAGCTATGGATATAAGATGAAAATGAATAATTTAGCATTGATCTGCAGTATAATGAGGAAAGAAATAGAGAGGAGGTATGATCTAATCAAAATGAGTTAGTCATGATCCCTTGTCTTTGAAAAATAATAATATAGTAAAGTCATATTTATATCAAGCTCTTAACTTTTCATATCTGTGATTTTTCTTTTATCCCTTGAATAGCCCTAAGACTTTGGTCAGGCAAGTTATTATCATCATGTACTTGATGAGAAAATTAGTGGCTGTGACTTGCTGAAGTCATAAAACTATTTTGTACCAGAGTCTAAATCAAAATAGAGACCCCATGATTGGTGGACTGCCTGAAAGATAACTCCGAATTATCCTTGCCTCTTGGTATCTATGTCCTTCTATAGTATCTTCTTGTGTGAGTTGGACCTAGTGACTCATTTTCAATAAACGGATTATGATGAAAGTAATTGGTGTCTGTTCCAACATTAGGTTAAAAAGAGACTGTGGCTTCCAACTTAGACCCTCTCTTGTTCTCTCCTTTGCTTTCTCTGAGGAAATCTGCTGCCATGTTGTGAGTAACCCTATGGAGAGGCCCAAATGAACAAGAACTATTATGTCTGACCAATATCCAGCAAGAACCAAGTAGCCGAGCTCAGATCTTCTGAGCCTGACAAATGCCACGTGAGTGAGCTTGGAAGAAGCTTCTCTCCCAGTCACACTTTCCATAGAGACTAAGCAGAGCCTTGATTGCATTGTTGTGACAGATTCTGAGTCAGACGCAGCAACTAAGCCACTCCAACATTCCTGACTCAGGAAAACTGTGAGATGAAAAAATTTTGTTGATCTAAGTCCCTAAGTTTTGGGGTATCATGTTATACGGAATGAGATATCTAATCTACATGACTACAATCGCTTTACATTTCAGACATTAGTTCATATAGATTTAAATGATTAACCAATTGTTGAAGCTTTGGAGTTAAAGTTTTCTGACACTTAACTTTGTGACTTTGGCCAATTTTCTCAACCTCTCTATGACTCAGATTTCTTATCTATGAATGGAAATAATAAACATAGAAACTAGCTACAGGACAAACAAAAAATAAAATCTATATAAAGTGCATAGACTCGTGCTGGCCCATTGACAGTGCTCAATACATTTTGTTATTATCATTCTATCAATAATGTAGGAAGCACAACTGATACTGGAAATAAGTGCAGATAGAAAACTAATTAAAAAATGCAGCTGAAAATATGAATCAGCGATATTAGTAATATACACTGACGGAAGAACAAATGCACAGGATAATGTGGCAAGTAAAAGGACTGATCGTGAACTAGAAGGTATAAACCAAGGAGGTTCTGGCAGATTTTAGTGTGTTTTGATTTCTCTTTTAGAAAAGGGTATTATTCTATTGAATTATATTATTTGCCAGCTATCTTAAATTAGAAATCTCTTTTTGTGCCAGTTTATAGGCAATTTGTCACTTAATTATATACATGTTAATATTTACATTAAGACATTTTGTTAAATTTGTAGTACTTAGATATACCTGAATATATATATATACATCCATTTTTTTGTGAATATATTTAAGTATAAGTGGAAAAGTGTCAAAAGTATTAAATACATATATTTGGAGGAAGTTACATCTAGAAGCAGCTGATTTATGCTATCCCAAACAAGGAATGGTGTAAAAACAGTCAATGATGCTCTTGAACATAATCTGAGAGATATTACCAAGAACAGAAAGAACCCTTAGTCATAATAGCAACACTCTGAGGACAAACAGGGAGTATTCATGAGCAAATATTGAGATACAAGGTAGGACTTAAAATATATTAGAAGGATAATTTGATTTAGAAACTAAATCATATTTATTTATTTATTTATTTATTTATTTATTTATTTATTCATTTTTGAATAAGCATTATCACCTTTATTTTTTTAATTCCAGTACAGTTAATATAAAGTGTTATATTAATTTCAAGTGTACATACTATGATTCAACAATTCCATACATTATTCAGTGCTCATCATGGTAAGTGTATGCTTAATCCCCTTCACCTGCTTCAGCATTATTGCTTTTATTTATTTTTTTATTATTATGTTCAGTTAGCCAACATATAGTACATCATTAGTTTTTGATGTAGTGTTCAACGATTCTTCATTAGTTGTGTATAACACCCAGTGCTCATCCCAACACGTGCCCTCCTTAATACCCATCACCCGGTTACCCTATCCCCCTACCATCTCCCTTCTGTGACCCTCTGTTTGTTTCCCGGACTCCAGAGTCTCTCATGGTTTGTGTCCTTTTCTGATTTCTTCCCATTCAGTTTTCCCTCCCTTCCCCTGTGGTCCTCCATGCTATTCCTTATGTTCCACATATGAGTGAAACCATATGATAATTGTCTTTCTCTGCTTGACTTATCTAAATCACATTTTTAAAAAAATTAGTGGAATGCTAAACACTACCATTGTCATTTTCATTTTTTAGAGCATATTAAAAAGTGAATATAAATAATAAATATTTGTGCAAATATATAAAGTAAAAATATGAAGAATTATAATACAATAAGCAAATAGCATTTACCACTAGAGTTGTTTTTCAGCATTTTCTAGCCTGCATCAAAACTCATGAGCCCTGGGTGTTATACTGAACTGAGGAATCATTGAACATTATATCAAAAACCAATGATGTACTATACCTCGGCTAACTGAATTTAAATAAAAAGGAAAGAAAAGAAAAGAAAAAGAAAAAAAAAGAAAAAAATCAAAAACAAAAAACAAAACAAAACAAAAACTCTCGATTCCAAAACAATCTGTAAGATCTTTTCCAAGATGGACTTAGAAAAGCTGAAAATGATAATTGCTTTTATCAAACTTATTAAATAACACTGTATGTAAATATTTGTAAAAGATGCTATTTATATTTATGATAAAGAAAAGGTATCCTTTTTTCCACATATAATATCTAAAATCACTTTCCAGATAAAGATCCTTCTAAACCTTAATATTATCATGACACAGGATGGTTAATGCTCTAAATCTGCAAAAGCATATTTTCTAGCTTGGTTTTTTTGTAGATATTATTCGTGTGTATGTGTGTGTGTGTGTTGCTTTGATAAATAATAAGTCAATTGTTAGCGTAGCAATGCTTCAGAGAAAATGAATGCATATTAAGCCTATCCTTTGTTTCTTTCCTTTATTGCCTTTGTCATGTTTAAGTGCAAAAGACAGATAGTATTTCATGGTATTTAAATATCATCTAGGGATGAACATATCTAATGGGATAGAAATTTATGACCAGCTACCAAATTAGCGTCCACGATGGTCCCCTCTTATGCAAACCTTTATTGATTGATTTTAAGACCAAATGCTCATGTGTTTAATTTCCAGGAAGAAGCTTGGTTGGAATTTGATGTCTCTGATGCCCTGAGTGTCTTTCTTCAAGGGCAGTGAAAATGCAGAATAGCAGTGCCACAGAAAGCAGAAGTACTGTTTGACAAGTAAGAGCAAAGTAAAAAGCAAGATTATAGATATGGTGAGGTGAACACAGTTGCTGAAGCAAATCTTTCCAAGGTGAAGAAGTGAGACTGCTAGATGTTCCTCTTTGCTCCTCTGACAGTCCTAAGTGACTCAAAGTATGTCATCTACTGCTGCGTTTTTCAGATTCCATTTCTATTCTATTTCAGAACTATCTTGTGATATTTCTCCTATCATCTTCTCTTGCCGTTCTTAATTCTTTTGCCCTCATCTTTTTTCCTTCTCTTCCTCTTGTTTCTTTAACAAATATATTGGCTTTTTAAATTATAAGTGTAATACTTTCTTCTTGTTAAAGTAAAAAATACAAATGTATAAAGTAAAAAAATAAATAATGTCCCTTCTTTTTCTAACGTTATCCTCTGTGGTAACAAGTGCTAATACATTGGAGGTGTAACTTTACTTCATTTTATTCTAATTTCATACAAACATACAACGTGTATGCATATATATATATATTTTAAATTCTTGTTCTTTAAAAAAATTAAATTGTACCAAACACTGTGCTCATTAAATTCCTTTTTTACTTGCAAATGAAACTCCCTCCAAGTCAATATGAGCATTATAATTAATTTTTTTATAGAGGTGTAATATTCTATAGTCTGGAGGTATTATATTTTATTCAGTCATTCTCCACACAAAAATAATGCAATATGTTGATAGGATTTTACCACCAAAAAAATGCTTACTTCCATGCCAACATATAGCTGGTGCTTTTACTTCTATAGGATAGGTTCCAAAAGTGGTTAAAATATATTAACACTTTAAATTTTAATAGATACGTCAGATTAATTTTCAAGAAGATTTAAATAATGCGTATTTCCTCCATAAAACTCAGGATTCCCATTTCCTTATGTTCTGTATTATATATTCCCCATATCTTTAATTGTCTGCTAGTCTATTATATGAATACGTTTCATTTTAAAAACTAGAATATTTTTTTCATGACATCATTGAATTTTTCTTTCTCTGAAATCCCTGCTTTATTTTTCTCATTCTCATATTTTATTTTTAGTAATTTGCATTTTGTTTTTGATTCTAAGATTTTTGAGGAAATATACTGAAAATCATATTTTTCCCAGAAATTGTCTTTAAATTTTACTTATTCTACTCTCTGTCACAGATTTTATATATATATGTATATATATATGTATAGTCAAATCTCAATGTATTCTTCAGTGGATTTTTCTATCTTGCTTATATCATTTTCCTTTCTTTTTAATTTGAGGTAAATTTAAAGAAATTAGAATTATTAACCCAGATAAGAAAAAATATCAAGGACACTAATAGTTTGTAAATTATGACATTCAAATTATTTTGGTAAATTATATGTCTTACATGTATTAGTTTGTGTTGCTTTCATACATAGGAAGTTTAAGAAGTATAATTTTTTCTTTTTCTTTTTTTTTTTTTAAAGATTTTATTTATTTATTTGACAGAGATAGAGACAGCCAGCGAGAGAGGGAACACAAGCAGGGGGAGTGGGAGAGGAAGAAGCAGGCTCACAGTGGAGGAGCCTGATGTGGGGCTCGATCCCATAACGCCAGGATCACGCCTTGAGCCGAAGGCAGACGCTTAACCGCTGTGCCACCCAGGCGCCCCAAGAAGGATAATTTTTTCTTCTGTGTTATACATGAGGGATAGAAGAGATCACTAAATAAGGGAATGGAATGAACATCCAAGCCTGTATGGTTCTAAAACACATTCATTCAACTGCAACCAATTGTTTCCCAAGAACATTAAACTCATGTCAGATATTTAGGTCCTCACCAAATGGCTTGGGGTCAGAAACAAAGTAGAAGCTATATAAATAATTAGCATAACAGTGGGTACTGATTTTCCTTTCCAGCTGCCAAACACTAGGCAAGTAACTTAACCTCTATGACAGAATATTAAATTAGAATGTTAAAATGAAACTTACCAAAGCACCATATGTCAAAATGTAGTTTCAGACCATGGATACATTTTCAAAGGAGTTATTCAAAGATGGACACTGCAGAGTTTATAGATGCGTTAATCCATCAAGAAGATATAATACTTAAAAACGCACAGGCAGGTAGCAAAATCCCCAAACCCACAGAGTGAAATGACAGGATTGAAGAAAGAAAGAGACAATTCAATAACAATAGTGGGAGATATCAATGCCTCATTTTTTTAGAATTTAAATTTAATAGCCAACATAGAGTACATCATTAGTTTTTGATGTAGTGTTCAATGATTAGTTGCATATAACACCCAGTGTTCATTACATCATGTGCCTCAATACCTCATTTTTAATAAGGAATTATAATATGGAGAATATCAATAAACCAATAGAAGACTTCAACAAGACTAGAAAGCAATTACACATAATAGATATCTGTAGGGTATCTATAGAACACTACGCCTCAAAAGAACAAAATACTTTTTCTCCGAAGTGCACATGGAACACTCTCCAGCATAGACCCATATAAATCAATAAGAGAAAAATTGGGAAAATCACAAATATATGGAAATCATGTAACACAATCCTAAATGACCAATGCATCAAAGAAGGAATCACCAAAGAAATCAGAAAATATTTTGAGGCTAATGAAAATGAAAACACAACCTAATAAAACTTAGGAAATGCAGTGAATGGAGTTCTTTGAGAGAAATTTATATCTTCAAGTGTTTGTATTAAAAGGGAGTATCTCAAATAATAATTCTACCATAAGACACTGGGAAAAAGAAGAAAAAATAAAATCTACAACAAATGGAAGAAAGAAAATAATATGAATTGGGATAAAAATGAACAAAATAGAATACAGATAAGTGAGAGAAAAAAATGAATGAAAATGAAAATTGTTTCTTTGCAAAGATCAAAAAAATTGACAAAACTTTAGGTAGACTAAGAAAAAAGAGAACACTCAAATTACTAACATTGGAAATTAAAGAGTGACATTACTACCCACCTTAGAGAAATAAAAATCAATGTTAGGGAATATTATAAGAAACTGTATGCCAAAAAAATGAGATAACCTACAAGAAATGGACAAATTCCTAGAAAGGCATAAACTACTGTTTTGAAGAAAAGATTCACGGCAGCCATACTCTCAGTTTTGAAGTGGAAAAAACACTTTATTAATGTTATAAAGTAAAAACCTAGTGGAAAAAGAAAGAAGGGAAGAAAAATCTACACATAGATGAGGGCAATAGCAAGCAGTAAGGGAGAATAAGACCAAGTTACATCAGATTGGATACTTAGACATCCAACCTCTTTAGCTGGGGAAGCCCTGTGGAGACGGCCAGGCTGGAGTCCCCATGTAGAGGCCTGGGCGGAGCGTCCACCCCTCAACTGAGACTTCCAACTGACCATCCCCATAAGGGCCGTATTTATAGGGCAAATGACAGGATCTGAAGTTAAGCATGTGTTCGTCTATGTGTTGTTTGGAGCGAGCTGCATTCCTGGGTTATTATGTCTTTACATCTCCAAGGAGCATGGGCTAGATGTGCTTACCTCCCCAATCCTGGATTCCATTCCCGCGGCCAGCCTAGCCTGGAACCAGTGGGAAAGCCAGGCAAATTTTATAGCTTTTGGCATCCAGACCAGAAGGGCCAGTTCTGACCTGGAGGCCAGCTAATGTCCACTAACCAGGCTCCCGAGGTCACTCGGCAGCACGAGTCTCACAAACAACGTGCTTTGTTAGCCTGCCTGTGTACGTGCAGGTCTGGGTGGTCGGTTGTGCGGGAAAAATCACGGGAACCTCCATCCATATAATACAACCACCAAAAATCAATTTATGAAGAAATAGAAAATGTTAAGAGACCCGTAACAAGTAAGGAGATTGGCAATTTTTAAAACTTTTCATAAAATATTCCAGGCCCAGATGATTTCATTGGTGAATTCCACCAAAATTTTAAAGAACAATTAATATGAACTCAGCAAACTTTCAGAAAATATAGAAAAGGAGAGAACAATTCTAAAATCATTTTGTAAGATCAGTACTATTCTGATACCAAAGCCAGACCCCCCCAAAAAAAATCACAAAAAAGAAAAGTACTGACCAATATCCTTATTAACATATATGCAGAAATCCTGAGCAAAATACTAGCAAGTCAAATTCAGCAACATATAAAAACAATTATACTCTGTAACAAAGGGGGATTTATCCCAAGAATGCAAGGTTATTTATCATCTGAAAAATCAATTAATGTAACATATTATTTTAACAGAATAAAGCAAAAAGAACACATGAGAATTTCCATAGAAACAGAAAAAGCACTTGACAAAATCTGATGCTGTTTATCATTAAAACACGCAACAAAATTGGAATAAAAGGAAACTTTCTCAACCAAATAAAGGGCATATATTAAAAAAAACAACAACCCACAGTAAGCATTATACATACTGATGAAAGTCTGTGTGCTTTCCTCCAAGATCAGAAACAAGGCAAGGTCGTCTGCTTTTACAACGTCTATTTAACATTGTGCTAAGTTTCCAGCAAGGGCACTTCAGATAATGAATGAATGAATGAATGAATCCATCCACCCATCCACCCACCCATCTATGCATACATACATACGTCCAGGTATGAAAGGAGGAAGGAAAACTATTTCTATTTGCAAATGACATGATCTTGAATATAGAAAATCCTTAAGAACGCACAAAAAACTATTTGAAATAATAAAGGAGTTCTGAAAGGTTGAAGAATGCAAGATCAGTATGCAAAAATTATTTATTTTTTGTACACTAGAAATAAACAACCAAAATATGAAATTAAGAAATAGTTTCCTATAAAATAACATAAAAAAATAAAATGCTTAGGAAAATAAATCAACAGAAGATATATACAAAATATGTATTCTGAAAACTGCAAAACATTGTTAAAAAAATAAAAGAAGACCTAAGTAAATGGAAAGATTTTCCATATTCCTGGATCAGAAGAATAAGTATTATTAAGATAGCAATATTCCTCTAAATAATCTACAGATTCAATGCACTCCTATCAAAATTTCAGTTTCCTTTTCTGTAGTAATTGACAACACATTCCTAAAATTCACATGGAAATGAATAGTCAATGCAATCTTTAAAAAGAAGAACAAAGTAGGAGGACTCACACTTCCTGATTTCAAAACTTCTTACAGAGTTACAGCAATTAAGACAGTATGGTACTGGCATAAGTACAGACATATAGATCAATGAAACAGGATTGAGGGGCCAGAAATAAACTCTCATATTTATGGTCAAGTGATTTTCAACAAGGGTGCTATGACAATTCAATATGGTAAAAAAATAGTCTTTTCAACACATGGTAGTGGGACAACTGGATATCCATATGCAGGAGAATGAAGTTGGACCCCTTCTTTAAATCATATACAAAAATACCTCAAGATGGATCAAAGACCTAAATATAAGAGCTAAAAATATAAGGCTCTTACAAAATTATGAGTTTATCTTTGTGACCTGGGGTTAGGCAAACCTTATATATAACACCGAAAACATAAGCAACCAAGGAAAAAAATAAATAAATTGGACTTTGTCAAAATCAAAACTTTGTGCTACAAACAACATCATCAAAAAAGTAAAAAGGCAACACATATCATGGGTAAAATTTTTGCAAATCATGTATCTGACAAAGGATTTATATCCAGAATATATAAATAAAACTACAATACATTTTAAGAAGATAGATAACTGAATTTAAAAAAATGGCTAAAGGATCTGAATAGACATTGCTCAAAGAAGATATGCAAATGTCCAATAAGCAAATGAAAAGATACTCAACATCACTAGCTAAAAGGGAAATGCAAATCAAAACCACATGGGGTACTACTTCACATTCACTAGGGTGACTATAACAAAGACAGATAATATGTGCTGACAAGAACATAGAGAAATAAAAATTTTCATATATGGTTGATCAGAATGTAAAACAACATAGATACTTTAGGAAACATTTTGGCAATTCCTCAAAATATTAAACATAGAGTTACCATATGACCCCACAACTCAACTTCTATGTATATTCCCAGGAGAAGTGAAAAACATATGTCCACACAAAAAATTTTATACCAATGTTCATAGCAGCATTATTCATTATAGGCAAAATGTGGAAACAGCCTAAATCTCCATTAATTGATGAATGGATAAAGAAAATGTGGTGTGTCCATACAATGCAATATTATTTGACAATGAAAAAGAATGGAGCATTTAAACATCCCACCACATGGATAAACCTTGAAAACAGATTGAATGAAAGAAGCAAGTTACCAATGACAATATATTGTATGTTTTATTTAAATGAAATATCCAGAATAGGGAAATCTACAGAGTCAGAACTAGATTAGTTGTTGTGTAAGGCTGGGGCAATGAGGAGAAATGGTGAATGAATGCCAATGTGTACATTATTTCTTATAGGGGATGAAATGTCTTAGAATTTAATATGGTAATGGTTGCACAAGTCTATGACTATACTAAAAATTATTGAAGTGTATGCTTAAAAAAAAAAAAGAGGAGATACTAAAGAACCCTGTTAAAGGGCTTATTAACCACTCCGCCACATTGAGACTATGAAAAAAAAAATAATTTCAGAGCTAGAGATTGAGGAACTTTTCTTTGGTGAGAATTATGCCATGAGTCCCAGCCCCCTCAATTGCAAGGCAGCAGCTTTAAGTTGACTAATTCAGAAGGTTTATTAACATGTATCTGCAGGACTTTGGAGGACACAGTGGGCTTGGTTTCTGCAACAAGTTTGTTTAATCTAAAGGATGAAAATCTGGCTGGCTAGCCACTCTGATGATAGAAATAGAGGAGACCTTGCTCCTTTATTTAGGAATTGAAATCTCCAGAGTTTATTCAGGGGAAAAAATGTGTGAATGTCTCCCATTCTCCCATGGACCAGAGGTTAATCATGAACATGAAGAATCACTGGCCCTGTCCTAGTGAACTACCTTATCTGAAGGGCCAAACAGACCTCCACGGAGGAAATGGAACCCTAGTCAGACTCCTAGGACTGAAAATGAAAGAAGTTAGATTCCATCCTCTCAACCCACAGCATAGACATGTATTGGACCTTGTTTGACAAAGGAAATGTAGAAATGTCCTAAACAATGGGGGAAATCACCAGAACACCTATAAAAATGCCAATGAAAGTACTCTTAGTTCAGTCTGGTATGACAAAAATATCATAAACTGGGTGGCTTATAAACAACAAACATTTATTTCTCACAGTTTTGGACGCTGGGAAGTCTAATATCATGGTAACATCCGATGAGAGCACACTGCCTGGTTCATAGCAAGAGCCTTCTAGCTGTAACTTCACATAGTGCATAGGTGGAAGGGGTGAGGGAGCTTTCCTGGGCTTCGTTATAAGGACACTAATCCCATTCCTGAGGGCTCCACCCTCATGACCTAATCACCTCCCAAAAGTCCCATCTCCTAATACAATCATATTGACAATTAGCTTTCGACATATGAATTTTGGGGGACGCAAACACTCAGACCGTAGCAGACGTATTATCTTAGAACCGGCAGTTATATTCAAGTTGAAAGAGAAGGAAAAGCTGTGCTAACCAGAGAAATGGGAGAAACCAAGCAAATGTCCCTTATCATGTAACCCCTTTCTGCCAGCTATGGGCCCAAACTACAAAAGGAAAGAAGCTTCAAGTTTAAATCAATGTCAGGGCTTTGATGATTACTTGGGACCAGAAATTCTAGCTATTGAATTGATACTGTGTTTTGTGACTTAAAGTCATTGTAGAATTTTCTTAAGAGTGGCCAGAAAAACTAGTCTAAGTTTTCATATACGAGCAGAGAAAAATAAAAGTATTTAAAAGATAGTGGGGGACACAATTGAAGTTGTTCATAATTATATCCCACTAGTCATGCTTTTTCAAATTCTAAAATGAGAATAATATGGATGGTATGCCATCCATAGAGTTGCTGTGATAAATTTCTCAACTGCTTAACAAATTATGAGTACTTTTAATTGATGCTATTACTACCACCTTGCTTTTACAATTGTTCACGTATCTTCTAGAACAATGATGTTGGACATAATTTCTCCTGTAGATAGGAATGTTCTCTGTACTGTCCAATGAAGTTAGCCACCAGCCTCACGCAGCTGTTGAGCACATGAATTGTGGTCAGTGCAACCGAGGCACTTAATTTTTAATTTCATTTTAATTAATTTAAATCTAAATATAAATAGCTACATGTGGCTAGTGGCTACTATATTGGGCAGCTCAGATCTAGATGTTTAACAAAGGAAAAAGATATGGGTCAGAAAAGTAGATTGTAAATTCAAGCCTAAGTTCAGCCAACAAGGAAGACCGTTCCAACCAAATTGTTGTTCCTTAGTGTAAATGGTGATGCTGGGAAAAACTCACAATGAATCAGAAGCAAGTAGAATTGTAATTTATACACAGTTTAGGCTTGTGGGCAACAAGAATAACAGATATACCTATATACACCAAAATTTGCCAATGCTAAATATATTCAGGTAACTTTTTGACATCTAGTCTGGTTCATTAGTATGGATAATAACTTGTGAGTAGAGTTTAAACTAGCTATTTTCTAATGATGCAAACTGTTACACATTGCATCTTACTAAGAGAAGCCCCACCATCTTATTCTTTATGAATCTTACATAAAAAAGATGTGTGTCCATCTGATCAGAACATGCCAGCACAAACCTGAGAAAGGTTCAGCGCAGTTCCTCTGTACTATTAGGGGAGGTTACAACCTGGTAAAGAGAAGGACATTTTCCTGCCTTTGGTAAATGTCCTGACCTACTCTGACCTACTCTTTTCTATAGCCAAGAGGAAAGTTCACTTTAGTAAGCAAGGTAAAAAGCCCTGGAGTGAGAAGGCAGAGTCAGCAGGGTTCCACATTGAAGTCTGCAGACTGGAAGAAAAGACTGGAACACATTTAGCAATACATTCAAACCATGTCAGATGTGGAGGGAAGTCTTACCTAAATTAGGCAATTATGGCTTTCTTCTAACTCAATACAGAACCAAATAGCTGCGTACAGTGGTATTTACTGGTGCTGTCGCATTAAAGATTTACGCCCAACTGTGGCATCTTTGGTATAACGGATAGAAGAGCTTAAACTTCATTTTTTATGAGTAATGTTTGAAATCGCTTTTGCTCTCCCCCCACCCCATCTAACCCCATTTCACCCCCATGTGCACACTGTTCCTTGTGCAGAGCTGGCAGTGCAACCTCTGCTTGGGGATAGGGCAGCTGTAGAGAATCTCTAATATTCTAGATCCAGTCTAAGCTAGAGACTGCCTACTATATGTAGCCTGAACTTGATCAGATGCTGTGGCAGCTGATCACAGAATCAGGAATATTCGCAAAACAACATGAGATTAGAACTGCTTAAGACGTTAAATGGCTGTTATAAATATATATTTGTACAGCTCATCTAGCATTTGTAAAGTGCTTACTATATATGTGGCACTTTATATGAATTGTTTCTCATAAATATCTTTATGAGATAAGTGATATTTTAGCCCCAATTTACAAGGAAAGAAACCAAGGCTTGCAAAAGACTAAGTAATAACATGCTCAAGGGGACATAATTAATTATTGATGGAGGTCCTGAGCCATTTGTTAAGCACAATGCAATGTGTTCTCTCTGCTATAGAATAGAATTCTCCCTATCAATCAAAGTGAAAGGCGGTGCCATCATCTCCCTGGGGTTGTAGTGATCTACTGATATATGAAAACAGTGTTCTGCTCTCTATAAATATAACTTGTATCTAACCTAAATGCTCTTCTCATCTCCTCTTTTTATTATAATGAACATAGAGGCACCTGGAAGAGAAGGGGTGAACTTGCTAATGTTGCAACTCTGTGAGGTCCTTATTGGAAACTAACCAAAGGAGCAAGAAACAACATCCACGAGCATTTGAATCAAACACTCTGACTTCTGTGCCAATGGGCAAGTAGACTCCAGGAATGGGATATTCCACAGTCCAGCTAGCAGAGACATGTTTCTTTCTTTCTTTCTTTCTTTTTACCAGGTCAGTTTGTGGCACCCGACACCTGGATCCCAGCATCCTAGGTAATAGCTCGTCTCCAATGTCCCACCTGATGGGAGCTGGCACCAATCTTCAGATGCAGCTACACATATTCTGACAAAGGACTATGATCAACAAAATGACACATCCAAACATCTTTAATGTGTGTAGATTTGAGCCTAAATAGACCAGAGCTCAGGAATTTACCTTTTACTATAAGAAAAAAAAAAAAATCCCTCGTTTCTTCATTGTCCACATTTTTTGTCTTCCTTTTGAATGTCTTTTTACCCATTTTTTTTTTCAATCACAGGAACCCATCAGGTAATTTGGGATCAATAGCAGAAACCAGACAGTTTTCCCTGGCGCCCAATTTGCCCCACATTGAGCTTACTTCAATGAAAGAACTTGAAGACATGATTCTTATTCAGCATTGTACCCGAGCAAGGCAGAGAACCTATGGGCAACAGAAAGAAGAACACACTGAACACAAGTCACAGAACTGGCTTTTGGTTCCTGCTCTGTGTTTAATCAGCGAAGTGCCTCTGGCCAAGTCATTTAATCTCTTTGATTTGTGGTACTTTTAGTTCATAAAACAAGGGTATAAAAACTAGGACAATCACTTAAATCTTTTAAAACCCCAACTTTCTATGAGTTTAAAATCTTAAGATAAAATGTTCCCTCAATATATGTCCAGAAGTCATGTTTTCACTAAATCAGTATCCTCATTCAATATATTAGTGCTTCAAAAGCTAGCTGGACAGCCCTCTTTTATGAAGCTGTGTTTAAATGCCTATCAGGATTCTTTGTTGTAAACAATAGACCCTATGCTAGCTACATCAAGCAGACGAGTATATTAGGTTTAAGCAGACAAGTATATCAGGTTAGAATTTCCTGGAGGGCTACAGCCAGACTAGGAAGTTACTCCTCTATGACTGATGCCAAACCACAAAAGGAGAGGGCATTGGCGGAAATGGGTAGAAGTAAGGCAAATGCAGGTGCAGACTTCATTAGTGAAAAAATTGCCTGCCACTGCATCTATGCACCTAGGATATGGGGACTGGTTCCTGGGGCACTGGCACCTCCACTCCCGCCCCTGCCATTGCAGAGGATGTCTGCATGGAATGTGTGGTCCTTTTTTCATATTGCTCTCGCCCAAATCCGTGTTTCCCTGGGGGCTCCTCATTGTCAGCAGCTTGGCCATGTGCCTGCACCCAGCTCCAGAGAGGCTGACAAATAGTTTTCTGACTTGTACTTTGGAAGGTCAAGGATTTATAATGTGAGAAAAAGGAACAAGAGTAAGGAGGTATAGATATGTTGTTCAGCCACAGTGAAGGACTCTTCTTTATCGCTGTGAAAAAAAAAATTGCTCTTGACTTCCTTCTCCAGACTGAAGTTTGTTTTCAAAAGTGTTAATATTAAGTCAACATTATAAACACGGAAAACTTTCTTAGATACGTTAAATGAAACTCTGCCTTTCGAAAGAGAAGATGGTTATACAAAGTGCAAAGTTTTTTTCTTGGTAACATGAGATTTTTAATGTAAATTCAAATATTATGAACGTGATTACATAGCATAAGGGAACTGATGTCTCAGTATCTTCACCCTTAAAGGTACCTGTCATAAAAGAACTGATCATTTCTAAATCTGATTTCATTTAGTGGACTTTCTTCCTTTTCTAATTATTGTGGGGGCTATGAAATATCCCAGAATCAGATATATCTAAGTTCAAATCCTAGCAGAGGAACCTTGGGCATTCTAATAACATTTCTGATGGCTATAAGAGATGATGAATGTTAACATGGTTCATGGAGCCTGATGCATTGTAAGTACTCGTTGAATGAGAGCTGGTAGTGTGACATCTGCTTTCTTTTCCCTGACTTTTCTGTTCATCTGCCTAACATTACTTTTTCTGATCATGCCTGCCTCTCACTCTGTTAGTTCAAACTTTTCCTCTTTGCTGCTTCCACTCTATTATGAGATTTCTTTTTTAAGAACATTAGGTTAATAGCTCTTTAGTTTATTGATTACTCAGGTCCAAATTCTGCATCAGCCCTGTGCGTCTTTATGGGGAATGCTATAAAGGAATCCCACGCCCTACCAATCAGCCTGCATTGTGCTTGACTTCTTGATTTCAAACCTTAATTGCTCATCACTTCTGTTTGGGGTTTCTGGAAAAGCTAGGCTGCCCCGTAATGCTTTGGAGGTAGATTCTAATGTATAATTAAACACCTAACTAGGCAAAGGTTAAAGTGAAAAGAACAACAACAACGAACACTTTTTCTCTCCTCATTAGCACATAAGAAGGAATTTGGAGCTAGAGAAATTTTTGATTCCTAGCCAATTCATTTATTACTCAAGATCCTTAGGCAAGATGGTTAACTTCTTTGAAAGAGTTTCCTGATCTGTAGAATGGGAGTTCAATTGCTGACTTGCAGGGTTGCTGTGATGATTAGAAATGCGCCGCTTTCCTAGGGCAGCACCTAGCATGGAGTTGATGTCCCACGAATGCTCGCTGTCCCCATCATTGCAGTTGGGAGCAAGCCAAGGGACAGCGGTAGCCTCCTGAGAAGTGGATGCTGATTAGAAAGAGGTGGGAAAGACACCCCAGAGAAAATATCATCTGCTGCTGCTCAAGGTCAGTCCTGTCAGCCTGCCAGGAGGCAAAGACCTTTAATTTCATGGTGTCATTTTCTCTTCCTGAAAGTACAGTCTGACATATATTTGCTTTTTAAATTGAAGTGAACTAAAATTAATCTCATTATGGGACTCTGATAGTCCTTAAGGTACTTGGAGACTCCTGAGTGTCACAAAACTAGGATCAAAAACCCTGGTAAAATGCCAGCAGGAGAAGCAAAGGCAGCTAAGTGGACGGATGCCTGTGGGGCCAGGGGTGAGGGGGCAGGGGATGTTTATGTATAATTTGACTCCTTTTGACACTTTGTCAAAATATTGTGGCTCAAACAGACATTTAAAGCCTGATTATTTTTGAGAAATCCTTAAAGACCTTCCTTGTTGTTTCTTAGTGGACAGCTTATATTTTTGAGAGCCATTTAAATGCTATTTAAATGTTATTTAAATATTCAGTAGAGGGCCATTATTAAGCATTAATTTGCACACATACTTTGGGCAACCATGCATTCTGGAGCTGTTCCTGGGCTTGATGTGTAACCGCTCAACATTAAAGGACAGAAGGTACGAATAAAGTATGATCTGGGGTGGCTGTGCTCTCCAGACGAAAAAGTCTCTGCTTTTCCTTAAGAGCAGGAGTTGAGGGATAGCTGCCGATAATGTTGAATCCTGGGAATCTGTTTTTTTCTGGTAAGACCTTCCTGTCCCTATGTGATAGCTTCCCCTGATTAGGCTTTCTGTCTTCCCCCGGGTTTGCTGGCTCTTTGATTTTCAGTGGATGGTCTACTCGCTGCTCTGATGTCCCGAATCTCTGTAGCTTTAATCTGTGACTTCAGGACACTTTCTTGCTCATATTTTGAGGGTTCTAAAGCTTCCTAGAGAGGAAGCCATTAAGAATGACATTTATCACATACTTTAAAATATTTGTGCAGCAATTTTGCTTAAACGTGTCTGAAACAGTCGCTCTGAATTGAAGCCTCTGTCTTAAGTTTAGTCATTTTCATTTTCTTGACTTTAAGAGCCATTGTAACATCTTGACTCCATAGATACAGCTCTTCCCAAAGAAGGAAACTAGGTCCTTCTTTTCTGTACTGATCCTGAAGATTCTTTGTGGGCTTGGCCCTCTTGCCCGTGACATTCTGTGGTACAAGTATTCCAGATGTCACTTCCTTGTTAGAAACAGCACAATTCACCATATGTATCCATTCCTTCTACTGGAAGACAAAAAAGCAAAGCAAAGCAAAACAAAACAAAACAAAAACCCCCAAAACATGGCCTCTCAGGGCAGATTCCTGAGGTTTGTTAACTTTTTATTCATGGTGTGATCCTTGACAAGCCACTCTGAGCCTTACCATGGTCCTCTGTAAAAATTATTCTCTTAATAACACCCACCCTAGAGAGTGTGATGATTCAATGGCAGCAACCCATATAAAGCATATACAACCAAGAGAGAACCTGATTTGACCTGAGTATATGGAGAACAGGGTGAATGCATCAGGAGATAAAGATCTGCCCTGATTCTTCCCTAGTTGAAGATTTGCCCCCCTTGACTTGACTATCTAGTGCTCAATGTATGCCAGGCACCAGGAAAAGTGCTTTAAAGACTTGCATCTAGGTCTGTTGGACATCACACATTATTAACTTCTATATTCATCACCCATGTCCAGGGTAGGTATAGAGATATAGATTTAGAAATACGTTTACCAATGTATATTTATTCTACTTACTGTTGGTTGTTCTGACAGTCTGTCTGTTCCCTGCCCCATCGCCTGGAGCTCTTGGGACCTGCCAACCACCAGAGAGCTTGCTTTGACTTGAGATTGTCCTGTTTGTCCAGGGCAAGATAGAAGTGCCAAAGAATTGACAAATGACCCGCCACCTCCTTGGAGCCTTCCCTTGGCTGGAGCAGGTGTACAAACAGCCTAGTTCTCTTGTATGGGTTGTGTGGGATAACCCTGAAGCAGGATCCTCACTGACTCAGAATTGCCCAGTGGGATTATACTCCAGTTACCCATTGTGGTAACTGAATTGGTAACACACACTTTATTTCTTGTATTCCCTTCCTATCTCACCAACCCACTCCACTATTCCTTCCAAAGAAATGACTTGCACTCAAATCCCTTGTTTCAGGGTCTGCTTCTCGGGGAAACTGAACTAACAATGATGTTACCAGAACAGGACTTGTTGTGAAAAGGTCACAGAGAGTCAGATCCTGGCACTTGGTACATATTTGTACATTTCTTTGTTGTTTTTCTTTTCATCCATTGATTCATTTTTTGAAGTTAGTGGGTCGGTGTATCATTTCACAGATCCACAGGGTTTCAGACAGCAGCCCAGCAGGCTGGCTGAGAGAGGCACAGCCCTGAGAGCTACAGCTGTTGATGAGAAAGGAAGCTTTCTGGTGGCCTCACTGGCTCTGGCTATCCACTGCCACAGCATAGGAGGTAAAATGTTGTTATGATTTTCTTTTTAAAGATTTATTTATTTATTTGAGAGAGAGAGAGCAGAGGTGGGAGGGAGAGAGGGAGAGGGAGAGAAACTCTCACGCAGACTCTGCACTGAACAAGGAGCCCAACGCAGGGTTCGATCTCATGACCCTGAGATCATGACCTGAGCTGAAACCAAGAGTTGGCTGCTTAACTGACGGAGACACTCAGGAGCCCTTGGTTTTTGTTTGTTTGTTTGTTTGTTTGTTTGTTTTTTAAATAAAGGCCTTTCTCCTCAGAGTTTACTGAACTTGCTACCTTTTTTGTACTTTATTATGAGTGGCTTCATGAAGTGGATCTCAACCTGGAATGACTTTGGTCCTAGAAGATGTTTGACAATTTCAGGGGATATATATATTTTTAATAATAATTTTTTATTATGTTAGTCACCATACAGTATATCCTTAGTTTTTGAAGTAATGTTCCATGATTCATTATTTGCATATAACATCCAGTACTCCATGCAACAATGCGTGCCCTCCTTAATACCCATCACCAACTTGTCCCAATCCCCCACTCCCCTCCCCTCTGAAGCCCTCAGTTTTGTTTCCCAGAGTCCATTGTCTCTCGTGGTTCATTCCCCCTTCTGTTTACCCCCCTTCCTTCTTCCCTTCCTTCTCCTACCGATCTCCCTATTTTTTTTTAAATTTTAATGTTTTTTTGTTATATTATGTTAGTCACCATACAGTACATCCCTGGTTTCCAATGTAAAGCTCGATGCTTCATTAGTTGTGTATAACACCCAGTGCACCATGCAACACGTGCCCTCCTCACTACCCATCACCAGTCCATCCCATTCCCCCACCTCCCTCCCCTCTGAAGCCCTCAGTTTGTTTCTCAGAGTCCATAGTCTCTCATGCTTCATTCCCTCAGGGGATATTTTTGACTGTTGCGACTGGGAGGGGATGCTACTGGCATCTAGTGAGTGGAGGCCAGAGGATGATGTTATTAAATATTCTACAATGCACAAGACAGCCTCTCATCACAGAGAACTATTCAGCCCAAATGTCAATAGTGTTGAGACTGAGAAGTCCTGAATAGGGAAAGAGAATATGTCAATCCGAACTGTAACCTCTTGGAGAAGGGTGGGAGTTATTTGTGTTTGAAATAAGCCCTATGACATCACGTAAGAGAATAATAGTTTCTGACAAAGCAATTCAGTCTATTGCAGCACTGATCCAGGGGACTTTATGCAAAGACAGAAATCTATATCTGCACCGTCCACTATGGGAGTCACTAAACCCACTTGGCTATTGAGCATTTGAAACTGAGGAATGGAATTTGTAATTTTATTGACTTGTAACTAGCTTAAAGATAAAGAGTCACAAATGGCTAGTGAGTACCACATTTGAAAGTGCAGGAGTCAGAGAGACCTGAGTTCGAATTGTGACTCAGTCATTTACTTAGTGACTATATGACCTTGAGCAAGATATTTGCCTTCTCCAAGCTTCTGTTTTATCATCTGTACAATGCAGATAACATTGGTACATCTCTTGCAATACCGTTGTTAAGGATTAAGGATAAAATATATAGCACGGCATTTGCATATATATGTGTTCAATGAATTATTAATTTTATATGAACTGTTAATATTCACCTAGTGAGGCTTCTTTCTACACATCAGCCAGCCTTAGCAACAGGAATTGGAAAACAGTTAAAATTACATACTCCCTTCCCAGAGTCCTGAATTCTCAACCCTATTTATGTTTGTCTCTGGATTTAATTCTGAGTCTATTTGTCTATGTATGTATGTATGAATGTATCTACCTATTCACCTAGCTATCTAATCTATCATCTATCATATTTTAATTACAAATTGTCTAGTTTTAACCCATCCACACACAACCGTCCCTTCTATTTTATTTTGATTTTATGTTTGAACCACACTGCCAATTTACACTCTACTTTAATTATGATTCTGCCTCCTCCAACACTGGAAACCTGGCATGCATTTTGAGACCTTGGGTAAAGCTCTTCCTTTTTCCTCCTCCTGACACCTGCCTCCCATGGAACAAAGCCATTTGTAAATGTTTTCACACAACTGACCATGACATTTATGGATACGGTTTTAGAAAGGCTGTTGGAGAGTTGCATTTAGAAAGAGTAATTAAAGTAAAACTTTGTCTAGAGTTACTCAACAATTCTTGATACTGCTTGAGAAAAAAGGGTCATCCTAGTTAATTTGAAATATACCTACTTCATGTGGGTTTTATGTAGCTCATATAGTGTTCCCATTATTCAGAAAGCAATGGGAATGAATGATCATTCAGAAGACATCATAAAAAACTATTTAAATGTATGTAATAGTTTAGCTTTATGTGCACATTTATTAGCTTGTCTGTGAATGAATACGTGAGAGAGAAAGAAATCAAGATGCAGAGAATGTTTTTGCTTTTTGGGGGTTGGGGGAGGGTATAAACCAATATATTGAGTAACAGTACATTAGTTCATTTAATTCAACAAACATCAATAACTCCATGACTTCTGCAGAATAAGGCATTTTGTAAGAATGATGCCTTGAATACTGGAGTCATAATAAAACCAGATATCTTGAAGATGCACACTCACACACATGCACACAAACGCATACACATACACTGACCCACATACCACACATACAGACACATGCAAGTATATTTGAATAAACAGTAAAAGAGAAGAAAGAATACAGGGTTGAAAGAAGCACAGACATTTTTAAAAGTCAGCACTAGATAGGATTTCCACTGTCTCTTCTCACAAATTTCCATGAGGGTTGTTTTAGTTTTAATATTTAAAATGTTATATATTATGTGTGTTTTTTTAAAAGTGAACACTTAAAAATTATGTTCTTACTAAAGACATCTCAGGGGACGCCTGACCACGCTGGGACAGTGTGGGTGTCGGTATGCTTAATAGTTGCTACAGGAAAAAGAAAATGTTTAGCATGTAATGCACAAAATCAAAGTTATTGAGTAAAAGGCAACATTTGCTATTCTTTAGGAAAATTGGCAACATCAAAAATACACACTGTGCATAATGAAAACCAAGGAAGTATGTTATTGGTTCCATTAAATTTATTCAAGAACCAAAAGAACAAGTATGGAATTAACTGCATTGATAAACACTATTTCATAATGAATACTGCAATTTAGAAAGACAGCCCTTTAGCCAATTTTTACTTTTGAATCATTGCCATTGTTAATCAATTACACAAATTATGATCAAAACAAAACATTTTTATTCAATTTATGTAATAATGTGGGCATACTACTGAATACATATTCTTTAACTTTGGATATTTCTATTTTTTACTTTCTATATTCTCTTTCCTATAGTAATAATTTAATAAGAAATATTGATTGGGTATTTATGGTTTATCAGTACTGTTCTAGTGTTGATTTGAAAACAAAACAAACATATAGAACTAAATGAATATGTGGGTGTATTGAATAGATTTTGAGAGCATTGAATTGAATTTGTTTTTATTCAAACATCACAAGTGGTTAGATGGGATATGATTTCTTTGGAGACCATTGTTCATGTTTTATATATTCCTATTTGCTTTTTCTTACCTGATGAATGACCAACCACATTTTTATTGCAACGAAATTTCACTACTATAGAAAGTTCCTGAAGTAGAATGGAGGGATAAGTAAATAGATGAATAAAATAAATAAATAACACAATAGTACATATTATTTAAGAAGTATAAATCAAGATGTGATTGCAGATAAAGTTTCATTTGGCATAATGACAAGGAACAGAGACATTATGACTTTAAATATAAATTAAAGTAATATTTATTTAAATATTTTTATCAATTCTTAACAAACCTTTAATGTAGTATCAAATACTTTTAGTACAATTTTTATTGATGGCATAATATGCTCCTTAAGTGACATGACTGGGGAACAAAGTATTTTAGTTCATTAAATTTTCATGGGAAATAAGTATTTTCACGTTTATGTAAGGAAACTGTCTAGACCAAGGGTGTTGCATGGTTTGGTGTTAAGATGTGTGCGTTTGAACTCTCTCATACCTGTGGATGAATCTCGATTTTTTGGCATTGTAAACATATCATTTTCTACAACATAAACTCTTTAAACAAGTATCATACACTTCCATTAATAGCCATGATGTTTTAACAAGGACTGGACTTAACTTCTTAAAAATCTAGGAGGTAGGACAAAATATATGTAACTGTCCTCGAAAGAAAGGAACAAATAAGGTGTGTTCTATTTTATGTTGGCTTTCTACATAATAGCTTTTTGAATTGTAGGATGAGGGGGAGGAACCTGAAAGTCCAGTGGATTAAATTGAGAGATGGGGATCTGAGCACAGGGAAGCGGAGGTCACTCTGCAGGCTGCAAGTCAGAGTTTTGGAAAAGAGGGAGTACATAGCACATTGGTGGTCACTTGGGGCAAGGCATGGGGGTGTTGATTGCTTGTTTGGTAAGGAGCACAGGGAATGTTTTAGAAATGATGTCTTTCTAATCTCGATGGTGATTGTGTATACATTTTCAAAACCCATCAAAATACACAATTAAAAATGACACAGTTCATTGTATATACATTATACCTCAATAAATTTGATTTTAAAAAACATTTGTAAAATTGGCAAGACACAGTTGGAGGAGAAAAACATTTGATTTTAGACTCTGGAAAGATTTAATTCAATTTTTTAAAAAAATAATTAATATCCAAATTGTATAGGGTAATCATTTTAACAAAAATTCTACATTTACTGAACGCTTAGCATCTTAGATGCTTTGATTTAAATATTTGGTATGCACGAATGCATTTAATCTTCAGAGGAAACCTATGAGGTAAGGAATAGTATGATTCCCATTTTATAAATGAGGAAACTAAGCATAGGAAGTAAGCACAGGAACTAACCCCAGATTTCACTAACATTAAGTGATGGAGTCAGCATTCATTCCCTGGTATTTTGGCTGTTCTTCTAACCAGTGTATGAGTCCATAAAGTGTGCTGCCTTATTGGGTGCTGGGAAGACAATGCTGAGCAGAAATAGATGTAATATAGTGAACAAGGCAGAGATTAATTGAACAGTGAAAAAATATATGGGAAAATGTCATCTAGGTAGTAAAAAATCCATTTTGAAGCAAATTTAAGATACTATTTTGTAAATATGGAAACATAACTAATGATAGCAATATGATTTTAGCCAAAATTACTGTGTTAATCACTGCCAGTGACATTACTAATTAGCAGACCTGTTTTTTCAGAAAGCATTTTTTACAATGCATATTGAAATCTTAAGTTTTAAATGAATTTATACCCAGTTATTTCATGGTAGGTAACTCAGCCTAAGAAAATATCAACTGGGAAAGGAAATAACTCTAAGCATAAAATGTTAATTGTGTTTTCTTTTAATGACAGTGAACAATTATAAATATTGTTTTACTCTGCCCAGAAGTATAATACATTGCATATCCGTTAAAATCATAGGTATAAAGATTATATAGAGAAATGAGAACAGGCATGATTTAGTCACTAACCCAAGAAAGATTACATGTGTCAGAGACATCATTGTACATACTGTTATGGATTGAATCATGTCCCCCAACCCCAAAATTTATATATTGAAGTCATAGCCCCCACTACCTCAGAATATGACCTTATTTGGAGATAGGGTCTTTACAGAGGTCATCAAGTTAAAATGAGATGAAAATGGATTAGTGTAGGCTCTAATCCAATATGACTGGTGTCCTCATAAAAAGGACAATAAAGTTCAGTTTAAACTACGTAGTCCATGGCACTCCGTTACGACTGTCTTAGCAAATTAATACACGTGCTTGGTTAGAGACTGATTGTAGCTGTTGATTGTCATTAGTGCTATTGACCAAATATTTATAGCTCTTCTCTTCTGGCACATATAGGATATGACTGCTTTCCTCTTGGGGATAGGGATGACAACGTGCTTTTTCGGGCAATGAAAGGTGAGCAGACATAACACGTGTGTCACCTCAGGGAGGTGTTTCATGAGTCTTATACTTCACAATGCCATGATGCTGGTAACCTTAAAGATGGTGACGACTTTGTCAGTAAAAAGTGCATGGAACAGCTGACCTATGATGTGCCCGTAGTGTGAAGAGGAAATAAACCTATGTTGTCTTAACTCACTAGCTCATCCCAAGTAAAATGACTATCAGGACATAGGCTTTGCTCACAAGAATTTTAGTCTGTGTGAGTGCTGTAGAAACAATCAGATGATTATAATTGAACATTTTTAAAAAATGCCCTGATAAAAGTACGCAGAGAATTTTAAGGGTACACAGAAGAGAGGCACTTAACCTGGACTAGGAAAATTTCCTGAAGGGAAGTGACACATTAGCTTAGTCCTGAAAGGCAAATAGGAGCTAGTCAGCAGAAGAAAATGAAGCCAGAGAGACGACATGTGTACAAAGGTGAGAATTGCAAATTTCTCATTATGTTGGAATGTAATATATGAGGGTCAAATAGTAGAAGTGATGTTTGGGGAGGATAAGTTGACGGGACCCTGGTCCCAGGAACTCTTTATACTACGCTTGAAGATTGTAAATTCCTTTCTCAGGTATACCTTCCCTCGTCATTGGAAAGTTCACAAAGAGTGAAATAATGTTTCAAATTACAGTTTGAAACCGAAAAGAAAAGGAAAGTATTGTGTACATTGTGACTGCAGTTATGTAAAATATAAACACAGAGAACTGCAAAGTCACATGCAAAAATAGTCATGTGACGAAGGCAAGAACATAGGTAAATCATTTTGCCAATTTAAAATGTTACTATATAGTTTGTTCAATTAAAAGAAAATTTAATATAATGGTCTGACTAGGTAAGCAAAATAAGCTAAAAATATTTTCCCTAAAATCTTAAAAACCTATGGGAAATGAAAATATGTGTTTATGAAATACAGCTAAAAATCTGAGGGGAAAGGACTTATTAAGATAAGCAGCCCAAATGCAGATGAAATATGTTTTCTGTAGCTCTCCTGCTAGGAAAATTAACTTATACCAAAGGCAGAATAAATATTTTAAAAGACTGTATTTCTAGATTGGAAACTCAGAGAGAGAAAGTAAAGAGAAACGAAAAAGAAAGCCAGGTAAACAGAATTCTAAGATGTGTCCTCAAGCTTCCTGTTCTCTCATTATTTAATCAAACACTAATTCAGGTACTTCTGTGAAGGGAGTTTTCAGATGGAATTAAGGTCCCTAATCAACTAAAATATGGAGATTAGTCTAGGTTATCCAGGTGGATCCAATGTAGTCACTCGAGCTCTTACAAGCAGAAGAGGGAGCCAGAAAAGAGAGAGATGGAGTGGAAAGGAAGCAGAGGAGAGAGCTGAAGGGTAGACAGATTCAACTCTTCATTGCTAGCCTGTGAAGATGGGGAGGGGAGACCAAGGACTGTGGGCAGTCTTTAGAACCTGAGCGTAACTACTGGCCGACAGCCCACAAGGAAAAGGGCACTTTACTCCTACACCTAGATGGAATTCTGCCAACGCCCTGAATGAACTCAGAAGCAGATTTATCCTAGAGCCTCCAGGAAGGTATGCAACCTTGTCATATCCTAATATCAGCTTTGTAAGACCCGAATAAGATGGCTCAGCGGACTCACCAGATTTCTCAACTAAAAAAACGTGAGAGAGTAAATTGTGTTGTTTGAAGCTGCTAAGATTGTGACAATTTGTTACAGTAGCAATATAATACTAATCACTTGTAAAAAGTCGAATTAGATGGTAAGGAGATAGTAAAACACATGCTTCGGTCTTTAATCAATTACTGGTAATATGCCACAGTGATCAAAGCTGAAAATTCTAGAGCCAGGGGCCTTAGGATCAGATTCCAGCTTCATCACTAGTTGTGTGACCTTGAGCAAGCCTCTGTCCCTCAGTTTCTTCACCTGTGTAAGGAGAATAATGATAGTTCTTACCACTAATTATTAAGGAATGATATGTAAGTTTCTTAGAACAGTGTTTAGTATACGGAAACTTCTGTAAAAGTGTTAGCTACAATTGTTTAATTTGAATCAGTTACGCTTCAACCCATGTGTGGATAAGTCCATAGCCTGTTTTGTATGGGTTAAAAGCTAGGAATGGTTTTTATAAAAAGTGTTTTCAGACTCATGGGTTAAGTTCACCTATTTATAGAAAGACTTTCAGATTGGGTAAACAAGAATAAAAAAATTAACTTTACAAAGCAAATCTAAAACAAAATGACAGGATTGTTGGAAATAAAGGATATGAGAAGAATTAATAGGGCCCCTGGCTGGTGCAGTCACAAAAGGGTAAGGCTCTTGATCTCAGGGCTGTGAGTTTGAGTGCACGTTGGGTGTAGAGGTCACTAAAAAAATAAACTTAAAAAAAAAAAAGGACAAGTAAAAAAGGAAAGCAACTGAAGCGATAATATTAAGAAATAAAAAAATGTTAATTTTAATGGATAAAAAATGACTTAGAATATAATTTTTAAAAAATATATTATCAAATAAAATTTTATCTGCTAGATTGCTAAATTTACTATGTTTCTATTGTTGAACATTTAGTTTCTTTTTCTTTCTTTTTTTGCTATTTCAGATAAAGCTACATAAAACATCTTTGTATATAAAGCATTTACCTTTTCACTGAATCGTATTCTTTCTATAGGAAACGTTTCCAGCAGTGTAGCTACTAGGTTTGAGAGCAACTCTTTTAAGATTCCTGATACTATTACCAAGTCAAAAGGATTGTACCAATTAGTACTCCAACCTCATAAATTAATCTTAAACTTTAAATTTTTTTTTCTGAATTGTTACTGGTAAATTCTCTGAGAAGTTAAATATATTTTAACTTCCTCTTAATGTTTGAGGAAAGTGCTTCTGAAATGGCAATGTGCATAACAATTACCCTGGACCTTGCTAAAATGTAGCGGCTGATGCATTGGGGTGGAGTCTAAGACCCTGTGTGTGTTCTAACAAACTCCCAGGTCGTTCTCAGGCCGCTGATCTGGTCCTGCTGTGAGTGCTAGGCTTGAGGCTAAAGCTGTGGCAGAGAAGGGCGTAGGAAAGCGTTTCCTGGATTTTAAAAATGAAGCAACTTTGAAAAAAATATCTCTCACTTTAAACCAATGTTTCAAACAGAGTCATCTGCTATCGTCTAACCAGGAAAACAGGACAACAATCAGGAAAACAAAGGCTTGTTCAGCGTTACAACAAAATTTTATTCACCCCAGGTCTTACACTGGTTCCAGTTCAACCCTGGATCGAACTCTGGCCATTCTAGATCCAGTCTGGATAAAGAAATGCTCATAGTCTCAAAGTTCATAATGCAAAAGCCATGGACCTAGGATTCAGGATCTGAGAGGGCCTTACCTGCCACCTCCAGAGGCAGTGAGATAGCAATGAGCCCAAAGGGCTCAGCATATACCTGGGGGTTATCAGGGTCTCCTTACATTACCTCATACACCAGAACTGTTAAAAGGTAAACTGAGGCACATTAAACATTCTTAACATTAATTTCACAAAAATGGACTCTAACCAGGCAATGCCAAAACAGAAGTGGTTAGGAGGGCTCCCAGCTGTGACTTTATTTTGTTCTTCATTTACTTTTTGCAAGATTGTATGTTATCACTACCGATGAGCCACTGATAGCACTAATTAGTTAATCATCTCTCTTGTTTTGGAATATTTTCCTCATAAGCTATTTGCTTTTCCTTATTGATTTATGAAAATTTACTTATAGTAATAACATTAGGTCTCTGTCCAGAAAGTTGCAAGTATCTTCTCATGGATTAGGATTGTCCTTATTTGCTTATTTATTTATTTATTCTTTGTTTCTGATAGTATGTGATCTAGAATGTTTCATATCCTAGATATTAAAAATCTCTTAATCTTTTATACTATAGCTTCTTCCTTTGCTTTTTGTGTTTAGATGTACCTTCCTTTTCATCCAAGCAAACAAATATAACATCTATTCTTTCAGTGAGGTAATGATTTTAATTGTTAGCATTTCACATTTTGTATAATAAAGGTGATGCTTTTACCTTTCAAAAGTTACCAGTTTTCTCAGCACCATTTGTATTTGAAAATTCATCCTATCTCTATTGATTTCAGAATTTTCTATTTATCTTACTCAAAACAATGAATTTTGAAGTATTTTTTCTAATTCAACAAAATACATGTATAATATTTAATTTTTTAAGGGTAGAGATTGAGGTTTCTTAATCTCTCTAAAATTTGACTTTTGAGTTAAAAACAGCTTCTCCATCAGCTTAAAAAATTGACTAAGATCTTGAATACTGAATCATTTTGCAACTGGTTATTTAAAAAACCCTCACTTTTTGAGTTATATTTCATATCCTAGCTCCTGTCCTTACATGAATTTTTGTGGCCTTAAGACAAATGTACATTCTTAGTCTCCAGGTATGCTATTTTTATTAAAGGCAAAATATATGAAGTTAAGTGCAAGGTTGAGAGAATCTTTTTTTGTTTTTCTATAATTAAATTCACTTTTTTCCTTCTCAAAACAAAGAATTTAAATACAGAAAAGTTTTCTCCCAAAACCAACATGTCTATTTAATTTGTATAGCTAGAGATATTTCAATTAAAATATAATAAGATATTTAGCAAATATTGCAATACAGAGAAAAATATTATTTTTATTGTAGAAAAAAATGATTCATCTATTAAAATCAAGTTTTATAGATTAAGAGAGATACATACTTAAAATCCATTTTCTAATAAAAACAAACCAGTTTTCCTTTTCTACTGGTATCCTCATCATCCCAAAGAAATACATCTGAATTTGATACATTGATTGGTTCATTGAAATTGAGCTCTTCAGTAGATGATGTTTAAATATCAATCACCTTATGAATATTTAAATTCAAGAAATGTCAAATTAAAGGTTTGCTCATCTTATTTAGTTTTAAGAGTTCTTCAAAAATATCAGATAAAATGAGATCATAGTTGGTAACAGTTTAAAACTTTTAAAAGGCTGATCTTTGCATAGTAATACTCCCAAATATTCTGGAGGAAAATATTGAAATGTAATATAACCTTTAGATTTTTTAAAAAGCTTCTTGTATCTCAACAAAACCTCTTCTATTTAACTTCAACGTTTTCCACTTAACTCTTGATTTGATACAGTGGACTTAATTTTAAAGTGATGCATTGGAATGAAAAATCTATTATATTAAGCAATATTAATGTGTTATTAAAGTAAGTGTCAATATAGTGCTTAATTTTGTTACATTGTTTCTCACAGATTATATTTAACTTTCTGAAGGCACTTTTATTATATTTTTTGCTTCTATTCAGAAAAATATTTAATACTTCAAATTTTGAACTACACTTAATCTACAAATTAAATAGTACCCACATATACACAATATAATTTCATGGGTAAAATTTTATTTCATAAGTATATACTCTCCTAAGAAGGGATTTAAGAGAGTCCTCAGAAAGTCAATTCCTCTTTTTGCATTTAAATGTTATTTAATTCACCAAGATGTTACATACATGCCTAAAGTCATTTGTTTACAAAGTTTATCCACTGACTATGTAAATATCAGTGTTCACTGAAGAGTGTATACCGAACCCCTTCTACTTTTTGAGCTTAGATTAGGGGGGTGGAGTGGGTACATGTAAGAACAAAGTAATTGTTTTAAAGGGGCTTATTGAAAATCCATATTTGTAACTTGGTCTTTATAGATAAATAAACCTACTTGAAAATTGCCGGAAGCACTCTAAATTCAAAGAAATACTTAGCGTCATAATGTTTTCCAGAGGCAATTTGGTTTTGTGTATGAAGTAAGAGTGGAGGGTTAACTGATTTAGGGTCCTGTTAGTTGTCTAGGACAGTGCATCTGTCTGATGTTAACTTCTCTTACATCTTCTCTATCTGCGACTCCCCCTTCCTCCTCCCATAGAGTCTGGAATTACCTTCAACTTTTGACTCAGTTAATCTGTTTGACTCTCCTTTTGATTTCTAACATTAGAGCTCCCTGATGCTCACATATCATTTATTTCATCACAGGCCTTCAATCCCAGACTTCATAAAAGATATGCATGTCATCTATCTTGCTTGGTTTCTTTCTACCTCTCACCTTTACAAATTGCAATCCATCCTTCAACTTGTCCCAGGACTTGGGTTCCCACCATATCTGTAATTAGTCTCTACAGATTTTTGACAAAGAAAGAGATAATCGTCATGTCAGTCTTTGCCAAATTAAAATATTTTTTCTTTCCTTACATGATTTTCTAAGCAGTCGTCAAATTCCTAAGTTCGACTTTAAGTCTTTTCTAAAAGGACTCATTGTCTTTGTTTTACCTTTTTTCCTTTCTTCTTTTTTTATCTTTTTCTTTTAAATAAAAAGTATAAAGCATACTATAAAACACCTATGTGTCATTTTCTGAAATTAACAAATGTTAGAACATTGTTCTCAATGTTTAAGAAAGAATAAAGCATTTTACATGAAGTTGAAATCCACTATGAAACTTATCCCAGGCCCATTCCTTTTTCTCCTAGACATATGACCTATATTTGATGTTTCCATTCTTTTGTTCTTCCTTAAAACTGCTCTTGTTAGGTTTCAGCCCCCCATCTTACACATAACTACTTTTCAAGGTCACAATAACTTCTAAATCACTAAAGCCAGTAAGCAAATCTCAGTTTTTTTCTAAAGCAATCTAGCAGCATCATTTGATACATTTGATCACACCTGCCACCTTGAACACATTAATTACTTAGCTTTCAGCATATCACACACTATTTGCTTTCCTCCTGTAAGCTAAATCTTGCTTCCTTGTTCATTTTCTTCTCCTGAATGTCTAAAACTTGGCATGACTTTGTCATCTTTTCTAATTAATCTCCCCAAGTTAGTGATTTCATTCAGTCTTATGTTTTAAATAAAATTATAGGCTCATAAACTCCTACATTTTAACATTTTCGGTCTTCCCTCCAAACTTGTACACATAGTTCTCTAATTGCCATCTCAAACTTATATGTTAACGGAACTCCTAATATTCTCCCTAAACCTGCTGTACACACAATCTTCCCTATCTCAGTTCATGACAACTTCTTTCCATTTGCAAGTTAGAATCTAGATCTTGAATCTAACTTTGACTTTTCTTTCTCTCACATCCCATATCAAGCCCACTCAGAGACCTCATGACTCCACTTCAAAACATCTGACTGTATCTCAGCACCTCCATGTCTAGTACTGTGGTCCAGGGCATCACTTTATCAATTTGATACTATATCCTTCTACTCTGTCTCTCTACAAATGCCTTTTGTACATTTCCATCTAGTCATAGCAGCTATAGTGATTCTTTCCAAAATAAAATGTCATGTCACTTCTTTGCTCAAAATTCCTCCTTCACTCTAAAAGCCAAAGTCATTACAAAGCCCACAAAGCCTTACAAAATGTTCCTTCTCCTTTTCCCTCTGAGTTTTATACTTTTCAGCTTGCACACTCTTCTCCATTCACTCTGACCTCTGTGCTATTCCTTGGATATGGCAGACATATTCCCACTTCTTTGCACTGGCTGTTGATTTTGTCTGAAATTCTCTTGCCCCAGATGTCTGCATTGCTCTCTCCCTGTGCAGACTGTTAGAGTTGCCAAACATTTCCTGCTTTAATAAGAAAGTACTTTGCTACTGCATTTGGATACATGACTTGCTTTGGTTAATGAAATGAACAGAGTGCTATATGCCTCTCCCAAACACAAGCTTTAGGAGCTGTTGTATAATTTATCTTGGATTTCTTCCCTCTGCTCTGAGATCTGCATGATACAGACAGGGACTGCTCCTTCGGCCTATGGCCCAGTATGAGACAATAGAGAGCAGTTGACCCATCAGATACTTGTAACACAAGAGAGAAATATTTGTCGTTTGTTGTTGGAAACCCTTGAAATTGGGATTTTTGTTACTGTATTATACTTAATGAAAGTTAACATAGTAAGTGTTACCAAGCATTGGGGTGCTGATTAAACAAACAGTAATACTTCACATTGACTTTCCCTGTTGCTAATGTGTGCCTCAACAAGTGATTATTATTTGAGTCTCAACAAGTGATTACAGTGTTATGCAGTGGTGAAGCATTTGGTAAGAAACAGAGTATTGCTAGAGTGCCTTGGTTGACATTGGCTGCTTTTATCTGGCAATATTAGCAAAATATGAAATCAGAAAATAACTGGCTACTTTGCCAATAAAAATGAATGGAAATACAGAAAACTCAGAATTCCCAAAGATTCCAGGTTTGGAAGCTGGCACCGTTTCTCATTTACATCAGAAAAAAAAACAAAAACAAAAACTGGGAGAGCCTTTCAAAACAAAGGCTAATGTAAACTCCATCTCTTATGCAAGAACTAAATTGGAATTGTCACCCTTAAACACTTTGTTAAAATCTCACAAGGATTACGGTAGTGCCTGATAAAAATTTTAAGTTAGACGAAATGACTCAAGGGGAAAAAAAGATTAGGGCGTGGCTTTCCCAACAAAGCTTGGTAAGTTCAAGTTACCTACAATTAAGTCTGGAAAAGAATAATTGTGGCTATGCTACTAACATATAAAGCTGAGTAAAAGAAGAAAAGCTAACTAAGCTTTTGAAAGGGTTGTCCTGCCAAAGGGGTCATTAGTCTGGATTTAAAACACATTGTCTTTTTTCCACCGGATGTTTTTTTCCTGCTTTATCAAAGATTAGTTCCCCAAAGAGCCGAGGGTCCATTTCTGGGTTCTCTATTCTGTTCCTTTGGTCTATGTGTCTGTTTTTGTGCCAGTACCATACTGTCTTTTTGATCACAGCTTTGTAGTACAGCTCGAAATCCGGCATTGTGATGCCCCCAGCTTTGTTTTTCCTTTTCAACAGTTCCTTGGCGATCTGGGGCCTTTTCTGATTCCATATAAATTTAAGGGCTATTTGTTCCAGTTCTTTGAAAAATGTCATTGGTATTTTGATCGGGATAGCAAGGAGGGCACATATTGCATGGTGCACTGGGTGTTATATGCAACTAATGAATCATCGAACTTTACATCAAAAACCAGGGATGTACTGTATGGTGACTAACATAATATAATTAAAAAATATTAAAAATATAAATAAATAAATAAATAAATAAATAAATAAATAAATAAAACACATTGTGACTCCCTGAGACTTAAAATAAACTTTGGGCTTCTAAACTTCACAGACAGAAAGGATGATGAGGAAACTGTGTGTTCCTCCGGGAGAACATACTCTCCAATATACTCTTCAGATGAGACTGAGGAGGAAAATAGAGAAGGAAAGATCTCCCAGAGGGAGACCTGCTACCAATAGAACAATAGACTGAAGATCTACTTCTTGAGGGAACAGAAGCAGGGCCTAATTGATGAACACTCTCTTGCTGCAGGGTAAAGGTCCTTGCAGTTGCTCCCTGGGGAGATTTCAGGGTTGCTACCGATCAGCAAGGACTGTCTGTTTCTCCTTCTACCCTGCTCCAGTGGGAAAATTTATCATGGTTAGCCTGTCTACATTAAACCATTGCATATGGTGTTTTTTGGACAGATAACCTGACTCTTCAGTTCTTAGACCTCTGGATCAAGAAAACCATGAATGGCCCTGCTCTAGGCTATCATGATCAGGCTGTTTTCTTTTGTGTGGGTGGGGCAAGTGTATTTTATGTGAAGAAGGGAGGGAAACAAGATGACATTACTGGTCCCAAACACATTCTGATACTCCTCTTGAGATAAGTACTCTCAGAGCATTGCTATTGGGTTTGATCAAATTACATGCTTTGGCCAATGTAAAGTGAATAGAAATGACAGATGTCATTCCGAGAAGAAGGACATTTAAAGGCATTTTGTGATTCCACCATTTCTTTTCCCTCTGTGATATGAGAATGACATGCTCCAGATAGAGGCAGCTGCTTCAGCCTGTTTCCTGGATTTAAAACCACTTCAACCAGTGACGCAGTTGATCCATGAAGGTCTTGAGGAATACACACTAGCTTTCCTAAATCATGGTGACTTGGGAGTTGTTGATACAACATCACTCCATGAACACTGAACAATAAGCCATAATACTCCTTGAAGTCTTGGCTCCAGTGTCACCTCAGTGATGTCCATTTTATCTATGCAGGACCATTTCAAACACCATTCCATCACTTTGAATCTCTCTTATCTCTATTTTTTTCCATACCACCTACCCTCTACAACACTAACAAATTATTTTTTTATGGTCTGCCTCCAACTATAGCCTCCATGAGGCCAGGAATTTTTGTCTGTTTGGTCAGTGATGTTTCTGGAGCATAGTAGCCCCTTAAAATATATTTGTTGAATAAATGAATGGTGAATTATTTTGTATCCAATATAATTTATATAGACTTTGTTATATTCTAAGTGATGGTGAATTTTATACGCCAACTTAGCTAGGCTGTGGTGCTCAGTTATTGGTTGAACACTAGTCTAGATGTTTCTGTGAAGATATTTTGTAGATGTAATTAACACAATCAGTTGGCTTTAAAAGGAGATTCCCCTCAGTAATGTGGGTGGATCTCTAATCATTTGAAGGCCTTAAGAACAAAAACAAGTTTCCCGGAAAGGAAGAAATTATTCCTCAAGACTGTAAAATAAAAATAAAGCCTGCCCACCAGGGCTACAATTTTAGACTCAAGACTGTAACATCAACTTGCCTGAATTTGTAGACTGCCAGCATGCCCTACAGTTTGGACTTGCCAACTCCCATTATCACATGAATTAATTCATTCAAATAAATCCATATAGGAGAATATATTTCTCTACATATCTCCCATTGGTTCTATTTCTTGAAGAACTCTGTATATAACTTTATATAACCATGTGTAATTTCTTTATATAACTATAAATTCTACTTGTTATTTTCAGCATTTATTCAAAGTTTAGATCTACTTCATTCATTAGAATGACTCTTCTTTGTTGTGGTAGGAATATATTACAATTTATTTATTCATTCTTCTCCTAATAGACATTTGTGTCACATCCAGTTTTATTAGGATGATGACGCAATGCTCAATTTTACATGTTTCCGTGTGGATATGCAGAATAATTCCTTTAAGGTATTTATCTAGAAATTGAATTGTCATACAGTGTTTATTCTTTATTAACACAAATGAGAGCTATAACATTTAGTTTACTATTTATAATTTCACAAAACTTTTTGAAAAATGTTTCATCAATAAATATTTTATATAAAATAAAATTAATAAATGTTATTAAAAGTAATGTTAAAATACAGAATTTTTTGTAAAAGAAGAATTCACAATTTCTCATTACCTAATTGAACCATAATAATCATTTTGGTATATTAATTTCCATTACATTTTAATGTAGATTTTAAAATTTATTTTTGGTTACGTAGTTGATGACATATGTAGTTTTTCAGCTAAATTTCAATTGATAGAAATATTCCCCGTGTAATGAATTTTTTCTAAACTTAATTTTCTATAGTGTGGTTTTTGATGAATTAGATGAACTAAAATTCACCCTGTATTTCCCTATTTTTATATGCTTAACTTTTTACTTTTTTTCCAATTTCAGTAAGACTGCTATAAAAGCCTCTGTGTAGAGTACTTTTTCTGTATTTAGGAATATTTCTTTGGGCTAAAATGTATGACTATTTTAATGTTCTTCAATAGAGTCAGTCTCATTGCTTTCCAAAGGTGTTATACAAATTCACCTTCCCTCCAACAATATACTTTATACAATTGGAATTGCTCATCTCTGTTTAAATGCAGTTTGTTCTGAATAGATGCTTTTTATATTAAGGTCTTGCTATAAGTTGAATTGTGTTCCCCCTAAAAATGATATATTTAAGTTCTCATTCTCAGGACCTCAGAGTGGGAACTTATTTGTAAATAGGGTCTTTGCAGAAATAATTAGGGAAGGTCATACTGGAGTAGAGTGGCCCCTAATGCAATATGATTGCCCTTAAAGATGGCCTTATAAAAACAGAAACGGAGAATGCCAAACGGTCACAACAACAGAGAACAGAGACAGGCTAGATCAAACCAAGAAACACTGAAGGTTGCTGGCAAATGATCAGAAGCTAAGATGACAGGAAGGATTCTCCCTGAGTTTCAGAAGACCTGTGGGAAAATAGCTCAGGCCTTACCTTTATTTAAATTCTCTCTCCTTTCTCTTTCTGCTCATCTGAATGAAACTGTTTTGTTTCTCTACACATAGATATGCTCTGGCGTTTTCCTTAACCCTGTCCATTTCACAGTTTAATCAGTTATGCCTCTATCTTTACCATAATCTTTTGATATTGTTAGTTTTGTTGTTGTTGTTGTTGTTGTTGTTTTTGAATCACAGTGCTATTGTTTTTGCTAGTTTGAAAGACTTAGGAAGGCAGAGACCATTTTACTTTGTATTCTTAAAGTGCCTGACAGAGTGCTGAGCACATAGTAACGGCTTAATATGTTTATTTAAGTAGGTTAAATATTTTTAAAGGAATGGAAACATTATTTGCTGTTTCCATTTGCTTTAATAATGAAAAAGATCTGATGATCTTGTGTGACTCTTGTATGGACTCTGCAGTTGCCTAACAGCCAGGCCTTTGTCATGCTCACTGACATACCCTCAGTACCTACCATAGTGTCTGCCACCTAATTGTTACTCTAAGAATAAGGGTTGAATAAAAGAAGAAGAATCAAAGTAAAAGTAAACTTTCCCTCATAAACCATGTTATATTTTTCTCAGCTAATTTATATGCTTTCATTGACTTTATTTCTATACTTTACAGGAAGTCGCTTAACTAAATTTGTCTATTCAAGTAAAAAAAAACCTGACTTAGTACGAAAAAAATTTGCATTAATTTTATTTTGGGAAGCAGAACATATCACATTATCCTTGTCTAATTAAGCCTCATTAATACAGGCTCCATCACCATGGAGTCTGTAGTAATTTTAGTAGTTGCAATTTGGTTTGCTATTGTTTATATAAATCTTTTTTCCTTTCCTATGGATTTTTGTAATGTTAATATTCCACCATTTGTAAAGAATCTCTATTTTATTTATTTATTTAAAGATTTTATTTATTTATTTGAGAGAGAGACAGCCAGCGAGAGAGGGAACACAGGCAGAGGGAGTGGGAGAGGAAGAAGCAGGCTCCCAGCCAAGGAGCCGGATGTGGGGCTCGATCCCAGAACACTGGGATCACGCCCTGAGCCGAAGGCAGACGCTTAATGACTGAGCCACCCAGGTGCCCCAAGAATCTCTATTTTATAGAGAATCTCTAAAACAAGAAGCTGTTGAATATCCTTTAAGATGGCAAAAATAATTCATCCATCCATAAGATGAACAACTTATAGTTTATTGCTAATAATTTTATCTATGTGGAAGTTTTAACATTTGTAAACATTAAAATATTTAATAGCTACTGAATAATACATAGGTAGCATTGCTTCTAATTTTTAATGGGGATAACAGTTACATTTTTTAAAACAATGTTACAATTCAGTTTTTGTCAATTTAGGTTAATCTGTACCAGTCAACATGAGTGAGATAATGTAACTCTACTGGGGTTTCTTAGAATAAGATCAGAATCCTAGAATAAGACAAGATGTTGGAGTTATGAATAATGAATTTATGTCTCTGTCTCTAAGCACACACATGCATATTACACAAAATATGCACACGTATGTGTACATATATGTATGTGTATGGATATGTACAAATTTACTTGGAAAGTGAAAACCTAACAAAAAGCAAGTAGTTCACATAGAGTTTTTATATAAGTTACATATTTATAATAAGTATATGTATGTAGGATATATATAAAATATATTAAAATGTACTAGCCTAAATGCAATTTCTACTATTGCTGGTATCAAGTACTACTGCAAGTACTATTAGTACTAGCTAATACTTAGCAGACATTTTTCAATGTATCTGGCACTCTGCTAAGCACATAACATATGTCCTCACAACACCACTGTGAGGTAGTCTCATTATAGTCCCCACTGTCCAGATGAAAAAACTGAGACACTGATGTCCAAGTGGCCAAGGTCATACAACTACTAAGTGGCTATGTTTAGAATTGGACTCCTCCTATCTTATGTCATTGGTCCATGTCTTTCCTTCTGGAGATACAGGATGTCAAAATGTCTTAGAAGTCCACTTGGTCTCCAGAGTAATTAGCATCTATAATGCCTTCCTTCAGATAATGAGGCAAATGCTCTTGAAAATCTAAAGAGAGACTGGCATATGGTAGCCTTTCAGTTTTTATTTAGTAAATGAACAAAAGGGGTTATGAACCACTTGTATTAGTCTGAGAGAAGCAGAATTTAATAATTTTGAAAGTCAAATTTGATTAGAAAACTGTACTTTAATATCTTAAGAAATTAATTCAAAATGTTTATTATATGTGCTCTTCGACTTATTGTTGTCAGTTCATATGTTCAACTACTAAGTATTTTAGGAGTCTGTGACTTTTATTTCCAATAGCTTCCTCAAGGAAGTAGAGCTTATATTAAAAATAAACCTTTGGAAACTGCAACCTGCTACAGGAAAAATGTTCATTTTATGGAGAACAACCTGACAAGTTAGAGGTCTCTTTCTCTAGACATTGGGCTTCATTAAATCAAGGGTAATAGCACAGTCTAATGCTTGACAATTTGCATCTTTCATATTTAATTTGAATTTTTCTGCACCATCTATTCCTACTGGTGTATAGTTATCCGATTTTCTATTAAATGAAAAGTGTGAGCTTTTAGTCTCAAGTTCCAAAGATCGGGCATTATGTTCTTTTCTAACACAAATCTTGAGGTGTCAACATTTTTCAGGCTGATTAAACCCCTTGTCACACAACTCAGTAGTAAAACATAGCCTGGTCGTATGACCTGAGTTAGTGTATAGCATGTTTGCAGTGAAGTACCTCTGAGGGAGGAAAAATATGTACATTTTTACATGATGCAGCCTTAATTTGTATTCCTCCAGACTACATTCAAAGTTAAAAGTTTATAAAAATTTAAAGTTTTACAGGCATTGCTTCCTACAGGCTTAAAAGCCTAGCTGACATTTATGAACAAATAAATTGATCATAGAGCGAATATATTTTTTAAACACTTATGGGTATTCTCCAACCTCACAACATCTGCCAAGCATGAATGACAAGACCGTTTTTAGTTTTAAAGAAAATACATAGTTTAGTATACTAACAAAGTGAACACACTGGTATGTGGGGATCACTTAAAGGTGTACGTTTATTTCATCCGTAAGTGCAGCTTTAGCTTCGGTACTTAGAGTAGGAGCAGATTGTCGCTTTCTATGATTAAAAAAGTGCTCAAATATGTAAGTAGGGCTAAACCTACGCCATAAAAATATTCTTCTGAATTTGATAACTTGCTGGACAGCTGTTCCTTTGTTGACTATCTAGGCAGACAACTCCTTTGCCTCTGGGTTCTACGAAGCAAAGACCAAGCTTCCCCAAAAGGGAAATTCTATAGCCCAAATATTTGGACAGTTCAAGGCCCAAATGGGCTAGAAAAAAGATTGGTTTGTCAACAAATCTATGACCACGCTTTGTCTTCTCCTCCACTCTGCCATGTCTCCTTTTCTCATTGGTCAGTCCTTCTAATAAATGTTTACTTTTGTCATTTCTTCAAATCTATAAACTCCTAGAATCTCGGGCTTGGATGGAGATTTTTATTTTTTATTTTGAATCTCTCTGGAATGCTAAGAAATGGACATTTTGTGAGCACACAGGGAAGAAGGTAATACGTTTGTTCAAGAATCTGGAGTGGGAAGGGACCTTCAGAAAACCAATGAAAGCACAAAGACATAAGGGTGTTAAATGGGGCTCCCATGGCCTGAAAGAGTTAATGCTTCCCGCCTCACAGCGCAGATTACTACAGGGGAGAGAACAAGGAATGAGGGAGGAACGGAGATTAACATTCAAGAGGAAAAACCCTTTTTTTCCCTTACCTGATACATCATGTGCTTAACATGTTGCGTTTCTCCAATAACAGTTTGGTATCATTTGCATACATTGTAGAGAATGCAGATCATTTTCTGCTGAGAATGCAGTAAACCCAGAGGTCACGCTAGGAGTAACTGAAGTCTTAAACTATACCTTCATGAAATATATATATATATAAAATCAAAGCCTTATTACTTAGTACCCCACCTTTTTTTTTCTGTGTTTAAAACATATGTACTCTTGGCCTACTTAGGAAAAAATGGAAAAAAAAAAAAAAAAAAAAAAAAGAACCAACAACTCAACACCCACTAGTAAAGCAAAGGCTAGTAGCATAAATGATTGAAGTGTCTTTAAAAACACCTTCCCAGGAGAACAGTCTGCTATTGAAGTTCAGATCAGCAAATATACTTGCCTCATTATTTTTGCATGCCCCACATACCTGCTGCTTTTCCAAACTTCCACATGTTACTTTCTCTCTTTACAAGTGCTATGCTCTCATCTAGTATTTTAAGAAATGAAAGAATCCGAAAACCCTTGAAGAGATGGAATATTTTAAAATGTATTAGTCGGCTAAATATTGAACCATAGTATAAAGATTTGCAAAAATTGGCCCCATGAATATTCAAGTAAAATACTCACCTTCTTTTTATTTATTTATTTATTTATTTATTTATTTATTTACATTTATTTTTATTTTTTTAAAGATTTTATTTATTTATTTGACAGAGAGACAGCCAGTGAGAGAGGGAACACAAGCAGGGGGAGTGGGAGAGGAAGAAGCAGGCTCCAAGCCGAGGAGCCCGATGTGGGACTGGATCCCGGAATGCCAGGATCACGCCCTGAGCCGAAGGCAGACGCTTAACGACTGCGCCACCCAGGCACCCCCTTCTTTTTAAAACTGTGGTATCTGCTAATAAGAATGGATATACTAGTATAATGGCATTTTAGTTAATAATCACTTGGTTGAACTTGAACTGGAGATAAGTGATTAATGACACTGAGAATTAGGGAAGGCAATTACTTCTAATTTTTATTAACCTTTATTTTTCCTCAGATAACATATTGTTATCAAGTATAGGTGGGTAATCAGAATTTGTCTGACCAGAGAGAGAAAGTTGATACCAAATGAGAATCATTTCTTTGATATTTTAAAAATGTATTTAAAAACATTCTTTCATGTGTTCATTTGTTAAGCATATCTTTTTCAAATATCTATGATTGCAATTGCACTGCACTGTGTGGGCATTTTGCGTGGCTATAAGGATAGCTGTGTATAATTTTTCTTGTAGGTTGACCTCTTCCAAGATTGTATTAATAGATAGAAAACATATTTTAAATGTGTAAAGTCATTTCAAAATATAGTTCTCAAGATTGTAAAGAAAATAATATGCTAACATGTTGATTTCATGTGGTTAAACACTAAACAAACATATTTTAATAATTCCAGGCAGTGATGAGGGTTTTGCAGCAGTATTAAGGCATAGATAGGGAAGGTGTGGAGAGAGGAAAAACCTGGGAGGGAAGGTTGTTTTAGACAGGTTTGCAAGGGTCAGTTGAGCAGAGTTCTAAAATATTGAGGGAATGAGCCATAGAAAGATCTGGAAGATTAGGAGGAAACCACAGTGTCACAGAGCAAAAAGCCCTGAGATGGACACCAGCCTGGTGGTGTTTGAACAACAGTAAAGATTGAGGGGAGAATGGTAGCAATGAGCTGGAGATGGAGGCAGGGTGAAATTATGTAAAATGGTGGAGGCCAAATCATGATAGGTAGTGTAGGTTCCAATCTATTGTCAAAAATACAAAAATAGCAAAATTAAAACCATCAGATCAGTAAAATAGTATTTAGTGAACGTTTATGGTGCATATCAGAACTGTTCATGAACTAAGACCTTTAAATTCAAAACTGGTATGAAGCTCAGAGGATGGTGTTACAAGATGGCTGACAAAGTGAAAATGAAGTTAACTCTTGTAACAATTAGTTAATTACTCTGGAGTTTCCAGACAGCAGGGATTGGATAAAAGTGATTATATTATGCCATTTTTAAAGAAGACTTAAGTTGCTTTTGAGTATTGGGGGCATTTATAAGAAATAACCTGGGTGGCTCAGTCGGTTAAGTGACCGACTGACTCTCGATTTTGGCTCAGGTCAAGAGCTCAGGGACCTGAGATTCAGCCCTGAGCTTGGCTCCATGCTCAGCACAGAGTCTCCTTGAGTTTATCTCTCTCCCTCTGCCCCCACTCGCTCTCTCTCTCTAAATAAATGGAATCTTTAAGAAAAAAAGAGAAATAATTACATTTTGCTTATGTTTACGAAATAAGCTAGATTTAGCTTTGCTTACATGACTTCAATTGTTTTGCCTGCTCAGAGAATTTTCAAGTCTAATCTCCAGTTTGCCCTTCGCTTTAACACTGAATGATGAAAAGCCACTTAAGTGTGAGTGTGTAAAAGTGTGAATTAAGAAAGCAAATGGCTTCAGTTTCAATCCGTCTCTCAGTAACTAGCTATAATCTGGGGCAAGTTACTCATTTTCCTCATCTGTGAAATGGGAAAGTAATTGTAACCCTCTTATCAGGTTGTTGTGAGAAATAAAAGACCTAATATATGTAAAGGATTAATTGTTCGTATTTAACAATGATCACTCTTTTTACTCATTGAAAATAGACCACAGGAAGCCAGATAGGAAACTAGAAGGCATTTGGGAGGCTACAGCATATAGAAGTCCATGCCAGAGACAAAGGAGCTCCTGGACAGTGGTTCATGTTTGAAGTGATGAGAGGTGATCGGATTTAACATACATTATAAGAGAGAACATGAGAGGACTGCTGTAGATCAGATGTGTGTTATAAAAGCAGAGATCATACCTGAGCAACTGGCTCAATAGTTGTAACAATTGCTGAGACAGGGAAGATTATTGGAGGTGATGAGTTAGGCGGGATGGGGAAGAATCAGTAGCCTTTTTTGGATATTTTGGGGTCATGATCTCCATTAGGCATTTATATAGAAGGTATCCAAATCTAGTGGAGCCGTTGATGACTGGAGGTGTAAATTTCAGTCACAGATTAGTATTTAAAGCCCTGGGAATGAAAAGTGTATACAGGCAGAGAAAAGAGTAATGTCAAGGATGAAAACTGGGATGCCATGACATCTAGGAGGAGAAGCAAAAATATAGTGTTGCCAGAGAATTGAAGAGAATCAAGGAGACTGCAGTATTATGGAAAGCAAGTGAAGGAAAGACTTGAAGGAGTGGGATGAGGAATGATGAATAACTGCTCCGTTTGGCATGATGTAGATCAACGACCACTTGATAAGAACAGTAACCATGATCAAAGCAGTTTGAGAAGAATTGATATATAAAAGTCCCAGGGTTAGTCAAGAAGAGCTGGGAGATCAAGATGTGGAAATTAATTAATTAAAACAAATATCAGAAAGGAGCTAGAAGAAAACAAAACAGTATTTTTATTTCAGTGGTAACTTCCAAAGCTTTGAAATGTTAACAGGAAATACAATGGAAACATAAAAATATTTGAATATATACATAATAAAAACTCTGTAAAAAGTAAGGAAATTAAAAAAAAACAAAGGAAAACATTGAAACATGACAAAGCATTTATCATACAGACAAGTATTTATAAGTAAAAACATTAGCTAAAAATGCAAAAATACTAATGAATATGAAGAGAGATTCATATCAGAAAAAGTACAGGTGAGCTTCACAAGCGAATTTTAAGTTAAAAATATTAGTAACCATTTTTTAAAAGATAACACCAAATTATAAATAATACATTTAACACTAGTACATTATACATTAGTTAAACCATTGTTTATGGAGCAAGTCTATTTGAATATACAAAAAGAATGTGTATTTAAAGCCATACAACTCTTCCATTAATTTTTCCTATTCTGTTCAAAGAAATATATTTCCAAGTACTAATTTAATAGATTGAAAAAAACCCTTTATAACAAGGACAACAATTGTCATTGATTAAACACTTAATATAGTATGTCTATTATTGATAATCTACAACTATTTGAAACTTAATTCAGACAAGTGCTTTGAAGAGTATCTCACCCATAACAATAGTTACAGGTATGAACAAAGAATGGAATGGAAGCTGTCAAATGAATGATTGTGCTTGTCTTATCAGATTTTCTTTAATATTGCTATTTGTGTGTGAATCGTGTGTATGCCTATATGTGTGTTTTCCAATTAGAGAGTAATTCATGATGCTCTAATTTAGAGGTCAACATTTTAATGCAAACATAAATTTCTCCCCTACCAGACTCTGAACTCCAGGAATACAGTTGCTTTGTCTGTTTTCTCATCTTTGCATATCCAGTGTCAAGCACTTGATGTTTAATTAAATGTGGTTGAATAAATAGGAAGGGAGAAAAGGAAAAAAAAAAAAAAAGAAAGGAATGAAGAAAAGGAATCAGTGACTCAACCTTTTTAATCTTCTTCCTCAGTTTTACTTCCACATTTCTACCAATACTTTCTTTATCTCAGATTCATCTAAATCATTTTTTCCCCTTACAAATGCCTCTCTCTGCATATCTAAGTATCTAATGATGGCTTCAAGAGTCTTCTAGTTAATAAGGTTTGGCCCATTGTGGTCACTTTGATTTCTTCTTCAGCCTCTATCTACAAAAAGACTTTAAATCCTTGAGACAAATGTATTCATTTGTTTGTTCTCAAATTTAATGAGCACTGTTGTGTATCTCTGGGGGTAGAGTGAATACTGTGCCTCCTGTCAGGGAGATCATGATCTAGTGAGGGAGACATAAATATATAGACAATTGATATAAAGAGTGACTAAATGCTAGTCTGAATTATGTATACTATTGAAAAATAAGACGCAATTCACTGACATTCAGATCAGGAAACTTTCCTGGAGGAGATACCTGCTTTGGGTCTAACAGGAAAAAAAAAAAAAAAAGTTTAGGGGAGGAGTTAAGATGGCGGAGGAGTAGGAGACACCTTTTTCAGCCGGTCCCCCGAGTCGAGCTGGATAGGTACCAGACCAGCCTAAACAACCACGGAACCAGCCTGAGACGCAGGAAGATACATCTGGATCTCTACAAATGAACATCTCCAGCGCTGAGTATTGAGGTACGAAGTGGGGAGCCATGAAACCGTACACAGATATCGGAAGATAAACGGAAGGGGGAGGGAGCCGCCACGTTTGGGCGCCGGGAAGCGGTAGCCACTTGCATGGGGGAGTGGGCAGGGCTCGCCGATGGCACCCGCAAAACAGCAGACTGAGACCTTGAGCCAGGTGCGCGCGCCACCAGGCATCTCGCAGAACACCGGAATCCCGGTGCGCTCACTGGATCCAGACTGAGACCGGGAGCTTCCGGAGCGCGCGGGGCAGCTGGCGGCGTTAGAAACACAAAGGACAGAGACGCGCCGGCCCTGGAAGTGAGGGCTGGGACACCGGGTGTGGGGCGCATTTCCTGGGGCGCTGCAGGGTTGAGCAGCACCAACAGTAACAGAGTTAAAATGGCCAGAACATTAGTAGAGAACGGGCCGCAATCCCTCTGTTCTGTGACAGAGGCTGAAATTTGGCCGCTGCTGCTCTGAATCTCAGAAGAGGCACAGCAAACCGCCAGGGAAAGCCGCCAGAGAACAAAAGCCTGGAAATACCGGCTCAGAGAGTGCCCATCCCCCCTCGCAGGGGACACGGAGACTCTACCCAAACAGGGTTGCCTCAGTATCGGCGCGGCAGGCCCTTCCCCCAGAACGCAGAAGGCAGGCTGAAAAATCAAGAAGCCCACAACCCGGGCGCCTGGGTGGCGCAGTCATTGAGCGCCTGTCTTTGGCTTAGGGCGTGATCCCGGCTTTCCAGAAAGGAGTCCCTCATCGGGCTCCTCCGCTGGGAGCCTGCTTCTTCCTCTCCCACTCCCCTGCTTCTGTTCCCTGTCTCGCTGGTTGGCTGCCACATAAATAAATAAATAAAATCTTTAAAGAAGAAGCCCACATCCCTAAGATCCCTATAAAACAAGGGGCACGGCCTGGGACCCAGTCAATAATTTGGGCTCTGGACAACCCCGCAACCTCTCCTCATCAGAATAACAAGAAGGAGAAGCCCCCCCCCCCCAGCAAAGAAAAGACAGTGAGTCTGTGGCCTCTGCCACAGAAATAATGGATATGGATGTAACCAAAGTATCAGAAATGGAATTCAGAGTAACGATGGTCAAAATGATGAGTGGAATTGAAAAAACTAATAACGAAAAGGTTACTGAGAATATAGAATCCCTAAGGACAAAATGAAAGCGAATCTGACAGAAATTAAAAATTCTATGAGCCAAATGCAGGCAAAACTAGAGGCTCTGATGGCCAGGGTCACCGAAGCAGAGGAACGTGTTAGTGAATTGGAGGATGGGTTAATAGAGGAAAAAACGAAAATAGAAGCTGGTCTTAAAAAAATCCACGCACACGAATGTAGGTTACAGGAGATTACTGACTCAATGAAACGATCCAATGTCAGAATCATCGGCATCCCCGAGGGGGTGGAGAAAAACAGAGGTCTAGAAGAGATATTTGAACAAATTGTAGCTGAAAACTTCCCTAATCTAGCGAGGGAATCAAACATTCGTGTCTAAGAGGCAGAGAGGACCCCTCCCAAGCTCAACCACGACAAACCTACGCCACGTCACGTCATAGTGCATATCGCAAATATTAGATCCAAGGATACAGTATTGAAAGCGGCCAGGGCAAAGAAATTTCTCACGTACAAGGCAAAGGCATAAGAATTACGTCAGACCTGTCTACAAAGACCTGGAATGAGAGAAAGGGTTGGGGGAGCATATTTAAAACTCTTTCAGAGAAAAACATGCAGCCAACTATATAGAGACGCAGAAGGGCACTATATTATTCTTAAGGGAAGTATTCAACAAGTGGATATGACAATTATAAATATATATGCCCCCAACAGGGGAGCAGCAAGATACACAAGCCAACTCTTAACCAGAATAAAGAGACATATAAATAAAAATACATTAATAGTAGGGGACCTCAACACTCCACTATCAGAAATAGACAGAACACCCTGGCAAAAACTAAGCAAAGAATCAAAGGCTTTGGATGCCATACTCGACGAGTTGGATCTCATAGATATATATAGAACACTACACCCCAGAACCAAAGAATACTCATTCTATTCTAATGCCCATGGAACATTCTCAAGAATAGACCATGTTCTGGGACACAAAACACGTCTCAACCGATACCAAAAGATTGAAATTATTCCCTGCATATTCTCAGACCACAACGCTCTGAAATTGGAACTCAACCACAAGGAAAAATTTGGAAGAAACTCAAACACTTGGAGACTAAGAACCATCCTGCTCAGGAATGATTCGATAAACCAGGAAATCAAAAATCAATCTAAACAATTTATGGAGACCAATGAGAATGAAAATACAACAGTCCAAAACCTATGGGATACTGCAAAGGCAGTCCTAAGGGGGAAATACATAGCCATCCAAGCCTCACTCAAAAGAATAGAAAAATCTAAAATGCAGTTTTTATATTCTCACCTCAAGAAGCTGGAACAGCAACAGAGGGACAGGCCTAATCCACGCATGAGGAAGCAGTTGACCAAAATTAGAGCTGAAATCAATCAATCAGAAACCAGAAGTACAGTAGAGCAGATCAACAGGACTAGAAGCTGGTTCTTGGAGAGAATCAATAAAATTGACAGACCACTGGCAACACTTATCCAAAAGAAAAGAGAAAGACCCAGATTATTAAAATTATGAATGAAAAAGGAGAGGTCACGACGAACACCATTGAAATTGGAAGGAGTATTAGAAATTTTTATCAACAGCTATATGCCAATAAACTAAGCAATCTGGAAGAGATGGAATCCTTCCTGGAAACCTATAAACTACCAAGATTGAAACCGGAAGAAATTGATTCCTTTTTTTTTTTTTTTTAAGATTTTATTTATTTATTTGACAGAGATAGAGACAGCCAGCGAGAGAGGGAACACAAGCAGGGGGAGTGGGAGAGGAAGAAGCAGGCTCATAGCGGAGGAGCCTGACGTGGGGCTCGATCCCATAACGCCGGGATCACGCCCTGAGCCGAAGGCAGACGCTTAACCGCTGTGCCACCCAGGCGCCCCAGAAATTGATTCCTTAAACAGGCCAATTAATTATGAAGAAATTGAGTCAGTGATAAACAACCTTCCAAATAACAAAACTCCAGGCCCAGATGGTTTTCCTGGGGAATTCTACCAAACATTCAAAGAAGAAATAATACCTATTCTCCTAAAGCTATTTCAAAAAATAGAAACAGAAGGAAAGCTATCAAACTCATTCTATGAGGCCAATATTACCTTGATCCCCAAACCAGGCAAAGACCCCCTCAAAAAGGAGAATTACAGACCGATTTCCCTAATGAATATGGACACCAAAATCCTCAACAAGATCCTGGCTAGTAGAATCCAACAGTACATTAAAAGGATTATCCATCACGATCAAGTGGGATTCATACCTGGGATGCAAGCATGGTTCAATATTCGCAAATCAATCAGCGTGATACATCATATCAACAAGAAAAGACTCAGGAACCATATGATCCTCTCAATCGATGCCGAAAAAGCATTTGACAAAATACAGCATCCTTTCCTGATTAAAACCCTTCAGAGTGTAGGAATAGAAGGTACATTTCTCAATCTCATAAAAGCCATCTATGAAAAGCCTACTGCAAATATTATTCTCAATGGGGAAAAGCTGGAAGCCTTTCCCTTAAGATAAGGAACTCGACAAGGATGCCCACTCTCGCCACTATTATTCAACATAGTACTAGAAGTCCTTACAACAGCAATCAGACGACAAAAAGGTATCAAAGGTATTCAAATCGGCAAAGAAGAAGTCAAAATGTCTCTCTTCGCAGATGACATGATACTCTATATGGAAAACCCAAAAGAAGCCACTCCCAAACTATTAGAAGTTATAGAGTAATTCAGTAACGTGGCGGGATACAAAATCAATGCTCAGAAATCAGTTGCATTTCTATACACGAATAACAAGACCGAAGAAAGAGAAATTAGGGAATCCATCCCATTTACAATAACACCAAAAACCATACGTTACCTTGGAATTAACCAGAGACTTAAAGGACCTATATTCTAGAAACTATAAATCACTCTTGAAAGACATTGAGGAAGACATAAAAAGATGGAAAGATATTCCATGCTCATGGATCGGAAGAATTAACATAGTTAAAATGTCCATGCTACCGAGAGCAATCTACACTTTCAATGCTATCCCAATCAAAATACCGATGACATTTTTCAAAGAACTGGAAAAAATAGTCCTTAAATTTGTATGGAAACAGAAAAGGCCCCGAATCTCCAAGGAACTGTTGAAAAGGAAAAACAAAGCTGGGGGCATCACAATGCCGGATTTCGAGCTGTACTACAAAGCTGTGATCACAAAGACAGCATGGTACTGGCACAAAAACAGACACATAGACCAATGGAACAGAATAGAGAGCCCAGAAATGGACCCTCGGCTCTTTGGTCAACTAATCTTTGATAAAGCAGGAAAAAACATCCGGTGGGAAAAAGACAGTCTCTTCAATAAATGGTGCTGGGAAAATTGGACAGCTACATGCAAAAGAATGAAACTTGACCACTCTCTCACACCATACACAAAAATAAACTCCAAATGGATGAAAGACCTCGATGTGAGACAGGAATCCATCAAAATTCTAGAGGAGAACATAGGCAGCAAGCTCTACGACATCGGCCAAGGCAACCTTTTTCATGACACATCCCCAAAGGCAAGAGAAACAAAAAAAAAAAATGAATTTATGGGACTTCATCAAGATTAAAAGTTTCTGCACAGCCAAGGAAACAGTCAGAAAAACTAAGACGCAGCCCACGGAATGGGAGAATATATTTGCAAATGACACTACAGATAAAGGACTGGTATCCAAGATCTACAGAGAACTTCTCAAACTCAGTACATAAGAAACAAATAAACAAATCAAAAAATGGGCAGAAGATATGAACAGACACTTTTCCAATGAAGACATACAGATGGCTAACAGGCACATGAAAAAATGTTCCAAATCATTAGCCATCAAGGAAATTCAAATCAAAACCACACTGAGATACCACCTTACACCAGTTAGAATGGCAAAAATAGACAAGGCAAGAAACAACAATTGTTGGAGAGGATGTGGAGAAAGGGGATCCCTCCTACATTGTTGGTGGGAATGCAAGTTGGTACAGCCACTCTGGAAAACAGTGTGGAGGTCCCTTAAAAAGTTAAAAATTGGGCTACCCTATGATCCAGCCATTGCACTACTGGGTATTTACCCCAAAGATACAGATGTAGTGAAGAGAAGGGCCATATGCACCCCAATGTTCATAGCAGCAATGTCCACAATAGCTAAATCGTGGAAAGAGCCGAGATGCCCTTCAACAGATGACTGGATTAAGAAGTTCTGGTCCATATATACAATGGAATATTACTCAGCTATCAGAAAGAACGAATTCTCAACATTTGCTACAACATGGATGGCACTGGAGGAGATAATGCTAAGTGAAATAAGTCAAACAGAGAAAGACAACTATCATATGATTTCTCTCATCTATGGAACATAAGAACTAGGATGATCGGTAGGGGAAGAAAGGGATAAAGAAAGGGGGGATAATCAGAAGGGGGAATGAAACATGAGAGACTATGGGCTATGAGAAACAAACTGAGGACCTCAGAGGGGAGAGGGGTGGGGGAATGGGATAGACCGGTGATGGGTAGTAAGGAGGGCACGTATTGCATGGTGCACTGGGTGTTATACACAACTAATGAATCATCGAGCCTTACATCGGAAACCGGGGATGTAGTGTATGGTGACTAACATAATATAATAAAAAATCATTAAAAAAAAAAAAAAGTTTATATAGGTCTTTAAGAAGGAAAGTTAACCTCACCGCAAAGGCTCAAGACCTTGGCAAAATACATGTTTGGTAATTTCAAGTAATTTGGTATAGCTAGATTTAAGGTATCTGCATATTCATTCTCTGGGACTGTCATAATAAAGCATCATAAATTGGGTAGCTTACAACAACAGAACTGCATTATTTCTCAGTTCTGGAGATTAGAAGACCAGAATCAAGGTGTCAGCATGGTTGGTCCTTCTGAGTGAGAACCCGTTCTATGACTCTCTCTTAGTTTCTAGCAGCCCAGACATTCCTTGGCTTGTAGGTGCAACCTTCCAATCTTCCATCTTCATGTGGCATTCTCCCTGTGAATCTCTGTCTACACATGGCTGTCTTATAATAGCAGTCATAGTGAATTAGGCGTTCACCCTATTGCAATGTGACCTCATTTTAACTCATTACATCTACAACAACCTTATTTCTAAAATGGTCACATTCTGGGGTACTGGGGGATTGGATTTCAGCATATCTGTCTTGGCATAATGTTAAACCCATAACAATGAGTTAGGATAAGGCATAGAGAGACAGATCATGAAAAGTGTTATATAGAATGCTAAGTAATTTGGGTTTTATTCTAAAGGCAATGGAAAGATTTTAAATAACATGAGTGGAATAAATATAAAGAAAATTTAATTCTAGTAGCTCTATGGTAAACAGATTTTAGGAGGGCAGAAAAAATAGGGTGAGTGTTAGAGATTAAACTTGAAGGTAGGGCATAAATTAGTTACAGCAATTCAGTAAAAAAAATAATAAAATAAAATAAATTAAAAAAAAAAAGATGAGCACCTGAATTTAAATAATGACAAAGGACTTAGAAAAAAACAAAACAAAACAAAACATTACTCTTCTCCACTACCACTATCACCTTCTCCAGAATCTTGTCCCCCTCTTAGACTCAAACATCTTTATATCTCATTAGGATAATTAGCCTCTTAGCTGGTCTCCCAACTTCATGACATTTTCCACTCTAATCCTACTTACATTATTACTAAAACAGTTAAATACAATTCTTTAATGACTAACCTTTGGCTATAGAACATATCACTCAACTCAGCCTAGTGTTTGTTTCAGTTGGTTTTGGCTACAAGGATCACCAAACTCGATTTGTCCCAATCAATGAGAAAATTTACTATCCTAATAGGAAGTCAGAGGTAGAACAGAAACTGGGGTTGGTTGATTCAGTGGGTCAGTTACATTATCATCTGGCTGTTCTATGCCAGTAATTCTTGCATCCTCAGGCTGTAATAAGTAAGATGTCTCTTGTTGCCCCAGACAAGGTAACATAGGAAGAAAGAAGTGACTGTCTCTGCCTCTGTACTCTCTTATCCGTAGGGAAACTTGCCCCAGAAGCACCCCTGCTACCCCTTTCTCATTAGCCAAAGACTGCCCATCCATGAATTCATCATTGGCAAGCAAGAGGCATCTAATTACCATACTGGGTTAAGATTAGCCATAGGAAGTAGAATGTAGGTTGAGTAGTCAAGACAATGTCCTTTTATACACATTAATTCAATTAACCCATTTATATTATTAGCTCAACCTGTATGTCCAGCTTTGTCTTCCACTACTTAGTATGTATGATGCATTATTGAATAAGGTAACTGTATTACATTTTAGAGATGCCATAAGAAAATACTGGGTGATTTAAACACTACAAATTTATTTTCTCACAGTTCTGGAGCCTAGGAGTCCAAGCCCAAGGAGTTGGCAGAGTTGATTTCTATAGAACCCTCTCTCCTTGGCTTGTAGATGGCCACCTTCTCCCTGTGTCCTCAGGTAGCTTTTTCTCTGGGGGTGCACATCCTTAGTGTCTCTCTGGATGTCCAAGTCTCCTCTTGTTATAAGACACCAGTCAGATTGGATTAGGATCATTTTAATAGCTTCCCTTTAACTTAATTGCTCAATCTTTAAAGGCCCCATCTCCAAATACAGTCACATTTTAAGGTGTTGGAGGTTAAGACTTCAACATAAGAATTTGGAGAGGAAAAGGTTCAGCCTGTAACTGTACCCATGAACATACCCTGAGCATTTTCATCTCCATACCTTGGTTCATAGTTATTTCACTGGAAATATTCTCTACCTTATCACTGACTGCCAAAATTATTTCATTTTGCTCGCAATCTACTTCAGTTGTCATCACAACTAAAGCTTTTCTCAGCAGTAGCTTTTAATATCCTCCCAGAATTTTTCATGTACTTTTCTTAGGGAAGCTTCTTCATTTTCTTTAATATTACAGTCATTTGTACAATTACCTCCTATCTCCACTAGATTGTAATATTCTTCAGAGCAGGGACTATATCTTTTTTTTTTCTTCACCATAGTATACCTTATATTGTCTAACAATCTCTTGGCCATAGTTGGTATGCAGTGTAAATGTGTCAAGAAAATGTCTACAGAAATATAATTCATTTATAGCCTCAAAATAGGAATTGAGTGGAAGAAGAAATTATTATTTCTCAGGTGGTAAAGGGAAGATGGGTGGATGAGTTGAAATTTGAAATGGGGCTTGAAGTATGGGTAGCATTTTGATGGATGGAGATCTGATGAAAAGAAAATTAGAGATTAGGTTAAATCTCCATTCAAACCAGAGTAAAGGAATATCACAGGCGAAACTCAGAATCTAAAAATTGTATATCCGTGCAATAACATGTAGTTAGTTTGATTATGCCACAGAGTTTTGTTATATAGTTGTGAGAGCTAAATCCAGAAAGACGGTTTGAGACTAAGTTATAAATGATGCAAATGGCATTTTATTTTATTTTATTTTTTTTTGCTATTGCTATTTTATTATTTTTTTAAATGATTTTTTATTATATTATGTTAGTCACCATACAGTACATCCCCGGTTTCCGATGTAAGGCTCGATGATTCATTAGTTGTGTATAACACCCAGTGCACCATGCAATACGTGCCCTCCTTACTACCCATCACCGGTCTATCCCATTCCCCCACCCCCCTCCCCTCTGAGGCCCTCAGTTTGTTTCTCATAGTCCATAGTCTCTCATGTTTCATTCCCCCTTCTGATTACCCCCCCTTTCTTTGCAAATGGCATTTTAAAAAGGAGTTGGAATTTCTTTGATAAGTGATGGTGAGTCACTGAAGGATGTCACATATGGGAATCACGTTTACCGAAGTATCAGTTAAGGAAAAATATGTAGCTTAGAAGTATCAAATTTTATTAATAAAGGTAATATGAAGAATGAAAAGAAGATTTGACAGTGGGGAGATGATTATGAACCTGAAAATATGGAAGAATATCCAAAGAAATTGTCCAGAGGCCAGTGTGAAAATAAGTACATTATAAAAACAATTCTTCTTGCTTTCCAGCAAGAGAGAAATATTAGAAAGTAAAATGTATTGCAATTATTTCAATATATCTACTCACTTATTAATAGAACTAGTCTCTGGCTACACATTAATGCTCACATTTGGAATCAACGCTAGTTATGTATTTTATATCAGGGTAATGCAATTTATTAATCCTTAAGATTTTTTAAAAACCGTTTTAGCTTGCTTTGTTAGATATTTAACAACATATTAATGTGAACAGAGTTACATGATGTATGATACATATATGTCTTTTTAAATATCTACCTTCTTAGGCACTTCATTTGTAATTAATTTACAGATTGTATATCAAACATAATGCTCCAGATATTGCTTCATTAGTAAATATAAATATTAAATTAGCTTAACTAAATTTTATTGTGCTCAGTTTTTCTAGCTGGTGAAATCTGGTAACACTTATAGTGGATTTTCAATTTTTAATTAAAACCTAGACTAATTCATTGTCCCAATTACTTTTCATTTGAAAGATATTATTATTCTTTGACAAAGTATTTTTAACGAGATACTATAAATTAGTTCACATTTACCATTTAGTTATTTGTTTTCTATAACTAATTACAATGACCAGCAATAAACCGGAGTGTCCATTAATTTATATGACTAAGTTATTGGCAGCATTTGCCCTATGTTTGTTAAACTGTCAGTATATCCAACTAACAACAATTTTAAAAATAAGAGTTCACCTCTATCAAAATTATTTTTATAGCTGAGGGTGTATTATTTATTAATGTTAAAAACATATATTTAGCATTTAGAAAATAACATATATGTATATATACAAATATATATATATATACCTTTAAAGTAGGCTATGTATACGTAAACATATAAAGTAGAAAAAGATGCAATAAATCAGACAACCTAAGTTAAAATAATGTAAATAGAACAATGTTTTAAAATTGTGGTGAGGAGGGCACCTGGGTGGCTCAGTTGGTTAAGCATCTGCCTTCAACTCAGGTCATGATTCCGGAGTCCCTGGATAGAGTCCTGCACTGGGCTCCCTGCTTAGCGAGGAGTCTGCTTCTCCCTCTGAACCTCCACTCTCTTGTGCTTTATCTCTCCCTCTCTCTCTCAAATAAATAAATAAAATCTTAAAAAAAGTGCTTTAAAAATTGTGGTGAGTAGACACTCTTCAAGTAATCTGAAGAAAAAAAATTAAATTGTACTCTCCTTGACCACCCACCTTTATGGTACAAAATTTGATGTTGTTTTCTTTTCTTGTTTTTCCTCAGTAATCTATCTTAATTATTATTTCATTGGTTTTCTTCAGCAGTCTCTTTTTTGTGATATAGTGAGTGTAGCATGAGTAGAATAGACATGATGTAGTTTCTCCTTTTCCTTTTTTTTTCCTATTCCTCATTTCTCTATTTAAAAATAACAAAGTTTGCACATATTGTTTATGCTATCTGGGCTTAGGGACTACAGTGGTGTGACACCCCCCCGCCCCAGCTCATCCCACCCCAGGAATTTGGAAATGGATGTAAGACTAATTTCAGAACATTACTCTGAAAATTTAACCACAACACACAGAAATGAAAAACACCAGAAAGAAATGTAAGGTCTCTTAAATCAACTATTCTGGGCTATAAATAGGGAAAAAAGTGCTATATGAAAGAAAGAATGTGTGAGTATAAAAGGAAGGGGAAGATGAACAATCATGGAATCATAGAAATAGAATCACAGGGAGAATAATTCAATCACCATTTGAGGATGTTGAGACAAAAATGAGCAAGGTCTGATTCTAGTCTTATTGTCTGTCTCATAGTAAGAGAGAAGGAAAAATCAACTGAAAATAATAATTTAAGTATTAACTACATGGTAGAGAAATTCAGAGAGTACAAAAGAAACATGAAGGTTGTAACATTGTACCAGCCTAGGGTAGATTCAATTATGCTTAAATGAAAATGAGTTCTTAAGTGAAGTGGAAAAGGATATTTGTGGCCAAGGAGCCAGCATAAACAGAGAGGCAGGAGTGACAAACAGCACAGTGTATTCTAGGGGGAAAAAAGCAGTTTGGTGTGAAACATTAAAATTTAGGTGTGAAATTAAATGTAAGTAGGGGTCAGCCTATGGGGCATCTCGTGAGTGGTGCTGTACCCTACCATGTGTTTCTTATTCCCCTTTCCCTGATTTCTCTTTTTTTCTATAGCAATTACCATCTTCTAGCATATTTACTTATTTTGTTTATTATTTGTCCCTTCTACTAGACTGCTTGAAGAGGACTGATTTGAGGAGCTCAAACCTAGAGATAAATGAAGACTCTAGTGGCCTTCTGAGAGAGAAGCAAGAATCAAAATGAAAAGTTCTGTGATTGGAGGAAAGAACAAGGGGCAGGTGGGTAGGGAGGCAAGGACAGGCCTTCTGTAAGATAATAAAAGCAAGAGGACTTGGTGATGGGTGGGACTGGAGGGTGAGAGGTAATGACGTCTTGATTCACTTAGTTTAGTAGGCAGTTGGATAGATGACTTTTAGACCCATAGCAAGTTTTGTGGCAGAGATATATCTCTAGGCATGATTAACATGTGTTGTACTGGAAATCTTAAGATGAATAAGATCCTCCAGGAAGCGCTTATACAGGAAGAACAGAAGAGTTCTAAGAACAGAACCCTGAAGTGGATGGAGGGCCAGAAGGCTATATAGGAATGGGGAAAGGTAACAACGTAAAAGACCCATCAAGGGGGATGCCTGAGTGGCTTAGTTGGTTGAACATCCAACTGTGGATTTCGACTCAGGTCATGATCTCAGGGTTGTGAGATCGAGCCCCATGTTGAGCCCCACGTAGGTCTCCCCTCTCAGCATGGAGTCTGCTCAAGGTTCTCTCCCTCTGCCCCTCCTGTTCATGCTTGCTGTCTCTCTCTCTTAAATAAGCAAATTAAAAAAAAAAAAAATCCATCAAGGGATTATGTGGATAAATTAAGGAGAAAAGCCAATTTCAATAATAGTGACATGATTAACAAACTTAAAAGCAGCAGAAAGTTTGGGTAAGCTAAGCAATGAAATGTGCCTCTTTTAATTTGGCAACACGTCCTTTCCCTAAGATCTTTTCTGTTTCCTGGCTTCTTGATCATTGACAAGTAAATCTGATAATCTATCATTTTACTTCAATGTACTTTGGTTTTAAAAATAAAGTTTCTGGGGGGCAATAACCTGAAAGCCAAAACATCTCATAATAGGAAATGCAGGTCACGTGAGTGTTAACACCTGTGAATGCGAGCTCAGATACCACTAACCTATATCAGCTATGGCTCCCTGACCTTCCTGGCCCTTTTCCCCAGCAACACACTACCCCCTTCTCTGGATCCTCCTTACCACTTCCCCCAAACCAGTCTAACTCACAAAGATAGCAGTGATTTGGCTACAGTCAATAGGTACTCAGCCAAGCTTAGCAAAGGATTTTGCTTCTTAGCTTTTAGGCCATGTCTCTGTAGCATGACTAAGTTGGTTCTGGATTGCTTGATTTATTCTTCATTTTTGCCTCGGATATATTAATAGAACAATCAATCAGATTTTGGCAGGGATCAGAATTGGGCATTAGAGAGTCCAGTACAATGAATCATGCATAGATTTGCCTCTTTTTTGGGCAAACAAATAGACCTGACCTTGGTTGTGCAAATGCTGCAAATACATGCACTGTATGGCTTTTTATTACACTTACGATATCTACTTTTCAAAAGCATTAAATGAGAATCTTTCTGCTTTATAATCCTTCTGAAAAAATGGTGCACAAAGTTATTAAATATGCAGTGTAAAATACACTTAAGCAGGTGGCTCTATACTCCAGGTGCTTCAGACATTTATTTGGGTTGACAATCATTTAGGCAGCAGCTGGAAAAGAGATGAACGAGGATGTTATGTTTGTTGCAATTTTGTAAGATCACGTTTGTTTTTGAACATACATTTCTGGCTTTTTATTTTATTTATTTATCTGAGAGAGAGAGAAAGAGAGTGAGCATGAGCAGGGGGAGGGGCAGAGAGAGAGGGAGAAGCAGACTCCCCTGCCAAACAGAGAGCCCAATTCGGATCTTGATCCCAGGACCCTGGATCATGACCTGAGCCATAGGCAGACACTTAATTGACTGAGTCAACCAGGTGCACAAACATTTCTGACTTTTTAAAATGAGAATTGTATTGTAAAACAGGTATTCCATAGACTAAGAAAATAGAATGATTGCAAGGAAAAAAAAAACAAGTTTTAAGTAAGAGTTGTTTATTAATTTAGGTAGGAATTTAAGAAATAAGATGTTTTAGGGGACCCTGGGTGGCTCAGTCTGTTAAGTGTCCGACTCTTGATTTCCTCTCAGGTCATGATCTCAGGGTCATGGGATGGAGCCCTGCATCCGGCTCTGTGCTCAGGGGGGAGTCTGCTTGGGATTCTCTCTCTCCTTCTCCCTCTGCTCCTCCCCCAGCTTTCTCTCTCATATAAATAAATCAATCAAATCTTAAAAAAATAAAAAAAGAAATGAGATATTTTACAGATGTACCTATGCATCTCTAAAAAGGAGGGAGACAGTTTAAGGGCGTGCAGAAGAGAAATGTGATAGCCCTTTGTTTCCACAGGGTCCCAGTTTTCAAAGTTCATTTGGATCACAATTTTAAGAAAAGTTATGTATATGCTGTTTGATCAACAGGAACTGAAAATTTTTGTCCAGTCCTATGTTTATTACCATGGATTCACTTCATACTATAGACACATACATCCCTAAGGAATCAATGAATGTGGTTGATTATCTTGGTCTGTTCACTTTGGGACCATCTTACACTCTTGTCTACTGGGTGATGGCTTTGAAAGGCATGACGTTTTTGAGGGCATTTGTCAATAGGGAGAAGTTCTTTAGATAATGACAATGTATATCTGGAATAGTCAATCAATTTCCTCTTGAAGGATAAGCTTGATGATCATATTTAATCAAATATTCTAATATTTAACCAGTTCTTCATAGTTTAAAAAATATTGTTGGTGTGAATGAGATATGCCTTATGTGTTTTTTTGATCCCTTTTATCAGGACATTACTCCTTATTGCAATTTCCAAGGACTTTTAGCTAGTTGAAAAAATAATGTAAATCTCTTCTGCCACCATTCTTAGAACGAGAGCATCTGCTAAGAGCTTGTGGATTCTGTTCAAGGTTCAAGTTACCTTAGTTTCTTTGAGCTGTAATTGCATATAATAGGAAGGAAGTGTGGTCTAGAAAGAAAATTGGTGAAGGGTGGGGGAATGTTATTAGAAATATTCTTTATCCAAAGTATTTGTAAAATGTTACTCATCCCTTAAAATTATTGAGTTTTGTATTATATACTGTGTATAAAAGATATACATGAGTGACTTGGGAATTATAATGTATGAATTAAAAGTAGTTTTTATGATGTGTTGGCCAGACAAAAAAGCTTGCTACAATTTTTGGCATTATTTAACTTGCATTTATTTTTCCCTTTTCCAATCCTTTTGCTTACTTCATATTTACCAAAATTTTCTCCTTTTTACCATGTTTCTCATGCAAATTTATCATTAGATTTCCTATTATAAATGTCAAAAAGGACTCTGGTGAGTTTGGAACTTGTGACCCTAAGGTGTTAAAAGAGCATTAAACACTCAGACAAGATCAACCTTGATATCAGAATGGGTAAATGGCCTGGTCTCTGGGAACTTTTTGTTTGGTTGGTTTCTTCAAACAGGTGAACTAATAATACATTCTTCAAAATTACCCTGAGGTATAAAGCTTTACATATATAAGATGCTTTACAAATGTTAATTAATGTTAATACCAGCCATATGGCAAAACTTATTTATGTTTGGATTCAGACTTGTGAAGTTTCCTAATAGTTATTTCTAAAATATGACCGTCTAATTTTGGAATCTTCTCTGGGATATGTAGCCAGCTCAGAGAATGAAGTAGAACAAGGGTGTGCAAAGGTAATCCTGGTAGTGTCTAAATTTATTAGCTCTGTGAACTTAAGCAAGTTACTTGGCTTCTCTGTGCCATGGTTTATTTGCTTATTTGTTTTGTTTTGTTTTTCATTTGTAAAACTTATTTACTTCATAGGGTTGTTATAAGGATTAAAATAATTCCTGTATTTAAAGCCCTTAGTATAGTGCCTGCAACATAGTAAGAGCTCATTGACTGTTACCTAATGTCTCACTATTAAGCACTTTTAAATTCAAACTGCATTTATTGGGCACCTCATACGTTTAATAACCTGTAGCAATATCATAGGAATCTTTTAATTAAGACTTTCTAGTTAATACCTGGATATTACAATTCAGCCATTGTTTAAAGCACATAATCGTTCCTTTGTCTTCTGGCAATAACATTTTGTCCTCATTCAATTAAATCTAGAGTTCAAAGTGTTCAGTTCTTGGGTTGGCTAATTTAATCTTAAGATTTAGTGCCAAGACAATTACTCCTTTCTGCATTTCTGATTAACCGTAGATTATATCCACTTATTTTGAAATATAATAACAATTATTTTAGGGAAAAACAACATGAATCCCCCATCAAAGAAGGAGAAACAGACAAGTAGCTGGTTCTTAGCAGAGGAATAAATGAAGTCACCTATTGACATAGACTCTTCCAGGACCTAAATTGCTCGAAACGTTCCAAAAATCATACTTAGGGTGCATAGATCTCTACTTGAATTCAGAAACTTAGCATCGAATGGGGCCTTATGCAATGGTTAGTGTAGCTGCCCACACTTAGAGGTTTCTGGCTTTCCTAAGATCACACAGTTGGTAATGGAAGTGAAATCAGAAAACAGCTCTCTTGATTGTCTGGGCAAAAGGATTTACTGCCCGGAGTGCCACCTGTTTTTCCAGCAAGATACAGAAATGTTTAATAAGAACTTGTGGACTTAAATTCAGGACTCTTTCCAGGCTCTGATATTAGTATAAATTAGTATCCAAGCCTGAAAAATATAAATTACCCTTGGTTAGTGTTCCCTAGAAGAGAATTAAATAAATATTGTTGTATCCTGACTTGGATTCTGAGTACCTTTGTTGCAGTCACTTGTTCATTTGATCCTGTTTCCATGTGATATGTCCTTCTGTGGGATAACTCAGAAGACTAGGTGCTGGGTAACTTCCATGTGCCCATCATTCCCAGTAGCTAGAATTCCCTCTTGTTCCTCTTGCCCTTCCTGTGACTTGACACCCTGCCAAGTCTCTTCAATAATGCAATTTTCTGGGTACTTTCTTTCCTAGTGGCTGTGATTGACTATTGATAATTTTGCTGGGTGCACCTTCTTGTCTATTCTGGTCCTTTCCCATTATCCTCTGACTTGACTCTCCTCTGATCACCTTCCTCCCCTTTTGCTGTGAAAGATAATTTGCATTTTTTACTTGACTGAGAACATTTCTGACTGTCCTTTGCCTGTGCCTTCACCAGACGCCTTAGTTGTCCTGTAAGTCCTCATCTGTTTAGAGCATCATAATCTAAGACCTCTTTCACAGAAATAATTTTAAAATAATTATCTACGAACTGAGAAAACAATGAGGCTAAAGAATCATCCAAAGAAATGGAGATTGGGTTTGAGTAAGCCTGTGAAAACTGCAGTTTACTCTGTAAAGAGAACATTTCATCCTTTCTACAGTGGAGGAATAATAACTACATGTGGATAAGGAATAGTGAGGTGGTGGTTACCCTAGTTGCTATAGCTGGTATTGGCTATACTGTGTCAGCTCTCTCTCCAGCTGCAAAAAACATGAGCCTTTACTGGTAGGGTTGACTACACCAGTCCATGAGTTCACCTCTAAGCATTCTCATGGCTGAGACTCATTCTCTATCCATCACATACCACTTGATTCAGAGAGTAGCTGTCAATCACATTGACTGGGAACCCCCTGTGACTTGGAACAGTGCCTGTTCTATAGTGTGGGGCTGATGCACTGTCTAATTTGTAAGGTTATTGTGACAGTTAATTGAATGAATACATGTAAAGCCTTTTGATCTAGGCCTGGCACCTGATAAATTCTCAATAAATATTAATTATTGTAAATATTAATTTGTGGGACAAAAATACTTAGTGGAAATTAACTTTTTCAATAATTATTGGTTTAAGAAGCAATTTTTTTTTTTTTTTTTTTTTTTTTTACTGAATCAACTTTAACAGACAATAGAGAACACTACAGATTTTTTTTTCACTATACCCAAGGATTTGCTCTCATTTCTTAAACAGAATAAAGTAATCATAGGCCTGGAAGTGTGTGGGTAGACAGGTTCCAGTGTGTTATGAGTTTAGATGTTGCAGATTCAAGCAGTAATGTTGGCAGCTGAAGTCACTGGTGCTAGGGTGAATCGTTCCTAGCCAGTCTCATCATGCACTTTGTCAAAGAGCAGTTGAAGCAAGAAAATTCTAGACAAAGAGAAGAGGGCTAGTGAAAGCCTACGTGGACAGCCAGGAGAGAAACAAAAGGAAAAAAGCCAGGGATTATCAAAAAATTGCCAGAAAAAAAGGGAGCAAATGATAATATAAGGGAGGAGCCTTGATCAACAATAGGTGGAGTCAAAGGAAAAATTATTAGTTCTCAAACTAGCAAAATCTCTTAGGTGTCTGTAGGAAAGGTAAGTTAGCATTACACTCATTGATTCTGCCCTTTTGGGAAGAAATCAAGGTAGCATCGGCCAGCAGTGTATCTTCCTCCTATGTCCTTATGACCAGCCAGATTTTCCTTGAAGTCTGTGATGTTTACTTTATGTGTCAGCTTGACTGGACTAAGGGATGCTCAGATAGCTTGACTGGACTAAGGGATGCTCAGATAGTTGGTAAAATATTATTTCTGGGTTTGTCAGTGAGGGTATCTCTGGAAGAGATTAATTAGCATTTGACTCGGTAGATTAATAAAGACAAAACTCTCACCAATGCAAGTAGGCATTATCTAATCTTTTGAAGGCCAAATAGAATTAAAAAAGGCAGAGAAAGGGCAAATTCACTCTCTCTGGTTATGCTGAGACGCACATCTTTTCCTGCCTTTGGACATCAGGCTTTCAGATTCAGACTGGGATCCATACCATTGGCCCCAAGATGCTCAGTCCTTTGGACTCAGACTTAATTGTAGCACTGGTTTTCCTGGTCCTCCAACTTTCAGATGGTAGACCATGGGACTTCTTGGCCTCCATAACTGTGTGAGCCAAATCCTATAGTAAATCCCCTCTTATATCTATGTATATACTATGGGTTCTGTTTTCTCTGGAGAGCCCTGGTAAAAGATATGGCATAAGAGTTATATGTGAGATGGATTGCACCTGGAGAGATATTCAAAGCAGCTTTTACAGCTGTACAATGGTCATTATAGTTAGAATAGAGAGAAGAGATCAGTGCTTAAATTTCTCTGAAAAAGAATCAATAGATTTAGATTGATTATGTTTGTGAATGAAGGAGTGTAAGAAATTAATTATTACGTGAAAGGTGGTGTAATGGAAATGATGGGATGTGAAAGGATTGGATGGAAAAATGCAACCTGACTCACAAAGACTTCTCCTTCAAGACAGTTGCAACATTTATTTATTTATTTATTTATTTATTTATTTATAATATTTTATTTATTTATTTGACAGAGACAGCAAGAGAGGGAATACAAGCAGGGGGAGTGGGAGAGGGAGAAGCAGATTTCCTGCTGAGCAGGGAACCTGATGCAGGGCTCAGTCCCAGGACCCTGGGATCGTGACCTGAGCCAAAGGCAGATGCTTAATGACTGAACCAGCCAGGCGCCCCAAGACAGTTGCAACTTCTTTCACTACTAGCAACCCTACAGAAGAGGATAAGCGTAGCCCATGCAAAACATATAATGCATCATGTATGTAGAGGGGAGATAGCACCTAACGGAAAGTTCTCCTTCAAGTGCACTTTGTTGCAGAATTTTTTTCTCATTGCTATGAGCTCATTTTTCTCTATTTTGTTACAGCATATCAAAAGAAATATGGATCTTTCAAGAGTATTCTTTAAAATATTCATGTCTTCTCCTGTCAAATCTTGTATTATAAGCAAATTGTTATTAAGTTGCAGGGAACACACATAAATAACAACTTTGAGAGGATTCAGGAGGTTAGTGAATAGTACTGGAAGCCTTTTTGAAGTAACTAGAATTATGGAAGAAGAACCCATATTTGCCATACAATAAGAAGCCATAAAATAATACTTCACATTTATCTGGGTTGGACATTGTGATTAGGGCTTGTTCTATAACTGCCAAAAAATAAAAAAAGACAGCATTAAAATCTTCGCATGGATTAGTGGAATACCTATGTAATCGATCAATAGCACTTTATTGAGTGTCCATAATATGCTCATCACTAGGCACTAGATACGGCAAAGATTGTTGCATTACCCTATATCTATCTCTCTCTCCCTCCCCCTCTCTCTCTGTGTGTGTGTGTGTGTGTGTGTATATATGTACATATATATATATATATATATATATATATATATATATATACACACACTTTTTTTTTTTAACAAACAGAACCTGGTATTGACCAGAGTGTGTGTGTGTGTATATGTATATATATATATATGTACATATATATATATATATATATATATATATATATACACACACACTTTTTTTTTTTAACAAACAGAACCTGGTATTGACCAGAGTGACCCTTTTATGACATCTTTAATTCATCTGTCAAAAACATCCAATGCCTTCCACATTTTTATTCAGAGGAAAAGGCAAAGTTCTTACACAAGGCTCTAAAAAGTCCTGCATGATCTCAAGCCTTTTTACTTCTCTGGCTCTGTCTCCTGCCCTTCTCCCCCCTCAATATGCCCTGATACCTCTGCTAGCCTCCTAGCTTTTTTTAAAAACATGTTTCATGTTATTCCAATGCAGGAATTTTGTCCTGGCTATTCTCTCTCTCTGAAATGCACTTTGCACAGATATTAAAAGGCTAATTTCTTCCCCTTTGATGAGCCTTTGCTTAAGTGCCATCTTCTCAACAAGAGCCACACTGACCACCCTATTTCTCTTTCTTTCTTTCTCTCTCTCTTTACTTAAACCACTTTATTGATACATACAAAAAAAGTCATACAAAAAGATGTACAATATTTAATGTGTACAATTTGATGAGATTGAAGATAAGTATATACCTATGAAACCATGACCACTAACTATGACATTAACATATCCATTACCTCCAAAACTTTTTCCCTACCCTCTTTATTATTCTTACTCTTTTTAGTTATTATTATTACAAGAACACTTAAGAACTACCCTCTTTGGGGCGCCTGGGTGGCGCAGTCGTTAAGCGTCTGCCTTCAGCTCAGGGCGTGATCCCAGCGTTATGGGATCGAGCCCCACATCAGGCTCCTCCGCTATGAGCCTGCTTCTTCCTCTCCCACTCCCCCTACTTGTGTTCCCTCTCTCGCTGGCTGTCACTATCTCTGTCAAATAAATAAATAACATCTTAAAAAAAAAAAAAAGGAACTACCCTCTTGGCAAATTTTTAAGTCTATAATACAGTGTCATTAAGTATAGACAATACACAAATAGTAAATCTCTAGGACTTATTCAACTTGCATAATTACAATTTTGTACCATTTCTCTCTTTGAGCTGCCCCCCACCAACCATAATTCTAGTCTATGTTTCCATGAGTTTGACTACTTTAGAATCTTTATAAATGGTATTGTGTAGTATTTGTCCTGTGACTGGCTTACTTTACTTGCATAACGTCTGCCAGGTTCATCTATGTTGTTGCAAATGGAGAATTCCCTTCTTTTTAAAGGCTGAATAGTATTCCATCATATGTATACACCATATTTTTTTTTGTTGTTCATTTGTCTGTTGATGGACACTTAGGTTGTTTCTACATATTGGCTGTTGTGAATAGTGTAGCAACGGAAGTGGAAATGCAGATATTCCTTCAAGATCCTGTCTTTATTTCCTTTGGATGTATACCCAGAAGTAGAATTGCTAGATCTTATGGTACTTCTATTTTAATATTTTGAGGACCAGCATACAGTTTTTCATAGAAGTTGACCAGTTTACATCCCCACAAAGAATGTCCAGCTGTTCCCTTTCTCCACATATTTGCCAACATTTGTTATCTTTTATTTTCTTGGTAATATCCATTCTAACAGGTGTGAGATGGTGCCTCATTGTGGTTTTGATTTGCATTTTCCTCATGAATAGTGATGTTGAGTGCCTTTTTATATCTTTTTTGGAGAAATGTTTACTCAGGTCCTTTTACCATTTTTTAGTTGGATTATTTATTTTTTAAATTTTGAGTTCCTTATATATTTTGAATATTAACCCTTTATCTGATATATGATTTGCAAATACCCGCCCCATTCCGTAGGTTGCTTTTTCATTTTGTCAAGTGTTTCCTTTGGTAAGTAGACATGTTTTTTTTGTTTGTTTCTTTCCTTCTTTGATGTCATCCCATTTGCCTATTTTTGCTTCAGTTACCCATACTTTTGATATTATATTAAAATACCATTGCCAAGACTAATATCAAGAGATTTTCCCCCTATGATTTCTTTTAGTAATTTTATGGTTTCAAGTCTTATGCTTAAGTATTTAATCTTTTTTTGAGTTGGTTTTTGTGTATTGTGTAAGATAAGGGTCCAATTTCATTCGTTTGCATATGGAAAAATAGTTTTCACAACACCATTTATTGAAGAGACTATCCTTTCCTTATTGTGTATTTTGGCACCCTTGTCAAAGATTAGTTAACCATATATGCATCAGTTTAAAATATTGGACCCTTTATAATGTTCCATCAGTGTATGTGTCTGCTTTTATGCCAGCAGCACACTACTTTAATTACTATAACTTTGTAATATATCTTGAAATCAAGGAGTGTAATACCTTCCGCTTTATTCTTCTTGCTCAAAATTGCCTTGGCTGGTCAGAATCATTTGTGGTTCTATATAAATTTTAGGATTTTTTTCTTACCTGTGTGAAAAATGTCATTGTGATTTTGATAGGGATTGCATTAAATCTATAGATGACTTTGAGTAGTAGGGACATTTTAACAATATGATTTTTTCAAACTCATGAACATGGAACGTCTTTCTATTTATTTGTGTCTGCTTTAGTTCTTTCTTCAGTGCTTTATGGTTTTCAGTGTATAAGTCATTTACCTTCTTGGTTAAGTTTATTTGTAAGCATTTTATTCTTTTTGATGATATTGTAAATGGAATTGTTTTCTTAATTTCTTTTTTAGTTATGAATTTGTTTTGGTATATAAAAATACAACTTATTTTTGAATGTTGATTTTCATATTCTGCAACTTCATTAAATTCATTTATTATTACTGCTTTTTTGTGGAGTCCTAGTAGAAGGTGGAGGAGGGATAGTAATGTATGCTACAAACTGAGTAGGCATTTTGAGACCAAAAAGCAAAGCAAGCCACTCCATACTGTTTACATGGAGTTTTATTCAGGGTAATTTACTGATGGGGGGTTGTGGATGATGATCCAGGTGCTGGTCAGCTATTCTCTGCCAAGTGTGGACCTTAATCCACAGATTTTATAGAGTGAGGCGAAGTGCAGAGGTCATTGTGATGAGGTCAAAGGGTTTAACATTTAACAGGCATTATGGGTCCATCTGTTCATCAGACAGAAAGGAAGGAAAGAAACTTTGTTATTGTTACTAGTCATCCAAAAAAACAAAACAAAACAAAACAAAAAAAACCTTAGGGAGATTCAGAACAAGCCCTCCCACAAAATGATGTTGAATTCAGTCTGCTAAGATTTTGTTTAGAATTTTTGTATCCGTGTTCATCAGGGATGTTTGCCTATAGTTTTCATGTGTCATTTTTGGCTTTGGTAGAAGGATAATGCTGGTCTTATGAAATGAGTTTGGCAGTGTTTCCACCTCTATTTTTGGAAGAATATAAAAAAGATTGGTATTATTATTATTTTTTAATGTTTGTAGAACTTACCTATGAAGTCGTACAGTCCTGGGCTTTTCTTTGTTCTTTGTTGGGAGATTTTTGGTTACTGGTTCAATTTCCTTATTGTTGCTCTGTTCAGGCTTCTATTTCTTCTTGACTCAGTCTTGGTATGTTATATATTTTTAGGAATTTATCCATTTCATAGGTTGTCCAATATTTGGTATATAATTGTTAATATTTCCTTATGATCTTTTTTTATTTCTATAGCATCCATTGTAATATGTCTTCTTTCATTTCTAATTTTATTTGTATGAGTCTTCTCTCTCTCTCTCTCTAACCAAGAATATTCTTGGTTGTTTGGTTAAGAGCTTGTTGATTTTGTTTATTGGAAAAAAAAAGCCTTTTAGTTTTTAAAATTTTTTCTAGTGTTTTTCTATACACAAATTTATGTATTTATGCTCTAATCTTATATATTTTTCTTCTGCTAACTTTGGGTATAGTCCTTTTTATAGTTCTTTGAATTATAGAGTTATGTATTTGAGATTTTTCTTTTTAATGTAGGTGCTTGTTGTTATAAACTTGCCTCTTAGTATTGACTTTGCTATACTCCATAAGTTTTGGTATGTTGTGTTTTCATTTGTCTTAAGTATTTTCTAATCTTCCTTTTGATTTCTTTTTCAAAATAATGTTGTCTAAGAGTGTGTTGTTTAATTTCCATGTATTTGTGAAGTTTTTCATTCCTGTTTATTATTATTTGTGTTTTTAATACATGTGAGTAGAATAGATACTGAGAATAATTTCAAATATTTTTAATGGTTTAAGGCTTTCTTTGTAAACTAACATATGCGTTATCCTGGAGAATGTTCCATTTGCACTAGAGAAGAATGTGTTTTCTGCAACTTTGGGGTAAAATGTTCTATATATGTCTTTTAAGTTCGGTTAGTCTATAGTTCTGTTCAAGTGTATTTTTTTTTAAATTGATTTTCTGTCTGGATGATCTGTTAATTATTGACACTAAGGTATTGAAGTCTCCTATTATTATTGTATCTTCTATTTCTCCCTTCAGATCTGTCAATAATTTGCTTATATATATATTATATATATATATTAGATACTCTGGTTTTGGATATATTTATAATTGTTATATCTTCTTGTTGAATTTATTCTTTAATGATTTTGTAGTGATCTTGTCTCTAATGACAGGTTCTTCCTTAAGCCCTATTTTGTCTCATATAAATATAGGAATCCTTGGGTTTTTTGGTTACTATTTCCAAGGATGAACTTTTCCTCATCCCTTCACTTGAAGCCTATGTGTGTTCTTTAATCTAAAGTGACTCTCTTGTAGACAACATACAATTGGATATTATCTTTTTAATCCATTCAATCATGCTATTATCTTTTGATTGATGAATTTAGTGTACATACATGTAATTATCGGTAGGAAAGGACTTACTATTGCCATTTTCTTAATTATGCTCTGTCTTATAGTTCATTTGTTCTTCCCTTCCTCTCTTGCTGTTTTCCTTTGTAATTTGATATTTATTTGTAGGAATACACATTTTTTATCCATTATCTTTTTTCTCTACTATAGGTTTTTTTCTTGTACTTACAATGGGGTATGCAAAAAATTTTTGTGGTTATAACTGTCTGTCTTAAGCTGGTAACAGCTTAACTTCCATCACACACAAAACCCTACACTTTTTTTACCATATTAATTTTTCTAAAATAGAGGCAGTCTTGTCATCTATAATACCAGTCTCTCCTCATTTGTATTTTATATCCAATTTTTCAACTAACCTGCTTATTTTACTTTTGTAATGACTCTCACTTACCCACTCTTTCAATTTCCATTGCTACTTTCTGAATTGTTTGCCCCCCCTTCATGATGATGAATTATACTTACTAAAATAGAAATCTATATTATGTCACTCCATGTTTCATTTTTATTTACTTTTAATCTATAGAATAAAATACAAACTCTTTGTCATTAAATTCAATGCCTTTTGAAATCTGTTTCCATCCTACCTTTTAATAGTAATCCTTCAAATCTAACCCACATTCTCATGTACTCTAAACATTCCCACAGCTATAAATTTTTACCCCTATATGCTATGAATTTTCCTTCAATATTGCCTTTTCAAGTGCTCCTTTTAACTGAAAATACTTCTCTTGTCTGTAAAGCTCCTATTTATTTACATTCACCAGGATATACAGGTCGTGCTGCAGCAGCATGCAAGCCCTAAACTCGAGGCTTAATAGAATGAAACAGTGATACTCAAAGTATGGTCTATGGACATCTAGGATTACCTGAGATCCTTTCGGTGTATTGGTAAGGACCAAATTAGTTCCAAAATAATGGTAAAATTGTATTGCCTTTTAACCTTATTGACATTTGCATTGATGATACAACAATGTGGATAAAGACACTGGGATCAAACTGAGTTACTAGTAGACGTTATATTTTTCACAGCACTCTGCTGGCAAGAGGGGAAAAAAGAACAGTTTCACTTGAAAATGTCCTTGATTTAGCAGTAAAATGAACAATTGTATTAAATTTTGACCCTTAAGTACATGTCTTTTTAATATACCATGTGACACAATGGGAAGTATGCATGAAGCACTTTCCACTGCATGTACAAGTATGATGGTTTTTTTCTAGGAAAAGCACTTGTACAATTGTTTGAGTTGTGAGTTGAATTAAGCACATTTTTCATGGAGCACCATTTTTTACTTGAGTGAATTATTGACAGAAAAAACTATGCTTGCTTAAGATAGGGTATTAGGAAGACTTTTTCTAAAATAAATTAATGAAGTGAGACTATTAATGCATGGGAAAAAAAACCTTACAGCTTTTATGACCAATGATATAATTCAAGATCTCACATGAAAGAATTTTGGAAATCATGTCTTCCATAGTGAGCTTGAAAGCTCCCCTAACGATTTTGCACATGAGATCCGTGGTGATATTAACAATATTATTATAAAATATTGAATAAAAAATGTCAAAACCTGGAAGATCTGAATAACTCAGTGAACCCATTTTTTTTCAGGTGACCAATGCATGATATTACAAAATTATGCCTTGGTAAATGACCATTCAAGTGCAAGACAGATAAAAGATTTTAACATAGCAGTATAAAAGTTGATTAATATGGCTTTAGATTTCTTACTGCAACTAACCTCTGAGAAACTATAACTCATTGAGTATTTTGGTCCAATATCAAATAGTAAGATTCATAATTATCTGAAAAGCCTTAGAACACTCCTCTTTTTTCCAACTACATGTGCAAGGACAGATTTCCTTTATATGCTTCTATTAAAACAACATAGCTGAACTGATTGAATCCAGAAACAGATAAGAAAATTCAATTTTGTTCTACTAAGGGAGACATAAAGAAGTTGTAGAAATGTAAATGGATGCAACTCTTCTCACTAATTTTATTTTTTGGAATATATATGTATTTTACATAAAATATGTTATTTTAAGTATATTACAGATTAAAAGTTTAAAATTTAATTAATTTCTGTTTCAACTTGAAATACAATAATTATTGACAGGTAAAACACGCATAAAGAAAACCTCTTTGGAGTTCTCCACAGTTTGTAAGAGAGCAAAAGAGTCCTGAGAGCAACATGTTTTAGAACTATTTCCATAGACATTTCTTCCTTATTCATACAACATATCTGATGCAAGAAGATAAAAGACCAAAGTGATGTTCAGTGACCCAGGATGACAGAGGCTCTACTATCTTGTATTTGTACCCCCTGTTAATTGTAAACCCTATTAACAACAGCAAGAATAGAGATAATATGACACATATAACAACATGCTAAATTCTGTGCAGTGGTTTAAAAATATCTAGCGATAGGGAAAGCCAGTGAGGGAAGATGCCAATAGGGAGTTTGAAGCAAGAAGTGGCACTTGAATTGGATCTACAATGAGTGGCTGCATATGGACAGGCTGATGATGGTACAGGAGGAGTACTCACAGAAAAGTAAACAACATTAAATAGGTCATGCCACATTTGTCACAAGTTGCCTTCATGGTCATGAGGAACTGATCCTAACTGAAATGGAAGGTCTACATTGGCTTATAGAGGGAGAAATATATTTGGAAACCCATTTAAGATTTGATTGTAATGGATTTTTAAAATTAAGTCAAACAGTTTAGATTTGATTTACTAAATGCAAGGGGTTTTATTTGGGGGAGCCATGTGATGATTGTAGCATTTGAAGAAATATAGATTTGAGTTAAATTGTTCATAGGATAGTTAATTGAATGTAGCTGAGGCTAAAATCAGAAAAGCCGGCTAAGGATTTTTGAACTGATTGTAAAAATTAGCAGTATGGATTTGTGATTGGGGGACAAGGGAGGGAGGATAGAAAAGATTAGGAGAGGACCTATATAAGATAGAATTTGAGGGTAGAATAAATCAATTTTATTGACTGACTGAATATTGATAATGAGACATTTGCCTGTTACTAGATATCCTTTAATATGTATTCTACTGCAGGGATTTTCTTGACTCTTCAGCAATTCCTCTACTGAGAAAGTATTCCTCCCAGCATGATGTGCCCATAGGAAGTATCACTCCTCATTTGTATCATAATTTTTCCTTACATGCATATTTTGATGGGTGAATTTTCAAAAGTCATTAAGATAATTTCTATGTACCCCTGTAGCCTAACACAATGGTTGGCACATAACTAGTGTTTAATAAATATCTGTTGAGTCCATAGTAGTATTGTATAATTAATGTTTCAACTCAAGAAAAATGATTTATTCATTCATCTAATGTTCAGAAATATGTGGATGAGTGGCATTAAAGAAAAGTATGTTGGTCAAATTTTTCATTTTCATTGTGGACCTACTAAATTTTAAAGGCAGAGCTGGAGTATACATAGTGTATAATACATAGTATAACATTCTTCTTCCCCTTCTATATTATTTAATAGCATGGCATATGTTCCTAGAAAATATCATGCTGTACGTCAATGTGAGAAATTCTATCAGACAAAATGATGGTAAAAAAAATGTAAAGCAAGATATAAACCTTCACTTAGCACCAGACATTTGCTAGATACTTTTCTAACTGCTTTCTACATATTCATCAATTTAATCCTTAAAATAACCCTATTATTTCTGCTTTCTACATAAAGAAACTGAAACAGAGGATAGCTAAGTAACTCAGTGCCACATACATGTATCACATATGGATGTGGCACAGACAGTATTTGAGGCAGTCTGTGCTCCTAACTTCTGTCTTTGGAACTGAGATTTTCTTACTAGGACATTAGAGAGTTACAAAAATCTCATAAAAATGCCATTAAATTCTGGGGCGCCTCGGGGGTTTAGTTGGTTAAGTGTCCAACTCCCAATTTCATCTCAGATCATGATTTCAGTCCTGGGATCAAGCCCCATGTCTGGCTCTGTGCTCAGTGGGGAACCTGCTTAAGATTCTCTCTCCCTCTCTTTTTGCCCCTCCCCCAGCTGCTCTCCTTCTCTCCCTCTCTTTCCAAAATAAATAAATAAATCTTAAAATATGTCATTAAATTCTATAGGATTGTGTTTTACAGTTGTAAAGGGTGTGTTTTTTCCCCTCTTTCAAGAAAGAGCAGATTGGCTTTTGCCGGATAGAGATTACCTGTGTAATTTGTGATTGCTTAGAAAATCCAATGTATTGTTGATATAAAATAGTCAAATGCTTATTTTATAATAACTTCTTAAAGATAAGAATTTAAAATAGGGGAATAATAAAAAAACCCTCTACTACATAGATTTAGAAACTGGAGATTGTAATACAAATGCAAAATTGGATATGTAGATGATTCAAAGCCTATGTGAATCTTGGAAATAGCAAAAGCTCTTATTAAAAGAAAAAGCAACACATTACATGCTAAGAATTGCTCAAAAAATGTGCATGCAGGAGCTACTAAAATCATGAACACATCATCATTATTATCATTATCATCATCATTTTCATCAGTTGCTATTTTTTAAATATACAGGGTTCATGATACTGAATTATATGCTACAAATCCATAAAAAATATTTTTTTAATTGCAAAGGAGCTTAAATAATAAAACCACTGTGGCGTTACTAGAAACATTAAAACAGTGCCTCATTTACTGATCAAAGATTAACACTTTCCAACAACCAAAAATGTGACATTTATTATTTTTCAAATAATTTATGTAAGAATGAAATCCTACATGAAAGAGTTAACATAGACTTAAAATTATGTGCAATCAGACTCTGCTGAATGTTGGAGAATCTGACTCAATATTTGCAACCAATTAAGTTTTCCTATATATAGAGTTGACATTTTTTGCTTAAAAAAAATCAAAGTGCCTTTTCTCTTTATTGTTTTGCTGTGGGTAGATTTATGATTTTTAGAAGGAAACTTCTTTTTTTTTCACAAAAGTGTTGAGATTTGAGATGAAGACTTGAAGTCAAAATGACAGCCTTAATATACATAAGTATACAATCAAATTCAGTGACATATTTGTTTATTTGAAACTAGAATGAAAATGTGCTTTTTTAAAAATAAGTATTCAGTTCACATTTTACAAACTAAAATTAAAACTAACAAAAGAAATCAAAACACAGTTGTTCTTATCTTAGTTGGTATGCAGAGCAATAAATCAGAATTAAAATAATCATTCTGATTTTTTCCTTAGGAATCAATAGGAAATAGTAGGTCAGTCTTCAATAAACTTTAGAAGAATATGATGAACAAGTATCCTTTTTCTTATATATACAAAGGATATGCTTGAAAGTTGGCATATACTTAATTAAATTTTTTGAAACCGAATTAAATTACAACTGGTTAGATAAGGTTACAATTAAAATGGCCCTGGTCTAAACAAATGTTTGTTGTATATTGAGAATAATAACTTCATATATCTGTTTAGAATAATGTAGCTTTGTGTGTGTGTGTGTGTGTGTGTGTGTGTGTGCGCATGTGCATGTGTTGGGTAAAATTAGACTTGAACATATACTGCTCATTTAATTTTAGAATTCATTTGAATTATCTTTTTTTAAGAACTAAAAATATCACTTAAACATTTGAAAAAAAATAGACATCTTATACAAAGGTGTCCCTTTCTTTAAAAAATAGAGATAAATATCTGTTCTCTTCAAACATTTAAGAGGTAATGATTTACATGTAAAAACCACCTTGAGTAATTGTAAAGTTGTGATTTCCCCTGATGAGTGTCAGAATCACCACCCAGTTCAGTTATGTTGGATTTAACCAAGATCCACGAGGGATGCTTATGCATATACTCACCAAAAATTCATTGCTTTATTGCAATTCAAATAAACTTGATTTACAAAAGTCTTGTTGTATATTTATGGACATTTTTGGATTCCCCTGGCATTGACTCTAGAACCATTAGACACTGGCTTGCTGAGTAAGCAACTCTGCTCCAGTCTGTGAGGTTCCACCACCTGGCCTAGCCAGTCCCATACCCAGAGTTTTTCTATCTTTTCCCAGCCCGGAATGAAATGATACAACCAGGGGTGTTCGGCTAGGCTTTAAGATGCCACCTTAGCCAGAAGCAACCAGAAATGCAGTGGAGTTAGCTTACTGTCAGGACAAAATTAACTAATGGAAATAGGCAGCAGAAGGGAGCTAGGTACATGTATCCTTCTTCTTTATCTTTCTTAAAGACTGCTTTGAGACATAGTCTCTGCATTTAGCATCTCTGAATGTGTATCACGTAGCTGAAGGGACACAACTGCATTGACTTGCTGTGTTCCTTTAATGCTCACCAAGAAGCCAGTACAATCCTTCATATCCTTCCCTGTTTAATTTCTATACTCATTTTATCTTGTGTTTTTTTAGGAACTCAGGCTAGAATGCTGTATGTATATAGAATTTAGAAGAAAACTACTATGTTAAGTCAAATACACATGTATTTAGAAGATATCCTTGTTCACATCTACTACAGTGAAATGAGTCCCTGAAGAAACAAATTGAGTCTTATTATAAGAACTAATAATGCAGAAACCGAGTTGCATACAGAACAAAAATTAGCTAATCATGGTGTATGATCATTTTAATATGGTGTTAAATTTGATTTGCTAGTATTTTGTTGAGAATTTTTGCATCTATATTCATCAGGAAATATTGGTCTGTAGTTGTCTTGCAGTGTCCTTAACTGGCTTTGTTGTCAGGGTAATTCTGATCTCATAAAATGAGTTGGGGAATATTTTGTCCTCTTCAATTTTCTTGGAAGAGTTTGTGAATGGTTGATATTTATTCTTCTTTAAATATTTAGTAAACTTCACCAATGAAACCATCTGGTCCTGGCCTTTTCTTTGTTGGGAGATCTTTATTGATTCAATCTCCTTACTTGTTATTGTTCTGTTCAGCTTTTCTATTTCTTCTTGATTCAGTTTAAGTATATGGTATGTTAATAGAAATTTATCTATTTTTTTCTCAGTTTTCTGATATGTTGCCATTAGTTGTTCATAGTAGTTTCTTATGATACTTTGTATTTCTGTGGCATCAGGTGTGACGTCACTGCCTTTATAATTCTATTTATTTGGGTCCTCAAACACTATAATCAAGTGAAATTCATCCCTGGAATGCCAGGATGGTTCAACATTTATAAATCAATATAGGTGATATATCACATTAATAGAATAAAAGATTAAAAGTATGTGATCAATAGATGCAAAAAAGCATTTGACAAAATTCAATATCCATTTATGATAAAAACTTTCAAAACATGGATATAGAATGCATGTACCTCAACATAACAAAGGCCATCTATGACGAGTCCACAGTTAATCCTATACACAATCGTAAAATGTTGAAAGCTTTTTCTTTAAGATCAGGAAAAGGCTGGATGCCTACTCTCCCAATCCTATTCAATGTAGTACTGAATTTCTAACCTTAGTAATCAGGCAAGAAAAGGAAATAAAAGGCATGAAATTTGGAAAGGAAAAAGTAAAATAGTCTCTGCAGATGACATGCTTTTATATATATAGAAAATCCTAAAGATTCCACCAAAAACCTATTATATCTAATCAACGAATTTATAAAAGTTGCAAAATATAAAATCAACATAAAAAAATCAGTAGTGTTTCTATATACTACCAATGAATTATCTGAAAAAAAAATCCTGTTTGCTCTAGCATTAACAAAAAATACTTAAGAATAAATGTATCCAAAGACATGAAAGATCTATAAAGTGAAAATGAGAAGACATGGACAAAAGAAATTGTAGAAAATACAAATAAATGGAAAGATATTCTATGTTCATGAATTGGAATAATTAATATTGCTAAAATATCTGTACCATCCAAACCCATTTATAGATTCAGTGGAAACCCTGTCAAGATTCCAATGGCTTTTTTTTTTTACACAAATAGAAAACATAATCTTTTTTTTTAAAAGATTTTATTTATTTATTTGACAGAGAGAGAGACACCCAGCAGGAGAGGGAACACAAGCAGGGGAAGTGGGAGAGGAAGAAGCAGGCTCCCAGCGGAGCAGGGAGCCCGATGAGGAGCTCGATACCAGGACCCTGGGATGAGGTCCTGAGCCGAAGGCAGACGCTTAATGACTGGGCCACCCAGGCACCCCAGAAAACATAATCTTAAAACTTGTTTGGAACCACAAGTGTCCCTGAATAGCCAAAGCAATTTTGAACAAAAACAAAGCTGGAGGCATTACACTTCTTGATTACAAACTATGTTAGAAAGCCATAGTAATCAAAATATTATGGCACTGGCATAAAAACAGACACATAGATTAATGGAACAGAACTAAAATCCCAGAAGTGAATCTATTATACATAGTCAACTAATATTTGGCGAGGGTGCCAAGAATATTCAATACAGTCTCTTCAGTAAATGGTACCAGGAAAATTGGGACATTCACATGTAAAATAATGACACTAGACCCCTATGACACACTACTCACAAAAATTAACTCCAAATGGACTGAAGACTCAAATGTAAGAACTGAAAACATAATGCTCCCCCTCCAAAAAAAGTAGGGAAGAATCTCCTTCACATTGGTTTTGGCAATGAGCTTTTTAATGTGACACCAACAGCACAAGCAGCAAAGACAAAATTAAAAAAACAGCAAACAAAAAGCTTCTACACAGCAAATGAAGTGGTCAACAAAACGAAAGAGTAGGTATTAAAACATGAGAAAAAAATGGTGACCGTGAGATGATGGGAGTTAACTAAATTTATGAGGGTAATCACTTTGTAATATAAAAATATATATGTAATTACTATGTTGTACACTTTAAAACTAATACAACGTTATATGTCAATTCTATCTCAATAACAGTGGAAAATTTAGCTGATTTCTTCTTTGTATTTTTCGCTAGGATTTCCTAATTTTTTTAGTTCACAGTCTACTTTATGAGAGTAAAAAAAAAAAAAAAATTTCTTGAGCTCCTTCTCTTATCCCATATGCCTGCAAGTCCCTACCAGTCATCCAAAGAAACCATCACTCAAGCTATAATTGCCCTTTTGAGAGTGGGAGCTGTCCAATTTCTTTAGCTATTGTGAACTGCAAGAAGCCAGGCAGAAGTGGGAGTGATACTATCTTTCCAATTTCACCACCAACAAGGGAGATGGAGAACAAAGATGTACATGTGTTTTTAAATTTGATTAGCATTTTTCTAGCGTGAGCCCCTCAAAATAAGCACCCTTTTTCTCTTATTTCCTTTGAATAGAAATTTCACTCAAGGAAAATTTATCTTGGAAATCATAACCATAGTTTTTTTTTTTTTTTTTTATGACCCTAGTGGATCTACATTGTCATGTGTAATACCTAGACCAATTCTCTGGATTAAGTATAGGTAAATATTTACATCAGAATTTGTATTTTTAAAAATACTACACAGATATACCAAGTATTGATGAGAATATGGAAAAACAGAAACTCTCATACACTGATATTTGGAATATAAAATTGTAAAACTATGGAAATAAATATGGCAATTTCTTTAAAAACTTAAACATAAACCTACCAATATAAATCACCTATTCCACTCCTAGTTTTTTTTAATGAGGTAAATATTTTTTTTATTAAGCATTTCTTTTTTTATCATTTTATTTTTCATCATGATAAGTACTCTTTAATCCCCATCCCCTATTTCACCCATCTCTCCACTTACCTCCCAGAGAACTGTTCTTCCTACTTAAGAGTCTGTTTCTTGGTTTCTCTCTCTCTCTGTGTTTTATTTTTTTTGCTCATTTGTTTGGTCTCTTAAATTCCACGTATGAGTGAGATTATATGGTATTTGTCTTTCTCTGCCTGACCTATTTTGCACAGCATTATACTCTGTAGCTCTATCCATACTGTTACAAATGGCAAGATTTAATTCTTTTTTATAACTGAATAATATTCCATTGTGTGTGTGTGTGTGTGCGCACGCGTGCGTGCGTAAACCACTTGTTTATCCATTCATTTATCAATGGACACTTGGATTACTTGCATACTTGTAAACAATGCTGCAATAAACATATGAATGCATGTACCCTTTCGAATTAGTGTTTTTGTGTTCTTTGGGTAAATGCCTAGTAGTACAATTATTGGATTGTAGGATAGTTCTATTTTTAGTTCTCTGAGGAAGCTCCGTATTGTTTTCCACAGTGACTGCAAAAGTTTGCATTCCCACCAACAGTGAAAAAGGGTTTCTTTTTCTTTTTCTCCACATTCTGTCCAACACTTGTTCCTTATGGTTTTTATTTTAGCCATTCTGACAGGCGTGAGGTAATATCTCATTGAAGTTTTGACTTGCATTTCCCTGATATGAGGAATGGTGAGCATCTCTTCCTGTGTCTGTTGGTCATCTGGATGTCCTCTTTGGGTAAATGTCTGTTCATCTCCTCTGCCCATGATTTTAAAACTAGATTATTTGTTTTTTGGGTATTGAGTTGTATCAATTCTTTATATATTTTGGATTTGAACCTCTTATTGGATATGTCATTTGCAAATACCTTCTCCCATTCCTAGGTTGCCTTTTGGGTTTGTTGGTTGTTTCCTTCACACTGCAGAAGCCTTTTATTTTGATTTAGTCCCAATAACTTATTTTTGCTTTTATTTCCTTTGCCTCAGGGGACATATCTAGAAAAATGTTGCCACAGCCAATGTCAGAGAAATGTTACTGCCTGTATACTCCTCTAGGATTTTTATGGTTTCAGATCTCACATTTAGATCTTTAATTATTTTTGTGTATGGTGAAAGAAAGTGGTCCAGTTTCACTCTTTTGCATGTAGCTGTCCAGTTTTCCCAACACCATTTGTTGAAGAGACTGCCTTTTCCCACCACTGTATATTCAATCTTTCCTCCTTTGTAGGAAATTACCACATAATTGTGGGTTTATTTCTGGGTTTTCTGTTCTATTCCATTGATCTATGTGTCTATTTTCATGTCAGTACTATACTGTTTTAATTACTATCACTTTGTAATATAACTTGAAGGCCAGCTTTGTTATACCTTCAGCTATACCTTTCTTTTTCAAGATGGCTTTGGCTAATCATGACATTTTGTGGTTCCATACCAATTTTAGGATTGTTTATTCTAGTTCTGTGAAAAATATTATTGGTAAATTGATAGGGATTGCATTAAATCTGTAGATTGCTTTGGGTAGTATCAACATTTAAAAATTTTTTTGTTCTTCCAACCCATGAACATAGTATGTCTTTCCATTTCTTTGTGTCATCTTGAATTTCTTTCATCAGTGTTTTATAGTTTTTAGAGTATGGGTCTTTTACCTCTTTGGTTAAGTTTACTGCTAGATATTTTACTGTTTTTGGTGCAATTGTAAGTGGAATTGTTTTCTTAATTTCACGTTCTCCTGCTTCATTATTAGTGTATAGGAATGAAACAGATTTCTATACATTGATTTTGTATACTATGACTTTATCAGTCCTAGTAATTTTTTGGTGGAGTTTTTATGGTTTTCTATATATAGTAGCATGTCCTCTACAAATAGTGAGTTTTATTTCTTCCTTACCAATTTGGATGCCTTATATTTCCTTTTGTTGACTAATTGCTGTGGCTAGGACTTCTAATACTATGTTGAATAAAAGTGGTGGGAGTGGACATCCTTGTCTTTTTCCTGACCTTATGGGAAAACCTCTCAGTTTTTCCCCATTGAGGATGATGTTAGGTGTGGGTATTTCATATATGTCCTTTATTATGTTGTGGTCTGTTCCCTCCAGACTTACTTTGTTGCGGATTTTTATCATGAATGGTTGTTGTACTTTGTCAAATGTCTTTTTTTTCTGCATTTGTTGATGATCATATGATGTTTATCCTTTCTCTTATTGATGTAATGTATCATGTTGGTTGATTTGTGAATATTGAACTAGACTTCCACCCTGGGAATAAATCCCACTTGATCCTGATGAATGTTTTTTTGTTTTGTTTTTTAATGTACTGTTGGATTCAGTTTGTTAATATTTTGTTGAGGATTTTTGCATCTACATTCATCAGAGATACTGGTCCGTAGTTCTCTTTTTTTGCAGTGCCTTTATCTGGCTTTGGATATAGTGATACTAGACTCATAGAATGAATTTAGAAGTTTTATTTTCTCTTGTATTTTTTTTTTTTAATAGTTTGAGAAGAATCAGTATTAACTCTTCTATGCTTGGTAAAATTCACCTGTCAAAGCTTCTGGTTCTGTGCTTTTGCTTTTTGGGGGTTTTTGATTACTGATTCAGTTTCATTGCTGGTAATTGATTCTGTTCAAATTTTGCATTTCTTCCTGCTTTTGTTTTGGTAGATTATATGTTTCTAGGAACACTCCTAAGTTCTTATTCAAGGGAAATGAAAATGTATATCTGTATAAGCAATTGTGTAAATGTTTTAGCAGATTTATTTGCAGTATCTGAACACTGGCAACAAGCCAAGTGCCCACCAGCTTTTGAACAGAGAAATAAATTATGCTATATCTATACAACGTAATACTACTAAATAATACAAAGTAATGCTATCTTAATACAGACAATAATTTGAATCTCTAAATAATTTTACTGAGTGAAGCAGCAAGATAAAAAAAATAGTACATACTGTGTGATTCCATTTATATAAAATTCTAAAAAAATGAAAACTAATCTATAGTGACAGAAAGCAATCAGTGGTTGCCTCCGGACAGGCAGAGGAATGGCAGGACAGGATATAGGGATTACAGAAGTACACAAGGAAACTTTTGCAGGTTATTATTATGTTCAGTTATTTTGATTTGGGTAAAGATTTTTAGAGATATATACATATAAAATTTGTCAAATTGAATATATATGCAGTTTACTATATCCAATTATACCTTGATAAAGCTATAAAATATTACAAATGGATCAAATGCTGTTACTTGTATCCACTAATTATCTATTGCTATGTAACAAATTACCAGAAACTTAGAGGCTTAAAATGACATTTATTATATCACAGTTTCTTTGGCTCTTTTGATCAGGAGAACCTGGGTTCTCTTCCTCAAAGTATCTCACAGACTGTAAGCAAGGAGTTGGCTGGGCAGTAGTCATCACAAGCCTGAGCTGAGAAAATATATACTTCCATATTCATTCACAGATGGTAGATGCTAGGATTCAGTACACAGTGAACTGTGGGGTGATGGTCTCATTTCTTTGCTATCTGTTGGTGATAGGCTGTCCTTAGTTCCTTGGCACTTGGGTTTCTCCATAGGGTAGCTCAAAATATGGCAGCTTGCTTCATGGGAGCAAGCAAGTGAGAAGAACAAGAGAGTAAGAGACACACACACACAGAAAGAGAAAGAGAGAACAGAAGTCACGGTCTTTCTTAACTTGATTTCTGAGATGACATTCCACTTCTTTCGTCATATTCTATTCACTAGAACCAAGCCAAGAGAAGGGGATTACATAAGAGCATAAATACCAGGAGGAAGGGATCACTGGGAAGCATTTCAGAAGCTACCTAACATAATTTTGGAGAATTTATTAAAGAATATGGGAACAGAAAATATATTAATTCATTGTATACATATTGTCTCCCAAGTCATTTACATAAATAGTAATCATAGGAAATTTTCCTTAAGTATTTTGATGCAACAGTATCATTTTAAAACAATTTTCTTTGGATATTGTCTCATTGATGTCACGGTTGGTGATGTTCATTTAGGCCCAACTTTGATCCAGTCATCAATCATCTTACTATCTGTGTTTGGGGTGTGAAGTATGTTGTGATTAAATATTAAAAAAAATTAAAACGTGCTCTGTCCTCAAGGAACTAATGATGTTGATAAGCAAACCTATAAAATGTAAATGTAATGTAAAAAAATGTAAAAATGTAAATGTAAAAAAAAAGATAGACTTAATACATATCAATGTAAAAATAATAGTAAATGTAAATGTAAAAAAAATAAGATAGACTTAATACATATCAATGATAAACTGAATGATAATGACTCAAAGAACATGAGGTTACTTGTAAGAGGAAAAATATGACAGAGTTGAAGCATTTAGGAAAGATTTTATTTAGGAGTTGGGGCTTAAGTTGGGTCTTGAAAAATGGTGAGTGCATTTTCATTCTTCTGCCTGCAAATACACAAGAAGCATCCTGCTTCCCAAAGCGCAGATTATCTCCATGCTAACCAGCATGAAGCTCAATGGCAAGTGACTCTATCAAATGTTCTTACCTAGAATTTTTCATATGCTCAAATTAGACAAAGATGAAGTAAATTCCTTTGTGGTGGTGGTGGTGATGGTGTGGTTTAAGTCTAGTTTTTCAGTCTCCCAGTGACTCTGAACTACTGATCAGTTCCTCTTTGGCTTGAGATAGCATCTGTTTATTCTGCTCGCATTCGATGACTTGGTTGACACAGCCAAATGTCATGTCTGTTCAAAACCATGCTGAGCTTATTTCCGGTTATGGAGGCAGTGTGAACAAAAGGGCTGCAGCCTTACACTATATTACTGGTATCTTAATACCATTTAGTATTTTTCAGCATAATTAAAAACTTCGATGTGTGTGTCTGATCTACTAAGCGTATCTGCGACAAGAACAATGAAGTAAACAGAGAATGCTAATTAGACAACACCTGTCTCTGATAAAGATGAATGTGTATATTTTTAGTCTTAAAATTTGAAAAAGCTTTGTACGACTTCATGGAATTAGGGACTGGAAGAAAGTTGTATTGTCAAGGCTTGCAATGATAACACAATTTCCGCCTATTATATAGACAGCCTTCTGGGCATTAGCTTCTCTACTGGAAAATAGGAATTATGATAGGGAAAATATCAGCAAGAGGAATCAGTTTTCTGTGATTTTGGGGAATAGGGTAAGAGAGCAGGAGGATGTCGCTGGAAATTTAATTCAAAACTCAGACCAATTTTCTCATTGTTCTATTTACTTTTCATATGAGTGGAATGAATCTGTAAAATATTTGAGGATAGAGAAGCCCTTGACTTTCCAATAGCTGTCTTGTGTCTAAATGGCTACTAACACATTAGAAATGTAATTGTTTGATTTCTAAACCTTGCTAAATGCCAGGAAGTTTACTACAGGAAGATATGTTGCTTGCTACTGCCTTCTTGCAGCAACAACTAAGATCTTAAATATTTTTAAAAATACTTTTTCCAGTTATTAACTCAGTCTTTAAAAATAATTTTTTATTACTACAACCTGGAGCTAGATGGCTACATGATGAACCATAAAACCAATAAAGCATTCAGCATAGCATAATATGAACGTCAAGGTAATACTATTTTAATAAACATTTAAGTCTACCTAAACCCATCTGTATTTTTAATTAATTTTACCTCTTTTTCAGACCTTGCTGACCTGAAAAGGAAACTGTCAGAGTGACATTCATTTTTTATGCTATTATTGACCAGTCAGCTTCTGAAATTTGTAGAATTCATTTCCAAAGTGAAGGCTGAAGTTTTAATGTGCCTCTCTTAGCATTCTGTTTCCACTAGGCACATGAGTACTAGAAGTGCAGCGTTAACAGTGCATTTCACTCTGACTTCATCATTTACTAGTAAATCTAAATAGCATTTTCAGAAGAGTACATAATAAATGCATTCAGACACTGCAGCTGTTTTTTGTCTGTTTTCCAAACACATAATGTGCTAATTTGGAAAAAAATCAACAACAGCTGCAAATACATGTCAACAGCAAGGTCTTCAAGGGAAGGCCTTAATAGGTTTTGTTAATCAGTGGTGAACCAGGTGTGAATAAATAATTAACACACTTGATAACAGAGCCCTGTTGCCCCTGGTGCTGTAGCTGAAGTTCTGATAGCCTTTCCTTTACGTTTAGGATTTACCAGCAGTATTTAAACAGAAAAATACTTACTGCAACCAATTCAGTAAAGCTAAAGTAAGATTTTCTCTTAAAAAAAAAAAAAGAAAATTGAATATGGATATCAGGGAAAAAACCTCACACAATCTAGAATGCATTTTAATCCTATAAATGAAAATAGATGTCTAATAATCCATTTCATTGGCATATTTTTTTAAACAAAGAGCTATTGCCTATTAGTCTAGAAATAATTAAGCAAAACTGACCTCATATAGAACATGTCAAGTTATTTACTAACATTCAGATTGTTACATTTCCCCTGTGAAGTTGAGGCATGCTATAATAGAAAAGATACAGTCTTAACAGCAAATGGCATGAAATGCATACCAGAACTTTGTGGTTACTACTCCTAAATCCTGTGCTGTAAGTGTCAATAAACTTACATGTATTTTTAAACACCTACAGTGTAAGGAAATAGAAAAAAAAAAAGCATAAGAGACATTAATTTTATGGAGTATAAAATATAATTGATTAAATCTTAACTTCTGTGGATATTAATAAACCAACATGACAGGAGAGTCATCATTTTATAGGAGAATGTACTGTGCACTGAGTTTGGAATATGCTGGTAGTTCTCAAAAAATGGTCCTAGGACCACTAACAGTGGCGTTGCCTAGGAAGCTGTTAAAAAGGCAAATTCTCAGGCCTTACTTCAAACCTACCAAATCAGAAATGTGGGGGTGGGGACCAGAGATCTGTGGATTAAAAGGCTCATCCAGGTGATTTTGATGCTTGCTGACATGTAAGGCCATTTGTGTGTGACTGTCAGTAATTCGTATTACAGAGTAGTGTTAATTGCCAAGTGCATGGTTTAAGGCCCACATCTGGGGACAAAAACTGTTCAGAATACCATGCACTCTGTCATATGAACCACCAGCTGTTGGTGTCATGTCTCTGTTAGGCTTGCTGAGAGAGCAAAAGAGTCACTTGCCGCTTAATTATTTTTCTGTTGATAAAAGAAGAGGACTGTATGGAAGAAAGGTCATCTGTGCAGTGTTCCCAGAGGAAGATTGTTTCCTCCTTTCTTAACTCATGGGTGTTGAGGAGATTAGGGGTATTTTGCTGACCAAAGTTAAAGGTGGGAACCTCAATTCACATGTGAAGTTACCATTGCCCAAACACTCACTTCCAGTACAGGGATTGATGTCAACCTGTCAACGGATTTGCAATCAGCAGAGTGTCTAAGGAGACCGCGGTAGATGCTGCTGCTTTAACAAGACTTGAGGCCAGATAAAATGAACACATCTGAAAAGGCTCAGGTTTAAGCCATCTTCCCCTCCCTCTCACACCCCAATTTTTCTAGAATTTCGCCAGAGGGCCATTCATTAGTGAGGTGAATAACTGGCAGTGGAAGATGAGGAGCGGAGGAAGGAGGCACACAAAACCATCAAGGGAGGTTCAATCCCTGCCCCATAAAGGCTCCCACTCCCCCAAACTAGCTGCTATGAACTGAATGTCTGTGTTCTCACCAGATTAATAGGTTGATGTTCTAACCCTCAGTGTGATGGCATTTGAAGATGTGGCCTCGGGGAAGTAATTAGGCTTAGATGAGATCAAGAGAGTGTGGCACCCTCATGTGGTTAGTGTCCTTATAAGAAGAAACACCAGAGTTTGCTTTATTCTTGTTTCCATGTGCATGCTATGAAAAGGGCCATGGAGCACACAGTGAAGGGGCCGCCATCAGCAAGCTGGGAAGAGAGCCCTCATCTGAACCCAACCATGCTCCCACTCTGATCTTGAACTTCTAGCCTCCAGACCTGTGAGAAAATAAATTTCTGTTGTTTGAGCCACCCTCTCTGGTATTTTATTTTTGAAACCTGACCAGATCAAAACATTAATTCATCTTTCCTCCTTAATCATAAGGATCCTCTTGGCTTTGGGGACAAAAGATATCCCTCCTTTCCTTCCATCTTTAGGAACATTTCATTCTTTCAAAAGACAAAATTCTTTTCCCTTCTGGATCCTCATGTTATATATGAGAGGGTGAGGATGTAGTTGTGGGAAGAACACTTCTCAGCTAGCCTTATGGCGAGTTTGCGTGTTGGTGGTCTTTTCAACTTATTCCCAGCTAGGCAGCTTTGTCCCCCAGTTCAGCACTTGATACAAAAGTTCATACTGTTATATTAATTATTGGATCTTCGTGAACTTAGGCCAGTCATATAACTGCTCTGTTTCTTCACTTTTATTTTTATTTTTAAAAATATTTTATTTATTTGAGAAAGAGAGCAAGCACAAGCATGCATGGGGGACAGGGGGAGGAGCAGAGGGAGAGGGAGAAGACTTCCCCCTGAGCAGGGAACCTCATGCTGGTCTCGATTGCAAGATCCTAGGATCATGACCTGAGCTGAAGGCAAATGCTTAACCTACTGAGCCACCCAGGTGCCCCATCTTCACTTTTTAAATATAAGTTGTTTGAGTAACTGAATGATAGTCTGATATATAATAGACAATAAATATCCTTTAATGAGTCTGAAATAATGAATTGACAGACTTTGTTAAAAGATGCACTTAGTCATTAAGAGGAAAATGTGGTCAAAAAGGCTATAATTCTCAGGGAAGTTGTCTTTAAGTTAATAGATACAAGCTAAGTTTGGGAAGTCAGTAAAGGCAAATAAACATGATTTCATTACTTTCCTAATCTTTGGAAAATGAGGAGTCTTGTCTCAAAACAGGAGAGCCAATATTAATAAATCAAATTATAATCCCACATTTACTGAGAGGACACCATGAGAGAGGCCAGGTACTAAGCTCTAACATATCTGTAATCCTCCCAACCACCCTGAGGTTGGGTAGGTACCATTAGTGTTAGGAGTTGAAGTGTATCTCTGCAAAATTCATTTATGAAAGTCCTAATGTCCAGTACCTCAGAATGTGACTTATTTGGAGATAGCGTATTTACAGAGAAATTAAGTTAAAATGAAGTCATGGGGGGGGGGGTCTTAACCCAATATAATTGGTGTCATAATAAAAAAGTTAAATTTGGACAGACAGGAACACAGAGAAGATACCATGTGAAGATAAAGGTAGTTACTGGGGTGATGTTCTTGGAAGCTAAGGAATGCCAAAGATTGCCAGCAACCCACCGGAAGCTAAGGGAGATAATGGAACAGATCCTCACAACCCTCAAAAGGAGACCACCCTGCCAGCACCTTCATCTTGGATTTCCAGACTCCAGAACTGTGAGATAATCCATTACTGTTATTTAAGCCACCCAGTTTATGAAACTTTGTTAATAAAGCCCTGCAAACTAATACAATTAATATCCCTATTTTATTAATGAGGAAACTGGGTCTAAGAACTCATTAACAGGGAGTATAGCAGCCTTACTCCAAGGTGGTCCCCATGACCCCTACCTCTTCATGTTCATTCTCTTATGATCCCTACTCCTTGAATATGGGTGACACCTGCAATTTACTTCTAGCCAATAGAATAAGACAAGGATGATGGCACTTCCACAATTGATTATCCGTACTGGATTATGTTATCTAAGATTGTAACATCTGTTTTATCAAGAGGCCCTCTGTCTTTTCCTCACTTTGAAAAAGCAAGAGGAAGACCCAACTCGGCCATGCCTAGACCCTTGAATACTGAAGCCGAGGTAATAAATGTGTTTTACTTCAAGGCACTTTTAATTACTTTTGAGTTTGTGACATATATTTTTTTCCAGCACTAGGTGACTAATACAGGTGGCGTTGCCTCCTTAAAACTGCTGGAAGACAAAGTTCATCTAAGTTTTTTTGCATAGGGACTGAAAGGATATTCTAGAGTTTTTTTAAAATGTTTTTTTGAAACTAGTAATTTAGGATTGGAGTGTTCTTTTTTCCCCCTTTGTCTCTCTCACAGACTATGATGTAAAGATGTAAAGACTATAATGAAATAAGGATTCTAGATTTACAGTTAGAAAACTTTATTTTTTAAGCCCCTTCACTGCTACTTATGGATAAATTTCTTATAATTTTGTCTCCTTTGTATAAAAGTGGGTTAATATTGTATGTGAAAGAACTTAGTATGAGGCATGGTATATAGTGGGTATTAATAAATGCTTATTCTTTTCTACTTCTCTACTTCCTTTCACTCACTCACTGAGCTAAATGGGCTATGAGTATTAGCGAGAAGTTCCACATAAGGCAAATGGGTCAATGATCTTTGGGTGGTTTGAGGCGGTGGTTAAACTTCCAGCACCTACACAAGATTCAAGGTGAAAGACATTCAGGGATTCAAACCAGAAGATGGGTCCTATAGATCTCTTTGAAGTTATATAAATGTAGGCACACTGATTTTCTCTGTAGTTCAGGAAAGATTTTTCACAGTTGTTCCAGAAGAACTAAATAAGGACATTTTGTTCATTTGTGAGAGTATGCAATTGGTCAAGCAGTCATTAGGATTGGAGTGTTCTATCTCTTTTTCCCCTTCATCTCTCTCACAAATAAATACAGCATGTGGCCTGGAATCAGGGAGCAGGTAAGTTCAGACCTTGAATAAGTTGGACCATAAGTGAGTTAATTAACAAGTGACACAAGGCATTGAGCCTTGTTTTAGGAACGTTACAATTTACAACACATTATCATATATCTTATATAGTGCCATGGCATTATTTTGAGATTCTTCAAATCTGTGGTCTATAAAATACATGTTTATAGCTCACTCTCAGCTGCCACTTTGTGTTTTATATATATACAGATAGATATACTATATATATATAGTATACTATATATAGTATCTTGTGTATCTATATTGTATCTATTATTTTTCACAAGTAATACTGTCAATTTACTGGTCTAACTACCTTAGGGCTATACATTCTGTAATGAACTTGGTGTCATTTTAACTGTATAGCAATAATGAAGTGAAACTAATAGTTTTGGGCTTGAGGTTGGTAGACAGTAGAGCAACTCTTGTGACAGATACTAAAAACTTAGGGAGTTGATGCCCCAGGAGGGCTGAAATTATAAGGATGTCCTTCCAAGATCTGAACTCGGAGGTAAGTAAAAGAGACGACCTAGAAAGAGCACCCAGTCTCAGTGAAGGAGACTGGTCATCCCCAACATTTCTTTACAGGAGGGAGTGAGGATTATGGTCGTGGGGCAGAAGTAATTGGCAGAGGACTTGTTTTGAAGCTGTGTGGGCATAGTGATTTATATTACATTGAAAAGAATCACTTGTCTACACTAAAGACTGGTGATTGGGAGGAAATGGAGACCTAGTGTCTAGAAAATTTCTCTCTTGTTAGCATTCTTTTACAGGCCACGTAACCTTTAGCAACTCTCAGTTCTCTCATTTGTACAATGAGGATAATAATAGTCTATAGCTTATAGGATTGTTATAAATTAAAGCAATGTAAATTAGATGCTTAGCATGATACATGGTCTATAGTAATTTCTCAATAAATTGTACTTTTAAAATTTGTTATTGATCAAGAATCTAAGAAGTGGTAGTTGATCATATGAGCCATGACTACGTGTACACAGAACTAAACATCATACTTGGGAACTTACCATTTTCTCCCTGAAGAATTTTATATTTTCTTATGGATAAAAGTGGCCTTATATGCCCAGTTATGTACAAGAAATCATTGTCAGTAGCTGGCAATATACAGGTATACTTTGTTTCAACATGAGGCATGTGTTTTGGAAGATGACAGAGATGTTTACTTTTATTTTAGCCAGTCTAGAGACATTCTCTTTCTGATTTTGTTAATGGAATCTGATGCTTTGTTGGTTTCCCATCAAAATGAGGCAGATTTCAAGTTCCCATTTATTTTTAAAGGCCCACTTATGTATTTTGTCTTTTTTTATACATCTACAAAATCTAGTTTTCGAAAAGTGCACATGTGCATAATATTGAGCTAAAACCATCCATCACATAAGTGATACTTAGAAGATAAACAAAACACATTAACACTTAAACAAAAGTGAGTTTTGCCCCATCACGTTACCTACTTCTGATAGAAGAACAGTGAGAAAGAGGCACTGAACAAAAATACCTATCGGGAAACATGATTGAACCTGCAGTAAAACTGGATTCCTGTGATGGGGAAATGTTTTATAATGAGGTGTGACTGAATTAAACACCTGGTGGTTGCAATATCAAATTAAATCACCCCTTTTGAACTCAATTTCACTTATGAAGTAACTGTATTTTTTTTTAAACACACAGTGAAAATAAACTCATCAACCATAATGGTGCTAAAGTGCTGCTAAGGTAAGGGGAAGTTGGTTTCAAAAAGGCCACATTATCATCTCTTCCTAATTAATAAGGCCACGTTCCATCTTCATGTTTATTAATCTCCATAAATTAATTTTGGTAAACCGTTTCATAATATCTGTCTTTACTCACATACTTCCAAGTGTGAATTACCAGTTTATATGGGATTCCTTCTTCTACTCAGTCTCTCTTTCTCTTTTTTTTTAAGATTTTATTTATTTATTTGACAGAGAGACAACTGGAGAGGGAGCACTAGCAGGGGGAGTGGGAGAGGGAGAAGCAGACTTCCCACTGAGCAGGGAGCCAGACATGGGGCTTGATTCCAGCACCCTGGGATCATGATCTGAGTCAAAGGCAGATGCTTAACAACTGAGCCACCCAGGCACCGCCTACTCAGTTTCTTTTAATGGATAGGTGTCTTAGTCCATTTGAGCTGCTAGAATAGAATACCAAAGACTGGGTGGCTTATGCACAGCAGAAATTATTTCCTATGGATCTGGAGGCTAGAAAGTCCAAGTTCAAAGCAGTAGCAGATTCAGTGTCTGGTGGATGAGAGCCTACCTACTTCCTGGTTCATAGATGGCCATCCTTACTTTGTGTGCTTACATGGCAGAAGGGGCTAGGGAGTTCTCTGGGGTCTCTTTCATAAGGCACTAATCCCATTCATGACAGTTCTACTCTCTTGACATAATCTGCTCCCCTTCCTCTTCATACCATCTCATTGGGGGGGGCGGTTAGGATACCAATGTGTGAATTTAGAGGTTGTGGCATAACCATTCAGTCCATAATAATAGATGATCAAGATTATAATAATCATAACAAGCAGTACTACTATGAATAATTATAGCTACCATCTATTAAATGCTTTCTTTATAACAGGTATCATCCTAGAGCTGTATATACATGAATTCATTTCATAAGGAAGACTGTACATGTTGGTTACCTTTTCAAGGTTAATAAAAACTCCAACTCCCTAAACCTACCCTCAACTCCTCAGCATAATGTAAGATCATCTGGCCGCCAAGAATAACAGTATTTCCTGAGATGACTGTGTTCTTTTCCACCTCTGAGCTTTGGCCTAGGCTGAGAACTCTATTTTCTCACTTCAATTTTAATAATTTCTTAGAACTGGTTTTAGATATCGCTCTCTTTAGGGAGACTTCTTTAATCTTGTAAAATTATAATGCAACTTCTTTGAACCGACATAGTGGATACTTTGCCCCATCATAGCACTTACCAGGTTGGAAATCTTCTGGCATATGTTATGCTCTTTGATAATAGAGACTACAGCTTTTTTATCATTTGTAGCAAAGTGCCAGGGCACAGTGGATAGCCAATATATATTTGCTTAAACAATGAACAATTAGATTTATGACTTTTGTAATCCCATTTAGATTATTTTGCAAATAATTCCTAGGTTACGAAACACAACACAGATTGGAAAGGGAGTGAGTATAGCAGGGCAGGAATATTCAGTCATTAATGAACAATTTGCTTCTTGTGAAAATCCTAGGTAGGTTCAAGAAAGGGTAAGGAAATAGATCCCAGCATCAGACAGTTAATTCTAAGGATATTGACTTTAAAATGTCCTTAGTCAGGGTTTTATTTTGCCCTTCAGTTATTGAGGGATTTTTAAGTCCATTTAAAAAGAATTGCCAAAAACGTATCAGTAGGAGTGGTTTAAAGCTAATGGTAAGAAATTGGATGAACAAAAGCCAGAAACAAAGAACAACTTCAAAATAAAATAAAAATGCAAAATGATAATCTGTGCTCCTTGGGCCTGTTGAATGAGCAGTCAAACTGCTTCCATTTCTGCAAGATATATTTATCAGTTTTGTAAGAGCGAAGTAATGTTAAAACTAACTTTAAACTTCCTTGTTTTTAATGGGTTTTTGATGATTAATAATACCTCTTGTTTGAATGCTTTGAGGACTGATATTTAAATAGGAATCAAGTAGTGTTTAAATAGCAAACAAATTCTGTGAATATTTAATCTATGGCTTTCAGAAATCAAATATAGAAATAACCATATATATTTTTTGAAATAAATATTGAACACAAATCAAAATGATGTGTGCTGTAAATGGCATGTATTATTTATAGGATCGATTACAATCAGAAGTATTACATATGCACGTATATCAATTACGTTAAATAGATTTCAGATATTTAATGACTCAAGACTTTCATAGCAGCCTCAGAACTAATTATAAAATGAACAAGCTATTATCCATCTTTCTAGATGTTTCTGAAATATCTTTGCATATTTAGCATTGTTTTGAGCAAGATGTTGTATATTAGTTTTATACATTTGATAGCAAATTAAATTTATTAATCAAATAGATTTGCATTCATTTTGTCACTAAATCATACCTAGAATGACTCAACTGTAGAATTATATAAAGGAATTTCCTCAAGATGACTGAGACATCGAGCCTCTGGTTCTGTCGAAATACTAATGCTTTGAAAGTCTTAGTAGCTTGCTTATTCTACATGTATGTTGTGTTCATATTTCGGATGATTCATACTGGGACTATGATCAATACTGATTAAAACAAAGTAAAATTTGTTTTTTTTTTTTCTAACAGGAAAAAAGAACAAATACAAAACTATTCTTTTTAGACTGGAAGTTGCTGTTTATGTTTACCTTTTAAATAAAAAGTTGTTACCTTTTTAAAAAATAGTATTGAAATGTAAGGTCTTCATCATTCTTCCTTCTTTGTGTTCCTGTGATTGGTGTTAGGAGATCATTGCTGTGGTGGTTAAAAATGTGAGCTTTGTTAATGGTGTCTGACATACTGCATGTGCTTAAGAAGTATTTGTTGAATGGATGGATATTCAAATATCTCCCTCCCACTTATTATCTGTGTAAAGTTGGGCAAATACTTGATCTTTCTAAGCTCCAGTTTCTTTTGGAAAATGAGGATAATTGTTGTGATGCTTAATGATCTATTATATTTAGGAAGTGCTTACATTTTTGAAATTTTCTTTCTTGTCACTATTTCCCTGTGGTCCCAGGCCCTTGTCTTAATATGAGTCCTGAAAGCGGGGAGTTTCTCTATGGAGAAGAAACTCTGTATCATGGCACAGTTTGCTGGTGGTAAAGCCTTCTAGAAGCAACTGGCTATAAGCCATCCTTATATGAATGTGCCTCTCTTCAAAGGGTGAATCACTCTCGACACTCCATGAAATCAAGCATATTTTGATTATAAACTTCCTCTCCAAAGCTTACTGTGAGAAATGACTCAAGATTTCCAAAGAACTGAGCCTCTAGAGTGGCTTTACCAGCTTGCATTCCCACCAACAGTGTAAGAGGGTTCCCCTTTCTCCACATCCTTGCCAACACTTGTTGTTTCCTGTCTTGTTAACTTTTGCCATTCTAACTGGTGTAAGGTCATTGTGGTTTTGATTTGTATTTCCCTGATGGCTAGTGATGTTGAATATTTTTTCATTTGTCTGTTAGCCGTATGTATGTCTTCTGTGGAGAAGTGTCTGTTCATGTCTTCTGCCCATTTATTGACCTCATTATTTGTTTCTTGGATGTTGAATTTGAGAAGTCCTTTATAGATCTTGGATACCAGCCCTGTACCTGAAATGTCATTTGCAAATATCGTCTCCCATTCCATGGGTTGCCTCTTAGTTTTGTTGAATGTTTCCTTTGCTGTGCAAAAGCTTTTTATCTTGATAAACTCCCAAAAGTTCACTTTCGCTTTTGTTTCCTTTGCCTTTAGAGACATGGCTGGAAAGAGGTTGCTGTGACCAATGTTGAAGAGGTTTCTGCCTATGTTCTCCTCTAGGATTTTGATGGATTCCTGTCTCATATTTAGGTCTTTCATCCCTTTTGAGTTTATCTTTGTGTATGGTGTAAGAGAATGGTCCATTTTCATTCTCTGCATGTGACTGTCCAATTTTCCCAGCACCATTTATTGAAGAGACTTTTTTTTCCTGGATATTCTTTCCTGCTTTATTGAAGATTAGTTGACCATAGAGTTGAGGGTCCATTTCTGGGGTCTGTATTCTGGTCCATTGATCTATGTGTCTGTTTTAGTGCCAATACCATGCTGTCTTTATGATCACAGCTTTGTAATATAGCTTAAAGTCAGGCATTGTGATACCCCCACCTTTGGTTTTCTTTTTCAACAATCCCCTGGTGATTCAGGGTCTTTTCTTGATCCATACAAATAAATCTTAGCATTGTTTGTTCCAGCTCTGTGAAAAATGTCAATGGTATTTTGATAGGGATTGCAAGCTGGTACAGCCACTCTGGAAAACAGTATGGAGGTTCCTCAGACATTAAAAATAGAGCTACCCTACAACCCAGCAATTGCACTACTGGGTACTTACCCCAAAGATACAGATGTAGTGAAAAGAAGGGGCACATGCACCCTGATGTTCATAGCAGCAATGTCCACAATAGCCAAACGGTGGAAGGAGCCAAGATGTCCTTCAACAGATGAATGGATAAAAAAGATGTGATTCATATATACAATGGAACACTACTCAGCCATCAGAAAGGATGAATATCCACCATTTGCATCAACATGGATGGAGCTGGAGGGGAGTATGCTAAGTGAAATAAGTCAAGCAGAAAAAGACAATTATCATATGGTTTCACTCATATGTGGAACATAAGGAATAGCATGGAGGACCACAGGGAAAGGGAGGGAAAGCTGAATGGGAAGAAATCAGAGAGGAACACAAACCATGAGAGGCTCTGGACTCTGGGAAACAAACTGAGGGTTACAGAAGGGAGGGGTGGGGGATGGGGTAACTGGGTGATAGGTGTTAAGGAGGGCATGTGTATTGATGAGCACTGGTGTTAAATGCAACTAATGGAATCATCGAACACTACATTAAAACTAATGATGTACTATATGCTGGCTAATTGAACTTAAAAAAAAAAAAAAGGAAGAACTGAGCCTCTAGGGGCGCTCTGTGGAATGGATGGAAAATCTAGCCAGTTGGTTTATTTGACAAAAAAATTATGTAAAATAGGGCCAAAAATATTACAGTCATGTCAAAAGATATCCAAGTGCCATGCCAAAATATTACCTAACCTGTACAATGATGAGAAACATTTTCTTGTTAAACACAGATTTCTTAATCCTATTGCTGAATATCACCAATAAAATAAATTGAAGGATGCCCTGGCAAATGGTAAACTAAGGTCAGATTCAGGTAGTTTTGATAGTTCTCTTTCTCCAACATGATTTATATTAAAATTTTCATGCAGACATGAGGAATACAATATTAAGGTAGTTACAATATTCCTGTATTTAAGTTTCAGTAGTTCATTTTAAAACAACTATAAATCTGTCAATTTTTTTTTCTGGAAATGATAGCATTTAGCGTTTTTTTTTAATGAGGTAGATCCTTAGTCATTACTACTAAAAGCAGACGTTCCTCCCTCTCACTATATTTTATTGGATTGTTCTATAAGCAAGTTCATTTTCCCAAAGTTGCTTAACTTCCCTGCTTTTCATATAAATCTATTATTTAAAAAACTGTAAACAATTTAAAATGTGTTAAATATAGCACCAGTCCCATAGAAAATGCCCAAGACATAGATGTTTGAGTTATTATATAACTGTGATAAGACAACTGGCCATGGTTAAGAATTTAATTGGATGGTATGAACAGAATTTGCTTTCTTAGGCAGTTAATCCACCAAGGTGGGAATAAACACTAAAACGCTTAAATGAAAAGAACCCATCTTAAAAAAAAAAAAAAGAACCCATGTGTTTTCTTGGCATTGCATGGATTCTGTGTGGTTTTGGGTCACTCCAAATTTTCTGAATCAGTTTTATCTTTGCTAGTAATGGAGAAACTGACTTGGGTGAGGTCAAAGTACCCACACAAAATTGAAGGCCTTATTCAGAAATGTGGTTTCCCCTTAAGGTAAAGGCATGTCTTTCCTGTATCTATAGATGATCTAGCAATTGCTGAGCTGCCATTTATTGTGGGAATAATTTTACATACTTGACAGTATCTGATTCACAATTCATTTTTAAACAAATATCTGCCTTCGTCTATGAGGATCACAAATCTCAGAAAAGAAATAGCTGCCCCAAAGTCACACTGATGATGAGAGAGAAAGTTAAGCACTGAGCCAAGGTGTATGCAGTCCAAGCCTATGTGCGTTAGTGATGGTGCTGCACATCATGGCTAATTCACAAGTGTTTCTTAGACTATAAGCTCAGACTCCCTTTTGCCGGCTCATTGCAGAATGCCTATGCGTAATGAAATTCTCCATATAGCTCTTACAAATGAGTGTTTCAGTGCCACATAATCTCTGTGTGAAAAGGGCATGGAGGTATTTTTTTTTCCTCTTCTTTTTGATACCTCAATAGAATAACTCAAAAAAGAGGGTTAAAATGTCTTGGATTCCATACCTCTTCTTTTAGCAGAAAGCTAGTATCTTAAAAATTGAGAAATATTTTAAGTAATTATTAGATCCCCCCCCCCGTATTTGTGCTTCAAATTTTCAAGTTTGTTTGTTTTGTTTTGTTTTGCTCTGTTTTGTTTTCAAGTCCTCAAGGTCTCCTAGCACCTTGTTACTCTCCAATAGGCTGAGGACAGCATCAAGGGCATCTTATGAGTGCATTTTAGAAATGCAAAAACTGTTAGGTCCCAACCAGACCTACTGAATCAGCACCTGCTTTTTATCAAGATTCTCAGGTGGTTCATAGGCACATTAGAGTTTGAGACACACTGACTTAGCATGCCATCAGAATGCTTTTAAATAGCCTTGAGAAGCAGGGAGAAGATGCAAGTGTTATAATCTCTCAAGGATCAACACTCACTCTATTTCGATATGCCTGTCCTGCCAAATGGGAACAGAAGCGATTTCGTAAATAATTTGCTGTTAGTCCCACCCTGGTTCTCGGCCTCAGCAATTCCTCTTCCCCTATAGCTGAGGTCACTTGGTTTCCATCTGTATGACTCCCCTCACCTTGCCTCTCATGTCTGGGATCAACCCTTATCTAAGAAAGGAATGGCTTAACAAGTCCAATTTTGTATTCTGTGGCTGAATCTCAAGTCATTGCCAAGTGCTTCTGGTTCCTGCAGTTTATGTAAATTGGCTTCAGCCTGTTCACAACTCCTCTACCTTTTGGCCAGTGGTGACTTGTATCCGTGTCTTTCTCTCATGATTTGTCATTCCCTTTCTTCTTTCTATCCCTTCTGGTGCCTGGTACCTGTTGATCTGTGGTCCTGCCAAGAATTAACCTCTTAAGACTTTCTGGTGTCTCCTGCCTTCTCACACATTCTATTGTTTGGCTTTGATATCCAATTCTGATAAACTACGCAGAGAATAATTTAGTGCTATACTTCTCCCCAAACAGAATAACAAATACAGATAGTGATTTTTATAGTTGTAGTTATTATTGATATCATTTTTAAAAGGTACAGATTAACTATGAACTTGCAAAAATTACATGTCTGACTTTCCTATCACTCTATATTTGGTCAGTTTTTCATGACCCAGAGTTTGATTTTCAAAACAGAACTTAGAAAAATGTGGTAACTTGGGGGTATTTTAGACATTTTATTCAGAATCCACTAAGAGCCGAAGATATTATTAATTCATTATGTGAAATGGAAGTTTTGGCAAAAACAAAATCTATGAAACTTTAGAAAACAAATGATAAAGGTCATTCAGAAAATTACACTTAAAAGATAAAGATTTAGTGTTAGGCCTGTTATTTGAAGGGTTAGGAAATAAAAGCAACCTTTAATCTATGCTGCCTGGCCTTTTTCCTGGCCCAGTGATGTTACCATCTTCAGAACATCCCCTTTTTGATGTGTGTGTCTATCTCAAACTGTCTACAATGAAGAGACAGCACCAGGTTTTCCCAGAAACCTACTTCTGTGCCTGACTCTTCCTTTACTCGATGCTTTAGGACTACCTAAATGCTGCCTGAGGTCTAACATCGTAGAACAAAACGTACTCATTTCTCTCTGTCGTGTTATATTTAATTACTTCTATTGCCAGTGTGGCCTCTAGGATTTACAAAATGCCCTCCTTTTCCATCAAAAACCAGACAAAAACGAAACAAAAAACCCCAAAACAAACCAAACAAAACTCCCTCCACTTCGATTAGCACAAAACTGCATTGCCATCATCCACTTCTCACTGGCTTCTCAGTGTCCGTTTGTTCTGTCTCCAGATAGCTCTGTGTACAGCTTCGAGATATCTAGAATGCCTCCTGCTCAATGTTGCATGCCTGTTTCTTTAGTGAACTTATCAAGTTCTACAAAACAGAAAATCAGCTCAAACTTCTCTACCTTATTAATAAAAAAAGGTTTACAATCGAAGATTTTATGTATGCATGCATGTTGCCGTGTGTTTATGTATCCGTCCGTATGTTTATATCTGTACACACATGTATAGCAAAGTACCTGTTAGTATACAGATCAGTGCTTTTCATAAACTGAATATAATCATCTAACCCGTTCCCAGATCAAAAAAGAGAACGTTTCTGCACGCTCCTTATAACCATTTTGTATTAAGGCTAAAATTTTATTCAGAATTTCCCTTTTCACTGTGCTCAACACCCCTATCAGTCATGATGGCTAGATTAAAAGATTGATTTTTTTTTATCATTCTAATGTCACACATATCCATGCGGCCATTGCAGCTCTACTAAACCTTACCTTTATTCATTATTTGAAATGTTGGGTTTTTTTCCTCATGGTAAGAGGAATGAATGATGGAGAATTACACTCAGGTACCTGAAAGCTTACATTCTTCATATTCTTTTAACCATCTTTCTCTGTATTCTACTCAACCCCCGTATTTCCTTAGAGTTGGCCCAATTTTCTAGCTTACAGCTATAGACATTATCATCCTCAACATAGTGCTATTGATTACATGCCTACTACGTATTAAATGCTGTGTTTGACCCTATAAATCAAACACTACAAATAGGAGATATGGGTTTGACTCAACGCACGTAAAATCACATTGGGAAGATATTATGGGGTTTTTGCTTGAGGCTACTTTTCCCTATTTGTCTGAACTATACTTTCGAAATTGCATTCAGGGGCGCGCCTGGGTGGCACAGCGGTTAAGCGTCTGCCTTCGGCTCAGGGCGTGATCCCGGCGTTCTGGGATCGAGCCCCACATCAGGCTCCTCCGCTAGGAGCCTGCTTCTTCCTCTCCCACTCCCCCTGCTTGTGTTCCCTCTCTCGCTGGCTGTCTCTATCTCTGTCGAATAAATAAATAAAATCTTTAAAAAAACAAAACAAAAACAAAACCAAACCAAACAAAAAACAAAACAAAATTGCATTCAGGGCTTGTATGGAGGTTTTCTTACCCACCCTTGAAGTTTCTCTCTTTTTTACAGAATTTTAAGGAATCCAGAAAATATTTCTTATGTCTTCAATTTTTTTATGTGTCATATCTAAAACATTTTGCTTAATCACAGTTCACGAATATTTTCTCCTATATTTCTAAAAGTTTTATAGTTTGGGTTTTGCATTTAGGTGTATGATCATTCTGAGTTGATATTTGCATATGAGATAAGAGTATGAAAATGAGATATGAATAAAAATTCTGATTTTATTTGATTTGCATATGGATATCCAATTTGCCACACCAACTTGTAGAAAAAACTGTCATTTTCCACTGAATTGCCTTTTGCAGTTTTGTCAAAAATCAATCGTTCATATACATGTGGGTCTACTTCTAAACTCTATTTTTGTTGTTGTTGTTTTTTCATCTTTCTGTCTTCATGCCCAAACCACAACTTCTTAATTACTATAGCATTATAATAAGCATTGAAATCATATAATGTTAGTCCTCCAAATTAGTCTTTTTTTAGTTTTTTTTTTTTAAGATTTTATTTATTTATGTGACAGAGAGACAGCCAGTGAGAGAGGGAACACAAGCAGGGGAGTGGGAGAGGAAGAAGCAAGCTCCCAGCGGAGGAGCCCGATGTGGGACTCGATCCTGAAACGCCGGGATCACGCCCTGAGCCGAAGGCAGATGCTTAAAAGACTGCGCTACTCAGGCGCCCCTAGTTTTTGAGCTATTGTAGGTTCTTTGCACTTCCGACTTCTGTATGCATGTTAGAAACAGTTTGTCAATTTCCACAACAAAGCCTACAGTGATTTTGACAGGGATAACATTGAATCTATACATCACTGGAGAAAATGTTTATCCTAACAATATTAATTCTTTTTTTTTTTTTTTAAGAGGGGTGAAGGGTCAGAGAGGGGTTGAGAGAGAGAGAGAGAGAGAAAAAATCTTAAGCAGGCTCACGCCCAGCATGGAACCCGACATGGGGGCTTGATCTTATAGCCCTATGATCAGAACTTGGGCAATATCAAGAGTGAGTCACCCAAACAACTTTATTAAATTAAATCTTTGGAACTATATTTCTTCTATTATTTGGGTCTTTAGTTGATCTCTACAATGTTTTCTTCTTTTCAGTTTATCAGCTTTGTATATCTTTAGTCAGATTTAGGCCTACATATTTCATAGTTTTTGACACCAATGTAAATAGTGTTTTCTTTTTTTTTTTTTTTTTTAGATTTTATTTATTCATTTCACAGAGAGAGAGAGAGCAAGAGAGCACAAGCAGGGGGCAGGGATAGAGGATTAGGGAAAAGCAGACTCCCCACAGAGCCAGACAGGACTCTGAGATCACAATGGGAGCCAAAGTCAGCCGGTTACTCAACTGAGCCACCCAGGTGCCCCTGTAAATAGTGTTTTACTAAAAAAATTCAAATAACATACATAACTTTGTCATATTTTTTAAGGGGTTGCTTTAAGGATTCTAGCATGTAACTTGAACTTATCACAGTCTACTAAGTGATATTATACTTCTCAAAAAGTATATGAATCTTAGAAAAGTATTACTTCCATTTCTCTCTCCTTCCAACCCTCATCTGCTCCACCCCCACCCCAACCAGAAAACAACAAAACCAAACCAAACCCTGGTCACTTTGGCACTTTGTCTTGTGAACTCTAGCTGCCTTGTTCTTTTTGGATTCCAGTTCTGTCTTTTCAATCAATACCACAAGGCTCCACCTGGCTTTTCTCCTTCCACCGTTTTAGGGAAATGTCTTGATAATCATGGGGTTTAACCTCATTGGTTTTCTTTTCTTTTCTTTCTTTTTTTTTTTAATGATATGTTAGTCACCATACAGTACATCATTAGTTTTGGATGTAGTGTTCCATGAGTCATTGTTTGCGTATAACACCCAGTGCTCCATGCAATACGTGCCCTCCTTAATACCCTTCACTGGGCAAGCCCATCCCCCAACCCCTCTCCTCTAAAACCCTCAGTTTGTTTCCCATAACCTCATAGGTTTTCTGCAGTAGGCTCAATAATTAGTCTGCCAACATGTTTACATCCTAATCTCCAGAACCTGTGAGTGTTACCTGATGTAGCAAAAGGGACTTTGCAGGTTTAATTGATTTAAAAGTCAGTGTTGCAATGTCGAGATTAGTTTATTTTACCCAGGAGGGCCCGATGTAATCACAATGCTCCATATAGGAGGAAGGGAAAGAAGCTTCAGAGTCAGAGGAGAAGGCAGTGAAACGTTGGAAGCAGAGAAGGTAGTGAAACACTTTGAAGGTAAAGTCAGGGGCCACAGCCAAGGAATGCTGGTGACCACTGGAAGCTGAAAAAAGCAAGGAAATGCAGCATTCTCCGTGCAACCTCTGTAAGGAATCAGCCCTCATTTTAATCCGGTGAAATTAATCTTGGACTTCTGATCTCCAAAACTGTAAGAGAATGCATTTTTATTGTTTTAGGCCCCAATGTTTGTGGTAATTTATTATAGCAGTGACAGGAGGCTAATACATTTCACATCTTTCAAGGGTCACTGTCTTTTGATGGCTGATGTCCAATGCCTAAAACGCCATCATTTTATATCCTGTGTTTGCTTTTGGCTACTCCAGGATGGAGGGTAAATGTGGTTTCTGTTATGCCATCTGTACTGAAAGTGGAAATCCAAATATGTTTTTGCAATTTTCAGGGAATAAAACAGGAACAATTCTTCAATTCTTTGAAGATCCATGCATGGAATTTCTTGTTTGAGGGATCAAAGTTACTTTAGTATTCTGAAGTGTATGAATTTTGTGCAGTTGATGAATTGACAGTAGGGAAGATGAATAGCATAAAGATGGTATCTTCATCTAATAGAAAAAGAGAAGCATTCCCACCGCTGTTTAGTGAAAGTAGTTTCCGATGGTGGAAAGGTGAAGAGCTTTGGAGTCAGACCTCAGCTTAATTTCTTGATTTTATTTCTCTGTGAGTGAGGCAAGACCATAACTACTCTGAGGCTTGATTTTTGCTATTTATAAAATAGGGATAAATGTTCTGTGATTGTTACAAATTGTGAATGTAAAGGACTTAGCCTGGTGTCTGGCACATAGTAAGAGCTTGATATAATGTGAATCTCCTGATTCATGATTTCTTCTAATAAGAAAGTTGAAGCATTAGACAACAGAGGAATTCCGGGAGCTGGCTATCAGCTGCTCTTAAAAAGTGAGCAGGGTCTATCTTATGGTTTGCCTCTCTCTCTCTCTCTTGATCCCTTTGCTCATTAGTAGTGTTTCTTAAATTCCACGTATGAGTGAAATCATGTTGTATTTGTGTTTCTCTGACTGGCTTATTTCACTTAGCATAATACGGTTTAGCTCCATCTAGGTTTTTGCAAAGGCTGAGATTTTGTACCTTTTCTTTTTTCCCCTCACATCTAGGGAGGGGTGGTGTGTTGGGGGATGGGTTAAACAGGTGATGTGATTAAGGAGTGAGCTTCTGCATTAAGCACTGGGTGTTTTCTGGAAGTGTTGAATCACTATATTATACAAATGAAACTAATATTATGCTGTATGATAACTGGAATAAAAGTGAAACCTTAAAAAAAGTGAGCATGGAGGGGGACAGGGTAATTAGATGCACTGGGACACTTGCAAGGGGCCCTTGAATGAAAACTGCATTGTTAAGGAAGCTCTGGTCAACCTCTGTGAGGTAAGTGATATTCTGTAAAGTTGAGACTTCAGGTGTTTGTAAGAGTTTTTCAAATTGGAGCTATCTTTTCGTTTTGAGGCTGGGCTAGAATTGAGCCAAAACTGAGAGCCAAAAGTCTTTTGTTCCAAAGGAAATGCTTAGAATGATTTGGTTAATTAACTTCAAAGTAAATCCAAAACGGTTTGACCTGATCCAGCCCCCTGATGGAGTCCCCTTCTCCCTAGTGAGCTCTGGGCCTCACATAAAAGGAAAACGGCGTATACTGGACTGAACGCCCAGCACTGATAATTTTAGCTCTTGAGCCACAGAACTTCACACACCCTGTACCTTTCATCCCGAGGTCCCTTCTCCCATCCTCTGACCTCAGCTCTGCCCATCTGCCACTGAGCCATTGCTTTTTATCTAATGCTTGCCTCTGTCTTTCTACACATGTTGATCCCCTTGGTAACTTTCTGCCTATGTCTGTCCAGGGACTTCTCCTGTCCTTTAGAACTTTCCTGAAATCAAACGAGGAACTCACATAAAGGTTAACTTACAGAATTAGATAAAATTGAAATTTCATGTCCTATAACTTCCCTACGATCTAAAAATTATATGTTGTACTGACTTAGAGGTGAGCTGTGTGGTTTGAACCCTTGCCCATTAGTTTTTAGCTGTGTAACTTTGGGAAAGTCACTTAATGTTTCTTAGCATTAGCTCTCTGATATGGAAAACAGATAATTACGGTATCTCCTTCATCAAATATCTGTAAGAATTAAATGGCTAATATATGTAAAAGAACTTATAACTGTGTCTGGTGCATAATAAGTGCTAGACAAATTTATAATTATTAGTATTTCAAAATGTATGCAAATATATTTTGACGCTTCTTAAAAACTACATTCTGCATGTATTACAGTGCAAATTTACATTTAAAATATTAAAACATTAAAAAAAATTTACTGAATTTTGGGATTCTTTACTCATGAAAGCCTAGATATGTTACCCATGTAATAACTCCTTTTTTGGGACTTAATCACCTGGGTGGCTCAGTTAAGCATCTGCCCTTGGCTCAGGTCATGATCCCAGAGGGCTGGGATCTGGTCCCACATGGGGCTCCTTGCTCAGCAGAAAGCCTGCTTCTCCCTCTTCCTGCAACTCTCCCTGCTTGTGCACTCGCGTGCTCTCTCTTTCTCTCGAATAAATAAATAAAATCGAGGGAGAGCGAGCAAGAGCGCAAGCACAAGCAGCAGACAGAGGGGCTGGGAGGGGCAGAGGAAAAGAGAATCTGAAGTAGACTCTGAGCTGAGCAGGGGGCCTGAAGTGGGGTTTGGTTCCATGACCCTGAGATCATGACCTGAGCTGAAACCAAGAGTCGGACACTTAACCAACCAACTGAGCCACCCAGGCGCCCCTCCCCTTTGTTTTTTAAAAGATTTTATTTATTTATTTATTTTAGAAAGCTTGAGAGCTTGAGGGGGGGAGCGGGAGGGAAAATGGGGGAGGGGGGATGGGGTGGGGTGAATAGCCATATAATGAATCCTTTGATGCCATCATGACCTCAGAATCACAGAACTAGTGGCCATTACAGAACTGTATTTGTAAACTCAGTGCCCTGTAATACAAACAGCCATGGGGTCAGACAATTTATGACTTTTGAAGCGCTGGTTTGTATTATTTAATCCACTAAGATAGAAGTAAGTGCCCATAGGAATAGGCCTTATAAAAGTATATGTTGTTTAGTTGTAAATGAAGATTCCAGAAAAGATCTAGGACTATTCAAAATGTAATATACCTGCAAATCACCTAGGGAGCTTGTGAAAATGCAGATTCTGAATTGAAACGTCTGTCTTTTTTTTAGGGGAGGGAGGGGCAGAAGGAGAGAGAGGATCTTAGGCAGGCTCCAAGCCCAGTGTGGAGCCCGATGCAGGGCTGGATCTTATGACCCTGAGATCATAACCTGAGCTGAAATCACGAGTTGGACGCTCAGCCAACTGAGCCACCCAGATGCTTTGAATCAAAGTCTTGAGTGGGGCCTGAACTGCTATAGTCAGAGCAAGTTCCCAGGTGGTGGGTTCTTGATGCTGCTGCTTGAGCTACGCTGGGGCTCTCAAGGTTATCAGATGTGGAGGACCAGAGGCATGAGAGGCTAATAATCGAAGCTCATTAGCTATTTTGATGTCCGCTATTGGTCACCACGCACATCTCTTACATACGTTTGAGATGAACATATTCTGTGCTTTTGAACTTCTTTATAAATTTTTATTAGTAAAATATATCTCTGGGATGTCCTGTTTCTCTTAACGTTGATTTCATCCCATCCATCATTTTCCTTATATGGCATATTCTGTTAGAACTAGACTACCACATGCATATCCATGAGGAATTAAAGATAAAGTTGGCAATCTTCTGTTGATTTTTGTATGGTCATAACATGAAAATACTGAGGTGAAAATCTGATAATTTTAGAAATTATTAAAATGATTGCCTATAACATACCCATGTTTATGTCCTCTCTTCTGATTAACAGATCAGATCTGTTACTATAGATAGTAATATGATCATATGTATGCTCTCTAAAAAACAATAAAAACAAAATTGGCTGAGGAAATATCTGAGCCCCTCAAAATCTCCGAAAATTTAATAACTATAATTAGAAAAAATCACTAACATTGGAATTTCTGTATTTTAAGGCAAAAGATTTTGAGGAATAATAACCTTCCAATTAAGGTTAATTTTTAACTGAAAAATATGTACCAAATATTCCTTCTATAGAAGAGAATCAAATGTCCCTTTGCAGTATAATTCTAAGAATAATTACTTTTGAAAAATTCACTTCTCATCTTTTTAATGAATAATTTATTTACCTCATATGGGCAAACATTCCACTTCCAAAAGATCTTGTTTTTATCCAGCTCACATTGGTGTTGGGTCTGTTTATCCACTGTTCTTCAGACTTTTGATTTTGCTTAAAGTTAAGATTTAAGATATTCTGTCCTAATGAAACACTGCCTAAGGTTTACAATGCTGCACACTAATAGAAATTTATTTTCAGTAGATGGTTTTAAACTAAAATAAAATGATGGGTTTATTTCTTCAGAAAAGTACTTTGCTTTTTACAGAATTTAATTTCATTAACCGTTATTTCTAATTACTGGAGAATTTTACATTTGGGTCTGACTACCTTTATATACTGTTATCTCTTGCAGTGTTTATGACAAGGTTGAATGTTACCATGGAAATCATTGTGCTACCGCAAATTTTACATTCTAATTTTGATGTAATATTAAGATGATTATGGATTATAGTTCAAAATTTAAAAGATTTAGTAATAAGATGACAAGGAATAAAATTTTAAACACTCAAAGGTTAACAGATTTATGTTACAATGTGAACATTTCCAAGGTTCTTTGCTCTGTTATGAATATATTCATTAGAAGGAATAATGTAGTTTAATAACCTTTAAATATATGAAGTTGTCATTTTATTACCAATTAAGCTCAAAAATGATTTCTTCAATGGGAGAAGATTGGGTTTACTATCTTTATAAATGGAATCAATTAGGTCAAATAAGTATAAAGTCACTTGCCATCTTATAAGATTTATAAAATCCATATTCTTGATTGCATCAAACTGGTGACTTTCCAGATACCTCTAATTCATTTAATGTGAATTCATTTTGCTTCTAACAAGTGCCTGAAGGATGCAAGTGGCTACAATAGATGTGATTTGTCTGCATTTTAATTATCTGAAGGACAGTGATCTGGTTATAGTGATATAGAGTAGGAGTTGCCCATTGCTCTGCTAATTTCAAGAGTTCATTGAAATGAGTTATTTTAGCTTCAAAGAGAGAGACACTCTCAATATCAGAAAGGCAGAAACCCTAGTGAGCTAGTCAAATGCTAGCTCTTGGATAGTAGATTGTTTTCCCATATGTTATTTTTGGAGGAAGGAGGGAATCTTTAAATAACTCTTTATCGAACCAGCATTTTGACTTCATCATCTCATTCAGCTCTCTGCTAAAACTCCACATCTTAAGACCGCTTCCCCTGAACGGTCTATGTAAAACAGCAATTCCCAACCCCTGGTATTTACACAACATTTTCCTTCAAAGCTCTGCTTAACATTTAGGATTGTGTATCTTCTGTTTTAAAAAAAATTCTAGAATATAGTTTCAGTATTCTAATACACCCACTGGAATACAATTTTCATGAGGGCAGAGGCCTTATCATTGCTGACCTAACATGTGGAATGATAGCTGGTAAATAGTAGGTGTTCAATAAATGTTCTCTAGTGAATAAATATATTACTGCAGGTGTTGCTATGCAGCAAAGTATCCAACTAACATATTTGACACCATTCTTAGAGTTATGGGGAGGATCAGAATTGTTTTTTAAAGGATGACAACGTAGAGAAGGGGCAAGTTCATTGCGTGAAATAGAGCCTGGATTCACTTTCTCAGGAGTTTGTTTTTAATTTTATTTCTTGATTTCTAATTTTGTCTTTCTTTACATATTTTCTCCCACACCAGCCTCCTGTTTGCAATTCAAAATGGATTGATAAATAGTGAAATGGATACAACCAAAATAAATGAATCTTTATTGTATAACTGCTAAGGTTTCACAAATGGTTAACAGCAAGAAATGAGAGAAACAGATAAAAGAACATAAGTGAGGTAGTTCTAGGAACATTTAATTCTCATTTCTTTACCCGATATGTAACATTTGGGAAACACTTTTAGTAGACTGTCTTGTTGTTTATATTCAAATCGCTGTTGCCAGAAAAAAAGATGAACTTTTCAGAGTGCTGTATTTTTTTAATTAAAACTTAGTTTAAAAATATTTAATATTTCTCAAGAGTTCTTTAATATAAGGGTCCTTTCTGTTCAAATGGAAGTTTGTAGCATTCTATTAGGACAAATGCTAAATTCCCCAAAACAAATTTAAGTAGAGAACAATCTTCCCGGATTTGTTTTCCTTTATTTATGTTTCTGCCCATATCTTGCGTCATTGCTCATATGGCTCTGGGCACTGTCAGAAATGATCAAGACAATATTAACAATTGATCTTCCACATCTAACTCAGGATAAAAGCCAAACTAAATCAATAATTTTACCATTGTGGGGCGCCTGGGTAGCTCAGTTGTTGAGCGTCTGCCTTCGGCTCAGGGCGTGATCCCAGAGTCCTGGGATCGAGCCCCACATCAGGCTCCTCCTCTATGAGCCTGCGTCTTCCTCTCCCACTCCCCCTGCCTGTGTTCCCTCTCTCGCTGGCTGTCTCTCTCTCTGTCGAATAAATAAAATCTTTAAAAAAAAATAATTTTACCATTGTACAACACTTTGCTGTAATTTACTTCTAGGGTAATTTAATGTGTATGTGCATGAATGAGCGAGAACTTTATCCCCCAGAGTGTCTTCAACTCAGCCTTAAGGCACAGTAACGAAAATGTCATTTTACTCATTCCCATATTTTACCTGCCCTGGACGGTTATACTTTTAGATCTGCTAACTACAATTAATTTCTACATCTTTTCAAAGAAGAGAATGTGGTCTACAGGTGTCGTTTGTATTCTTACGCTAACTCATAAACTTAGGGCTTTGTATTAGATTTACAGAAAACCCAGCATGAGAAAATCACTTTACAATCAGCTGGAGACTCCCAAGGGGTAGATTATTCCCTGGGAATAAACGTGTGACTGTGCGAAAGAGACAGAATCAGGGCTGAAGATTCACTTGTCCGTTTCACTACAGCTTGGCTAAATGACTAAGCGGTGTGGTGAGAATGTGAAAAGAAGTTTCCATTAAGAGAATCTCCAGGGGGTTTCAAAATGAATCTTGTGGTTACTTGATGGGCTCCTCTCTGCCCTGTAGTTCTAACCAGAGTTGACTATTTGGGGAAAAGTCTTAATTGTTTTGGTCATTCAAGTAATGGTAATGAGTCCTGATCTCCACCAAACAAAAATAAAAACCTATTAAAAGAAAAATAGAAACTCCACAAACCCTAATTGACTACCTAGAAGTAAATTTATTTCTTGGGTGAATCCAAATTCCAAGTGCATCAGAAACATGAGTGCTATTTGTGGATGGAGCAAGACTCTGAGCAATGATTCTGATTCTGCCTCAGGCTAATTAAGTTACATTAAACAAATCATTTGACTTCTCCAGTGCTTCCATGGTTTCCTCATGAGTATAAGGGAGAAGGTGATTCTTGTCTCAAAGCATTGTGAAAGCAATAAAATGATATTCTGGATACAGAAGTAGTTAGACTATGACAATGCTTTGCAAATAAAACTATAAATAAAATGTGTTTATGAGGATATAGGTTTGTGAATATGTACAAATACATATAAATTGGTATGTTTATATCAGGTGTATATGTAAATTTTGCATTATTATCCAGTTTATTCAGCAATTTTGAAAAAGTTAAGACAAATAAATATCTGTGGATGGGCAGGTCATGAGGATTACTGTAAGCCAAGTCTGTTTGGTCATTTGTAATTCTGAAGTGGTTTTTGGTAGATAAATCTCCCATAGTTAAAATGGATGGAAGTCTTGGTTCTTCTCTCACAAACTTACTACCAAATGGAAATGAAGATAAATCTCAAATTCATTCTACTTCATATGACAAAGAAACAGTTAGTAGAACATACCCAGTTTTACAAAGCCTCAGTTTCCCATCTTTTGGGAATTTTTGGTAGTATCTCCTTTAAAGCCTTATAAAGGCACATGCAACAGTATTCTAGCTAAATTTCAAGAATGAATGAATGCTGCTATAACTTTCAGGACAGAGTTTCTATCAGACTGCTAAACTTTGAATGATGCCTTAAAGTCCAGTGTATGTAACATGTTTGATTTTTTTAAACCATTTTTTTGTGCAAGGAAGTCTCTATATAATATTTCTTGCTATTTCATATGTCTTCTTCATATTCTACCAACAAATATTTTCTCTAATACCTGTTATGTCAATTGACAAAGGCTCAGTAGGGACTTTGATCCATGATAAAGGTAATTGAAGTAACAGTCATTTCTGAATATGGGTTTAGGATTTGAGTATTTCAAATCAAAACCAACCATCTCTGAAGAGCTCTCCCTGACTGAGATTCTTCAGATTAGTAACTACCAACTGAGTGTAGATGAAAACAAATTTACACATACTTGTCACTTTGCCTATGTTGAAGGATTTTAAAGTAAATTGTTGGCAGTGTAAGAGTTCTGTGTGCAGATTTATTGGTATATTTCTCAACCCTAATCAGTATGGGTCAGTTGGTCAATTTTAAATACTGTCATTTTTTCTTTAACAGTTGTTTTGACAGTGCAAATGTATTCTGACATGGTTGATATATTGAGGAACATTTGGGTGAAACATTAATTTCACATTTACTTATAGACAATTTGGTCCCCTCGAAATATTAAATGATGTAGGATACTGTCCCCAGATGAACTGAGACTGGTGGGTTATACAAACCACACATACGCACATACTTCAAACATTTCTTTGTTACTCCAGTTCACAGGGAGTGAGATGATCCACACCCATGCACTTCTGGTGTTACAACTCTCCACCTGATCTCAGAAAACCCTTCTAGCTTCTTCTAACACTTCATGATCAGCACACTTTCTTTTCCAATCAACTATTTTGTAGGGTATTATAGTACTGATATAATTCTTAATCATTTGATGTATAACATTTACTCTTTTCTGCTTATTTTGCTTTTTGTTTTTTTTAATGTATCACTGATGACATTTTGCATGCTAGGCCATAGTAAAATTTTCCCAATAAGTTCCGCCATTGATTTATTTTTTTAGGGCTGGATTTTATATAGCCCAATGATTTCTAGGAACACAGATGAGGCTTTATTGCAGAGCTGACTATATTTATAGTGAAGCTTCCTATGTAGTATTTTCAGATGTCTGCAGTGCTGGCCAGGATTGCACACAGCATATAAGCTACCTAGCTGTGTAGAATCTACACAATTCTATAGCTATGTTTTTTGTTTGTTTTTTTGGTAAGGAGTAGTCGGTGACCTAGGGATATCTGGGTAGAAGTATGATTCTAGATAAGCCATGGGACTATTTGGAAAAAAAACAAAAAAAAAACCCAATCAAACTCCTCCTGTTTTTTGTTTTGTTTTCTATCATTTAACTTGGAATTTGCTGATTGTTAGGTTTAGTTTCTCCAGTGCTCATATCAGAGTCTTACATATAACAGATTCTTAATATTGAGTGAGTAAATATAAGAATGGATGAACTGTATAAATGGCCTCAAAAGGACAGCTGGAAAAAAAAAAAAGAACTGGAAATTGTGCCCTAAATACACCAGGGATAGAGCCAGCATTATCTGATGGGTAATGGTGACACTTGCCAGGCAGGAACTGATATGAATTTGCCAAAGTCAAGGCCAGTTCACAGAGACACCAGCTACCTCTTTGCTGAAAACAGAATATAGGATCTGCTTTTCATTCTCACTTGAGACCACAGCGTTTTTCAACTGATACAGAAATAATTGTGTAATCGTGTCATTTAAATTGAAGGAAAATAAGTTAAAATAATTTTCTGTCTTATATGTATAATTACAGAACCAGAAAAAAGAACGTTAAAAAATATTGTCTGAACTAATGTTAAATAACATGTATAAAATCAGTGCTGATTTGCCACGAGTTCTAATTTACCAAATAGCAACCCCATGAATACCTTTAATTCCTATGTTCAGTGATATCAGCCCAGAGAGTATTCCACATCCACTGGTTCTCAGTATCACTGTGTACTAGTAGAAATAACAGGCGGGGCATTTTAAATATTTTCCTGCATTGTTTCAGTGACCTTTCTTCTTTGGACTATGCGTCATTGCCTAAAATCTTTGTATCAGTAACCATAGAGCTTTTGTAATGTTCAAAATGAGGTTTGCAGTTATACTATTTCTAGGTAAAGCAGAATCCCACTAAATAGAATCCGCACAATTAGAAAGCTTTGTCAGAATTTTCTTACATGTATGTATGCACCTTAATTATTTCTGTTCAAGTAGACGAACGTGAGATTCCATAAAATCCTAAATTGCCTACTGAAATATCAGTATGTATTTGAAGTAATCAGTATATTCATATTCTACTGAATGAAAATAATTTGAAAATGTGTGATACATGGATTATTTATATCAATGCTGAAATAATTCATTCAGTGAAGCTGAGCTCTTTGGAATGGAAACCTCCACAACTTTGAGTCATTCAGAGTTGAAATATAGGGTTTGCCACCAATTACCTATAACTTCTGTCCTTTTATTTAAATGTTATAAGTCCCAGGGTATTCATATATAAAATGGATATTATGCCTACCTTACACGGTGGTTATAAGAATTAATGAGATAATATTACATTAAATACCTGGCATGTGCATTCTTTGTACAAAAATATTAGTTCTCAATCTTTTCTTCTCCTTAATTCTGATTCTAGTTTTAAATGGTATTTTATGACCATTTAATAATTGATGTCAACTTATAAGCTATACTTAATTTGTAAAAATATTTGGTTAGATTATTAAAAGAATTGATACTATCTTCTAAGCTATCATGGAAATAGTAGATAGAGCAGTGACTTTCTGCACAATAAGGTGATAATATTAGTAATAGAGAATCTGGGTTTTGTTAAATCTTGTTAACTGAAACATAGCCATAAAAATCCCACCAAATCTTCTTCTGGTCTTGGTATCACAGTGGCTAGAAGAGCAAATTTTCCACAAGATCACCAGAATTGTAAAGTCTCCTTCAATAGAAAGTTTACATGGTTGGCCAATATAGTTCTTGACCAATGAAATATGTAAATAGTGAAATGTTCTAGAGAAGTTGAGGCACTATCCGTATTTGGATCTGATAACTAGTTTTATTTCTTCCTAAGTACACACTGAGACTAATGTCTTGGGAAATAAGACAGCACTATATTTATAGTGATTGTTTACATGATGTCACCTAAGGGATGCCTTAATATCTTATTGGGGAACAGCAGTTTGCTTTCAAATTCAACAGATAATTTATTCTCATGTGTTCCATATGCAACACTATCTTATGATCACATAATACCTGTATCAGTGACGTGAAAAGAGATTGGGTGGTTAATATCAAAATAATCAAATGTACAGAAGTCTTTTAAAATCACTGAATGTCTTTATGTAACTTTCTGAGAACAGTACTATCTCCTTGAGATTTTATTGATAAGGCACTAGAATAAGTAAGAGTCCTTGTATTTTTATTTTTTAATTCTGAAGGTGGTACATATTTGAAGTTACCTTGTCACTTGTAATCATGTGAAAGACATAATAGGAAGAAATTCTAGGTGTCTAATTTTTCTACAGTTGGACATAATTGTAGTCCCTTTGATCAACTACACAGATTATGTAACTTTACCTTTTAAAATGACAAAGTCAACAGTATGAATCCAATGTATTTAATCTTAATTTTTTATTACCAAAAGTCTGTATTCTATCTACTTTACATAGAGATATTTAAGAATATGAAAATCAGAGGCGCCTGGGTGGCTCAGTCATTAAGTGTCTGCCTTCGGCTCCGGGCGTGATCCCATCCTTCTGGGATCGAGCCCCACCTCAGGCTCTTCTGCTGGGAGCCTGCTTCTTCCTCTCCCACTCCCCCTGCTTGTGTTCCCTCTCTTGCTGGCTGTCTCTCTCTCTGTCAAATAAATAAATAAAATCTTAAGAAAAAAATGAAAATCACTCCCACCTCCCCCTGCTCTCTCTATCAAATCTTTGAAAAAAGGGGGGGGGGGCACCAGAGTGGCTTAGCATCCGAATCTTGGTTTGGCTCAGGTCATGATTTCAGCGTTGAGGTTGAGCCCCTCACTGGTCTCTGTGCTCAGCAGGGAGCATGCTTGGGCTGCTCCCTCTCTCTCTGTCTTCCTCTGCTCCTCCCCCATTCTCTCTCTCTCTCTCTCTCTCTCTTTTCTCTCTTTTTCTCTCTCTTTCAAATAAATAACTCTTAAAAAATATGAAAATAACTATGATTTTATAGAGAATTTAAAATTTTTTTCTGAAAGGATCAAAGAAAAACCTTTTATTTTGTTTTAGGTTAATTTTTCAGATCTGAGATATCCAGAATATTTCCTTCAACTTACTTGGCAAACACAAGAGGCTTTATAAACTAAAAGTTTGGGTTTGAGAGATTTCCAAGGAAGGGTGGCCTTGGTAAATTGCTCAGCCTTTGGATGGAAATACAACAGACTAAATCTTGAAGTGAGGATAAACTGGAAATAGATGGCCTTTCACAGGGACTGTCTTAGGTTTGAATTATCTCAACCGCTTGAATTAAGGTATTCTGGGATTGCTAGCACAGTCATTTATTAGAGGTAGATATAAGTGCCCTCTTACAAAAGAAAATATTAATCAGAGAGTTAAATTATCTTTAGAATATTTTAGAAACATTTTCTAATGTTCCATGAAAAATAACCTCCCAGGAGGCAATTCCGTATGATTGAAAAGCAAGGGAAATAATAGGGAATAAGTAAAGGAGATAACCAGAGAAAATAACAAGAGAAATTACTGCGATTGGTATAGAGCTACAAAATATTTTTAGAAATATAAATACTTGGTGAATATCAGTGAAATATTGTAACTGAATTTAAGAACTCGGTATACAACAGGTTAGATAAAGAGAAAAATTCTGATCAGGGAGATGGGTCTGAAGAAAACATCAAGACTAAAGTTTGAAGAAACAAAGAGAAAATACAAAAGGTCAAAATAGACATGGGTAAGATAATTCTAAATTGGAAGAGTTTTGAGAATAAAAGTTGGGTTACTCAGTTAATAGATATTAATTAATCTCCGTAGGTATGTACTTGAACTTATTGGTCAAACCACAACACATGGTCACTCTACACATAAGAAACCATTAAAAGGCCAAACATTCTCGAAAGCTCAATTCAAGTCACAGAAAGGGATAATTGAGAAAGTGGTCCAGGTTCACTCTTTCGTATGTAGCTGTCCAGTTATCCCAACATCATTTGTTGAAGAGACCATATTTTTCCCATTGTGTAGTCTTTCCTCCTTTGTTGAAGATTGACCATAATTGTGGGTTTATTTCTGGGTTTTCTGTTCTATTCCATTGATTTCTGTGTCTACTTTTATGCCAGTACCATACTGTTTTGATTAGTATCACTTTGACTATAACTTGAAGTCCAGAATTGTGATACTTCCAATTTTGTCTTTCATTTTCAAGATGGGTTTGGCTAATTGGGATCTTTAATGGTTCCACACAAGTTTTAGGATTGTTTGTTCTAGTTCTGTGAAAAATACTGTTGGTATTTTGATAGAGATTGCATTAAATCTGTAGATTGTGTTGGGTAGTATCAACATTTTAACAATATTTGTTCTTCCAACCCATGAACATGGTATGTCTTTCCCTTTCTTTGTGTCATCTTGAATTTCTTTCATCAGTGTTTTATAGTTTTTAGAGTACAGGTTTTTCACCTCTTTGGTTAAGTTTATTCTTAGATATTACTGTTCTTGGTGCAATTATAAATGGGATTGTTTTCTTAATTTCGTGTTCTGCTTCATTATTGGTGTATAGGAATGCAGTGGATTTCTATACATTGATTTTGTATCCTGTGACTTTATTTCGTTTATCAGGTCTAGTAGTGTTTTGTTTTTTTGTTTTGTTTTGTTTTTGTAGAGTCTTTAGGGTTTTCTATATATAGTATCATGTCATTGGCAAACAGGTAGAGTTTTGCTTCTTCCTTATCAATTTAGACACCTTTTGTTTCTTCCTGTGGTTAGCACTTCCAGTACTCTGTTGAATAAAAGTGGTGAGAGTGGACAGCCTTATCGTTTTCCTGTCCTTATGGGAAAACCTCAGTTTTTCCCCATTGAGGATGATGTTAACTGTGGGTGCTTCATATATGGCCTTTATTAGGTTGGGGTATGCTCCTTCTAGATCTACTTGGTTGAGAATTTTTATCATGAATGGATGTTGTACTTTGTCAAATGCTTTTACTGCATCTATTGAAGTGGTCATGTGGTTCTTATCCTTTCTCTTATTGATGTGACATATCACACTGATTGATTTGTGAATATTGAACCACCCTTACATCTTAAGAATAAATCCCACTTGATTGTGGTGAATGATTTTTTTTAATGTATTGTTGGATTTGGTTTGCTAATATTCTGTTGAAGACTTTTCCATCTATATTCATGAGAGATATTGGCCTTTAGTTCTCTTTTGTGTGTGTGTCTTTACCTGGCTTTGGTATCAGAGTGATATTAGCCTCATAGAATGACTTTGGAAGTTTTTTTCCTCTTTTATTTTTTTAGAATATTTTGAGAAGTATAAGTATTAACTCTTTAAATGTTGGTAGAATTCACTTTTGAAGCCATCTGATACTGGACTTTTGTTTTTTGGGTTTTTTTTTTTTTTTTTTTTTTTTATTGTTGATTTAGTTTCCTTGCTGGTAATTCGTCTGTTCACATTTTCTATTTCTTCCTATTTCAGTTTGGTAGGTTTCTAGGAATTTTTAAATTTCTTTTAAGTTGTCCAATTTGTTGATATATATTTTTTCATAATCTCTTACTATTGTTTGTATTTCTGTAGTATTGGTTGTTATTTCTCTTCTCTAATTTGTGGTTTTGTTTATTTGGAGCCCCTCTCTTTTTAATGAATATCACTAGAGGCTTATCAATTTCGTTTATGTTTTCAAAGAACCAACTCCTGGTTTAATTGACCCACTCTATTGTGCTGCTGGTGGTGTTTCTTTATCATTTATTTCTGTTCTAATCTTTATCTTTTTTTCCTTCTGCCAGTTTTGGGTTTTGTTTGTTCTTCTTTTTCTAGCTCCTCTGGGTGTAAAGTTAAATAGCTTGAGATTTTTCATGCTTCTTGAGGTGGACCTGTATTCCCTATAAACTTCCCTCTTAGAGCTGCTTTTGCTGCATGCCAAAAGTTTTGGAGAATTGTGTTTTCATTTTCATTTGTTTCCATGTAAATTTTTATTTCTTTTTTGATTTCTTGGTTGACCCATTCATTGTTTAGTAGCATAATATTTAACATCCATGTGTTTGTGTTCCTTCCAGATTTTTTCTTGTGGTTGATTTCAAGTTTCATAGTGTTGTGGTCAAAAAAGTTACATGATATGACTTTGATCTTTATGAATTTGTTGATACTTGATGTGTGGTCTAAAATGTCATCTATTCTGGAGAATGTCCCACGTGCCCTTGAAAAGGTGTATTCTGCTGTTTTAGGATGCAATTTCTGAATATATCTGTTAGATCCGTCTGGTCCAGTGTATTATTCAAAGCTACTGTTTCCTTATTGATTTTTTGTTTGGATAATCTGTCCTTCAGTGTAAGTGGGGTTGTTAAAGTCCCATACTATAATTCTACTACTATTGGTTAGTTCATTTATGTTTGTTATGTTTTATGTATTTGGGAGCTTCCATGATGGGTGCACAAATATTTACAGTTGTTAATATCTTCTTGTTGGATTGCCCATTTTTATTATTATATAGTGTCCTTCTTTGTCTCTTATTACAGTCCTCAGTTTAAAGTCTATTTTGTCCAATGTAAGTATTGCTACCCTGACTTTCTTTTAATATTCATTTGCATGATAAATTTTCTTTGTCCCCTTGCTTTCAGTCTGCAGGTGTCTTTAAGGTCTGAAAGGAATCTTTGGTAGACAGGATATAAATGGGTCTTGTTTTTTTATCCACTCCATCACCCTAAGTCTCTTGATTGCAGTGTTTAGTTCATTGCCATTCAAAGTAATTATTGATATGTATTTATTGCCATTTTGTTACTAGTTTTGTAGTTTTTCTCTGATCCTTTCTTCTCTTTCATGGTTTGCTGGTTTTCCGTAGTGATATACTTGGATTCCTTTGTCTTTATTCTTTGCATATCTATTACTGGCATTTGATTTATGGTTATTATCATGTTTGTATATAACATCTGCATATAGCAGTCTGTATTGTTGATGGACACTTAATTTCAAAACCATTTTTTACTCCTCACCTCCTGCCCCCACATTTTAGGAATTTGGTGTCATATTTTATATCCTTTATTTTGTGAATTCCTTGACTGATTTTTACAGAAATACTTACTTTTACTACTTTTGTGTTTTTTTACTTTTCATATTCTCACTTATGGGCTTTCCTTTCTGCTCAAAGAGTCCCCTTTAATATTTCTTGTAGCTGTTGGTTTAGTGGTGATGAATTCCTTTAGTTTTTTGTCTGAGAAACTCTTTAGCTCTCCTTCTGTTCTGAATGATAGTCCTGCTGAATTACTCTCCCTCCTGTCAGCCCAGACTTTTATTCAAAGTGCTGCTTCCACACTGCAACTCTGTGAGCTGTCTGTTGTACTGTCTCTTTAAGGATGAGTGAGGGCTTTGCTTCCTAATGCCCTCCAGGCTCTCCCAGAGCTGAGCCTAATGATTTTTAAATTTCTAGGCTTTAAGCCCTGCTGGTTCTTAGAACTCACAAGATTTGCCCTCTACTGCTTTTAAAGTCAAATGTTATGGGGATTGTTCTACCCCCTGTGGGCTTCCCAGCGTGAAAGTCTGTTTTTTGCCCCTTTTCACACCACTGACTCCCTGCCCAGCTATGGAGGGCCATGGTCCCTTTTGCTCCCAAACTGTGTCTTCATCCTTCCTACCTTCTTTGATGTAGCCTCTTTTCTACCTTTAGTATGGAGTATGTTCTGCCATTCTTTGGATTGTTTTCTGGGTTATTTATACTGATATGAGTGTTATCTAGTTGTATCGGGGTGACGAGGCTAGCTTATGGTCCTCCTACTCCACCATCTTTCCAGCCTCCCTAGTGATTCTTCAGCTTTTTTCCCTCAAGATTGCTTTCACTATTTAAGGTCTTTTGTAGTTTCATATAAATTTTAGGATTATTTTTTCTGGTTCTATAAAAAATACTCTTGGTATTTTGATAGGGATTGCATTGACTATATAGATTGCTTTGGGTAGTATGTACATTTTAATAGTATTGATTCTTCAAATCCATGAGCACAGTGTGCACAGATCTTTCACCTTAGAGCACAGATCTTTCATCTTTTTGTTTAAACTTATTTCTGTGTATTTTATTCTTTTTGGTGCAACTGTAAATGGGATTGCTAACTTTCTTTCTTCTGCTTCATTATCTGTGTATACAAATGCAACAAACTTCTATGTATTAATTTTGCATCCGAAACTACTGAATTTATCAATTTTAATGAGCTTTTTTTTGGTGGCTTCTTTAGGATTTTCTATATATAGTATATCATCTGCAAATAGTGACAATTGTAATTCTTACAAATTTTGGATGCCTTTTATTTTCTCGTAGCTAAGACTTTCAGTACTATATTGAATAAGAGGAGTGACTGTGGACATCCTTTTCCTATTCCTGATCTTCGAGAAAAAACTTTCAACTTTTCATGATTGAGTATGCTGAAGCTGTGGGTTTGCTTCTATGGCTTTTATTAGGCTGTGGTACGATCCTTCTAAACTGACCTTATTGAGAGTTTTTATCATGAGTGGATGTTGAATTTTGTCAAGTGCTTTTTTATTTATCTCTCTTTTGAGAGAATTATATGATTTTAATCCTTTATTTTGTTAATGCAGCATATCATGTTGATGGATTCACAGGTATTGAACCATCCTTACATCTGTACAATAAATCCCACTTGATAGCGGTCTATTGTATTATAGATTTTGGCTTGCTAATATTTTGTTGAGGATTTTTGTATCCATGTTCATCAGGGATATTGGCCTATAATTTTCTTATTTTTAGTGTCTTTGGTTTTCATACCAGGTAGTGCTGGCCTTGTAAAATGAATTTAGAGGTATTCCTTACTCTAAGTTTTTTTGGAATAATTTGAGAAGGATAGATATTAACTCTTTAAATATTTGGAAGAATTCACCTGTGAAGATGTCTGTTTCTGCTCTTTTGTCTGCTGGAATTTTTTGTTCACAGATTCAATTTTATTACTAGTAATCAGTAATCAGTTTTCAGATTTTCTACTTCTTTCTGATTCAGTCTTATAAGATTTTATATTTCTAAGACTTTATCCATTTATTCTAGGTTATCCAATTTGTTGGGAAATAATTATTTGTCATAGATCCTTATTCTTTGTATTTCTGTTGTGCTAGTTATAACTTCTTTCATTTCTGATTTTATTTGAGTCTTCTCTATTGTTCTTAATGAGTCTAGCTAAGTGTTCATCAATTTTATTTTTTTAAAGAACCAGATCTTAGTTTTATTGATCTTTTCTATTGTTTTTAAGTCTCTATTTCATTTACTTTCCTCCTGAACTTTATTATTTTCTTTCTTCTTCTAAAGGCATTTTTTCTCTTTTCCTAGTTTCTTTAGATGTAAAGTTAGAGATTTTTCTTGTTTTTTAAGGTAGGCCTCTATTACTGTAAACTTCCCTCTTAGAAATGCTTTTGCTCTGTTCCAAAGATTTTGAAACACTGTGCTTGTATTTTCATTTACCTTGTGCTATTTTTTTATTCCCTCTTTGATTTCTTTGTCAAACCATTGTTTATTTAATAGCATGTTGTTTAGCCTCCACGTGTTTGTGTTATTTCCAATTTTTTCCTTATAATCGATTTATAGTTTTATATCATTGTTATCAGAAAATGTGCCTCATATGGTTTTAATTTTTTAAAATTTATTCAGACTTGTTTTGTGGCCTAACATGTGATCTATTCTAGAGAGTGTTTTATGCGCACTTGAAAAGAATGAGTATTCTGCTATTATTTGATGGGATAGTCTGTATATATCTATTAGGTCCATCTAATCCATGTCCTTCAAAGCCATTGTTTTCTTGTTGATTTTCTGTTTGGAAAATTGATGCAAATGGGGTGTTAAAGTCCCCTTATTATCTTACTGTTTATTTCTCCCTTTATGTCTGTTAATATTTGCTTTATGTTTCTCAGAGTCCATAGTCTCTCATGCTTCACTCCCTCCTCTGATTACCCCCCCTTTCTTTATCCCTTTCTTCTTCTACCGATCTTCCTAGTTCTTATGTTCCATAGATGAGAGAAACCGTATGATAATTGTCTGAGAAACAAACTGAGGGCTTCGGAGGGGAGGGGAGTGGGGGAATGGGATAGGCTGGTGATGGGTAGTAAGGAGGGCACATATTGCATGGTGCACTGGGTGTTATACGCAACTAATGAATCATCGAACTTTACATCAGAAACGAGGGATGTACTGTATGGTGACTAACATAATATAATAAAAAATATTTAAAAAAATATTTGCTTTATGTATTTATATGCTGCTATGTTGGGTGCATAGATGTTTACAATTGTTACATCCTTTTATTGGATTGCTCCCTCTTACACTATGCAGTGCCCTTCTTTGTCTCCTGCTACAGTTTTGTTTTAATGTTTGTTTTGTCTGATGTAAATATCAGTACCCCAGCTTTCCCCCACCCCTTCCATTTGCATGGAATATCTTGTTCCATCCCTTTACTTTGAGTCTCTATGTGTCTGTAAGTCTGAAGTGAATCTCTGGTAAGCAATATATAGATAGATCCTATTTGTTTATTTTTATCTACCCAATCTTCACTTTGTCTTTTGATTGGAACATTTAGTTCATTGGCATTTAAAGTATTATTTATAGTATGTATTTATCCCCATTATAATTTTTTTTTTTGTAATTCTTCTCTGTTCTTTTCTCTTTTTCTCCTTTCTGTGGTTTGTTGGCTTTCTTTAGTGTTATGCTTGTATTCCTTCCTCTTTATTTGTTGTGTATCTATTACAAGATTTGGGCTTGTGGTTACCATGAGGTTCATATATAATGTCCTATGTATATGCCAATCTATTTTAAGTTGCTAGTTAAGTTTGGTGTAAACACAATAAATGAGCACTACATTTTTATGCACCCCCCACCCCGGCCATGTTTTATGTACATAGCACCATATTCTACAACATTTTATTTTGCATATTCCTTAACTAATTATTATAGATATAGTTAGTTTTACTACCATTGTCTTCTAAACTTCCTACTAGCTTTGTAAATGAGTGATCCCCTATATTTCTATTATATGTTTGCCTTACCAGTAAAAATTTCTCTCATTATTTTTTAACTTCTGGTTATGACCTTTTCTGCTTAGTCTATTTAGCACTTCTTATAAGTCTGCCTTAATGTTGATAAACTCTTAAGTTTTGTTTGGGAAACTCTTTATCTTTTCTTCAATTCTGAGTGCTAAACTTGTCAGGTAGAATATTTTTGGTTAGATTCCTTCCATTCAACGCTTTGAATATATAATGCCTATATATAGGATTCTCTGCCTTTAATTTTTGACATGTTAATTTTTATGTGTCTTGCTATGGACCTTTGGGGTTCATCTTGTCTGAGATTCTCTGTGCTTCCTGGACATCTGGCTGTCTGTTTCCTTTTCAAGGTTTAGGAAGTTTTCTGCTCCCTTATCTAGCTAGAATGTGGATGTTCCTACACTTGACTTTTGTCCTAGAGGTTTCTTAACTTATCCTCATTTTTTAAACATTACTTTTTCTTTTTGCTGTTTAGCTTGAATGATTTCCACTGTCCTATCTTCCAGATCACTAACTTATTTTCTGCATCCTATAATCTGTTGATTCCATCTAGTGTATTTTATAATTCCATTATTGTATATTCAGCAGAAAGTAGTGGCTATGAATAAAGGCATTCTGTGGGACTCAATATCCCCTTGTCACCAAAACCAGACATTTCATGGATGTCCCTTGTGTAGGTTGTGTGCACCCTCCTGTTATGGCTGGGTTGCAACTGTTCTTGCCGTGGTGGTTGGTGGTGCTGGCTCCCAGCTCATTTGACTGCAATGACTGGTAGCAATCATTGTGGATGCACTGGTGGGCAGGGCTGGCCCCAGAGCAGTGGGCTGAGATGTCCCGTTGTAGCTGCTGTAAACAAGCTATTGGGTAGGTGTGGTTCCTAGGTCTGAGAAGCCCCATCACAACTGTTTCAGGCATGCTTTTAGGTGGGGCTTGGCCTCCCATCCCCAGGGCAGGAGTTGCTGTGGAGGGGCACTTGTCTTGACAGGGGCTGCCAGCCAGGTGTAGTCGGGTAATAGCTGCATTGGAAGGGCACCTGCCAGAGTGGGTGGTTTTGGTGGGGCAGGTCTTCAGGGGAATGCTGGAGGAGGATGAGTAGGGTAAGCAAGGTAGATGGAAAGTGTGAGAACTAACTCCTCCTAGCATCAGGCCAGCTAGCCTGGATGGAGGTGGAAACATGATATCTGCCAGCACTTATGTTCCTGGAGAATGTTTACTGAGATCCCTGTCCTTCTGGCACGTGCTCTAAAATTAATCAATAAATCTCCTTCATGTATACGCTGGGTGCTTTTCAAAGCACTGCATTTCTTGGGCCTCAGAATGACTTATATAGTGTGCTGTACTTTTAAGAGTAGAGTCTCCATTTCCTATGGTCCTCTGGCTCTCCTGGAGTTAAGCCCCACTGATTATCAAAACCAGATGTGTTATGGGGGCTTGTTTTTCCAATGAAGATCCTCAGAGCAGGGAGTGCCTTATATGGGTCTTGATTCCCTCACTCCTCAGGGAGGGCCTGTATGCCTATGATATTCCTTATACTTGTGGGTTTCCTATCCAAGGGTTTGGTTCCTGACCACATCTCTAACACACTCCACCTTCTTGATGTGGCTTTTTCTATTATCTTTAGCTATGAAACAGCTGTTCTGCTTGTCTCAGGTAGTTTTCACGGTGAATTGCACTATATGTAGTTGTAGGTTTGATGTTTCTGTAAGAGAAAGTGAGCTCAAGATCCTTCTACTCTTCCATCTTCCTAACCACCCCTGATCTAGAATAGATTAAAAACAATTATATGCTGCATAAGAGACATACTTAAAAAACTAAAAAAATTAGACTAGTATTACCTAAAAGAAAATTGATAAAACTTTTTAAATATCAAAATAAAGCAAAACTTTGTTAAACAGTGGTAAGTTATGGTATACCAAGTATATATAGCAATTCTAAATTGTAAGAAACCATTAAAAATTTCAAATATATAAAACAAAATCACCAAGAGCTACAAGAATAAATAAATACACAATCATATTTGGGGATTTTCAGATAGTTCTCTTAGTAACATATAGAACAAGTAGACTGAAAATTAGGAAATATATAGAAAAGTTTAACCAAAATGAAGTCAACAAACATGAGTTAATTATCATATAAACAACATTGCACCCAACGAATGAAGAATAAAGATCTCTTTAGATTGCTCAAAGATAATTTACTGAAATTGAACATATGCTGATGCATAAAGAAAGTATCAACAATTTCAAATGAATAAAATCATAGAGGATGCTTCAGACCTAGTGGAATTAAGATGGAAATCATAACAAAAAGAAAGTTAAAGATCCTGCAGATAATTTAAATTCATATAACACATTTCTCATAACTTTTAGATTTCAAGAAAATTTTACAGTGTTAATGATTAAATATGATATATCAAAAGTTGGGTGATGCAGCTATTTTATGCTAACAGGAAATCTAGAGCCATAAATGCATACATTAAAAAAGAAATATTGAATCATCAATGAACTAAGACTATACTAAGTGAAGTTATAAAAATATCTGCAAATTATACCCCACAATAGCAAAAGATAGAAAACGATAGAGGAATAAACAGATAATATTAAAATAGAAAATAAACCTTTGATAGGGATGATTAACCAAGGCACAAGCGATTCCTTTTTGAAGACCAATACAATTGACAAATACCTGAAACACCTGGCAAGATTGATAAGGGAACAGAGTAACTATAAAGTAACAAATATCCTAAATGTGAGAACATATTACTATATATGTAATTTTAGAGACTAAAAATATTATGGGAGTTAGTTTTAATGAACAAGTTACATCAATAATTTTGAAAAACTAAATATGTAAGTTCTAGAAAAATAAATTGACCAAAGCTCATAAAAGATAAAACATTAGAATTATTAATATACACTTAATAACCTTCTATAATTCTAGGCCCAGATTGCTTCAGTGATAAATTCTATTAAATATTTAAGGAGGGAATAGCACTCATGTTTTTAAAACTAATAATGACTAAGAAAAGAAATATTTCTTAATCAATGAAATTTACATCACCTTGATAACAAACTTAACAAGGTAATGATGATAGAAATACAAGCCAATCTCATTCATGAACTTAGGAGCAAAAATCCTAGGGGTGCCTGGGTGACTCAGTCGGTTAAGTGCCTGCTTTCAGCTCAGGTCATGATCCAGGGGTCCTGGGATCCAGCTTGGGCTGCCTGCTCAGCAGGGAGTCTGCTTTTACCACTCCCCCACCTCCCCCACAGCTCATTCTCTCTTTCTCTCTCAAATAAATAAAACCTTAAAAAAAAAGCAAAAATCCTAAACAAATATCAGTCAACAAAATCCAATGATATAAAGTGGCTGTTATATCAAGAACCAAATGGGGTGCGTTTCAGGAATTCCAGAGTGCCTTGCTATTGGAAATCTCTCAAGTTGTTCAGTATTTTAACAGAGTAATACTAAAATCTTATGATTTTCTCAAAATATTCAGAAAAATAATTTGATATAATCCAATACCCATTCATAAGAAATTTTTGGAAACTAGGAGAAGAGAATTTAACATAAAATTGTGTTTGAAAATATATCACGCATATCTGCAAATTAAAGAAAAAACCCTTATTCACATGTAATTCTATCTACTTAGAAAGTTGTAAGTTCCTTTTGGTTAGGAGATGTCTTGTCCAATTAATTTTGTATTTGTCTTTGCCACTGTACTAGAAACATAATATACTCTGTGTTTAATTCTGAAGTCAAGGCTTTTATATCTCTTTGCTTGGAATTCTGTTGATTCATGTCTTTGTATGGCTAACTCCTCATTATCTGATTTACTCAAAGTCCTCTTTTCAGAGAAGACTTCTTCAACCATCCTAGCTAAAATGATTCCCTAAGGTCTTTCTGACCATGTATTCAGCTAAATTACCAGGGATAACAACAATCAACTGATGTGATCGTATGTTCATGCCACAATATTTTTTGAGTGCTTCTAAGTGCCAAAGGTTCTTCTACGTATCAAGGATAGAGTAGTGACAAAAACATAATCCCTGATCTGCTTTATTTTGGGAGGAGAGAGTTAAAATAGCAAATATTAAAACTTTAGAAAATGATAAATAATTGATAATAAATCATAGTAGCAGATGTAAAACAGATTGTTGCAGTACTTTTTATCCTTGGGTTCCTCCTGTCAGTGGCAACACCTAAGATTAATAATATATATTATATAATTTAACAAAACACATTGTGATGATCACTTTTAGCTTAAAGATATGTGCTTCCAATAAAGTAATAAATTATAGTAGCAAAACAAAATTATATTTTTATGATAATCATTATAACTAAATTAAAAAATCAAATCTGTTTTGATTAACATTTAGAAACAGTGTTTTTAGTACCACATATTGGGGATGTTGAAGAATATTTTTTCATAACCACTTTACTGGATTAATAGAAGTTCTGTATTAATTATGAGACTTTTCCTTTCTTCTAAACTCCAGAATTTATCCTCCAAATTGCAGAACATATACTTCTTTTTTATAAAGCTGTTGTCATTCTGTAGTGGTGCATTACTAATTAGACAATTATTTCCATACTAGTAAAACATTACTTGGAGTACTTATTATAAGTCTTAGAACGTTAAGGAGTTATACAGTTATAAATTGCTTACATTACATCAGGTATCATTTGCCACACAGTTCAAAATTGCTTGTCCTTTCTCGAAGTGTAAGTGTTGCATAATTATAGTAAGTGACTGCAATTATAAATACATAACTTTTAAGAATGACATTTATTGACTTAATTGAAATAAATTTGGAATGAAATTCTTCAGACATAAATTTAATAAATATTGCCCTTTGTAAAGGACCTCAAATACATAAATTTGTAATCTGTACATCATGTATTCATTTGCATTTTTTGTTTAACAAATTCTTTTAGAGTATCTAATATATGTGAGGAAATGTACACGTAAACGTCAATGAAAGTAGCAATATAATGTAAGGGGGGTTAATGAATTTGTCAAGCCAGTGGAATCTGTTGCTTATTATCAGGATAGAAGTCTGAACACTTCTGCCTACAGCACTTTTATATCATAGTTGCCAAAGAAAACACAATGCCATCAAGCCCTAGATGGAAGAGTGTTTTACCCACATAGAGTAGAGACAAAGCAAGATCAGCTTCAGTAGTGGGCATTGGTTTCCCACGACAAGTCAGTCTCTCCCAGTTGCTGATGCAGGGCAATTAGCCTCCATGTACCCATGTTGTGCTACAACAGAAGGACCCTGTCCCATCCCCACAGAGAACAGATATAGTAGTAGTATTGGCCAAGTGCCATATGAGGCACATGCTTAAGCAAAACAAAGGAGTACACGTTGAGTCTGAATAGGGAAAGATCTTCCCACACAAGGTGATAAATTCAGCACAAGCTGTGATGTCTCTTTATCTCTTGGTAAGGAAGTGTTCCAGGGCCATGGCCCATTCTAAGGGGCTGAGTAGGAGTCCAAAAACAGCATACAGAAGACTGCCTTTCCCAATAAAATTTATCTTGAATTCACATTCAATGTTAGCTGCCTAGGGGATTCAGCAATCTTAGCCACCATGCTTTTACTAATTTAGGCAAAATTGAGAGTCAACAATTCCTATTGGTCAGATAAACATGGCATTCTACTTCATTTTTAACATGTTTTAGAAAACCATTGCCAAATAAGACTAGACAAAGAAAAAAATATTCAGGACAATGGGACTGAAAACTTTCTATAAGGCAATATTGAAGGAATTGTGGAAGTCTAGCACTAGCTAAAGCAAAATAAAATGAAGATGGAGGACAGATAAAGGAAATATAATGTGTGCCAAATTTCTTATGAAAATCTTACTGTGACTTCTACAGTAACTTTCATGATAATTGGTTATATAATATTACCCAATAATTAATAAAATTTTTAAGGAGAGGCAGAGACATGAGTTAAAGCACACAAAAGAGATCCTAGAGGCTATAAATGACATAATGAATACATCCAATAGACATACATTGAATTCATTTCCTGAAAATGGGGTGTGAACTTGCTTTTCAAGGGCTCATAGAACATTTTATTTATTTATTTATTTAAAGATTTTATTTATTTATTTGACAGAGATAGAGACAGCCAGCGAGAGAGGGAACACAAGCAAGGGGAGTGGGAGAGGAAGAAGGAGGCTCATAGTAGAGGAGCCTGACGTGGGGCTTGATCCCGTAACGCCGGGATCACACCCTGAGCTGAAGGCAGACGCTTAACCGCTGTGCCACCCAGGCGCCCCTCATAGAACGTTTTAAAACTTCAGTTAGAGTAGAAATTTTAATAACCAAATCTAAAAATAACAGTAACCTAAAAAACAAAACCTCAGACATATGAATATTAAAAAAATACAAACCTGAGGACTGATTTTATTTTTTGCCACAAAATAATTATATGCCTTATAAATAACAACATTTTCAGTCTAAAACTTTTGGAACTTAAGACAACACTCAGAGGGATATTTATTACTGAAATATTTATATTACTAAACAGGAAATAATGAAATTATCTAATCATCTAAAAGTGTTTGAAAAATGATCAACAAAACAAGCCAGAGGAAACCTAGAAAGAGGGTGAAGTAAGTGGACCTAGGTCTGTGCCCCACATGTTAGTCCTTTCAAATCTTTCAGAAATACAAAATCTCACTGCTATTAAACTATTAGAATTGAGAAGACGGAAAATTACAAATCAGTTTTACAAAGCAAGTATAATATTGTATCATTGTATCAAATTTCATAATATGCAAAGGAAAAATAACATGCACTAGCTTCACTTTTGAAACAATGCAGAAGTACTTTAAAATATTAGCAAATAGAAATCTAAAACACATTAAGAGAAAAAAAGATGTGGGATTGATTCTATTAATAAGATGTAAAGTTTATGATTAGAAATCTATCTGGTTTAACAAAGCAGAAATTATACTAAAACTCTATAGATGCTTAAGAAGCAGTTGATTAAAAATTAATACCCATTTCTGATAAACTCTTTCTGTAATATATATATATATGTACACACACACAAAGCCGCAATTATGGATAAAAGTGAAATACTAGGTCATTACCATTAAAGTCAATGATGCCCAATATTGCCACTATTTTTAGTCACTTTCTGGCAGTATTTGATGATGCAGTTAGGTAAGAAAGACATAATTGGCATAACATTGGGGGAAAAAAACCCCTAATCATTATGGCAGATGATATGGTTTTATACCTGGAAACCGTGAGAAAGTCCAATGAAAACCCATATGAACAACAGAATTCCATAAGGGAGCTATTTACAAGATTAGGATATAAAAAGCAATAGCTGTCTTACATACACATTATAAACATTTAGAAAATACTGGTGAACTCTCTGCAATTGAAGTGTTGAAACAGAGATAAGGCAACCATCTGTCAATGATATAGTGGAGGGCTCTCCCTAGATGGGAGCTTAATTATTCTGGATGAATTCTACAGTCCAGTCTATGCTGTGATTCTAAAACCTTGGGGAATCGCAATCTATGAACAAGGAGTTTTGACAATAGTGGCATAATTCCTATGACCAGGTTGCTGCAGGTCCTGCACCTATTCTGACAATTCTTGTCTGTGCCGTTGCCTTTTGTTAAATGCTGTCATTCTGCACTCTGGTTTGGTGCCTGAGTATCTTCTTGGACATCGGACCTTGGCCCATTATTCTCACCTGCTGAATGTACATATTTTAATTTGTCTCTCCTTGTTAGTAATGTGAACTTGGCTTGATCCTAACAAATAGACCATGCAATCTTTAGCATGTGTTAAAAAGTCTGGCACATAATAGGCATTAAATAAACACATAATGAATACATGTATCCTGATTTTCCACATAATTCAGATTCGCTTACTTGTTTGTAAGATGAAGACTTTTCCCGGTTTGACCTGCCTAATTGCTTCTAGATATCAGTCCCAAATTTGAGGTTTGGAGCTTTGTTCCTATTCATTTTATCCAAAATTATTTCTTCTAAACTAGAGGTTCTTCACTGGGGATTCATACAAGCCCAAGAAGTCTATAGGAAGGATTCAATGTTATTTTGTAAGTACCCCAATCCTATACAAAAGCTTTCATTTATTATATGCATATACTCCTGTTTTTCTGGACAGTTCATAAATTTTATCTCAATTTTATTATCTCTCCTTTTCTATGGTTTGCTATGTCATGTTGATCCCACACCAATGCCTTCTAATACTAAAACTCAAATTGGAAACTGACAATACGGTATTGTGTTTTATAATAACATATGTAGCTGGATGTCAATAGTAGTTTTTAGTTGTGGGAGGGCTCTTTGTGCTGGGGATGTTTTTCCTTTGGTATACTCTACAAAAAACAGTATAGCAATTACAAATAAATGTCATAAAATGTTTATCAATTAAAGATATATTTTCTGCAAACAATAAATCCCATGATCTATTTTCTCCTTGCTTTCCATATGGTTGATCTTCATATATTGTGAAGGATCAAACATTAATGTAAGGCAACATACTCATGGTAGTGATCAAACAGGGTTGATCAAACAGGACCTACTTCTTTATAATGAAAAATTTGATATTTTCTTTTTTTTTTAAATTAAAGACTTTGTTTTTGGAGCAGCTTTAGGATTACAGCAAACTTGAGGGGAAGGTACAGAGATTTCCCATTTACCCCTTGCTGCCATATCTGCAAAGCTCCCCCACTATCAACATCCCCGCCAGAGTGGTACATTTGTTACCATCAACGAGCCTACATTGACACATTGTTATCACTCAAAGTCCATAGTTCCTATTAGGGTTCATTTTAAGGTAGATTCTGAGGTTGGGAATAGATTCACAATGACATGTATCCACTCTTATCACACAGAGTAGTTTCACTGCCTAAAAGTCCTCTATGTTCCACCTTTTCATTCTTCCCTCACCTCCTATGCCCGCGTAAATACTGATCTTTTCACTGTTTCCACAATTTTGCCTTACCCAGAACATCACATCGTTGAATCATACAGTACCTGCCCTTTTCAGTGTGGCTTCTTTCATTTAGTTGTACACATTTAAGTTTTCTCCATATTTTTTTGTGGCTTAAGAGTTCATTTCTTTTTAGTGCTGAATAATATTTATTGTCTAAATGTACCATCTGTGATTTGTCCGTTCACTTAATGAAAGACATCTTGGTTGAAGTTTGGTGAATTATGGGTAAAGTGTTACAAACATCTGTGTGCAGGTTTTTGTGTGAACTTGTTTTCAATTCCTTAGGTAAATACCATGGAACTTGATTGCTGGATCATATGGCAATAGTATATTTAGCTTTGTAAGAAATGACCAAACTCTCTTCCAAACTGGCTATCCTATTTTGTGTTTCTACTAACAACGAATGAGAGTTTTTGTTGCCCACATCCTCACTAGTATTTGGTGTTGTCAGTGTTCTGAATTTTGACCTTTCTTTTTTTTTTTTTTTTTTAAAGATTTTATTTAGTTATTCGACAGAGATAGAGACAGCCAGTGAGAGAGGGAACACAAGCAGGGGGAGTGGGAGAGGAAGAAGCAGGCTCCCAGTGGAGGAGCATGATGCGGGGCTCGAACCCATAACGCCGGGATCACACCCTGAGCTGAAGGCAGACGCTTAACCGCTGTGCCACCCAGGCGCCCCTGAATTTTGACCTTTCTAACAGGTATATAAGTATATCTCATTAGAGTTTTCATTTCCCTGATGGCATGATATGGAGCATCTTTTCATATTCTTATGTGCCATCTGTACATCTTTTTTGGTGAGGTGTCTGTTAAGGTCTTTGGCCTATTACAAGGGAGAAAGTAGTCTTTTCAACAAATGGTGCTACAACAACTGAATATCTACATGCAAAAATAAGTCCAGATATAGATTTTGCACCCTTTATAAAAATTAACTCAAAATGTATTATAGACCTAAATGTAAAACACAAAACTAAAAAATTCCTAGGAGATAACATAGAATAGAACCTGGATAACCTGATATAGGACAATGACTTTTTGGATGCAGCACCAAAGGCATAATTCATGAAAGAAATAGTTGAAAAGCTGAACTTTATTAAAATTAAAAATTTCTGCTCTGCAAGAGACAATATCAAGTGAATGAACAAGTCAATGCACACATATTATCAAATTGACCCTCATGGGAATTGTACTGATTTACATTCCCACCAGCAATGGACGAGGAGGCTTTTGCTCTACAACCTCAACAATAGAGTGAGGCATGAAATTTTGGATTTTTGCCAATCTAAAGGTTAAAAATGGCATCTCAACATGGTTTTTAATTTTCACTTCTATTACTATAAGTAGTATGTTCGAGTATATTTTTAATATATTTGTAACCAAATGATGTTATATTTTCTTAAACTAGACTTCATATCCTTTGGCCATGATTTGTAGGAGATCTTTTTATATGAAAACAATTAGCCTTTTGTGTATGTGATGGAAAGATAATATTTTTTTCAGTTTGTCATTTGTATGTTCATGATCTCATCCTTATTCATTTTTTTCTTACATTTAATAGTATATTTGTATTGCATCTGCACTGTTTTATTGCTCAAAAATGAATGACTTAGGATTTCCTCGATGTCTGTGAGATTTCTAAGTGTTATATGGAAAGTAGGGGGTTACACAACTAAGTTAATCTTCCACACTGGGTGGTTTTTGCCATCTCAAATTCTCTGCTGCTTCAGAGAGATTGTATGCTGCAAATATGATGCACTTGGGTGATTCTTTGTGTTGACCTGCCTCATCTATACTTCTGAACCAAACCAGGCTAAGAACAATTTCTTCATGTGTCCTATCAACACACTTACTGCAATTATTGCTGTAGCAAGAGATGGAATTTTGTACTTCAGAATATGCTTCTTCCTCTCAAGAAGCATGTTTTATTGCTGCTTTCCCTAGATCTGCTACAACTGGACCGTCTTATCACTCACAATGCAAGTACTATTCATTCTTTGTGTATGGGACCTGCCTGATCTTAGCTACTCTTTGCCTTTTCTCATAATTTGGAGGTTGTATTCCTTTAGAAATACATTTTTGTGATTTTTTTCTTTTACTTGCATCCAGGAAATGAAGAGAAATTTTGAAAAGCACGTCTTTCCATACTCAAAATATCAAGACATTTTTGAGCACATGTTCATATGTGATATTAATCATTATATGAATCTGATCTTTTTAAGATTTGTGTTAATATAAAATTTTAGAGCTTTGTTAATATTTCCTGCTTAGTGTTGCACCTCTATTTTTTTGTGGCAAAAAAAAAATTAATATGGAATCAATATATTAGAAGGTTGACAACAAGCCAAAGACCTTTTAGAAAATGTTAATCTTCATATACTTTCTATTAGGGTGTAAGAACTTGTGTCCCTAGGGGTAATACCTCTGATAGTTTGACCACAATTGCCAGTGATCTATGTGAATGATGACAATCATATTTGGCATCATATAGGGCAAATGGTGTTTGCTTTTTTGTAGCCCCAGTATATTACATGGTGCTTAGCATACATAATCAGTGAAAATACTTTTTTTAATGACTTGATATATAAGTTACTCAATGAATGAATGCATGGAACCTAGTGGGACAGTTAATTGAGGATAATCTTTTGATTAACAATCCATTTAGCAATATAAAAACGGGAAAAGAATGATTACACTGAATCAAGAAAGCTTAGACATCATGGATTTTCACATGGCTATTTTAAGGCTAACTAATCAGGGATAACAATAGTTGAGAATGAACAAGACAGAGGAGATGGGTTTAACAGTTGAAATGTGTAAACTTTAATTCCTGGGAGGCATTTGCTGCCACTGTATACCTACACAAGTCAAGTAAAAGTTTGAGTTTTGGCCTAATTATCTTCTTATTTGCTACTCATTTTGCTACTGTGATCTAAGCCTTAGGGAAAATGTATCTTGTTAATTATTTTAGTCTCAATTTTTAAAATAACAGTGTATGTGTGCCATGTATTAGAAAGATAAGGAAAGTACCATCAGGACAGTCTTTGAATTTTGGTTCTGTAGGGTGCATCAACCGCCAAGGAGAAACCTCTGTTGTCCAATCTTAAGAATAGGAAGCCAAAGAGGAAAAGTGGGAAACTCAGTTTCTTCTATCATATACTCATGGGAGCAAAAGTGATAGTAATGCTAAATTCATAGCCTAATTTTCATTCATCTGTTCAGATATACCATATATTCTTTTTTTTAAGATTTTATTTATTTATTTTGGAGAGAGAGAGAACATGGTGGTGGGGAGGGGCAGAGGGACAAAAGAATCTCAAGCAGACTCCACACTGAGCATGGAACCCTATTCGGGGCTCAATCCCAGGACGCTGAGATCATGACTTGAGCCAAACCAAGAGTCAGATGCTTAACCCACTGTGCCACCCAGGCACACTGATATGCTATATATTCTTGAATACAAAGTAATTTTGCCTAAGTAAGATGCTACTGAGTGAGTGTATATTTTGTCTTCCAAGACTTAAGTTAGGGGAACCAGTGTGGGCTTCCACCAGTGACTGCTGCATCCATCAGTCCTTACAACACAGTCACTTATTTTGATCAAGTCAAAAGCTTATGTATTTTCTAAGCTTCAAGGATTGCATAGTTACAGATAAAAATTTTATTAGATTATGTAGTGATACATAGTGAGAAAAATACAAAGTGCATTTTTGGTAGTTGGAAAATTCTGCTTTCCAAATTAAAAAACAATATATAAAAATTGCTATAATACAAGAAAGGTTTTTTTTCAAATACTTTCAGAAAGGAATTCAGAAATGAGCTCTATTGTTTATTGCATTAGAATAGCATTTGTTCTGTAAATGTCTATAATGTTAAAATATTCATATTCACTTATTTATAAGTTATAATTTTTTAAGTCCAATTCAGTTTCTTTAATTTCTTTAAAAATCAAATCTTATTTTTTTTAAAGTTTTTTTATTATATTATGTTAGTCACCACACAGTACATCCCCAGTTTCCGATGTAAAGCTTGATGATTCATTAGTTGCATATAACACCCAGTGCACCATGCAATACGTGCCCTCCTTACTACCCATCACCGGTCTATCCCATTCCCCCACCCCCTCCTCTCTGAAGCCCTCAGTTTGTTTCTCAGAGTCCATAGTCTCTCATGCTTCATTCCCCTTCTGATTACCCCCCCTTTCTTTATCCCTTTCTTCTCCTACCGATCTTCCTAGTTCTTATGTTCCATAGATGAGAGAAATCATATGATAATTGTCTTTCTCGGCTTGACTTATTTCACTTAGCATTATCTCCTCCAGTGCCGTCCATGTTGCAGCAAATATTGAGAACTTGTTCTTTCTGATGGCCGAGTAATATTCCATTGTATATATGGACCACAACTTCTTAATCCAGTCATCTGTTGAAGGGCACCTCGGTTCCTTCCACGATTTAGCTATTGTGGACAATGCTGCTATGAACATTGGGGTGCATATGGCCCTTCTCTTCACTACATCTGTATCTTTGGGGTAAATACCCAGTAGTGCAATGGCTGGGTCATAGGGTAGCTCAATTTTTAACTTTTTAAGGGACCTCCACACTGTTTTCCAGAGTGGCTGTACCAACTTGCATTCCCACCAACAATGTAGGAGGGATCCCCTTTCTCCACATCCTCTCCAACAATTGTTGTTTCTTGCCTTGTCAATTTTTGCCATTCTGACTGGTGTAAGGTGGTATCTTAGTGTGGTTTTGATTTGAATTTCGCTGATGGCTAATGATTTTGAACATTTTTTCATGTGTCTGTTAGCCATTTGTATGTCATCATTGGAAAAGTATCTGTTCATATCTTCTGCCCATTTTATGATTTGTTTATTTGTTTCTCGCGTATTGAGTTTGAGAAGTTCTTTGTAGATCTTGGATACTAGTCTTTTATCTGTAGCATCATTTGCAAATATATCTCCCATTCCGTGGGCTGCCCAATAGTTTTTTTTGACTGTTTCCTTGGCTGTGTAGAAGCTTTTTATCTTGATGAAGCCCCACAAGTTCATTTTATCTTTTGTTTCTCTAGCCTTTGGAGATGTGTCATGAAAAAGATTGCTTTGGCTGATGTCGTAGAGGTTGCTGCCTATGTTCTCCTCTAGGATTTTGATGGATTCCTGTCTCACATCAAGGTCTTTCATCCATTTGGAGTTTATCTTTGTGTATGGTGTGAGAGAGTGGTCAAGTTTCATTCTTTTGCATGTCGCTGTCCAATTTTCCCAGCACCATTTATTGAAGAGACTGTCTTTTTTCATTGGATGTTTTTTCCTGATTTATCAGAGATTAGTTGCCCAAAGAGCCAAGGGTCCATTTCTGGGTTCTCTATTCTGTTCCATTGGCCTATGTGTCTGTTTTTGTGCCAGTACCATGCTGTCTTTGTGATCACAGCTTTGTAGTACAGCTCAAAATCCGGAATTGTGATGCTCCCAGGTTTGTTTTTCCTTTTCAACAGTTCCTTGGAGATTCGGGGCCTTTTCTGGTTCCATACAAATTTAAGGACTATTTGTTCCAGTTCTTTGAAAAATGTCATCGGTATTTTGATCAGGATAGCACTGAAAGTGTAGATTGCTCTGGGTAGCATGGACATTTTAACTATGTTAATTCTTCCGATCCATGGGCATGGAATATTTTTCCATCTTTTTGTGTCTTCCTCAATGTCTTTCAAGAGTGATTTATAGTTTCTAGAATATAGGTCCTTTACGTCTCTGGTTAAGTTAATTCCAAGGTAACGTATGGTTTTTGGTGCTATTGTAAATGGGATGGATTCCCTAATTTCTCTTTCTTCAGTCTCATTATTTGTGTATAGAAATGCAACTGATTTCTGAGCATTGATTTTGTATCCCGCCACATTACTGAATTGCTCTATAACTTCTAATAGTTTGGGAGTGGATTCTTTTGGGTTTTCCATATACAGTATCATGTCATCTGCGAAGAGAGACATTTTGACTTCTTCTTTGTCGTTTTGGATACCTTTTATCCCTTTTTGTTGTCTGATTGCTATTGCAAGGACTTCTAGTACTATGTTGAATAATAGTGGTGAGAGTGGGCATCCTTGTCATGTTCCTGATCTTAAGGGAAAGGCTTCCAGCTTTTCCCCATTGAGAATGATACTTGCTGTAGGCTTTTCACAGATGGTTTTTATGAGATTGAGGAATGTACCCTCCATCCCTATGATCTGAAGGGTTTTAATCAGGAAAGGATGTTGTATTTTGTCAAATGCTTTTTCTGCATCTATTGAGAGAATCATATGATTTCTGAATTTTTCTTTCTAGATAAAATAAGACCCTGATCGATTTGCGAATGTTGAACCACCCTTGCATCCCAGGGATGAATCCCATTTGGTCATGATGGATAATCCTTTTAATGTACTGTTGGATTCTACTAGCCAGGATCTTGTTGAGGATTTTGGCGTCCATATTCATTAGGGAAATCGGTCTGTAATTCTCCTTTTTGAGGGGGTCTTTGCTTGGTTTGGGGATTGAGGTAATATTGGCCTCATAGAATGAGTTTGGTAGCTTTCCTTCTGTTTCTATTTTTTGAAATAGCTTTAGGAGAATAGGTATTATTTCTTCTTTGAATGTTTGGTAGAATTCACCAGGAAAACCCTCCAGGCCTGGAGTTTTGTTTTTTTGGAAGGTTTTTTTTTTATCACTGACTCAATCTCTTCATGATTAATTGGCCTGTTTAAAAAATCAATTTCTTCCTGTTTCAATCTTGGTAGTTTATAGGTTTCCAGGAAGGCCTCCATCTCATCCAGATTGCTTAATTTATTGGCATAAAGCTGTTGATAAAAGTTTCTAATAATCCTTCCAATTTCATTGGTGTTGGTCGTGACCTCTCCTTGTTCATTCATAAGTTTATTTATTTGGGTCCTTTCTCTTTTCTTTTGGATAAGTCTTGCCTTGGTCTGTCAATTTTATTAATTCTGCCAAAGAAGCAGCTTCTACTTCTGTTGATCTGCTCTACTGTGCTCCTGGTTTCTAATTCATTGATCTCTACTCTAATCTTGATCACTGCTTTCTCATGCATGGATTAGGCCTGTCCCTCTGTTGCTGTTCCAGCTTCTTGAGGTGAGAATATAAAAACTGCATTTTAGATTTTTCTGTTCTTTTGAGCGAGGCTTGGATGTCTATGTATTTCCCCCTTAGGACTGCCTTTGCAGTATCCCATAGGTTTTGGACCGTTGTGTTTTCATTCTCGTTGGTCTCCATAAATTGTTTAATTTGATTTTTGATTTCCTGGTTTATCGAATCATTCCTGAGCAGGATGGTTCTTAGTCTCCAAGTGTTTGAGTTTCTTCCAAATTTTTCCTTGTGGTTGAGTTCCAATTTCAAAGCGTTGTGGTCTGAGAATATGCAGGGGATAATTTCAATCTTTTGGTATCGGTTGAGACCTGTTTTGTGTCCCAGAACATGGTCTATTCTTGAGAATGTTCCATGGGCATTAGAATAGAATGAGTATTCTTTGGTTCTGGGGTGTAGTGTTCTATATATATCTATGAGGTCCAACTCATCGAGTATGGCATTCAAAGCCCTTGTTTCTTTGTCGATTTATTGCATGGGTGTTCTGTCTATTTCTGATAGTGGAGTGTTGAGATCCCCTACTATTAACATATTTTTATCTATATGTCTCTTTATTCTGGTTAAGAGTTGGCTTGTGTATCTTGCTGCTCCCCTGTTGGGGTCATATATATTTATAATTGTCATATCCGCTTGTTGGATACATCCTTTAAGAATAATATAGTGCCCTTCTGTGTCTCTAACTATAGTCTTTAGTTTAAAATCCAATCTGTCTGATATGAGAATTGCTACCCCAGCTTTCTTTTGAGGTCCATTGGTGTGAAAGATGGTTTTCCATCCCTTTCCTTTCAGTCTGAATGTATCTTTAGGTTCAAAATGAGTCTCTTGTAGACAGCAAATGGATGGGTCATGTCTTTTATCTAATCTGCAACTCTGTGCCGTTTATGGGAGCATTTAGGCCATTTACATTGAGACTGATTATTGAGAGATATGCTTTTAATGATGCCATATTGCCAGTAAAGACTTTGTTTCTATCGATTATGACTTTCTGTTCTGTATCACTCTTGGGGCCTTTTTACCTTTATAGAACCGAGGCTGGTTTCATGGTTACAAAATTGGTCAGTGGCGATTCTGGAAGTTCTTTATTTTTCCATCAATTCTGAATGACAGCCTTGCTGGATAAAGGATCCTTGGCTGCATGTTTTTCTCTGAAAGAGCTTTAAAAATGCTCCCCCAACCCTTTCTCTCATTCCAGGTCTGTGTAGACAGGTCTGACGTAATTCTGATAACTTTGCCTTGGTACGTGAGAAATTTCTTTTCCCTGGCCGCTTTCAATACTGTATCCTTGGATCTAATATTTGCGAAATGCACTATGACGTGACGTGGCATAGGTTTGTCATGGTAGAGCTTGGGAGGGGTCCTCTCTGCCTCTTGGACATGAATGTTTGTTTCCCTCGCTAGATTAGGGAAGTTTTCAGCTACAATTTGTTCAAATATCTCTTCTAGACCTCTGTTTTTCTCCACCCCCTTGGGGATGCCGATGATTCTGACATTGGAACGTTTCGTTGAGTTAGTAATCTCTCATAACCTACATTCTTGCGTGTGGATTTTTTTAAGTCCAGATTCTATTTTCGTTTTTTCTTCTACTAACCCATCCTCCAATTCGCTGATACGTTCTTCTGCCTCATTTACCCTGGCCGTCAGAGCCTCTAGTTTTGACTGCATTTGGCCCATAGAATTTTTAATTTCTGTCAGATTCACTCTCATTTCCGCCCTTAGAGATTCTATATTCTCATTAACATTTTCGTTAATACTTTTTTCAACTCTACACATCATCTTGACCGTTGTGACTCTGAATTCCATTTCTGATAATTTGGTTATATCCATATCCATTAGTTCAGTGGCAGAGGCCACAGACTCATTGTCTTTTCTTTGCTGCGGGGGATTTCTCCTTCTCCTCATTCTGATGAGGAGTGGTTGTGGGGTTGTCCATAGCCCAAATTATTGACTGGGAGCCAGGCCGTGCACCTTTGTTTTATAGGGATCTTAGGGATGTGGGCTTCTTGATTTTTCAGCCTGCCTTCTGGGGGAGGGACCTGCCGTGCTGATACTCAGGCAACCCTGTTTGGGTAGAGTCTCCGTGTCCCCTGCGAGGGGGGATGGGGATGGACACACTGCGAGCCGCAATTTCCAGGCTTTTGTTCCCTGGCGGCTTTCCCTGGCGGTTTGCTGTGCCTCTTCTGAGAGAGAAGTAGCGGCCGAATTTCAGCTTCTGTCTCAGAACAGAGGGATCGCGGACCGTTCTCCACTGATGTTCTGGCCACTTTAACTCTGTTACTGTTGGTGCTGCTCAACCCTGCAGCGTCCTGGGATGTGCACCCCACAACAGGCGTCCCAACCCTCACCTCCAGGGCCCCGTCTCTGTCCTTTGTGTTTCTAACACCGCCAGCCGCCAGCCGCCCCTGCGCGCTCCCGGAGCTCCAAGTCTTAGTCTGAATCCAGTGAGCACACCGGAGCTCCGTGAGAAGTCTGGTAGCGCACGTTCCCCGGCTCATGGTCTCAGTCCGCTCTCTCTCGGGTGCCTTCCGCAAGTCCGCCCGCTCCCCCGTGCAGGTGGCTACCGCTTCCCGGTGCCCGAATGCAGCGGCTCCCTCCCCCTTCCGTTTATCTTCCGATATCTGTGTGAGGTTTCACGGCTCCCCGCTTCGTACCTCAATACTCAGTGCTGGAGATGTTCATTTGTAGAGATCCAGATGTATCTTCATGCGTCTCAGGCTGATTCCGTGGATGTTCAGGCTGGTCTGGTACCTATCCAGCTCGACTCAGGAGACTGGCTGAAAAAGGGGTCCCCTACTCCTCCGCCATCTTAACTCCCCCCTCTCCAAATCTTACTTTTTAAAGTACCTTAATTAGCATTCCCTGGATCTCTGAGATGTTATTGTATTGTGCATCAGATGGAATAAAGCAAAATAGAATTTAATCCTGTTCTTTATCAAAGAGACCACTGTCTAGCTGATAAGGCAAATGAATATAAAGGCAAAAAAGTAATAATGGAAAAAATTATGATAGGCCTTATAGCAAACATATTACTAAAGTGCAAAGAAGGCATGCATGTTTATGTAAGTTTTTTCATGATCCATTGTTTTACAAATGATATGGAATTTTATACTTCTAGTAGGTAAATATTATTATGTGTATGATAAATAGAAAATTTGAAGCAAATTACGTATTTCCTCTCAGGATTAGATTTAATCCTCAGTGAAAGTGTCAACCTGATACAATGAAAATTTTCAAATTTTGGTACCATTCTGTAATAATTATGATTAGACTGGCTCTGATTCTTATAGCAGAGATTAGGAATGAGAAACTCCCTGATCAGTTAGCTGTGTGAAATTGGCTCATTCTTTTCTGGAATAGAAGTATAACTTGAAGAATTGATTATATTTTCTTTTCCCTAAAGGAGCTTGACCACCAGAATGGTCTTTGTCCAAGACATGATTGAACCAGTTACATTTTCATCTTGGAATAGGGAACAGTAGCAAAGGACAGTGACTCTCTAACTGGGGCTGGAGCACAGTGAAACAGAAAGGAAACTAAGGACCATGAGGCAAATTGAGGTGACTCACCACCATTTTGTAAGAGTGTCTTACAAGTTTACACCTCATTTAGAAGGCTTTCCCTCTTCGCCTTTTGTCGGATAAAAATGTAACAAGCTGCCGCACAGGGACCAGATCCTGCCCGCAGAGGTGCTTCTTTTGTTTAAGATGCACAAAATGAGTGTTGATCCGGGCTTTTAAATTTAATAAAATCCAGGTTTCTGTTTTCCCTTGAAAAACCAAAAAATATGCTTAGGTTCTGCATTTCCCCAGTGGAATGATCAGTTGAATCTGAGCAGCAGCTGCCTTTCAAACAGGCCATTCACTCCTGTCTTCCACCTGTTCTTGCTGTCAACCCAAGGAAGGAGTGTCGCGAGTCCCATCTAACCACTGTCTGCATTTGTGTGGTTGTTTGTCTTAGGTGGATCCTGTATCATTTATTTGCGGCAAATTATCTTTAACATACTTCTGGTCCTAGACTAAATGGCAAAAATACAAAATAAAGTTGAAAAATCAAAATATTTATACGTTACACATGGAGACAAGTGAAAGTTACCCAAGCAATTAGCTTGTGTAAAAACTTTCTAGTGGCTCATTTTGATCTCTCTGTATTGAAGAGCTTATTTCTAAGTACTTTTTTCATCTTTCTCTTGGCTTACAAAACTTGTATCCAACAGACTGCTATGGATACCATCCACATTCCTTAACTCTCCCATGCTTTGCTCACTTTCCAGACTAAATATAAACATACTCCTTTATTAATATTTCATCCCCATTCCCCACATACTCTCTTTGCTCTGTTCCCTTCCATCCATTGTTTAGAACTTTCTCCATATGTTCTTTCATACCCCAACACTTTCCTCTTATGGCACTCAGCTCATACTCCATCAAAATTAGGAGTGCTTCTCACTCTCAAAATAAATTTGGGGAACATTTGATGAAATTTATATATGGAATTACTATTGAAATTTCTAGATGTGATGAAGACATTGTAGTTATGAAGGAAATGTTTTTATTCCCATAGATGTATAAAGAAATACTATAAGGGAAATGTCAGTTTATAATAGATCATACATACTATAGAAGAAAAGAGATGTGAAGCATATACTTCAATATATCAACTGTTAAATCTAGGTGATAGGTGCATATGTTTTCTCTATAACTCTTGAAATTTTTCATAATTAATTTTGAAGTGGGCTCATGGTTAAGTGCAGAGGTATACATGTTTCAGAGAAAAAGCATTATATTGAATGTACCTGTATTCAACCCATTATCCCTACTACATTCTTTCCCCTCTCTTATTGTATACAGTTTAGTGTCTAAATTATTTGAGGTTAAGAATCTAGCATATTCTAAACTTTAGGAATAAATCTTGCCTTCAGCATACTTACATCCTACCTCTTTTTTAAAAAAATGCATTCTGTATGAATCACTAAATGATACTCTGGAAGTAACAGCTTAAACCAGATTTTAAAAAAAGTATATGCCTTTATTAATGAAGTTTGGGTATAGGTGGTCTGGGACTGATATATTGTTCCATAAACTTCATTCTAGAGGGCTTCATCCTTAATGTTGCCTTATAGACCAAATGCCTGATGAGGGTCCAGCTTTCCTGTCCCTATAGGAGATACCAGTGAGATCAAAAAAGTCTGTACCATATATCACATGTCCTTGTCTTAAGGAGCCTTCCCTGGGATATCATCCAACAACTTCCCCATAAATCTCCTTGGCCATGTCTAATGGGAGAAAAGCTGGAGAGTCAGTCATTTAGCTGGACATATTACTACTTTGAGTAAAATTTTATGTTCCTAAGAAAGAAGAGGAGAGTGGGGTAGTCCGCTTACATTCTCTATATAACTTTGGTTGATAATAACTTTAGAAAATTCTTATTTTCACAAAAATTAAATTTGGGTGCGAATAATATTGAACTTTGTGAAAAAAGGCATAAATATAAATTTACATGCAAAGACAGTTAATAGTGAAACCCATGTTTTGAAAAAGTTAAAAAATTTTGCTTTATGGGGAAAGCTGTTATGAGTGAAAAAATATATTCATCATCTTCTTTATTCCAAATAAGCTTCATAATGCAGCAGGTATGCTTTTTCATTTTTCCCCCCTTTTATTCTGTTACTATCGTTGTTGTTTTTGTTGTTGTTATGAGACCATAGAACCCATGCTCTGACAAAAATATTAATAGGAAGAAAGCATGAAAAAGATAAACTATCTTTTATGCTGTAAAATGCATTATTGTTTCTAATGATTACCAATCATCCACAAAAATGTCTACATCTTTGATTTTGTTTTTACTGTATAATCTGAAATGGTTCCTTCTTTAACTTGATCATTTTATTCTATTAATGGAAGAATCTTTGACATATAAAAGACTGACACAACTTTAGACTCTTACATCCTTGTACTTTCAACTATGTAACTGATGCAAATTGTTCGTCCCCTGCTCCCAACTTGTCATTTTCTCCCTTTCCCCACTTTCTGTCTGTCTCTGCTTTTTTGTCTCTCTCATCATCATTGAAAGATAGATTTTTTTCTTGTATTCTGAGACCAAAAAACTTGGAACCCATATATTATGTATTGGACAAGACATGAAGGAGAAAAGGAGAACTTCATTGTTGTTAGTGGAATGATGATAATATAGGTCCTCAACATGTCAATGGCAAGTGAATGAATAAATGAAAAGCTACCCTATGGCAGGAAGCATTAGGGCCTTATCCCCCTAAAACAGAGTATGAGGCCTTAGGCCCTGCATGTTTTGTAACTGTCTTTGTAATTTAGCTCACTGATTATGTAGACAAAATGCTGCTAGTTGGAAAATATCCTTTTCATCTCTCTTTCTTCTCTCCTCCTAGTGATTCTCAAATGGGCTACACATTGGAATCACCTGTGGGAATTAAAAAAAAAAATCTAATATCTGTGCCTCCTCTCTAGAGATCCTGACTTAACTGGTCTGGTCTAGAGCCCTCGATAATTCCTCTGTAACTCTAGTGTTGAGAACCACTTTTAAGCTCGATAGTTTCGTAAGTGTCACCTGTGGTGTTTTGTTAAAAAATTCTGATGTCATCGTTCTTGTAGCAATTTACCTTTCTTTAGTCATCCCAGTTACTTGTGATACAGGTAGTTCAAGAAGTAAACTTGGGGGTCGCCTGGGTGGCTCAGGCGTTAAGCGTCTGTCTTCGGCCTAGGGTGTGATCCCAGGGTCCTGGGATTGAGCCCCACATGGAGCCCCGCACCAGGCTCCCTGCTGTCTGGGAGCCTGCTTCTTCCTCTCCCACTCCCCCTGCTTGTGTTCCCTCTCTCACTGGCTGTGTCTCTCTCTGTCAAATAAATAAATAAATAAAAATCTTAAAAAAAGGGGCGCCTGGGTGGCACAGCGGTTAAGCGTCTGCCTTCAGCTCAGGGCGTGATCCCGGCGTTGTGGGATCGAGCCCCACATCAGGCTCCTCCACTATGAGCCTGCTTCCCACTCCCCCTGCTTGTGTTCCCTCTCTCGCTGGCTGTCTCTATCTCTGTCGAATAAATAAATAAAATATTTTAAAAAAAATCTTAAAAAAAAAAAGTAAACTTGGAAACATTATTAGATTATTGTTTTAATTAGATACAGTTAATGAACTTTGATATTTATTTATTTTTTTTGTTAACTAGTTGGCTGATTTTTTTTAAATTTTATATTTTAATTTGAATTCAATTAATTAACATAGAATGTATTATTAGTTTCAGAGGTGGAGGTCAGTTATATATTACCCAGTGCTTATTACGTCGCATGCCCTCTTTAATGTGAATTGTCATCTAATTTAACCCTGTACTCTGAGTTACACATTTGTTACACTAGTGGTTACTTCAGTTGATTTTGGCAGAATTTTCATTCCATGAAGAATGAGAACTACTGCATCAGGTGTGGAAATTTTAGTTCTGCTTGTTTATCACAGAGTAATTGATAGAGATTAGAATTGGAAGCATGCCGCAATCTTTGAACCTGGTCCTTGATGTCCCATATCAGGAAGATTTCTAGTAAGCTTTACATCCTGACATTAATTTTCCAGAATTTATTAATGCCCTTGTTTTCCTTCTCAACGTTAGCTTTAGCAAATAGTATAATTTAAGTAACAAGTTTTGAGTTGTTTTGGAAAATTCTAACATAAAACATTAACATTATTCCAGATTAGTCTTTCTAGAAACAAGGTCAGTAAATATGATTACCTTTTATGGAGGGGGTGGAGTGGAGTAGGGTGTGGGGTAAAAAAGAAATTTTTTAAATATAGGAAAAAACTTAGCCTGAGGCACCAGATTTATAGAATCACCAAATTTATTTTCATTCTTATGCCAAGGGTATCAATGAAGAAGACAGACTGAAAAAGAAAGGAGTAGAAAGACAGCCTTATTTTATATTATTTATTTATTTATTTATTTTATTCAGATTGACAGTGTAAATTGTCCTGAAATCACTGGGTAATTAGGCAACCTTCTGCATGGCCCTGAAGCAGCAATCTTGATACTACATAATTAATAATGTTCTCTTCAAAGTATGAACGATAATCCCTTGATTGAATGTTCCAGTTTCATTACATTACTAAATAAAATGAAACAATAATTAGAACAATATGCAAGGTAAGGGAGGCCCATTTCATTATGTGTTTGTATGTAAGGAAGCATAAGAATTAATCAAATGAAATGTGAAATTATTATGGATAATTGCAGGCATATGGAGATGATCAGTTTCTTGCAATCAGAATTTTGTAAAGGGACAATACATGTGCTTATTTTTCCTTGATAATACCATGTAAATTTGGGGTTGTAACTGAGTTCTAGTATCTAGAATTACAGAAAAATCTTTATTCTTTTTACAGATCTTTGAGAGGTGCCTTTTGAAAATTTGAACATTTCTTTTTAAACTCTATTCCTAATTTCCCTTGTGAACATTAGTTTTTTTCTTCATTTCACTCCCATATACCTTCTTTATATTTTCCCAGACAATATTGTTTTAATATAGGCTTATTTTATCCTTATCCCATATTCTTTTGTCCCCCATAATACCTTAAAACACATACACAATATGTATGTGTGTGTGTATGTGTGTGTGTGTGTGTGTGTATAATTTTTTTTTTTGAAGGAGAGAGCCCGAGCAGAGGGAGGGACAGAGGGAGAGGGAGAGAGAGAATCTCAAGCAGGCTCCACACCAAGCATGGAGCCCAATGTGGGGCTCAGTCTCACAACCCTGAGATCACGACCCAAGCTGAAATCAAGAGTCAGGCACTTAACTGACTGAGCCACCCAGGCACCCCATAACTGTTGTATATCTTATTCTTTGTGGTTTCTCCTCACACTTAATACTATGAGCCAGACTCTTTTGTCTTCAGTAAGTGCTTGATAAATGCATGAACACAATCAAATGACAAACACTATTAAATAATGAACATAAAACTATGAGTTCCATTTCCTAAGGATAATGATTGAAAATTAAACAAGTCATTTACCTAATGTAAATATTAAAAACTACTTTTATTGATCCATTTGATAAGTAGTCAGTAATTATAGGGTATGGATAAGGCACTACCAGAAAATTCAATGCATAGTAATTGAAGAGCTAATACTTGTGATATCAGAATAGAATTTTTTTAGTAGTCATCATCTATCAAGCTCTAGTTCCATGTTCTCAACTGCTGGTGGGACATCTTAGTCACTTATGAAAGAAATGTTTGTTAAACATATATATATATAACTATGCTGTATATTTTCGGAATTCAAAGGATAAGAGGGTCATTATAAATGGCCATGCAAGTTTTACATTGCCCAACTATAGGAAGGGGGAGATGGATTTATTAATACACAAAATTGTTTTAATTTCTTTCTTAAATTTTGGTAGGGTTCACCAGTGAACCCATTGGGACTTTGACTTTCTCTTTCAGAAGGTTATTATTTATTCATTTCCTAAACACACTGTACTCTTCTTTAGGGACACAGCCAATTGAAGCTTAAATCTATGGCAAGTGAAAATTAAGGGGTATAGCATTATTGTCTTTTAAAGAATTCCACCTGTCGTGACACAGATTTTATTGACCAAAGTATATGGTCCTACCCAACTTCAGGGAGTAGTGAAAGTGTGATCCTATTATCTGCCTACTATGTGCCTGAGGGAAGTAAAACTATAAATATTGGTGAGTAGGAATAATAGATACCACACTATCATTGACTTGAAAGATCATGAACAATTTCACATGGCATTTGTATATTTTTAAAGTAGCTAGAATTTGGACCAAAAAAAAGCAGTAACAGGGATACTAGGGAGAAACATGGAGAACCCAGAAAGTTATGGAAACAAGAGAAGTTAAAATAACTCAAGGTGAGTTCAAACCACCACTATGAAATGCCATCATCACATAATATAGAGCTTGTATAATTATCTACCCCCTCCTTTTCAGTCTAAGATTTTCAGGCTTGAAAACCTGGAATTATTTGAGAAGCACTACTAACATTTATAGTTATTGCTTCTGTGTTGTTTTAATAGCTTCTTAAATGGATCTAGTCTTACCCTTTTCAAATATATTCACTAATACTGTTATTTTTCTAAAATGTTTTTCGGTCACTTCCATACTGAAGAACAATTATTCTTGGTCGTCTTTTGGCTCAATTGCTTAGTCTGTGTCAAAGAGCCTCAGTATGTTGATTATTTTAACTATTTAAATTTATTTATGCACCATTTTCTATAGCCAAGGAGTTGGTTTCCTTATTTTAGCAACAAAACATGTTCGGTAATTACTTTTATAATGTTCTCCACCTGGAATACCCATTTTTCCTTTTCACTAGTCCATGAAATGATCCAGTTCATATTCTACCCATAAAATAATGTCCATATCACCTCAATATATTTTCTTTCAATTGTATAAATAATTACAAAGAAAAAGAACTTTAATGAATTGCTTAATACACATTAGACAATTGCAAATGTTATCTTTGATATATTTATATTTTCATTTGAGAAAAGGGAAATCTGAAGTTTAAAATCTGAATACCCGAAAGTTACAGAGGTCATAAAGCATATAGCTGGCATTTAATTCCAGGCCCATGTAATGCCTAAACTTGATTAAACATTGTAACACCTCCTAAATTCTTTTAAAGTATATGGCCTATTTCTGAGTTTTCTATTCTGTTCCGTTGATCTCTGTGTCTGTTTTTGTGTCAGTACTATATTGTCTTGATCACTATAACTTTGTAATATAACTTGAAGTCTGGCCTTGTGATGTCTCCAGCTTTGCTTTGCCTTTTCAAGATTGCTTTGCTTTTTTGGGTCTTTTGTGGTTCCATATAAATTTTAGGATTGTTCTAGCTCTGTGAGAAATGCTGGTATTTTGATCAGGATTGCATTAAATGTGTAGATTGCTTTGGGTAGTATAGATATTTTAACAATATTTATTCTTCCAATCCATGAGTATGGAATGTTTTTCCATTTCTTGGTGTCACCCTCAATTCCTTTCCTAAGGGTTTTATAGTTTTCAGAGTATAGATATTTTCACTCTTTGGTTAGTTAGGTTTATTCCTAGGTATCTTATGGTTTTTGGTGCAATTGTAAATGGGATCGGTTCCTTGATTTCCCTTTCTGCTGCTTCATTACTGGTGTATAGAAATGCCACAGATTTCTGTATGTTGATTTCTTATCCTGTCACTTTACTGAGTTTGTATATCAGATATAGCAACTTTTTGATGGAGTCTTTCAGGTTTTCTACATAGAACATCATATCATCTGCAAATAGTGAAAGTTTGACTTCTTACTTGCTGATTTGGATGCCTTTGATTTCTTTTTGTTTGATTGCTGAGGCTAGGACTTCCAGTACTATGTTAAATAACAGTGCTGAGAGTGTACATGCCTGTCTTGTTCCTGACCATGGAGGGGAGAAAAGAGAGAAGCAAACCAAGAAACAGACTCTTAACTATAGAGAACAAACTGAGGGTTGCTGGAGGGGAGGTGGGCAGAGTTTGGGTTTAATAGGTGATGGGTATTAAGGAGGGCATTAGTTGTGATGAACCCTGGGTGTCGTATGTAAGTGTCAATCACTAAATTCTATACCTGACACTAATATTGTACTGAATGTTAACTAACTGGAATTTTTTAATAAAAACTTGAGACTACAAAAAAAAAAAAAAAAAAAAAGTGGATGGTCAATTATTTTACCTGAATGTAGATTCCTATTTTTCTCTAAATCATTTTCATATACATGTCTTTTCTTCTCAAGTAGCCCATAAGCATTTCAAAGCCAGGGACATATCTTTCAGTTGTTTTTTATCCTCACACCACTGAACACTGTGGAAGTATATAAGGACCAACCAAATGAGAAAAGCAAAGGCTCTTTATTTTGAGCTTACTGTAGTAAGGAAGTCCACCACTGTCACTTGAGTTTCGACAGACTGAAAGGAAAGCAAAGGAGTGGGAAAGTTTTATAGTGGAAAAAAGGGAAGACTTCATATGCCCTGTTTGGAGGCTCTTGGCATGGGGAAGCTCAAGGCGGGCAACTAGATGTGCAGCATACTGTGTGACTGTTGAGAGGTGAATATTTGTCTCTTTATGGTTGGTCATAAGTTAAAAGCAGGGACAAAAATTAGGAAACCTTTCAGTTATTAATCAAGCCTTGGCCATTTGGAGCTGATTGTTAAGTTACTGTTTAGCTTACTGGTTTGTCACTAGAAATAGAAATCTGCCTTTTTGGTTGCTTATTATAGATAAGGGGTTGGTTACCTGGTCAGATGTGGGTCAGAGTTCCATTTTTATATTCGGTCAATCCATTTTCCATTTGCTTATTCAGTTTCTCAGCACTGTGTTTAACAATTGAAAACTATCAGGAACCACTTGATAACTTTAATTTGGCTATGCTCTATGGAAGATGAAATGAATCAATGACATCTTGTAGGTTTTTGGACACATAGGTAAAATAGCTCTGCTCTATCCCTGATTTTTAATGTGCTGGCCACAGAATCCATCATGTATGGTTTCTTCATGGCTGGATCATTTCCTACCTCTTTGAGAAAATAAGAACAGGGATGGAGACAATCTTTGCTTTGAGGAAAGCAGTTATCATGGTTTTTTTTTTTTTTTTTTTTTTTTTTAAGATTTTATTTATTTATTTGACAGAGAGAGAGACAGCCAGCGAGAGAGGGAACACAAGCAGGGGGAGTGGGAGAGGAAGAAGCAGGCTCATAGCAGAAGAGCCTGATGTGGGGCTCGATCCCAGATCGCCGGGATCATGCCCTGAGCCAAAGGCAGACGCTTAACCGCTGTGCCACCCAGGCGCCCCAGCAGTTATCATGGTCTTAACTGGTCAGTTTTCAAGTTGAACTACCTGAATTCCAATCTTGATCCTGAATTTCACATGCCATATTATTTGAAAGTAATTACTGAATATCTTTAAACCTCCATTTCTTTATCAGTACATTACAGATTATGATATTAATTATTTTGTAGGACTGTTGTAACAAATAGGGGTAAATTAAGAATTTTAAAAGCCCCAAGTACTGACCTGTTTATTGGATTGCAATTCAAAATGAAAGTATTTCTAAACCATAAATTAATTGGAAAAATGTCTGACACAAGTTTTATTTTTGATATGATAAATAATTATATGCTACTAGAAAAACCTTAAATATCAAATAATTTCCCCATTCTCCATTGGGAGGGAGTTATTCAGTCACTGCTGGTGCCCTAAGCATATGATTACACTACCTATAATGCAATCCAATGTTAGTGGGCATTAAAATAAAGCTCACATATAAAACCCTTAGCAATAAAGAACTCTTAATATTATTACGTTAATTTCATTTTTATGTTCTTGAGCTTTCATGTAATCTTATAATGAATAATGAATACATGCATAAACCAATATGATGGGTAGATATATATCTGTTGTGTTTAAATGGAGCTCTACTTTCTAAAGTTTTTCAGAAAAATTCTCGTGTTAAACACATAAGATAAAGTTCCTGTTAAAATCATAAAATTGGTAGAAAAATTGCTGTTTTTAAATCAAAAGACCTTTTAGAGGCACCAAGAAATGGGAAAGAACTCATGACATTCTTAAGGGTCAAATCTGTCTTGAACCGCTTTTAAAAAATGTAATTTTTTTTTTTTGCTTTTAACTTGAAAACTTGAAAACCTCAGTTAAAGATGTAAGGGTTATTTTATAAATGTAGAATAATAAGCCATAATGATGATGTGCAGAGTAACTAAAACACACATTACCCTGCCAAAGAAGGAATTCACAGCAGAATAAATGGGAAAGTTATAATTTTAGAATGGCCAAATGCATAAATAATTTATTTCAAAAAGAAATTTATTTTGCTATAATATTTTCTCAAACAGGTGAAAGATAATTTTAATTTAAATTTTCATGACAAATGTACAGTGTATTTTTTAAATTATATTTTCCTCTTTATTTTAACAAAGACTTTTTGTTTTAATATTTGTTTAAATAACTTCATTCCCTTTTATTTTGATGTTGTGTATTTCCATTAATTCTTATGCTAATTCTTCAATTATTCATCCACTGTAAATAAATAATATTGAGTACCTACTATATGCTAACTCCTGGGCTAAGCACTTGAGATACAATGTTAAATACGATGGGCGGGGTGCCTACTCTCCAGGTTAATAGTTTAAATAGGAAATTTGAATGTAATATGATAGGGACTGTGATGAGGAAAGTCCCACATGTGGTGAACCACATAAGAAAAAACCCTAATACAAACTTGAATATATGTGAGTGGAGATCTGGGGTTGCAAAGGGGTCTGGGGTAGAATGCTTCCTAGAGTTAACGGTTTCAGTGAAATTTAAAGATTGAGCTATAAAACCTGGAGGGAATAGTGTTCCAGATTCAGGAGAAAAAAGTGTGGAAAGGCCCAAAGGTAAATGAGAGCAAAGAGGTAAATGTTAGAAGAACAAAATTTAGAAGTTTATTAAGAATCAATTTGCATAGGGCCCTGCATGACACTTAATTGGCTTTGGATTTTATCCTGTGGTCAAAGGGCAGCTTTTAAGATAGTTCATTAAAGTCTTTCAATTAAATGTTTAATTGATTTTGTAAAAATTTTATACCTATAAATTATCTCAAGTTTTTGAGGGTAGTTATTGGGATTAGGTAGAGTTTATTTTTCTTTTTTGTTTTTGTTTCATTTTAGCCATTTAAAATATAACTTAAAAATATATGACTTTGCATTTAGCTTATAAAATATTAAGTGGATTAGATAATACAACTTCAAAAGAGATTTTGTTCCGCTTTCTTGTTTTAAAAGCTTTCTAAGATAGGTCTTCGGGGACTAGAAGGGGTGAAGTTGCTGTGAGTGTTCAAAAATTACTAGGACATTTCAGGTCAAATCCCTGATATGTACTTCCAAACACTATGTGCTAAATATTGATACAAATTCCAATGGTATATATCCAAGAATAACAGGTGAACTTAGTTCAATATTTGATGTTGTCTGCTGTAGCATTGATTTTTCTAGAAGATATAAAGCTTGCTTTCAGCAGGGATAGAATAGATTGTTATTTATTTAGTTTGATTTGAGGGTTAGAGAATGCGCAAGCCTTAAAATATCCTTTACGGAAATGCTATGAGAACTTGAATACTTACTGCTGGTGTCTTTTATTAATTAGTTAATTAATTAATGAAGGTTAAATGGAAGTATGTTACCCATGTGGAATAATGCATGACACCAGGATTGCCATTACCATAGTATTCCTCTACTTAAGTAATGAGTACTGTCAATTGAAAGAAAAATACTAGAAGTATTAAGGGAATACTAAAAGTTCATAAAGGGGATAGGAGATCAAATTTAGAATATGGCATACTATAATTTTATTTATCTCAAGGGTATTTTTATATTATATGTGTGTTCAGAGTCAAAGAAAATTTAAATGCTACATTTATATTAAAATTCTGTGCCAGGTAATTAAAAAAATGCAACTAAGAATCCAGGTTCATTGAATGTGGGAAGACTAGTTTTCAAGCTCTGTCAGGAGAAGATCTTCAGAATGTCATCCTTGAAAGCCAAAATCTCTAGAAAAATTAAGATAAAGCAATACTTTGAAGAGTTATTTGGGAGAAATGGAGAATCTCACCCCTGAGGATTTTTATGTTCTTTGATAAGATCTCTACCAAAAGAAGATTTGGAAAGAAAGAGATTGATTAGTTTTTTCCTCAACCTACCTCCCATTTTGTTTTTTAAAGATCTGAATCAAAGCATAAATTTGAATAGAATTATTAGGATATTCATTACCGAATCTGTTCCATAATTATTCAGTAACTTTAATTTACATGAGGTAAGGCCTGTATCACCAAGTTCTGAATATTTGCAGTATTTTTTTTTTTAAGAACAATGTGTGTTTATGTGTATCTCAAACTTCTACGGATACACCAGCAGTTGGATTGAGAAGAAATATGATGACCTTGAAAATATAGCTTTTGAAAAACTGATTGACAGTCCTTTCCTCTTCAACCTTGTATTGAATTATGAAACATTGTGGCAAAATTAAATTATTAAAAAATTGCTTACAATTAAAATTGAAGAAATTAGAATGTCTGTTTCTGCTAGACACTAGTTTACAACAAAATGCATTTCCATGCTACTAAGGGTGGAGAGAAATTGAAACTGTCTACAAATGCTTTATTCAATGCCTATTAAGTATATGTATAGCCAGAGAGGATCAGGATCTCACTAGTATACCACACTGTAGACTATTTCATCTGAGTAGCTAGCCTGCTAAGCCAAGAATGAGGGGCAGATTCCCTTGGATTGGTAAGAGAGGGAAGGGAATGGTATTTGATTTATGGGGAGAGTTTAGGGGACAAATCTCAGAACTGTGACAGTGAGACATTTGTTCATAGAAATCTTATCGACTGAGGGTGCTGAAAACAGAGAAAGGGCAAAAGGGACAAACATCACCTACAGAGGTAACTGCCTATTGTAATTTTTCTTTATTCTATGAAAGTACTAATTTACTTATGAATCCTAATCTAATATTTCTCTTTGGGACAATCAGGGTTAATCCTATTTAGCCTTCCCCAATCTTCTATTACGCGGTTGTACTCTTTTTCATTCATCCACATGTTCATTCATTTCATCATTTTTCCACTGCCAATCAACCGTGAAGGACTTCCTGTGGAGATAACACAAACATTTATAGGAAACCATTTTTTCTAGGACAACTCTCAATTTTATAATGTTGGCAAATAACTCTGAAAGGTGTAGAATTATTATTTTCATAGAATGCTAAGCCTGACTCCATTTTCTGATATATCTACAAAACCAAAACCAAAACAAAAATATGGATTCTTTGGATTTCAGATGCCTGGATATAGTCTAAGTGTTGGTTGGCATTCAGTTATATTTAGAAAATAACTAATTAAGAAGCAATTTCTACCATTATAAAAATGTTTCCTTCCATTTGTTCACAAGACTTCTGGTTGATTCTGATGATTGTAATGAAAGACTAATTAGTCAACTATTATTTATTAGTACTTACTCATACTATTTTTGTGACCTTATATTCTTAATGAAAACACTTTAAAATTAAAATGTGGACCAGGTCAGAGATTCAGTCACTTTTTATACCAGTAATTGCATTTAACATTTTGTGGTGAAATCAAATAATGTTCTGTCTTCATCTACAATAATCCACTGCATCTTCTGAGACTGGTGACCTCATTCTACCTCATGGGTGACCTCATTGAACATTGCTTTCTATCAGTTTTCATACCCCAGCATATATTTTTGACCTACTCCTAATTTCTTTTCATAGTCTTCTCTTTTCCATCTGTGACATAAAATTCAGTTGTTTTTCAATGTTCTGTTAGGAGCCCTAATCTAATATTTTCCTATGTATTCTCTCTGTGGTTCTCCTACTTCAGCTGCTTTTATTCAGCTGACATGTGTGTATATGCAGATGATGATAACTCACAAATTTTCATGCTTAATCTGCCTCCAGAACTTGTATATACAATTTGTCATTCAACATCTTCCCTAAAAATACCTTATGACCTCAAACCAGACCTATCCAAAATCAAATCCATCTTCTCCCTATTCTTCAACCCATCTTCTTCTATTATTCTCTGTTTTGTCCTCTCAAATCCTCAGATCTTCCTTGATTCCTTTTTTTTATTGAAGTACAATTAGCATACAATGTATATTAGTTTCAAGTGTATGACATATTGATTTGACAATTCTATACATTACTCAATACTTATCATGATAAGTATAGTCACCATCTATCAACATACAATGTTATTACTGTATTATAGATTATATTCCCTATGCTCTAGTAATCTCTGTGACATTGATTTTATATATGGAAGTTTGTACCTCTTAATCCCCTTTATTTTGCCCATGCCGCCACCTACCTCCCCTCTGGCAAACACCAGGTAATTCTCTATATTTAAGAGTCTGTTTTTGTTTGTTTCTTTCTTTGCTTGTTCATTTGTTTTGTTTTTTAGGTTACACATTTAAATGAAATTGTATGAAATTTGTCTTTTTCTGACTTATTTCACTTAGCATAATACCCTCTAGGTCCATCCATATTGTTGCAAGTGGCACAATCTCACTCTTTAGGGCTAAGTAATACTCTATTTTGTGTATCTGTTTATGTGTGTGTGTGTGTATGCATACCATGTGTGTACACATATGCATACATATACATATATGTATCTACACACCACGTATACATACCACATGTGTGTATATACATATACACCCCACTTTATCGATTCAGGTATTGATAGGCACAGGTTGCTTCTATATCTTGTCTATTGTAAATAATACTGCAATAAACATAGGGATGCATATATGTTTTTGCATTAATGTTTTTGTTTTCTTTGGTTAAATACTCAGGAGTGGTATTACTGAATCTTATGGTATTTTTATTTTTAATTTTTTGAGGAAATTCTATACAGTTTTCCACAGTATTGCACCAATTTATGTTCCCACCAATAGGGTAAAAGAGTTCCCTTTTCTCCACATCCTTGCTAACATTTCTTATTTCTTGTCCTTTTGACACTAGCCATTCTGACTGATGTGGAGTGATATCCCATTGTAGTTTGATTTGCATTTCCCTAATGATTAGTAATGTTGAGCATCTTTTCATGTGTCCATTGGCCATTTGTATGTCTTTGGAAAATGTCTCTTCAGGTCTTCTACCCCCTTTTAAGTGGGAGTCCTTATTTCTTTAATGTTGAGTTGTATAAGTTCTTTATATAATCTGGATTTTAGCTCCTTATCGGATACATCATTTGCAAATATCTTTTCCCATTCACTGAATTGTCTTTTTGTTTTGTTGATTTTCTTTGGTGTGCAAAAGCTTTTTATTTTGGTGTAGCGCCGATAGTTTATTTTTGCTTTTGTTTCCCTTAGTTCAGGAGACCTAACCATGAATATGTTGCTAAGGGTGATGTTCAAGAGATTACTGCTTATGTTTTGTTTTGTGAAATTTATGGTTTCAGGTCTCAAATTTGGTCTTTAATCCATTTTGAGTTTATTTTTGTGTATGATGTAAGAAAGTGGTCCAGCTTCATTCTTTTGCATGTATCTGTCTAGTTTTCCCAGCACCATTTATGAAAAAGACTGTCTTTTCTCCATTGTATATTCTTGCCTTCTTTGTCACAGATTAATTGACCTTATACCCATAAGTTTATTTCTGGATGCTATCCTGTTCTATCCTGGATGCTAGCCTCAACTGGAACCAAAAGATTGAGATTATACCATGCATATTATAAGATGACAATGCTATGAAACTTGAAGTCAACCACAGGAAGAAATTTGGAAGGACCTCAAATACATGAGGGTAAAGAACATTCTATTAAAGAATGAATGGGTCAACCAGGAAATTAAAGAAGAATTTAAAAAATACATGGAAGCAATTGAAAATGAAAACATGACAGTACAAAACCTTTGGAATGTAGCAAAGGTGGCCCTAAGAGGGAAGTATGTAGCAACGCAGGCCTTCCTCAAGAGGCAAGGAAATCTCAAATATACAACCTAACTTTACACGTAAAGGAGCTGAAAAATGAACAAATAAAGCCCAAATCCATTAGAAGACAAATAGTACAGATTAGAGAACAAATCAATGATATAGAAATAAAAAAACAAACAAACAGAACAGATCAATGAAACTAGGAGCTGGTTCTTTGAAAGAATTAACAAGATTGATAAACCCCTAGTCAGACTTATCAAAAAGAGAAAGGACCCAAATAAAATCATGAATAAAAGAGGAGAGATCACAACCAACACTGAAGAAATACAAACAATTATAAGAGAATATTATGAGCAATTATATGCCAACAAAAATCGAATCAGTTATCAAAAATCTCCCAAAAAACAAGAGTCCAGGTCTGGATGGCCTCCCAGCGGAATTATACCAAACATTTAATGAAGAATTAATACCTATTCTTTTGAAACTCTTTCAAAAAATAGAAATGGGAGGAAATCTTCCAGACTCATTCTATGAGGCTAGCATTACCTTAATCCCCAAACCAGACAAAGACCCCACTAAAAAGAATTACAGACCAATATCCCTGATGAACATGGATGCAAAAATTCTCACCAAGATACTAACTAATAGGATCCAACAGTACCTTAAAAGGATTATTCACCACCAAGTGGGATTTATTCCTGGGCTGCAGGGGTTGTTCAACATCTGCAAATCAATCAATGTGATACACCACATTAACAAAGGATAAGAACCATATGATCCTCTTGATGCAGAAAAAGCATTTGACAAAATACAGCAACATTTCTTGATTAAAAACCCTCCACAATGTAGGGATAGAAGCATCATACCTCAACATCATATTAAGCCATATATGAAAGATCCACAGCAAATATCATTCTTAACAGGGAAAAACAGAGATTTTCTCCTAAAGTCAGAAACACAACAGGGATGCCCATGATCACCGCTGTTGTTCAATGTAGTATAGGAGGTCCTAGCCTCAGCAATCAGACAACAAAGAGGAAAGAAAATGCATCCAAATTTGCAAAGAAGAAGTCAAACTTTCACTATTTACAGATGACATGATAATCTATGTAGAAAACCTGAAAAACTCCATCAAAAAGTTGCTAGAACTGATACAGGAGTTCAGCAAAGTCACAGGATATAAGATCAATGCACAGAAGTCTGTTGTATGTCTGTACACTAACAATGAAACAGCAAAAAGAGAGATCAATGAATCAATCCCATTTACAATTGTACCAAAAACCATAAGATACCTAGGAATAAACCTAACCAAAGACTAAAAGATCTTTAGTATGAAAGCTATAGAATAGGCACAAATAAATGCAAAAACATTCCATCCTCATGGATTGGAAGAATAAATATTGTTAAAATATCTGTGCTACCCAAAGCAATCTACACATCCCTATCAGTGCAATCTCTATCAAAATACCACCAGCAGTTTTCACAGAGCTGGAACAAACAATGGTAAAATTCATATGGAACCAGAAAAGACCCCAAATAGCCAAAGTAATGTTGAAAAAGAAAACCAAACCTGGAGGCATCAGAATTCTGGACTTCAAGCTGTATTACAAAACTGCAATTATCAAGACAGTATGGTACTAGCACAAAAACAGATACATTGATCAATGGAACAGAATAGAGAACCCAGAAATGGACCCCCAACTCTATGGTCAACTAATCTTTGACAAAGCAGGAAATAATATCCAATGGAAAACACAGTCTCTTCAACAAATGGTGTTAGGAAAATTGGACAGGCACATGCAAAAGAATGAAACTGGACCACTTTCTTACACCATAAACAAAGATGAACTCAAAATGGATGAAAGAACTCATTGTAAGACAAGAATCCATCAAAATCCTAGAGGAGAACACAGACAGCAACCTCTTTGACCTTGGCCACAGCAACTTCTTGCCGACATGTCTCCAAAGGCAAGGGAAACAAACGCAAAAAGGAATTATTGGGACTTCATCAGGATAAAAAGCTTTTGCACAGCAAAGGAATCAGTCAACACAACTAAAAAGCACCCTGTGGAATGGGAGAAGATATTCACAAATGACATATCTGATTAAGGGGTAGTATCCAAAATCTATAAAGAAGTTATCAAACTCAACACCCAAAAAACAAACAAACAAAAAAACAGTCAAGAAATGGGCACAAGACATGAATGGACTTTTCTCCAAAGAAGACACACAAATGGCCAAGAGACACATGAATAAATGCTCCACATCACTTGGCATGAGGGAAATACAAATCAAAACCAAAATGAGATACCACCTCACACCAGGCAGAATGGCTAAAATTAGCAAGTCAGGAAACAACAGATGTTGGTGAGAATGTGAGAAAGTGGAACCCTCTTACACTGTTGTGTGAGAATGCAAACTGGTGCAGCCGGCTTGGAAAAAAGTATGGAGATGCCTCAAAAGTTAAAAATAGAACTATCCTACAACCCAGCAGTTGCACTACTAGGTACTTAGCCATTGGATACAAAAATAATGATTTGAAGGGGCACATGCACCCCAACATTTATAGCAGTGATGTAAACAATAGCCAAAATATTGAAAGAGACCTATCTGTTGACAGATGAATGGATAAAAGGATATGGTATAGATATACAATGGATATAACTCAGCCATTAAAAAGAATGAAATCTTATCATTTGCAACAATGTAAATGGAACTAGAGGGTAACATGCTAAGTGAAATAAGTCAGAGAAAGACAAATACCATATTATTTCACTCATGTGGAATTTAAGAAACAGATGAACATAGGGGAAGGGAAAGAAAAATAAAATACGATGAAATCAGAGAGGGAGACAAACCATAAGAGACTTAACTATAGGAAACATGCTGAGGGTTACTGGAGGGGAGGGGGTGGGGAGTTGGGGTAAATGGGTGATGGGCAATGAGGAGGGCATGTGATGTAATGAGCACTGAGTGTTTTATGCAACTGATGAATCACTAAATTCTATCCCTGAAACTAATAATACAGTATGTTAACAAAATTGAATTTAAATAAAATTTTAAAAAAATTCTATTTCATCTGATTTAAGTATTGCTACACTGGCTTTTTCTTCACTTCTATCTGCATGGATTATCTTCTTCCATCCCTTTACTTTCAGTCTTTATGTGTCTTTAGGTGAAGTGAGTCCCTTGAAGGCAGAATATAGATGGGTCTTTTTTTTTTTTTAATCATTCACCATGTTTTTTGATTGGAATGTTGAGTTCATTTACAGTTAAAGTAATTACTGATAGGTGTGTAATTATTGACATTTTGTTAATTGTTTTCTTGTTTTGTAGTTCTTTTCTGTTTCTTATCTTCCTTTCTTCCCTGTGGTTTGATGACTTTCTTTAGTGTTATGCTTGGAATCCTTCCTCTTTATTTTTTGTGTATCCATAATAGGTTTTGATATGTGGCGGCCATTAGGTTCACATACAGCATGCTATGTGTATAGCCGCCTGTATTAGGTTCTCGTTCACTTAAGTTTGAACACATTCTAAAAGCACTAAGTTTTTACTCCTCCATGTTTTATGTATTTGTCATATTTTAAATTCTTTTATGTAGTGTATCCCTTAACTAATTTTTGTATATAAAATTGATTTTACTATTTTTGTGTTTCAGTCTTCATATTAGCCTTGTAAGTGATTAATCTACCACTTTACTGTATGTCTCCTTTTACCTGTGAAACTTTTTCTTTTCATAATTTTCTTCTGGTTATGCCCTTTACCTTCCACTCTAAGAATTTTCTTTAACATTTCTTGGAATGCTGGTTTAGTGCTGATGAACTCCTTTAACCTTTGTTTGGGAAATGCTTTATCTCTCCTTCTAGTCTGAATGATAACCTTACAGGATAAAGTATTCTTGGTTGCAGGTTTTGTTTTTACCTTTCACCACTTTGAATATATCATTCCACTCCCATTTGGCCTACAAAGTTTTGCTGAAAAATCAGCTGATGGTCTTATGGAGTTTGTCTTTACGTAACTGTTTTAATTTCTCTTGTTGCTTTTAAAATTCTTTATCATTACTTTTTGACTTTTTTTTTTTTTTTTACTTTTTGATATTTTAATTATTATTTATCTTGGTATCATGTTGACCTCCTTGTCTCGGTAGGATTCTCTGTGTTTCCTGGACCTGGATGTCTATTTCCTTCCCCAAATTAGGAAAGTTTCCAGCTATTATTTCTTCAATTTTTCTTCCCCTTTCTCTCTTTCCTCTTCTCTGGGATTTATGTAATGTAAATGTTATTACTCTTGATAATGTCTCTAAGTTCCTATAATGTTTTCTCATTTTCTATTACTACTACTACTACTACTACTACTACTACTACTACTACTGCTACTACTACTACTACTATTCAACTTTGATGCTTTCAGCTACCCTGTCTTCCAGATTGTCGATCTGTTTTTCCACATTCTCTAATCTGCTCTTGATTCCCTCTAGTTTCTTTTTCATTTCAGTTATTGTCTCTAGCTCTGATGGGTTCTTTTTATATTTTCTATTTCTTTGTTGAAGTTTTGAGTTCATCCACTCTTTTCTCAAGTCCAGCGAATATCTTTATGACCATTCCTGTGAATTCTTCAGTAGGCATATTGCTTATCTCTGTTTCATTTAACTCGTTTTTTCTGATTTTGTCTTGTTCTTTCATTTGGATCATAGTCCTCTGTCTCTTCATTTTGTCTAACTGTTTTTGTTTCTGTATATAGGAAAGTCAGCTATCTATCCTGTTCTTGAAAGTAGTGGCCTTGTGTAGAAAGGTTCCTGTGGTTCCCTGCATCACAGTCCCCCCGCCCCCCCCCCAGGCACCAGAACCAGTTGCTCCACGGGTTCTCCTACATGGGTTTCATGTACCCTAATGTTGTGGCTGAATTGCATTTGCCTTCAGCCAAGTTGCCTGCTGTAGGTAAACTGGGCAGGGCTTGTTGGGTGTGCTATTGAGGGGCCTGGCTGAGGCCCCTGTGAGCTCATAGGTGGGTGGAGTCACACTAAATGTCTGCAGTTAGCTTCTCTGTCATAACTGCAGGTGCACCAAATGTCAGGGCTTGCTTTCTGAGCAGTGAGCTAAAAGGCACACTGGTGTGCAGGATTATCATCCCCTCTCCCCAGGACAGGACTTACTTTGAATCAGCACTGGTCCCTGCGAAGGCTTCTTGAAGGGTATGGTGGGGCAAGAGCCACCTTGGAGGGATGCCTGTTGAAGCAAGCTGGTTGGATGGGGCAGGTCCACAGGGGAACATGAGGGTAGAGCACAACACAGCACTAGCAAAATACATGGAGAGTATTGACCTTGGCTCCTGAAAGTGTCTGGCTATCTGGGTTGGGAGTGGAGAAAAGAAATCGTATCTGCCAGCACTTTTTTTCCTTGAGAAATCTCCCGAAGATCACTGCTCCTAAAGCACACGGTGTGAGGTTAGTAAATACATCTTCACATGTACCTCAGGTATTTTTTGAACTCCTCATTCTGTGCTGTGTCTCCCTAATTTACGTATTATGCTGGCTCTTTAAGGGTGGGTGAAGACTTGGTTTCCTCTCATCCTCAGGCTCTCTCAGAGTTAAGTCCCTTAATTTTTAAAGTACCTGGAGGTAATCCCCACTGATTTTAAAAGCTCCTGAAGGTAAGCCTCACTAGTTTTCAGAGCCAGATGTTATGGGGGCTTGTTTTTTCAGTTCCGGTCCTGGGTGGCTGGTGTGGGATCTGATCCTCTCACATCTCTATGCTTGTTTGTCCCTCCCATTAGTGGTTAGTCTTGCCAGCAGTTTGGTTCCCAACTGCATCTCTGCCCTTCCTGTCCTTAAGGATTAATTGTTCAAGGTCGATTCTGTCAGTCTTTGGGTTGTTTTCAGAGTTAGTTGCATAGATATAGCTATTATATCCATGTGTTTGTGGGACCAAGTGACCTCAGCATCCTCCTACCCTGCCATATTCCCCGGACCAAAGAAAACTTCCTTGATTTTTTTATTTCTCACCTCCAGATGCAATCACTACCTCTATTATTAATTCTCATTATGTTTTTCTTCCAAAATCATGGTTCATGCCACATATTCTCTCCTGGGTTTTCGCATTCATCTGCTCAATAGGTTCCAGTCCTACCTTCCTATTTATTTCTTTTGCTACATATTAATTATTCTAATATTTAATCTCATTTTCCCTGATTTAAAGATGTCATTGGCCGTATTTGTTAGCTCTAACATACAGTCAAGATCTTTCATAATTTGCCCCCTGCTTATATGTAGTTTTGCCTTCTGTCCTGCCCACCTACTTTAATGCTCAGATAAACTGAGACTGTTGCCATCTCATGCATAAGCATATCCTTGCTAGCTTCTTGGACTTTGCAAATGATTTTTCTCTAACTGAAACTTCCATTTCATTTCTTAATGTGGCTACTTCTTATTTAATCTTGAGTTTTTTATGGGATGCCTGGGTGGCTCAGTTGGTTAAGCGTTTGCCTTCGGCTCTGGTCATGATCCCTGGGAGAGAGCCCAAGCCCTGCCTCTGGCTCCCTGCTCAGCAGGAAGCCTGCTACTCCCTCTGCCTCTGCCCCTCCTGTTTGTGTGAGCACTCTCTCTCTCTCTCTGACAAATAAATAAATAAAATCTTAAAAAAAATAATCTTGAGCTTTTTATTTAGACAGTAAGTCCTCTAGAAACTTAGACTCTTTCTCTTGGTACCTCCTAAGAATTGCTCCAGAACCGTTTTTTTTTTCCCTCTGTATTAGCAATTATCATATAATTTGGAGATTGCTTTTTTAAAATTTTATTTTTCCACTATAAATTGTTGGAGGGTAAGCATTCTGTCTTTTTCATGATTGTAATCACTGAAATATGAACATACTGTAGGTACAACAAATGTGTTAAATAAATGTAGTTATTACAGTCCATTACTGCAAAACTAAAACCCAACAATTCCTGCCTAGTACAGATGGAATTTATGTAAAAATTAAGAAAACAAAAACAAAACAAAACCTTCTTTGGGGCCTAGGAATGTAGACATAGGTGAGCAAAGCATGAGATAGATTTCAGCCCCAATTTCCTACCTCTCCCAGGGGTTAGGAGGAGCTTTGAAGGGTAAAATTGATAAAACCAAACACACACAGTCCTGCTATTCTTGTCCAGGACTTGTTGAAGGTGTGAGGATATCTGTACACAGGCAGCAGGATACACATCTAACTCATGATAGAACAATTAAGGTAGCTGATGGATCAGTCTTAAGTTTTGAAACTGGCATTGAGCGGGGTCATTATGAATTATACTTATTCATCTCCTATAATCTCAGAGTTGATTTCATTGTTATTTCAGCTTACTTTTGCTGTTTCTTCTATTTTCAGTGTTCTACTAATAAGAATAACCTGAAATTCAACCAGTAATTGAGTTTATCTTAAAAAGCTAACTATCCATTAACACTTGATGGTGAGTGTTATTTAGGATTTTTCCATGTTAGGAATTCCATGAATGAGAAGTCAGGCAAGTTAATATAAAGTCGTAGAGGATTAGATGGGCTCTAAATCCAAGGACAGGTGTCCTTATAGAAAAGCCATGTGAAGACCCAGAATCAGAGGGAGAAGGCTATGCGAAACAAGCAGAGATTAGAGTTTATGGAGCTGCAAGGCGTGGAATACCAAGGATTGCTCTCCCAGATTTCCACCACAGCTTTTCTCTTTCATAATTTCCTGTCTTCTTTCTTGCTTGCTAGAACTTGAGAGGCAACTCCTAAAATACAAGTTTTTTCTACTCACTGTCACCTTTTTCTCTAAAACCAACTTCCATAAGGTTTCTGCCTCTATCACTATAGTAACAAACTGCTTTCTCAAGGTCACAAATGACATATGTTGTTATTTCTAAAGGTTAATTCTCTATTCTTGCCATCTTTTATCTCTTGGGAGCATTTGCCATAACTAATTACTACTCTTGTTTTACCACCTAACTCAGTGGACACGCTAAAATCTATCTCCCTTGTACCCTGTCTGTTAATATGATGTTGGTTTTTCTCTCCTCTCTAATTCACTCCAATGGTGAATTTTTCCAGTAACTTGAGTTACCAGTTATACGTTGATGACTCCCAAACTTCAACTTCTTTCTTGAATCCTAGACTCATCAGCTATCTTATATTTTCACTTGGCTATTTGTTACATAGCTCAAAATATTTCTGAACTCTCAGATTGTTCCTTTTTTTCTCCCTAACTCCTCCACCCCCAAAGAAATAAATAAGAAAACCAAACAAATCACTCTGCCCTTATTGCATTCATCCCAGGTCTTTTCCCCCACCCCCCAATTCCTTACAATTGCTCAATTGCTCAGGTCAAAGAACTTTTGAGTCTTTGGAGACTTTTCTATTTCTCTCACAATCCACATACTGTCTGACAAGCAATCATGTTGAATTTATATTTAAAATATATTTCACATGTGACCCTGTCTCTTCCTTGCTATCACCCTGGTTGGGGTCATCAACATCTCTCTCCTATCTTACTTTAATAGACTCCTAAGTGGTCTCTACCCTCTTACCCATTGGTCTGTTTTCAGCAGAAAATCTAGAATGATCATTTAAAAACAAATATAATCATGTTACTCCTCTGAACAAAACCTTAAAATTGTTCTTCATTTTACTGAGGGGGAAATTCAAAGCCTAATGGTGACTGACAAGGTCCTAGCTGACCTGGGCCTCCTTACCTCCTGTTCTCATCTCTTATTTCTCTCTGCTCTTCTGGTAATGTTCCAACTACACTTGTCTTTGCTTCTTTAGGGTCTTTGTACCATTTATTCCTGATAGGTGGCTCACGTCAACACCTCCGTCAAATCTTTCCTCAAAATTCACTTTATCAAAGAGATGTACAACTTATTTAAAATTGCACCATTCTCCATTCCCAGTTCCTTTATCCTAATCTCTGTATTTTTCCACACCACCTCTTTCCTTCCAATATGTTACATTATTCCTTTATTTAGGGTATTTATTTACTATTTATTGTTTGGTAGAATGTTAACTCCATGAGACTAGAGATCTATGTTTTATGTACTTGCATACTCTACCTAGATTAATGTCTAGCACATGATAGGTGTTCAATTTATATTTTTTGAATGAATTAATGAAAAAGTGATCAGTAATATAGTTTAGTAGTAGTTTCAGAGTGGATGCCTGGAATAATATTTGTTCATTTTTGCATTTACTTATGCATAACATTACAGAGAACAAAAGTCATCACAGTAGTCACAATCACTATGGTTTATTGTGCTTTTCAAGATAACTGGGGATTCTTTTATATAATTCAATTTGATACTATTTGTATCTATAAATAAGACAACTGAGGTTTTCAAGATTAATAAATTGATCAGGCTTAAGCAATATGCGCAGTGGTAGAGCTCAGAGTGTCACCAGATCTGAATGAATCGAAATTCCACTTTAACTATTCTGTGATATTAGCACTTTTATAAACACTCAAAGAGCAGACAGGAAGTTTCTTTCCTCATATACATATGCTCTCTCATATGTAGCTGAGTGTCATCTATTTATGTGAGACAGCTGCTGCTCAGCTACCCCTGAATTTGTTAGTCTAGATTTGTTAAAACTACCACGGATACTGTTATTGTTTTTTTTTTTTCCTATTGTCATCAACTTCCTTTTTAAAGCAATCTGTGACACATTGAGAAATGCTACTAGGAAATAGCTCTGCAACTTAAGAATGGCACTTCAGAACTAAGTAATTTAATATTTCACAGAGGAACGTACTGAATGCACCAATTTCCTCAGGGCTTTAGTTGGACTCACAGAAGTGACAATGTGCTACTCTATAATAGGTCCTGAGCTTTCTTCATAAAGGCTTTTTATGTAGGTGGCCCAGAAATCACTGTGACATTCACCTAAAAGAGGATTCACCAACTTTGCCTTATTTACTTGGTTGTGTTTGGTTTTCTTTTTAAAAAAATACATGTGTTGCTGTTACATGAAGCTGGCTTTCTGCAATAATTTTCTTTTCCAAATATTGGTATAGTATTAGTTTCCGGAATTTCTTCTCCTATAAATGGTTATGATTATACATTTTATGAATTCAGGCTCCAGTTCAGATTTGCATTCCTTTAACAAACGTTTTTCTTTTTTTTTTTTTAATCAAGTATAATTAACAGTGTTCTCTTAGTTTCAGATGTACAATATAATGAGTCAACAAGTCAATTAAACTGTTTAAGGTGTGTCTACATGACTTCAAACTCTTGGATAGGAAAGAAAAACCTAGCATCAGTCTGACAGAATGTCTTATATCTAAATACCATTTAGACCCTGTGGAGCTTCCCAGCAGTGACACCAGTAGTAATACAAAAGATTGGAGAAACTATATGGTCACCATAATTTAATTTCAAATGTTCACGTAAAGAAGTCTTCAGATTAAAAAAAAAATCACTTTTAAAAGATGATGTGCTAATTACAGTCTTCAAAGATAAAAAAAAATTGATAGCTCAAGTACAGCACAAACATGTTTGTTTTAAATTTAGAGAATATTTGCTTAAGGAACTCACGTTGGATAAACACACAATTACTTTTCATAGTGTAACTATTTACCAATGGTGTATTATGTCGGATAATTGAGAAATCCTTACATTAAGTTTAATTTTTCAAATCTGAATCTATACGTATGCCTGTGTGGAATGATAGGGGAGACCTGAGGATGGAGGACGTGGATAAATGACTTTTTTTTTTTCCCTCAGAGAACTAAAAGCTTAGGGTAGTTGTTATATAGCAAAATCTTATAAATTGCTCAGGAAATTTGAATCTCATATGCATATAGTGATTGAGCTCTAACACTGGGGGGACATTGAGATATAGTTAACTTATCCTACAGACGTTATTCTTTAGCTAAGAATTTAATTATTTAGAATAAGCTGGTGTAGTTGATAAAGTATCATGGTTGAATATCAGTCTAAAAATTGAAACCTCAAAATTATCATTTCCAACTCATTAGATATCGTGGTGCGTTCTCTTACTGGTGTTCGCTAGTTTGGTTTTTGGAGCTCAGTCTACCCAGAAAGATATGAGACATCTACATTAGAAATAGAATCTTGTAGTTCTTTTTCAAAATTGCAGGGAAGTCTACAACACAGGGAATGAAAAGCCCCAAGAAATGTGAGTTGTTCCCATCCAAAGAGAAAACAAACATTTAACTAAAGGCTGTATATATCAACTGCTAAATTACTGGGGAGGAAATTTTATGTAGAATGGAAAGGGAGAAATAGAAGTTGGGGAGGAAGACTGGGGAAGACTATTCCTACATATGGAGTTCTAGTAAATCTGATGCGTGTCATCCTTAATTTATATAATGAGTTGTCAATTAGAAGAAAAGTCTAATTAAGCCAAACTGTAGGGCCTGAGAATTTGGACCCACAAATATAATTCCTTCATGTGGATAAGACATTATTTTGGAACAATTTAGATGCTTTGCAACTGGTAGAAAACTCCTGTGGTAGTCATTAATATAACTTTTTAAATAATGACACATAGCAGCCTGCTATTATACTGAGACAATTATAAAATATAGACTAGCTCCTAGCTAGCTTGTTGTATCCTAGGTGATATGACAAGAATATATTAATCAGATATACAATTTATTTTACAAAACTCACTATTTGTATTGCAATTGGTAGATTTCTAGAGGAATTATTTCATATGAGAATTTTAAAACTGAATGACACTTTAGACTTGTGTTTCATAAAAATGGGAGCAGGGCACTAAAATCAGAAGAAACACATATAAATCAACTTTAACTTTGCCTAAGGAACCTAGGAGAATCAATAGAAGCATTCTATGTGCTATGAAATATCAACAATATGACCAGGTACTAAACAAATAGAAACTAGTATTCACGTTTTATTAAATTACATCATGAACATTTTATAGATTAGAAAATTAAAAATATAATTATCTGCTTCAAAAAACACTATGCAAGAATTTAATAGGCATTATGAAATTTATAAGGAGAAAAACTTTTTTCAAAGATGTAAATAAACACTTGTTAGAAAAATAGAAGCTCTTGGATGGAAACTTTGAATTTATAAAGATTTCAAATCTTATTAAATTTATAAATAACTGTCCAGTTGCAAACCCCATGTGATTTTGTGGTGACTTGATAAAATCACACTAAAGTTAAACTGGAAGTATAAATTGTTTTGATATTTGAAGGACAGCTGTGCTTCTAAATATCAAAATATATTTAGAAAGTTACAATAACATAAAGAGTATATAGTAAAGACTAAACATTGACCAAAAATCAATGTCTCAGACACACGCACACACACACAACTTATACAAATAGCTATACATGAATTTTCATTGAATGTATGATGAATTTGACCATCAAATCAGCTGGGAAAGAAGGATTAGTTGGTTATTGATTCTTGGAATTATAATATTTTAAAAACATTAAATAATATCCATATTTCACTTCATATGCAGATATAAACTGAAGAAGCATTTACATTTAAATGTAAATTTGGAAATGGAAATTCTAAACCAAAATGTGAATTACTCTTGTCATTTGGAACATGAGAGTTCTTTCCAAGCATAAAAGCAGTAAAAGAAAGCACCAGGAATGACAATAACAAAAACACAACAAAAGAAACAAGTCTGACCTAAAATTAAAAAAAAAAAAACATCAGTATACATGATAAATAAGATAGATGTCAAACACTAAAGCCAGGAAAAATATCTAGTTAAAAGGTTAAAGTTCTGGGGCGCCTGGGTGGCACAGCGGTTGAGCGCCTGCCTTCCGCTCAGGGCGTGATCCCAGCGTTACGGGATCGAGCCCCACATCGGGCTCCTCTGCTATGAGCCTGCTTCTTCCTTTCCCACTCCCCCTGCTTGTGTTCCCTCTCTTGCTGGCTGTCTCTATCTCTGTCAAAGAAATAAATAAACTCTTTAAAAAAAAAAAGGTTAAAGTTCTTCATAAATAAAATATGATTACAGTTCAGTAAAAAACACAATTCCAATAGAAAAATGATCAGAGCTCACAGAATATTCATGGAAAAAGAAATGTTAATTTATGTTTTAAATATAAACTTTTTGTATTCTTAAATTTCTAGAATGAGAAAATATCAAAATTATCATATTAAGAGTATAAAATAAAATATAAAATGACAGTTACTTTTTAATTTTCAATTTGACCCACAAAAATATATTGCTTTCTTTACCCTGTTACAACATTTTCACATTATTTCCTATTCAATGCTAATGAGCCAATAAAACCCAATTGGCATACTTTTCCAGTGAGTAATAGGTTTCACTTCAGAAAACAAATACGTTCTTTGTGGCCTTAATAAACTTCAATATTTTGTGTAATGGCACTAGTGCGACCTGTGACAGAAATTTCTATCACAAGCTTACTTTATCTTTGACTTGATTAAAGCAGTATATTTGGATTATGTTTGCATGTTTATTTATTATGCTTGAAAACTTCAAATATATGTAAAATTTATACTGCTAATTAGTCATAAATACTTGCCAGAGACAGGTATTAATCTGGTTCTGACTTCTTTTTAGGACACCACATTAATATTCTTAACTATGCAAGGTAAGAACAAATGTTTGGGCTTTTATAAAGCACAAATATAAAAATAATAACTACATTTTAATCAATAACATTTTTACAATGCAACCTATGTCCCTGTGTACCTTTCAAACTACAATAAGTTGGAAGTACATTTTTCTCCTTCTAGTTATATACTTGTTAGATATGGACCAGTCATGATAATAATTATTTGCATTTATATTATACTTAGCATTAGAGATCTTCACAGTGATTGACCTCCAGAGTTAACTTTGAAGAATTTCTCCAATTTGCAGATGAAAATGTTAAGATTAACAGAAGTTCTGTGATTTGTTCTAAATCCTAAGACTCCCGGGTGGTACAGCTAAAACTCGTCTCCTTATTTTTAGTTTGGTGTTTGAGTCTTAAGCGAACTTTAAATAAAAGGTTTTACTTAACAATCTTTCACTCAGTGCCAGCCTTGATAGAAAGAAACTTAGCAGGACTGAATATTATTGAACTGCAAATTGGTCCAATTTTCCTCCCATTATTTCCTAAATGTGCTAACATACAGATGAACAAGATTGTCATTGTGGTTCTCTTGGTGACACTCAGGAGCCTTTCTACAGACATTTATATGTAGAAAGCAGTATTTTTTACATCACTAATCCTCTCAAGGAATATTTGGTGCATACAAACTATTAGTTTGGCACAATTTAAGTACAGAAGATAGTGACAAACAATTCTCTATATTCATAGATATTAAGTGTTATTGAAGTCTGGCTTTAAGCAATTAGTTATATACAAAATATTAACTACAATTATTGCAAGTAGTATGGAAGGGAAATATAGAGAGCTATGAGAACATGCAATGAAAGGACGAGGTTAACTTTTTGTAAAAAACCTGAATGTTGATTAGATATCAGCCAGGTGAATGGGGTTTGGGGCTAGTGGTATTGGGTAAAGAAGACTATTCTAGGCTGAGGAAAATGTATGGAGGCCCTAAGGTGGGAGAGGGAACAGTGATTTCATGAAACAGACCAGTGTGGCTTGGGTATAATAACCAAAGTGAAATTTATGACAAAATAATGTAAGATCCATAGTCAATGGCAACATCATTTCACTAATTGTACCCTTGAAAGTGGGTAGGGAAGAAAAGAGGTTTGAGAAAAATTCAACTACTTTTTCAATACAAGACTTAAGATTGAGTTATTCCATGATCTGGTAGGTCACAAAGTTGACAGCTACCATAAAAGGATTTCAAGTGTGTACTACTTACTTCAGGGGCCATCTAATTGTAGATGAGACCATGATTTAAACATTTTATCTTAAAAAATAAAGCCTCTGTCATAGTCAAGAGATGAGAGAGGTATTCATTGGATATCCCATTCTTGCTTAAGCAGAGAGGAAACATTGAAAATGTCCCAAGACTTTGGATATTACCGTAGATTCATGTCAATCTTGAATCACCTGGAAATTGTCAAAATCTATACCTGATTTATGTACCTGTTATTGATTTCAAGCATTAGCCCAGCCTTCCGATCTTCCTCCTGTCAGCCTGGCTGTTACCTTCCTTGTTAGATTACAAATTCCTTTTCCCCACATCCTAATTCAAGGTTGAAAAAAAAAATTAGAATCCTACGCAGTGTTTAATTTGAGAGGTTCTGTTCAATATCTCTGCATTCCTTGCATTTGGCCACACACTAAAATGTCACCCCGTCATATAGATGTTTTCTTCTGGACATCTAATTCCTCAAATACTCAATGTGGTTCACAAGGTGAAACATTTACTATTTGAAAGGAGAATGGCAAGTGAGAAGTGTTTGTCAGCTGGTTTAAAGCTGTGACAAAGAGTGACTATTTTCCCCCACTTGACTCTGCATCACATGGGGAGGGTAAGGTGACAAACCTTTAAGACATGTTATCTTATGGCTTTTGTCTCATTCCTCAGGGCCTTTGGCTCTTCCTCTTGTAACACACAAAACCATTGCTTCCAAGTCATTTAATATTTTAAAGGATTTAATATTTAGTTAGTGATGGATCAAGCTACTAAAATCAATCTTGGCAGGTAGAAGGATTGAATTCAGTCCAGATGAACAGTAACAGACATGTTGCTCTCCTGGGGAGGGAAAAAAAAAAAAAAGGCAGACTCAAGCTGCTATATAAATTGAGTCCCTGGTTATGATCTTACTCTCAGTAAAGTATGTTATCATTTCACTGGCGCTTTGTGACAATAGTTTTCCTTTTTAAAGGGATCATTTACAACCTTTCCTTTCCAGGATCATGTATTCAGTTAGAAGAGAAATACATTTTTGTGCAATGACTGGCGAGAGACAGTGTTAGCTCTGTACTCAAGATCTGTGTTATTTATAAAGCTACCTTCTCAACATATCCTTTATTTAATTACCTTTTTTCTTTCTTAAACTTCAGGCTACAAAGGAGTCTGTAAAGCTAGAGTGCACAATAAGGACAATGACATAAATAATAACTAGTGTTCATGCCAATTATTTTCCAGAAACGTGGATCAATTTTCTGGGCATGTTCATATATATATTTCTTCAATAACTTCAGTGAAATCGTTTCCAAAAAAATGAGTCTTTCCAATGGTTTCATTTGACCACTAATTTGTCCTTTTTATAGATGTGTTTAACTGTGTTTACTCGTCTTAAAAATTTTCTTTTCCCTGTTTCAAAACCATGCCCACTTCTTAGTTTCCTCTGTCACTCTCTTAAAGCTTGTTACTAGTGATTTTATTGTTGTTGTTGTTGTTAATTTTTTAAAGCTATTCCCAATCTTTAATAACCATGATTATAACAATGACTCCCAAAAATCTCTTCCAATTTTTATCTTTCTCCTATGCTCCACTTTGTTAACAACTGCTTTCTGTTTAGTATGAACATATGTATCAATTTACCTGAGATAAGTCCTGATTATGCTTGTTTCATAAAACACTACTTTGGGCAATTAGAAAATGCACCAAATATCCAAAAGGCCTAGGTGTTCAGAATTGGCTGCTGGGACTACAGCCTATATTACCAATTAGGACAATGCAGCAAAGACCCCACCACCACCACAACCAAGAAAATCCACTGTTCCTGACTAGCTGAAGCAGAGAAGTAGAAACTGGAAGCTATATCTTTTATTTTTTAATTGAAGTATACTTGACACACAATTATTTCGTTAGCTTCCAGTGTACAACATAATGATTTGACAAGTCTATATATTATGCTGTGCTCACGAGTGTAGCTACCATCTGTCACCATACAACATTATTACAATACCATTGACTAAATTCCCTATGCTGAGGCTTTCATCCTTGCGACTTGTACATTCCACACCTGCAAGCCTGTCCCTCAACTCCTTGTCACCTATTTATTCCATCTCCCTACCTCCTCCCCTCTACCAACCACCAATTTGCTCTCTGTATCTATGGATTTTCTGCTTTTGTCTGTTCATTTGCTTGTTTTTTAGATTCCACATACAAGTAGAGTCATATGGTATTTGTCTTTCTCTGTGACTTATTTCACTTTGAAAATTGCATCTTGCTAAACACCCTTTCTGCTGGGAATGGCCAGCAATTCCTGTACTGACAGAGGAAAGATTACTCCAAACTTTGCCATGAAAGAGAGGAGAAGGTAAGGGGGTCAACTCAGAGACAAAGACCCTTTGCTCTTCTTTGCTCCTGCTTTTATTGGTCCTTCAAGATAATCCCAAATCCTTTGCCAGTGTTCGTCAGGCACATGATGTGTGACACAGGGTCTTACTGAAACTGGGAGGGTAATTTGGGTGTATTCTAGGAGATCTGCTGAACAGAGCCTAATGGACAATGCCTACATCTCTCAGATCACAGGGTGACTGTTTGGGCTAAGAAAGCTTAGGGGAAGGCAACTCCCCGCAGCATTCCAATGGCAGAGAGGTCACTCAGGCCTTGGCATTCCAAAGGCCTACGGCCTTCTCCAAAAACTTCCCCGCCCTCAGAGGCCTCTGTGTTACATTGTAGTGAGCCAGGTATTATGGCTGATTTCACGCTCTACATTAACCCCAGCACCTTTCCAGAATGGATTTCCTGTAACACCCTTTACATTATGCTTCCAAACCCAAGTCTCACATGATTGTTTCTGACTGACAGAGTCTAGTCACAAGGAAGGCTAAGCAAGTGAGTTTTAACTTCTATATTTGGAAGCGTCCTGATGATAGATAATACTCCACAAACATGAGAAAAGTATTTGAATGCTGGGGGTTCAGCAATCATAGCAGTTTATTGTTAGCATAATTCCAAACTAGTTTGTGTCGATATATAGGGAGAGAGAGAGAAACTGGGGAAGGGTACAAAGGATGCTTTAAATTAGTTGTAAGTTTATTTTTTAAATGTCTGAAAGCAACAGAAATAAACACCACGTAAAAACCAATAAATACATAAAATGAACAAAGGAATTTGAGTACCAATAAAGCCTCACCTCTTAACAAAGAACCTAGATCTAGTTTAAAGATGTGGATTTGAATTTTATATAACAATGGCTTAATAATAAATCTAGTTTCTATTTTCATGAAAATTCAGAGAAAACCACAAACCATTTCATAGCATTCCTTCTAGAAGTTGATATGTTACATACGCAAGGATTCTGAAACTGTTCTTGGAAATTGTTTGAATCTATGAAAAGAAGAAATCCTGAAGGACTTATGCTCTGAGTATTCACTTCTTGCTGATAAGTCTCTTTGGATTTCCAATCATTTTCCAAGTTGAAAGGTAGTTGACTTTTTTTTTTCTTTTGTAACTTTTGTTGTGAAACTTGAAGATAATGAATAATGTTAGATCCTGATCCCTGAAGTAGACAGTGCTAGATACCTATCTGATATCCATTTGATCTTCTTTTCACTGACAGAAACTGATTATTGTTTGATATGGCTATGTGCACAGCTAAAAAACCAAAAACAAAAAAACACCTATTTTCCTACCTTCTTTCCAAATCAGGTTGGTTCTATGACACAGTCTTGACCTATTATTAGAAATAAGTGGAAGAGGGCTTTTATCCAGTTAAACAGAAGCAGTATAGCAAAGCAGGCCTTGCTTCATGTTTCAAAGCTAAACAATTTTCCCACTACAAAGCTTAGAAAATTGAGAGAAAGTGATGGGTAAGTGAAAGAGCAAAGAAACAGGCATCAACTCTACAGAGTCTTTTACTGAGTAGCATTTATGCATCATAAGGGTTTTGTTATACTGTTTTTGATTAATTAATTCTTAAATCTCAAGCTCTAAGCTAATGTACTTTTCTCAGTTGAGAACATCAATTCCACATTCCAAACATTTGTTCAATGAACAGACATTAAAAAATAAAGTGAACACTGCGCTATATATTTTTGCATCTCCTTTACAACAAATATTGGCAACAACCAGTCAAGATCTACAAACAGTAATGGCTTGGGGAATTTGCCAGTAGTTCTCAATATCAGTTGTTGCTTTAATCTGGCTTAAACCATGAGTTATTTTTCGGGTTTCAGCAGCCTCTAAATTATTACTCCATTAAGGTTGTAAAGTTAATCCCATGAACATACTTTTACAGCCAATAAATATGCTGTCCTGTGCCTTTTATATTGATACAGTAGCAAAGTATTTTATCACCATAAAGCAGTATCTCCCTAACATTCTTGGAAACTATTTAAAAACAAAGCGAGCATACTGTCTGTTGCTGGAATGTACTGCTCATAGTGCTTTATAAATTGTTTTCTCTCCAAACACACTCAATATTACTAAAGCATAAAAATCATTCTTTTCTTAACTAAATTTGAATAACTCCAGAGCCATGGCCTGTACTTTGCTCGTTTTATTTTTACATGCTGCTGTTGAGCTGCATTAGAGTTTTATTTGATTTTTCAGAAAATATATTTTGATGATAACGTTACCAAAATCTAGATGAACTATGAAATTTTAATATCTGAGTACTCTTTCTCTACATTAATGTTCCATTTATACTTATAAATATGCTGTTAAATTTACATACAGTTCTTAGCAGTGCTGCTTTTAGTGCTTCATGAGAAGTAGAAAACAAAATAATGACTGTTGGTAAGTTGCATATTATGGCAAACTTACAATAGAACTGTATTTCATTATTTTAGGATCTGAAAATAAAAGCAAGTTTTTGAAGAATATATGAATATGATGAAGCTTGTTTTCTATTTTTAGGAATAAATTCCCTATAATTTAATTGGTGAAGCTTGTTGCCTTTGTCTTTTGAAATTATTTCTATTGTTTGTTTAATTGATGTATCAACTTCTAAGAGAGGTATACCAGAAATCCACTCTGATAGTGAATGTGTCAATTTCTCTTGAAGTTCTATTAATATTTGCCTTATATATTTTGATGTCTTGTTAGATTCATAAAATTTTTTAAATGTTATGTTTTTAATGAATTTACCCTCTTCATTTGTATTAATATCTTCAATTCTAACTGTCTGATATTAATATACTAGCTTTTTAAAAAAATCTTTTACTTTAAATATTGTTTTAAATTACTTAATGTCAGTGTTTCTGTGAATGTACTTTTTCTGTTTTTTTTTTTGTTATCTACCTATATTAAAACTGATTTAAAAAATTGAAAATATGAATATATCTAAGATGTATATCTAAAACCCCAATCCAATTGAAATTCCTAACAAATTTTTTTTGCAAAGAAAACTCCAGGCCATGATGGTTTCACAGAGAAGTTCTATAAAAAATTTAAGGAAAATGTAATACCAATCTTATAAAAAGTCTTTCAGAAGATTTGGGAGATGGGAACTTTTTCTAATTTATTTTTATAAAGCCCATGTAATGATACCCAAATCTGAAATTACAAAACCAGATATTTCTTGATATTACATGAAAACTATAGATCTGTGTTCCTCCCACCACATGCATACAAAAATAATAATATATAAAGAATATATTATGAGCAAATGGGATTTATACCAGAGATGTAAAGTTCTTTCAATATTCATGAATCAAAGAATATAATTTACCATTGCAATATATTTGCAACTCAGTAGATGCAGAAAAATTATTTTACAAAATTATGCACCCTTTCCTAATCAAATATCCAACTAAATAGAAATTGATGAAATCTTTCTGAATGTATTAAAGGACATTTGTTATAGACTGAATTGTGTTTTCCCTAAAATTCATTCATAATACCCTAACTGCAAATGTGACTGCATTTGGAGAAAGGGCCATTAGGAGGTAAACAACATTAAATGAAATCATAAGATTGGGGCCCTAATTAAATAGGAGTGGTCATCTTATAAGAAATGGAATCACACTAGCACGCTTGCTCTCTCTGCAGAGAGGAAAGGCCATCTGAGGACACAGCAAGAATGTTGCTAGCCGCAAGTCAAGGAGAAAGGCCCCACTAGAAACCAACCCTACTGGCACTCTGATCCTGAACTTCCAGCCTCCAGAACTGTGAGTAAATAAACGTGTTGCTTAAGGCACTAGTCTGTGTTACTTTGTTATGGCAGACCAAGTCAACGAATACAGCACCTATAAAAGTGTACAGATAACCTCATACCAAATGGTAATATACTGAATATGTTTCCTCTAAAATCAGAAAAAAGGAAGGGGTACTCATTCTTACCATTTTTGTTCATCATTAAATTGAATGACCCAGCCAGTACAATAAGGAAAGAAAGAAAAAAGAATTAGGGATTGTCTATATTTTTAGGCAATATGAAAGTCTACATAAAAAATTCTAAGTAATCCACTCTAATACTAGAACTAAATTGTTAGAACTAATAAGAGAATTTAGCAAGAATATAGGATACAAAGTCAACATACAAAATTCAGTTTCAGTTATTCCATTGCAATTTATGATAGCAACAAAAATTGAAAAAATATGAACAGAACAATTTATAAACAGCATCAAAAACTTCCACACTACAAAAATATGAGATACTGCTGAAGTTAAAGTCCTAAATAGATGGATATACACATCTTATGGATTAGAAGTCTCAATACTGCTATCAGTTTTCCTAAAAGTGATTTATGGATTAAAAAGATCCTATCAAAATTCCAGAAACATTTTTAATAAAAATGAATAAATTAATACTAAAGAATATATATGGAAATGCAAAGACTTCAAAAAGTCTGAACAGTTTCAATAAAAAGTGACAAAATTTGAGCATTTATGTTACTTGATGTTAAGACTTACAAAGCTATATTATTAATCAAGACAATCTAGCATTTGTGTGAAGATAGACAAATAGGTCATTAAATCTAAATAAAGAGTCCAGAAATAGAATAACATACATGCAGTTTACTTCATTTTTGACAAAGTCACTATGGTAACTACAGATGAAAGTATAGACTTTATAACAAATAGCGCTACAAAAACTGGATAAACACATGAAACAAGATAAACTTCAAGCCATAGCTCACACCAAACACAAAAATTAATTTCCAAAGGTTCACAGGCCTTTAAAATTTATATTTTAAACTATAAAATTTAAACTATAGATTAAGAGAAAAACCCTTGCAACCTTGGAATAAACAGTTTCTTAGTACAAAAAAAAAAAAAAAGAAAAGAAAAAAAAAAAGAAAAACCCCACTAACCTAATTGTAAAAATAAAAATATATAGATGGACTTCCAGTTTGTAGAAGTGTCAGCTATTTTTCTGCATGGCTAAAATATTTAACTCATATGGAGAAACTTGGAGGAAGCCAACTCCCATCTGCCTCTGACTGATTCTGGACCCAGATCCAGCAATCCTAAACCTTCAGTCCAGACTTGTTCCTCGGTGTGTCTATTCCTCTTCATATCCACAGAACTACTATTTCGTTTTTGTGCAGTGCTATTTTTTTTTTCTATTTGCATATACCTTAGGGTTTGATGTTGGAAGGTAAGTCATAAAGTATGAGTTCACAAAGCCATCCTGACTGGAAGTTTTAGCAGTATTTTTAGACAAATTACATGACAAAATTCCAAGTGAAAAAGAAAATAAGGTGCATTCTTTCCTATGGATAAAAGCACAAAAGCCACTTATGGCAGAAGGATGTGGTCGCAGGAGAGCCACAGAGGCAGTGATGTGAGGAGTGCGGTTGCTAGGCTGCTTGGAGGCAGCTGGATCAAGAGAGACCTACAGAGGAAGTAAAGACCCTCCGTCAGCTTCATAATTTGGTCCAAAGCTGTCTTTGGTCTTTTGGTCATTCAAGGCACTTTGCATGACTCAGCAGATTGGACCACATTCCCATCAGCTGCCACAACTTTAAATCCAGAATGACAGTGCAGGTTATAAAATAAAAGAAAGCAGTAACCATCCAAAACTAGTTAATTATTAAACAGCACTTTATACAAAACCTTTTTAGTCACTCAAAAATTAATCCTGTTAAGTTTAAAATGTTTGACTTCAGCCAGAAGGTAGAATTTCTTCTATGCCATCAGGGTAATCAGTTGAACAATTTTTGAAAAAACAGATGAAAACCATACACTTTCTCCCACTCCAACAAGTTGGCGTGCTGTTTCTGCACCCTGGCGGCTCAAAATCGGTGGAAAGAAATCTCTCTTAAACTTACCATGATCATAGGTTTTGGAGAAGAATGCTTCTAAACAACCACATTTCTGAAGTAGGCTAAAAATATTTCTACTTACTTACAATTAAATTTACATATCTTGGTGGAGACAAATGTTACCAAATCACAAATTCATGCCTTTGTGTTGTTAAAAAAGCAGGTAATGAGCCACATTTTATACTTGGCAGGTCTGAGAGTAAATTACATTCTTTTGCTCCCCTTGTCATTTTTATTCAAGCGAAAAATAATGATTAAAATGAGCAAGTAAGGCAAAGTTGAAGGGGAAAGATTATGAGAGAACGACATTGTTGTGGAGGACATTCTGGAGTGTTCATATACATGTCTGAGCAGTATAATTTTGTTGTTGCTGTTGGCCTGCCTCAACACTACTTTCAGAATCCTTTCGTATAAATCTTGGTATACATATTGGATTCCTGAAGAAATAGGCTCAAATTTACATTTGAACACCAACAAAAATGTGATTTTAATATTGTCTGTGTAGGCCTCTATGAATATTGTGCTAAATATCCTACTACTTTAATTTTTATGTGTCCAGGCGTATTAGTTTCCTATTGATATGCTAATAAATTAGCACACACTTCATGACCTAAATTAAAAAATCACAAATTTATTATTATTCCTACAGTTCTGGGGGTCAGTAGTGCAGGATGGATTTGTCATAGCTCTATATTGCTTCTAGACTCTGTAAAGAAGGACCCATTTCCTTTCCTTTTTCAGCTTCTAGGAATGTCCCGCATTCCATAGCCTGTGTGCCAGCATTAGCCCAACCTCTGCTTAAAAAAAAAATAAAAATAAATAAATAAAAATAAATCAATTTTATCGAGGCATAATTGACATGCAGTAAGGTTCCTTTCACTTGTACTGTTCAGTGAGATTTGATAAAAGTTTACACTCCTGATACCAGCACGACAATCAAGAGAAAATACTATCACCACAGAATGTCCTCTAGTCCCCCTTAAGGACTTAAGGCAGATCTACCTTCTAGGACCCAGGCAACCACTGATCTGAATCTTATTACTGTAGATTTGTTTTACATTTACTTAATATAAGCGGGATCATAGAGTATGAACTCTTGCTCATTATAATGGACATCCATCTATATTGCTGAGTCTATCAATAGCTCATTTGTTTTTATTGCTTTATAATATCCCCTACCATACCTATGACAGTTTGTTTACCCATTTGGCTATTGGTGTACAATTGCCTCGTTTCCGATATTTTGGCTGTTGAGAATAGAGCTTTGTAAATTCTGTTTTTCTTTTGGCATGTATTACTTTATTTTTATTAAATTATAGTTGACATACAATATTATATTAATTTCAGGCACAGCACAGTGATTCAACATTTATATACTATAGAAAGTAATCACCATGATAAATCTAGTTGTACTCTGTCACCATGCAAAATTGTTACAATATTACAATATTAACTGTATTCCTTAGTGACTATACTCCCTATGCTGTCCATTGGATTCCCTTTATTATGTATTTCATAACTGGAAGTTTGTACTTTCTAATCCCCTTTCCTTATTTTGCCCCATCCCCCTACATGCCGCTGGCAAAAACCAGATTGTTTTCTGCATCTATGGTCATTCTGTTTTGTTTTGTTTTATTTTTTTTTTTTCTAATTCCAGATGTAAGTCAAATCATACGGCATTTGTCTTTCTCTGTATGACTTTTTTTCACTTAGCATAATATCCTCTAGGTCCATCCGTGTTGTTGCAAATGGCCAGATTTCATTCTTTTTTATAGCTGAATAATATTTCGTTGTATATGTTTATACCACATCTTTATCCATTCATTCCTTGATGAACATTTAGGTTGCTTCCATATCTTGGCTATTGTAAATAAAGCTGCAATAAACATAGGAGTGTTTATCTTTTAGAATTAGTGGTTTTGTTTTCTTCCGGTAAATACCTGGCAGTGAAATTACTGGATCATATGGTGATTCTATTTTTAATTTTTTGAAGAACCTCCATTCTGTTTTTCACAGTGGCTGCACCAGTTGGCATTCCCACCGACAATGCATGACAGTTCCTTTTTCTCCACATCCTCACCAATGCTTGTTTCTTGTGTTTTTGATTTTAGCCATTCTTACAGGTATGGGGTAATATCTCACTGTGGTTTTAATTTGCTTTTCCCTGATGGTGAGTGATGTTGAGCATCTTTTCATGTGTATGTTGGCCATCTGTATGTCTTCTTTGTAGAAATGTCTAATTATATTTTATTTTTTAGTTGTCCATTTTTAAATTAGATTCTTTTTTTGATATGGCATTGCATGAATTCTTTATATATTTTAGATATTAACCCCACATGTCCAGTTTAATTTTTTTTTTTTAGTTTTAATTTATTTCTGCCCTGATTTTTTATTATTTCCTTCCTTGTACTAACTTTTGGCTTTGTTTGATCTTTTTATTTTCCTCATTCTTTGAGCTATAGAATTACATCATTTGAGTTTCTTTTTTTTTTTTTCTTATTTCTTGAGGTAGGCCTGTATTGCTAAAAACTTCCTTTTTAGAATTGCTTTTGCTTCATCTCATTGATTTTTTTTTTAAGATTTTATTTATTTATTTGACAGAGATAGAGACAGCCAGCGAGAGAGGGAACACAAGCAGGGGGAGTGGGAGAGGAAGAAGCAGGCTCGTAGCAGAGGAGCCTGATGTGGGGCTCGATCCCAGAACGCCAGGATCACGCCCTGAGCCGAAGGCAGACGCTTAACCGCTGTGCCACCCAGGCGCCCCTCATTGATTTTTGACAGTTGTGTTTTCATTTTTGTCTCAAGGTATTTTTTTTTTAATTCCTTTGTTTTTTTTTTTAATTAACCCATTGGTTATTTATCATATATAGTAACATGTTTAGCCTCCACTTGTTTGTGTTTTTTCCAGCTTTCTTCTTGTAATGGATTTCTAGTTGATGTTGTTGTGGTCAGAAAAGATACTCAATATGATTTCAATCTTCTTAAATCTGAGACTTTTTTTTGTGGCCTAACATGTGATCTCTCCTGGATAATATTTTCTGTGTACCTGAAAATAAGCATTTTCTATTGTTTTGGATGGAATGCTCTGTATATATCTCTTAAGTCCATTTGGTCTAATGTGTTGTTTAAGGCCAATGATTCCTTATTGATTTTCTGTCTGGATGATTTATCTATTTATATACATGGGTGTGAAAGTCTCCTATTTTTTGTACTACTCTCAATTTCCCCTTTATGTCTGTTAATATTTGCCTTTATTTGTCCCTGTAATGGAAATATAGATATTCCCTTTGTTATAGCCTCCTTTTGGATTGATCCCTTTATCATTATGTAATGCCCTTCTTTGTCTCTTGTAGTCTTTTGTTTTAAAGTCAATTTTGTCTGATATAATGTTGCTATGTTAGCTTTCTTTTCATTTCCATTTGCATGGTGTATCTTTTTCCATTACTTTACTTTCATTCTCTGTGTATCTTTAGTTCTGATGTGAATCTCTTATAGGCAGCATATATACAGGCCTTGTATTTTTATCCATTCAGTCACCCTATGTCTTTTGAAGTGTTTAATCCATTTACCTTTAAATTATTGATAGATGTGTACTTGTTTCCACTTTGTTGGTTGTTTTCTGGTTGTGTTTGCAGTTCTTCTCTGTCCCTTTCTTTTCTTGTCCTCTTCCCTTGTGATTCCCTTAGGGTTATGTTTATTTTTCTTTCTATTTTTTGTCTAACATATATATTTGATTTGTGGTTACCATGAGATTTATATATAACACCCTATGTATATAGCAGTCTATTTTAAGTTGATTGTTGCTTAAATTCAAGTGTGTTCTAAAAGTATTATATTTTTCCTTCTCCCACATACACATTTTATATTTCTGCATCATATATCCTATTATTTTGTGAATCCCTTGACTAATTATTGCAGGTCTAGATGATTTATTACTTTTGTCTTTTAACTTTTGTATTAACTATGTAACTGTTTGATACATTATCTTCACTATATATTGAAAGTTGCCAATGAAGTTTTTTTTCATAATTTTTAAATTTCTGTTATGACTTTTTCTTTTCCATTTAAAGAAGTCTCTAATATTTCTTGTAAGGCTGTTTGGTTTTGATAAACTCCTTTAATTTTTGCTTATCAGGGAAACTCCATATTTCTCCATTTCCGAGTGATATTCTTGCCACATAGAGCATTCTTGGTTGTGTTTTCTTCCTTTCAGCACTGTGAATATATTGTGCCACTCCCTTTTGACTGAAAAATCATCTGATAGTCTTACAGGGTTTCCTTTGTATGTGACTAGTTTTTTCTATAGCTGCTTTTAAGATTCTCTTTTTATTTTTAACTTTTGCAACTTTGATTATAATGTGTCTTGGTGTGGGTCTCTTTGGGTTCACCTCACCTGGGACTCTGTGTGTGTCCTTGGCTTGGATGCCTGTTTCTTTCACTGGGTTAGAAAAGTTTTCAGCCATTATTTCTCCAAATAGCATTTCTCTCCCTTTCTTTTTTCTCCTTCAATAATTTGAATGTTATTATGCTATCGTTCCAGAGATCCCTTAAACGATCCTCATTCTATAAAAATTCTTTTTCCTTTTTTCAGTTCTGATTATGTGATCTCTAGTGTGTCCTCCATATCACTGAGTTATCCACTTGCCTTATCTAATCTGCTGTTGATTCCTTTTAGTGTATTGTTCATTTCAGTTATTGTATTCTTCAACTCTGATTTTTTTTTACATTTCTCTTTGTTGAGGTTCTCCTTGTGTTCATCTACTCTTCTCCCAAGTTCACTTAGTATCTTTATGACCATTACTTTGAATTCAACCCAGTAGATTGTTTATGTCCATTTTGTTTTATTCTTTTTCTGAAGTTTTGTCTTTTTCTTTCATTTGGAACATTTTCCTCTGTCTCCTCATTTTGCCTATACTTCTGTTTCAGTGTATTAGATAAATCAGTAGCATCTCCCCATTTTGAAGGAGTGGCTTTATGCAGCAAGTATCCTTGGGACCTGGTAGCACAAATTCCCCTGGTCACTCAAGCCAATTCTCCAGGGGTGTCGTGTGTGTTCTTTGTGCACCTTCCTACTGTGGCTAGGTCACAACTGATACAGACTTGCTAGTATGCAGGGCTGTCCCGTGGCACTACTCTCTGTAAGGTCTGGCTACAACTGCTGTGTGTGTACTGGTGAGTAGATCTGGTTCCTGGACTGTCTGGCTGGGACTGTTGTGAGTGGTCTAGTGTTGTAGGTGTTCTATTATGGTCCAGGTTACTGCTTGGGAGAGACTCAGCTGTCAGGCTTGTGTGTTTGCAGGGTGTGGTAGAGATCGGGTTTTGCTTAGGATGCATTTTGGGTTAAGGTGAGCAGGTTTGGCAGGGTGAGACTGCAGGATGCTAGGGCAGGGCAAGCAGTGCTAGCACAGTAGATTGAGAGTGTCAGAAAGATGCCCACCAACACTGAGCTACCTAGGTAAAAAGGAATTAAAAAGTGTATCTATATCTATAAACAAATGTATCTATAGATAGAGTTAGAAATAAATGTAGAGATGGAGGTAGACCTATCTGTAGTCTGCAAGTGCTTCTTCTTCCCCAGAGAATGATTCCATAGATCCCTGCTCCTCTGGCCTCTGCCCTATAATTAGTCAAAGTATCTCCTTTCTGTGTAACCTAGATGCTTTTAAAACTGCTGCCTCTGCTCTGGGACTTGAAGCAAGTGAAATTGTGTGTATGTGTGACCTTTAAGAGCAGAATCTCAGTTTCTTACTGCCCCCTCATTCTCCTGGACACAAGCCCCACTGGTTTTCAAATCCTGATGTTATTGGTGTTTTTCTTCCTGCTGCGGGTGTCTTGGTCTGTGGAGCCCAATATGGGGATTACATCACTCATTCCTCAGAGAGAGCCTCTACTCCTCATGCTTGTGAGTCAGTCACTAGAGGTATGGGTCTTGACTAAATTGCATCTCTGCCCCTCCTATCTATCCCAATGTGGCTTTTTCTTTATATCCTCTGTTCAGCTAGTCTTCAGTTCATTCTTAGAGATTGTTGTTCATAAGCAGCTATTTATTTTGATATGTCTGTGAGAAGACTTGAGCTCAGGATATTCCTATTCTGCCATCTTGATCTCCAGCCTCCCAATATCTGCTTTTTCCATCACATTTCCTTCTTTGATTATGACCCTCTGCCTCACTCTTATTCTTGTTATTACACTGGACTCACTTTGATGATCCAGATTAATCTTCCTATCTCAAGATTTGTAAGCTAATCACCTCTGCAATGTCCTTTTTGCCATGTAATATGACATCTTTATAGGTTCTGGCAGCCAAAATTTAAACTTTTCTGGGGAGGAGATTTATTCTGTCTATACCAAGGGGATTCAATATTAGAATATTTGTGACTAGATTTTTAAAAAAATAAATATTTTATTTATTTATTTTAGAACACTAATGAAGTATAGCTATGTCAACAAAATGAAGGAAATTTAAAAATAACCTCTAATTCTACCATCTAGAGTTCACTATTAATGTATTTCATACATCTTTTCAGATTACTTATTGGGTATATGTATATCTACACTCCTGTATTTTATAAAAATTGAAAGAAATACTGCATATTTACTGTAACATCTTTTTGACTTAGTAATATTAAGAATATATATCTTTTACCTTAATAAGCATTTGCCTTTAGTATTTTTGCTGGCCAAATATTGGCCCATTGTATATCCTACACTTAATCCCACAGTTTAATGCTGAACTTTTGCATTGACACATACTTACATCACTTTCTTAGGCTAAATATCTAGACATAGTGGTGCTGTGTCAAAAGTAGGATGTTTAACGTTAAGCTGATTAAAGTACTTATTTCTTCAAACCTTCCTACATATTGGTAGTGTGATTCATTTTATCATTGTCAATTTTTTGGAAGAAAAATATATCTGACTGTGGTTTTGACCTGGTCCAATCATGACACAAACTATTTGCAAGTGTTAACCTTTTTAAAAAGAAAAAAAAAAAAGATTTATTTAGAAATAGCAGATAACAAAGTGGCACCTGGGTGTCTTAGTCGGTTAAGCATCTGACTCTTGATTTCAGCTCAGGTCATAATCTCAGGGTTGTAAGATCAGGCCCCAAGTCAGGCTCCATGCTGTGAATGGAGCCTACTTGAGATTCCCTCTCTCCTTCTCTTGCTATCCCTCCCACACCAAAAAAAAAAAAAGAAAAAGAAAAAAAAAAAAAAAGATAATCACAATCCAGGACAAGCAAGTTATGGCAAACTGTAGTCAAGTACTGAAAACAAAGGAGTGAAATGCTCTTTTATAAAGGAAAGGGGGAATTTGGGAGAACCATTAAAAACAAAAACTTCATTGGAGTAAACTGATCGTTTGAAGTAGAGTGGCTTTTTGTTCGCTGATTTGTGACAGTCTGTCATTGGCTGGGCTGTTGCCAGGGTTGGAGGAAAAGCTTCCTCCTGCTGGGATAGTAAAGTAACAGCTAAAGTAGTATGGTCTTGCAAGGTATGTCTCTTCCTGTTGGTTTCTGCTATTGATGATGAGTGGTAGGATGTGAGAGCTCCCCCTAGCCACCCTCTGGTTCCATTCTAAATGAGGTTTCATTTTATTTTCACCTAAGTCAAAGTATCAGGAATTCCATAACAGGGACTTGGAGGGAAATTATGTAATTTTCTCTAGAAGATGAGAGGAGATGGAAATCTCAATTCATTTATTCTTTCATTTGTGACTTCATTCATTCATTTATTTTGTCTCTACAGTTTTTTCATTGCTGTTAAGAGAGCAGGAAATATGGCAATGAACAAGATCATCAAGTTTATTCTTATAGTGTGTGTGTGTGTGTGTGTGTGTGTGTAGGAGGGTCATAAACAATAAGCAAAATCTAAATGAATGAGATAATTTCATAGAGTGAAATGAGAGTATGGTGCAGACATACTCTATTTGAAATGGGAATACATTGAAAATAAAGGAGCCAGGTATGTACAACTGGGGGCTGAACATTGGGCAGGGGGATCTCCCTGAGTTAGGAGTGAGGGAACTGAAATGAGGTCACTATAGCTGGAGTATAATGCTTTGAGCTGGTTAAAGTCAGCAGGGCTTGGTTGGAATGTTCCGGACCATGTTAAAACAAACAAACAAACAAACAACACAAGAATTTTTCTGACTGCAATGAGAAGCCACTGTGGGATTTCAAGAAAAAAAATTTTGTTAAAACAACTTACCTTGGCTGATATGTAGAATTATGCTCCACATTATGGTTAAAACAACTTACCTTGGCTGATATGTAGAAAATGGTGTGCTATATTTTAAGAGAGGAAATAGGAAGGTCAGTTAGGAAACTATTTCAAAGGGCTGATGGATTGGTTTAGGGTGGCAGCACAACTATGAGGAAAATTAACTGCTTTGGGGATGCATTTCAGACCTATATTAGTACTCCTCACTACACTATGGGTACCACACTGAGGAGCTGAAATAAGATTCTGTTGTTTCTTCTAAATGCTCCATACCCCTCTCCCCAAGCTCTAATACTTTAGCACAAATTAGATTATAAGGATGACAACATTTAAAACTGGAAGAGTCTTTAAAAGATGCTTTCAATAACAATGATTTCAGCTGAGTTTTCCAGAAGCAAACCTAAGAAAATAGTTTATTTGAAAGTGGAAAAAAAAAGTTAGGAAGTTTTCCCAGGAAAAAGTTTATAGAGGATTTGAGGAATGATAAGGAAGAGTCTCAAAAAGTGTACAATATCAAGGCAAGTTGCGTAGAGACAATACTGAGCAAAACTCACACCTCTGTGTCCCATGTGGAAGACAATAAAGCTGGAGTAGTTGTCCCCACATTTCTCTCACAGTTGTCAATTATTGTGACTGCCTGAGTCCACAGAGCTGACTCTGACTGTGGCAGACATATCCTAGGATGACTCAAATGATGTTCTGTATCATTCCCTTTCCTTGAGTGTGGGCAGAATGTGTGTCTATGACGGATGAAGTTATGTTCTATGGGAAAGGTCAGTCATTTTGCAAATATCGTCAAAGTCCCCAGTCAATTGACTTTAATTTAATCAAAAGGGAGGCCATCCTGTGTGTGACTGACCATTTAATAAGCAAGTCCTTTGAAAGAGACTTGAAGCAGAAACGGATGCTAACATGTTGGCCTTGAAGGAGCAAATTGCCATATTATGAAAAGGGCCAAATAGTAGGGAATTAGGGGAAGCCTCTAGTAGCTAGGGATCTCATTCCTACAACTGCCAGGAGCTGAATTCAGTGAGACTAAAAAAAACACCTAGAGTGTCAAATGAGATTGCAGACTCTTTCAACAGTCTTTTGAGACCCTGCATTTTGAAAGAGTTGTGCTGTATCCAGAGCCAACCCATGGAAACTGTGAGATAATAAATGTGAGTTGTATTAAGCTGCTAAGTTTGTGGTAATTTGTTAAACAATGTAAAAATCTCATATGTAAGAAAACAAATAAGCCAATCAAAAAATGGGCAAAAGATCTGAACATACACCTCGAGAAAGAAGGTATACAGTTGGAGAATAACCATAAGAAAATATGCTTGATATCATATGCTATTAGGAACTTTAAATTAAAACAAGAATGAGATACCACTACACACCTGTCAGAATGATTAAAATCCAAAAACACCAGATACTGGTGAGGATGTGGAGCAACACAAACTTTCATACATTGATGGTGGGAATGGAAAATGGTATAGCCACCTGGGAAGACAGGGTGGTGGTTTCTTACAAAACTGAACTATGATCCAGCAATTGTACCTCTTGATATTTATCCAAATGAATTGAAAACGCATGTCCACCAAATCCCTGCATGTGTATGTTTATACTGCTTTATTCATAATTTTTAAAACTTAGAAGCAACCAAAATGTCCTTCAGTAGGTGAATGGATAAACAAACTGGGTACCTTTAGATATTGGAATATTATTCAGTGCTAAAAAGAAATGATCAGACCATGAAAAGACTTGGAGGAAACTTAAATGTGGATTGCTAAGTAAAAGGAGCCAATCTAAAAAGGCTACACACTGTATGATTCCAACTAAATGACATTCTGGAAAAGGCAAAACTGTAGAGACAGTAAAAAGCTCAGTAGGTTTGGAGGGAGGGAGGGAGGAAGAAGTGGAGCACAGGGGATTTCTAGGTCATTGAAACTCTTCTGTATGATAGTGTAATGGTGGATACACATCATTATATTTTTGTCAAAACTCATAGAATATATAAAACAGTAAACCCTAATATGGACTATAATTAATATGTCCGTATTGGCTTATTAATTGTACAAATGTACTACACTAATGCAAGTTGTTAATAATAGAAATGGAAGATGGGGATGAGGAAGTATGTGGGAACTCTGTAATTTCCATTTACTGTGTACCCCTAAAATTGCTCAAAAATAAATTCTGTTAATTAAAAAACATAGAGTCAGATATATTATACAGGTAAACCTATTTCAAGATTCTCTTATTTCCTTTTACCGAATTTTATTGAGATCAATTTATGTCTGTAGTTTAATGTGTAGGTTCACTCTAAAGATATTTTATTATTATTATCAATATTCCCCTTTTCTGTGTATATGTATGTGTGTGTATTCAGCCATATTAATTACAGAATTCAGGTTCTTTCCCTTGTTTGGGAGAAGTGAGGCAAAATTTTTAATTGTGTTACCTTAATATTCTGCTTGTATTTCTTGATGTTTGGCTTGAATATTTTGATACTACATGATTTGTTACAAAAATTATTATAACAATTATTTTTGAACTTGAGGGAGGCTAGCTCCAATGGCTTACAAAGCTCACTGCCTTTGGCTAGCATTCCTCTTTTGTTCACTTTATTTTTGTAGCTTAGTAAGAGCTCTTCTGAGTGACATTAAGGTAGGTACAGTCTGATACCAGCCACTGTGCTCCAGAGGTTCTTTTTTCTTTTCTTCCTTTCTTTCTTTCTTTCTTTCTTTCTTTCTTTCTTTCTTTCTTTCTTTCTTTCTTTCTTTCTTTTTTTTTCTCTCTCTCTTTTTTAACAAAGTCATTTCCTGGACCAGGAATCTCCCATTATTACATGGTGCCATATAAATATTCAGTGTCTTAGAGTAAGAAACCTTTCCTGGAGCTTTAGAGACTGCATGTAATTTATGGTTTTGACTCAAAGTATAAGTCTCCTTTTTCATTTAGTGTCAGAACAGATATATTTTCATAGTGTTATTATATATAAATAAATGTATATCAATACATATGCATATATATATTTTATGCATGTGATATATATTTTTGTTTTCATGTATTTATGCCTATGCTGCATGTATGTCTTTACATGTATGTGTGTGAGATAGAGAGATAATGGATAAAACCTCTTCTGATAATCTACAAGTTTTAAAACCCATTTTTGTTTATAATAATTACCTCTATAACACTGTCATATCATTAGCCCCATTTCTCAATTTTTCCACATCAGTATCCAAATACTGCGATCTGGAAGTGGTCGCCATGTTGGGTGTTTTTCACTTTGTTGCTCTCCACCTTATGACTCTAACCTATGAAAGGGTAAGTAAATTAGACCATATTTCCCCTTTTGTATTTCCTCTCACCATTCTATTCTGGCTGCTCACTGTTTAAATCACTGCTTCAGCGTTTAGACCGAGAGACCACGCTGTTCTCATCAATGAGCTTTCTGTTCATACTGTCTTTCAGAGGAAACCAGACAGTGAAATCAGAGAGCAGCTTCCCTACACTATGTTGAATCCAGTCTTTTCCCAAGAAGGGAACAGGTTAAAAGGAGGTCAATGGATGTATATTTTTCTCACTTTAGGTGGAGTATATCACCTGGCAGAAGTCTAGGTCACTGTCAAGATTCTTGGATCAAAGCATTCTTCTTTGATGGATCATCCTTTATTTCTTGTGTCTTGTATTTGGTCAGCTGCTCTAAGTCATGTTCCCACATTAATGATTTCTGCCTCTGCTCTAAGTCAATCCCTTTCACTCTTCTGTCACAGATAGGAAGTGGTTGAGGATAAAATGAAATTCATATGTGGTTACTCCCCCTTTCAATGTTGTGAAAATGGTCCCCAAGTTGGGTATTTTTCAATTTTCTTCTGTTTTTTTTTTCTTCATTAATTTTTGTTCCTTTTTTTTTAACCGTTTTTTTCCTCCTCTCATTTCATCTTTAAGTTAAGAGTTGTTGATGAGTCTTTCAGAATGATTCTATTCTCCAATGTCTGCAGTTCTCCTGATGGGAGAGAGGCATATGGGCCCATGAGATACCTCTTGGTCGAATCCTAAAATTCATCGCTTCTCATACTTACATTTCAGACTTCATCTTATTTTATTATTATTTTTTTTTCAAACATAGTATATGTTTGCTTCTTGGTTTTGGGTTTCTTTTGTTTATTTCTTTTGGTCTCTTGTAGTGGGTAGAACAAATGTCCATTTATTACAACCTTAGTGGATAACTCAGGTAGAATATGCACTGGAACTGCCTTCACAGCTTAAGTCAGTATGAGAAAAAGAACAATCCTGAAAAACAGAAGTTGGGAAAGGATTAGAAATTACAATATTATACACTAGTACCCATCTTCTAAGATACATTTTTACCCATTCTTATCCCTTTCCCTGTGGTCAACTGGGAAACCAATAGAATACATTCTGAAACAAACCCCCTTCCTCTCCTTCCCCCCCAAAACAAGGCAGGTAAAAGTTGGATCTGTTCAGATACTCATGTAGTTGTGTGCTAAGGGAACTAATATTATTTGAACACACACTTTGTGTTATACACTATACTACGTGCTTTGGTTATGCAATGAGAATCTTAATCCTAGAATAATTGATTTTGTTAAACGTGATTATCTTGGGACATATTACGTGAGGATAACAAACCATGATACAAAGTTTGAATGGTAGGGAAGGTGAATTCAAGGTTTGGCTCTGGACTAATCAATTTTAATGCATGGCATGTCGGAGGTGATATAATTTTCAGAGAGCTTAAAAACATGATATCCATGTGATCCATGATATGCATGTTTTCCAACTGGTGAGTGATGGCCACTTGTTAAAAGGTATAAAATTATTATGATAGGTCTCATATTTTGTATTGTTTTTATTTTATTTTGTATTACTATTTTTATTAATCTGTTTATTGTTTTACTTCTTAACCTAATAGAATACAATAGACACATAAAAATATACTTAAACTGATATTTATAGTGTAATGAATAAAGAATGATTTTGTACCAAGATGTCTGCAGATGCAAAATAAAATGTATCCCTGCACAGAAATATGATGTAAATATGAATTTTTAGTGAGCATTTGTGATATGATAGACATCATGGAAAATATTGGGGGTCCAATGATCAATAATTTACAGATAACATGTGCCATTAATTTAAATAAACACAGAAACAAATTTAAAATAGCAACTATGGCAAATGCTAAGAAGGGATCCATTTCCCAATTAACATTTTTTAAACTATCTATTTGTCCATTTGTTTATCATTTTCTCCTATTGCCTACCCCAACCATACAGGAAGAAATTCAGTCTATTTTATTTACTGCTAAATATATTCCGACATATAGTAGGTATCGATAATATTTGTTCAATGAATAAATGACATTGAATTAAGATGGATTTGAGGTATTCAAGGCAATTAGTAAAGGCAACCTTGTGATAACTGAATTCTGAGTTCTGAAGAGTGGGTTGACATTATTCTGATGAAAAGGAGTTGGAAGACTGTCAGGTAAAGGGAAATGCTATGTGAAAGCTTTATGTTGACGTAAGCATTGTGAATATGAACCACAATAGAAGGCCAGTGCTGGCAAGAAGGGAGGAGAAGTTTGGTGCTGGAGAGTAGGTAGGTGGGGAGAGATCTTCTCTAAGACCTTTGTGAATAATGCTAAAAAAAATTCTTCTTTAAAGTATTAAAAGTCACTAAATAAATGTAGGCAGTGGACTGAAGTAATAAGATATGTACTATAAAATAGTATCTCTTGTTAATTATTTATAATGAAAATGGCAGGGACACTTACAGGAGTATGGTTGAAGAAGAGAGGACCTAAAATAAACTTTGGATAATTTTGTTGTTTAAGGTCTGCTAAAGGAGCATGAGATATTAAAGAAGTCAGAAAGAAAAATAGAGCAAGATAGGAGAAAAACAAAAGTGTAGTAGTATAGTGGAAGGCAAGTGATGAGAGTATTTTAAGGAAGAGAGGCCACAGGGTTCAATGCTACTGAAAGGTAAATTGAATTGTAGAAGGATAATTAAATATGCATAAGATATAAAGATATGGAGAATCATTGATTTTAGCAAAAGAAGTTAAATGACAATGTATCTCTCCTCTCTCTCTCTCTCTCCTGCTCCCAGACACACACACACACACACTCACTCACTCACTCACTCACTCACTCACTCCAAAGCTATTGGATAAGAATGAAAATATGTGATTGAGTCCAGAAGGAAGTATTACTGTTGGCAGCCAAATTCAAAAGGCACCTGAAAGGCTTAAACCTGAATGATAATACTGAGCTAATAATGGCAGTTTGTAAAATAATGTATTTTGTTGGAATTTAAAACTTTGGATCATAAGAACTATGTGGGTACAGGAGACATAATTCTGGGTCCGTGCAAAGTGGGAAGTTGGAACTGAGATCATTTAACAAAGCCTGGACCTTCAAATGACTGTTCCTATAGAGAGAAAGAAGAAAAAAAAAAAAAAAAAAAGCAAACAAAAATCCTGCTCTCCAGAAAAGAGAGACATCCAGGTATTTTGCCTTTGTCATTCTTTGACCTTACGGTGAAAATGAACTCTATGCTGAGAATCAATAACCAGAGTTCGATTCCTATTCTTATAAGGAGATTGAATATTCACTTCTTTTGGAGTCTGGAAAACCCCCAGCCAAGAAGTTTTATTTAATATGACCACAAGCACCTTGGGACAACACACAACATCAATACCAATATTTTTTGGAGAAAAACACTTGAATAACGCTCTCAGAATTCTCACAAATTATGCTCACTCAAATATTAGCTTATAACTCCATATTACACCACACATCAAAAAAACAAACTACCATGAAATAAAGTAAAGACAGCAGTTTCAAACTCTCAAGGGCAAAATATAATGAAATGATTAGATAGACTATAATTATATAAAATGTTTAATGAATTGAAAAAAGGAATTAAAAACATGAGAAAGGAATAATAGAAAAGCAAAATTAAACAGGCAACTTTAGAAAAGAATGAAATAAAACTTATAGAAATTCAAAATACAATTAATTCAATTAAAAACTCAATGGATGTGTTAAAATTATAAATAGCTCAAGAGAGAATGGCTCTATGGCCTGAAATATATGTATGTATATGTATACACACACACATATATATATATACACACACACATATATATAATATATAATTATATACTATCATGAAATTTACAAAGAAAAAGAATGAAAAAGATGTGATAAAACCAGAAAGTCTGATATATTTAATTAGACTTCCAGAGTAAGAAATCCAGGGTTTTTTTAATAAGTCACACAATATAGGAATCATTTATTAGAATTTTCTAGAATAAAGACAGAAATGCTCATTTAGGATGCACAATAAAACACTAACATTTAAAAAATGTAATCCACATTTTAACAAATGTTGGTATAGTTTTAATTTTTGCCCAAAGACAAAAAAGAAGATACCGAGGTCATCCAAAGTGAAACAAAAATTATCTATAAGGAAAAGCAATGATACTAACACCAGATTTCTGTGAGCACCAACCAAATTTAGAAAATTGTACAAAAGGTAAAACGAGATAATTTAAATAACCATCAATATAGGATTTTTTTGCTTTATGTAGGTAAACCATCATTCAAGAACAAGGGCAAAATTTTAGATAAATTGTAGAAGTTATCAACAATGCATTCTCACTAGGAGAACTTCTAAATCATGTTTTCAGGAACAAATGAGTACAGAACAAAAGACATTAATCTAGAAATGAATGGCAAGCAAAATAAAATGATAAACATATATGGAAACATAAGAATGTTGAAATAAAACATATCTTCAAAAGATGATTTTGAGGATTAAAAAATAATAGTTTTAAACTGAAAAAAAGAAAAGTGTTTGAAATAGCACTATAAACATGGTCAACATTTTATAATTGCAAAATAAATTTAAAAATGTATAAATCATAACAGAACAGAATTTGACAAAGAAAACATGAATATTTGTTTATCAGCATTGGGTACTTTGTGATCATAGAAAAATACACTAAATTTCTGTTTGTTTTGGAAAGGCATATAGATATTGTCGGTCTTTAGAATTTATTGTGCTTATATATTTAACCACTTAAATGTACAAATAAATCATTAGCTATCAAAAAGCATGTATGGTAAATATAAAAGTATTAACCAATTTAAAATATCAATCTACTTAAAATATCAAATTTTAAGTATCAATTTAAAAAAGGTACATTTTATAAAAGGGAACAACAAATCAGTGGTTGTATGAAGTATAGAATGAGTTGAAAGAGACACTTATAGGGATTATTACTTTGTATTAAAATACATCTATATGTAATTCATGATAAATTCACATAGAGCATAAAGACCTAGGGAGATTAAAAGAGAAAGCATAGAATAAGATAAAGCTGTAAATTTATTTTAATATCCAACAAAATAAGGTTAAGGGCAAAAAAAAATATTTGGGATGAACTTTTCAATTTGTCTGAGGAATATAGAGCAATTTTACATTTCTTTTTGCATGTAATAACATACTCAAAGATGCACAAGGAAAAAGCTGACAGATGGTAAGCAGAATGTAATAAATATACCATCATACATGGAGATGTCATTCAACTCACTATTATGAGGTCCAATACCCAAACTTAGTAAAAGTATGGACAATTTGAACAATACAGTTAAAAGCTTGCTCTCATGAATATACATTGAACCCTGAATCCCAAAATTAAAGAGCATATCATTTTTTAAAGCACACATGAGGTATATATGTAAAATGGACTTAAAAAAAACCTATAGTGTAGCATAATCAAACTTCAAATAATTTATACCATAGCAAGTCATACAAAATTACTACAATATTATTAAATTATAATTAAAATATAATAAAAAGACAATTTTAAAATATTAAATATATTTGGAAATTAGATCATATACCTATAAGCACCTAATAGATCAAAGAAGAAAGTATGACAATGTTTAAGTATGAACAAGACAATAATGAAAGTATTCCATATTAAAATTGAGCTAAATGCTTATTTATGAAAGATAGAAAGGCTAAAAGTCAATGACCTAAGAATTCATCTTAAAAATCAGCAGAAAAAAAGCAGAAATGAACTCAAATCCAAAAGGAAGGAATAACAAAGAAATATAGCCTGCCACAACTCATTTAAAAAGATATCAAAAAGATTGATAGTTCAATAACCACTTAAAAGTCTTTAATCTGCTTGGTAAAAGCACCAAGTCCACATGATCTTAGAAAATTATACAAAATATTCAAAACATAGATAATTCCAATTCTATACAAAGTCTTTAAGGAAAAATATACAAAAAATTTAGTATTGTATTTTTTAAAATATTTGAGAGAGAGAGAGAGAAAGAGAGAATGGGTAGAGGTAGAGAATCTCAAGCAAACTCCCCACTGAGCACAGTGCCCAATGTGGGGGCTCAATCTCGGGACTCTGAGATCATGATCTGAGCCAAAACCAAGAGGTACATGATCAACCAACTAAGCTACCCAGGTTCCCCACAAGTTTGTATTTTAAATGATAGACAAGAAGGCATATTAAAATGGCTTGAAGATTGAATGGAAGATATGGAAATAAAAAGAATAAATACTAACAAATCTTTTCAAAACTTCCAGGGGAAGTAACTTGAGGTGAGGTTTGAATGAGGTTTTTTCTTATTCTATGAGAGACTTAAGCATATGGAAAAGCCATAGGAGTGTATTATTCAACCATAAAAAAGAAGGAAATCTTGCCATTTCTGACAACAACATGGATGGATGTCGAGGGCATAATGCTGAGTGAAATAAATCAGACAGAGAAAGATAAATACCATATGATTTCATTTATATGTGGAATCTAAAAAACAACACAAAAAAACCCCCTCAAACTCATAGAGTACAGATTGGTGGTTGCCAGAAGCAGGGGAATGAAGGGTGGGTAAAATGGATAAAATGATAGAAACTTCCAGTTATAAAAATAAGTAAAACCTAGGGATTAATGTACAATATGATGGCTGTAATTATAATACTTCATTGTATATTTGAAAGTTACTAAGAGAGTAGACCTTGAAAGTTCTTATTACAAGAAAGAAAATTCTAGTTATATGTTATGATAGATGTTATTGTGGTGATCAATTCAGAATACATACAAATATCAAATCATTAGGTTCTACACTTGAAACTAATGTTATGTAAATTATACCTCAATTTAAAACAACAACAAAAAAGAAATGACATAGGAAAGACTCAGAGTAGAAAGAGAAGCAGTAGAGAGTTGGAAATTTTCGTAGTTAAGAGTTTGTGTATTTGTGAAGTGGGGGCCAAGTGAGATATTCCTAGATTTATAATACAGTTCCTGGCTAGGATTAGAGCAGGTGATGACAGTCAACAGTGAATCAGCTCATCCTGTTTTATAACTTTCTGATAGGCATCCCTTGGCATCCGGGTTCCAGAAGCAGAGAAAGTCAAATTTTGGATGCATTGTTATAAGTAATAAAATGCAAATTCTTTAAAAACTTTACACAGTATCATGTTACCATCATACATTTTTTTTAGTCAACAAATTCTGAGTGTTACCTTGAGTATTCTAAGATTATCTTGGAAATTCTGAGAACACTTTTACTTCAGTAAAAGGATCCTCAGTGAAAGACCCCCATGCAAACTACAACATTATAGTTGTCTTTTTTTAATCTATTTTTTCATTGAAGTATAATTGATACACATTTTCATATTAGTTTCAGGTGTACATCATCATGCTTTGTTATTTTTATACATTATAAAATGATTCCCACAAAGACTACCATCTGTCACTATACAGTTATAACAATATTATTGACTATACTTCGTGTTGTATATTATATCCCCATGACTTATTTATTTTATAATTAGACGATTGTACTTTAAATCCACTTCAATTATTTTGCTCACTTCAACCTTTCCTCTGGTAACTAACAGTTTATTTCTTGTAACTAACAGTTTATTTCTTGTATCTATGAGACTGTTTCTGTTTTGTTTGTTCATTTGTTTTGTTTTCCAGATTCTGCCTGCAAGTGAAATCATAATATATGTGTCTTTCTCTTTCTGATTTATTTCACTTAGCATAATACCCTCTAGGGCGATCCATGGTGTTGCAAATGCCAAGATTTCATTCTTTTTTAGGGCCGAATAATATTCCATTGTGTGTATGTGTATGTGTATCACATCTCTATGAATTCACTTATAGATGGACGCTTAGGTTGCTTCTAGATCTTAGCTATTTTAAATAATACTGCCATAAACGCAGGGGTTCATTATTTCTTCAACTTGGTGTTTTATATTCTTCAGATAAAACCCAGAAGTGGAAACATTGGATTGCATGGTAGTTCTATTTTTAATTTTTTTGAGGAATTTCTATACTATATTCTATAGTAACTACACCAATTTGCATTCCACCAACAGCGCCTGAGGACACCTTTTTTACCACATCCTTACCTGTACTTTTTGTCTTTTTGATAAGAGGCAATCTGACTGGTGTGAGGTGATGTCTCATTGTGGTTTTGATTTGCATTTCCCTGGTGATTTATGATGTTAAGCATCTTCTCATGTACCTGTTGGCCATTTGTATGACTTTGGAAAAATATCTATTCAAGCCCTCTGCCCATTTTTTTAACCAGGCTGTTTGTTGTTTTGGTATTAAGTTGTATAAGTTCTTTATGTATTTTGGATATTGATCCCTTATAGAATGAATGATTTGCAAATATCTTCCCTCATTTGGTAGATTGCATTTTTGTTTTGTTGAAGGTTTTCTTAGCTGCACAAAAACCTTTTAGTTCATTGTAAACCCTCTTGTTTATTTTAGCTTTTGTTGTCCTTGCCTGAAGGGACTGAGCCAAAAAAATAAAAAAAGGATTTCTTAGACTGATGACAAGAGCTTCATGCTTATGTTTTCTTTTAGGCATTTTATGGTTTTAGGTCTTACATCTAAGTCTTTTATACATTTTGAATTTATTTTTGTATATAGTGTAAGAAAGTGGTCAAATTTTATTTTTTTGCATATATTTGTTCAGTTTTCTCAACACCATTTATTGAAGAGACTGTCTTCTCCCCATTATATATTCTTTTTCATAGATCAATTGACCATGTATGTCTGGGTTTCTTTCTGGGCTCTCTAATATATACCATTGATCTGTTTTTGTGTCAGTACCATACTGTCTTGATTACTATAGGTTTATAGTTTGAAATCAGAGGTGATACCTTCAGTTTTGTTCTTTTTCACAATTGCTTTAGCTATTTGGAATCTTTCATCATTCCACAAACATTTTAGGAAACTTTGTTCTAGCTCTGTGAAAAATGCCATTATATTTTGATGGGGATTGCACTAAATCTGTGCAATGGTGTGGTTAGTGTGCAGTCTTGCTGTGGTTAGTATGGAAATTTCAACAGTATTATTCCAATCCATGAGAACAGAATATATTTTCATTTATTTGTTTTTACCTTCAATTTATTTCATCAATATTATATAGTTTTCAGAGTATAGGTCTTTTATCTCCTTAGTTAAATTTATTCCTAAGTTGGTTGTTTTTATTATTATCATTGAAGCAATTATAAATGAGATATTTTTCTTAATTTCTCTTTCTGATAGCTTTTGTAAGTTTATAGAAGCATAACCATTTTCTGTATGTTACTTTGTATCCCGGGATTTACTAAATTCATTTATTCTAACAGGTTTTTTGGTGAAGTCTTCAGGGTTTTCTACGTATAGTATGTCATCTGTAAATAGTGATTCTTTTACTTCTTCCTTCTGGATTTGGATGCCTTTTATTTATTTTTCTTGCCTAACTGCTGTGAGTAGTACTTCCACTGCTATGTTGGATAAAAAACAATGAGAGTGTGTATCTTTGTCTTGTTACTGATATTAGAGGAAAAGTTTTCATTTTTTCATTGTTGGGTATGTTGTTTGTTGTGAGTTTGTCATAGGTGTTCAGGTACATTCCTTCTATACACACTTTATTAAGAGTTTTTAAATCATAAATATATTTTGAATTTTGTCAAATACTTCTGCTTGATTGTATGATTTTTTTTTTCCTTTTGTTAATGTGATGTATTGAGTTGGTGAATTTGAACCTATTGAATCATCCTTGCATACCTGGGATAAATAAACTTCACTTGATTGTGGGTTTTAATCCTTTTAATGTATTGTTGAATTTTCTTTGCTAATGTTTTGTTGAAAGTTTTTGCATCTAGGTTCATTGGGAATATTGACCTGTAATTTTTTTTTTTTTTTTTTTAGTAGAACCTTTGTCTGCTCTGCTATCAATGTAATGCTGGTGTTGCAAAATAATATTGGAAACATACCTTCCCCTTCAGTTTTTTGTAATAACTTGAGAAGGAGAGGTAGCAACTATTCCATAAATGTCTGGTAGAATTCCCCTGTGAAGTTGTTTGGTCCTGGAGTTTTGTGTCTTGTGAGTTTCTAAATTACTGATTCAATTTCATTACTTGTAATCACTCTATTTGGATTTTCTATTTTTTTGTGATTCAATATTGGAAGTTGCTTTATTTCAAGGAATTTGTCCATTTCTTTTAGGTTTTCCTATTGATTTACAACTGTAGTAATTTCTTATGATCTTTGTATTTCTGTGGTGTCAGTTATAATTTCTCTTTCATTTCTAATATCATTTATTTAGACCCTCCTTTTTTCTTGATAAGTCTGGCTAGAGGTTTATTGATTTTGTTTGTCTTCTCGAAGAACAACTTTTAGCTTCATTAGTCTTTTCTATTGCTTTTTTTTAGCCTCTATATTATTTATTTTCTTTCTGATCTTATTTCTTCCACTAACTTTGGGATTTGTTTGCTTTTATTTTTCTTCTTCCTTTCAGTATAAAGTTAGATTGCTTATTTGGGATTTTTCATAAGGTAGTCTTGTATTGCTATGAACTGTCCTCTTACAACTGCTTTTGCTGCATTCCATAGATTTTGTGTTTCCATTTTCATTTTTCTCAAGGTATTTTTTATTTCCTCTTTGATATCTTATTGACTCATTGGTTGTTTAGTAACATGTTTGGACTCCACGTGTGCGTGTGTGCGTGCGTGTGTGTGTGTGTGTGTGTGTTTTCCCCCCAGTTTTCTTATTGTAATTGATTTCTAGTTTCATGCTATTGTTGTGGGAAAAAATGTTTGATATGATTTCAGTCTTCTTGAATTTACTGAGACTTGTTTTGTGGCCTAACACGTGATCTATCCTGGAGAATATTCCATGTGCACTAGTTTAAAAAAAAGTGTACTCTGGGGTTTTTGGATAAAAATGTCTATATCTATATATATTTGTGTGAGATAAACTAATTTTAACTCTTGCTAGCTGGTAATAATGACAACTTGGATGGGAGCAGTAAAGTGAGAGAAACAAAAGTTAATTTGTGCATGGAAAGATGAAGCTTTTTAGCCAAATAAATGTGTGTTGAAGCTAAAATAAAGTATATCCAGTAGGAACAATTTTCACTGGGATCTAGAGACAAGAGAATCTGAAAATCACCAGCTCCATGTTTTCCTTTACTGTCTTGTATTTCCCTTTACTACTTCTCAAGTCTTTGGGAAAGAATGATAAAAAGTCTAGTCTTGTGTTAGCTTTGCTTAAGAAAACTAAGGGGAATAATTTGCATTTACATTTGGGGTATCAAAAAATTGGAAAGCCTGACCGCTATAGCAAGATAATTTTAAGATGATCCAAGGGGGTCAGCACAGACATCTTATACAACAGCAGTCCAAAGCAGAGGTATTAGAAAAAAATCCCATTGGAATATAAATTTGTTCTAGGGACTCACCCTTCAAATACTTTGAATTTGCTCAAACTCCATGTATCTCCAGCAGAATAAAGTGCCTACTTCTGTAAAAGCACCTTCCTTTATTCTATTAAACAATTTATTAGGCTGTTATTCTCTCTCTAACCATCCATCCAATCTGTCAACTCCTGTTAGAATTTATAGTTCCTACAAAGCAATATTGTATTCCATTTATCTTTATTTCCTTAGTATCTTGCAGAATTCCAAACATACAGAGGCACCTGGGCAGCTGAGTCAGTTAAGCATCCAACTCTTGATTTGGGCTCAGGTCATGATCTCAAAGTTGTGGGATCAAGCCCTGTTTTGGGCCCCATGCTAGCAAGAAGTCTGATTGAGATTCTCTCTCTCCCTTTGCCTCCATTCCTCTCTCAAAATTAGTCAATCAATCAATCAATCCAAACATATAGTAGATTGTTTATAATGCCCACAAACTCAGTGGAATAACAATTTTATAGGGCTCCACCTTTTCACCCTATGATAAATCTGCTTGAGATCCTTATCCAATGGACCTTCCACGGTGGCAGTGGTTCTTTCTCTGGCTTCCATTTTCTTAAGCTCTCTGATCTTTTGGCTATTTGGCCCTGTGCAGTATAATGTCCTCACATTCAGGAACCAATTCATTCTCTTACTCTACTTTTTGTGTTTGTTTGTTACCCTTCGGGATGTATAAAATAGCACAGTGAATGCTAGAAACTAAGTTGCAACCTAACTTTGAATTCTTTATTTCTTGATGTCATCTTCCTTATTTCTGCATGATCTGGTTTAGTTTATAAACATCCTCAGGTCTGTTTTGCAGAACAAACATGATTTTCCTCCAGGGCTTGGGATTGAACATGTTACTTTCTTCTTCAAAATTTGTTTTCAATCATCTATCCTTCAAAGACTAGTTTAACTCCCATCTAACCTATGCAGTACTCCATGTTCAATTCAATCTATTGTGATCAGTTCTTTCTCAGAATTCCTCTAGTTCACTTAACATAATCCCCTCCAGTTCCATCCATGCTGATTCAAATGGTGGGTATTCATCCTCTCTGGTAAGGGAATAGTATTCTATTGTGTATATGTACCACATCTTCTTTATCTATTAATCTGTTGAAGGGCATCTGGCTCGTCCCACAGTTTGGCTATTGCACACATTGCTGCTATGAACATTGGGGTGCATGTGCCCCTTCTTTTCACTACACCTGTATCTTTGGGGTATATACCTAGTAGTGCAATTGCTGGGTCGTAGGGTAGCTCTATTTTTAACATCTTGAGGAACCTCCATACTGTTTTCCAGAGTGGCTGTACCAACTTGCATTCCCACCAACAGTATAAGAGGGTTCCCCTTTCTCCACATCCTCGCCAACATTCTTTTTTTCCTGTTTTATTAATTTTTGCCATTCTAACAGGGTGATGGTTATTAAGGAGGGTGTGTGTCGTTGATGAGCACTGGTTGTTATGTGTAACTAATGAATCCTTGCACACTACATCAAAAACTAATGATGCACTATACAGTGGCTAACTGAACTTAATTTAAAAAAGGAAAGCAATCATCTATTTGTAACACCTATAGGCTTCCATTTAAATTTTAAAAAACAACAAACTTCAATATGTTTCTCTTAAAAAAAATTCCTTTAGTTCACCTGATACTTTAAAAAATATATATTTATCATACAATGCCTTATATCCTTAGTTAATTTTCACCTGCAAAGGTCTCCTGTCTTTCCAACATTATTAGAATTTGCCTTAGGGCATAATAATTAGCATAATGTCTTGAATACACTACTTAGTTTTACTTAGCAAAATTCAGTAGGTGTTAAGGATATAGTGATTTTTTTCATTAGTAGGTTATCTTTTTGTTTAAAATGTATTTTCCAATGGAAAATATTAACTAGATTATATAAGACATGTGTTAATCAAATTTAAAATTAAACAGATAATTTCTCTTCTGTATCCAGTCATACACCACACTTACAACGTTTACAATTTTATTTAGATTGTTAACTTCCCAAGAAATACACAATTATTTTGTGTCTAGCCAAGCACTTAGGGAAAAGATTGTGGAAGATTTTTAATGATGATAATGCAATTGTGATGAAATAATAAACATGTATATTTAGCTCTGTGAATGATAGTATTGATTGAATAGTAAATGAACTGCCCATATTATGTTTCAGATATGGACTTAAATATTAGCCCAAATGCACATGGAGAGAATGTTCTGTATTGAAGACTGGGCAGTAAGCCCACTAACCCCAGACTCATCAAACTGTGATAAAGTATCTCTCTCTGGCTTGGAAGAAAAAGAGAATTCCTAGCCGTAATGCTCTTTGTTTAGTATAAAATGTGCACTAATACGGTGGATTGAGCTACTGACACTTTCTGTGAAGAGTCTCTATTCTTTCAAATGCAAATATTTCAGAATCTGTCAGGTTCCCAGCACATGGATTTTAAAACCAAGTCATTCTTCACTGTGGGCTAGCATAATTGTACACCTGGGACATTATATATTTATACATATAATGGGTACAATTCAAGCAACTGCCTGTTGAAGTTAACGGAAGATCTGTCTATTAAGAAGGGAATGTGAAATACACATACACGTGTGTGTGTGTGTGTGTGTGTGTGTGTACGATTTTTTCATTTCTTGCTAAGGACTTGCCACATGCTAAGTTCTCAAAAAGTTAGTTCAATTCCTTTAATTTTGTTGTTTTCACATGACATGTTGTCTGAGATTATTAAAAATGCATTGCCTGATGAATAATGCAGAATGGATTTTCCTATACGTTCATTATGGTGTTATCTTCAGAGAATCACCTGCCAGCCATACTCCCTTTAGAAGTGCACACAGCCGTTTTCATCCTTTACTATGGAAACAGCTCTGAATCTATGGTCTTCTAAATAGAGCACATCAAGTCAGAGTATTTTTGTTTAGGCTAATAAATCTTTAGTCAATTCAGAAAGTGTATTATCCTTTCTTGAGGTGCTTAGCTCCTGAGGGACCACCTAATAAATAGCATCTCTTTCCCTCACCTTGGTTCTGAACAATTTGAGAAATAAAACAAAGGAGTGTCATAGAGTTCCATACATCACCTTTACTATTGATATGTCTCAGTAAGATGACACAACTAAGTGTAAGAGATAGATGGGCCTATTATATGAGTCTCAGATTCAGAGAGATTTGCTCAGCCAATTCTAAGTGATGCTGACCTGGGACAGCTTCTTACTGTGGGAATGGTGTTTGGGGAGCATGTGCTTCCTTTGGCAAATAAGAGGAAGAAAGATAGAAATATTAAGTAGGTGGAGAGAGATTTGGGGGAAAAAATCCCTCTTCATGGAAACTTGGGATGGAGTAAAACTTGCTACCTCACAATAAGCTGATTATTTTCAATTGGACTAAGAATAAAGATATGATTCTGTCTTCTTAGTACCCTTGGGTGCTTCTAAATGGCCAAAAAAATTCTCAGTAATGAGATATGGTTCTCTTCCCTGACTCTATGATTTTTCTGGTTCTCTGATTTCACGGTCTTATTTCATGTTTGTTGGTAACGTTACTTTGACCTTTCTTTCATGTTTTCTTTTTTCTTTTTTGTTCTTATTTTCTAGCTTTGGAGATGCTCAGAGATATTAGTGGTAAAGTAAAAGAGAGCCCTAAATCTTGAAGTAAGAAATTATGAAATGGAATTTTTCAGTTATTAGTTATATAACTTTAGAAAAGTCACTTTACTGAAGGCTGTCAATATATAAAATGACAATTATGCAAAAATGCACAGATGTGGAGAATGAGATGTAAAAGAACTGCACATAATGTACACAATTTGATAAATCTGGATATATGCAAATACCCATGATGCCATCACCAGAATCCAAGTAATAGATACATTCAACACTTTCCCAAGTTTCCTTGTGGTTTCTTTTTTTTTAGGTTTTATTGTTTTTGTTTTTGTTTTGTTGTAAGAAACTTTAAGATTTACCTTCTTAACAAATTTTGAAATACACAATACTGTGTTGTTAACTATAGCCACTATGTAGTACAGCAGATCTCTAGAATTTATTCATTTTACATAGCAAAGTTTATAACTATTGAACAACAATTTCCATATCTTATAATCCCTAGCCCATGGCAATCACCATTCTGTTCTCTGTTTTTATAAATTTGACCATTTTAGATAACTCATAAAAGTGGAATCATGCAGGGGTTTCTGGGTGGCTCAGTTGGTTGAGCAGCTGACTCTTGATTTTGGCTCAGGTCATGATCTTGGAATCCCGGGATCGAGCCCCCACATCGGGCTCTGTGCTCAGCAGGGAGTCTGCTTGAGGATTTTCTCTCTCCCTCTCCCCTTTCCCCCACTTGAGCTCTCTCTCTTAAATAAATAAATCTTCAAAAAAAAAAAAGAAAGAAAAAGAAAAATGGAATCATGCAGTATTTGTTCTTCGGTGACTGGCTTATTTCACTTAGCATAATGTCCTCCAAGTTCATCCATGTTACAGATGGCAGGATATCCTTTTTAAAAGGGTGACTAATATTCCATTGTGTGTATATACCACATTTTCTCTATCCATTCATCTGTCAATGAACACTTGTGTTGTTTCCACATCTTAGCTATTGTGAATTATACTGCAATGAACACAGTAGTGCAAGTATCTTTGAGATCCTGATTCAGTTCTTTTGGATATATACCTAGAGGTGGGATTGCTATATCATATGGTATTTCTATTTTGAATTTTTTGAGGAATCTCCATACTGCTTTCCATAGTGGCTGTATATTTATATTCCCACCAACAGTGCACAAGTGTTCCATTTTCTCCACATACTCTCCAGCATTTGTCATCTTTCTTGCAGAGGGCTGGTGACATGCTGACTGACTTGAAGGAGCAGCAGGTTTTTATGCATAATTTTTCTTTTTGCCATATCTAAAATACTCTTTTTTTCTCTGGAGCTAACAGTTAAGGGCAAATGATCATATGCAGAATAACAAGCAGCAACTCTCATTCAGTCTTCATCCCACAGAGATTCTAACTTCTACCACTTTTTTTTTTTTGTCTTACTAAGGGTCTGTTGAACTTCCATAGAACATCAAGTTTTATACATTTTATTGAATTTATTTAGGAAATACTTAATATGGCATGAGTTAGGTTATAAGGTACAGTCTTATGTATTTATATGAGTGTCTAGTTAAAGTGTGTGTATATATCTATATACATATAGAGTTACATATATAGTTATATGTATATAATAGGTACATGCAAGCTATAGCTATATAGTTATATAGTTATATATAGTTATATAGCTATAAATATATATATATAGCTGTTTTTATAGTTATATATAGTTATAAGGCTATATTATATATATTATATATACATATATATATATACACATATATATATAAATCTATAGCTATAAAATGGTTAATATATATAATGGTTTAAATGCTTTCATTTCCCAAAAATTCATATGATAAATCTATCAACCCTCGAGTAGCTGTACAGGCATACCTCAGGATGTATTGCAGGTCTGGTTCCAGACCACCACCATAAAGTAAATACTGCAATAAAGCAAGTCAAATGAATTTTTTTAAATTTCCTATTTCATATAAAAATTATGTTCACACTGAAGTATAATCTATTAAGTGTGCAATATTATGTCTAAAAATCAATGTATATACCTTAATTTAAAAATACTTTATAAAATGTTTTATTGATATAAAATTCTAACCATCACCTGAGCTTTCAGCAAGTTATCTTTCTCCTGGTGGAGGGTCTTGCTCAATGTTAATGGCCGCTGACTGATCAGGACAGTGGTTTCTGAAGTTTGGGGTGGCTATGACAATTTCTTAAAATAAGACAGCAGTGAGGTTTGCTTCTTCTATTGACTCTTCCTTTCAAGAATGATTTCTTTGTAGCATTCAATGCCGTTGATAGCATTTTACCTACAGAACTTATGTCACAATTGGAGTCAAGCATCTCAAACCCTGCCCCTGCTTAATCAACTAAGTTTATCTGATATGCTAAATATTTTGTTATCATTTCAATAATCTTTACAGCATCATCACCAGGGGTAGATGCCATCTGAAGAAACCACGTTCTTTGCTCATGTGTAAGAAATACATCTTCATTCTTTCAAGTTTTAACATGAAATTAACGTGATTCAGCCACATCTTCAGGCTCCACTTCTAACTCTAGTTCTTGCTATTTCCATCACATTTGTAGTTATTTCCTCCACTGAAATCTTGAACCTCTCAAAGCCATCTATGAGTGTTGGAATCAGCTTCTTCCATATTCTTGCTAATGTTGCTATTTTGACCTCTTCTTGTGAATCACAAATGTTCTTAGTGGCATCTAGAATGATGAATTCTTTCCAGGTTTTCAATTTACTTTACCCAGATCCATTAGAGGAATCACTGTGGTAGCTACAGCCTTTCAAAACATACTTCTTAAATAATAAAACTTGAAAATTGAAATGACTTCTTGATTAATGACTTCTTGATTAATTCAGAATGGATGTTGTGTTAGTAGGCATGAAAATAACAATCCCATTGTACATCTCCATCAGAGCTCTTGGGTGACTAGGCACATTGTCAATAAACAGTTAAATTTTTAAAGGAATCTTTTTTCCCTCCTTCTGATTAACAGGTCTCAACAGTGGGCCTAAAATATTCAGTAAACCATGTTGTAAATAGATGTGCTGTCATCCAGGATTTATTGCTCCATTTATAGAGAACAGGGTGGATTTAACATCTTTCTCAAGCGTCTTGGGATTTTTGGAAGGGTAAATGAGCATTGGCTTCAACTCTTAAGTCACCAGATGCATTAGCCCCTAACAGGAGAGTAAATTTGATATTTGAAACTAGGCACTGACTTCTCCTCTCCAGCTATCAAAATCCTAGATGGCATCTTCTTCAAATAGCAAGCTGCTTCATTTACAATGAAAAGTCTATTATTTAGTGTGGCCACCTTCATGAAATATCTTAGCTAGATCTTCTGGATAACTTGCTGCAGCTTCTACATTAGTGCTTGATGTTTCACCTTGCATTCTCAGGTTACAGTTTTTGTTTTTTGTTTTTCCTTAAACCTCATGAACCAAATGTTGTGAGCTTCAAATTTCTCTTCCTCTCAACCTTCATAGAATTGAAGAAAGTTAGGGCCTTGCTTTAGCTTAGGGGGATGCTGTGGCTGGTTTGTTCTTCCATGTTGGCCACTAAAACTTTCTCCATCTCAGCAATGAGGCTCTTCCACTTTCTTATCATTTATGCATCTCTGGAGCAGGACTTTTAATTTCCTTCAACATATTTTTCATTGTATTCATAACTTGGTTAATGGTTTGGCACAAAAGACCTAGATTTTGATATATCTACTCTTTTGACATACCTTCCTCACTAAGCTTAATTATTTTTAGGTTTTGATTTAAAGAGAGAGATGTGTGACTCTTCCTTCCACTTGAACACTTAGAGGGCATTGTAGGGTTATTAATTGGCCTAATTTCAATATTGCTGTGTCTCAGGGAATAGGGAGGCCTGAGGAGAAAAGGCAGAAGGGGAAACTTCCAGTCAGTGGAAAAGTCAGAACACACAAAGTTTATTCAGTTTGCTATCTTATGTGGGCATGTGCACAATTACAATAGTGATATCAAAGATCACTGATCATAGATCATCATAACAAATATAATAACAATGAAAAAGTTTGACATATTGAGAGAATTGTGACACAGAAACACAAAATATAACACAGAGACAAGCAAGCAAATGCTTTTGGAAAATGATGCTGATAGATTTACTCAATGTTGGGCTGCCAAAAATCTTCAATTTGTAAAAGCACAGTATCTGCAAAGTACAGTAAATCAATGTGCAATAAAAAGAGGTATGTCTGTATTTGGAGATGGGGCCTTTAAGGAATAATTTAGGTAAAATGAGATTATAAGGATGGGGGCCTGGTCCAATAGGATTAGTGTCCTCATAAGAAGAGACACCAGTTTGTTCTCTCTCTCTCACCACCCCACACCACAATATATGCATAGAGAAGAGGTTGTGTGCACCCAGTGAGAAGGCAACCACCTACAATCCAGAAGGGACTTCAGAATGAAATCTGTCTTGCTGGAAACTTGATTTTGGATATACCAGCTTCTAGAATTATAAAAAAATAGATTTCTTCTTTTTTTAAAGATTTTATTGAAATTCCAGTTAGTTAACATACAGTGTAATATTAGTTTCAGGTGTACAATATAGTGATACAACACTTCCATACATTGCCTGGTCCTCATCACAACACGTGCACTTCTTAATCCCCATCACCTATTTCACCCATCCCCCCACCCACTGTGAAAAATAAATTTCTGTTTTTTAAGCCACCCAGTCTGTCACCCAGTCTGTGATATTTTGTTATGACAGCCTGAGTAGACTAATACAATATACTCTCTCTATATATATGTATACATGTACATACACGCACAAACACATATCTAGAATTTTCAAATACTCAAAATGTTATATTTCAAAAAATATCAAAAAGTAATTCTCCCTTTCCCACACCCCACACTCTGTTTCCTTACCTAGAGGCAATGACCAATTTTGTCTTTTGTATATTTTTTTTTAGCTATTTCTGAAGTATCTTTCCTGTCTTTTTAAAAATTGTTTCCACTATAAAATTAAATGATGTCAATTAGTATTTTCGGAGTGATCCCAAATTCAGTAGGAATTTGGAGGAGGAAATTCGGTAGACCTTTAGAATAACATTTGTGAAAATAGTTAAGTTTATTTTCACAATGAAATTAAGGTTACAAAAGTCATGGTGTTATACTCACAGAGGAATTTTAAACACACTATTCAATTAAGTTCAATATCAATTATATCTTGATTTAGTTCGAGAGAAATGCCAGTGAAATTAATCACTATCAAAATTAAGTTGGTGGACACCTGGCTGGCTTAGTCAGTAGAGCATGTGACTCTTGATCTGGAGTTTGGAGGTTGAGCCCCACATTGGGTATAGAGATTATTTAAAAAAAAAAAAAAAAGTCTTAAAAAAATAGGTTGGCATGAATCCCCTGAATGCCTTTTCTCAAGTCCCAAAGAAGGAATAGTCAACACTTGATTATCTCTAGGGGATGAGTGGAATGTATATTTTATAGAAAAAAGAAAAAGTAAAATCATCCCTGTTTTGTTTTGGAAAGTAACCAGAAACCAACCCAGAATATTTCATCTTTATATGTAAAGTATTACGTTGTGCTTTGGTCTAGATAGACTAACATAAATAGTGGACAAGAGCCCTTATGTTTCTCAGAATAAATATCCAGTGTCATAGTTTAATTATACTATCCCCTTGCCCCATTAATAAACCTTCTAATATAAAACATAAGCAATGCTAGTTAGGGAGTTGGAAGGAGGTAAAATAGAAGGAGTATGAGAAAGTGGTGATTTAAGGAAATTCTGATCATCTTCAGCTAATAAAGTTCAATTTATTTAATGTCAAGTATTGTGTAGGTTGCAGAACCAGATCCTGTCTATTTGCAGAGGGGGCAGATATTAAACAAATTACAACATAGTAATTATAATTACGATAAGCTGAAATGGAGAAAAAGGAGGGATAGTGAGCCGTTGTACATTCTAAATCATAATTGACCTAGGTTCTCAACCGGAAGTAGGAAAATGTATTTCTCTGGGTTCTGAAACCCTCTATTCACCTGGAAGTTGGTAGTAGGCAGTGAGAGGGAGATAATGACTCCAAGATTGGGCATAGCAATGAGATGGAAATTTATGTGTAAATAGATGTCTAAATAGATAAATTGATCTGGTAGCCTAGTGCTTAGTTTCCCATGAATACAAAAATATAGGTAGAGTTCTTGATTTTATAATAAGCACTTTATTATTAATTTGAAATCCTACATGACTATTTATAGCACTCTACTAACAGATTTTAAAAATACAAATATAAAACAACTAAATAAAAGGCAGGTCAATTAAGTGAACAGACCCCAGGGTTAAATCTCATTCACATTGGGTTCCAGTCATGGCTGCACTAACTTGAACAGCTGTGGATTCCTAAGAAAGTGCCTTAATCCTTCTGTGTCTGAATTTCTCCATCTGTGAGAATGACATACTCACACCTGTCCATATCTAATTTGGTAATCTTAAGTGGCTCCTGCAGTCTGATGGAGTCAATTTTCTCAGCATAGGATGTGGTGCATGAAATCGTTTAGTTTGGTATTTTGAGGTTTAACAGTTTGAAAATTTTAGGACTTTAATTATAAGATTTAAAAATACATTCTACTTGTTTTCATTTTACTATAGAATATTAAAAATTCAATTAATTACTAAATTTATCAGTTAGAGACTATCTCTTCTTCATTTGTTCTTAACCTCTCACCTTTCAGGACAGAATCTATAAACTCATAGATTTTTACAATTCAGTTGGATACTTCAAAAGGCATAGTCATTCATCATCATAGATATAATTATGTTTTCATAGAATTTAAAAATTAGATTGTGGGATATCTATGTATACATCTTATTTTTGCTAAAATGCTTATATATGTGTGTATATATACCTTTTTATATATTGAATAATTATGTATGTACATCTGTACATACATGTAAAATTTTCAATTAAATACAATTTCATAATGCTGAACTAATGCCAGATTAATTTAAAATGTATTTGCATTCTCATGTCTATTATCTAGCCATTTGTTTAAAAAAGTAATTCTTACCCTGACTTCCAACTCTAAGAAATAACCTGTCTTATTTATTTTATTTTATTTTATTTAAAAAGATTTATTTACTTATTTGAGAAAGAGAGTGGGGGGAAGGGGAAGAGGAAGAGAGAGTCTTAAGCAGACGCCATGCTGAGCATGGAGCCCAATATAGTGCTCAATCTCATGACTCTAAGATCATGACCATGAGATCATGACCTGAGAGGAGACCAAGAGTAGGGTACTCAACTGCACCACCCAGTGCTCCGTCATATTTAAATAACTATGTGGTGATTGCTGTCTAGGCAAATACAAGAATGAGAATGATTTTACATAAGTTAATAAACTGGAATTTTCCTTTACCTTGAACGAAAATAAAAATAGCACACTCTTATGGAAATTTGCAGCTTTCAAGAACAATTGACAAAAGCCTAGAAATTTTAAAAATGTATATTTTTTGCTCACATCTAAGAGCACTACATTAAGTCAAGGTTGGTCATGGTTTACTTTGATTTTCATGGTTTATTGGTGAAAATCCTGGAATCTAAGAAATCTTTATTAGGTGTGTTAGTGTAGACTTTATATTAAGATGACCTGCACTTAGGAAAGTTTTGCTTTTGCATATGTATATATATCCACAATAGTTCTTAGATATTTACCAGTGGAAAATTTTACATTGTAACCTTAAGTTTTCCTTAACCTAAAATTTACATATTAGATAAAAATCTTTTGGAAAAGCCTCTAAATAATTATTTGTCTTATGAAGAGAATATTTAGAAATGTAAATATTCCATAGAAGAGATATAGATGTTTATTTTTATTACTCCCCAAACGAAAAAAAAAATTGTTACAGGTTATCCTTGGTGGTCTTAAAAATATAAAAAAGATATATATATATGGTTAAAATAAATAATTTTCTTTCTTTAGTGATGAGGGAAAAACTTTGGTTTAAACATCAGTTTTCAAAACAAAAAAACAACAAATTTCAAGATTTTGGTATAAATATATGTTTTTTCTTATGATAAAAGTTGTTGCACAGAATGAAATACCCAGGGAAATTTCAGATAAATTCTTCAAAAATTCTTTTGTTTACAACATATATACGAGGACTTGGGAATAATATTTTTATTAAAAAAATACCAATACCTACTGAAATCCCCCCTAGAATTTTAGCATTGTCTGCCTATTAATATATAAAGACAAAATGGTGAAGATAAAGGAGGACAAACTTCTAAGAATAGTTAAAATCTAAAACACTGACAAAACTGGCAAGAAAGATAAACTCTCATTCATTGCTGCTCATAATGCAAAATGGTACAATCAGTTTGAAAGACAATTTGGTAGTTTCTCACAAAAGTAAACATATTCTTTATGACCCAGAATTTGCACTCTATGGTATTTAACCAAATGAATTGAAAATTTATGTCCACATGAAAACCTGAACATGAATGTTTGTAGTGGCTATATTCATAATTGCCAAATGTTGGAAGCAACCAAGATGTCTGTCCTTCAATATTTAAATGAATAAACAAACTACTATAGTCATAAAACGCAATATTATTCAGCACAAAAAAAATGAGTTATCAAACCACCAAACGACAGGGAGGTGCCATAAATGTATATTGCTAAGTAAAAGAAGCCAATCTGAGGGGTGCTGGGGTGGCTCAGGTGTTAAGCGTCTGCCTTCAGCTCAGGTCATGATCCCAGGGTCCTGGGATCAAGCCCCGCATTGGGCTCCCTGCTCTGCTGGGAGCCTGCCTCTTCCTCTCCCACTCCCCCTGCTGTGTTCCTTCTCTTGCTGGCTGTCTCTCTCCATCAAATAAATAAAATCTTAAAAAAAATAAAAAGCCAATCTGAAAAGACTACCTACTGTGTGATTCCAATAATATGATATTCTGGAAAAGGCAAAACTATGGGGACAGTAAAAATATCAGTGATTCTGGGGCACCTGGGTGGCTCAGTGGATTAAGCATCTGCCTTCAGCTCAAGTCATGATCTCAGGGTCCTAGGATCGAGCCCCATGTTGGGCTCTTTGCTCAGCAGGAAGCCTGCTTCTCCCTCTCCCTCTGCCTGCTGCTCCCCCTGCTGGTGCTCTCTCTCTCTGTCAAATAAATTAAAAATATGTATATATCAATGGTTTCCAGAGTTTAGGGGGGATGAGGGATAAATAGGTAGAGAATAGGAGATTTTTTTAAGGTAGTAAAACTATTCTGTATGATACTGTAATGGTGTATACATGTCATTATACATTTGTTAAAACCCATATAGGATATATAGCACAGAATAAATTATAATGTAAATTATGAATTCTAATATCAATATTGACTTATTAATTATATCAAATGTTCCACAGTAGTACATGATACTAATATGTGAAACTGGGGAGAGGTAGTATATGGGGACTCTATTTTTCTGCTCCATTTTTCCATAAAGCTAAAAATGTTCAAAAATAAAGGCCATTAATTTAAAATACAATGAATATTAGAGTACTATCTCCATTTTCATGTGTGGTTCAACATTTCAACTATAAAAACTATTAAATATAAGAAACTAAACAAAACAATAATACTGGTGCATGATGGGAGATTAGTTTTTCTCCTCTTTCCTCCTTGTGATGGATACTGAAATGATGCTATTTCTGTGGCTGAGGAAGTGAGAATTCACTCGAGTGTGTTCACTGTAGGGTTTTCATGGATGGCCTTTATCGGGTGGATATAATTACATTCTGGTCCTACTTAATTGAGTGTTTTTATTGTGAAAGAGTGTTGGATTTTGTAAAATGTCTTTCCTGTGTGTATTGGGATTATCATGTGTGTATTTACCTTTGTTCCATTAATATGATTTATTAATTCAATTTCAGATTATAAACCAAGTTTGCAATCCTGGGATAAATCCCACTAGGTTGTCATGTATAATCTTTTTCATATCATGCTGGGTTCAGTGTGGTCACTTTTTTTATTAAGTTTTTTATTTTAATTCCAGTATAGTTAGCATACCGTGTTATATTAGTTTCAAGTGTACAGTATAGTGACTCAACAATTCTATACATTACTCAGTGCTCATCTTGATAAGTGTGCTCTTTAATCCCCACTTCTCCTCTGGTAATCATCAGTTTGTTTTCTATAACTGAGTCTGTTTGTGGTTTGTCTTTCCCTTTCTCTCCCTTTCTCTCTCTCTCTTTTCTTCCTTTGTTTTTCTTCCACATATGAATGAAATCTTATGGTTTTTGTCTTTCTCTGACTGGCTTCTTTTGCTTAGCATTATACTTTCTAGCTCCATCCATGTCATTGCAAATGGCAAGATGTCATTCTTTATTATGGTTGAATAATATTCCACTGTAGATATATACCACATCTTCCTTATGCATTCATCTATTAATGGACACTTGGGCTGCTTTCATAATTTTGCTATTGTAAATAATGCTGCAATAAACACAGGGGTGCATATATGTTTTCAAATTAGTATTTTGTATTCTTTGGGTAAACACCCAGTGGTGCAATTACTGAATCTTAGGGTAGTTCTATTTTTAAATTTTTGAAGAACCTCCATAATGTTTTCCACAGTGGCTGCACCAGTTTACATTCCCACCAACAGCGCATGAAGGTTTCTTTTTCTCCATATGCTTGCTAACATTTGTTTCTTGTGTTTTTGATTTTAGCCATTCTGACTGGTGTGAGATGATACCTCATTGTAGTTTTGATTTGCATTTCCCTGATGATAAGTGATGTTGAACACCTTTTCATGTGCCTGTTGGCCATCTGTATGTCTTTCTGGAGAAACGTCTGTTCATGACAGTTTTTTATTCAGAAATTTAAAATCTATATTCCTAGGGGATATTGGTCTGAATTTTTATTTTATTGTGATGCCTTTGGTTTTCTCGTCAGCATAAAACTGGTCTCATAGAATAAAATGTAATGTGTTTATACCTGTCCTATATTTTAGAACTGTTGGTGAATGATTGGTATTGAATATATTATGAAAATTTGGTAGAATTCACCAGCATAGCCATCTAGACCTGGGTTATTTATTTATTTATCTGGGAAATTTTTAAAATTATTATTATGAATTTAATTACTTGTTATAGATCTATTTAGATTTTCTATTTCTTGAAGCAGTTTTAGTAAGTTGTGTCTTTATGGAAATTTGTCTATTTCATCTGTTATCTACTTTGTTGTCATACAGGAATTCATAATATTCTCTTATAATTCTTATAATTCTTTTATAATTCTTGTATGGTATCCTTGTATTTTTCCTTCCTGATGTTTATAATTTGAAACGTCTTTTTTTTTTCTTAGTGTATCTATTTTTCGTATTTGTTGATCTTTTCAAAGCTGGTTTTAAAAAAACCGTCTTTGTGTTCATTGATTTTCTCTATTGTTTTTCTATTCACAATGTCATTAATTCCTCTTCTATTTTGTACTTCTTTCCTTTTGATTCCTATAAGTTTAGTTTGCTTTTCTTTTCGTAGTGTTTTAAGGTAGAAGTTTAAGTTACTGATTTGAAGTCTCCTTTTTTTAATGAAGGCTTTTACAACTGTAAATCTCCCACTAAGCACTGCCTCAAGCCACATCCCCTACATTTTTGTATGTTGTGTTACTTTTATTTTTATTTATCTCAGTGTATTTTATAATTTCCTGTGTGATTCCTTCTTTGACATAATTGTTATTTAGGACATAAACAACATAATTTTTTAATTTTCTAATATTGTCAATTTTCTGAATTACCTCATCTTTTTTAAAGATTATTTATTTGAAAGAGAGAGAGGGAGAGAGCACAAGCATGAGCTGGGGGAAGGGGAGAAGAAGAGAAAGAGAATCTCAAGCAGACTCCTTACAGAGGGCGGAGCCCCACCTGGGGCTGGATCTCACCACCCATGAGATCATGACCCGAGCCAAAATCAAGTCAGATGCGTAACCAACTGAGCCACCCAGGAGACCCTCCTTTGCCTATTTCTAATTACATTTTATTGTAACTAAGAAATATACTTTCTCTTATTTAAATCTTTTAAATTTATTGAAGTTTGTTTCACAGCCTAGCATATAGTCTATTTTGGTTCAGGCACACATGAGAATATGTGTTCAGCTGTTTTGGATGAATTATTGTACAGATGTCTGAAAGATCTACTTGGTTTATAATGTTGCGGAAGTCTTCCATGTCCTTGTTGATTATCTACCCATTTGCTCTAACCATTATTGAAAGTGGGGGTATTGACTATTACTTGGAATTATACTTCTCTTTTTAATTCTATCAGTTTTGTTTCATGTATTTGAGGACCACTTCGTTAGGTATATTCATATTTAGAACTACTTATGTCTGATGCATGGAACTTTTATTATAAAATTTTTTATAGTAACATTTGTTTTAAATTCTGTTTTGTCTGGTATTAATATAGCTACACCCACTTTATGGCAACTCTTTGCCATTCTGTATCTTTTACCATCCTTTGACATTTAAATTATTTGAATCTTTAAACATGAAGTGTGTCTCCTGCATATAGAATATAGTTGTGTTTTCTTTTCTCATCCAGTCTGATGATCTATCTTTTAATTAGATTATTTAATTTACTCACATATAATATTGATGTGCTTGGATTTATACCTGTCATTTGTCATATTTTTTCCTTCTTTTCCTCCTTCAGTACTGTCTTTTACTTTAAGTATATTTTTAATGCAACATTTAAATTCCTTCAATATTTTTTCACTCCATTTTTTGAGTTATTTTCTTTTTTTTTTCTTTTTTTATTTTTTTTTAAAGATTTTATTTATTTATTCGACAGAGATAGAGACAGCCAGCGAGAGAGGGAACACAAGCAGGGGGAGTGGGAGAGGAAGAAGCAGGCTCATAGCAGAAGAACCTGATGTGGGGCTCGATCCCATAACGCCGGGATCACGCCCTGAGCCGAAGGCAGACGCTTAACTGCTGTGCCACCCAGGCGCCCCTGAGTTATTTTCTTATTGGTTACACTAAGGTCTATTATGTTAATGCAAGTGTGTCAGAAACTACTTTATACAGATGCTAATAATTTCAGTGATATTTAGAAATGTGATTTCTATATAACTGTATTCTCTCTTCTTGTGTTTGTTCTATTAATGTTATACCTACATCTATTTCATAAACTCCAAAATATACTCTTGTAATTTTTACATAATGTAATATTTTTTAAAGAAGCTGGAAGATCAAATGAGACCAAGTACATATTTAGAGTTTATATTTACCATCTAATTTATAATTTCTTTTTTCTTTCACTTATTTCTGTAGATTTGTTACAATCTGGTGCCATTTTCTTAATCCCATACAGTTTTGTTCCACTTGCCTCCTTTGTTTCATTATTTTCAAATATATTATATTTGTAAATGCTATAGGCCAAATAAGATAATTATAGGCATATAGTTTTGGAATATTTATTTTTATATCAGTTAAGAAAGAAAAACAATATACCAAGGTGCAGTCTTTTACAATTATCTTCACTAATTCTCTTTTGTATATATATGGATTAAATTAATGTATGGTGTCACTTGCTTTCAGCCTGAAACCTTCTCCCAGTATTGTTTTAAAAGTAGGTCTGCTATTAATGAAGTCCCTTACTCACTGTTTATCTGGGAATTTTAATTTCACCTTCAATTTGAAAAGACCATTTATTGGATATAAGATTGGCTTTTTTTTTTTTTTTCTTTTTTTACCCCTGTGAAGATATTATCTCAGCGCCTTTGGTCTTGACTATTTCTAATGAAAAGTCAGCTGTGAATTTTGTTTGAGTTTCTGTGTGATCAGGCACTATTCTCTTGCTGCTTTAAACATTTTCTCCTGGTCTTGGTCTTTAGACATGATATGCCTGAGTTTAAACTGTATGTAGCCTACTTGGGGTTCATTGTGCTGCTTGATTGTGCAGACTAATGTTTTTCATTTTTGGAAGTATTTGGTAATTATTTCTTAAAATATATTTTTCCTTTTCCTTTTTCTTCTCTAATCCTGCAACTCCCATTACATATATGTTTGTGCAAGTTATGTTACTCACATTACTCGAAGATTTGTTCATTTTTCTGTCTTTTTTTCTCTCTCTGTTCTTCAGATTACATAGTTTCTACCAATCTGTTTTCAAATTTGATTCTTTTGTCTGCCAGCTCGAATCTACTTTTGAGCTCTTCTAGTGATTTTTCATTCTGTTTATGGTAGTCTTCATCTCCAGAATTTCTATTTGTTTAAATATATATATATATATAATTTCTACCTACTGATGTTCTCTAGTTGACACAATATCATTACTATAATTTCCTTTATTTCTAAAGCATTGTTTCCTTTAGTTAGTTAAACACATTCATAAGAGCATGTTTGAAGTCTTTATCACTAAATTTATTTCCTAGACTCTGTCAAAGACAATTTGTCTTGTACCTTTTTAAAAAAAAATGTGTGTGAGTCACACTTTCCTGTTTCTTTATATGTCTTATAATTATTGTTTAAAATGGGACATTTGAGATAATATATTATTTCAACTCTGAATATTGATTCCTACTCTGGGGATTGAATTTGTTCTTATTTGCTTGCTTGTTTTGGCTTGTGCTGGCTAGCTCCTTTCAGTGCAGTCTATTTTCCCTGCATTGTGCAGCTTCTGATGTTACTTCTCAGAGGGCACTGCCTTGGGCATGCACACAGTCACCCTAACCACCTCTTCCCACCCCTATCTTAAGGAGATTTTAACCAAGCTCTCTTTAGCTTTTTTCCCTGATTTTTCTATGAAACTTCTGAGAATAATAAATTTATTCTTTCAGTAAGTATGCCTTCTGGTCTCTCAAAAAGTATCATGATATGAGACAATCCTCTTTGATTGCAAAATAAAATGAATTCCCAAGCTGATGACAAGACTCTTCTGTATTGGTCTTATGTGAGTTAAAAAAAAAAAAAAAAAGAAAAGAAAAGAAAGAAAGAAAGAATACTTGAGCACAATCAATTCATTTATTCTGATCTGGCTGTGTTTAGTATAAAATGTTTTATAGTCCCATGCATGATTATATATACTATATTGAATTATATAAAGTCCCTGATTATCTTTGAGTGGCCTAGCTTTCCATTTTTTGATGCTATGACAGATTGTCAGCAAAAGATCACCTTACTGAAAATATAATCTCATTCAAATATATATTTATGTGATTCCACAGTCATTTCATTTATATAAATTATTGTTACCCATCTGAGTGAAAGAACAGCACCCAGCAATATCCTATAACTCATTATATCAAGTTAATTGGTATCTGGACATGGAGGTGCATGATCTGAATTCACATTGCTATTTTAACAGGAAGTATGTGGGTAGGTGAGGACGCAAAAGTTTTTTAAATTTATGAAGCCAAAATCTCATCTTTGGAAAACTCTGTCAAATGTTATAGCTCATATATAAAAGTTGAGAGAATTTTCCTTAAATTCCTTATATTAATGAGTTGCAAAGTTCAAACTTTCTAGACTATTAACAATAATAAAAATATTTCTCCCAATCACATAGAAAGAAAATAGAATTACCTTTCAATTATCTCTATAGAAAATTAAATTACAAAAGTTGTTTTCACATAAAAGTGATCGAAATACAAGCCAGGATTTGGGGGGGGGGGGACAGCTGTGTCGCTCAGTTAATTGATAAATATGGATGTTTTCTGTCTGGATTTTTGTGTTACTTGGGGTAATCTTCAGCTTTTAAAAATATATAATGCATTTAATTTATTTTCTTATCCTCAATATTTTCTTAGGTAATTGTAATTTTATAATATTTTTCTAAAAGAAGCAACCAAGATAGAAAAAAATTCAGAGCCCACAAAACTAAGATCTGTCCCTAATAAGCCTGTTGTAATTTTGGAATAGGTTAGTAAAGTTTTTAAAGGAGAAAATAACATAGCAGATTAAAATACATTGTTTTCTCTAAGACACATACTCTAGAAAAATTGCTCATCACATCATGGAAGTCCATTTTGTTTTATGGGATGAAGGTAAGCCTGGCTTCTGTGTAAGACCGAAGCTTGCTTGATTTTGATATTTATAGGCAAAGTAAAGATAAAAATACTACTATTTATGCATTGAATTTTGCTGATATATTATCAGAAGGATAAAATAATCTTAAAGCCCTTACAAAAATATAATTATGTATTGACATCTCAATTTTAATAATTTGGCATCTCATGCATATTTTACTACACAACTAAATTATCTACTTCAATAATATATTAAATGTATAACATCATGGCCATTTTAAAATATAAAACAACATCTTCTTTAAAAGAGATGTTTGAACAAATTAAAAAGAATCGAGTAGCTAATTTTATACTTTTGTTAGAAATTCCAAGTATTTTGTTAGAGACTATGTTAATATGTTAAGTGTTTATTTTTTCATATAGGTCAGACTTTTAAAAAGTTTTTATTTATTTATTTTAAAAATAATGTATACACCCAACATGGGGCTTGAATTCACAACCCTGACATCAAGTCTAGTGGCTCTACTGACTGAGCCAGCCAGGCACCTACAGACATTTTTGTTAATTGTAAGATCGCCTCATTAGTGGCTTTATTAATATGTAAAAAGGAGAACAATCATTATTATGGTTAAATTTTACTTTTTGAAACTCTAAGGAAAAACCATAGCACTTGGGATGTTCAAAAATTCATGGGATTAAACCAAATCTTTATGGACGACTTTGTTTTTCCATGTAAGATTTTAAAATTTGTGGCTAGTTAACTTTCCATGGCCTTTAGTCTTGCTGGAAGCGAGTAAGGGGGAGAGAATGAATGTTAGTTGCAGTCCCTCTTACTTCTAAGGGCACAAATCCCATCATGGGGTGACACTCTCACGGCCTTGTCTAAACCTAATTACCTGTCAAAGGTTCCACCTCTAAATAGCATAGCACTGGAGGTTAGGGCTTCAACATAGGATTCTGGGACAACAGATATTCAGTGCGTAACACCCTGTAACTGGATTCTCTCTCTTCCCTTCAATCTATTTCCTAATGTCCAAGTAACATTTTAAAAAGATTGATCTTAACTTGTCACTTCTTTGCTTAAAATTTAGGATAAACCCCAAATTCCTTAACATGGTTTACAAGACGTGGCATGACCTTTCCCTTGCATGACTCCACTCTAATCTACTTTCTCTTCACCACTCACACTGGGCATATCATAGTTACAGTGGATGGCCTGGTGCTACCACAGATGTTTTCTCTGTGTAAATGTCAACCACACAGCTGTACTAGGAGTTATGTATGGTTACTTCGAGATGAGGAACTGGTAATCAAGAATTTAGATAATTTGACTAAGTTTTCAGAGACTTCAATCTGTTCCTTGAGCCAGACTATACCTTCTCCCTAGAAAGCTTTTCCCAATGCACCCTCCACATTTCCTTAATTATCTCTCTTGAATCAGTCTCAGGGAGGAACAAAATTAGCTCTTTTTAAGTACATCCCATTATATTTTTCACTTACCTAGCGCAGCTCATATTTTTTGCTCTTTCTTTCTCCTTGTAGTTAGGCTCCTCCTAGGAAGAGACTGGATCTGTGTTGCTCATCACAGTCTTCCTGATTATTTGGCATAATATATGACAGATACGCAACTCAACAAATATATATCAAATTATGAATTGAATGGGTTAATAAGAAAGACCTGTATTGGACCCTGTGATGAACATACATAATTCACATTCATTCTTCAGAAAAATACCAGTTCCCATTTTAAACGTAAGGAAAATGGGGCATGGGCAAAACAGTTGAAGTTAATGGCCAGATTTATATATCATATGATTAACATATCATATATATATCATTTGAAAAACATAACATGATCAAGAAGTTACATGGCTGAGTTTTATTAAACTAAAATCAAAGTAATGAAAATGCATAAAACATATATCTAATGAAAACATGGGAGCTCATTCTTCAGTAGAGGAAGAGAAATAATATTATAGCTCTTGTGAATTTCAGTTGTATGGTAAGAGACAGGAATTTATTCTTCTTATAAATATATGCTATTTTTATGAGGTATAAACCTCTCGATGAGTCTGAGAAGAAAAATAGTCATGGACCCATTCACTTGCCAGTAGTTATTAAACATCCCACTCCTATTTTTAAAATTGAAGTAGAGTTGACTTACAATATAGTATTAGTTTGAGGTGTACAGCATAGTGATTTTACATTTGTATATATTACAAACTGATCAACATGAAAAGTCTAGTTACTGTTTGTCACCATACTCAGTTATCATAATATTATTGACTATATCCCCTATACTGGACTTCATATACCCATGACCTATTTATTGTGTAACTGAAACTTCATACCTCTTAATTCCCTTTACCTATTTTGCCCATCCCCTCACTTCCCTTACATCTGGCAGCCACCAGTTTGTTTTCTGTATTTTTAAAAAGATTTTACTTATTTACTTGAGAGAGTGAGAGCATGAATTGGGGGGAGGGGCAGAGAGAGAAGCAAATGCCCTGCTGAGCAGGGAGCCCATGGGGCGCTCTATTCCAGGACCCTGAGATCATGACCTGAGACAAAGGCAGACACTCAACCAATTAAACCCCCCCAGAAAACCCTGTTCTCTATATTTATGAATCTGTCCTCATTTTTGTCCATTTTTATTTTTTTATTTTTTTTAGATTCCACATATAAGTGAAACCATATGGTATTTATATTTTTGTATCTGACATTTTTCACTTAGCATAACACTCTCTAGGTATATCCATGTTGTCACAAATGGTAAGACTTCATTCCTTTATGACTAATATTCAATTAATGTACATGTATATAATCATTATATGTATATCCTTATTAGATATCTCATTTGCAAATATCTTCTCACTTGGTTGTCTTTTCATTTTGTTTATGGTTTCCTTTGATGTGCAAAATCTTTTTATTTTGGCAGAGCGTCAATAGTTTATTTTTGCTTTTGTTTCCCTTGCCTGAGGAGATCTATCCATAAATATGTTGTTAAGGGCAATGCCCAAGAGACTATTGTCTATATTTTAAGAGTTTTATGGTTTCAGGTCTCATATTTAGGTCTTTAATTCATTTTGAGCTTATTTTTTATATGGTATAAGAAAGTGGTCCAGTTTCATTCTTTTGCATGTAGCTGCCTAATTTTTTCATTGCCATTTAGTAAAGGGCTTGCCTTTCTTCCATTTTTGCTCCTTTGTTATAGATTAATGGGCCATATATAAATGGGCATATTTCTAGAAAGACCCTCCAGGTATATGTGTCTGTTTTTTGCCAGTACCATTCTGATCTGACTTCTGTAGCTTTGTGGCATAGTTGAATTCAGAAAGCATGATACTTCCAACTTTGTTCTTTTCAACATTTCTTCGGCTATTTGGGGTCTTTTGTGCTTTTATAGAAATTTTAAGATTATTTTTCTTCTTCTGTAAAAATATTCTTGGTATTTTGATTGAGATTGCATGGAATCTGTAGATTGCTTTGTGTAGTATGGATATTTTAGCAATATAAATTCTTCTAATTCATGAGCAGAGTGTATTTTTCATTTACTTGTCTATAATTTCTTTCACCAACATATTGTAGTTTTTAGAGTATAGGTCTTTCACTTTATTGATTAAATTTATTTCTAGATATTCTTTTTGATGTGATTGCAAAGGTATCATTTTCTTAATTTCTCTTTCTGACAGCTTGTTAGTGTTTAAAAATGCAACAAAATTCTGTGTATTAACTTTGTATCCTGTGACTTTACTGAATTCATTTATTAGTTCTAATAGCTTTTTGGTGGAGTTTTATTTAAGTTTTTCTGTATACAGTAGTATGTCATCTGCAAATAATGACACTTTTACTTCTTCATTTCCAATTTGGATGCCTTCTATTTCCTGTCTGATTGGTGTGGCTAGGACTTCCAGTACCATGTTAATTAAAAGTGGTGAGAGTGGGCATCCTTGTCTTGTTCCTTATCATAGAAGAATAGCTTTCAGCTATTGAGAATGATTGTAGTTGTGGGTTTGTCATACATGGCTTTTAAACATTGAGGTATGTTCCCTCTATACCCACTTCGTTGAGTTTTTAAGCATAAATAGATACCGAATTTTGTTAAATGCTTTTTCTATACCTATTGAGATAATCATATGATTTTTATCCCTCAGGTTGTTAATGTGGTATATCACATTGATTAATTTGCAGATATTGAACTAATATTGTCCCTGGAATTAATCCTACTTGATCCTCGTGTATGATTATTTAAATATATTATTGAATTTGGTTTGCTAATTTTTTGTTGACGATTTTTCCATCTATGTTCATAAAGGATGCTGGCCTATCATTTACTTTTATGTGGTATTTTTGGTTTTCATGTCAGGGTAATGCTGGCCTTATAGAGTAAATTTGCAAGCATTCCTTTCTCCTCATTTTTTTGGAATAGTTTGAGAAGGATAGGTATTTACTGGCCTTTAAATGTTTGTTAGAACTCACCTGTGAGGACATCTTGTCCTGTTTGTTTGTTGGGAGTTTTTTTGATTACTGATTCAATTTTATTGCTAATAATTGCTCTTTTAAGATTTTCTATTTGTTCTTCCTTTAGTCTTGAAAGATTTTATGTTTTTAGGAATTTATCTTCTTCTAGGTTTTCCCATTTTTCTTGGTGTGCCCCCCTTCCCACTTTATTTTTTATGAGTCAGGCAAAGGATTTATCAATTTTATTTATCTTTTTGAAGAATAAGCTGTTAGTTTTATTGATCTTTTCAATTATTTTAGTCCTAATTTCATTTATTTCTGCTCTAATCTTATTTTCTTCAACTAACTTCAGGCTTTGTTCTTTTTCTTATACAGTTAGATTAAATTGTTTGAGATTTTTCTTGTTTCTTGATGTAGGCCTGTATCACTCTAAATTTCTCTCTTAGCACTGTTTTTCTGTATCCCATAGATTTTGGACTGGTGTATTTCCATTTTCATTTGTCTCAAGTATTTTTTGATTTCCTCTTTGATTTCTTTATTGACCCCATTGCTGGTTTAGTAGCATATTGTTTAGCCTGTATGTATTTGTGTTTTTAAAATTTACTTTATGTAATTGACTTCAAGTTTCATACCATTGTAATTGGAAAAGATGCTTGATATGATTTTCATCTAAAATTAATTGAGACATATTTTGTGGCCTAACATATCCAGGAGAATGTTCCATGTGCATTTGAACAGAATGTGCATTCTCCTCTTTTCTTATGGGATGCTCAATGTGTATCTAAGTCTTATGTGTCTTTTAATGTCATAGTTTCCTTATTGATAATCACTCTAGATGATCTATCCACTTATATAAGTGAAGTGTTAGAGTCCCTTATTATTATTGTATTACTGTTAATTTTTCCTTTTTTTTTTTTAAAGATTTTATTTATTTATTCGACAGAGATAGAGACAGCCAGCGAGAGAGGGAACACAAGCAGGGGGAGTGGGAGAGGAAGAAGCAGGCTCCTAGCGGAGGAGCCTGATGTGGGGCTCGATCCCATAATGCCGGGATCACTCACTGAGCTGAAGGCAGACGCTTAACCGCTGTGCCACCCAGGAGCCCCTAATTTTTCCTTTTATGTCTGTTAGTTTTTGCCTTATATATTTAGGTGCTTCTAGGTTGGGAGCATAGATATTTAAAATTGTTATATCCTCTTGTTGGATTGATCCCTTTGTCACTATGCAGTGCCCTTCTTTGTCTCTTGTTACAGTTTTTGTTTTAGTGTCTATTTTGTCTAATATAAGTATTACTTCTCCACCCTGTTAGATCATGTGCACTGAGAACACTGTAAGAGTAAGCTGTCTTGAGTCATGTGACACATACACGGGCAAAACTATAGATTGTTTCTTTCCTGCTTATCCTATGAAACATTTGCTCTATTAAAGATTGGAAAAACCTGAGGTTTGGTGACTATAGGACATAAAATTAAACTGTTCAAAATATTTATTATTTACTGTAATCAGAAACAGAAGGATAAAGGAGGGATAAACATGTGGGCTTTGGAGCCAGTTAGATTTGATTTGGGTCCTGGCCCCGTTACCTCCTGGCTGTGTGATTTTAGAGAAATTACTTAATCACAACTGTTCTCTATCTCTCAAATAGATTTAAAAAAATAGCTCTAACTTAAAGTTATCATGAGTATAGATGCATATCTCTAAAGTCCAAAAAGCTCTTAAAATTTAAACAAATGCTTATTTGGTGACAAACACTGTATTTATTGTGAGTAGTATGAGTATTAATATGTTCTGTACCAAAAGCATCAATATGTTTGATTACAAGATATTACTCCCTGCCTCTGAGTTAAGCTGGTCTTATGGTTCATTATACATGTACACACACACACACACACACACACACACGCATACACTACCATTCTAAACTCTAAAATTTCTAAAGTCCAAAGCCCCCAGGAATTTCAAATAAATAAATATATATTTTGCCTCTAGGAGTCTGGAATAAATTACTGTAGACTTGTAATAATCAAATTTAATAATAATAATAATTTGATAAAAAGCCTGCAAGATACTAATTCTAACATTCTCCAAGTACTTTAGGCCAGACTCTTTTTATGACAATCCAGTACAGGGGCTCACAGTTTCCATACACATTCTGAATAGATATGAGTGTGAAGACTGGAGTAGTGACACGTCAGATAACATAGGAAGAGAAGAATCCAACATTTCTTTATTTGCATCTAAATTATAAAGCTTTTTAAACACAGACTCTTACAATTTCAGAAATCAAAATGTATAAGGCTTTGTGCTGGTGAAATGGAAACACTCAGACTAGTGTGATTTATTTTATTTTTTACTTGAAAATGCATGCATTCTGAGTTACCCTCTTTTTTCCATCCTAAATATATGATTTTCTTGGCTCAATTACAGTGATGAAAATTGTATAGGAAAATCTCTTCCCCTCAAAACAATTCTATTAATCATAATCAGACTCCAAAAATGTTAAAAATGGAGTGTATTAGAATTTTGGAGATACCTACTAACTTTTTCAGCAAGCTGAAGTGTATCAGTGTCTCTGTTAGTTTGGCTGCAGCTATAAATATTAATATACATTTTAGTAACTCCTTGCTATAGTAAGCAGATACACAATTACCCCAGTAGTTTTATGACAATCTTAAACCATATTGCCTTCAGTACACTTTAGGACACTAATGTTTCATATTTTGCATTTTAAGACTACATCTCGATATTCAAATATTATTTTTTAATAAAGAGGAGTTGAAATACATTTTCATGCTTATAATCAAACTTGGAGGAATATCAAAGACAGAAAATTACTCATAACCAAGATATGGTATTTGTTAAACATTTCAAACTGGATGCCAGATGGTTCAATTGTAACTAATAGTATATCTCTGGTGTAGCACCATTCCCTCCTTTTACAAAGAAGTCACCTTTCTGTGATGTGGTAAGAGGTTGTTATACCTAATTGAAGGATACAGATTTCAAGCTGTGTGTAGGTGATACATGAAGTTTTCACTCCTGCTGATGAGCACACTGACTGCTGTGTAATTCTTTAAATTGATTCAATCAAACCCATGCTGTTTGTGCTTTTAATTGATTGAATTAAAACAGCATTTTAAACTTTTAATCATTCCATTAGACAGGGGTCTTTTTGCTTGTTTAAGCTCAAGATGTGTTGTGGCTTTTTAACTTGTGAAGTCACACCAAAAGGCCAGGTGGTACATCATTTTATCTGGTAGCAAGGATAGAATGTAGCACCATCACAAATAAAAAAGGACACTCCTATTTTTGGATGCATATTGCAACTTTCCAGGAGGAGATGAATAGAGGTGTCTACTTTCCCTGCCTCTTTCCAACTGTACAGATAATCCGATGCCATAGTTCCCTGATACATGGAGAGTCCTACTGGAGTCACAGAAATCATTGCTGATCAAAAACTTCCACAGTAGACATGCAATTAAACTTAGGGACCATATGGACATACATGGCCTGGAAATAAAGCCTCACATTCTTATCTCAAACCACGTGCCAAATGCATGGTAGGGGGAGGGTGGGTATGGTCCACAAGTGGTGGCAATATGTAGGTGCCTTGTCTATAAGGAATTCAAAAACTAATCAAGCTCTAAATATTGCCCATCATTATTCCATAACCATACATTAGTAATTCTAAATAATATTAGTGATAAAATATGTCTCCTAAAAATATTTTCTGAGGCTGAGTTCTAAATAATTGCTGTGGTTATTGTGAATTTTAATAATATATATACAAACATAAAATTAGCCTATGCTTTATTACTACTCTTTAATTAATATTCCATGATTCATGTAAGTTAATTCAGAGAACCTCCAGTTATACAATTGGCTCATGACACATTTGGACTCAGTTACACACATTTATTTAAAGACTCAGTAACAGCTTAGAATCACTTATGGTTGCTTTGAATACCGTTCTTGTCTCCAATCCCCATGCTACTCCATATACCTGTGTTTAAATAGCAACTTCAAAATAAATCGTGATAGCACAGTGAATATAATAATGAAGAAATAGAACTTTGTTTACTTCAATTCTGTCATTCTATGTGACCACATGAAGTTTTTGTGTTTAAACTTAAACTCAGAGAAACAGAGTACAAAATGAAAGATGTGTGTTTTTTTGTTTTGTTTTTTATTGAAGTACCATTGGGATATAATATTAGTTTCAGGTTACAACATAGTAATTTGACAAGCCCATACATTATGTTATGCTCACCACAAGTGAAACAACCATCTGTCACTATACAATACTATGACAATACCATTGCCTATATTTCCTATGCTGTATCTTTCACCCAGTGACTTATGTATTCACTTTATAACTGGGAACCTGGATTTCCCACTCCCCTTACTCATTTTGCCCATCCCTCAAACCCTCCCCCCTCTGGCAACCAGTTTGTTCTCTGTATTTAGGGGTCAGTTTCTGCTTCGTGTTTGTTCATTTGTTTTGGTTTTTAGATTCCATATATAGGTGGAATCATATGGTATTTGTCTTTCTCTGTTTGGCTTATTTCACTTAGCATAATACTCTCTAGGTCCACCCATGTTATAGAAAATGGCAAGATCTCATCCTTTCTTATGGCTGAGTAGCATTCCTCTGTGGTGTGTGCGTGTGTATATGTGTTATCCATTCATTTATTGATGGATACTTGGGTTGCTTCCAGTTCTTGGCTATTATAAATAATGCTGCAATAAATATGAGGTGTATGTATCTTTTCAAATTAGGGTTTTTGTTTTCTTTGGGTAAATACTGGATCATAGGATATTTCCATTTTAGTTTTTTTTTTTTTTTTTTTAAAGATTTTATTTATTTATGTGACAGAGAGACAGCCAGCGAGAGAGGGAACACAGCAGGGGGAGTGGGAGAGGAAGAAGCAGGCTCATAGCGGAGGAGCCTGATGTGGGACTCGATCCTGGTACGCCAGGATCACGCCCTGAGCCAAAGGCAGACGCTTTAACGACTGCGCTACCCAGGCGCCCCTCCATTTTAGTTTTTTTGAGGAAACTTCATACTGTTATCAAAAGTGGCTACATAAGGTATATTATTTTTGTTTGATAAGTCATATTGTGGAATGCCTGTATGACAGCTGGTTAAGTGTCCAACTGTTGGTTTTAGCTCAAATCATGATCTCAGGAGCGTGAGATCAAGCCCGTGTTGGGCTCTCTGCTCAGCACAGAGTCTGCTCGAGATTCTCCCTCTCTCCCTCTGCTGCCCCCCCACCCACTTGTGTGTGCACATGCTCTTTCCAATAAATAAATTAATTTTTAAAAAGATAAGTCGTATTATATTTCATGTATGAAATATTTCATTAAATTTGAAAATATCTTTTAAAATGAGATTTATCTTTTTAAATTAATTGTTCAATAATGAATTAAGGAAATAATTGTTATTGATTAGTATATTAATTAATGAAAACAATTTTTTCTTATGGAAGAAAAGGACTTTCCAAAATGATCTTCTCCAAGTCTCAAGTACTCTATGTACACTGTCTTAAGGCTGGAAATGAATCAAAAAAGTTGCTTAAAAATATCATTTTCTAAAAGAATGTCAGGGCCAGTGAAATGAAAAATGTTACATTTTAATCATTATATCTCACACAAACATAGAATCTAGAATGAATTCAACACAACAGTGTGAAAAATAAAATGCGTATTTAATAGACAAAATGTTACAGAATACTTTTGTGACATACAGGTAGAAAGTATTAAAAAATTCACATACAAAACCATAAAGCAAAAAAAAAGGTTAAATTCTACCTCCTATGATTAAGCATTTTTGCTAAATAAAGGACACCATAAATAAAGATAGTAGGTAGATTACAGAATGGAAAAAGATTTTTGCAGTGTTTGAAACTAAGGAAGAATTAATCAGAAATCAACAATTTATTCCTGCAAATAAAAGGTGAAAAAACATCTGTCTCAATAGACAAATAGAAAAAGTTATGAACAGGCAATTTAGAAAAATTTTTAAAATGAATAAAAAAAATTTTTAAATGCTGACAAGTATGTTAAGAGATGGCCCAAATCAGTACTAATCAGAGAAATGGAATTAAAGGAAAAAATGATATCACTTAATTCCTATTATATTAGTACAATTAGAAAGTTTCATAGTACCAAAGACTCATGAGGATAAAGTGATATGACAACACCTTCATATGGGAAGGCAATTCAGCATTTCTTAATTAAGCTATTTTATATATGTGTATTATATGTGTATATGTACATTATATATGTAATATATAATACATAAACATACCTAATTTACAGTAATGCATGAAAATGAAAAGTATTTATCTATTAAACACAGTAGAATAATTTCTTTATGGGGTAGAGAAATTAGAGTAAATATTTGGTATAGTTTATTTAGCTCATGTTCATTACATACAATGCTATAGATTTTGGCTTAGTTTATCAAGATAGAAACTAAAATCATAAACACATCTAAAATAATTTTCATGTAATTATTTTTCAGATTGCATAACAATTAAAATCACTCAATGTTGCAATTTAATCTCTATTATTTGAGATTTTCTTCCCACATAAGCATTAAAAAATGGTAATAAAGTAGAAGTATTAATAAGCAAGAGAGGACAGATTCCACATTTCTGTACCCTTATCCAGGAGATCTTCAGTACAAATTACAGAGGGAGACATGCATAAGAAAATGTTCTGGAAACTATCCATTGTTTATTAGGTTATAGCAACATGTCCCAAAGTGACACCAGCTATTTTATCTCTATGTAAGATCTTAATTTTTCTTCAACATAAGCATGAAGTAAGTGGTGATTGGGGTAGAGGCATGACCCCTGAACGTAGAGTTCTTTCAAAAAACATCTGGGAAATCCTATTAATTAAATCTGTGCTATAATTAGAATTTGCACTGCATATAAACATACTAAAGACTTAATTGTCCTTAGGTACTGGAACATTGCATTTCTCAAATGTTGGTATATAGTGCATCACCTTCACTTTTTATTTCATTTTAATTGAAAATTGCATCAATATCCTGAGAAACAAGTGCTTAAGAAAACACTACTCTTAGTGGTTTCCTATCTCGGTGAATTAAGCCAGACTAACGCACCTATAAGGATTCCATTTACACCATAAGCAAAAGGCTTCCTGATTCCTCTTGCCTCAACAAATACATGCAGGTAACATTTTGAATTATTATTTTGAGCTTTTTGTTTTCTCATTTCTTTGTCACTGACTATTCTCCCAGTCAGATGGGGCCATCTGCATCACTGTTTGAAGAATGAGGATACTTCTGCATAGGCTCTTGAATTCCTCCCCAGACACAGAAATTATGAGAGCCAAAATATTTACCTTGCAGAATTCACACTTAGAGATAAAGAAGGCTCAAACCAAACCAAACCAAACCAAGCAAACAACAAATAAATCAAAACAAATCCTAAATAAGACCAAAGGCAAAGCTCCAAATGAAGCAGAGATACAAAATAAGGTTCATGCCACAACAAACTACTGGTCATGTAGAGAAAGAACGAGACTACTGCAAACCCAGAGAAGACTACACAGTATGATCTTGTCTGGGAAGACAGGAAAAAAAGTGTGATAGAGTAGTTGTTAAAACCCCAATGAGATTATCATCTAAATCCCATTGTGAGGGATTTAGATCTGGCAACCACACTGAGGTGATGGGGACAACACTACACTGTGCACTGACTGTCTGTTACAGTGCGTTTTTCCCTGGGAAACCCTCAGGAAAGGAACTGATCCAATGCTCCAGCCATCTGTAACAATGGGAGCGAGCTGTGCGCACCACGTGTCCTTCTTTGGCATCATCATCCAGTGATCTTCTATCAAAAGTGATGCCCACCTATGTTCTAACTTTACTGAGGTCCATTAAATTGTCTAGGTTTGCACTTTTATTTTCAATACCTAAATTGTACTCTTCTGCAAAAATGTGAGGGTTAAAGAAAAAAAGGAATCGGCACCTGGGTGAAAGTGCATCTGTTACCTACTCTGTAACACGTACAGTGTAGTGTAGAGATACATCTTGGGGAAGATTGAAGGAAAACCCTTCAATCTAAGGCCTGGAGTAGTTACACTGATTCCTTTACATTTTTTTATTTTCCTCTAAAACTTTCCCTGCTCCTTAATACTCCTATCAAAGATGAGGGAGACTCAAGATTCTAAGGAATAAAATGGGCTCCTAAGAGATAAGACCAATAAAATGCAATCTAAAGAAATTATCAAAAGTCAAGAGAGAGTGAAATTCCAAAATATACTTTAATTTTGTCTGTGTTTCTTCTTCCTCTCCCAAGAAAACTTTCACTTTAGGGAAGTGAAACTATATTTTAGTCCTTGACTTTTCTTATCAAGGAGATTTAATGCGTCAAAAGTGAATGGGATTGAACTCCCCCTAGACAGAATATAGTGTATAAACTAACAGATAGCTATAATTTTAAGATGGAATAAAACCCCCAGAGGTATAAAATATTTTATTGCAGGCAAACTGGAGGAGGAAAAAAAAAAAAGTAGAGGGGAGGGGGAAGGAGGAGGTAGGGGAAAAAAAAAGATCTCAGAAAAGCAAATGCTAAAATTGTTATTAGAGATAAATTTGGTTTTACAAAAAACAACAGAATCTAACTAAGCACAGTTGACCTTTGAACAATGTGGGGGTTAGGGGTGCTAACTCCTCATGTAGTCAAAAATCTACATCTAACTTTTGACTCTCCAAAAAACTTAACTACTAATAGCCTACTGTTGACCAGGAGACTTATCAATAACACCTGACACATATTTTGTATATTATATGTATTATATGCTGTATCTTTATAATAAGATAAACTAGAGGAAAGAAAATGTTAAGAAAATCATAAGAGAAAATACATGTACAGTGTATTATCTTTATAATAAGATAAACTAGAGGAAAGAAAATGTTAAGAAAATCATAAGAGAAAATACATGTACAGTGCTGTACTGGATTTATTGAAAAAAAAAAATTCCCCTGTAAGTGGATCCTCACAGTTCAAACCCATGTTGTTCAAGGGTCAACTGACCTAAAAATCTTGAGCTTCTCAAATTTATTTTACTATTTTTATTGCTGTTGCTGATATTTCCAAAGCACCTTTTCAGTTTCAAAAAGATATTAAAACACAATGGTTGCAAAGTCTGGGAGGAAATAATACAATCGAAGCCAGCCTCATGTTTGCCAATATCCCTCCACTGACAGAAAAACTACTGGAGACAGCTTGGCATATTTAAATTTATGTTTTTATGATATACAAATCAAACTTGTGGAAAGAGGGCAACAATATTTTCCAAGTCTTACATCAGGAGGAAGAAAGGAAACACTGGCACTAACACTTGGTTTTAAAATAGTAGTTGCTATGACTACTTAAATCCTCTCTTAAGGTGACGTCCTTTTCTTTCATGAATTTTTTAGTTTAGTTGCCCTAACAACAGGACTCGCTTAAACAGCAAGTTTAATGAATTTGTTTTTGTGTACAGGGGGTTTCTTTCCCTCACTTTCTACATGTTCTTGCAGCCATGAATACAATGATGTGGAGCATAGGTGTTGAAAAATATTTGAAATAGACTATTTTAGAATAAACAGCAGCAAACATATGATGGATGCCCTAATCTCCATTTTCATAGGAGTAAAATCAATGGATTTTTAAAAAATTGAAATTGCTAAAAGATACTTAGAAAGTCATTGAATAGTATTTGATGAAAAAATTCTTCTTGGGTTGGATTTCATGTACTTCCATGCATTTGGGTTTTTTTTTTTTTAATTTAAATTCAATTAGCCAACTACATCATTAATTTCAGATGTAGAGTTCAATAATTCATCAGTTGCATATAACACCCAGTGCTCATCATTTGTTTTTTAAATTCCAGATCAGTGTTATAGCAGGGGCTTCGAAAAGTAGCACACATTTCGTTTTTATAATTTCAAGTACCTGATGCATTTAATTCTATTGTCTACTGTAGACTTTATACTTCTGGTCAAGAAACAAAAGCAATCTTACCCATTAACTATTATGAATGAGGGTTTAACAGCTCAAACTATTGCATGTAGTCACTGAATATATGCATGTATGTACATATATGCTTATTTTTTAAAAGATCTTATTTATTTTAGAGAAAGAATGAGCAGGGGAAGAGGCAAAGGGAGAGGGAAAAGCAGACTCCCGCTGAACAGGGAGACCAACACAGGTCTCCATCCCAGGACCCTGGGATCATGACCTGAGCTGAAGGAAGGAACTTAACTGAGCCATCTGGGCACCCCATACATATATACTTATTAATCAGTTACACACAAGAACAATCAAAAACCAGTAGTTGGAACTATAAATTGATACAACTGTTTATGAGTACTGTTTGCAATATGCATAATAATGATTTCAAAGCAATTCTAATGTTGGAATTTTCTCCTTAGGAAAGTGTTCATCACAGTATCATTTATGCATAGGAAAACTCTAAAAATAAAGTAACTGCCTATCAATTGAGGATTGGTAAAATATATTGCATACATCTATAATGGGATACTATATACCAAAGCCTTTATTGACATCATTGCTGACATTTCATTATTAATAAAAATATATCAGTTACATGTCATTTAATGAAAAAGGCAGGTGAATAACAAATGTTTAGAGTATGTTCACATATATGTAAGAAAGGGAGTATATAGGGATATTTATGGACATTTTTAGTAAGAAAATACAAATAGGTCAATATTTTAGTTTTTATGATGGTTATTTTAAATTTATAGTTATGTGTCTATATTTTTAGTGAGTAAATCTTTTAATAAGACTAAAAAGTAAAATTATTATTTTTTAAATTTTTTATTATGTTAGTCACCATACAGTACATCATTAGTTTTTGATGTAGTGTTCCATGATTCATTGTTTGCGTATAACACCCAGTGCTCCATGCAATACGTGCCCTCCTTAATATCCATCACCGGCCTATCCCAATCCCCCACTCCCCTTCCCTCTGAAACCCTCAGTTTGTTTCCCAGAGTCCATAGTCTCTCGTGGTTCATTCCCCCTTCTGTTTAACCCTGCTTCAACCTGCATACATCACTATAGCATTTTGTTTTAATTACCTGATTGCACTCTTACAAATTATGCATCTCAGAATGTGAAACCAAATTTTATTCCTCTATATATCCAAATTATATCACAATAACTGATACCTAGTAGTTTCTCAATAAATAAAACTTGAGAGAGTAAATGAACTAGGAAAAAAAAGTAAAATTATTTAAATTTGACGACATAACCAGCTATTTTAATTTTTCAAACTTTCATTTGGAAAATGTACATAAATCAAAATGCTATTTTTTACCAAGAAAATGATTCCAAAAAACCCAAAACATCAACTACATCAACTATATTTTTCTTATATTGGCAGGCTATCAAAATTTATGTGCTGAATACATTTTTTATAAATATTAGGGCAAATAAAAGAAAGTGGATATATAATTTAGTCATATTTATTAAATATAACTAAACTAAATAGTTAAATATAACTGAACTAATAGTTAAATATGAACTAAAATAAAGAAGTTATTAAAGGGATAAAATGTAAGAAAAAAAAGCTATGAAATTTAATAATAGCCATGGTATCAACAGAATAGTAATAGTACTATAAGCAACACAATAAGAAAGGATCAGAGGAAATGTTTATACATTCAATCTATACTTCCTTGGAAGTATTCTTTCCTTTTTTTTTTCTTGATGATATTTGTTTATCTCCTAATTTATCTAGTATTGAGCATTAGGAAATAAATGATATTTACTCCCTAAGGGGATTCCAGAAGGGGAGCACGTAAGTTTGTATGTCATCAAACAAAATGCAGTATCTTACCCATCTTTCTCTTCCAGTGAATTCTAAGTTGCTCTGGGTCAAGAAGTACTTCAGATATTTCTTTGTGACCCCAGATCCAAGACACTGCTAAATATTTAGTAAATACTCTCTATCTGCTCTGAGTAATGTGTAGATGACAAAATACATAGATAAGCAAAGATTCTTTGAATATCAAAACTGTGGAGCAAGAAACACTATGGAGGAGATGGCAGATGGAGATGAGAATATACGTAGTTTAGAGAAAGCTTTATCTTTTACTAATTCAATCACATTTGTTTCTTAAAATCATCCTCTGATTCTGCATCAAGGGTATTCTTTTTCATTGTTTAGTGTCCAGTCTGGGACACAACCAGTAATAATAGCTGGAAAATGACTTGGAAAGGAATAAAAAAATTGGCATGAAATTAATTAAATTTACTTATGATGGGAATTGGAGAAAACGAGAGAAGTAAGAGGAATTACAGACCTTGAAAGAGAGAAGGCTGGACGGTAGTTAATTAATGGTCTTAAACAACAGAATTAGGAAAATAGTTCTTTGTGCTTAGTAGAAAAGAGTGTGAGTAATGTTAATTAAAATGGCATTTTGAAAGATATGAAAACATTAACATTCCATAAATAAAAGATGGTGAACTTGAAGGATTTATAAAACAAAGGTATTCAAAGATGTTATTAATATCCACCCCCCCACTCTGGTTGTACAGATTTCACAAATAACTGCCAAGTCTTTGTTTCTATGTTAGGGAAAAAAAAAATAGACATCAGTCTTTATTGGGCAACCATATATACCCGGAATTGTGCCATTTGATGAAAGAAATAAAAAATGTCTTAATATTATAGCTTCATGATTAATTTATAAGAAGGTATTCTTTAACAAAGAAAATGATCACCGTTACTGATAGATTGAATTCTTAAGGAGAGAGGCAATTTAGCATAAAGCCGGATCTGCTTTTCGACTTTGTGTAACCTTGGTCAAATGCTTTAACCTTTCTGTTCCTTGAGTTTCCTCATCTGTAAAATGATAATCATCATTATACCTACTCCAGAGGTAATATGTATGAAGTCCTTAGAATATAACCTGGCACAGGTGAAGTCAGCAGTCTATACTGATTTTTATGACTATATTTCAGGCTTCTCCCTAAATATATTATATATGTTCATATATATTCATTATATGTATGTGTATATGTACTTTATTCTGATATTACAGATGAGGGAATCGAATCTGAGGTGGGTCGAATGGTGGGTAAAGTCACACACCATTAGGATAACAGTGGAGTCTGAATTCAAGTCTTAAAAATTCACTCTTTACTTTTATACTAAGCATTTATCTGACTAATAGAATAAAGGATTTTTATCATATATAAAGATTAATTGTATCGTACCCTTTTAAACAGGTCTGTGAATCACTGAGAAGCATAAAATTATTACTGGGCAGATCTCCTCAGTAAATATCAAATTCCTTCACATCTACAATTTAAGGCTTTACTTGATAAGCATTTATTTCTTTTAGAGGTTCTAGAAAAACAAGTTTTAAAAAGAATGCTACTTTTTGAAATGCTTACATCTGTTTTTCTATGAAACATCCTAACCCATTCCTACATACATCTTAGAAAATCAATTTGCCACTTAATCACATAACCTCTGTATCTAAGCTATCAGATAATTGACCAAGTTAAACCTTTGGTATGTCCCTGACTGCTGTGTTACCAGTGAAGTAGAGCAGATCAAGTTACATCACCAAGAATGGCATATTAAATTTTAGTAAGCAGTTTTGGCTTGATGACTGAGAAAAGTATTTCCTTACCTGCTGATATTTTGAAGAGGAAAAAGGATAAAGAGTAGATATTTATTTGGGTAGGCCCTTCCATTTAAATCTTTACTTTTTCTTCTTTTTTTACTCCAAAGTGTCGAACTTAAGGAAATAAAATCTGCAAACCAAAATTTCTCTGAGATCAGCTAAATGTGACTTAAGCAAAGATGTAGTATTGTCTGAAATGATACTGGAATTATTTTATTCCTGGAATCAATTAAGACTCCAATCCAGGCAAATGCAAAGAAATTCAACAACTTCATTCTTTTCACCAAGTTACCTCTTTTATCAACAGTAGGTTTAAGTTAGGCACATAGTTATGTGGTGAGTAGATCTGGTCAGTATGATTTAATTACACATTTTGGTCCTATGGACCATCAATCATGTAATTTATATGATATATTGCATGTGATAGATAGATAGAGATATAGATAATGCAATCATGTTTAAAATAAAATTCACAGTATGTTCCAAAGGAATAGGTTGGGAAGATATTTTTGTATATCCATCTCTTTGTGTTTTAGTCTAAATTGTTCAATGATAACAATGTACGCATTTTAAGCTGTAGTGCCAGGCACTCAGAAAGTAACATTTATTGATTGCTTGATGGAATGACCGAGTAACTGACAGAATGATTTCTCCTTCATTCTTTGCCTACCATTATTAACACTTGTGCCCACACATACATTTGATTATACCACACATATTATTTTATGTCTTTTTTCAATTAATCATCTATCATAGGCATTATTTCATTCTAATATATAGAAATCTACCTAATTATTTTTAAATTCAAACAATATTCCCTACTCGAAACATAACGCTATTTATTCAAATACAGTAGTCCTTTATTAATGAACACTCCAGTGGCTTTTTCTTTTGTCATTGCAAATAATGTGGCAATAAAGTTCTGGTACATATAGCATTATCGAGGAATAGGAACATTTTTGTTCAGACCCATTTGGAGCATTTTTGGACCAGACTTTTAATCCCTTAGCAATCCTGCAATCTAAATGAATTAATCTGGGTCTCACTCACTTCTCTTCAGCACAGAGTCCATGGAGGAGAACTCTTCAGTAGGCACATGGACAGGACAAGTAGGACTATAGGCAAATACTTTGAAGAAAGTTGCATGTTGATAAAGGATTACTGATACTGATGAGACTATGACTTTACTTAAAGCTCTTCAATGTGAATGCATTTCTCTTTGGTAACAAAGTGCATATAGGAACACTCAATATATTTTTAAAGAATATAAACATAAAATGCACAAATTTGTGAACTACGTGAGCTATAGAAATCCCATTACTATCCAGAGAAACAATCATACTCTCAAGGTGCTACAGCATGGTATGATAAAAAACACATAAAATATGTACTCTGAATCAGAACTTTAAATTCTCTGGGTTTCTGTTTTCATGTAAAAATAACATGAGGTAATAATGTTGGTGCCAAGAATGGTATCTGGCATAGATTAGGCACTTGGTAAATATTTATTAGTGAATGTCTAGAGTACTATAAGATGATGTGTTGAAAGAGTTAGAAATATCAAAACCAGACACTTATAAACTACTAGCTCTTACTATAATAGCATATTATCATGAATTAGCTATTTGTAGTAGTGATGGTGGTGGTGGTGGTGGTGGTGGTGGTGGTAGTAGTAGTAGTAATTAGTGTCCATATACTATTTGTCTATAATAACAATATAGATGTGATTCAAAATTCACAGTAATCAAGCTTTTTATCTCAATGTATTCTCTGATTAATTGATACCCAACATTTCAAAGAAGGAATCTTCTAAATTCATGGCACTATGTCTCAAACAATAGACAAATAAAGTAAAACATGTGGTCTTTGCCTCACACTTTTATTTGTACTTCTCTGTTACTCTTGTATGTCCACACGTACAATTGTTTGATTCCATGTTCCATGAGAACCTTTTTGCTCATTTTTTTTCTTTACTATCCCAACACTTGTCTTCATTTGCTTTCTTATGCAGCCTGAATTCCATGGTTCATTATTATCATTCTTTTCTTTCCAATATCATTCCCTCATTTTTTTCATTCTTTTTGTATTATACACACTTGGGAAAACTCAACCCTCATTTAAGAACTTGTTTCTCCATTTCTTAAGGGAAGCAGCAGAAAATTGTTGCAGTAAATCAAATGAACAAGGCTGACAGTTTATATTGAAAATTGGTGGACATCAACCCTAAATGGACTGTTCTGCCTAGAAAATATACTGAACCCACTCACCTCCATCTTGTACTTATTCTTCCCATACCCTTTTCTCACATGCAGTTTTGTCTCACATGTATTGACAAGTCAGAAGACACAAACTGGAGTTTCTCTATCTTCCCATCACCAAATCTGTGGTCCAAATTTTATCTGTACCCATCCTTTTCCTCTTTCTTAATCTCACAATATCCCTTATCTTGTGAAAGGTCATAGCTTTCATTTAAGCTTTAAAGTATCCCTGGTCTTAAAATGTGGTCCAATAACTAACAGCAGTAACATCACCTGAGTGACATTTGATTTAGATTGGAAAAATGGTTTATATCATGCTTACATCAACATAATTAGCATATTTTTAAATTGTCATGGACTATTGAGGGAATTTTGCAGAGTAAAAATGTAAGAACGCCACTCTTGAGGTTGTCAGACTTCACAGTAAATAACAATAAAAAATACGTTAAAGAAAACACTTTACTAATCATTTATGACCTTGTTTTTTTGTATTTTAAATCAGAAGATTGTATTAGGTCATTTTCTAATTCCATGGCCTTTAGGTTTTCCTGATCTGAAGTCCTGGAATTCTGAAAAAGACTAAAAAAGTGGTATACAAATTACTGATCTAAGGTGTAAGCTCCGGGAAGCCAGGTACTTCTCGGTTTGACTCGCTGCTGTATTCTGCTCCAGGAAGCCAGGTACTTCTCTGTTTGATTCGCTGCTGTATCCTGCACCACCTAGAGTAGTGTCTTCTGCATAGTGAGCATTATGTAGTTTCAAACGAAACTCAGTAAGAGATAGTTTAATAAAAAACAAAACAAAACAAAAAAAACAAGCTTTGAGTTGTACTTTTAGATTTAGAAAAAATGAGTGTGGGTGAGGGTAACCCCTTCTATTTCTCTACTGATGTGTCTTCTTAAGTAAAGAAAGAATGACAATTTTTTCAACATTTTTGCCCATCTATATTTTCCTAAGACACCAAGGGAGAAGTAATGATTTTTCCTAGTTATTGAAAAAGTGACATATTCTTGGCCATCTTTCTCTACTCAGTTGGGTTTATGAGTGAAAGGTCAATATTCATGCATTGACATGGTGTACTGACTTGAGCTCTCAACTACTTTAGTTCTTGCATTTCTCTGGACCTGCCTGAGCCCAAGGACTGTAAATTCTTGCAATTCATGTTTTCCTGTGAATGGAACACTAGGTGGGATTTATTTCAGCAGGCTAACCTCTTTCTGCCTCATGTGGGTACATAAAATGAAATTGACCCTTGGAGTCCTGGATGTATTCAATGTAGAAAAGAGACAGGAATCTAAGCAGTGTTCTTCCATCCAAAAGTTTGTAGGGAGCTCTGCATATTGACTGTTCACCTGATGCTATTAATTACATTAATATTTTTATAATCATTTCACTCCCTATTTGATTTTTCTAATAGAACCCAAAGGAGAAGAGAGGGTGATGGGTTCCCAAAGTTTCCAACAAGGTTTATTATATCTGTACTCATTTTGGAGACATAGCTGTGAAACGTACGATATTTCTACATATGGGTAATTAGAAGAATTCAAGTTGCTATATGGATTCTCTTTCTAACTTAGATATTTATAGATTTATTCTCTTTTGATTAGTGACGAAGGCTACCACAAGGGCATTGCTTTAAAGGATGTTTTTCTCAAAAACATTCTTCTATTATATGACCCCCATCTCTGAAAGCATATAGCAAGCAAAGCTGTATGATCATTTATGGCATCAGCATAGAGAGAGGAGATTATATAACCAGCTTCCATTCTCAAACTGTATCTCTGTACTGTCATTTCACTGACTTTACTGATAGTGGTCATTGTTGGTTTTAGCATTAAATAGGCTTCTAAAATGGAGCAGAAAGAAATTAAGTGCCAAGAGTGAAAATGTGTGTGTGTGTGGGGGGGGAAAGATAAACTCCAAGAATAGGGTCTTTGGATTCTACAGCATAAGTTCTGACCTGGAAATAATATTTAAAATGAAAAATAATATCAAGGAAGTATCTACATACTAGTTTTGACTGTGTTTAGTTCTGAATGAGATTAATGAAGAGACACCATTCCTCTTACATTTTTATTACAACAGAGGAATCCCTCTTTAATGAAGAAAAAAAATTACCTGTATCCTTTGTAATGGGTACATAAGAAAAACTAATACCCTTGAGTAAGCATGTAATTTTGAAGTGGCAGAATTTATAGGCACTTACCCAAGTCTGAATGACAATAAGCAGCTCAGTATTTCCACATATGTTATCAAGGTAGGCTGACTTATTAGTCATGAATTTCATGCAGCAGAGAAAAGAAAATGCTTAAATCAGAAAGTGAAGGTCAACGAAGTAAATCAAAGTATTGTTTTCTTAATATTATCAGTGTGCTTAGAACAATACCAAAATGTTACACTTAAAAGCACATATATATGAAGAGCTCCAACAGAATGAATAATGCAAATAGCCAAAAATAGGCTCAATGATTAGCAATGACCCAGTGACTTTATTAAACCATGTAATTTCAAGTTTGTGACAATTGGTGAAGGTCTTGTGGTCCAACAAGCATCCAAGCTGTGCAGGATGATAGGACTTAAGGCAGGCAAGGGAATTGCTATAATAAAGCCTCATCATTTGGCATACAGTTAAAGTAAACATGAAGAAACTTCATTAAAAATTCTGTACTCCCAATCTGTACACAGCAGAGAGCAAAAGCTCAATCTAGGAATAGACAACTTGTTCCCACTGTGGATCAAAATGGGACATTAAACAAACAGTAATGAAAACACCAACAATGGCAACCGCAGGGAAAGTAATGTGATGAGTGTTTAATAATGTGATAATGATTATAAAAATAAACATTAATAAAACCCCACACATGTTTACTAAATTAATAGTAGGAGAGAAAGCTATGTGAATCTCAGCAAAATCATATGGTTTGTATTGATGTTGCATAAAGAGTTGCAAATAAAAATGGATTCCATATGTGCATGCTATCTTGTACATATATGTCTGTGATCATTTTCACAAAGATGCTACTGACTTAGGAATATTGAAGGGTTTGACAAGAAACGGGCTGAGGCAAATAGAAACTGAAATTTTTAAGGATAGATCACCAAGAAAGGTAAGAGTAAAGCTGACAAACACCAAAATGTAACCCAGACATTTGTGCCAGATTGCAAACATTATTTCTTGGTTTGTGTGGCACGACAGTAGAGACAAGCTTTGTCACATTGGACTGTCTGGATATCATGGTCTAGTTATTCTCAGTGGTAGTAGTAATAAGTATGAGCTTTGAGTTTTGAAAGGGTAATTGCCAGCAAGTGAGGAAAATGGAGTTTCAGGGAGAAATAAATCCGTTCACCAAGGCACTACTCAGCTGAAGCAGCTTACTCTCCAAGTGGAAGGAGCATTTAGTTATTTGGGCACAACACCTGTTATTAACAACCTCCCTATATATATATATTTTTTTTACCTTGGCTACAATTCTCAATTTTACTGAGTGAATTAACTCTTTGTTAGTGTGTGTATGTGTGTGTGTGATGATGGAAGGCTGTGAATTAAATACCTGCCATGCACCTTAATCAGAAACTGAGAACCTGATGTAAGCTTGTTAGATATGCAGAATCTTAGGCCCCACCCTACCTCCACTGGGTCAAAATCTGTATTTTAATAAGATCCCCAGGTGATTCATATGCACACTAGAATTGAGCAGCTCTGCTCTAGAGCAGGCCAATGTACCCAAGTTCCTCAATTCTCTAACAAATGTTACAGAGTGCAGGCTGAAGTATCCCCATTCTCTTTAGAGGGGGGTGAGTTTGCTTCATCCTCAGGCTCTGTCATCTACCTCTCTGTGTGCCTATCAATCTGTTGTGAGCATTTGTCAAAAGCAGGATAAAGCTCCACTCAAAATTGGTTTCACATTTTGAGACTGATGATGCCACACACACACCAAGAGGATGTGAAAAGATTTATTAGTCACATAATGAAACTTTCTGGGAACAGCAGGACAGTTCCAAACTGGTCTAGAAATGGCTTGAAATATCAGAAAAAGAAGACTGCCTTGTTGTTTTTTATTTCTTTGTTTTATTGTGGTCAGGGGATGGTCTTGGGGTGGGTTCCTAAGCAAGAGAAGGGGCTTACATGACTGGAATCTTACATGAGGGCCAAAGGAGTATCAGTGGGTTTTTTTGGTCAGCTTTCTCAGATGTGAAGTAGAAGGGGAAAAGGTAGTGATGAGACTTAAAAGCTGTCAACAAACAAATGTCAAAAAATGGAGTCAGGCTCTTTGCTGAAATTCACTTCTGATGTTCAATGACTACAATTTACCATTTTTATTTAATTGAATTTCAAGCTGTTTAAGTGAACTATCATGGTTCTCTATGAGGACAGCAGCATGAAGCTGATAAAAGACATGGAAGTTCTGCCAACCACCCTGTGCAAGAGCCCAGCATTGTGTATTCTAATTCTGAGAAGTGAAATGGTTGCCTGGTCACTATTATTGGTATCTAGGACTCTGAAATGGATAAGGAGTGTCTTGATGAGACCTTGCATTGTACCTCTCATAGGTAGAGAGACATGCATGACCCTATTTTATATTTTGGGTACTGGTGAGGTCAGAGATTCCTGGAGTTTTTATCCCAAAGAGATAATCTTATATGAGTAATGGTTATTGCTGTCATTAGATTGATCAAACAGCCAGACCAGATGCATTGGTTCAAGTCTATAAAAATGTGCAAATGGAGTACATTGTGGGCCAGGGCATTCAGTACTAAGATGGCCGCCTAAAGTTCTACCAATTGTGCTGGATTTTGAGCCCTGTCCTTCAACGGGGCATACTGAATAGGGGATGAAAAGAAGCAATATCCCATTGAGCCCTGACATATGTGATGGTGGCCATTATGTATAGACTCTCATTGTTCATGCTCTTGATCCCAAGGGACTCTTCATGTGCCATGAAGTCTAGGAGAGGGATGATCTCCTCCAGTACTGTGATATCTGGCAAAAGACTGAGACCACCCCCTCTCGCTGGGGGGATATGCCAGAGGGCCCAGGTTTGGGTCTATCCTGTAGCAAAGAAGTGTGAGTGGCTGTGCCAAGCTTTCAGGAAACTGTTTCCATAACTGAAGACATGATGAACAACTGGGTATGGAGGGTCACAGGCTCAGGGCCTATGAGAATCTCTGTTTTCAGGGAGAACCCAGTATGTGACAAGCAATTGCTGCTCTAATGGCACATAATGTGGAACTAAGGAGAGCAGTGGCATGTGTCAGAAACCTAAGAACCACTTATAGTCTTATGGATGGCCCTGAATCTCCAGAAGCCATGAAAGAAGGTTGCAATAGCCTCTACGGTGAAAGAGTCTCTTAATGGCATCAATAGAAGTGCTGGTTGAATTTTAATTTAGACATATTCTAGAGCAGTTTGTTGGGAAAAGCCCCATTCAAAATAAGGCAATTTGCAAATAACATCATAAATAGGTCGGAATAAAATCCATCAATGAGAAATACATTGCATCCAGAAACCTAAAAGAAATTGTGGGAGCTGAGAGGGTCAATAGCTATTGCTCCATAGTGTTAGGGATGGAGTGGGCCCTTGGTTTACCAAATCATTTCTGGATATTAACTAAGGTAGCACACTCTCGCGTAATGTGTGGGCAATGGTTTATCTACTTTTTGTGAGACTGTATATACTGAATAAGTGAGTCAAATGAATCTCATATTATCAATGTTATATCATACCTGTATTCCTGAAGAAAGTTAGATGTAGTTCAGAGCTTGCCTACAAAGTCTGTGTGCAATGTCTGGTTGTTGAATTACCCTATGGACAACTCCCTTGGGTATTCTTGGATGACTTAGACGAGGGAGGTGGGAAAATGAATAGGAGACTGAGGAAGTGAAATACTGGATTTCTGCTAATTTGGACATATAAGAACATGCAAGTAAGATATACAACTGTATGTCCAAATTTGAGGTACAATTGATAAAGGACATAAGTGTGTGTCTCATCCTCTTCTTTCATGTAAATTCTACAAAGAGGGTCAGTATCTTACTAGACTGTCATATTAGGAATTCAAAATACTTGTCCAAAAAATGAAGCTATAAATGTTAAATGAAAAAGCTTTAGGAAATGAGTTCTAAGTTCACTTTTTTATCATTATCCTTTAGATATGGCTAATATAAAAAGTTTATTCTCCATAATATGATCATCCTAGTTAATCACCTTCCTCACTAAAATGAAAATAAAGGAGAAAGTACTTAGGAAATAAAAAATATATTTTATTATATATTAAAAACATATAAATATGTATACTGTATATAAACATAAATATATATAGTATCTAAAGTGAAAAAATATAACAACAAAGATAAACTAATAACATTTTTGCTGTTCTCTGTATTGATTTATAAAATTTTGCATAAGCTTCATCCTCATGATGGTGGAATCACTCAAATTCTTTGCAAAAAAAAAAAAAAGAAAAGAAATTCTTTGCAGACATGTAAACTTGTCCTTTTATTTGCAATCTTCTCTTTTCTTCATTCTTTACTATATACTTAGAAGTACTGTGGTCATCTCTCTGTTAGGGAGCCTCGTAGGGATGTCAGAAACACTTTGTAAACAGATTTTCTTCTTTGTCTACTTTGGCTAAGATGTCAAATATTATATTTTCATCTCCCACATTTTAGCTCTGATGTGAAATATCTGCTTGCACTACAAGATAGAAATTCTATTTCAAGTAAACTTCCCTCCTATAGTATATTTTTGAATAAACTTATACTACAGAAGATGTTTTAAATATACTGTATGCATTCTGATGTCTGCAATGACTTTCAGCTTCCTTGAGAAAGTCCTGGTTCTCAGGTATGGTTTTCCTCACCTTCAAATTTATCTTCATCTATATGTATATGACTTTCTTCCATTTTCAAAAGAGAGAAAAATGTCCATTTTATTTTTCAAAGAGGATTTCACCTCTACACAGACCCTGGTTTTTCAGCTTCCTCAGCAACAATACTTTAATAATTAACAGCATTCTTGCCTGAGCTTATAATTTCTCACTCTGTTGGACATTTCTCATCAGCAAACAAACATATTCTATCATTTAGGATTTAAAATAAAAGTAAACATGATACTTCAATTCCATTTGCCTCTCCAGATGTTGCCTGTGCTAGCCAATAAGGTCATCACCTCTATTCAGATTCATTTTCCAGGCACATGGTAGGGTTACCAATGAAATACGATGTACCTTACTTCTGAACAGAAGCCTGTATAAGCCATACCCCTCACGTGCAACAGGTGACAGTCCAGAAGACAGATGTTTGTCAGCCTAAGTTCCTAAGTGATGATAATGTTGAGTAGATATCCTTGAGATGATCCTTGATTTGATATGAAAATAATGTGTGAGTAGGAATAAACCTTTATTTTTAAGCTATGAGATAGGAGTTTGGTGTTTACCAAAGCATAACGTCTCTTATTCTGCTTAATATATACATTGATTCCTAGAATTTGAGTGCTAGCATAATAAAAACCTAAAATATAAGAGAATTTCTCACCATTCATATGGTCAGCAAAGAGAAAACTGTTATTTTAAGGCAACAAAGATGGTGATATATATTACATAATGCAAAATTTTTGGTAAAATATCATTGGTTGTAATTTAGAAAGTAGACTACACATCTAGTAGATATGAAGTGTTAAAGGAAAAGGTTGATAAGCTGAAGGAAGCAGAGTGTATTTGTTACTGTTTAGCATATTTAACAAGGTATTAGAAGAAGTGTAAGACCTCAGAATACATTGGTCAGTCTTCAAGAATGAATAGAAGGGAATAAACTTTCCTAAAAATTTAGAGCCTTGTAATATTAATAAGACAACTGTTTTTAGACATGAAATAGTAGGGAAAAAATAAAGAAACTTTGGAGGACCAAATAAAAAGTAGATTTAAACTAAGCTTTGCAGGTAAAAAAAAAAATGTAAACAATTTTTGACTGATTAAATTGCCTCCAAGCAAAAACCAAATTAAGGAAATGACCACACAGACATACTTAAAACGATCTGGATTAATTGCATCAGAAAAACAATGCAAATTAAGATTGTGATATCCAGTAAATATTTTTAAATGGACCAAATGTCTTAGGAAACAGACTAAGGGTTGCACCTGCCAAGCCTGAGGAGCTCCAGGTATTTGGTAAGTCAAGGTATTGAGAGTGAGAGTGCTCAAGAGAAATATGGTACATATGAGATGTATGTCTTAAAAGGAAAGGTGATTGAATATTGACATATAAAAATGAAGCTGATTAGAATCAAATGGTTGAGAATCAACCATATTTTTAAAAATAATCTGTCAAAAACACAACCAGCTTGAACCATAAGAGTCAGCTGCTGTTTGAGACTCGAAATGACTCTTGGCCCCAAATATCTGTGGATGGAAGGTAATCTGAGAACTATCTGCAGCTTCCAAGGAAAGCATATTCCCTGATATTCATTTCAATTGTGGCAAAGGAAGATAGTGGAAAAGAATAATTGATTTCTGATTTGTGTCTCATTCTTCCGTTTTCCAAAAAGAAATGTTTAATGTGATTTCCCAGGCCTTGTCTTCCCAAAGTTTATTGGGGTATGTTTGCAGGGGCAGATAATACATTTTTCGAAATTCATAGATCCCTAAAACAAGAATAACCACGAGGCGCCTGGGTGGCTCAGTCATTAAGGTCCGCCTTATGCTCAGGATGTGATCCCAGAGTCCTGGGATTGAGCCCCAGGTCCGGCTCCTCCCCTGGGAGCCTGCTTCTTCCTCTCCCACTCCCCCTGCTTGTGTTCCCTCTCTTGCTGGCTCTCTCTCTCTCTCTGTGTCAAATAAATAAATGAAATCTTAAAAAAAAAAAAAAAAACAAGAATAGTTATAGCCATGGTTTATCTAAAATTCCTATCCATAATTCTAAAAAAAAAAAAAAAAAACCAAAACAAAAAAACCCCAACCCTTTTCACTGAGAAAACTGGCACTTTTAGTTTGATGCCATGATTAAATGGGATTTACAGCGGAGGTGAATAAACCCTGTTTTCAGGAAGAAGAGTGAAGAGAATATTTGGTGATCAGAATAGAACCTAGTAGTTTTTATAGTTTTCATAAATATTCCAGTCTTTTTCATTCTGAGAAGAGAGTAAATTTGCATTACCACCCCCTTGAATGCAAGCATAGACATGTGACTTTCGTTGGCCATGATAAGTGAGTCGTAGTCTTTAAGATTCAGTGCACAATTGTCTGTGTTTCTTTTTCTTCCCTGCCACAATATCTACAAATTTTAAAGGCCCCATTAGCTTGGATTTTGAGTAAGGACAATGTGGGTCAGAATCCTCTGCTGGCCTGAGAGGGGCATGAAGCCCAAGCAAGAAATACACTTTTGGTATTTTAAGCAGTGAGATATTAGTTATCTATTATTGCAGCATAATTGAAAATATTATATGACATTTCTTATCTTTTGTCTTTTTGCCTGTCAGCTTTTGAAAAATGTAATTTATATGGGTTACTTCCAGATTTTCAATATATATACATATATATTTGGGGAGGGGATCCCACAGTGATCTGGCTTCTATTACTTCCACAACAGTAAAATCAGCCCATTAAGTTCACCAAAAACATGGTTAAATTCAACAGAGGCATTTTAGTTCGTATCTTATTAACATAACCGCATCATGATTTTATCAAAATTGCTTGACCTAAAACCCTTGCTTTCCTTCCCTGGATTCCATGACAGCATTGTGTTTTCATTCCATACTTCTTCTTAGGTCCTTTATCAACTTTCTCTTCCATTTCACATTCCTCAAATTTAGTGTTTACCAAGGTGCGAAAACTCCTTTCTACCTGCTTCCTCTGGGAGAAGCAGTCACCTTCAACAGTTGGAAATGTTCAGTAACTCCTAAATTAGTACCTGTAGTCCAAATCAATTTGTCGATTTCCAGAAACTATGTCCACTGTCTCCTGAATATCATATGTCCAGCAAGTTGTCAATCTTATCAACTTGCAAATACCCATGACTTTCTACCACACACGTCCAAATGATTACTAAGTGCTGGTTATTCTCATTCTTTAATATGAACAATCACCATATTTCTCTCTAGTCCCATTGACACTATTGTAGTCTAGGCTCTTATTATTTCTCCCTTGATTTTCCAAACAGCTGCCTTATTACTTTGTTTCTGTTGTCATCCAGTTCATGTCCTGCACTGTGATCCAAGTGGTTTTTCTAATGTAAAAGTTGGCACAAGTCACTCTTCTTGAATTTCTTCAAAGGCTCCCTCTTTTGCAAGTAGGATTAAATCTATTCTCCATACTGTACTTATAAAAATCTTGTCCTTTAAAATTCCTTATCAAAATTCATGTTTCACATTTTCCTCTAGTAACATATACTCAATTCATACTGAACTGTTTATAATTCCCTAAACCATGCCTTCTTATTTTGTTTCTCTTCTTCTGCACTTTTTCTGCTGGTTGACATGATTTTTTCCTCACCTGAAAAGAATCATTTTATGACCCAAGTAACAAAATAGTTTTCCTGTTTTCCCCCATTATACTCTCTGCACATCTTTATTACATCATGGATCCTACTGTGTCATCATCTGTAATTTTTGCCAATTTCTGTCAATCTATAAAGTCTCTGGCTGTAGAGATTGATGTTTATGTTCCTTTGTATCCCTGAGGTTTAGGATACCAAATAGTAAGTATTCAACATCCATCTATTAATAACATAGAATAAGGGGCACCTGGGTGGCTCAGTCGTTGGGCGTCTGCCTTCAGCTCAGGGTGTGATCCCAGGGACCTGGGATCGAGCCCCGCATTCAGGCTTCCACTTGGCGGGAAGCCTCCTTCTTCTTCTCCCACTCCCCCTCCTTGTGTTCCCTCTCTGGCTGGCTGTCTCTCAATCTGTCAAATAAATAAAATCTTAAAAAAAATAGAATAAGATTCCTTGATGTGGAGGCTTTCACTGTGTTCAAACCCACTCAGAACTAAAGCTATATATTCATTGAATTGATTAACAAATATATAGTTATTCATCTCTTGGGAAATTTTTTTGATACAAAATACCTGAAATATTTAGTTTTGAAATAGTTTGTTAAGTATGTGAAAAAGTTGAATATTTCTTTATATTATTATTTCTTTCTAGTTTTATTCCCTTAATGGTTATGCTATAGAAATTAGTCTCATAAGCATAGCTGCTGGCAAGTCATTTCTTCTTAATTTTCTCCAGCATGATCCCAAATGAGACTTCTCACTATTCTCTACAATCTTATTCCAGCTTATTAAAATGAACCCTGTTCAGTGAAAAGAACATGACATGCTAGGCCCATACATTTGATAGAGTATCTCTACCTAACAGGCCAGGAAGAATTTTCTTAATCATTTTCTCTTCATACTTTGAAAGGCTTTTTTGAGGAGGAATAATGTTGATCTTACTTAATTCTGCTTTTCTTCTTACCTACCTCCCAGAAAGCAAAATGTGGCTTACCTGACAGTACTTAAGATCATGAATAAATTGCTTTCAGTACATCTAATAGATGGGCTATTAACAGCTATAAATAACTTAGGTAAACTTTAAGTTATTATCTTGTAACCATAGTAAATATAGTTCTTGGTAAACAGGAATAGCCATTTGAATTTCCAATGTGCATATTTGCTGAACTGTTCATGAAAAATGCTTATATAGTTTATGCTTTGATGCGTTGATTGATCAAATGTTTATACTGTCTATAAAGTACAATGAAATGAGAGTAATTCATTCATAACATTCTATAATATAAACTATCTCTAATTATAAAATTCTACCCTTAAATCCCAACACATAATTAAAATAGAGTGACATCAAGTGGACTTTGGAAGAGACAATTATTTCTTAAGAATGTCTTAAAATTAAAAAGGTAAAATGCACATTAAAATCCTTATAAAATGCCATACAATAAACACAATAAAACAATAAGATGAAATGTATTAAGGATCCAGATACATGGATCCTAACACACCACCCAATTTAAGACTATACTCAGCAAGAGGCTGACAGGAGGCTGACTTTAGTAAAAATAACAATAATAATAATAATCAATAAGTAATTTAAAAAATAATATCAATTTTTTTGAAGGTCAGTTGTTACCACTGACAAAAGCGAACTATGAACAAGAAGGGTTTAATACTTTTCTTTTTTCTCTCTTTTTTTGGCATAAGCTGGAAAAAATAATTAGAACAGATTTTTTTCTACGTACAAGCGTTGATAATACAGAATTTGCAGAGTACATGGAACAAGTTCTTTCAGAATCATGTTTTATTATTTTTCCCTAAGCCACAGATGTTAGCTGTTTTCACATCAAAATAATGATGTTAGTCATGAGTTTCTCGGAAAAGCATTTTTAAAAGCTTTTGAGCAGATGAGATGGGAGATGTGTTCTTCAGAACAAATGAAAAGAGTCATGTTTTCAGTGGAATATCATGAGCAGAAAAAATTTGGCAGTAGCCTTTGAACAGATATTTTAAGTGCCTGCTGAAAAGTTGGCAGAGAAAGACTGAAAACTATAAACTAACCTGTGAGAAGTGGAGTATCAAAAAGGCCAAAAAAGAACCTAAAAATGACAAACTTTTTAGGAAACAGGAATCCAAAGAAGAGCATTCATCTAGAGAATAATATGAGTTTGTATTCATGTATTTTATACTTTTCTGTTAAAATGTATCCCACATATAAAAAATACATTATAAAATATAAAGCTCTACAATTTCAGTCCATGTGAATACGACTGTGCAACTGCTACTCACATCAAAAATTAGAAAAATGCCAGCTCCATATTTTTTTCCCTAAAAGTAATTGCACACCTGAATTCTGCTCAGTGATTGACCCTGTTTTACAACTTAAACACACACACACACACACACACACACACACACATACACACACACACACAGGGGCTACACTCTGCATTTGTGTGTGAGTAGGTGTTTTTTTTTTTTTCCCCACTCAACATGAAGTCTAATTTAAACGTGTTTTGTGGTTGCAGTAGAATCTTTGTATGGCATTCTATTTTACAATGAAGATCAATCTATTCTCTTATTGCTGGACACTTTGGTTGCTTTCAGTTTGTAACTAATAGAAATAATACTGCTATAAACACAGTTGGATGTATCCTGTGATGCAAATATGAAAATTCCTGGTTCCCAGAGAATGTTTGCATTCCTTTCCATTCTAGTTGATCCTGCTTTAAAACATTTTTTTCTTCAAAATAATTTAACCAAATGGTATTCCCAAAGGAGCACATGGGCATTCTAGTTGCTTACATTTTAGTTTTAGCCCTTTTGGTGAGCCTCTATTTGATCTCATTGGTTTTATTTTGTGTTTCCCTTATCACTAATAAGGTTATATGCCATTTCCCATACTTGTTTACTGCTTGAACGTTTTCTTTAGTCTGTTGGAGGGGTTTCTTCTCTTTCTTTTTCTTGAATTGTCTTTTTTCCTATAGTCACGTGGAATTCTTTCTATGTTCTGGCTCAGAGTCTATCTTTGGTAATCAGTATTATAATATCTTCTATCAACTTATGGATTAGTTTTTCACTAGTGGTGTCTTTTAACATTTCTTTCTTGTATTTTTTCTTGTGTTTTGTTATTAAATTTATACTGATATCCTGAAATGAATTCTAGATTTCTCTTTTTTTTTTCTTATATCTGGAAATATTTAAAACTGCAAATTATTCTACAATGTTTGGAGTAATTCACAGAAGTTATTTAGGCCAGGAATTTTCTTTCTGATTAAATTTTTAGTTAGAGATTTAATTTATTTCCTAGATATAGGAGAATTCAGATTTTCTGTTTATCTTCCATTAAGACATAATTGACATATAACATTGTATAAGTTTCAGGTATACAACATGATGATTTGGTACCTTTTTATTCCAATATGATTGCCATTGCAGTGTTAGCTAACACCTCTTTCAAGTCACATAATTATTACTTCTTTTTTGGGGGGTGAGAACAATAGAAACCTAGTCATTCAGCAACTTTGAAGTTTATAAGATAGTATTGCTGACTATAATTACTGTGTTGTGCCTTAGATCTCCAGTTCTTATTTATCTACTAAATGCTAGTTTCTGCCCGTAAATATCTCCCCAACTATCCCACTTTCCAGACTCTGGCAACCACTTTTTTATGCTGTTTCTGTAAGTTTGACTTTTTTTTTTTTTTTTTTTAGATTCCACATATAAATTATATCTTGAAGTATTTCTTTTTCTGTATGGATTATTTTACTTAACATAATGCCTTCAACATCCATCCACGTTGTTGCAAATAGCAACATTTCCTTTCTCATGGCTGAATAATATTTCATTTTATGTATATACAATATTTTCTTTATCCATTCACTTGTTAATGGACACTTAAGTTGTCTCCATATCTTTTGTGTATAATACTGCAGTAAACATTGGAGGGCATATATCTTTCAATATCCTGTTTTCATTCCCTTTGTATACATACCCAGAAATGGGGTTGCTGGATCATATGGTAATTCTATTTATAATCTTTTGAGATGTTACCATACTGTTTTCCACAGTGACCCAATTTGCATTCCCATCAACAGTGTACAAGAGTTCCCATTGTTCACATCCTTATCAACACCTGTTATCTCTTGTCTTCTTGATGCTGGTAGCCATTCTAGTAGGTGTGCAGTGATATCTCACTCTTGTTTTGACTTACATTCCCCTGATGTTTAATGATGTAGAGTATCTTGTCATGTATCTCTTGATTATTGAGATGTCTTCTTTGGAAAAACACCTATTAAGTTACTGTGTCCATATTTAAAAAAAAAGATTATTTATTTGAGAGAGAGAGAGAGAGTGGGGGTGAGGGGAGAGGGCCAGAGGTAGAGGGAGAGAGAGAATCTCAAGAAGACTCCCCACTGAGTGTGGAGCCCATTGTGGGGCCTGATCCCATGATCCATGAGATCATGACCTGAGCTGAAACCAAGAGTCCGATGTGTAACCAAATGAGCCACCCAGTGCTCCTGTGCCCATTTTTAAAACCAGATAGTTTTTGTTTTTTGGATATTGAGTTTTATGTTAACTCTTTAATCAGTTTTATGAGGTTATGCTTTTCAAAATCTTTATCCATTTTATCTAAAATTTCAAGGTAATTTTTTAATATTGATGAATGTTCCTTTAATATCTTTATAATATCGAATCTAAAGTTATGTTTGCTTTTCATTCATATTAGTAATTTGTAATTTATTTTATTAGCCATGTAGGGTTTTTTCCTAATGACTTTTTCCATACAACCAATTTTTAGCTCTATTGATTTTTTATATAGTTTCCTATTTCCTATGTCATTGATTTTTGTTCTTATCAATCCTTTCTCTTTCTGGTTCATTAAGAGAATACTTAAATCTTTGATTTTCAGTCTTCTAATGTATGTGCTTATGACAATAAATTTCCTTCAAAACATGGCTTTAACTTCAAAACACACATTTTGACAGAATATATTTTCCTCATCATTTAGTATAGAAAATTCCTTCTTTCTTATTTTGGCTTTGATTTATCAACTATTTAGAAATGTATTGCTTTATTTTCAAGCATTCTTAGATTTTCTAGCTATCATTTTTGTTCATGTGTTTCTAGCTTAATTCTTCTGTAGGCAGAGAACAAACAGTAATTTCAGTTACTTAAAATGTGTTGGTACTTGCTTTATGGCATAATAAATGTTCAATTTGGAAAATAATCCATGTGCACTTATAAAGAATGTGGGTGAGTAGTCTATGAATCTCAATTCAACCGAATTTGTTAATCATGCTATTCAAAGTATCTAGTTCTTTACTGATGTTTTTGTCTGCTCTCTTCATCATTTACGAGGAAATTTGCTAAAATTTCCATTTTGACTATAATCTTGTTTACTTATCCTTTATGATATGTCAGTGTTTAAATATTTTGAAGCTATGTTTTTATGTGAATACACATTTAGGATATATATATAGTTCCTATTGAATGAACTCTTGTATCATTATGCAATATTCATTTACATTGATAGAAATAAATCTTGCCTTTAACTCTAGTTTTCTGAATGAATATTAACTATACCAGCTTTCTTCTGATTACCATTTTCATGTTATATATTTTTGCATATCTTCATGTTCAAATTTCTATATCCTCATATTTAATGTGTACCTATTGCAAGGATCATATACATGACTTTTGCTCTTGTATACAGCCTGATAATTTTTGCTTTTTACTTGGACTATTCTGTTTATTTGCCTTTAATGTTATAATTATTTCTCCAGGTGATTATAAATCTGTTACCTAACTTTTTTACCTATTTTTAAAAAATTATTCCTTTTTTCATTTTACCTCTCTATTAGCTTTCTAGGCATGCATTATTTTATTCTTTTAGTGATTGCTGTGGATATTACAAAAAGATTCCTTGAGTACTTTCTTGCTGACACACACAGTTCATACAACACTAATAACCCCATTTCTTACTCTTTCACCATTTTTATTATTATTGTATTTAAATTTTAAATATTTTCCCAAACACACAAAACAAAATTACTATTATTATAAATTTAAACAGTCAATATTTACATTTACCCAGATAATTGAATATTCTACATTTCATTGCTTAGTACATTATCTTATATCCTTTGGGATCATTTTCCTCCTGCCTGAAGAACAACCTCCCAACTTCCTACCTTTTGTGTGTATGGCTATGAATGCTGTATTAGGTTTTGTTTGGAAATTTATTCAGTTATACTTATTTTTGAAGAATACTTTTGTTGGGTATAGAATTTTAGGCTGATAGTTTCCTTAAGCACTTAAAAACGTTACCCCAGTGACGTCTGGCTTTCATGATTTCTATTGAAGGATCCATTGTCAGCCTCTTGTTATTCATTCAAAGGCAATATGTTAAAAAACAAACCAACCAAACAAACCAACAGAGAAACCACCTTTTTTGGCCATGGATTTTAGTAACTTTGTTGTGACTTTTCCAGTAATTGTTTGCTTTGTATTTATTCACTTGAGGAGAGTCTCTGGAAGGTATAAAGAATATTTTTCATCTACCTGTTTATGCTTCTCCTCCACAATTCACAATTATCATCAACAATGATAAAACTTGAATTATGTGCCAGATTCTGCACTGAGCACGTTACTTCAGTTTTCTCATATAAGACTCAAAAACCCTATAAAGTTCCAACTGATAATAATTCTAGACAAAAATGAAAGCTTAAGTAATTAGGCTAAGGTCAAATTTCGAGATTATAGAACAAAGACTGAAATGAGTTGTTTTATATCAAAGCCCATGTGCTTTGATAGTAAGAATGTCCAAAATACATTTGGAAAAAAATTAATAATGTGGTACTTTTAACTCAGTAATATGACACTAGCTAGAGGTATTTGAAGTATGTGACAAATTAGGAAAAGATTTTTATTTTTATAAGTGTGGGTTTTAATGTTGGCGTTGACATTAACAGGCTCCAGAAACTTGTTTAGGATGACAATTTGGGCCCAAGGCCACATTTTTTAAATGACAGTTTTGGATAAGGTGATCCTTACTGATTCTTTCAGGTTAGAAAATTTTGTGAAAAAAATCTAATTTTAAGCAACTTTTTAAAATCAAAAGACTGTGTGCTTACACAATATCCATGATGGGCGTATATCTAATCATATTCTGGACATGTGAAAAAACACTGCTGTGAACATTATCTCTTTAAGAATACCTTCTCCAGGGGCGCCTGGCTGGCTCAGTCGGTTGAGCATCTGACTCTTGATTTTGGCTCAGGTCATGATATCAGGGTCGTGGGATGGAGCCCTGCATTGGCCTACATGCTTAGCATGGAGTCTGCTTGTGCTTCTCTGTTCCTTTCCACCCCCTCTCTCTCAAATAAGTGAATAAATATAATCTTTAAAAAAACACCCTCTCCAGATTCCTAAATGTTATTATTGGTCTTTTTAGAAATCTGTCTGGCATTTTATATTTTGTTATAAATGAGGTTCCTAAAATTGAATGCAGTTTTTACAGTGCAATACAACAAAATTGGATAGCAAGGGTCTATTATTATCTTGTAGCTTCATGTTATGCTTCTGGATATATAATCCAAAACCACAGAAGTCCTTTATAGTGCCTTAGAAAATTTATGTATAATTCTATATACACTTTGATCTTAAACATTCCTTAAGATTTTATTCTTCACAAGGTGTTTTATTTCCATTTGTCACCCAATGAATTTATTCAGCAGCATCTAATTTTCAGTACATTGTTTTTGTTTTTGAATGGTATCTATCTTGCAATTCAAGTGTCTTATAAAACTTTTCTGCATTTTCAACAACAATTATATTAGCATTATTTAGGTTTTTCTTTTTCTTTTTAAAATAAATCAAGTCGTCTTGACATGCTGCTGAGCAAATCTTTTTCAGCTAAACATTGCTTTTTAGACTAGGAATACAGTGTTGTTTATATTCTAAAATGCAACAGTAGTAAAAATCAACTTAGCATAGCAGTGTTGTCCTAAGAGCAAATGGCTTGTTGTGCTGAAATGCTTCTTGTAGTTCAGCAATGTCTTCAATTTCTTGTGCAAAGTACTAAATAAAAACGATAAGCAGATTGAAATTATGTATGCATGATTGTAAGTGAAAGCAAAATGATTCACTTTTACTCAGAAAAAGTACAGAAACAGTTCGTTTCAATTTGATATTGACGTTTAAGTGCTCAAGAACTATTTTGATTAATTTCTAGCTCTAACAATTGTCCATATTTTGGAAATGAATATACTGAAAATGGATTTGGAACGCATATCACTAAAATGCCTTGACTATTTTAGTTTATATCATAATAAATTATTTGAGTAATTAATATTTTATATATAGGACTTTAAACTTTGTTTCAAAGAGTATTTTAAATGAGAGATAACTGATAATTCATTATTCTGTTTTTTCAAGTGAGAATAATGAAGTTATATATCTATTATTAAATGTTAGATTATATAGAAATGCATTATTGGCAGTATTAAAACACATTCCTCAATTTAGTTAAGCAGTAATTGTTCAGGGAGCTAGAACCATATGACTTCTGAGAGACCAGTTTATTGCTGGTGCAAAAGGGCATCCATCCTATCTTTATTCTACAAATGATATGTGCTATCTAAAGCCTCATTTGGTCCTAAACTTTAAGCACTGTGTGTCCTGGAGCCTACCTGCATAATCATTGAGCGTGGGAGATCTGACCATTAAAATCCAATGCCAGGGAGAATAGTAAGAGCAGCTTTAAAAAATGGTGGCAGCTCTGTCTCTGGAATGTCAGTTTCTAATTAGGATCCTGAGTAGAAGAATCTTTTCATAAATATGTCAATTAAACAATAGTTTATAAACTGGGCACTAAAGCAATTGAGTGGTAATTTTACTAGTTCAAATACATGTCAGTGTTTTTCCCCATAGATTTACAGTGATAGTAAATTTTAGCTATGATCAGCTAAAATCCCTAGTTTGAGTATTCTGTCAGCCAATTAGATTCTGACTTACGAGGAGGTGATTCGGAGTAAAGTTCCATTGCCTAACAACACTGGCCTTTAAAATAACCTGCATTCTCTAAATAAGAATTATTTATAAGATAAAGTCTTTTTTAGAAAAACCGTAGCAGTTATTTTTCTTATATTTATTTAAATAGAATGATGAATAATATAAAGATGTATGAATTTCATTCCATGTTTGTATAAGATTAACATTAATATGATAAAAAATCCAATGATACTGTGTATTTCATTAAAAAATTGTTCATATTCTCCTCATTTAATCTTCTCAATGCTAGTGAGTTAGTCATTTTCCAGATTTGAAAAATAACAAATATATTTTATTAGTAGGACATGTTTGGAGGAATTCTGTATATTCCTCAGCAGCTTCTCCAAATATTAGCAATGTGTATTGGCCTTATCTTCCCTCTCCACTCCTCTCCTCTTTCTGTCTTTCTCTTGGCACACATATACTGATATCCATATACACAACAAATACATATAATTTTTTTCTGAAACATTCGAGAGTCAGTTGCACTTGATGCTCCTTTATCCCTAAATACTTCAGTGCATGCATGCTTCTTAAAGGCAAAGACATTCTTTTATGTGGTCATAGTACAATAATCAAAGTGAGGAAATTAAATGTGTACATCCAATGTATAGACTATATTCAGATTTTGCCAACTGTCCTAATTATGTCTTCTATAGAAAAGGAAAATTCTGGACCATACGTTACCTTTGTTTACACTTAGTTGTCATGGTCCTTTAATCTCATCTGAACTAGTTCCTCAATCATCCTCTGCATTTCATTTTAAAAGACTACAGGTCACTAATTTTGGAAGAGCTCTCTCTGGTTTGTCTGTTGTTTCTTCCTGATTAAATCCAGGTTATGCACATTTGGCAGGAAATCCACAGAAGTGATGTACTCTTCTCAGTACATCCTATCAGGAGGCACATGCTGTCAATTTGTTCAATTATGGGTGATGCTAACTGTCATCACTTGATTAAGGTGGTGTTTGCCAGATTTCCCCATTGTCCTTTTGTAATTACTAAGTATCTCATAGAGTTTTACCCTGAGACTACATAAAAAACTTATTACTCCTTAAACTTTCACCTACTAGTTTTAGTATCCATTGATAATATTTATCTAAAGCAATGATTATTTTAGTAGTTTCCAGACAGTCATTTTCGGTTTCATCAGTCCTTTTGCATTTATTATTTCATATTTTATTGCAAAGAAAAGCCTACCCTGTTACTTCCTTTCTTCCTCTTTCCCTCCCTCCCCTCTTCTCTCTCTCCTTTCCCTTTCCTACTTTTTCCCTCCCTCCCTCTCTTCCTTCCTTCTCCTCCTCCCTTCCTCTTATTTTAAACTTATCCTGACCCTATGGAAAGTTAAACAAATTAAAATATATGCCTAAATTATGCAAAATTAATTTTCTGCCACAATGTTTTCAGTGCATGCACACAGAGTTGAAAAGTTGTTTTAACTGAAGAACTTAACATCCATTTGCTTAATAAGTTAAATTAAGCATGAGATAAAATTATGGGTACAGCATACACAACAAGTAAAAACATACTCTATTTCTCTATATTGAACAACTGAGACAAAGTGAAAAAAGTAGGTCAGGGATGAGGAATTACCAGAGAGGAATTGAAAGAACAATTAAATACTATGTTCTGTTTCCCAATACCATAGCCCTCCTACAAATATAAATCTACGCTTTAATATGGAGCCGTATGTTGTCCAAGACATGTGAATTAGTCAATCCATATTTATTGAATGTATTAGGTACTGGAGATATACGTCTGAATAGAACATACATGACTTCTTGCCTCAGGGAACTTTAAGACTATAAGAATACACATTCAATAAATATTTGCAAGAAATTATTAAATGATAATAAAGGACTGTGAAGGAAAGAAGTATCTAGAGCTATTTGAGAATTTACCCTGGTATGACAAGGAAATTTTCTTTTAGGAAGTTATATATTAACTGACACCTCAGAAATAATCAAAAGTTGAAAAGAAAATGTTAAAAAAGAGAGAGAGATTCAGGTTTAGGAGAGACTACCATGGTTGAATCAGAGTCAGCAAGGGGGATGTGTAGCAAAGTGAGATAGACATATTAAACAGCTAGGACCATGCAAAGTATGGCTCTGTTAGCCATGTTAAGATTTTGTTTACATTTTTTAAGTGAAATAAGTTATTAAAAGGGTTTAAATGGAAGGGAATGAACTGATTTGTTTGGTGATTTAAACAAGTTGATATCAGTAGTGTTTTATCAGGAGTTAAAGAACGTCCAAATACAGGGCTTTTGGAATAATTTAAGTGAGAAATGCTGGTGGCACTGGGATAGTGTTAGTGAGAGAAAGTTCATAGGACAGAATAATTCATTAACGGAGTGGCAGGAGGTCAAGGATGACTTTTAGGGTTTTATTAACTGAATTTCAGTGTGCGAAAATGGGGGTTTCCAGAGAGAAACCCTCAAAAGGAGATTTTTGGAGATAAAATTCAATTTGAGAAGCCTTAGACACATTCATAAGTCTGGAGTAAAGGAAAGGTGTGAACTGGGGATATAGGACTGAGGATCATAGCACTTAAATTTAGAACATAGAGATTAGATTTAAACAAAGGAGATTATTTAGAAAATAAATCACTGGGTGTTGTATGGAAGTATTGAGTCACTGTACTGTACACCTGAAACTAGTATTACATTGTATGTTAATTAACCAGAATTTAAATAAAAACTATAAATGAATTAATTCTAAAAATATGACCCAGAACAGAGCCATAATAAAGATAAAATGTTTAAAATTTTGAAGAGGAAGAAAAAACTTAAAAAGGCATAAAGACCAAAAGATTATATCCTCATAGAGGCTGAAGGAAGTAAAGATTTTAAAAGAGAGAATGGCCAATCATGGACAATGCAGCTTAAATATAATTAAAAAGAGGACTCAAAAGTATCCATTAGATTTATGGACATGGAGGTTATTGCAGAATCAGCAAGATTCCCTGGAATGGTGATGGCATGAACAACAGTACATAGGTTTGATGACTGAATGTAAATGGAGAAAATGATTAAATGTAATTAACAAAAATAAAACCGTTCAAGACTTTTGATTTTGAGTGAAGTAGATTAATAGGGCCAAGCAGAAAGGCAAGATGAATGATATAAGAATTATATAGATGTGAGAAACTGTGAAGAAGAAAACGATAATCTAAACACAATTTATTTTCCCTTGATTAAAAAAAATATTGATTTATCTTCCTCCCCTGAATGTGTGTTATAGTCAAAAAGCATTTTTAATTGAAGTGTAATTGAAATACAATTTTATATTAGCTGTAGGTGAACAACATAGTAATTTCAATATCTATATACATTACAAAGAGATCACCATGCTAAATCTAGCTACCATCTCTTATATAAAATTATTACAGTATTAATAACTACTATTCCCTATGCTGTACATTGAATCTTCATGTCCTATTTATTTTATAACTGGAAGTTTGTACCTTCGAATCCCCTTTATCTACTTTGCCCAACTTCCACCTGCCCCCCTATATAGATTATATATAGAAACAATCACCACACTATTTTCTATATTTATGAATGATTTTGTTTTCTTTGTTTTGTTTTTTAGATTGCATATATAAGTGAAATCATAAGATATTATCTTTCTCTGTCTGACTTACTACACTTAGCATAATACCCTCTAGGTCCTTCATGTTGTCATAAGAGTGGCAAGATTTCATTCTTTTTATGGCTGAGTAATATTCCATTGTGTGTTTATGTGTGTGCATGCATGTGTACATACATATCTGTATACATACACATATGTGCATATACATATATACATACACACCCATACGTAAATACATATATCACATTTTTATCCATTCATCTATTGGTAAACACTTAGGTTGCTTCCATACCTTGCCTATTATATATAATGCTGCAATAAACATAGGAGTGTACATATCTTTTAAAATTGGTGTTTTTCCAAATTTCTCAGAAGTGGAATTCCTGGATTGTATAGTAGTTCTATTTTTAAGTTTTTGAGGAAACTCCATACTGTTTTCCATAGTGGCTACATTATTTTTCCTACTCATCAAGATGCATGAGGGTTCCCTTTTCTCAGTATCCTTGCCAACACTTGTTATTTCTCTTCTTTTTGATAATACCCATTCTGACAGGTGTGAGGTGTTATTGTGGTTTCATTCACATTTCCCTGAGGTTTAAGGATGTTGAGTATCTTTTCATGTTTCTGTTTGCCATCTGTATTTTTGGGGTTTTTTGTTTGTTTTTTGGAGAAATATCTGCATAGGCCCATTTAAGTTGGGTTGTTTGTTTATTTGTGTGAGTACATATTTTGGATATTACCTCTCTCATCAGTTATATCATATGAGAATATCTTCTATTTTGTAGGTTGCCTTTTATTTTGTTGATGGCTTCCTTTGTTGTACAAAAGTTTTTAAGTTTAATGCAATTTCATTTGTTTATTTTTGCTTTTGTCCTTCCAGAGGATATAAATCCGAAATGATATTGCTAAGACCTAAGTCTAAGAACTTACTGCCTATGTTTCCCCCTCCCCCCAGGACTTTTATAGTTTCCAGTCATTCATTAGTCTTTAACCTATTTTGAGTTTATTTTTATTATGGTATAAGAAAATGGTCAAGTTTATTCTTTGGAATGTAGTTATCCAATTTTCCCACACCATTTATTAAAGAGATGTCTTTTCCCCATTGTATATTATTGCTTTTTTTGCAAAAGATTTGTTGACTGTATAAGTGTGACTTTATTTTTGGACTCTTTTCTGTTCCATTTATGTATGTGTATATTTTTGTGCCAGTGCCATCCTGTTTTGATTACTGCAGCTTTATAGTATAGCTTGAAATTAGGAACTGTGATACCTCCAGCTAGGTTTTCTTTCTCAAGATTGCTTTGGCTGTTTGGGGTCTCTTGTAGTTCTGTACAAATTTTAGGATTGTTATAGTTATGTATAAAATGCTATTGGAATTTTGATAGGGATTACATTGAATCTGTAGGTTGCCTTGGGTAGTATGGACATTTTTACAATATTCTTCCAATTCATAAGCATGGAATATTTTTCCATTTATTTTGTCATCTTCAGTGTCCTTCATCAATGTCTTATAGTTTCAGAGTACAGGTCTTTCACCTCCTTGGTTAAATTTATTCCTTGGCATTTTATTCTTTTCGATGCAACCATAAATGGGATTGCTTTCTTAATTTCCTTTTCCTATGAGTTTATTATTAGTAAATAGAAATGCAACAGATTTATCTATATTAATTTTGTATCTTGCAATTTACTGAATTCATTTATTCTAATATTTTTTGATAGAGTCTTTAGGGGATTCTATATACAGAATTATGGAGTTTGTAAATAGTATCAGTTTTACTCATTTAAAATTTTTTTTTTAATTTTAATTTTTTCTTGTCTGATTGCTGTGGATAGGACTCCAATACCATGTTGAATAAAAGTGGCAGGAGAGGACATTCTTGTGTTTTTCCTGACCTTAGAGTAAAACTTCCAGATTTTCAACATTGAATACTATGTTAGCTTTGAGTTTGATATGTATGGCCTTTATTACATTGTGGTGTGTTTCCTCTATATCCATTTGGTTGAGAGCTTCTGTAATAAATAGATAATGAATTTTATCAAATGCTTTTTCCTACATCTATTAAGATGATCATATAATTATATTTCCTTTTCTTAACATAGCGTATCACATTGATTTGTGAATATTGAACCATTCTTGCATCCCTAGAATAAATAAACCCCAAGTGATCATGGTATATAATACTTTTAATGTACTGTTAAATTCAGTGTGCTGATATTTTGTTGAGGATTTTTGCATTCATGTTCTTCAGAGATATTGGCCTGTAATGTGTGTTTGGGTGTGTGTGGGTGTGTGGGTGTGGTGTCTTTGGTTTTGGTATTAGGATAATTCTGGCCTTGTAGAATGAATTTGGAGTCATTTCTTTAATATTTTGTTATACTTTGAGCAGGATAGGTACTAACTGTCCTTTAAATATTTGGTAGAATTCATGTGCAAAGCCATTTGGTACTGGAGTTTAGTTTGTTGGGAGTTTTTTGAGATTAACGATTCAATTTTATTACTAGTAATTGGTAAATACAGATTTTCTATTCCTTCTTGATTCAGTCTTGGATAATTACATATTTTTAGGAATTTATACATTTCTTCTAGATTTTCAAAGTTGTTGACATATAATTGCTTATAGTAGTCTCATAATCCTCCGTATTTCTTTGGTATCAGTTATAATTTTTCCACTTTTATTATTTCTGATATTTATTTGGACCCTGTCTCTCTCTCTTTTTTTTTGCCTTGATAACCATGACAAAAGGTCTATCACTTTCATATATTTTTTCAAAAAAAAAAAAAAACGCATATCTTAGTTTCACTGATCTTTTTGATTGTCTTTTTAGTTTCCATTTAATTTATTTCCATGCTGATATTTATTTCTACTAACTTTGGGATTTTTTTCTTTGTTGTTTTTGTTTTTAGTTCCTTCAGGTGTAAGGTTAGGTTGTTTGCTTCAGTTTTTTCTTATTTTTGGAGGTGGGCCTATACATCTGTAAAATTCTCTCTTAGAACTGCTTTTGCTATGTCCCATAGATTTGGGAGGATTGTGTTCTTATGTTCGTTCATCTCAAGGTATTTTTTAAATTTCCTCTTTGATTTCTTCATGACCCTTTGGTTGTTTAGTGTTGTGTTATTTGGTCTCCATGTGCTTGTGTTTTTCTCCAGTTTTTTTTTTTTTTTCTTAAGTTGATTTCTAGTTTCATACTGTCATGGTTGGAAAAGATGCTTGATATGATTTCAATCATCTTAAATTTATTCAGACTTGTTTTGTAGCTTAATGTGTCCTATCCTGGAGAATGTTTTTTGTGCACTTGAGAAGAATGCATATTCTGCTGTTTTTAGATGGAATTCTCTGTATATATCTATCAAGGGCATTTAGTTTAAGGTGTCATTTAAGGCCAATGTGTCCTTATTGATTTTCTGTCTGGATGACATATTCATTGATGTCAGCAGAGTGTTAAAGCCCCCTATAATTATTGTATTACTGTTAATGTCTCCCTTTATGTCTGTTAATATTTGCTTTATGTGTTTAGATGCACCTATGTTGGGTTCACGACTATTGACAAGTATACCCTCTTGTTGTATTGATCTCTTTATCATTATTTAATGCCACTTTTTTTTTGTCCCTTGTTACAATCTTTGTTTTGAAGTCTATTTTTTTCTGATATAAGTATTGCTATTCCAGCTTTCCTTTTGTTTCTTTTGAATGAAACACATTTGTCCATCCTTTCACCCTCAGTCTGGGTGTTCTTTAGATCTGAAGTGAGTCTCTTGTAGGCAGCATTGTTTTTTGTTTTTGTTTTTGTTTTTGCCTATTTTGCCTTGCAATGTGCTTAATCAGAGAATTGATTTACATTTAAAGTAATTAGACACACACACACTTTTTGTCATTTTGTGAATGGTTTTCTATTTGTTTTGTTATTCTCTGTTCCTTCTTTTCTTATTCTCGTGATTTGGTGACTTTCTTTTGTGTTATGTTAGTATTCTTTTTTTTCATTTTTGTATATATATTATAGGCCTTTGACTTCTGGTAACCATAGGTTTATATATAATATCCTATATATAACAATCTATTTTAAGATCATGGCCATTTAAGTTCAAGTATGTTCTAAAAGCATTACATTTTTACTCCCTCCTCCCTACATTTTATGTTTCTGAAATCATATTTAACTTATTATCTTTTGTAGCCCTTGACTAATTATCGTACACCTACATGATATCACCACTTTTGTCTTTTAAATTTCATCAAGTAATGTGGATGGCTCATGCACTATTTTACTACATGTTAAATTTACCAGGGAGATTTTTTCTTTCATAATTTTCTTATTTCTAGTTTTTATGGCCTCTTGCTTTGCATGAAAAAAAGACACTTAACATTTCTTGTAAGGCTACTTTGTGTTCATTAACTCCTTTAGCTTTTGCCTGTTTGCAAAAATCCTTATCTTAACTTCCATTCTAAGTCATAACCTTGCAAAGTAGAATATACTTAGTGGAGGGTTTTTAGTTTTTTGTTTGTTTGTTTTGTTTTCTGAATTCAGTTTTTAAATATATCATTCCACCCTCTCTGATTTGTAAAATATCTACTGAAAAATCAATTCATAGTTGTGGGAGTTCCCGTCTATGTAACTAGTTGTTTCTCTCTTGCTGCTTCTAAGAATCTCTCTTTATCGTCAATTGTTGACACTTTGATTATAATGTATCCTAGTGTGAATCTATTTGGGTTTATCTTATTGGAACTTTCAGTGTTTCCTGGACTTGAATCTGTTTCCTTACTGGGTTAGTGAAATTTTTAGCCATTTTTTTCTTCAAATATTTTTTTAATCCCTTTTTCAATTTTTTTTTTCTTTTCTGGACCCCTATAATGCAAATGTTAGTACAGTAAATGTTGTCCCAGAGGACCCTTAAACTATTTTCATTTTTAAAGTTTTTTTTTCTCCTTTTTGCTGTTGTGATTGGGTGATTTCTGCTGTCCTATTTTCCAGATCACTGATTTGTTTTTCTACTATTGCCTTTCCTAGTGTATTTTTTATTTCATTTATTGCGTTATTCAGCTGTGATTGGTTCTTTTCTATTTTTTCTATCTCTTTGTTGAAATTCTCATGGTGTTCATCCATTATTCTCAAGTTCAGTGGGCATCTTTATGACCATTACTTTGAATTCTTTATCTTGTAGATAGCTTATCTCCATTTTAGTTCAGTCTTCTTCTGACGTTTTGTCTTATTCTTTTGTTTAGAACATACTTCTTCGTCTCATTTTACCTAACTCTCATTCTTTCTCTTTATGTATTAGGTTGATCAGTTATGTCTCTCAGTCTTGAAGGAGTGGCTTGATGAAGAAGTTGTCCTGTGAGGCCCAGTATTGCAAAATTCCTGGTCACCTGAGCATTGTGCTCCCCATGTGGGCTATGTTCAACCTTCTGTTGTAGCTGGCCCACAATTGAGGACTCACTGGCATGTGGGACAGATTGCCAGTGCAATGTCTGCAATTTCCAACTGTAACCATTATAGGAGCTCTAGTGTGTGGGTTTCACCTACTGGGACAGGGACTGCTTAGGGAGATTGTGTGTGCTGACTGAGGCCACCTACTAGGTATAGCAGACCAACTGGACACTTTGGGGCAGCTCTAGTGCCAACCAAGACCATGTGCCACATGTGGCAGTGCTGTGGGCTACTTGACAGAGGCACTGGGGCAGGTGATTTGCATGGGATGAGTCTGCAGAACACTGGGGTGGAGTTAATGGTGCTAGCACAGAGACGGAAAATGTCAGAAATGGCTCCCAACAGTGCCAGTCTACCTAGGTGGAAGGAAAAAAAAAAAAAAAGGTTCCTACCAGCACTCAGAGAACATTTCAACAGATCTCTATCTTTCTAATACAAGCTCTAGAATTAGTAAATGGATGTTCTTCGTGTGTAACCCAAGCACTTTTCAAATTTCTTTTTGTTCTGCAACTCAGAGTGAGTGAATTGTACTTTTAAGAGTAGAGTCTTGGTTTCCTACGGCCTGCTGGCTCTCCCAGACATATGTTCCACTTGTTTTCGAAGCCATATGTGTTGGGTCCCATGGACTAGATAGTCCAATGTGGGATTTGGACCCCTTCTTCCTCAGGGAAGACCTCTCTGGTTTTGATATCCCTCTTGTGGGTCACTATGCTGGAGGTATGGATCCTGACTAGACTGTGTTTCTGCCCGTCATACTCATCTCAATATGGCTTTTTCTTTATATCCTTAGTTGTGGAAGATCTATTCTACTAGTCCTCAACTAATTTTCAGAGAGAGTTGTTCCATGTGTAGTTGCAAATTTTGGTGTGTCCATGGGAGACCAAGGTCTTCCTACTCCACCTGTTTGATGCCCTCAGTAATTGAGTCTATAGGTCTTAAGGGCAAATAAAACCTTGAGTTCTGGGAGAACCCTCTGGAGGAAGCCAATTGGGACTTTCAACTTTTGAAACTAATAGAGCCTAATGTTCACAAATGAGAATCATTAAGTAACCAATTCTGGAAGGATGTTGGCCCTTTGAAATCTCTGTACTTCTTGTTGAACTTTAGCATAGGTCATTACGGAATATATTTAGTCTCTTAGACCTTCAAGAACAGAAACAAGAGTTAAATGAGTGATCTGAGTGTGATTGGCTCAAAGTTCCCTACACTTGATTTTCAGAGTGTAGTGGGGGGTCTGCTCTACCAGTGAACTCTCTCCAGGTGCCACATCAGAGACTACCTTGCATCCTTATTTATTCTGAAACACTAGCCCAAAGGAGAAGAAAAAAAATGTCATATTCGGACACTTTGGAGACTGACAACATTAATGATACACCATTACTAAGACCTAAACCCAAATGAGCTGAAAAGGAAAAAGAATTTTATTTAAAAGAGTTAAGAAGACAGAATTTAGAAATTAGGACAAAAAGAAAACATTTTTGGTGAAATAGAGTGATAGACTAAGTTACTTGGCAGGATGAGTCTCTAGTGCTTAAGAAACAAGATCTCTCAACTCATAAAAAATGAAGGTAATGAAATAAGTAAATGATATTTGCTGTTAAGAAAAAACTTGATCTAAAATATCAATTAAAAGATATTTTAGAGTGCTTAGTAAAATATATAAAGAGAGGATATCTGTTAGTTTTGCTGATATTCAACATTGCTCATACATCTGCCAGTTACCTTGAAGTCACCGTGGGCAGTGATGTGTGCAGGGTTCATCTGAATTTGGCTCCAAATTACAGATTGGTATAGGTTAGATGTAGATGTAGCTCTTTTTCCTTTCACCTGAATGCTAACTAGAACATGAACTTCAAATGGTGATTGAAGAACAAAAGTCCAAGTCCCATTGCACAAGCATGTTTCATGTTTTGTTTTAATCATGTCTGCATTCCATAGGTTGAAAGAAATCATATGGCTGAGCCAAAAGTCAAGAGATGGGAATTTTATACCATCTTTGACAGAGTAACTGCAGTCCCATAGAAAATGTTGTAGATACAGGGAGGGGTGAAATTTGAAGACAATAACTTAATCAACTACACATGAATATTAGGGAAAAGGCAAGAATTTTAGAGACTAGCTGGGATTCCAACATGCAAATAGAATTTATAAGTAGGATGACCATAACATTATGGAATTGGACACTTTTGAGAGTGAAAGAGGGCTGATTTTAATAAATTTGCTGAAACCACAGGTATAAACTAGGGCTGTGCATGGCAAATGGGGATGCATACTTATGTTAGTCATAAAAAGAAAAAAATTCAGAGGGAAAAGGAGCAACACTTGATAAAAGATACTAGAAGAAATTTGTCCTGATATAAAAAAATTTTTTTTAAAGATTTAAGCATGCAGATTAGAGGTTTCACTAAATTTAAGGAGTGTTTGTTGAGAAAAGAAATACAACACACACAATAACATATCTCTATTTTAAACTTACAGATAATTTCTTACAAGTCTCTGGGAATAGATGAGTTGCCTATAAATGAGAAAGAATTATACTAGACCTAGTGAAGCACATAAAACCCCTAACTAATGGAAGGATGTCTGGAGAAGGGGAGGGGAGAGGGAGGAACAGAGAGTAAGGGGGGCAGAAAATTTATTTTGGGAAATATCAGCCAAAAAAACAAAAAAAAACAAAAAACCTAATATGGGGAAGACAACAGACATCCAGATCCAGGAGGTACAGAGAGTTCCCATCAAAGTCAACGAAAGCAGGCCAATACCAAGACATATTGCAACTAAATTTGCAAAACATAGTGATAAAGGAAAAAAAGAGCAGCAAGATAAAAGAAGTTCTTAATTTACGAGGGAAAACCCATAAGGCTAGGTGGAAATTTCTCAACAGAAACTTGGCAAGTCAGAAGGGAGTGGAATGATTTATTCAAAGTGCAGAATGGGAAAAATCTAAAGCCAAGAATACTCTATCCAGCAGGGCTATCATTCAGAATAGAAGGAGAGATAAAGAGTTTCCCAGACAAAAACTAAAGGAGTTCATGACCACTAAACCAGCCCCGCAAGAAAAATTAAAGGGGATTCTTTGAGTGCAAAGGAGTGACCAAAAGTGACAAAGATAAGAAAGGATCAGAGATTCTCCAGAAACAATGACAAAAAAAGTAATAAAATGGCATTAATCAATAATTACCTTGAATGTAAATGGACTAAATGCTCCAATCAAAAGACATAGGATGTCAGAATGGAAAATAAAAAACAAGACCCATTTATATGCTGTCTACAACAGACTTTAGGTCATTTTAGACCTAAAGATACCGGCAGATTGAAAGTGGGGGGGTGGAGAAACATTATCAAGCAAATAGCTGTCAAAAGAAAGTCAGAGTAGCAATACTATATCAAACAATTTTTTGGTTTGTTTTTGTGTTGTTTTTATCCTGCTTTGGTATCAGGGTAGTACTGGCCTCATGGAATGAATTTGAATGTGTTCCCTCTATTACATTTTTTTGTAAGATTTTGATAAAGATTGTCCTTAATTATTATTTTTTAAAATGTTTCATAAAATTCACCAGTGAAATCATGTGGTCTTGAGCTTTTCTGTGCTGGGAGATTTTTGATTCCTAATTCAAATTTCATTCTTGTTTTTGGTCTAAGAAGATTTCCTATTTCTTGGATTCAAGATTCATGATTCAATTGTAACTTGTGTTTTTAGGAATTATCTGTTTTTTTACTTCTAAGCTATCTGATTCATTAGTATATAATTGTGTATAGTAATCTGTTATCACACTATGTATTCTGTAGTTATCTGTTGTATTGTATTCTGTTTTTCATTTTGGTTTTCAAGTCTTCTCTCTTTTTTCTTAATGTAGTTAAAGCATTTCCAATTTTATTTTTTTGGAAAAACTGGTCATTACTTTCCATGTTATGTTATTATTTATTCTGGTCTCTATTTTGTTATTTCTGATTTTTCTTTGCTATTTCATCCTCTACTAAATTTCAACTAAGTTTCTTCTTTTTCTACTTCCTTGTGGTATAATGTTGTTTATTTGAACTTTTTTTCTTAATGCATGCATTTATAGCATAAACTTCATTCTAACATCTGCTTTTACTGCACCCCATAGGCTTTAGAATGTTGTGTTTTCTTTTTCTTTTGTTTTGAGACATATTTTGATTTGCCTTTTGATTTTTTATTTGGCTCATTGCTTGTACAGTAGTGTGTTGTTTGATATTTACATATTCAATATTTAATATTTACATTTTAGATATTTCAGCTGTTTTATTGTTGATCTTTAGTTTCTTACCACTGTGGTTGGAAAATATACTTGGTATGATTTCAGGTCATAAATTTGCAATGTTTATTATATCTCTTTTTATGTGATTTAGCCAGGGGCTTCTTCTGGGTGTACTTGAAAAAAAATGTGTATTTTATTTTTCTTGGATGGAATGCTTTATATATCTCTTCTAGAACCATGTATCCTGAAGTATTCTTCAGTAAAAAATGTCCTTTTTGAAAAAAATAACCAAAGGTATTCATTTAAAATAAAGCATATCAGAGGGGAGGTAGGTGGGAGGATGGGTGAAATAGGTGAAAGGAATTAAGAATACACTTATCATAATGAGCACTGAGTAATGATGTAATATTGTTGAATCACTATATTGTATACCTGAAACTAATATATCACTGTATGTTAACTATACTGGAAATAAAATTCAAAAACTTAATAATAATAAAAAAAAGACAACCATGAAAAAAGTAAGTGGTTAGATAGGTCAAAATATACTACTGAGTTATATGATTTTAACAATAGCAGCACAAAGAGAAAAAATATCAAAAGATAAAGATTGAAATGAAAAAAATGAACAAGAAGATATGGGCTAAAATATACCTAGTAATAATGAGTTGGAAATATGTTTAAACAGAATAGAATTTCAGGCTGAAGCATCGAAAAAAACAGATAAGTACTGTGATGATTCAAAAATTCATAGATGATAAAAGACTTAAAAATTCTTATACAGCAAACAACAGAAAATATATAAAATAAAATCCGGTAAATGCAAGGAAAACTAAAAATTAAAATTATAGATTTCAATAATCTTTAAAGTTTCAGAGGTACAAATGACACAGAACTAAAATGCAATTAAGAGAATCAACTTAATAGGAATACATATGATCATAGGTATCTCATATATTTCTGTATATCAGTGGAAAATGTATAAAATAGTTCATGTATGGAAACTCATAAATTCATAAAATAGGTCTTTGCAAATTCTATAAAGTTGAACATTTTAGGTTCCATTTTTTAGTCATTATTCAAAACAGTAGAACTAAATAATTTGATGAGAAAAAGTTCTAACTACTTTTGGATTCAGAAACATAGTCCTAGAATACACTTGGAACTTCAAGAAAATCCAATGGGAAATTAAAAAGAACATATAGAGAGCAATCAATGTGAATACACTTTATATCAAGGGGCGCCTGGGTGTCTCAGTTGGTTAAGTGTCCGACTCTTAGTTTCGGCTCAGGTCATGATCTCAGGGTCATGAGTTCAAGCCCTGCATAGGGCTCTATGCTCAGCATGGAGTCTGCTTGATAGTCTCTCTCTAAGCCCCTCTCCCCACTCATTCATTCCCCCCCTCTAAAATAAAGTCTTAAAAAACCAACCACTTTATAGAAGTACCTGGGGAGGCTTAGTTGGTTAAGCATCTGCGTTTGGCTCAGGTCATGATCCAGGTCCTGGGATTGAGGCCTGAGCTGGGCACCCTACTCAGCAGGGAGTCTGCCTCTACCTCTGTCTCTCCCCCTCCACTCCTGCTCAGTCTCTCATTTTCTCTCTCTCACAAATAAATAAAATCTAAAAAAAAAACCTTTATATCAAAATCTATGGGATGACTCTTATGCACTAAGAAATATGGAGTCTTAAATATTACATTATTAAAAAAAAATGAAGGCCCAAATTGAAAAGTCATCCTAATATAAAATAGATGAATTTAATGAAGGGGAAATAAAAGTTAATAAAAAGAGTAGTCAATACACATACATTTAGAAGTCATATTTTTATAAGTCTAATAAAATTTATTAAAAGGGTAGGGGTGCCTGGGTGGCTCAGTTGGTTAAGTGTCTGCCTTCAGCTCAGGTCATGATCCCAGGATACTGGGTTTGAGCCCCACATCAAGTTGGGCTCCTGGCTGAGCAGGGAGCCTGCTTCTCTCTCTGCCTTTGCTGCTCCCCCTGCTTGTGCTCTCTTGTTCTCTCTCTCTCAAATGAATAAATAAAATCTTTAAAAAAATATTCAAAGGGTAGAAATATTCAAAGGGTAGAAAATATTCAAAGGGTAGAAAAGTAAAGTTTTATATGAATGGGAATTAAAAAAGGAAAATTAAGAAAATACAGGCAAAACAGATATATTGCAGGGTTAGTTACAGACCAGAAAAATAAATTTCACAGGAAAGTCAAATGAATTTTTTAAATTTCCCAGTGCATATAAAAGTTATGTTTACACTACACTGTAGTCTATTACCTATACAATAGCATTATGTTTAAAAATGTGCATACCTTAATTCTTAAAACACTTTACTGCCAAAAAATTCTAACCATCATCTGAGCTTTCAGCAAATCATAATCTTTTTGCTGGTGGAGGGTTGTGCCTCAAAGTAGATGGCTGCTAACTGCCTACATTGGTTGGCTGCTGAGGGCTGGGGTGGCTGTGGCAAATTCTTAAAATAAGACAATGATGAGGCTTCCCATATTGATTGACTCTTCCTTTCGTGAACACTTTCTCTGTAGCATTTGATTTTATTTGATAACATTTTAATATTGGAGGCAATCCTCTCAAAACCTGCTACTTTTTAAAATTAAATTTGTCATATTATAAATCCTTTGTTGCCATTTCAACAATCTTCATGGCATCTTCATGAGGAGTAGACTCTGTCTCAAGAAACTACTTTCTTTACTCATTCATAAGAAGGAACTCTGCATGTGTTCAAGCTTTATCACAAGATTGTAGCAATTTAGTCTCAGCTTTAGGTTCTCCTTCTAATTTTAGTTCTCCTACTATTACTACCACATCTGCAGTTATTTTCTCCTCTGAAGTCTCAAATCCCTCAAAGTTATCCATGAGGATTGGAATCAAATTCTCCAAACTCCTCTTAAGGTTGATACTTTCACCTCTTGCCATGAATCACAGATATTAATGGTGTTCAAAATGGTGAATCCTGTCAACCAGGAAATTAAAAATTAAAAAAAAAAGGAAACAAATGAAAATGAAAACATAACTGTTCAAAATCTTTGGGATGCCACAAAGGCAGTCCTAAGAAGGAAGTACATAGCAATACAAGCCTTTCTCAAAAAATGAGAAAAGTCTCAAATACACAAGCTAGACTTACACCAAAGGAGCTGGAGAAAGAACAGCAAATAAAGCCTAAACCAAGCAGGAGAAGAGAAATAATAAAGATTAGAGCAGAAATCAATGAACTAGAGACCAGAAGAACAGTAGAACAAACCTATGACACTGGAAGCTTGTTCTTTGAAAGAATTGATAAGATCAAAAACCCAAGCCAGACTTATCAAAAAGAAAAGAAAAAGAACCCAAATTAATAAAATCATAAATGAAAGAGGAGAGATTATGACGAATACCAAGAAAATATGAACAATTTTAAGAACATATTATGAGCAGCTATATGCCAACAAATTAGGCAATTTGGAAGAAATACATGCATTCCTGGAAACTTATAAACTACCAAAACTGAAACAGGAATAAATAGAAAACCTGAACAGACCAATAACCAGCAAGGAAATTGAAGTAGTGATCAAAAATCTCCCAACAAACAAGAGCCCAGGGCCAGACAGCTTCCCAGGGGAATTCTACCAAACATTTAAAGAAGAACTAATAATTATTCTTCTGAAGCTGTTTCAAAAAAATAGAAATGGAAGGAAAACTTCCAAATTATTTCTGGGAGTCCAGCATTACCTTGATCCCAACACCAGACAAAGACCCCACCAAAAGGGAGAATTACCAATATCCCTGATGAATATGGATACAAAAATTCTCACCAAAATACTAGCCAATAGGATTGAACAGTACATTAAAAGGATTATTCACCATGACCTAGTGGAATTTAGTCCTGGGCTCCAAGGGTGGTTCAACATTCACAAATCAATCAATGTGATACATCACATTAATAAAAGAAAGGACAAGAACCAAATGATCCTCTTAATTGATGCAGAAAAAGTATTTCACAAAATACAGCATCCTTTCTTGATTGAAACTTTTCACAGTGTAGGGATAGAAGGAACATACCTCAATATCATAAAAGCCATCTATGAAAAACCCACAGCGAATATCATTCTCAATGGGGAAAAACTGAGAGCTTTTCTCCTAAGGTCAGGAATACAACAGGGAAGCCCACTCTCACCATTGTTATTCAACATAGTACTAGAAATACTAGCCTCAGCAATCAGACAACAAAAAGAAATGAAAGGCATTCAAATTAGCAAAGAAAATGCCAAATGCTCACTCTTTGCAGATGACATGATACTTTATCTGGAAAACCCAAGACTCCACCCCAAAGTTGCTAGAACTCACACAGGAATTCAGCAACATGGCAGGATATAAAAATCAATGCACAGAAGTCAGTTGCATTTCTATACACTAACAATGAGACAGAAGAAAGAGAAATTAAGGAATTGATCCCATTTACAATTGTACCAAAAACCATAAGATACCTAGGAATAAACCTAGCCAAAGACATAAAGGATCTGTACTCTAAAAACTACAGAACACTTATGAAAGAAATTGAGGAAGACACAAAGATGGAGAAAATGTTCCATGCTCATGGATTGGAAGAATAAATACTGTTAAAATGTCTATCCTACCCAGAGCAATCTACACATTCAATGCAATCCCTATCAAAATATCATTGAAATTTTTCATAGAACTGGAACAAATAATACTAACATTTTTATGGAACTAGAAAAGACCCTGAATAGCCAGAGGAATGTTGAAAAGGAAAACCAAAACTGGTGGCATCACAATGCCAGACTTCAAGCTCTATTACAAAGCTGTAATCATCAAGACAGTATGGTACTGGCACAAAAACAGATACATAGATCAATGGAACAGAATAGAGAACCCGGAAATGGACTCTCAACTCTGTGGTTAACTAATCTTTGACAAAGCAGGAAAGAATATTGAATGGAAAATGACAGTCTCTTCATTAAAAGGTGCTGGGATAATTGGACAGCCACATGCAGAAGAATGAAACTGGACCATTTTCTTACACCATACACAAAGATAAACTCAAAATGGATGAAAGACCTCAATGTGAGACAGGAATCCATTAAAATCCTAGAGGAGAAAACAGGCAGCAACTTCTTTGAGGTCAGCCGTAGCAACTTCTTGCTAGACATGTCTCCAAAGGCAAGGGAAACAAAGGCAACAATGAACTATTGGGACTTCATCAAGATAAAAAACTTCTGTACAGCAAAGGAAACAGGCAACAAAACTAAAAGGCAACCTATAAAACAGGAGAAGATATTCACAAATGACATAGCAGATAAATGGCTAGTATCCAAGATATCAACTCAACACCCAAAAAACAAAAAACCCAGTCAAGAAATAGGCAGAAGACATGAGCAGACATTTCTTCAAAGAAGACATACAAATAGCCAACAGACTTGAAAAGATGTTCCACGTTACTTGGCATCAGGGAAATACAAATCAAAACTACAATGAGATACCACCTCACAGCAGTCAGAATTGCTAACCTTAACAAGTCAGGAAACAACAGATGTTGGTGAGGATGTGAGAAAATGGAACCCTCTTACACTGTTGTGTGGGAATGCAAGCCGGTGCAGCCACTTTGGAAAAAAATATGAAGGTACCTTAAAAAGTTAAAAATAGAACTATCCTACAACCCAGCAGTTGCACTACTAGGTACTTACCCATTGGATACAAAAATAGTGATTTGAAGGGGCACATGCACCCCAACATTTATAGCAGCAATGTCCATAATAACCAAACTGAGGAAAGAGCCAACGTGTCCATCGACAGATGAATGAATAAAGAAGAGTGGTATACACACACACACACACACACGCACACACACAGTATAATATTACTCAGCCATCAGAAAGGGTGAATACTCACCATTTACATCAATGTGGATGGAATTGTAGGATATTACGCTGAGCGAAATCAATCAGAGAAAGATAATTATATGGTTTCACGCATATGTGGAATATAAGAAACAGCACAGAGGATCATAAGGGAAGGGAGGGAAAACTGATGGGAAGTCATCAGAGAGGGAGAAAAACCATGAGAGACTCTTAACTATAGGAAACAAACTGAGGGTTACTGGACAGGAGGTGGGTGTGGGGATGGGGTAATTGGGTTATGGGCATTAAGGGGGGTACTCATGATGTGATGAGCACTGGGTGTTATATGCAACTGATAAATTTTTGAACACTGCATCTGAAAGTAATGGCATACTATATATTGGCCAATTGAATTAAATTTAAAAAATAAGAAAATAAAATGGTGAATCCTCTCTAGAAGTTTTTCAATTGACGTTGCCCAGACCCAGCAGATAAATCACTACCTATTGCATTTGTAGCCTCATAAAATATGATTCTTAAATATTGGAATGAGCCATGGGTTTCAGGATGGATGTTATATTAGCAGCAGGCTTGAAAACATTAATCCCATTGTCCATCTCCATCAGAGCTCTTGGGTGAGCAGGTGCACAGTGTCAATGAGCACGCATATTTTGAAAGCAATCTTTTTTCCTGAGCAGTAGCTCTCAACAATGGGCTTAAAAATTTCAGTAAAGCATGATGTAAAAGCAGATGTGCTGTCATCCAGGTTTTGTTGTTCCATTTATAGAGGCAGAGTAGATTTAGCATAATTCTTAAGAGCCCCGGGATTTTTCAGAATAGTAAAAATGCATTGGCTTCAATTCAGTCACTAGGTGTGTTGGCTCCTAAAAAAAGAGGTGGCCTGTCCTTTGAAGATTTGAGGACAGGCATTGACTTCTTTCTAGGTGTGAAAGTCCTAGATGGCATCTTCTTCCAATAAAAGGATGTGTTGTTCACATGGAAAATCTATTGCTTTGTGTAGCCACCTTCATTAATTATCTTAGCTAGATCTTCTGGATAACTTTCTGCAATTTCTATATCAGCACTTACTACTTCACCTTGTACTTAATTGCTATGGAGATGGCTTCTTCCCCTAAATCTCACGGATCAACCTCTGCTAGCTTCAAACTTCTTATCTACAGCTTCCTCGCCTCTCTCAGTTTTTATGGAATTGAAAGGAGTTCGGGCCTCCCTCTGGATTAGGATTTGATTTAAGGTAATGTTGTGGCTGGTTTGATCTTCTATCCAGACCACTCAAGCTTCTCCATTTCAGCAATAAGACTCTTGCTTTCTTACCATTTGTGTCACTGGACTAGCATTTTTAATTTCCTTCAAGTACCTTTGCTTTGCATTTAAAACTTGGTGAACTGTTTGGTACAAGAGGCCTAGTTTTTAGATAGTCTCAGTTTTTGACATACATTTCTTACTAAATTTAATCTAGCTTTCAACTTAAAATGAGATGTGTCATTCTTCCCTTTACTTGAATACTTAGAGACCATTGTAGGGTTATTCTGTGGCCTAATTTCAATATCTTTGTGTCTTAGGAAATAGGCCTGAGGTGAGGGAGAGATGGGGGCATGGGCATTAATGGAGCCGTCAGAACCTATACAACATTTAAGCCATTTTATAGGGTCATGATTCATGGTGCCCCAAAACAGGTACAATATTAGTAACATCAAAGATCACTGATCACAGATAACCATCACAAGTATAGTTACAATGAGAATTTTGAAATATTGATAGAATTATCAAAATGTAACACAGAACACAAAGTGAGAAAATGCTATTGGAGAAAAATGGTGCCGATTGACTTGTTTAATGCAGGATTGCCACCACCTTCAATTTGCGGAGAAAAGATGGAATATCTGCAAAGCACAAAGAAGTGAAATGCAATAAAATGAAGCATTCCTGTATGTAAAAGAAATTGAAGGCATTAAATATGATCTCATATTAAACTTTATAGGACACATTTGGAAAAACTCAAGGAAAGGGGATGATTTCTAACAAATACAAATTACCAAAATTAATCCAAGAGATAGTTTAAAAATGAATTGCAATAGAAGAGAATATGTATTTAAAAGCTACAGTATTGAAAAAAGGGAAATAGACTAAGTTTCAGCTAACCATCAGATAACTTGGTTCCAATTTTATTTAAATTTTCCAAAGTGTAAAGAGAGGCAAAGAATTCTCCAGTTTATTTTACAAAACCAGCTTGATTTACATTTCCAACCTCAGAAGGAAATAAGAGAGGGAGAAAGAGAGAGAGAGAAATTACTTATGAATGCAAAAACAAATATCTTAAAATAGTAACAAACAGAAGTAATGCATACAAATATAAAGTATAATTACTAAGAAGAGCTTATTCCATTAATCAAAGCATAGTTCAGCATAAGAAATTTATCACATATTTTTCTTCACATATTCAAAAATGTGGAAAAAAGTTAAAAATTCCACTGGCATATTCCAATAAAGCATTTGGTAATATGAAAATTTATTCTCAATGAACAGTATGGGCACAATGGAAATAGAAGAAAAAAAGAAATAAAACTATATGCCAACATAATTGCACAAACATTATCCTATAGGATAAAATTCTAAGCTTACTTAAAATAAGGAAGTCAATAGGAGTCCAACTCTTACCATATTATACAACATTTTCTTGAGATTCAAGCAAATACGGGAACGTGAAATATTTTAATAATATAAATTTTAGAAAAAAATTAAGTATGTTTCCTTTTGATGGTATAATTTATACCCACAGCCCCCATCTTCCCTTCCAAACTCTTAAAATAAATTAGATAACTTGATAAAGTGACTTGATATTAAAACAATGATTAAAAATTTGGTTGTCTTTCTTATTGAAGTATAATTGACATACAATACCCGGTTAGTTTCAGGTATACAATAATTCAATAGTTTTATATAACATGAAATGATCCACAATAAGACTAGTTATCTGTCACCATACAAAGTTATTACAATATTATTGACTATATTCCCTGCATTGTGTATTACATCCCATGACTTATTTATTTTTTAATGGAAGTATGTACCTCCTAATCCCTTTCACTTATTTTTTCTGTCCCCTAATCCTTCCCACCCTCTAGTAGCCTCTAGAAATAGTTTGTTTTCTATATCTATGAATCTGTTTCTATTTTGTTTTGTTCATTTGTTTTTTAGATAGCACATATAGGTGAAATCATATGGTATTGGTCTTTGTTTTTGACATATTTCACCTAGTATAATACACTCTAGGTCCATTTTGTTGATCCAAATGGCAAGATTTTATTTTTTTTTGGCAGAATAATATTTCATTTTATATATATACTTCATCTTCTTTACCCATTCATCTATTGATGGATGCTTAGATTGTTTCCATATCTTGGCTATTGTAAATAATGCTGTGATGAACATAGGTGTCTATGTATCTCTGAATTGATGCTTTATTTTCTTCATATAAATACCCAGAAGTGGAATTGTTAGACTGTATGACTACTTATTTTTTCACTTTTTTTTGAGAGACCTCCATAGCGTTTTCCATAGCGACTTCATCAATTTACATGACCACCAAAAGTACACAAATGTCCCCTTTTCTCCACATCCTTTCCAACACTTACTAACTTACTTACTTACTTACTTACTTACTTATTTATTTATTTATTTATTTATTATAATAGCCAACTGATAAGTATGAGGTGATATTTTATTATGGTTTTGATTTGCATTTCCCTGATTAGTCACGTGAAGAATCTTTTCATGGTCCCTCTGGACATCTGTATGCTTTCTTTGGAAAAATGTCTGTTCTAGTCCTCTGCCCATTTTTAAATTGGGTGGTTTGGTTTTTGATATAAAGTTATATAAGTTCTTTATATATTTTAGATATTAATATCTTATTGACTGTATCACTTGAAAATACCTTCTAGTTAGTAGGTGCCTTTTCAGTATGTTGATGGTTTCCTTTGTTGTGCAAAAACTTTTTGTTTGATATTATCCAATTTGTTTTGTTTTGGTTTTGTTTTGGTTTTAGGTATTGTTGCCTTTGCCTGAGGAGGCTTTGCTAAGGTTCATGTCAAAGAGCTTACTATTTATGTTTCCTTCTAGGAATTTTGTACTTTTTAGTCTTACATGCAAATCTTTAATCCATTTTAAATTAATTTTGTATGTGATGTGAAATGGTTCAATTTCATTCTTTTACATACAGTTGCCCAGTTTTCCTAACACAATTTTTTTAAAGATGTATTTATTTATCTGAGAGAGAGAGAGTGAGCGAGCATGTGGGGGGAGTGGCAGGGGGAGAGAATCTCAAGCAGACTTCCCGCTGAGCAAAGAGCCAGATTTGGGGCTCAATCTCACAACCCATGAGATCATGACCTGAGCTGAAACCAAGAGTCAGATACTTAACAGACTGAGCCACCCAGGTGGCCTATCCCAACACCATTTATTAAGAAGACTATATTTTTCCCACTGTATATTCTTGCCACATTTGTCCTACATTAATGGACCATATATGTGTGGGTTTGTTTCTGGGCAGTCTAGTCTATTTATCTTTGTGGGGTTTTTCCATGCCAGCACTGTACTCTTTTGGTTACTACAGCTCTGTAATATAATCAGAAATCAAGGAACATATCTCCAGCTTAGAAAACAAGCTTGTTTTGGCTATTTGGTCTTTTTCTGATTACATACAAATTTTAGGATCATTCTAGTTCTGTGGAAAATGCCATTGGGATTTGATGGGGATGACATTGAATCTGTATATTGCTTTGGGTAATATGGTTTTAACAATATTATTTATTCTAATCCATAAGCATGAAATATCTTTCAATTTGTGTCAATTTCTTTCATCAGTGTCATAGTTTTCAGAGTATGGGTATTTCACCTACTTGGTTAAATTTATTCCTAGATATTTTACTTTATTGATGCAATTATAAATTGAACTGTTTTCTTAATTTCTTTTTCTGATAGCCTATATTAGTGTATAGAAACCCAACCAATTTCTATATATTGATTTCATATCCTGTGACCTTTCTAAATTCAGGTATTAGTTCTAATAGTTTTTTGATGGAATGTTTAGGATTTTCTATATTTTATCATGTCAACTGAAAATAGTGACCATTTTATTTTTTTTTTTTCTTTCTGATTTGGAAGACTTTTATTTCTTTTTCTTGCCTAATTTTCTGTGGCTAAGGTTTCTAATACCATGTTGAATAGAAGTGGTGAGAGTGAGCATCCTCTTCTTGTTCCTCATCTTAGAAAAAAAGTGTTCAGATTTTCACCATTGAATATGTTAGCTATGGTTGCGTGACCTTTATTATATTGAGGTAGGTTTCCTCTATATCAATTTTGTTGAGTTTTCATCTAAATGTTGAATTTTATCAAACACCTTTTCTGCATCCATTGAGATGATTATATGATTTGAATCTTTCATTTTGGTAATGTGGTGTATCACTTTGATTGATTTGTGGATGGTGAAACATCCATGCATCACTGGAATAAATCCCACTTGATCATGGCATATTATCCTTTTAATGTATTGTTGAATGCAATTTGCTAATTTTTGTTAAGGATTTTACATTTATATTCATCAGGGTAACTGACCTTCAGTTTTCTTTATTGTGCTGTCTTTGTCTAGTTTAGGTCTCAGGTAATGCTGATCTTACAACTTAGTTTGGAAATAATCTGCCCTCTTCGATTTTTTGGAATAATTTGAGAAGGATAGGTAGTAACTCTTTTAAATGTTTGGTAGAATTCACCTGTGAAGCCATCTGGTCATGAGTTTCTCTTATTGGAGGATTTTTTTAAATTAATAATTGGAATTTATTATTTGTAAGCAGTCTATTCAGATTTTCTAATTTTTGTGGGTATGTGTGATTAAGTCTTGGAAGGTTGTGCATTTCAAGAAACGTATCCATTACTTCAAGGTTTTTCTATTTGTTGGGGTGTAATTATTTGTAGTAATCTCTTATGATCATTTGCATTGCTATGATATCAGTTGTATCTTCTTTTTTATTTCTGATTTTGAGTTCTCTGTTTTTCTTGGTGAATCTGGCTAGAGGTTTATCATTTTTTTTAGCCTCTATTTTACTTATTTCCAATGATTTGGGATTTTGTTTCTCCTCCTCCTCCTCCTTCCTCTTTCCTCCTCCTCTTCTTTTTCAAGATCCTTTAGGTGTAAAGTTAGGTTGTTTATTTGAGATTTTTCTTGTTTGTTTCTTTGCTTGTTTGTTTTTTGGAGGTGGGCCTGTTACACTATGAACTTCCATTTTAGAACAGCTTTTGCTGCACGTAAAAGATTTTGGAGCATTGTGTTTTCATTTTCATTTATCTCAAGGTATTCATTGATTCCTCTTCATTTTTCATTGACTCATTTGCTATTTAGTTTTCACTTGTTTTTTTTCCAGTTTTCTTCTCATAATTAATTTCTAGTTTCATACCACTATGCTCAGAAAATATTCTTCATATTATTTGTTTTCTTGAATATTGACACATGTTTTGTGGTCTAACATGTAATCTATCCTGGAGAATATTCAAAGTTCACTTGAGAAGAATACATATCCTGCTGGTTTTGGATGGAATTTTTTGTATGTATCTATTAAGGCCTTTTGGTCTAATGTATTGTTTAAGGACAATATCTCCTTATTGATTTTCTCTCTGGATGTTCTATCCATTGATGTAAGTGGAGTATTAAATTCTCTTACTATTATTGTGTTTCTATCAACTTTCCCCTATATGTCTGTTAATATTTGCTTTAAATGTTTAGGTGTTCCTATGTTGGGAACATAAAGATGTATAAATGTTATATCTTTTTTTTTTTGATTGACCTTTTATCATTATGCAGTATTCCCCTTTTTTGTCTTTTCTTTTTTGTCAGAGTCTTTGTTTTAAAGTCTTTTTTTTTTTTTTTGTCAGCATTGTTACCTCATCCTTTGGCTTACAATCCTCTACTTTCAGTCTGTGTGTCTTTAAATTTGAAGTTGTAGTTGTAATATAGATGTGCCTTTCTTTTTCTTCTTCTCCTTTTCCTTCCCTCCTCCCTCCTCCTCCTCCTCCTCCTTCTTCTTCTTCTGTCCATTCTGCTACTTTATGTCTTTTTATGGGAGCATATAGTACATTTACATTTAAAGTAATTATTGATAGGTATGTACTTACTGCAATCTTGTTAATTGCTTTCTGGTTATTTCTTTCTTCCTCTCTTTCATCTTCCCTTATGGTTTGATGGTTTTCTTTGTGTTATATTTAGGTTCCTTTCTCTTTAGTGTTTCTCTATTGTAGTTTTTTGTTTGTTGTTATCATCAGGATCATATATATCAACCTATAAATGTAGCAGTCTATTTTTAGTTGATGGTCACAAGTTCGAACACAACTAAAAGCACATTTAAAAGCACATTTGTACTCCCATTTTAGGTTTTTGATGTCCTATTTTAAATCTATTTTGTGTATCCCTTAAGTATTCATTGTTATTATAGTTGATTTTTACTTTTTTTGTCTATTAACCCTTAAACTAGGTGTTTGAGTCACTGACCCACTCTCTTTACTGTATATTTGTCTTTACCAGTGCCACTTTTTCTTTGGTATCTTTTCTTATTTCTAGTTATGGACTTTTCTGCTTAAAAAATACCCTGCAATCTTTCTTGTAAACGTTCTTTAGTGGTGATAAACTCCTTTAGTTTTTGCATATATGGGGCAATCTTAATTTGTCTTTCAATACTGAATGATAATCTTGACAGAACAAGTATTCTTGGTTGTAAGTTTTTCCCATTCAGCATTTTGAATATGTTTTGCCATCCCTTCTGGCCTGCAAAGTTTGTGCTGAAAAATCAGCTGAAAGTCTTATGGGGTTTCCCTTATTTATGACTATTTGTTTTTATCTTGTTGCCTTTAAGAGTCTCTCTTTAATTTTTTCCATTTTAATTATAATATGTCTTGGTGTGGACCTCCTTGGGTTCATCTTTTTTGGAACTCTCTGTGCTTTCTGGATCTAGATATCTCTTTTTTTACCAAGGTTAGGGAATTTTTCAGCCATTATTTCTTCAAATAAGTTTTACGCCTTTTCTCTCTCTCTTCTTCTGGGACCCCTATAATGTCAATGTTAGTATGCTCAATGTTGTCTCAGAGGTCCAATAACCTACCTTTACTTTATGATTCCCTTTTCTTTTTTCTGTTTCTATTGGGTGATTTCCTCTACCCCATCCACAGATTGTTGATTTGTCCTTCAGCATTATCTAATCTGCTGTTGATTCATTTTAGTGTATTTTTAAAATTTCAATTATTGTGTTCTTCAGCTTGAATTTTTTTCTGATATTTCTGTTTGTTGAAGCCTCATTGTATTTATTCATTCTTCTACCAAATTTGGTGAGCATCTTTATGACCATGACTTTTAACTCTTTATCAGGTAAATTATTTATCTTAATTTTATTAGGTCCCCCCCGGGGGTTGTATATTGTTCTTTCATTTGGAACATATTTCTGTTTCTCAATTTGTTTGGCTTTCTGTGTTTGTTTTTATGAATTAGGCAAAACTACTATTCTCAGTCTTGAAGGCTAGCCCTGGGTAGGAGCATCTCCTGTGTAGATTGCATGAACCTGATGGCTTTGAGGCTGGAGGGGTCCTGGAGTGTACTGCTTCATGGCTACTTTGTCAAGGCAGCTGGATCTGAAGTAGACACAGGCCATGGGGTTCTGGGACATGCCACACTGGAGCAACCCTGGTCAGGTTGCTGGAGCTGGTGTGGTTGCCAGTCTGGTAGGACTGCTGGAGCTGGAATAAGAACTGACCAAGTGGTACCAGGGAGCTCTGTGCTGGGACCATCCTACTGGGATTGTTGCAGGCTGGGTGGGGATTCTTGGGATATACTGTTTCAGAGATACCTTGGCAGGACAGCTGGTATTGCATCAGGAACTGGAAGGAGTTACACCACACTGGGACTGCCCTGGTGGGATAGCTAGAGCTGGAGGGAGCATGAGCCAGTGGGTCCCAGGGCATGTCATGTCATGTTCAGGTTCAGTGGTTCTTGGAGTTCACTGTGCTAGAGCCAACTCAGGTGAAACCTGGGCTAGGGGCCTAGGTCCCATCGAGGTGGCCCTAGCAGGCTGGATAGAGTGCCTGGACCATACTCCCATACACACTATCTAGTTGGAGGGGATACCTCAAAAATTGTGCCCACTAGCATCTCCAAATCCAGAGAGAGTGCCAGCAGTTTCTCTCATTTCTCAGACACTCTGGGATAAATAAATATTTTTTTCTCTACTTATAGACTAGTTCCTCTTTAAATAGTTGTTTTTTGAGGGGTGGGCAAGTTTGTGCTTGGGCCTCTCAGCTTCATCCCTCTCTCCTATAATTTGCTTCACTGGGAGCAGTGTTCCTATCACAGTGAATCTACATCTCCTACCCTTCTCTACATGGTCCCTCTATCATTTGTTATGCTGAAGCTTTCAAATAGCACTTAGCTCTTTGTCAGTAGATATTGTTCTTACATTTGGTTGCATCTGTGAAAGGAGATAAGTTTAAGTCATCCTATACTACCACCTTGGACTGCTTTCCCAACAGTAGGTTGTCTTGAATTTAGCAGTAAGATCCAGAAAAAGAAATAGAAAAATTAATCTATTTCAAATAACAACAAATTCAAAAAAAAATCAAACTGAAATACTTAGCCATAAATTTAACAAGAAAGAGAACATATATGAAAAATGAAAAATGTAAGGGCACATTACTGAGACAAAACAGGATCTGCACAAAAGAAATATCCCATTTTCTTGGATAGAAAATAATAATGTCATAAAATATAAATTATCTTCAATATATACATTTAATACAATTAATCTAATCTCTAATGCTTTCTAAATCTACCTATTGAAAACTTTAGACATTCTTCATAAATTAGGAATGTAAACTAGAAAGTGTCATGATTACACCCTAAAATAGAAAATTGCATTTCTTTTCTATTTATTGAGTACCTACAAAGTTACACAAACATTCACATTTCTTGAACTTCTGCTGAGACCTTGAAATTTTTGGTGATTTGGGGGGAGATTATTAATGTACTACAACAGACGTTATTTGCTTTAGCATAAGAAGGGAAGGAAAATGACTTGAATTTTCACATTACTGAAAATATTGTTACTTACCATTCAGTCTCTTTTATAAACTAATAAAACATAGATGTGATTTTCTAAGCTGTTTTATAAAAGAAATACATGAAATTTTAATCTAATATTTTAATTTTTATACTTAAAGCAATGATTTAAATGAGGAAGCCAAAGCCATAATATGAGGTAAAAGAATCTGCAGTAGATTCCTGCAAGCCATCTGTCTATATTTAGAAAAGCATAATTCCTAAATCTTGCATATGGTTCAATTAATGCGTTGGTAATTTTTGGCAGAAATACAGATAGCTTATTTAATAAGAGGCAACATTTGACCCCCAAAATGTCTCAAACTACTTAAATGACAAATTAATTTGTAAAGATAGAGTATTTAATAATTAGAATTGTTAGAATTACACAATTTACAATTAAAATTCATGATTAAATTATACATTTCACAATTAGAATTAAAAGTTCCTGAGGCAGGTAGCACACCTTATACATTTTAGTATATGCTATATTTCTAATCACGTCATAAATTTTGTCAGAATGTTTATTGATATACATCTATCTCACATACACACCTCCTACAAAAATTTCATTCAATTGAGTTTTATACCTGTTCCCTGAAAGAAAAAGTAATTATTGTTATCTGAATAGCTATAAGCTCTTCCATATTTTCTTGCCCCTGTGCATTCAAGAGAGGTGAAATGGCTATTTTTGGCCAATGTGTTTTTAGCAGAAGGTATTCATCACTGAAGTATGCAGCAGAAGTATAGGATAACAAGTGTGCTATACCCTTTTCTTCACTTAGTGCAAAAAAAAAAAAAAAAGAGACCACAGGGTCATATAAAATTATCAGGTGGGAGAGGCTCCATCAGCCTGTCTGTGAATGACCATGTGCGCAGGGAGACTTCCTTTCACCTTGATTAACATTAGCTATATGCCATGAACTACAAATATGTTTTTTGTGTTAAATGACTAAAATTCTGTGGTTATTTTGCAACTGCATTTTAACATAGGTTTCTTAACAAATACTCTTCAAGTCTTCATGTTCAGACAAAATAGAACAAATGATCTTGCCATAAAAATAATGTTGATATAAACACATTTGTTCTCTTTGTTCCACTGACACTTTATGGTACATTCTTTTATTTCTGGCATCAAATAATTACAGCTTGTTTTATAGTTTTCTTTTGTTAGGAATGTGCTATCTTCTTGAAAGGAATTTCATTTATTCATCAAGTATTTATTGAGTAATTAGTTGAAGTTTTTATGGGAATGACACGAGCTGAATTAAAAACACTATTTGCCCTTAAGGAGTTGACTATATAGTAGCACACACACACAAAAATGCATATGGAAGCTATGACACAAGTTTGAATTTGATTAACTCCATAACAGAGCCTCAGGTAAAGAGTTCAATCACTGGCGTCATTTTACAAGTGTCATACAGCTACAAAGTTAATAAGGATACCCATTATATATAAATTTCAAGCATTTTTTTTACCATAGTCCACTAAGACCCATATATTACCTTCCCTGCTTCTTCTAGACAGTTCCATTTAATTATTCACCTGTCAGACATCCAATGATGGAGGAAGATGGAAGAGGTATTTCTTATGACAGAACCAGTCTTCAGCAAGTGCATACAGAAGACTTGCACATAGAATAGATACTTTTATTTGAATGACTTTCCTTGGGGTAAAAACTATGGACCTGGGTAATGTTCAAACGTAAGTGCCTTAGGTCATCGAAGACAATGAAGGGTTGCTTTTTCTCCCCAAACATCCAACAAATTTTAATAGAACTATCAAAAGAAAATATAAAGAATTCTAAACAAAGAGAGTGAATAGATTTACAGACTTACATGATCTCTCCTTGTCTCTCTCCCTTTCTCTTTCTAATTTTGTAGATATGCAGCCTATATTTCAGAGAATAGACACTCATATTTTGCTTAAACATGGTAGAAAATTGCTGTGATTTCATTTACATGGTGAAGTCAAATGTTACCCCAGATTTAATGTCATTATTTCTGGGAGACTCCCATAGCTTATTATTTCTCAGAAACTGATAAAAAAAATTAACTTTCTCCCCAAACTAAATATCATAGTTCTGAAAGGGATATGCAATTGACCAGTGGTAAGAGTGGTCATTCTTTGAATGACCCAATTATGCTCTGTAGAATGACCTGGAAATTGGAGTCAAATGAAAATCCATATTGGAACAGTCTAGCCTCTACTACTAAGGGAGATAACCAAATGTAAGGCAGGGAGATGGAAGAAAAGAGGCTTAGAAAACCAGTTATCAAATTCATAGGGCCTGAGATATTATGCTTCACAGATTTTAAACAGAATCGATACAGAAATAATTCTCACTAAACAAAGTAAGTATGTTTCCAAAGGGTGTTTGATATGTCATAACTGAATTTGAGAGATGCTCATCTCATTCCACTCTCTTATTTCTATACTCTTGTTAACAAATAGTTGACTCCATTAAACACTGTGTAAGAAACAGAGAAGACACAAGACATGACCTGTCTGTCCACTGGAAAAGGGGAAGCACACAAGGCAAAAACAAGTGAAGCTACATTCTAAGGCCAGTTGTCTAAGAAAAAAGACTAATATTGCAATGAACATAGCTTTTTATGATCTAAATGATTATAGGAGCTCAAAGATTAGGTAGAAATGATTGAAGTAGAGATTATAGAAATATGAAACAGATGAAAAGGAGCTAGCAGGAAAAAAATGAACAAAAAAAAAAATGACAAAGGAAGGGATTAAGATGGTGGAGTAGGAAGATCCTGAGCTCAGCTCCCATGAACACAACAGAATCTACAACTGCATATAAAGCAGCTATCTCTAAACAAACTGAGGACTAGCAGAATCGGTATTACCCGATGAAGGATATAAGGAAAAGCCACGTCAAGATAGGAGGATACACATGGTCTAGTTAGGATTCAAACCTCATGGCAATGATTCACAAACAGGCAGAATATCACCACTGAAGAGGCTCTACCTGAGGAACATGTGGTGTGAGTCCCATATTGGTCATCCTGGTCCTGGGGACTTACACTGGAAAGATGAGCCCCCATAACATTTAGCTTTGAAAACCTGTGAAGCTTATGCCAGAAGAGTTAAAAGACAGGATGAACTGCATCTTTTCTCTTAAAAGGCACATGCATAAACTCACTCCAAGTTCCAGCACAAGGGCAGTGAAAAAGATCTGTTGACTAATTTTAGGGTATGTGAAGGAGGGACGGGATTCTTTTTTTTTTATTATTATTATTATGTTAGTCACCATACTGTACATCCCTGGTTTCTGATGTAAAGTTCAATGATTCATTAGTTGCGTATAACACCCAGTGTACCATGCAATACATGCAGGAGGGACAGGATTCTGTTGGAACATTCTACAGGGATGGAAATGCTGATAGGCACCATTTTATTTTAACTTATTTTCTACAGAATTGCACTGGCACTAGCAGACACCATTTCTGGCACACCCCATCTACTGCAGTAGAAACACTCACCGAGCTCTGATGTTCCCTTGTGAATTTCCCATTCCCAATCTACCTGGCCTGGCCTAGAGCCCATCCCACATACCCATATGCTCCAACGCACCCAGTGGGAAGCTTTGGCCAACACCAGTGCCCCCACTAAGGGTTGGATAAAATATTCTTGGCTCCAGGTTTTTTTTTTTTTTTTTTCTTTCAGCACTTTAAATATATTATGCCAATCTCTTCTGGCTTGCAAAGTATCTGCTAAAAAAATCAGCTGATAGCCTTATGGGGTTTCTCTTATATGTAACTATTTTATTTTCTCCTGCTGCTTTTTAAGTTCTCTCTTAACACTACTGTTTGCCATTTTAATTACTATGTATATTGATATGGACCTTCTTGGGTTGATTTTGTTGGGGTCACTATGACTCCTGGATCTGGATTTCTATTTTCTTTCCTAGATTTTAGTTTTCAGCTATAATTACTTCAAATAAATTTTCTGCCCCTTTTTTTCTCTATTCTTCTTCTGGGATTTCTATAATGCAAATTTTATTATGCTTGATAATGTCACTGAGTTCCCTAAGTCTATTTTCATTTTGCATAATTTTTTCTCTCTCACCTGCTCAGCTTGATTACTTTCCATTACTCTATTGTCCAGGTCACCGTTCTGTTCTTCTGCTTCCTCCAGTCTGCTATTTATTCCATCTAATGTATTTTAAATTTCAGTTATTGAGTTCTTCATCACTGATTGGTTCCTTTCTTTATCTCTTTGTTAAGGGTTTCACTGATGTCTTCCACTCTTTTCTCAAGTGAATATCTTCATGATTATTACTTTAAAATTTCTATCAGGCATATTACTTATCTCCAGTTCACTTAGGTCTCTTTCTGCGAGTTTGTCCTGTTCTTTCATTTGGGACATATTCCTCTATCTCCTCATTTTCTCTAACTCTTTGTGTCTGTTTATGTGTATTGGGAAAGCCAACTATGTCTCCTGCTCTTGAAAGTAGTAGCCTTATAAATAAGAGGTCCTGTAGTGCCCTGAAGTGCAATGACTCCTATTCACCAGAACCTGGCATTTCAGGGGCATTTTCTATGTGTGTTGTATGCACCCTGATGTTGAAGCTATGACACTTTTGCCTTTAGTCTACTCATCTCCAGTGGTTCTCTTTTCCTCTCATAAATAGTGTTCGGTCCCTGTATTATTATTGGGTCAGTCTGGGGGCCACCTTGGGCTTGAATTGTGTCAGACCAGGTGTTTTTGAGATGCACTAGCACCAAACTGCAGGGAATTTTTCCTGTGTGTCCTCTGAGATCCTTTCATTGGTGGGTGGGGCCTGCAGTCAGACTAGTGGTCTGCCCTCACCTTATAGCTGGTGTCACATTCTGATAGGTGTGTGTGGTTACCTTTCCCTACCTCTGGGACTGCAATCTCTTTGGAGTGGTGCTTGTACACTGCCAGGCTTGTGATACTACTTGGGATGTGTTTTGGCTGAGAGTGTATTGGAGGTAGGGGATCCACAGCATGGGCAGAGGCAGGACATGCAGTATTTGCCATTGTTGCTTGTCATCTGGGGGAGGGGATCTGCAGTACCAGGACAGACACAGACAGACCTGGCTGGAGGGGATGGGTGGCAGTGTTAGCAAGTTAGGTGGTGTCAGTGCGGCACTAATTCCACAGGTGGCTTTGTTTATGCTAGGGGGCAGGGGAGGGAAATGGTGCATCCCACTTCCATTTTTCTTGCAGGAGTCCCCCAGTGACCTCTGTCCCTGAGAAGAGCAAAGAACTCTCCCTCCAGTTTGCTCCAGTCATTTCTCAAACTGGTGTTTATATACTACGTCTCTTCAGGCTATTTATTGTGTTGTCTCTTTAAGGTCAGGGACTCAGTTTCCTCTTATCCTCCTAACTCTCCCAGAGCCAAGCCCACTGATTTCTAAAATTCTAGGTTTTAACTCCTGCTAGTTGTAAGAACTCATGAAATTTGGCCCCTCTGGTTTTCAAAGCCAAATGTTATAGGGATTTATCTTCCTTGTGTGGTCACTCCAGTGTGGTAGTCCATTTCTCTCCTTTCTACATGCTTGTGGCTTCCTCCCTCTTGTGGAGAGCCCCATAAGTTCTTTTAGCTCACCACTGCATCTCTGCCCCTCTTAACCTTTTTGATGTGGCTTCTTTTTCTACATTTAGTTGTGGAGATTGTTCTGCCAGTCTGTAGGTCATTTTGTAGGTTATTGACATTGATGTGAGTGTTATCTTGTTGTATTTGTGGCTAAAGGTGAGCTTAGGGTCCTATTACTCTTCCATCTTCCCAGCAGTCCTTCAAGACAGAATCTTAAAAGCAGCAAAAACCTCGAATACTCACATACAAGAGAACTACCATAAGACTATCAGTTGATTTTCAGCAGAAACCTTACAGACCAGAAGAGAATAGTATGATATATTCAAAATCCTCAGGGTAAAAAAACAAAACAAAACAAAACAAAACAAAAAAAACCCTTACAACCAAGAAAACAAAGAATACTTTACCTAGCAAGAATATGAAGGACAGGTAAGCAGTTTCCCAGATAAGCAAAAACTAAAAGAGTTTAGTTTCCTAAAACTGTGTAACTCCATCAGTTAGGAGTCCAACTCTTGGGTTTAGTTCAAGTTATCATCTCAGGGTCATGTGATTGAGCCCTGTGTTGGGAAGCCTGCTTGGGATTCTCTGCCTCTCCCTCAGCTTCTCCCTCCACTGGTGTTCAATCTTTGTCTCTCAAATAAATAAATAAAATCTTAAAAAAAAAGAAGAAGAAAAGGTAGGGGCACCTGGGTGGCTCAGTTGGTTAAATGTCTGATTCTTGGTTTTGGGTCAGGTCATGATTTCAGGGTTGTGGGATTGAGCCCCATGTTGGGCTCCATGCTCAACAGAGAGTCTCCTTGAGATTCTCTCTCTCCCCCTCCACCTCCACCCCCTTCACCCAGTTGTGTTCATGTGCTCTCACAAATAAATAAATAAAATCTTTGAAAAAAATTTTTCAAAAAGCTACAGGAGTTTAACAAAATTAAATGGCCTTATGAGAAATGTTAAAGGGACTTCTTTAAATGGAAAAGGAAATTCCAAACCTAGATATATCAACATACATAACAAACCCACAGCTACCTCATATTCAACAGTGAAAAACTGAAAGCTCTTCTTCTAATATAGGAAAAAGAAAAAGATGCCCACTCACCACTTTTATACAATATAGGATTGGAAGTTCTAGCCATAGCAATCTGATTTAGAAAAGGAATAAAAAAAAATCCAAATTTGAAAAGTAGGAGTGAAACTGTCCCTATGTGCAGTTGAATTCATACTACATACAGAAAACCCTAAAAACTCCACCAAAATCTCTTAGAACTAATAAATGAATTTAATAAGTTTGCAAAATTAAAAAAATACATAAGTATCTGTTGAATTTTTATATAATAATAATGAACTATCTGAATGAGAAATTATGGAAACAATCTAATTTATAATTGCACTAAGAAGAATAAAATACTGGGAATAAGTTTAACCAAGGAGGTGAAAGACCTGTATAGGACACTGATGAAAGAGAGTGAAGATATAAATAAATAGAAAGATATATCGTCTTAAGAACTGAAAGAATTCATACTGTGAAAATATCCACACCACCCAAAACAATTTACAGATTTAATGCAATCTCTATCAAAACTTCATTGGCATTTTTCGCAGAACAAAAACAATCAATCCTAAAATTTGTATGTAATCACAAAGACCTGGAAGAGCCAAAGCAATCTTAAGAGAGAACAAAGCTGAAGGCATCACACTCCCTGATTCCACACCATACTACAAAGCTATATAATCAAAACAGTACAGTAGTAGCATAAAAACAGACACAACAATCAATCTAACAGGACAAAGAGTCCAGAAGTAAACCCACACTTATGCAATCAGTTAATCTTTGATCACTGAGGCAAGAATACATAATTGGTAAAAGATAATCTCATCAATATATGATATTGAGAAAACTGGAAAATTACAGGCAAAAAAATGAAATTGGAACACTTTCTAACACCATATACAAAATAAATTTAAAATGGATTAAATACTTAAGATTGGAAACCTTAAAAGAACTCCATAGAACTCCTAAAAGAAAACAGGAAGTAACACTGGACACTGACTTTAGCAATATTTTTCACATCTATCTTTTCAGGCAAGTACAACAAAAGCAAACATAAAGAAATGGGACTACATTGAACTAAAAAGCTTTTGCCAGCAAAGACAAACATAAACAAAACAAAAAGGTACCTACTAAATGAGAAAAGATATTTACAAATGATATAAGTGATAAGGGTTTAACATCTAAAATATGTAATGAACTCATAAAATTCAATATAAAAGAAATCCAATTTTAAAATGGGCAGAGGAGCTGAATAGATATTTCTCCAAAAAAGACATATAGATGGTCAAAAGACACAGGAAAAGATGTGTCACTAATCAGGGAAATGCAAATCAAAACTGCAGTAAAATAAGCACCTCATACCTGTCAAAATGGCTATTATCAAAAAAGAAAAAAAATGCATTATGGCAAGGATATGGAGAAAATGGAATCCTTGTGCACTGTTAGTTGGAATGCAAAAAGTTGCAGTCGCTATGCAAAACAGTGGAAGTTCCTCAAAATATTAAAAATAGAACTCTCCAGGAATTCCACTTCTCAGTATTTATACACAGAGAACAACAACTAATCTGAAAAGACATATGTACCATGAATGTATAAAAAATATGGCATATATATACAATAAAATATTACTCATCCATAAACAAGAATTATATCTTGCCATTTGGGACAGCATGGATGGACCTTAATCTAAGTGAAATAAGTCAGACAGAAAAAGGCAATTACACATTATTTCACTCATATGTGGACTCTAAAAAAAACACAAATGAATCAGCAAAACAGAAACAGACACATAGATACAGGGAACAATTTGCTAGAGGAGAGGAGAGTGAGAAAATGGGTCACACAGGGAATGGAGATTAAAAGGTACAAACTACCAGTTGTAAAATAAATAGACCGTGGGGATGCAATGTACAGCATAGGGAATACCGTTAATATTATAAAACCTTTGTATGGTTACAGAAGGTAGTTTGACTTATGGTTATCACTTTGTAATGTACATAAATGTTGAATCACTATGTGTACACCTGAAATTACTAACATTGTGTGTCAGCTACATTTCAACAAAAATATGAAATACAAATAAAAATAGAAATAAACACCATATTCGAAGCATAAGGTGTAAAAACAAATGCAACTCAAAAATCTCGCAAGGATGTGGTTATTTCATAATAGCTAATAAAAAAATTGAAAAAGAGGGCACTTGTGATGAGTATTGGGTGTTACAACTAAGTTATGAATTACTAAATTCTACTTCTGAAACTAATATTACACTATATGTTGACTAGAGTGTAAAAACTTGAAACGTAAAATAAATAAAATACACACACACACACACACACACACACACACACACACACACACAAATACACATGAATACAGAGGACTACATACTGTGAACAGCAGAGCTGAAAGATGAAAAAAAAAACCCAGAAATCATGTCAGATGGTCATTGAACCACTGCACCAGCCTCACAATATCCTATTTCTGGACTTCCTATTATCTGAAATCAATAAATATTTGCTCCTTAAACTATAACAGCTAATACAATTTGGTACCAATAGATATTTGTTGGCTAATCAGAGGGCCACATGTTCAGTGCCAAAAGTCTTGACTTATATTTTATAATCGATAGAAAGGCACGGAAGTATTTTAAACTGAGGATCAATATCTTCCATTCATGTGTTAGAAAGGTCACTCCTGCTGTACCAAATGCCAATAGTAACGATTTACACTGTAGAAATCACAGACATAACATATCATTCTATATTTAAGAAAACATACAGTTTTCAAAATAAATGCAAGCAAAATTAGAATATTGCCAGATATCCTAGCTATTGACCAAATTCTAAGAATTTCAACAGATTCAGTAAATATGCGTTCAGAATACATGTACTTAAGATTTATGCTACTCCTGAATAAGTTATACTTGAAGGGAATAATTCTATCTGCCATTCCAAAGCTATGACAACTTTTCCATCTTCTCCCCTCATAAGTGAATATGAGGGGAATGAGTTAAACAGGGATACAGACATAAAATATCTTTTGATTGGTGTCTTCTTGAGAGGCTAAAATGAAGTGATAAGGAATCTTTATAAATGTTATCTCAAACATTAGTTCTTACTTTTTGGAGATAGACCAGTACTGCTTTGGTATTATACACATAAAAATAAGCAAACAGTAACAAAAGTCATTAAACCAGCTATCAAGCAAATCTAGATGTCAGTACTGTGCATCACTGTATGGTCAGTAAGATATGGGCTTAGGACTCACAGAGCTGCACATATGACTCCTACTCTACCATACACTAGATAAATAACAAGGAAAAGTTTTTTTTTTTTTAATACACCTAAAAATGGATCTCTCTCATCTTAAATGGGAATTATGATACATACATACATATGGGGACATTATGAGAATTAAATGAGATGATATTTGTAAAGTGGGTAGCTCAGTACCTCACACATAGTAATCATTCAATAGTAGTTGCCACTAATAGTATGATTATTACCATTATCATTACAGTGCTCATCCCTATTATTGCCTTCCATTATGAGAGAAAACAACTAATTTAAATGGAAATGGCTTTTTTAATATAGATTTTCTTTACTGTGTGCTTTACATCTTGTCCATTCTTAATTATCCATGAGAGAATTTGGTTGCAATGATCTATTTTAGTCTGGTTTTAATTCTGGGAAAACTTATTTCATTAATTTCTGGGCTCTCTGCCTCCCTGCACCACTTACTTATATTTAGGAAATGCAAACTAATTTTTATATTGAGTTTAAAGTATGGAGAAACATGTGATGCATTTTAAAGCCATCATCACTTGCATTTTGAGTGACTCACTTTAAAAATTTTTTTTCTCATATTTATAATCAAGATAATGCTATATTAAAAGGATATGTATTTTACAGGTTTGTTTTTGAACACTAATGGATTATAAGTGATGAAGTTTTACTAGACAGCTATTTAATTTACTAGAACCACTGAATTCTAAAATGTGGTTTAGACTTCTACTTTTAGGCAATACCTAAAATTCACGAAAAACAATGTTTTCTCTACAATGTGTGTGTGTACATTTACCATGTTTGTGCATATTTTAAAGTAGGCTCCACGCTCAGTGTGGAGCCCAATGAGGGGCTTGAACTGATGACCCTGACATCAAGACCTGAGCTGAAATCAAGAGCTGGATGCTTAAATGACTGAGCCACCCAAGTGTCCCTACAATGTAAATTTTTATTTTAACATGACAAAATCAACTTTGAGAAATACAGTTGACCCTATATTTCCATGGGCTTGAACTGTACAGGTGCACTGAGAGTCTTTTTTTTTTATTCCAATAAATATAGTACAGTTCTGTAAATGTATTTGTCTTCCTTATGATTTTCCTAATATGTTCTTTGGTCTAGCTTACTTTATGATAGGACTATAGTATATGACATAGATAAATAGATGATAGATAAAATGTGTGTGTGTGTGTGTGTGTGTGTATGTGTGTGTGTGTGTGTGTTAATTAACTGTTTGTTATTGGTAAGTCTTCCAGCCAACGGTAGTCTTTTAGTAGTTAAGTTTTGGGGTAGTCAAAATTTACCCACAGATTTTCAACTGTGCAGGAAGTAGTGCCCCTAACCACTGCCTTGTTCAAAAGTCTACTGTATATTCTGCTGAAAATACAAAGTATACCTGCTAATTTTTAAAAATCTTTTTTGAAAGTACTTGCAATATTTAACCAAAAATGCTGTTTTTTAAGACATTTTTAAGTAGGCTTTTACTTGACATTGAAAACTCTAACAAAATATGCATATTATTATACAAGTGAGAGAAGGTTGAGAAGGTCTATTCTAGGAATATGTTTGTACAAATAGGAGCTTTCTGGACAATGGAGACTACATGCTAATCATATTTAAGAAAAGTTTCATATGTATATTTTGGACACTACCAAAATAAACCTTGACAACATATGTTGTTTTTGTTGTTGCTTTGTGTTGTGGAGGTCAAAAATAAATTGAGTGGGAATGACAAGTTTCTCCCTTAGAAATAGGACAGTATATTTGGGTGTTTCATGTTGTGACATAACTAAGCTTGTTTCTCTCTAATTTGTTTTAAAAAGTGGCATACACCACCATGGAGAATTCTAAGTTAGAATTGTAGATGAGAAGGAGATAAGAAAATTAAGATCTTTATGACAATTAGTAGAAAGAAGCTAGAGATAGAATTTCTGAAGACACAATAATTTTTCAATCTCTTGAGATAATTAATTGCACTCGTTCTGAAATGCCATATAATTTTTATCTTGTCTGCCAACTTAGATTGACAGAGGGCCCCAAGGTAAAATATTGCAAGGTTACATTAAAACTTCATAAGAGGGGGGCACCTGGGAGGCTCAATCAGTCAAGCATCTGCCTTTGGCTCAGGACATGATCCCAGCATCCTGTGATTGAGCCCCACATTGGGCTCCCTGCTCAGGGTGGAGCTGCCTTCTTCCTCTCCCTCTGCCACTCCCCCTTGTGCTCTCTCTCTCCTCTCTGTCAAATAAATAAATAAAATCTTAAAAAAAAAAAGACTTCATAAGAGGGACACCTGGGTGGCTCAGTTGGTTAAGCATCTTACTCTTGATTTTGGCTCAGGTCATGATCTCAGGGTTGTGAGATCAAGCCCTGTGTTGGGCTCCATGCGTAGCATGGAGTTTGCTTGAGATTCTCTCTCTCTCCCTCTGCCCATCCCCCTGCTTGTGCTCACTTGCTCTCTCTCTCTAATAAATAAAATAAAATAAAAAATAAAATAATAAAATAAAAAGACTTCGTAAGAAAATATACCTGGACCACATAGAGATGGGAATAGTTACTTCATATGGTTACCAAATTTGCCACTCTGTCTTGAAGCCATGCCTCCCATGGAACAGTTATGGCATTAAATTTAGTAATGTAAAGATATTACAAAGTTGTATCAGTATTTGTAAAGATGGTTATGATGACCATAAATTGATAGTAATCATGAATTATGCTCACATTTTAAAATATAGATAGTTCTATAAGAGGATTTTGTATTTGTGGCAAGTTGGAACATGCTGACATGTTCACCCCACAGTAGGAGTATTTTCATGTTTTAAGCAACTAGCTTGAAATGAAATGCAAATTATTTCCTTGTTTCATTGCAATTTGCAGATATTGTGGGTTTTTTTAGAAAATGAAGGTTAGTGGTAACTCTGTGTCAAGAGAGTTTATTGGGACTATTTTTTTTTTATTTTAATGATTTTTTATTATATTATGTTAGTCACCATACAGTACATCCCCGGTTTCTGATGTAAGGCTCGATGATTCATTAGTTGTGTATAACACCCAGTGCACCATGCAATACGTGCCCTCCTTACTACCCATCACCACCCTGTCCCATTCCCCTACCCCCCTCCCCTCTGAAGTCCTCAGTTTGTTTCTCATAGTCCATAGTCTCTCATGTTTCATTCCCCCTTCTGATTACCCCCCCTTTCTTTATCCCTTTCTTCCCCTACCGATCATCCTAGTTCTTATGTTCCATAGATGAGAGAAATCATATGATAGTTGTCTTTCTCTGCTTGACTTATTTCACTTAGCATTATCTCCTCCAGTGCCGTCCATGTTGCAGCAAATGTTGAGAACTCGTTCTTTCTGATAGCTGAGTAATATTCCATTGTATATATGGACCACAACTTCTTAATCCAGTCATCTGTTGAAGGGCATCTCGGCTCCTTCCACGATTTAGCTATTGTGGACATTGGGACTATTTTTACAATGGCATTTGCTTACTTCATGTCTCTATCACATTTTGGTGATTCTTGCAATATTTTAAACTTTTTCATTCTTTTATTTGTTATGGTAATCTGTAAATATTAATATTTAAAATTATTGTTATACAGTGCCACAAACTGTGACCATATAGGATGACAAACTTAATTGATAAATATTATGTGTGTTCTGACCGTCTCACTGACCAGCCGTTCTTCCATCTCTCTCCATCTCCTTGGGCCTCTCTGTTCCCTGAGACACAATAATATCGAAATTAGGTCAATTTATAACCCTGTAATGGCCTCTAAGTGTTCAAGTGAAAGGAAGAGTCACATATTTCTCCCTTTAAATTAAAGGCTAGAAACGGTTAAGCTTAGTGCGGGAGGCATGTTGAAAGCCAAGATAGGCTGAAAGGTAAACATCTTGTGCCAAACAGTTCACCCAGTTGTGAATGCAAAGAAAAAGTTCTTGAAGGAAATTAAAAGTGCTACTCCAGTGGACACACAAATGATAAGAAAGCAAAAACAGTCTTATTGCTGATATGAAGAAAGTTTGAGTGGTCTGGATAGAAGATTAAATCAGACACAACATTCTCTCAAGCCAAAGCTCAATCCAGAGCAAGGCCCTAATTCCCTTCAGTTCTGAGAGCTGACAGGTGAGGAGGCTGCAGAAAAGTCTGAAGCTAGCAGAGGTTGGTTCATGAGGTTTAAAGAAAGAAACCATCTCTACACCATAAATGGGCCAGGTGAAGCAGGGAGTGTTGATGTAGAAGCTGCAGCAAGTTATCCAGAAGATTTGGCTAAGACAATTCATGGAAGAGGGCTACACTAAACAACAGATGTTCAGTGCAGACAAACCAGTTTTATAGGAAGAAAATGACATTTAGGACTTTCATAGCCAGAGAGGAAAATCAATGCTTGACTTCAACAAAGGACAGGATGACTCTTGTTAGGAGCTAATGCAGCTGGTGATTTGAAGTTGAACCCAATGCTCTTTTACCATTTCTAAAGTCCAGGGCCCTTAAAAATTATGTTAAATCTTTGTTGCTTGTGTTCTATAAATGGAACAATAAAACCTATATGACAACACATCTATTTATAACATGGTTTACTAAATATTTTAAGGCCACTGTTGATACCTAGAGCTCAGGAAAAAAAATGCTTTCAAAATATGACTGGTTATTGATAATATATCTGGTCACCCAAGAGTTCTAATGAAGATGTACATGGGATTAATGTCGTTTTCATGCCAGCTAATACGACAACCATTTTGCCCATGGATTAAGAAGTCATTTCAACTTTCAAATCTTATTTAAGAAATAGATCTCTTAAAGCTATAGCTGCCATAAATAGTGATTCCTCTCAAGGATCTGGGCAAAGTCAATTGAAAACCTCCTGGAAAGGATTCACCATTTTAGATGCCATTAAGAACATTCAAGTTTTATAGGAAGAGGTCAAAATACAAACATTAAAAGGAGTTTGGAAAAAGTTGATTCCAAACCTCATGGATGATGTTGAGGGAATCAAGCCTTCAGTGGAGGAAGTAACTGTAATTGTGGTGGGAACCACAGAGAGCTAGAATTAGAAGAGGAATCTGAAGATCTGATTGACTTTCAATGTCATGATAAACAGATGAGGAGTTGCTTCTTATGGATGAACAGAGAAACTGATTTCTTGAGATAGAATCTATTTCTGGTGAAGTTGCTCTGAAGATTGCTAAAATGACAGCAAAGTACTTATAATATTACATATATTTAATCGATAAAGCAGTGGCAGGGTTTGAGAGGACTGACTGCAATTTTTAAATCAGTTCTAGAGCAGGTAAAACACTATCGAACAGCATCCCTTGCTACAGAAATAGCATTCATGAAAGGAAAAGTCAATTGATGTGGAAAACTTCAGGGTTGCCTTGTTTTCAGAAGTCACTATAGGCACCCCAACCTTCAGCAAATATCAGCCTGATCAGTCAGCAGGAATCGACATCAAGGCAAGACCCTCTATCAGCAAAAAAAGTTATGGCTTACTGAAAGCCTAGCTGATTGTTAGCACTTTTTGAGGTATAAAGCATTTATTTTATTTATTTATTTATTTATATTTTTTTATTTGACAGAGAGAGTGCACACAAGCAGAGAGAGTGGCAGTCAGAGGGAGAGGGAGAAGTTGGCTCCCCGCTTAGCAAAGAACCCGATGCGGGGCTTGATCCCAGGACCCGAAGGCAAACTCTTAACTGACCGAGCCACTCAGGCACCTCAATAAAGTATTTTTTAATTAAGGTATGTGCATTGCTTTTGTTTACACATAATGCTACTGTATGCTTAACAGACTACAGAATAGTGTAAACATAACTTTTATTTGCATTAGAAAACCAAAACATTTATTTGACTCACTTTATTTTGATATTTGTTTTATTGCAGTGGTCTAGAACTGAACCCACAGTATCTCCAAGGTATGCCTCCATAGAGAGATTATTTTTGTTTTGTTTTAATGTGCTTCTGGTCTCACTTTTATTCCTAGCATGTAAGTTCCATGATGGCTGAGGTTTTTGCTTGTCTCCTTACATTGAGATAAACATGCAGTAGGATAGTGCTTAACACAGAATAATTATCTAATAAATATTTATGCACAGCAAAACTGAACATGCTAATGTGTAGCTCTTTGGTTAGCAAACAGTTCTGCTGACCCAGGAGCCCTACAAGTATCACATTTAAAGGAGCAAAGTGGTGAGGAGAGGATATTCCACTCAATGCTAGGAAGTGCTGTAAATACAAGGAATATGGAGCTCACTCTGTTGCTATGTTTCTGACAGTTTTTCAGACACATTCTTTGAATCTGCATCTAGCAACAGGAACTTTCATATTTTAGAAAAATCACAACAGTGTATGCCATAGTTTAAAGCAAAGGCATAATGGTGTTGACCAGCTCTCCCTCTCTTGACCAACCTAAGATGCCCAACTAGCACTTAAAGTGGCGATACAACCAAACTTTGAATTAGTAAGGGTTCTCCAGAAAAATAGAATCTGTGTACTGTGTATATATAAAGAGATTTATGATAAGGAATCGGATTACATAATTTTGAAGGCTGGTAAATCACAAATATGCAGTGTGGGCTGACAGGCTTGAGAACCAGGAGAGCTAATTGTGCAGATGTAGTCTGAAGGCAGTCTGCTGAATTCTCCTTTGCTCTGGAAGGCATATCTTTTAGTTCCACTCAGGGCTTCTCAACTGATTGGGTGGAACGTACCCACATAACGGAGGGCAATCTGGTTTATACAAAATTTGCTAATTTAAATCTCAATCTCATCCAAAAACACTCTCCAAGTGGACACGAAAATTAACCTTCACAATGTTCAAGAAATATTTCTGTACTGATGAACTTGTAAATATAAAAACGCTACATATTTGACATTTTCCGCTTCAATGCATTGAACCTCTATCAAAAAGCCCACACTGTTTTTTTGTACCGCTTTTTCAACTGTTTTTATTCCTTGCATTAAATTCACAAATGTGAATTTATGCTTGTGATTGGTAATATTTTAAAATTGAATAGTTTAGGAATACATTTTTGTTATAAAAAACATTTTTTTCTTTTAATAAGTAACATCAATGGCACAGTATTAGAATAAAACGCAGAAGACTTTAAAATTCTGTTACCAGTAGGAGAGTCTGTGTTGTGCAAATGAAGTTCTCAGTCTTTGGATTCCCCAAGAGAAGATTTATATGGGGATCCATGCTTGAATAAAGGCAGCCAGAAGGAAAGTAGCAAGCACAAAGCAGTTTATTAAAGTGAAAGTATACTTTCAAGGTGGGAGAGCAGGTAGGTTCAGAGAGGTGGAACCCTCCCATAGGTTGCTTTGGAATTGGATGTTACTGGGTCTCTCTGGGCTGAGAGGAGCTGCGAAATGCAGTGGGGCGGTCTCTATCGGAGGCTGCTTCCAGTCGTTTGGGAAACTCCTCCCACAGGTTGAGAGGAAGAGCTTCTCAACCCACAAGATTTGTACTGGAATCATCGTGACAGCCTTTCTCCATTGGGCAATGCAAAGGCATTATAATGAGTCTTGGAGTTATCCTGGGACTGAGGTGGAAGAGAGTTCATGCTCTCCGTTGTGGCTCTGGCTCTGTCAACTCCAAGGTCTTGGAAGCCACAAGGTCAGGATGTTGAGCTCCCCTCCCCTTGCTACCCCTGGCTTATAATGTGTAGCTTATTTACCACCATCCTTGCCTCCTCCTCCTCTTATCATACCCCTTCAAGGACTTGGGACTCTGCCTCTGGGCGTTCCTTCCACTGCTCACGTCTAGCTTCTACCTAACAATTACATCGTCAAAATATATAATTAGTCCATCTTAGAATCTCTTTAAATAAACATTTTTTTAAAAAAATCAAAGTCTTTTCCACTTAAAAACAATTGTTAGCAATTCAGAAGATTAAGAGACATTAAGCATCTTTAATAGTTTTCACAACAGGATCCTTATAACCTTACTTATGACATATTTCCAAATAAATTTGGAAGGTTTTTTCAAAACGTCACAGGCTTCATATCTGATTATATTGAAATTTTAATTAGGAGAAGCTATTCATGGAAACACTGACATTTTTGTAGTATAAGAAAAATGAAGGGCATTTTGAGAGGTTTCCTCTGTTAATATATTCACAGATATTTGAAGTAAGAATTTGATTTCCTCAAAAACAGTCATAACAATTTGAGCTATAGGAAATAAGTCATGTTTATTCACAAAATGCTCTAAGTATGTTCTAAAAAATTATATAATCTTCCTTTTCAAGTGTTAATATTGAATTAAGGTTAAAATATACAAGCCATTCAATTTGATTATATTTGAAATATCTGGCATTATATAAATTATAGAAATTCAAGTGTAATACATTTGATCACGCACACACACACACGCACACACACGCACACACACAGTGTAGAAGTTGAGCTGCAGTATCCAGTACAACACAGACAGAAAAGAGAAAATTTAGATTAGAACCCCAAGAAAATGAATTGATGGTACTCAGAAAAGCTTATAAGAATCTAAGGAAGGTTGCTGTTCGTGAAGAAAAAAAAAATCACAGCATGAGCTATAAATTTGGAAAGATAGGTTTCTGAGGAAAGTAACAGATGCTGTTTCTTTAGAATTATTTTAAAATGGGATACACATTAAAAAAAAAGTGTTAAAGTTGTAGCACTACTAAAACAAAGAATATTATAAACCTCAAAGGTCTGCCACTGCTGTCAATCTATTTCCCAAAGGCACAAAAGATTCTTTTAATTTTTCCTACAATATTTTCTTATGATGTGACCAATTGTTGAGATTCCCCCAAAATTATACATCAATACATAATACGTGAAATGACAGTGCTTGCTGTCAAATGCCTACTAGAACCTAAGAAAATAATGCCTTCTTGATCATCTTTTCTTAGATGAGATCAAAGACCATTAAGGACCTCACAAGATCTGTTCTAGGTAAAGAAAGTCAAGGGTAGAGTAAGTCAGCAGCAAAAACAGGACAAAAATACATATATTTTCACAACCAGGACCATAGTCTAACTACAAGCATGCATAAGCATACCCTCTAAATTGAAGGTAGTGCTTCATGTTCCCCTTCCTTCCTCCCTTCCTTCTCTGCTCTCATTTTCTCTCTCTCATTCTCATTCTAGCCTTTTGTTAGTTTCATACTCAAAACCTTCATCAGCTTGCCATCATTATTGTGGTAAATTAAAAATGCCTTAGATATCCTCTTTTTAAGCATTATGTTCTTTATGAATTAGTAATAATAAAACCTCTCAATATATAGTTTTATATATACTGTATGGACATGTATTTATATTTCATCTTATAAATACCATGGTATATTCAGAAAACATTATATTGTTTTGTCATTTAAAATTAGGAATGCCTCCTGATAGATAATCTGAACTCCACCTGATTTAATTGTAATCATCTTAAATGTATTCTATCAACTTGACATTTGCCAGATTTTCTAATTCCTTCATAAACTGTAAGTATGTTGAAATGCTTTTAATAATAATAACAGTAATAATAATAGTCTTAACTCTTTTATTTTGTGCCATAGCAAATTAATATTTTTTAATTACAGTATAGTTAACAGTGTTGTATTAGCTTCAGGTGTATAATAAAGTGATTCAGTAATTCTGTGCATTACTCAGAGCTCATCATAAGTATATTCCTAACTCCATTTAACTATTAAACCAATCTCCCCAACCAACTCCCCTGTTAACCAAGGGTTTGTTCTCTATAGTTGAGTCTGTTTTTTTTATTTGTTTCCATAATTTGGCTATTGTAAATAATATTGTGATAAATTTAGGGTGCATATAGCTTTTGTTTTCATGTTCTTTGGTAAATACCCAATAGTGGAATTACTGGATCATATGGGAATTATGTTTTAAATTTTTTGAAGAACCTCCATAATGTTTTTCACAGTTTGCATTTCTGGTGATGGTGCCTGAGTGTTCCTTTTTCTCTACAACCTCACAATGCTTGTTGTTTCTTGTGTTTTCTATTTTGGCCACTCTGACAGGTGAGATTATAGTTCATTGTGGTTTTAATTTGCATTTCCCTGATGAGGAGTGATGTTGAGCATCTTTTCATGCGTATGTTGGCCATCTGTATGTCTTCAGAGAAATATCTGATGTCTTCTGCCCATTTTTTAAATTAAATTATTTGCCTTGTTTTTCTTTTGGTGCTGAGCTGTATAAGTTCTTTATGTATTTTAGATGATACAAACACCTTATCAGAGATGTCATTTGCAAATTTCTTCTTACCTTCTATAGGTTGTCTTTTAGTTTTGTCGATTGATTTCTTTGCTGTGCAAAAGCTTTTTATTTTGATGTAGACCCAATAGTTTATTTTGCATTTGCTTCCCTTGCCTCAGGAGACATATCTAGAAAAATATAATGGCTGATGTCAGAGAAATTACTGCCTGTGCTCTCTTTTAGGATTTTTATGGTTTTAGGTACCATATTGAGGTCCTTAATCTGTTTTGAGTTTGTGTACTATGTAAGAAGGTGGTCCAGTTTCCCCAACATCATTTGTTGAAGGGACTGGGTTTTTTTTTTTTTTTTTTTCCCATTGCATATTCTTGCCTCCTTTGTGGATAGTTAGTTGGCCATATAATCATGGGTTCATTCCTGGACTCTCTGTTCTGTTCTATTGATCCATGTATCTATTTTCATGACAGTATCATATTGTACTTACTTCTAGAGCTTTGTAGTATACCTTTATATCTGGGATTATAATACCTCAAGTTTTGTTCTTTTTCAAGATTTCTTTGACTTTCCAGGGTTTTTTTTTTTCTTTCTTGCGTACCGGCTTTAAGATTATTTGTTTTAGTTCTGTGAAAAATGCGATTGATATTTTGATAGACATTCCATTTAATCTGTAGAATGCTTTGGAAAGTATGGACATTTTAACAATATTTGCACTTCCAATCCATGAATATGAAATATCTTTCCATTTGTTGTGTCATCTTCAATTTCTTTCATTAATGTTTTATAGTTTTCAGAGTACAGGTCTTTTATCTCCTTGGTTAAGTTTATTCCTGGGTATTTTATTATTTTTGGTGCAACTGGAAATCGGACTGTTTCTTAATTTCTCTTTCTGCTTCTTCATTATTAGTGTATAGAAATGCAACAGATTTCTGTATATTGATTTTATATTCTGTGACTTAACTGAATTCATTTATCAGTTCTATAGTTTTTTTTTTTTTTTGGAATCGTTAGTTTTCTATATATAGTATCATGTCATCTACACATAGTGAAAGTTTACTTCTTTATCAATTTGGATGCCTTTTATTTTTGTTCTCTGATTGCTGTGCCTGTGTCTTCCAGTACTATGTTGAATAAAAATGGTGAGAGTGGACATTTTGTCTTGTTCCTGATTTTCTGGGAAAACCTCTGTTTTTGCCCATGGAGTGTGATATTAGTTGTGGGTTTTTCATTGGAGGCCATTATTATGTTGAGGTTTGTTCCCTCTAAACCTAATTTGTTGAGGGTTTTTAACATAGATGGATGTTGTACTTTGTCAAATGTTTTTTCTGTATCTGTTAAAATGATCAGATGGTTTTTATCTTTTCTCTCATTGATGGCATCTATCATATTGATAGATTTGAGAATACTGAACCACACTTGCATCCCAGGAATAAATTCTACTTGGTTGTGGTGAATACTTTTGTTAAAAAATGTATTATTGGATATACTTTGCTAATATCTTGTTGAAGATTCTGTATCTCTGTTCATTAGAGATATTGGCTTGTAGTTCCCTTTTTTTTTATATTGTCTTTATCTGGTTTTGCTATCAAGGTGATGTGGTGGTGTCCTCATAGAACAAATTTGGAAGCCTTCCTTCTTCTATTTTTTGGAATAGTTTGGGAAAAATAAGCATTAACTCTTCTTTAAATGTTTGGTGGAATTCGCCTGTAAAGCCAACTGGCCCTGGACTTTTGTTTGTTGGGAATTTTTTATTGCAAATTTAATTTCATTGCTGGTAATTGGTCTGTTCACATGTTATAGTTCTTCCTGCTTTGGTTTTGGGAGGTTATATGTTTCTATGAATTTATCCATTTCTTTTTGGTTGTCCAATTTGTTGGCATACAATTTTTCTTGATATTCTCTTATGATCCTTTGTATTTCTGTGGTGTTGTTTGTTATTTCTATTTCATTTCTGATTTTATTTGCATCTTTTCTCTCTCTCTCTCTCTTCTTTTATGAACCTGGCTAAAGGTTTATCAATTTTTTTGATCTTTTCAAAGAAAAAGCTCCTGGTTTTGTTGATCTGTTCAATAGTATTTTTTTAGTTTCTATTTCATGTATTTCTGTTCTAATCTTTTTCCTTCTGGTGGTTTATTTTTTTTCTCCTCCTCCTCTTTCTCCTCCTTCTCCTTCTTCCTCCTCCTCTTTTCTCCTCCTCCTTTCTCCTCCTTTCTCCTCTTTCTAGGTCCTTTAAGGTGAGATTGTTTGAGATTTTTCTTGCTTCTTAAAGTAGACCTGTATTGCTATAAACTTCCCTCTTAGAAACAGCTTTTGCCACATCCCAAAGATTTTGGACTCTTATATTTTCATCTTCATTTGTTTCTGAGTGTGTTTTTATTTCCTTTTTGTTTTCTCAGATGACCCATTCATTGTTTAGTAGCATGTTATTTAATGCCCATGTTTTGTGTTCATTACAGATATTTTTCTGGTGGTCGATTTCTAGTTTCCTAGTGTTGTGGTCAGAGAAGATGCATGCTATGGCTTCGATCATTTTGAATTTGTTGAGACTTGTTTGTGGCCTAATATGTGATTTATTCTGGAGAATGTTCCATGTACCTTTAAAAATAATGTCTATTTTTTGTTTTAGAGTGAAATGTTCTGAATATATCTGTTAGATCTATCTGGTCCAAAATGTCATTTAAAGGCAAATTTTCCTTGTTGATTTTCTGTTTACGTGATTTATCCATTGATGTAAGTGGGATATAAAGTCCCCTGCCATTATTGTATTACTATCAGTTATTTCCTTTATGTTTGTTATTAGCTGCTTCATATATTTGGGTGTTCCTATGTTGGGTGCATAAATTGTTATATCTTCTTGTACTGTTTCCTTTATGACTATATAATGTCCTTTGTTAGTCTTTGTTTTAAAGTCTATTTTGTCCAATATTAGTATCACTAGCCCCACTTTCTTTTCACTTCCATTTACATAAGAAATGCTTTTTCATTCTTCACTTTCAATCTGCCTTTTTCCTTAGGTCTGAAAGGAGTGTCTAATAGGCAGCAAGTGGTTGGGCCTTGCTTAACAGCCTTAATTTGATGTTCACTTAAGTTTGAATGCATTCCTCTCTCTACCCCCATGTTTTAGGGGTCAAATTTTACATCCTTTTTGTAAAACCCTTGTAGATATATTTAGTTCTACTGCTTTTGTGCTTCCTACTTTCATTACTCCTTATGGTCTTTCCTTTCCACTCAAAGGGTCCACTATAACATTTCTTATAGGGCTGGTTTAGTGGTCATGAATTCCTTTAACTCATGTTTGTCTGGGAAACTCTTTATCTCTCCTTATTTTGAATAATAGCCTTGCTGGATACAGTATTTTGGATATATCATGCCATTCTCATCTGGCCTGCAAAATTTCTGCTGAAGAATCAGCCTTATGCGGGGTGGGGGGGGGGTGTTTCACTTTAATGTAACTCTTTTTGTTTCTTGCTTTTAAAACTATCACTACTTTTTGTCATTTTAATTACTATGTGTCTTGGTGTGGACCTTCTTGGATTGAGTTTGTTGTGGGGCCCTCTGTGCCTCCTAGGTCAGAATTTTTGTTTCCTTTCCCAGATTTCAGAAGTTTTCAGCTATTATTTATTCAAATAAATTTTCTGTCCCTTTTCTCTTTCTTCTCCTGGGATCCCTGTAATGTCAATGTTATTGCCCTTGTTGGCATCACTGAATACCCTCTATCTATTTTCATTTTGTATTTTTCTCTCTCCTGTTCAGCTTGATTGCTTTCTATTACTCCATTCTCCATGTTGTTAATCCATTCTTCTGCTTCCTCTAGTCCACTGTTTATTCTACCTGTGTATTTTTAAATTTAAGTTATTTTGTTCTTCATCTCTGAATGAATCTTTTTTGTTTTCTATTTCTTTGTTATGGGTCTCACTGAGGTCCTCCATTCTTTTCTCCAGTCTAGTAAGTATCTTTATGACCATTACTTTAAATTTTCTATCATGCATATTATGTAATTTCATTTAACTCTCAAGATTTTTGTCCTATTCTTTCATTTGGGGCATATTCATCTGTCTCATTTACTCTCTCTGTGTCTGTTTCTATGTGTTAGGAAAGTCAGCTACATCTCCTGCTCTTGAGAGTAGTGGCCTTATGAAGAATTGTCCTGCAGTGCAATGTTCCCTATTCACCAGAACCTGGTGTTTCATGGGTATCTCCTATGTGTGTTGTATGCATTATACTGTAGTGGCTGCACTGCTTTTGCCTTCAGTCTAGTCATCTACAATGGTTCTTTTTCCTACTGTGGGCAGGGTTTGTTCCCTGTGGTGCTAGTGGGCCAGTCTGGGACTGCCTTGGGCTTCAGTTGATTCAGATTAGGAGTTTGTCAGAGATGCAGTAGCACTAAACTACAGGGTACTTTTTCTATGTTGTCCAGTGAGAAACTTCAGTTGGTGGGCTGGGTCTGCATTCCAGCCAGCTGTTCCCAGCCTATATAGCTGGATCTGAAGTTGGACTGGTGTCTATGGTTATTTTCTCCTCTCCCTCAGGCAGGAATCACTTTGGAGTATTATTGGACCCTACTGGTGCTGCTTGCACACTGCCAGGCTTGTGGCACCACTTTAGATGGGATACAACTAAAAGCATATTAGAGGGGGCAAGTCTGCAGGACACTGGGGTGGAGTGAATGGTGTTAGCAAGGTTTTCATAGGTCTGCTGTGAGAGGGGACCTGGAGGTACTTTAGGAAACTCCTGCCACAGGGTTGGAGGGGACAGGTCCACAGGAGAATGCTGTGGTAGGGCCCACTGTGCCAGCTAGGTCCATGCTGGTATAGCTGCCCAAAACTCCTGCCAATCTGGCCAGGTCGGAGGATGCAGATCCACAGAAGTATGCAGTGGAGGGGTTTGCTTTTAGCAAGCTAGGTGGAGAGCACTGTGCTGTGCTGGTTCCCACAGGTATCCCTGGATCTAGTTTGGGTGTTAGGGGAGGAAATTGCTCCTGGCAGCACCTTTGGTCCTAGAGAAGTCTCCCAAGGATCCCTGCCCTTCCCAGGCACACTCAAAGATTAGTAAACAAATCTCCCTCCCATGTATCTCAGGCATTTTTCAAACCGCTTCTTCTACGCTGTACCTACCTGGGGTTGTTCCTTGTGCTGTTTCCTTAAGGGTGAGGACTCTGTTTTCTCTGCCCTCTTCCATTTCCAGAACTGAGCCTGCTGATTTTTTTTTTTTTTTTTTTTTGAGTTCCAGCTATTACGCTCCACTGATTATAAGTACTAAGGAACATTTGGCTCCTCTGGTTTTCAAAGCCAAATGTAATGGGGATTTGTCATCCCCGTATGGGTTCCCCTGTGCCTAGGGTGCCTAGTGTTATGGTCTGATTTTCTGTTTTGTTCTTGTTTTTGTTTTTGTTTTCTGCTCTCTGCACCTGCTGTGTTCCTCCCTCCTGTGAACATTACCTTGGGTCTGTTTAGCTCCTAACCCTATCTCCACCTTTCCTATCCTCTTCAGTGTGTCTTCTTCTCTACATTTAGCTCTGGAGAGTTTGTTCAGCCAGTCTTTGGGTCATTTTTTAAGGGTTATTTATAGTGATGTAGGTATTATTTCATATCTATGGGATGATGTGTGCGTAGGATCCTCCTATTACATCATCTTCCTGTTTGAACTACAGTATTTTTCCTATTGTATCTCCTATAATTTTCATTATAACTTCACAAAAATTCAGTGTACTATTTTATCTGTGACCCTATTTTATAGAAGGAAACTATCAAAGTTTACTTATTTAACATGTAATTATATCTTTTACTGATTAATAAGCTGAGAGACAAAAAGTGCTTAGAACACCTCAGATACAGTAAGCTTTCAATATTAGCTACTCTTTAATTTTTAAGTGAAAGTTTCATATTTAGAGACCTGAACAGTCATAAAAAGGTACAAATATATTTTTTAATGACTGAAATCCAATTTTTAGATTCTTGACTGTCACCAAACGACAACTAGTATATAAATAACCTCTAGCAGATATTTTCCAATGACCAGTGTTGATTTCCACTGCATTTGGTATCTCAAGTATGTAATTACCATAGTATATAGAATGAATGAATAAAATACCATTCAGAATTGATACTACCTTTTTATTTATTTTTATTTATTTATTTATTGTTAGTCACCATACAGTACATCATTAGTTTTTGATGTAGTGTTCCATGATTCATTGTTTGCATATAACACCCAGTGCTCCATACAATACGTGACCTCCTTAATACCTATTACCAGCCTAGCCCATCCCCCCACGCCCCTCCCCTCTGAAACCCTCAGTTTGTTTCCCAGAGTCCATAGTCTCTCATGGTTCATTCCCTCTTCTGTTTACCCCCGCCTTCATACTTCCCTTCCTACTCCTACCAATCTCCCTGCTATTCCTTATGTTCCACAAATGAGTGAAATCATATGATAATTGTCTTTCTCTGCTTGATTTATTTCACTTAGCATAATTTCCTCCCATCCCATCCATGTTGCTGCAAACGTTGGGTAATCATTCTTTCTGATGGTTGAGTAATATTAGATTGTATATATGGACCACATCTTCTTTATCCATTCATCTGTTGAAGGGCATCTTGGCTCCTTCCAGAGTTTAGCTATTGTGGACAATGCTGCTATGAACATTGGGGTGCATATGGCCCTTCTCTTCACTGCATGCGTATCTTTGGGGTAAATACCCAGTAGTGCAATTGCTGGGTCATTGGGTAGCTCTATTTTTAACTTTTTGAGGAACCTCCACACTGTTTTCCAAAGTGGTTGTACCAACTTGCATTCCCACCAACAGTGTAAGGGGGTTCCCCTTTCTCCACATCTTCTCCAAGATTTGTTATTTCTTGCTTGTCAATTTTTGCCATTCTAACTGGTGTAAGGTGGTATCTTGAGGTGGTTTTGATTTGAATTTCCCTGACGGCAAATGATGCTGAACATTTTTCCATGTGTCTATTAGCCAATCACATGTCTTCATTGGAAAAGTGTCTGTTCATATCTTCTGCCCATTTTTTTGATTATTTGTTTCTTGGGTATTGAGTTTGAGAAGTTCTTTATGTTCTTGGATACCAGCTTTTTATCTGTAGTGTCATTTGCAAATATCTTCTCTCATTCCATGGGTTGCCTCTTTATTTTGTTGACTGTTACCTTTACTGTGCAGAAGCTTTTTATCTTGACTAAGTCCCAAAAGTTCACTTTTTCTTTTGTTTCCCTTTCATGTGTCATGAAAGTTGCGTGGCCAAGGTTGAAGAGGTTACAGCCTATGTTCTCCTCAATGATTTTGATGGATTCCTGTCTCACATTTAGGTCTTTCATCCATTTGGAGTTTATCCTTGTGTATGGTGTGAGAGAGTGGTCAATACCATGCTGTCTGGGTGATCACAGCTTTGTAGTATAGCTTGAAATCAGGCAACGTGATGCCTCCAGCTTTGTTTTCCTCTTTCAACATTTCCTTGGTGATCTGGGGTCTTTCTGATTCTACACAAATTTTAGGATTGTTTGTTCCAGCACTTTGAAAAATGTCATTGGTATTTTGATTGGGATGGTGTAGAAAGTGTAGATTGCTTTGGGTACCATAGACAGTTTAACTATGTTTATTCTTCTGATCCATGAGCATGGAATGTTTTCCCATCTTTCTTGTGTCTTCAGTGTCTTTCATCAGTGTTCTGTAGTTTCTAGAATATAGACCCTTTACCTCTCTGGTTAAGTTTATTCCAAGATATCTTACAATTTTTGGTACTATTGTAAATGGAATCAGTTCCCTAATTTCTCTTTCTTCAGTCTCATTGTTCGTGTATAGAAATGTAACTGATTTCTGTGCATTGATTTTGTATCCTGCCATGTTACTGAATTGTTGTAAGAGTTCTAGTAATTTGGGGGTGGAGTCTTTCGGGTTTTCCACATAAAGTATCATCTGTGGAGAGTTTGACTTTTTCTTTGCCAATTTGAATACCTTTTATTCTTTTTTGTTGTCTGATTGCTGTTGCTAGGACTTCTAGTACTATGTTGAACAATAATGGTGAGAGTGGACATCCTTGTCATGTTCCTGATTTTAAGGGAAAGGCTCTCAGCTTTTCCCCATTGAGAATGATAGTCACTGTAGGCTTTTCATAGATGGTTTTTATGAAATTGAGGAATGTACCCTCTATTCCTACACTCTGAAGGGTTTTAATCAGGAAAGGATGTTGTATTTTGTCAACTCCTTTTTCTGCATCAATTGAGAGGACCATATGATTCTTTTCTCTTTTAATGTGTTCTATCACACTGATTTGTGGATGTTGAATCACCCTTGAATCCCAGGGATGAATCCCACTTGGTCGTGATGGATAATCCTTTTAGTGTACTGTTGGATCCTATTAGCTAGGATCTTGTTGAGAATTTTGGCATCCATATTCATCATGGATATCAGTCTGTAATTCTCCTTTCTGATGGAGTCTTGGCCTGGTTTTGGGATCAAGGTAATGCTGGCCTCATAGAATGAGTTTGGAAGTTTTCCTTCTGTTTCTGGTTTTTGAAACAGCTTCAGGAGAATAGGTATTATTTCTTCTTTGAATTTTTGATAGAATTCTCCAGGGAATCCATCAGGCCCTGGACTCTTTTTTTAGGGGGGGAGGTTTTTGATCACTGCTTCAATCTCATCACTGGTTATTGGTTTATGTGGTTGCCAATTTCTTACTGTTTCAGTCTTTATAGGTTTCCAGGAAGGCATCCATTTCTTCCAGGCTGCTTAATATGTTGGCATGTAGTTATTGATAGTTATTGATAATAGTTTCTAATGATTGTTTCTATTTCCTTGGTGTTAGTCATGATCTCTCCCCTTTCATTCATAATTTTATTAATTTGGGTCCTTTCTCTATTCTTTTGAATAAGTCTGGCCAGTGGCTTATTGATCTTATTAATTCTTTCAAAGAACCAGCTTCTAGTTTTGTTGATCTGCTCTACTGTATTTCTGGTTTCTAATTCATTGATCTCTGCTCTAATCTTAATCAGTTGTCTTTTTGTGCATGGCTTAGGCCTGTTCTTTTATTCCATCTCCAGCTGTTTAAGGTACTGCATTTTAGATTTTTCTGTTCTTTTGAGTGAGGCTTGGATGGCTATGCATTTCCCCCTTAGGACTGCCTTTGCAGTGTCCCATAGATTTTGGACCAAGGTGTTTTCCTTCTTATTGGTTTCCATAAATTGCTGAAGTTCATCTTTAATTTCTTGGTTTACCCAAACATTCTTAAGCAGGATGGTCCTTAGTTTCCAAGTGTTTGATTTTCTTCCAAAATTTTTCTTTGATTGAGTTCCAGTTTCAAAGCATTGTGGTCTGAGAATAATCTCAATCTTCTGGAATTGGTTGAGATGTGTTTTGTGACCCAGTATATGGTCTATTCTGGAGAAAGTTCCATGTGCATTTGAAAAGAATGAGTATTCTGTTGTGTTAGGGTGGAATATTCTGTATATATCTATGAGGTCAGTGTGGTCCAGTGTGTCATTCAAAGGTGTTGTTTCTTTGTTGATTTTCTGCTTAGATGATCTGTCTATTACTAAGAGTGGACTGTTGAGGTCCCCTACTATTCACATATTATTATATGTCTCTTTATTTTGGTCAACAGTTGGCTTATATAGTTGGCTGCTCCCCTGTTGGGGGCTTAGATATTTATAATTGTTAGATCCTCTTGTTGGATAGACCCTTTAAGAATAATATAGTGTCCTTCTGTATCTCTAACTACAGTCCTTACCTTAAAATCTAATCTGTCTGATATGAGAATTGCTACCCCAGCTTTCCATTGAGGTCCATTGGCATGAAAAAGGGTTCCCCATCCCTTCACTTTCAGTCTGGATGTATCTTTAGGTTCAAAGTGAGTCTTCTGTAGACAACATATGGATGGGTCATGTCTTTTTATCCAATCTGCAACCCTGTGTCATATTATGATAGCATTTAGGCCATTCACATTGAGAGTGATTATTGAGAGAGATGATTTTAACATCATCATGTTGCCTGTGAAGTCCTTGTTTCTATAGATTGTCTCTATAAATTTCTGTTCTGTATCACTCTTGGGGTCTTTCTCCTTTTATACAACCCCCCTTAATATTTCTTGTAGGGCTGGGTTGGTGATCACATATCTTTCAGTTTCTGCCAGTCTTGGGAGCTCCTTGTCTCTCCATCCATTCTGAATGACAACCTTGCTGGATACAGTATCCTTGGCTGCATGTTCTTCTCAGTGCTCTGAATATATCTTGCCACTCCTTTCTGGCTTGCCTGGTCTGTGTGGAGAGGTCTGATGTTATTCTGATGTTCGTCTGTCTGTACATTAAGATTCTTTCTTCGGATATAAGATTTGTGAATTGTACTATTATATGTCATGGTGGTTGGTCTGCTCTCATTGACCTTGGGAGGGCTCCTCTCTGCCTCTTGGACATGAATGCTTGTTTCCTTCCCCAGATTAGGGAATTCTCAGCTATAATTTGCTCAAATATCTCTTCTAGACGTCTCTCTCCATTCCCTCAGGGATACCAATAATTCTGACATTGAAACATTTCATTGAGTCACTAATCTCCCATAGCTTTTTTTCTTGAAACTGGAGTATTTTTTCCCATGTTACCTTTTTCCTTTTTTTCTACCATCTCATCCTCTAGCCCACTAATTTGTTCTGCCTCATTTACCCTGGCAGTGAGAGCATCGTTTAGACAGTATTTCATTCATAGCATTTTTAACGTCTGCCAGATTTGTTCTCATTTGAGCCCTTAGAGAATCTACTTTTTTGTAACTCAGTGCTATATGCAATACGTGACCTCCTTTTTTAAAAAATAATTTTTATTGTTATATTAGTCACCATATAGTACATCCCCAGTTTTTGATGCAACGTTCCCCGATTCCTTATTTAAATACAACATCCAGTGCACCATGCAATATGTGCCCTCCTTACTACCCATCACTGGCCTATCCCAATCCCTCAACCCCCTCCCCGCTGAGGCCCTCAGTTTGTTTCCCAGAGTCCATAGTCTCTCATGGTTCATTCCCCCTTCTGTTTACTCCCCCCCTTCATTCTTCATTTTTCATTTCCTTCTCCTACCGATCTTCCTATTTCTTATGTTCCATAAATGAGTGAAACCATATGATAATTGTCTTTCTATGCTTGACTTATTTCACTTAGCATAATCTCCTCCAGTCCCATCCATGTTGCTGCAAACATTGGGTAATCATTCTTTCTGATGGCTGAGTAATATTCCATTGTATATATGGACCACATCTTCTTAATCCATTTGTGTCTTGAAGGGCATCTCGGCTTCTTCCACAATTTAGCTATTGTGGACAATGCTGCTATGAACATTGGGGTGCATATGTCCCTTCTCTTCACTACGTCTGTATCTTTGGGGTAAATACCCAGTAGTACAATGGCTGGAACATAGGGTAGCTCAATTTTTAACGTTTTAAGGGACCTCCACACTCTTTTCCAAAGTGGCTGTACCAACTTGCATTCCGACCAACAGTGTAAGAGGGATCCCCTTTCTCCACATCCTCTCCAACATTTGTGGTTTCCTGCCTTGACAATTTTTGCCATTCTAACTGGTGTAAGGTGGTATCTTAGTGTGGTTTTGATTTGAATTTCCCTGATGGCTAATGATTTTGAACATTTTGTCATGTGTCTGTTAGCCATTGTACGTCTTCATTGGAAAAGTGTCTGTTCATATCTTCTGCCCATTTTTTGATTTGATTATTTGTTTCACATGTATTGAGTTTGAGAAGTTCTTTGAGAATCTTGGATACTAGTCTTTTATCTGCAGCATCATTTGCAAATATCTTCTCCCATTCCGTGGGCTGCCTCTTAGTTTTTTTTGACTGTTTCCTTGGCTGTGCAGAAGCTTTTTATCTTGATGAAGTCCCACAAGTTCATTTTATTGTTTGTTTCTCTTGCCTTTGGAGATGTCTCATGAAAAAGGTTGCTGTGGCCGATGTCAAAGAGGTTGCAGCCCATGTCCTCCTCTAGGATTCTGATGCATTCCTGTGTCACATCGAGGTCTTTCAACCATTTGGAGTTTATCTTTGTGTATGGTGTGAGAGAGCGGTCAAGTTTCATTCTTTTTCATGTAGCTGTCCAATTTTCCCAGCACCATTTATGGAAGAGACTGTCTTTTTTCCACTGGATGTTTTTTCCTGCTTTATCAAAGATTAGTTGCCCAAAGAGCTGAGGGTCCATTTCTGGGTTCTCTATTAGTTCCATTGGTCTATGTGTCTGTTTTTGTGGCAGTACTATGCTGTCTTTGTGATCACAGCTTTGTAGTATAGCTTGAAATCCGGCAACATGATGCCCCCAGCTTTGTTTTTACTTTTCAACGATTCCTTGGCAATTCAGGGTCTTTTCTGGTTCCACACAAATTTAAGGGCTGTTTATTCCAGTTCTTTGAAAAACATCATTGGTATTTTGGTCGGGATGGCATTGAAAGTGTAGATTGCTCTGAGTATCATAGACATTTTAACTATGTTAATTCTTCCGATCCATGAGCATGAAATATTTTTACAACTTTTTGTGTCTTCTTCGATGTCTTTCAAGAGTGATTTGTAGTTTCTAGAATATAGATCCTTTATGTCTCTGGTTACGTTAATTCCGAGATAACGTATGATTTTTGGTGCTATTGTAAATGGAATGGATTCCCTAATTTCCCTTTCTTCAGTCTCATTGTTCATGTAACTGATTTCTGAGCATTGATTTTGTATCCCGCCACATTACTGAATTGCTCTATAACTTCTAGTAGTTTTGGGGGGGGAGTCTTTTGGGTTTTCTATATAGAGTATCATGTCATCTGCGAAGAGAGACAATTTGACTACTTCTTTGCTGATGTGGATACCATTTATCCCTTTTTGTTGTCTGATTGATGTTGCAAGGACTTCTCATACTATGTTGAACAATAATGGTGAGAGTGGGCATCTTTGTCGTGTTCCTGGTCTTAAGGGAAAGTCTTCAGCTTTCCCCATTGAGAATGATATTCACTGTAGGCTTTTCATAGATGGTTTTTATGAAATTGAGGAATGTACCCTCTATCCCTACACTCTGAAGGGTTTTAATCAGGAAAGGATGCTGTATTTTGTCAAATGCTTTTCTGCATCAATTGAGAGGATCATATTGTTCTTGACTCTTTTCTTGTTCATATGATCTGTCACACTGACCAATTTGTGAATGTTGGACCACCCTTGCATCCCAGGGATGAATCCCACTTCATCTTGATGGATAATCCTTTTAATGTACTGTTGGATCCTATTAGCTAGGATCTTGTTGAGATTTTGGCATCCATATTCATCAGGGAAATTGGTCGGTAATTCTCCTTTTTGATGGGGTCTTTGCCTGGTTTGGGGATCAAGGTAATACTGGCCTCATAAAATGAGTGGTAGTTTTCCTTCTGTTTCTGGTTTTTGAAATAGGTTCAGGAGAATATGTATTATTTCTTCTTTGAATGTTTGGTAGAATTCCCTGGGGAATCCATCAGGCCCTGGACCCTGGTTTTGGGGGAGGTTTTTGATTACTGCTTCCATCTCTTCATAATTAATCAGTCTTTTTAAATAACCAATTTCTTTCTGTTTCAATCTTGGTAGTTTATATGTTTCCAGGAAGGCATCCATTTCTTCCAGTTTGTTTAATTTATTGGCTTAAAGCTGTTGATAAAAGTTTCAATGATCCTTCCTATTTCATTGGTGTTGTGATCTCTCCTCTTTCATTCATAATTTTATTAATATGGGTCCTTTCTCTATTCTTTTGAATAGGTCTGGCCTGTGGCTTATCCATCTTATTTATTCTCTCAAAGAACCAGCTTCTAGTTCTGTTGATGAGCTCTCCTGTGCTCCTGGTTTCTAATTCATTGATCTCTGCTCTAATCTTGATCACCTGCCTTCTCATGTGTGGGTTAGACCTGTTCTTCTGTTCCAGCTCCAGCTTCTTGAGGTGAGAATATAAAAACTGCATTTTTGATTTTTCTATTCTTTTGAGTGAGGCTTGGATGGCTATGTATTTTCCCCTTAGCACAGCCTTTGCAGTGTCCCATAGGTTTTTGACTGATGTGTTTTCATTCTCATTGGTCTCCAGAAATTGTTTAAACTGATTTTTAATTTCCTGCTTTACCCAATCATTCTTGAGCAGGATGGTTCTTAGTTTGTTTGAGTTTCTTCCAAATTTTTCCTTGTGATTGAGTTCCAGTTTCAAAGCATAGTGGTCTGAGAATATGCAGGGAATAATTTCAGTCTTTTGGTATCAGTTGAGTCCTGTTTTGTGACCCAGTGTATGGTCTATTCTGGAGAAAGTTCCATGTGCATTTGGAAAGAGGGAGTATTCGGTTGTTCTGGGGTGTAGTGTTCTACATATATCTATGAGGTCCATCTGGTCCAGTATGTCATTCAAAGCTCTTGTTTCTTTGTTGATTTTCTGCTTAGGTGATCTGTCTATTGCTGAGAGTGGAGTGTTGAGGTCCTCTACTATTAATGTATTATTATTTATATGTCTCTTTATTCTGGTTAAGAGTTGGCTTGTGTATCTAGCTGCTTCCCTGTTGGGGGCATAGATATTTATCATTGTCATATCCACTTGTTGGATACATGCTTTAAGAATATGGTGTCCTTCTGTATCTCTAACAGCAGTCTTTAGTTTAAAATCTAATCTGTCTGATATGAGAATTGCTACCTCAGCTTCCTTTTGAGGTCCATTGGCATGAAAAATGGTTTTTCATCCCTTCACTTTCAAACTGGATGTATCTTTAGGTTCAAAATGAGTCTCTTGTAGACAGCAAATGGATGGGTCATGTCTTTTTATCCAATCTGCAACCCTGTGGCATTGTATGGGAGCATTTAGGCCATTCACATTGAGAGTGATTATTGAGAGATATGACTTTAGTGATGTCATGTTGCCTGTGAAGTCTTTGTTTCTATAGAGTGTAAATTTTTGTTCTGTATCACTCTTGGGTCCTTTTTACTTTTATAGAACCCCCCTTCATATCTCATGTAGGGCTGGTTTGGTGGTTACGAATTCCTTCATTTTCTGCCAATCCTGGAAGGTCCTTACCTCTCCATCAATTCTGAATGACAGCCTTCCTGGATAAAGGATCCTTGGCTGCATGTTCTTCTCAGATAGAGCTTTGAAAATACCCTGCCAACCCTTCCTAGCCTGCCAGGTCTCTGTAGACAGGTCTGACGTTATTCTGATATTTTTCCCTCTGTACATAAGGGTTTTCTTCCCCCTGGCCACGTTCAATACTGTATCCTTGGATCTAATGTTTGCGAATTGCACTATGACGTGACGTGGCGTAGGTTTGTCATGGTTGAGCTTGGGAGGGGTCCTCTCTGCCTCTTGGACACAAATGCTTGTTTCCTTTGTCAGATTAGGGAAGTTCTCAGCTACAATTTGTTCAAATATCTCTTCTAGACCTCTCTCTTTCTCTACCCCTTTGGGGATGCCAATGATTCTGACACTGGAACGATTCATTCAGTCAGTAATCTCTCATAATCTACACACTTGAGATTGGATTTTTTTGAGCCAAGTTTCTGTTTTAACTTTCTCTTCTATCATCCCATCCTCCAATTCACTAACTCGTACTTCTGCCTCATTTACCCTGGCTGTCAGAGCGTCTCGTTTAGACTGCATTTGATTCATAGCATTTTTAATTTCTGTCATACTCACTCTCATTTGTGCCCTTAGAGATTCTATAGTTTTTTCAAGCCTACACATTATCTTGACCGTTGTTACTCTGAACTCCATTTCTGACAATTTGGTTATATCCACATCCATCAGTTCTGTGGCAAAAGCCACAGACTCATTATCTTTTCTTTGCTGGGGGGGATTTCTCCTCCTCATCACTCTGATGAAGAGAGGTTGCGGGGATGCCCAGAGCCCTAATTATTGACCCGGACACAGGCAGTGTGCACTTGTTTTATAGGGACCTTAGGGATGTCGGCTTCTTGATTTTTCAGGCTGCCTTCTAGGGGAGGGGCCTGCTGCACTGATATTCAGGCAACCCTCTTTGGGTAGAGTCACCCTTCCCCTGCGAGGGGGGATGGGCACAAGGTGAGCCGGTATTTCCAGGCTTTTGTTCTTTGGTGGCTTTCCCTGGTGGTTTTCTGTGACTCTTCTGAGAGAGCAGCAGTGGCCATGTCCTAGCCTCTGTCTCAGAACAGAGAGATGGCAGTCCACTCTCCACTGAGCTCTCTTGGCCACTTTAACTCTGTTTCTGTTGATGCTGCCAAAAACCCTGCAGCATCCTGGGATATGCACCCCACAGCCGGCATCCCAGCCCTCACTTCCAGGGCCCACATGTCTCTGTCCTTTGTGCTTCTATCACCACCAGCCACCCCTGGTTCCCATGCGCGCTCCGGAGCTCCCTGTTTCAGTGTGGTCCGCGTACTCTCCAGAGCGCCAGTTTTCAGTCTAGTCGCCTGCATTCCCAGGTTCCCGGTCTCAGTCTGCTCTCTCACGGGTGCCAGTCCGAGAGTCCCGCCCACTCCCCAGTGCAGGTGGCTACCGCTTTCCGGAGCCCGAGCGCATCGGCTCCCTCCCCCTTCCATTTATCTTCTGATATCTGTGCGTGGTTTCACAGATCCCCGCTTCATACTGCAATATTTAGTGCTGGAGATGTTCATTTGTAGAGATCCAGATGTATCTTCCTGCATCTCAGGCTGATTCCTTGGGTGTTCAGGATGGCCTTGTAGATATTCTGCTCGACTCAGGGGACCAGCTGAAAAAGGGGTCCCCTACTCCTACGCCATCTTTTCTCCTCCTTGCAGAAAGTGGTCACTTTTCTGTTCATAGAGTTTCTGCTACTCTTTTCTTCATTCTCCAGTTGCACTCATAGGTATTCAGAATGGTTTGGTAGCTCTCTAGCTGAATTCTTGGGACCAGACGAACTTTAGGTCTCCTGCTCTACTGCCATCTTGGAACGCCCGAGATTCTATATTTTTGTTAATATTTTTCTCAAGCCTATACATCATTTTGATAATTGTTACTCTGAAGTCCATTTCTGACATCTTGGTTATATCTACATCCATTAGTTCTGTGGCAGAGGCCACAGTGTTTCTTTCCTTTATTGGGGGTTCTTCCTCTTTGTCATTCTGATGAGTTGTGGTTGCAGGTATGTACAGAACCAAAATATTGACCAGGACCCAAGCAAGATGCACCTGTTTTATAGGGACTTTAGGGATTTGGGCTTCTTGTTCTTTCAGCTTGCCTTCTGGGGGAGGGGCCTGCCGTGCTGATACTCAGGCAACCCTGTTTGGGCAGAGTTGCCCTGTCCCTTGTGGGGAGCGATGGACTCAGTGAGAACTGATTATTTGGGGCTTTTATTTTCTAGTGAGTTTCCCTGGCAGCTTTCTGTGTCTCTTCTGAGAATCAGAGCAGCAGCAACCGCATCCAAACGTCTGTTCCAGAATAGAGAGATTGCAGTCTGCTCTTCACTGAGCTCTCCAGGCCACACTGACTCTATCAGTGCTGCTAAAAATCTGCAGCATCCTGGGTTGTTCACCCCACAGCCACTCTCCTACTCCCTGCTCCCAGGGCTGGCATGTCTCTGCCCTTTGTGCTTCTAAAACTGCCAGCCGTCCCTATTTTGCACGCCTGCTCCTGAGCTCCAGGTTTCAGTCTGGTGTGGTGTCCAAAGACCTTTCCCCACTGCTACCAGTGTACTAGTCCAGCCCACTCCCCAGTGTGGGAGGCTTCTGCCTTCCCAGTGCATGAGCATGGAGGCTCCCTTCCCCTTCCATTTATCTTCTGATATCTGCCCACAGACTCTTGGCTCCCCAGTTGATACCTTGAGACCAAGCACTGGAGATGTTCTGTTTGTAGAGATCCAGATGTATCTTCTTACATCAGGCTGATTTCATGGGTGTTCAGGATGGTCTGGTAGATATCCAGCTCGATTTAGGGGACCGGTTGAAATAGGGTCCCCTACTCTTCCACCATCTTTCCCTGCCTCCCTCTGATATTACCTTTTTAAAATTCTGCTTCCAGGCAAAAATTCACTAGAAATTTTAGAGATGATTCTATCCCTCAACTAAACAATTGATATAGAACAACAGAGATAATTGTAAGGGACAATCTATTCTAATTGATCCTGAACTTAGTGGAGAGCATAACCAGTAAATATTGTGTATCATGTGATTTAAAAAAATAGGTCAAATTCACATCACAAATAGTAGCTATTTTAAATCAGTGGTGTTTAATGTATTCACAATGTTATGGAAACAGATTTCTCCAGTTTTCAAACTTTTTCATTATTCCATAAAAACACTCTATATGTTTAATTATACCACCCGTAATTATACTCCCCATTCCTCACTCCACATCTAGTAATATATAATCTGCTTTCTATATATCAATTAGTCAGTCTGAATATCATATAAAGGAATTGTACATACAAATTGAAACCTTTTATGTTGGGCTTCTTTCCTTAATGTTTCAAGGCTCACTTACGTTGTAGCATTTCTCAACAATCTGTTCATTTTTATGGCTAAATTATATCCCATTGTATGTATAAACCATACTTTATCAATTTTCCCATTGATGGGTATTTGGCTTATTTCCATTTATTAGCTTGTATGAATAATGCTACTGCACACATTTGTAAACAAGTTTCTGTGAGGATATACATTTGTTGTTGTTGTTGTTGTTGTTTAAGGTATATACCTAGGACTATAATTGTTGAATATTCTGTTTAGCTTTTAGATGCACTATTTTACATCCTCAGCCACAATGTATAGGAGTTCCTATTTCTCAAAATCACAGGTTTTTTTTTTTTTTTTTTTTTGAGAGGAAGAGAACCTTAAGAAGGCTCCATCCCCAGTGCAGAGTTTGATCTCAAACCTTGAGATCATGACCTGAGCTGAAATCAACAGTTGGATGCCACACCAACTTAGCCACTCTGATGCCCCTAATTGCCAATTTCTTAATAAAAGCCATACTAGTTGTGTGCAGTGACATTTCACTGTGATTTTCATCTGTACTTCCTTAATAACCAAGGATTGGGAACATTTTTTCAATGTGCTTTTGGGCCATTTGTATATCTTCTTTGACAAAATGTTTATTCAATCCTTTTGCTCATTTTTAAAATTGCGTTTGTCCTTTTGTCAAGAAAAAATCCTGGACTTTTTTTTCTTGGGAGGTTTTGATTTCATATCCAACACTTTTCTTAATGAGCCAGTTTTGGTAATTTGTGTGTTTTTAAGAATGTGTCCATTTCATCTCAATTATCTATTGACACAATTGTTCACAGTAATATAATTCTTTCAGTGTAACAGAGGAGCTAACATGGCAGCATAGTAGGAGGACCTTAGCTTGTTTCATCCCTTGAACACAACTGGATTAGTATCAAATCATTCTAAATACCCCAGAAATCACCCTGAATACTGACAGAACAAACTCTACAACTAAAGGAAGAGAAGCCACATTGAAGAAAGTAGGAAGTGCAGAAATGTGGTTTGGGAGAGAAATGGACCACAGTTGCTTCAGTGGAGAAGGAGCTGTGGTCACAGAGAAAGGCATGCATGAGAGAGGAGCACACAGGGGAGTGCACAAGAACAGCCCCCCAAAGCCACTGGGGTGGGAAAATGAGAGCTGATGATTTTTATGAATTCTTGCAACCAGTGGGACTTAAAGCCTGGAGTTTTAAAAGTCTGTGGCTTGGCTGAGATAGAGCCCTGAAGGCACTACCCTGCTCCTAGAGAGAAGGCAGGCAAATAACCTCAGGGGGAAGACTGCCTGGAAACAGCCATCTGAAAAACTCCTGGGACACACAGTGGGGAGACTGTTCAATCTTCTTGGAGCATGTCCCTGGGAGACAGCATTCACCTCTCTGGGGACAAAGGAGCCACCTGGCAACATTTGTCTCCCCTGTCCCTCAGCATAAATGCAGAACAACCAGCAGAAAGCAACTCAGCCCCCATCCTGGCTTCCTAACCTGCTTACACCAAGTGCCACACTCCTATGCTTGGCATTGCTGCCCTTCTCAGTCAAATTTGTTTTAGTCCCAGCACTGTGGGCCCCTTCTCCAGAAGACCAGCAGAAACCCCTGCCCAGATCCTGTCTCCCAACCAGAGAGTTCTGCAGGGCTTCAGTTTTAGTGGAAGTAGCAGTAGTACATCTATTTATAACTCATCACTTTCTGGCCAAGGACCAGACCCTGCCCACTACAGGAAAGGAGAGCCTCTGCAGACAACCAGCCTGAAGGATAGAGCAGCCAAAATACAACAGGAGAGTACACACAGAACGCACCAGGGAAACTCCTTAAAGTTCCAGGCCCTGGACACTATATGACCTCATCTTTATAAAGGCATTACTGTCAGGAGCAGGAAACATAACAGGCTTTTGTAACACACAGAAGACTGAGACAAAATACCACGATGGAGGAATTTTTCCCAAATGAAAGAAAAAGTTAAGGTTATGGCAAGAAATCTAAGCACAACAGATATAATATGCCTGATGGAGCATTTAAAGGAACAATCATAAGGATACTCACTGGGCTAGAGAAAATAATAGAAGACATCAGTGAGACACTTACAATAGAGATGAGTTAAAGAATTGGTCAGAAATGAACAATGCAATAACTGAGATTTGAAATAGACTTGATGTAATGAACGCAAGATTGGAAGAAGTAGAGAAGTGAATAAGTGATATAAAAGATAAAAAATGGAAAATAATGAAGCTGAACAAAAGAGAATTATGGAACGTAAGAATAGGCTTAGGGAACTCTGACTCTATCAAACATACTAACATTTATATTATCGGAATCCCAGAAGAAGAAGACAGAGAAAAGGGGGCAGAAAATTTATCTGAGGAAATAACAGCAGAAAACTTCCCTAATTTGGGGAAGGAAACAGACATCCAGATTCAGGAGGCACAGAGAACTCCCATCAAAATCAACAAAAGCAGGCCAAAACCAAGACATATTGTAATTAAATTTGCAAATTATAGTGATAAAGAAAAAATCTTAAGAGCAGCAAGACAAAATAAGTCCCTAACATACAAGGAAGACCCACAAAGCTAGCTGTAGATATCACAACAGAAACTTGGCAAGCCAGAAGGGAGAGGAATAATATATTCAAAGTGCAGAATGGGAAAAATCTGCAGCCAAGAATACTGTATCTGGCAAGGCTATCATTCAGAATAGAAGGAGAGAAAGAGTTTCCCAGACAAAATGTAAAGGAGTTCATGACCACAGCACCAGCTCTGAAAGAAATTAGACAAAAATGACAAAGACAAGAGAGAATAAGAGAAAATCTCCAGAAACAATGACAAAATAAGTGATAAAATGGCAGTGAACATATATGTATCAATAATTACTCTGAATGTAGGTGGACAAAACACTTCAATCAAAAGACACAGCATGTCAGAATGGATTAAAAAACAAGACCCATCTATTTGCTGCTTACAAGAGATTAATTTTAGACCTAAAGACACCTAAAGATTGAAAATGAGGAACATTTATCATGCAAATGGACATCAAAAGAAAGCCAAAGTAACCATACTTATATTGGACAAAATAGACTTTAAAACAAATACTGTAAGAAGAGAAAAAGAAGGACATCATAGCATAATAAAGGGGACTATCCAACAAGAAAACATAACAATTGTAAATATTTGTGCCCCCAAATGGGAGCACCCAAATATATAAAATAATATAAAGGAACTCATTGATAATAATACATAATAGCAGCAGACTTTAATACCCCCACTTACATCCATGGACAGATCATGTAAGCAGAAAATCAACAAGGAAACAAGCCTTGAATGAAACACTGAAGCAAATGAGCTTAACAGATGTACTCAGAATGTTCCATCCTAAGGCAGAATAGACATTCTTTTGAAATGCACATGGCATATTCTCCAGAATAGATAATAGGTCACAAATTAGACCTCACCAAGTACAAAAATATTGAGACCATATCACACATATATTCTGACCACAATGTTATGAAACTTAAAGTAAACCACAAGTAAAAATTTGGAAAGGCCACAAATACACGAAGATTAAACAAAATGGTACTAAATAATGAATGGGTCAACTAGGGAATCAAAGAAGAAATTTTAAAAAATACATGGAAACAAATGAAAATGAAAACACAATGGTCCAAAATGTTTGAGATGCAGAAATAGCTCTCCTAAAAGGCAGTATATAGCAATACAGGCCTACCTCAAGAAGCTAGAAAAATCTCAAACAACCAATCCTTACACCTAAAGGAGCTAGAAAAAGAACAACAAATGAGCGAAAAGGCAGCAGAAGACAGGAAATAATAGATCAATGAAACTAGGAGTTGGTTCTTTGAAAAACAAATTAATAAAATAGATAAATCCCTAGCCAGATTTATCAAAAAGAAAAGAAAAAGGACCCACATAAATAAAATCACAAATGAGAGAGGAGAAACACCACTAATACCACAAGCAATAATAACAGAGTATTATGAAAAAACTACATGCAAAAAAATTGGACAATCTGGAAGTAGTGAATGAATTCCTAGAGACATATAAACTACCAAAACTGAAACAGGAAGAAATAGAAAACTTGAATGGACCAATAACCATCAAATAAAAAATCTCCCAATAAACAAAAGTCCAGGGCCAGAAGGCTTCCCAGGGGAATTCTACTATTTAAAGATTTATTTATTTATTGCAGAGGGACAGAAGGATAAGGAAAGGGAAACTTTTTTTTTTTTTTAAAGATTTTATTTATTTGACAGAGAGAGACAGCAAGAGAGGGAAGACAAGCAAGGGGAGTGTGAGACAGAGAAGCAGGCTTCCCACCAAGCAGCTAGCTCGATGTGGGGCTTGATCCCAGTACCCTGGGATCATGACCTGAGCCAAAGGCAGACACTTAACAGCTGAGCCACCCAGGCACCCTGAGGAAAGGGAAATTTAAGCAGACTCACATGGAGCCTGATGCAGGGCTCAATCTGATGACCCTAAGATCACAACCCTGAGATCACAGTCCTGAGTCAAAACCAAGAGTTGGATGCTTACCTGACTGTGCCAACCAGGAGCCCCTCTAACAAACATTTAAATAAGAGTTAATACCTATTCTCATACTATTCCAAAAAATGGAAAAGGAAGGAACCTTCCAAACTAAGTCTATGAGACCATCACTACTCTGCTTCCAAAACCAGAAAACAATTCCAGTAAAAAACAAAACAACAACAACAAAAAGAAAAACTATAGGTCAATATTCCTGATGAACATGGATGCAAAAATTCTCAATAAAATACTAGCAAATCAAATCCAACAGCATATTAAAAGATTCATTCACCACAATCAAGTGGGATTTATTCCCGGACTACAAGGGTGGCTCAATATTCATAAATCAATCAACGTGATATACCACATTAATTAAAGCTAAGAACCATATGATCCTCTCAATAGATGCAGAAGAAGCATTTGACAAAGTATGGCATCTATTCATGAAAAAGAAACACAATAAATTTGGGTTAGAGGGAACATATCTCAACATCATAAAGGCCATATATGAAAAACCCACAGCTAATATCATCCTCAATGAGTAAAAACTGAGAGCTTTTACTTTATGGTAAGAACAAGACAAGGATGTCCGCTCTCACCACTGTTATTAAAATATAGTTCTGGAAGTCCTAGACTAGCAATCAGACAACGACAAAATAAATAAAAGGCATTTAATTTGTCAAGGAATAGTAAAAGTTTGACTTATTTGCAGATAATATGATACTATATATAGCAAATGTGAAAGATGACACCAAAATATTGCTGGAACTGAAACACAAATTGAGTAATGTTGCTGTATACAAAATCAATGTACAGAAACTTGTTGCATTTCTATACACAACTAATGAAGCAACAGAAAGAGAAATGAAGGAATCAATCCCATTTACAATGGCATGAAAACCCCACAAGATACCTAGAAATAAACCTAACCAAAGAGGTAAAAGCTCTGTACTCCAAAAACTATAGAACACATATGAAAGAAATTGAGTAAGACACAAAGAAATGAAAAAATATTCCAGTTTTATGTATTGGAAGAGCAAATATTGTCAAAATTTATATATTACCCAAAGCAATCTACAGATTTAATACAATCCCACCAAAATACCACCAGCATTTTTCACAGAGCTAGAACAATCCTAAAATTTGTATTGAACCTCAGAAGACCTCAAATAACAATATTGAAAAAGAAAAGCAAAGATGGAGGCATCACAATTCTGGACTTAAAATTATATTACAAAGCTGTAGTGACCAAGACAGTATGGTATTGGCACAAAAATAGACACGTAGATCAATGGAATGAAATAGAAAACTCAGTAATGAACCCACAACTATATGGTCACTTAAACTTAGACAAAGCACAAAGAATATCTAATGGAAGAAAGAGTCTCTTCAACAAATGGTGTTGGGAAAAAGTCAACAGCAACATGCAAAAAATGAAACTGGACCACTTTCTTGCACCAGACACAAGAATAAATTCGAAATGGATAAAGACCTAAATGTAAGACCTGAAACCATCAAAATCCTAGAGAACACAGGCAGTAACCTCTTTGACATCAACCATAGCAACTTCTTTCTAGATATGTCTCCTGAGGCAAGGGAAACAAAAGCAAACATAAACTATTGGGACTTCATTAAAATAAAAGCTTCTGCATAGCAAAGGAAAAAATAAAATTAAAAGACAACCTTCAGAATGGGAGAAGATATTTGCAAATGACATAACTGATAAAGGGTTAGTATCTAGAATCTATAAAGAAATGATCAAACTCAGCACCCCAAAAAACAAATAATCCAGTTAAGTAATGGGCAGAAGATGTGAACAGACATTTTTCCAAAGAAGACATACAGATGGCTAACAGACACATGAAAAGATGCGCAATATCACTCATTGTCAGGGAAATACAAGTCAAAACTACAATGAGATACTACCTCACACCTGTCAGAATGGCTAAAATTAACAAGACAGGAAACAACAAATGTTGGTGAGGATGCAGAGAAAGAGGAACCCTCACACTGTTGATGGGAATGCAAGCTGGTATAGCCACTCTGGAAAACAGTATGGAGGTTCCTTAAAAAGTTAAAAATAGAGCTATCCTATGATCCAGCAACTGCACTACTAGGTATTTACCCAAAGGATACAAAAATACTAATTTGAAGGGATACATGCACCCCAATGTTTATATCAACAATAGCCAAATTATGGAAAGAGCCCAAATGTCTATCAACTGATAAATGGGTAAAGATGATTCAGTATATATACACAATGGGCTATTACTCAGCCATAAAAATAAGAATGAAACCTTGCCATTTGCAATGATGTGGATGGAGCTAGAAATTATTATGCTAAGCAAAATAAGTTAGAGAAAGAGAAATACCATATTATTTCACTCATATATGGAATTTAAGGAACATTGGGGGGAAAAGAGAACAAGGAAAACCAAGAAAGAGACTCTTAACTATAGAAAGCAACCTGATGGTTACCAGAAGGGAGGTCAATGAGAGGATGGGTGAAATAGGTGATCCAGTCATATTCAAAGCGATCACTGATAATAAAAGCCTTGCTTTTGCCATTGTGATATTTTTTTATAGTTCTTATATCTCTTTTGGTTCTCTAATTCCTTTAACAATACCTTCTTTTTGCTTTATTTATGTTTTCTACTGTATCATTTGATTTCCTCTTTAGTATATTTTTCAGTTATTTTCTTAGTGGTTACTATGAGGATACAGTTAATGTCCTAAGTTTATAACAATCCTGTTTCAATGATCCCAATTTAACTTCTTTAGCATACATTAACACTGCTCCCTTCCAACCCATTCCTCCCTTTAATACTGTTATTGTCATATTGTCACAAACTTTATGTTATATATTGTGTGTCTATTAATACAGATTTGTCATTATCATTTTATGCTTGGGTCTTTTAAATAACAGAAAACAAAAAGCTTTACATCTCAAGACTATGACAATATGAGCTTTTGTATTTTGTATTTACCTATGTAGTTACCTTTACCAGTGATCTTTATTTTTTTTACATAGCTTTGAGTTAGAGCACTCAAAGTTCAGCACTTTATATTACATCACTGTCTTCTGCCCTCCATATTTTCTGATGAGAAAATAGCTGCTAATCTAATTGAGTATTCATTATATATAATGAATTGCTTCTTGCTGCTTTCAAGATTCTCTCTTTGTCTTTGATTTTTGACAGTTAGATTATATGTCTTGGTGTGCTATCTCTGAGTTATCCTGTGGGAATTTTTTGAGTCAATTGGATGTGCAAATTCATGTCTTTCATCATATTTATCAAGTCTTCACCCATTATCAGATATTCTTCCCGGCTCTTTTCCTTTTTTTTTTTTTTTTTAAAGATTTTATTTATTTATTTGACAGAGATAGAGACAGCCAGTGAGAGAGGGAACACAAGCAGAGGGAGTGGGAGAGGAAGAAGCAGACTCATAGCAGAGGAGCCAGATGTGGGGCTCGATCCCATAACGCCGGGATCATGCCCTGAGCCGAAGGCAGACGCCTAACTGCTGTGCCACCCAGGCGCCCTGTTTCTTTGTTTTTGTTTTGTTTTTCCTTCTTGGGATTTCCATAATGCACAGGGTGATACACTTAATACAGTCCTATAGGTCTCTTAGGCTTTGTGCATCATTCTTTATTCTTTACTTCTTAATGATTTCTTTGAGCACATTCAACTATTAAAGTCTTTGTGTAGTAAGTCCAATGCCTGGCCCATACTTTAATATGTGTGAGTGTGTGTGTGTGTGTGTGTGTGTGTTTTGGTATGTTTTGTAATTTGTTGAAAATTGGATATTTTGAATATTGTATTTCTCATTTCATTCCCCCACCAGGATTGCTGTTGTTATCTGATGAGGACCGTAGTCATCAGTTTGTTCAGTGTTTCCAAACTATCTTTGCAAAGATTATTTTCCCTGTTCTGTGTGATCACCACATTTTCTGTTCTATTATCTCCCCAGCTCCCATTTTAATTCCCTTAAATTCCTGGATCCAATTTAAAAAAGAAGAAAAGAACTGAAAGTCTATCCCTTTAAGTTTCCTTCCATCAGTGGCCACTTCAGCCCATGAGGATTAAACTAGTAGCCTGCTTCTGTGCTAGCTCTTCAGAAATCAATGTCAGCAATGAAAATGTGAAAGCCAAAATTTTGGAGAAGATCCCTATTCTCCAACCTGACACCAGCAAGTCACACTAGGATTGTGGTCTAATATACCCTTAAGGATAGGGAATGGAGCTGCAAAAAGAAACTCAAAATTTACTGGACTATGACTCTTTTTTCATCAAGAATTTCTCTAAAAGCTGAAAGTATTCAACTAGATTCTAGAGTTTCAAAATGGTTGCTTCAAAACAGTTCTTGCTACATCAATAGTTGTCTCAGGGAAGGGACCAAGCCTTAAAGCTTCCTAATTTGCCATATTCTGTGATGTCCAGGTGTCATGTAATGTTAATATTAAGTGACCCCCTTTTATAGAGATAATTTAAGAAATATTTTATTTAATGCCACTTTGGTTTTAATTCATTTCTTAACACCAGGGGTCTTGAATATTGGAATGGGAACTGCAAGTAAGTGTCATCTCAGCTACATGGCATTAAATTGACACAGGATCAGAAAACATGATTTTTTTCTCTTTAGATATTTTTAGGCAACCAATTTACTAGAATAAATATGATTTTATTAAAGATAAAATTATTGGACAGTGAAGATGGAAACTGGGGTGGCATGGAACAGAATGAGTCAGTATCAACTTAATTGACTGTACCAGATAAGGATATTAATCAAAATACACTTGAGATTTCAAAATATCTGAGTGGTATTTAAAATAAGATTTAGGAATCTGGACAGTCATGGATTTGTATTCTTTTTATATTTAATAATGTAAAGTTTAATAGAAAATTCTTGCTTGATAGGATAAAAGAATGTGGCTAATACAGGACCCTCTTACATCATGGTTAGACATGCATTCATCTCTCCTGACAAGAAATCTATAATTAATGTCTTCACTTCTATAATAGAATTCTCATATGTTTCTGTCAACTAAGTTACAAAAGGCTCATAAATTTTCTTTTATAATCTTTGTTTGATTTGAGATACTGTGATTTTACTATTTGCTATTGTAAAAAGAATTGACTCAAATATTTTGTAAATATTTGATATTCTGACATACTCTAAGAGGAAGTAGATTATTAGGAGAAAGCCTGTTTGTTGTTTTATGTTGATATTATTCTTCTTTAGCTTCATATGTATGTGTTTACACATACACTAGCATATATACTCTGGATACCTTTTGACTAATGTCAACATTTACTAATTCACATGCAGAAAATAAAAGGGAGACTGAGTAAGGTTCCAGTGAGATGAATGAAGAACTTACTGCAGGGGCAAAATTTAGGGATACATTCCTAAAACTCAGTAATCAAGATTAATATTTAATGTGTATTTTAAAATCAAAATTAATGAAAAATAAATCATGATGGATAAAATATCAAAATTTAAAATTCAAGCAGGATCAGCAACTATAACTTGATAAGCTCTATTTGAGCCTGAGGCAAGTGTAACATTCAGTGATAGAAACTGAGGTAAATATTTTAATGCACTGAGTATTTTTCTCTTAAATTTTGTGCCCAAGGCAAGCACCTCCCTCTGCTGTTAGTCTTACTGGATTTGAATTCCTATTCTTATGACAAACTTTGGATGTTTAGGCCATAAAGTAGCAAAATTAATTTTTTGTTTACTCAGTCAGAATTTTACATTCAAAATGTTTATTTTCTAGCAACTAAAGTTTTGAGTGCTTCAATTTAGCTTCAGAAGAATACATTATTAATGCCAGTAGGAAGTTTAATATAAATAATGGACCAGGAATGTAGCTAGTGACATTCACCTGAGATCATGACTATACATAAAAGGACAAAAAAAGTGGTGTATACCATGTGAGGCAAACCTTAAATGCTATCAAGAAGCAGGCATAACATATATGACCACTTGGACTACCTATGAATAACACAAGCATAGTTCATTTATTGTGCTTTGTTTCATTGTGCTTCACAGATACCTTTTCTGTTTTTCTCTTCTTTATTTACTTATTTTTTACAAACCAAAGGTTAATGGCAACTCTCAATGAAGCAAGTGTATTGGCACCATTTTTTCTAACAGCATTTCCTCATTTTTGTCTCTATGTCATGCTTTGGTAGTTCTGTCAATATTTTAAACTTTCATTATAATTCTAATTGTTACAGTAATCTGATTAGTGATCTTTGCTGTTACTATTCCTTTTTTTAGTATTTTTTAAAAGATTTTTACTTATGTAAGAGAGAGCGAGAGAGAGATAGAGAATGAGTATGGAGGGGCAGAGGGAGAGGGAGAAGCAGGCTCCCTGCTGAGCACAGAGCCTGATGTGGGGCTCAATCCTAGGACTTGGGGATCATGACCTAAGCAGAAGGCAGATGCTTAACCAACGAAGCCACCCAGGCACCCCTGCTGTTACTATACTAATTGTTTTGGGGAGCCATGACTTAAGACCATACAAGATGGAAAATTTAATAAATGTATGCATTCTGACTGCCTCAATGACACCTGTTCCCCTGTCTCTCTCCCTCTCCTTAAATCCTCCTATTCCCTGAGACAGAACAATATTGAAATTAGGTCAGTTAATAACCTTGTAATAGCTTCTAAATAGGTTCACACATCCCTCCCTTTAGATCAAAAGCTAGAAATGATTTAGCCTAGAGAAGACAGCGTGTTCAAAGCTGAGACCGGCACAGGAGGCCTAGGTTTTGGCCTAACAGCCAAGGTGTGAATGCAAAGAACAAGTTCTTGAAGGAAATTAAAAGTGTGACTCTGTGAACACATGAGTGGTAAGAAAGAAAAACCATTTTATTGCTGATATGGAGAAAGTTTGAGTAGTCTGGATAGATGATTAAACCAGTCACAAAACCCCCTTAAGGCAAAGCTAAATCCAGAGCCAGGCCCCCACTCTCTTCAGTTCTATGAAAGCTGAAAGGTGAGGGGCTGAAGTTTGTTTATGAGGTTTATGGAAAGAAGCCATCTCTTCAACATCAAAGGGCCAGATGGAGCAGCAAATGCTGATGTAGAAGCTGCAGCAAGTTATTCAGAAGATCCAGCCAAGGTATTTCATGAAGGTGGCTGCACTAAACAACATATTTTCAATGTAGATTAAATAGCTTCATATTGGAAGAAGATGCCACTGAGGACTTCCATAGCTAGAGAGGTCATTGCCTGGCTTCAACAAGGGAAAGGAGGACTCTATTGTTAGGAGATAAAGCAGCTGGTGACTTGAAGTTGAACCCAACATTCATTTGCCATTTAGAAAACACACACACACACACACTCCAAAACAAACAAACAAACAAAAAAAACTAGGGCCCTGAAAATTATATCTGTGTTGTGATCTATGAATGGAACAACAAAGCCTATATGACAGCACATTATTTATAACATTGTTTACTGAATATATTAAACCCACTGTTGAGATTTACAGCTCAGAAAGAAAAAGAAAATATTTCTTTCACAATATGACTGTTCATTGACAATGTACCTGTTCACCCAAAAGCTATGATAGGGATGTACGATAAGATTAATGTTTTCATGCCTGCCAACACAACAGCCAAAAAGTTAAGGAGGCGTTTTGACTTTCAAGTCATATTATTTAAAAAATACATTTCTTAAGCCTATCACTCCCCAAAGTAGTAATTTCTCTGATGGGTCTGGCCAAAGTGAATTGAAAACCTTCTGGAAAGGATTCACCATTCTATATGCCATTAAAAATATTTGAGGGGCACCTGGGTGGCTCAGTCAGTTAAGTGTCTGACTCTTGGTTTTGGCTCAGGTCATTATCTCAGGATTGTGGAATTAAGCCCCACATTCATCTCTGTGCTCAGCTTGGAGTCTGCTTATTCCTCTCCTTCTCATCCCCCTGAGCTCTCACTCTCTAAAATAATAAATAAAATATTTAAAAATATATTTGAAATTCATGGGAAGAGATCAGAGTACCAACAGTAAGAGGAGTTTAGAAAAAGTTATTTCCAACCTTCAAGGATAACTTTGTTGGGTTCAAGACTTTGGTAGAGAAAGTAACCTCAGAAGTAGCAGAAATAGCAAGAGAACTAGATTAGAAGTGGAGACTGAGGATGTGACTGGATTACTATAATTTCGTGGTAAACTTGAATAAATGAGGAGTTGCTTCTTACAGATAACCAAAGGAAAATTTTTTTTGAGATGGAATCTATTCCTGGTGAAGTTGCTGTGAAGACTGTTAAAATGAGAGCAAAGAATATACAATATTTCATAAACTTATTTGATAAAGCAGTGGCAGAGTTTGAGTGAGTTGACTCCAGTTTTGAAATAAATTCCATAGTGGATAAAATGCTCTCAAACAGCACCACAAGCTATAGAGAAATGATTCATAAAAGTAAAATCAATTAATATGGCAAACTTCATTTTCAGAAATTTGCAGAACTTATTTTCAGAAATTACTACAGAGATCCCAACCTTCAGCAACCACCACCCTGATAAGTCACCAGCCATCAACACTGAAGTAAGACCCTTCACCAGCAAAAACATAACTTGCTGAAAGCTCAGATGTTAGATTTTTTTAGGAATATAGTGCTTTTACATAAGGTATGTACACTATCTTTTTAGACATAATGCTTACAGTATAGTACAAACATAACTTTTATATGTAGTGGGTAACCAAAATATTCATTTGAATGGCTTTATTGCTACATTCCCTTTATTGTGGTGTTCTGGAACCAAATCTACAATATCTAAATTACCCAATCCTATACTGAAAGGTGTAAGGAAGTATAGAATGAATATAAGTTACCTTGGAAAATAGTATTTTGGTTGGAAACCAAAGGCTAGGTACAAAAATACTATATACAAATACTAAATTTGTTACTAAATTTACTAAAGTTACTAAATTTGTTTCTCATGGGGCTTCATCTTATCAATTCTGAAACTACTTTTAGTATAGCTAGCATCTTATAAAGAAGTAAATACATTGTAGATAATGAGAGCCAGGTTATCCACTTTCTTAGAATGTACCCTGTGGTGGTGGACTGGAATTCAACATATATGAATTCATGGTACATATAAATATTAGATGTAAATCTGTCTATCCATCCTTTCAACATGTTTGATTCCAGGGCTACAACAAAGAAAATATAAGATTGTGTGGTGCTAGAAAGGAAAGAAATGCTCATAAGATGATGGGCATGTGCCAAAAGATTATAGAAGCCACACTGTAATAATTTCTAAGGCTAAATCTAGGACACTCTAAAGAATAAATAATTATAGTTTTAAGTTAGAAACTGTAAAATAAAATATCCATGTGTACTTCATGATATAAACTGATAATTGAACATATACATAAATAAGGGAAAAGGATGGCTCTTCTTTATAGAATAACTACAATTCATAATTGTAGGTGATAAATAGGATAAGTAGGATAAATCACTAGAACACTACAGGAAAATATATTGTGCCACAGGATCCATCAATCCATAGGAAAATTGGTAGAACAAATTTTGAAAAGGAGCAGGATATTTGCATAGCCTCAATGTGGTTCATCTTATGATATTTCATAATTAAGAGGAATAGGAATAACTATAATACAGACGCTCAGCAGACAACACCTTAACCGAGTGATTAAAGTTAATACCATCAGTAATAACAAATATTGATATCACATACCCCTTTTATGATATACTGAGGACACTGCATCACTTTTGTGGTATCCTTGCAATAAAATGTGTAACTTCAACTTAATGATTAGATATGTCAGACAATTTAAAATTGAGGGACATTTTACAAAATAATTGAGCAGTACTCTTCAAAATGTAAAAGTCAAGGAAAGACTGTTACATAAGAGTGAGATTAGGAAACATGATAGTTTAAATGCAAAGTGGGGTCGTGGATTGGAAACTAGAGGGTAAAAAAGGTCATCTGTGGAAAATCCTATAAAATTAAAATAAAAATCTGTATTTAAGTTAATTATATTATGTGCTATAGCTAATTTGTTTTGACAAATGTTAACATCTTACATAGCGATATTACATTAGCAGAAGCTGGGTAAATGACACTTGTTACTTACATGCTAATTTTGGAATTTATGTGTAGGTTTAAAATTATTTTAAAACCAGGTTCCAAGATGGCGAAGGAGCAGGAGACCTAAAGTCATCTGGTCCCAGGAATTCAGCTAGAGAGCTACCAAACCATTCTGAATACCTATGAGTGCAACTGGAGAATGAAGAAAAGAGTAGCAGAAACTCTATGAACAGAAAAGTGACCACTTACTGCAGGAGGAGAAAAGATGGCAGAGGAGTAGGAGATCCTTTCTCAGCTGGTCCCGAGTCGAGCTGGGTACCTACCAGACCATCCTGAAAACCCACGGAATCAGCCTGAGATACAGGAAGATACATCTGGATCTCTACAAATGAAAATCTCCAGTGCTGAATATTGAGGTATGAAACAGGGAGCCGTGAATCCACGCACAGATATTGGAGGATAAACGGAAGGGGGAGGGAGCTCGCTTGGGCACCAGGAGGCAGTAGCCACTTGCACTGGGGAGTGGGCCAGACTCGAGGACCAGCACCTGTGAGAGAGCAGACTGAGACCATGAGCCCGGGAATGTGCATGACCAGTCTGAAAACCGGAGCTCCAGAGCACTCACTGGAACCAGACGGACACCGGGAGCTCGGGAACACCCGTGCGTCCAAACAGAAAACTGGAGCTCCAGAGTGCACACTCAAATGAGACTGAAACCAAGAGCTTGGGAGCACCCATAGGAACCGGGGGCGGCTGGCGGTGTTAGAAGCACAAAGGACAGAGACATGTGGGCCCTGGAAGTGAGGGCTGGGACACCAGCTGTGGGGCGTACATCCCAGGACGATGCAGGGTTTTTAGCAGCACCAACAGAAACAAAGTTAAAGTGGCCAGGACAGCTCAGTGGAGAGCACACTGCGATCTCTCTTTTCTGAGACAGAGGCTAGGATTCGGCCACTGCTGCTCTGACTCTCAGAAGAGCCAAAGAAAACCACCAGGGAAAGCAGCCAGAGAACAAAAGCCCAGAAATATCAGCTCACATTGGGCCCATCCCCATTCCTCCTCGCAGAAGACAGGGCAACTCTACCAAAACAGAGTTGCCTGAATATCAGTTCAGCAGACCCCTCACCCAGAAGGCAGGCTGAAAAATCAAGAAGGTGACATCCTAAGGTCCCTATAAAACAAGTGCACACTGCCTGTGTCCAGGTCAATAATTAGGGCTCTGGGCATCCCTGCAACCTCTCCTCATCAGAATGATGATGAGGAGAAATCCCCCCCCCCCAGCAAAGAAAAGATAATGAGTCTATGGCCTCTGCCACAGAACTGATGGATATGGATATAACCAAATTGTCAGAAATGGAGTTCAGAGTAACAATGGTCAAGATGATGTGTAGGCTTGAAAAAACTATTAATGAAAATATTAATGAGAATATAGAATCTCTAAGGGCACAAATGAGAGTGAGTATGACAGAAATTAAAAATGCTATGAATCCAATGCATGTCTAAACTAGATGCTCTGACAGCCAGGGTAAATGAGGCAGAAGAACGAATTAGTGAATTGGAGGGATGATAGAAGATAAAGTTAAAACGGAAACTTGGCTCAAAAAAATCCAATCTCAAGAATGTAGATTACGAGAGATTACTGACTCAATGAATCGTTCCAATGTCAGAATCATTGGCATCCCCGAGGGGGTGGAGAAAGAGAAGGTCTAGAAGAGATATCTGAACAAATTGTAGCTGAGAACTTCCCTAATCTGGCAAAGGAAACAAGCATTCATGTCCAAGAAGCAGAGAAGACCCCTCCCAAGGTCAATGAGAACAGCCCTACAACACGTCACATCATAGTGCAATTCGCAAACATTAGATCCAAGGATACAGTATTGAAAGCGGCCTGGGGGAAGAAAACCCTTACGTACAGAGGGAAGAATATCAGAATAACGTCAGACATGTCTACAGAGACCTGTCAGGCTAGGAAGGGTTGGCAGGGTATTTTCAAAGCTCCGAGAAGAACATGAAGCCAAGGATCCTTTATCCAGCAAGGCTGTCATTCAGAATTGATGGAGAGGTAAGGACCTTCCAGGATTGGCAGAAAATGAAGGAATTTGTAACCACCAAACCAGCCCTACATGAGATATTAAGGGGGTTCTATAAAAGTAAAAAGTCCCCAAGAGTGATACAGAACAAAAATTTACACTCTATAGAAACAAAGACTTCACAGGCAACATGACATCACTAAAGTCATATCTCTCAATAATCACTCTCAATGTGAATGGCCTAAATACTCCCATACAGTGCCACAGGGTTGAAGATTGGATAAAAAGACATGACCCATCCATTTGCTGTCTACAAGAGACTCATTTTGAACCTAAAGATACATCCAGTTTGAAAGTGAAGGGATAAAAAACCATTTTTCATGCCAATGGACCTCAAAAGGAAGCTGGGGTAGCAATTCTCATATCAGACAGATTAGATTTTAAACTAAAGACTGTTGTTAGAGATACAGAAGGACACTATAATATTCTTAAAGCATGTATCCAACAAGTGGATATGACAATGATAAATATCTATGCCCCCAACAGGGAAGCAGCTAGATACACAAGCCAACTCTTAACCAGAATAAAGAGACATATAAATAATAATACGTTAATAGTAGGGGGCCTCAACACTCCACACTCAGCAATAGACAGATCGCCTCAGCAGAAAATCAACAAAGAAACAAGAGCTTTGAATGACATACTGGAACAGATAGACCTCATAGATATATATAGAACACTACACCCCAGAACAACGGAATACTCCTTCTTTCTGAATGCACATGGAACTTTCTCCAGAATAGACCATACACTGGGTCACAAAACAGGTCTCAACTGATACCAAAAGACTGAGGTTATTCCTGCATATTTTCAGACCACAATGCTTTGAAACTGGAACTCAATCACAAGGAAAAATTTGGAAGAAACTCAAACACTTGGAAACTAAGAACCATCCTGCTCAAGAATGATTGATTTTTGATTTCCTGGTTTACCCAATTTAAACAATTTATGGAGACCAACAAGAATGAAAACACAATGGTCCAAAACCTATGGGATACTGCAAAGGCAGTCCTAAGGGGGAAATACATAGCCATCCAAGCCTCACTCAAAAGAATAGAAAAATCAAAAATGCAGTTTTTATATTCTCACCTCAAGAACCTGGAGCTAGAACAGAAGAACAGGCCTAACCCACGCACGAGAAGGCAGGTGATCAAGATTAGAGCAGAGATCAATGAATTAGAAACAAGGAGCACAGTAGAGTAGGTCAACAGAACTAGAAGCTGGATCTTTGAAAGAATAAATAAGATCAATAAACCACTGGCAAGACTTATCCAAAAGAATAGAGAAAGGACCCAAATTAATAAAATTATGAATGAAAGGGGAGAGGTCACAACCAAAACCAATGAAACAGGAAGGATCATTAGAAACTTTTATCAACAGCTTTATGCCAATAAATCAAACAACCTGGAAGAAATGGATGCCTTCCTGGAAACATATAAACTACCAAGACTGAACTGGGAAGAAATTTATTTTTTTAAACAGACCAATTAATTATGAAGAGATTGAAGCAGTGATCAAAAACCTCCCCAAAAGCAAGAGTCTGGGGCCTGACAGATTCCCCGGGGAATTCTACCAAACAGTCAAAGAAGAAATAATACCTATTCTCCTGAAGCTGTTTCAAAAAATAGAGAGAGAAGGAAAACTACCAAACTCATTCTATGAGGCCAGTATTCCCTTGATCCCCAAACCAGGCAAACAACCCATCAAAAAGGAGAATTACAGACTGATTTCCCTGATGAATACAGACGCCAAAATTCTCAACAAGATTCTAGCTAATAGGATCCAACACTACATTAAAAGGTTTAACCATCATGACCAAGTGGGATTCATCCCTGGGATGCAAGAGTGGTTCAACTATGAGAAGTCCTTGCAACAGCAACCAGACAACAAAAAGGGATAAATGGTATCCACATCAGCAAAGATGTCTCTCTTCGCAGATGACATGATACTCTATATAGAAAACCCACTTTTCCAATGAAGACATACAAATGGCCAACAGACACATGAAAAAATGTTCAAAACCATTACCTATCAGGGAAATTCAGATCAAAACCACCTTGAGATACCACCTTACACCAGTTAGAATGGCAAAAATTGACAAGGCAGGAAAAAACAAATGCTGGAGAGGATGTGGAGAAAGGGGATCCCTCCTACATCGCTGGTGGGAATGCAAGTTGGTCCAGCCACTCTGGAAAACAGTGTGGAGGTCCCTTAAAAAGTTAAAAATTGAGCTACCCTATGACCCAGCCATTGCACTACTGGGTGTTTACCCCAAAGATACAGACGTAGTGAAGAGAAGGGCCATATGCACCCCAATGTTCATAGCAGCATTGTCCACAATAGCCAAATCGTGGAAGGAGCCGAGATGCCCTTCAATTGATGACTGGATTAAGAAGTTGTGGTCCATATATACAATGGAATATTACTCAGCCATCAGAAAGAACAATTACCCAACATTTGCAGCAACATGGATGGGACTGGAGGAGATTATGCTAAGTGAAATAAGTCAAGCATAGAAAGACAATTATCATATGGTTTCACTCATTTATGGAACATAAGAAATAGGAAAATCAGTAGGAGAAGGAAGGGAAGAATGAAGGGGGGAAACAGAAGGGGGAGTGAACCATGAGAGAAAATGGACTCCGGGAAACAAACTGAGGGCTTCAGAGGGGAGGGGGGTGGGGGATTGGGATAGGTTGGTGATGGGTATTAAGGAGAGCACATATTGCATGGTGCACTGAGTGTTATATGCAAATAATGAATCATGGAACATTGCATCAAAAACTGGGAATGTGCTGTATGGTGACTAATATAACAAAATAAAAATTATAAAAAATATTAAAACCAAAAAGTTAAATAAATTCGGCAGTTAGGCCACCTCTCAACTGAAACTCTTTTGTCTTTTGGGATCTACATGAAACTATGCACACCCCTCCTTGCCTGCACACATATACCTATTTAAAATATATACATCTGGGGTGGCTGGGTGGCACAGCGGTTAAGCGCCTGCCTTCAGCTCAGGGCGTGATCCTGGCGTTATGGGATCGAGCCCCACATCAGGCTCTTCCGCTATGAGCCTGCTTCTTCCTCTCCCACTCCCCCTGCTTGTGTTCCCTCTCTCGCTGGCTGTCTCTATCTCTGTCGAATAAATAAATAAAATCTTTTAAAAAAAATAAATTATATACATCTGGAGTCCTCTGCCTCCAGTGGTAGGCTGGATAGGTGGTGAGGAGGCCGTTTGAACTACCCCATCACTGATTTCTGAATATTCACATTGGGCCCACTTTTGCCCATATTCCATTTTTCTTGGGTGGACACTAAGCTCCTGAGTCACTTGAGTCAAGGCTAACTAACACTATGTTAAGTCTCTCAGTGAGAAAATATTTGCTACTGTCATTGTTCTTGGCCAGTGTCCAATTTTTCCCTGACCCATTGATAGAGAACACCTGTTGTTGTATGTTTACAGTCCAATGTCAACCATTCATTAGTTAGCAATTGCAAAACACCATTGTACCAGTATTATCAAATCTTCCTATTGAATGGTAAATTTATATCTTTGCTGTCCAACTGGGGAGTCTTGAGTTAAGTACTGTCATTTCCCAATGGGTCCTAGCATTTCATTTGTGATTTTAAAAAATATATATTTGCTAAATATATATTAACAGACATAAAGGGAAAAATAGACAGCAATAAAATAATAGGGAGGACTTTAATACCTCATTTACACCAATGGATAGAACATCCAAACAGAAAATTAGTAAGGAAATCTCAGCCTTATGTGACACATTAGACCAGATGGATGTAACTGTTACATATAGAACATTTATCCAAATGCAACAGAGTATATATTCTTCTCAGGTGCATATGGGACATTCTCCAGGACAGATCATATTTAGGTCACAAGACAAATATTAATAAATTTAAGAGAATTAAAATCACATCAAACATTTCAAACCATACTGCCATGAAACTAGAAATCACACAAATAAAACTGGAAAAATCACAAATATATAGAGGTAAAACCACATGCTACTGAACAAACAATGAATCCAAGAAGAAAACAAAAGAAAAATCTAAAAAATACCTTCAGATAAATAAAAATGCAAATATAACATAGCAAAATTTATGGGATATGGCATTTATAAGAGTTCATAGTGATAAATACCTACTCCAAGAAACAAGAAAATTCTTACATATACAACCTGACTTTATACCTCAAGAATTAGAAAAAGAAAAAGAAACCCAAAGTTAAAGAAGAAAGGAAATAACAAAGAGTAGAAATAAATGAAATAGAGACTAAAAAGACAATAGAAAAGATTAATGAAAGAGCTGTTTCTTTGAAAAAAAAAAAAAAGGCTAATCTTTAGACATCAAGAGGAAAATGAAAGGAGAGGACTCAAGTAAAATCAAACATGAAAGAGGAGTTATTAAAACTGGTACCACAGTCTTAATGGTAGGAAACAAGAAATCAATTACATGAAAAAATCTGTAAAGAACACAAATACATGGGGGCTAACAAATATGCTACTAATAATGAATGGGCCAACCAATAAACCAAAGACTAAATCAAAACATACCTGGAGATACATGAAAATTAAAACACAATGTTCAAAATTTTTGACACACAGCAAAAGCAGTTCTAAGTTGGAAGTTTATAGTGATACAGGCCTATCTCAAGAAACAAGAAAATTCTCAAATGAATGACCTAACATTGCACCAAAAAGAGCTAAAAATGAGAAAAAGCCTACAGCTGGTAGTAGGAAGAAAAAAAGAAAAGAAAAAAAAATAGAGCAGAAAAAAAAAAAAAGGGAGAGACAGACAGACAGAAAGAAAGAAAAAGGAAGAGAGAGATCAGTGATACCAGAAACTCATCCTTTGAAATTACAAGGGAAATTGATAATCCTTTAGCCAGACTCATAAGGAAAAGAAAGAAAAAGTACTCAAATTCAGAAATGAAGAGAAACAACTGGTACTACAGAAATACAAAAGATAATAACAGATTATAAACAATTATACACCAATAAATTGGATAGCCTAGAAGAAATGGATATATTCCTAGAATGTATAATCTTTCAAAACTCAATGAGAAATAGAAAACTTGAACAGACTAATTCCTTATAATAAAATTTAATCAGCAATTAAAAACTCCCCAAAAATAAAAGTCAAGGACCAAATGACTTCACAGGTGAAGTCATTTACAAGAATTAAACCTATTTTTTTCAAACTATTTTCAAAAATAGAAGAGGAAGGAAAACTTTCAAATCCATTCCCCAAGTCTACCATCACCCTGATAACAAAACCAGATTAAGACACTACAAAACAGAACACTACAATCCAATATCTTAGTGAATATAGATGCGAAAATATTTAACAAATTGTTAGCAAACTACATTCAACAATACACTGAAGATAAATCATTCCCTATGATCTAGTAGGATTATTTCAGGGATGAAAGTGTGATTCAATATTTGCAAATCAACCAGTGTGAGATGAACATCTCAACAGATGCAGAATAAGCATTGGACAAAATTTTTATGTATTTATGATAAAAAAAATTTTCAACAAAGTAATTCTACACAGAATATACATCAACATAATAAAGGCCATGGTGAAAAATTAAAAGCTTTTCCTCTAATATCAGGAGCAAGACATGGGTCTCCACTCTCACCAATTTTATTCAACATAGTACTGAAATCCTAGTTGCAGCTATCAGACAAGGAAAAAAAAAGCATCCAAACTAGTAAGGAAGAAATAAAACTGTTACTATTTGTGAATGTCATGATACTATATCCCTAAAGACTCCACCAAAAAACTATAGAACTGATAAAAAAAACATTCAGTAAAAGTTTCAGGGTACAAAATTAGTACACAGAAGTCTGTTGCATTTTTATGTAACACCAGAATGATAAGAAAATAATCGCCCTTAAAATTGCAACAAAAAGAATAAAATACCTAGGAATAAACTTAGCCAAGGAAGTGAAAAACATGTACTCTGAAAAATATAAAACATTGATGTAAGAAATTAAAGGCAATAAAATAATTGGAAAGACAGTCTGTGCTCATGGATTGAAATAATCTTTTTGCAATGTCCACAGAACCCAAAGCAATCTACAAAATCAATGTATCAAAATGCCAACAGCACTTTTCACAGAACTAGAACGATACTAAAATTTGTATGGAAGCACAGAAGTCCCTGAATAACCAAAGCAATCTTGTGAAAGAACAAAGCTGGAGGTATCGTAATCCCAGACTGCAAGATATACAATAAAGCTATAGTAATCGAAACAGTATTGTGCTGGCACAAAAACAAAACAAAACAAAACAAAACAACACATAGATTGACGGAACACATTAGGGAGCTCAGAAATAAACCCACCCTTATATGGTCAATTAATCCATGACAAGACAAAAATATACAATGGAGAAAAGACAGTTTCTTCAATAAATGGTGCAGGGAACACTGGACAGCTATGTGCAAAAAAATGAAACTGGACCACTTTCTCTCACTATACACAAAAATAAGTTCAAGTGGATTAAACACCTAAATGTGAGACCTTAAACTATAAAACTCCTAGAAGGAAACATAGGCTGTAGTCTTATCTCTAGGCTATCAGCCTCAGTAACATTTTGCTAGGTATGTTTCCTCAAGCAAAAGAAAAGAAAAAGTAAACTAATGGGAATACACCAAAAGGAAACAACAAAACAAAACAACAGAACATAATTGGCACAGTAAAGGGAAACTTCAACAAAATGAAAAGGCAACCTACTGAATAAAAAAAAAATTGCAAATGATATATCCAATAAGGGATTAATATTTAAAATATAGAAATAATACAACCTAATATCAATAAAAATCTAATGAAAAGTAGGCAAAGGACCTGAATAGACTCTTTTTTCTCAAAGAAGACATAAAAATGGCCAACAGATACAAGAAAAAATGCTCAACATCAATAATCATTAGGGAAATGCAAATCAAAACCACAATGAGATCATCTGACACCTAGAATCAAAAGGACAGGAAATAAGTGTTGGTGAGTATGTGGAGAAAAATACTCTCCTGCACTATTGGTGAGAATGTAAACTGGTGCAGCCACTGGGATAAACAGTATGGAGCTTCTTCAAAAAGTAAAAATAGAAATACCGCATGATCCAGTAATTCTGCTACTGGGCATTTACCCAAAGAAATGAAAACACTAATTGGAAAGATATATGCACATTTATATTTATTGCAGCATTATTTACCATAGCGAAGATATGCAAGTAACGCAAGTGTCCAACAATAGGTGAATGGATAAAGAAGATGTGGTGTATATATATAATGCAATATTAGCCATAAAATAATGAGACCTTGCCATCTGCAACCACATGGATGGACCTAGAGGGTGTTGTGTTAAGTAAAATAAGTCAGACAGAGATAGACATATACCATATGATTTCTCTCATATGTGAAATCTGAGAAACAAAACAAAGAAACAAACAAGCAACAAAACAGACTCTTAAATACAGAAAACAAACAGGTGGCTATAGAGGGTTGGTGGAGGGTGTGAAATACAAAAGAGAATTAAGAAGTACAACTTCCATTTATGGCATAAATAAGCCATGGCAAAGAAAGGTACAGCATAATGAATAATCAATAATACTGTAATAATTGTGTGACAAATAGTCACTAAACTTATTGTGGTGAGCATTGAGTAATGTATAGAATTGTTGAATCAATATATTGTACACCTGAAACTAATGTAACAGTGTATGTTAATTATACAATAAAACATTCAACATAAAAGAAATAGTAAATCTAAATAGACCAATTGCTAGTAAGAAAATTGAATCAGTAGTCAAAAACCTCCAACAAACAAAAGTCCAGGACCAGACCGCTTCACTGGTGAATACTACCAAACATTCAAAAAAAGATTAATACCAATCCTTCTCATACTCTTTAAAAAATAGAAGAGGCAGAAACTCGTTCACATTCATTTTATAAAGCAAGCATTAACCTAATACCAAAACCAGACAAGGATGCCACCAGAAGAGAAAATGACAGGCCAGTATTCTGATGAGCTGGTGTAAAAATCTTTAATAAAATAGTAATAAATGGAATTCACCAATGCATTAAAAAGATCATACATTATGATCAAGTGGGATTTATTTCAAGAATGTAAGCATGGTTCAACATCTGTAAATCAGTCAGCATGATACACTATGTTATAAAAATAAAAGGATATAAATCATATATCACTTTAATAGATGCAGAAAAAATTGACAATATTCAACATCTGTTTATGATAAAAACTCCCAACAAAGTGGGAATAGAGAAAACATACCTCAACATAATAAAGCCTATATATGAAAAGCCCACAACTAACACCATAGTCAATGAAGAAAAGCTGAAAGCTATTCCTCTGAGATCAGGAACAAGACAAGGATGCTCCCTCTTGCCATTCTTATCAACACATAATCGGAAGTCCTTGAAACAGCAATTAGGCAAGAAATGGAAATAAAATTCATTCAGATTGGAAAGGAAGAGGTAAAACTGTCATTATTTGCAGGTAACATGATATTATATATAGAAAACCCAAATGACTACATCAAAAAAACTGTTAAAATAACAAACAGGGGCGCCTGGGTGGCTCAGTCAGTTAAGCGTCTGCCTTTGGCTCAGGTCATGATCCCAGGGTCCTGGAATCAAGTCCCACATCAGGCTCCTTGTTCAGCTTCTCCCTCTGTCTGCTGCTCCCCCTGCTGGTGCTCTCTCTCTCTCTCTCTCTCTCTCTCTGACAAATAAAACTAAAATCTTAAAAAAAGTAACAAATTCAGTAATGTTGCAGGAAACAAAATCAATACACAAATATGTTGCATTTTGATACACTAATAACAAAATATCTTTTAAGAAAATAAACAATCCCCTTTAAAATTATATCAAAAAATACCTAGAAATAAATTTAACCAAAGAGCAGAGGGTCTATACATTGAAATCTGTAAGACATTAAGAAAAGAAATTGAATATGTAAATAAAAGAAAAAACATTCAGTTCTCATAGAATAATTAATATGGTTAAAAATCCAATTACTCAAGATGGGAGTTAAGATGGCAGAGGAGTAGGGGGCCCCTTTTTCAGCCGGTCCCTGAGTCGAGCTGGATAGGTACCAGACCAGCCTGAACACCCATGGAATCAGCCTGAGATGCAGGAAGATACATCTGGATCTCTACAAATGAACATCTCCAATGCTGAGTATTGAGGTACGAAGCAGGGAGCCATGAAACCGTGCACAGATATCGGAAGATAAACGGAAGGGGGAGGGAGCCGCCGCGTTCGGGTGCCGGGAAGCGGTAGCCACCTGCACGGGGGAGTGGGTGGACTCGCGGACCGGCACCCGCGAGAGAGCAGACTGAGACCGTGAGCCGGGAACGCGCGCCACCAGACTGAGACTGGGAGCTCCGGAGGGCGCAGGAGCGGCTGGCGGCTGCGGTGTTAGAAACACAAAGGACAGAGACACGCCGGCCCTGGAAGTGAGGGCTGGCACTACGGGTGTGGGGTGCACATCCCAGGACACTGCAGGGTTGAGCAGCACCAATAGAAACAGTTAAAGTGGGCAGAACATCAGTGGAGAACGGTCCGCGATCCCTCTGTTCTGAGACAGAGGCTGGGATTCGGCTACTGCTGCTCTGACTCTCAGAAGAGGCACAGCAAACCGCCAGGGAAAGCCGCCAGAGAACAAAAGCCTGGAAATACTGGCTCACAGTCTGGAAACGCGGGCCCATCCCCATCCCCCCTCTGAGGGGACACAGAGACTCTACCCAAACAGGGTTGCCTGAGTACCAGCGTGGCAGGCCCCTCCCCCAGAGGCAGGTGGAAAAATCAAGAAGCCCATATCCTAAGGTTCCTATAAAACAATGCACACTGCCTGGATCCTGGTCAATAATTTGGGCTCTGGGCAACCCCACAACCTCTCCTCATCAGAATGACAAGAAGGAGAAATCCCCCCCAGCAAAGAAAAGATAATAAGTCTGTGGCCTCTGCCTCAGAACTGATGGATATGGATATAAACAAATTGTCAGAAATGGATTTCAGAGTAACAATGGTCAAGATGATGTGTAGGCTTGAAAAAACTATTAATCAAAATATTAATGAGAATATAGAATCTCTAAAGGCAGAAATGAGAGCGAGTCTGGCAGAAATTAAAAATGCTATGAATCAAATGCTGTCAAAACTAGATGCTCTGACGGCCAGGGTGAATGAGGCAGAAGGACGAAACAGCGAATTGGAGGATGGGTTAGTAAAAGAGAAAGCTAAGACAGAAACTTGGCTCAAAAAAGTCCAATGTCAAGAATATAGGTTACAGGAGATTACTGACGCAATGAAATGTTCCAATGTCAGGATCATCGGCATCCCAAGGGGGTGGAGAAAAACAGAGGACTACAAGAGATATTTGAACAAATTGTAGCTGAAAACTTCCCTAATCTAGCGAGGGAAACAAACATTCGTGTCCAAGAGGCAGAGAGGACCCCTCCCAAGCTCAACCATGACAAACCTCACGTCACGTCATAGTGCAATTCGCAAATATTAGATCCAAGGATACAGTGTTGAAAGTGGCCAGGGAAAGAAATTTCTCACGTACCAATGCAAAGTTATCAGAATTACATCAGACCTCTCTACACAGTCCTGGAATGAGAGAAAGGGTTGGGGGGGGGGGCATTTTTAAAGCTCTTTCAGAGAAAAACATGCAGCCAAGGATCCTTTATCCAGCAAGGCTATCATTAAGAATTGATGAAGAGATAAAGACCTTCCAGAATCACCATTCACTGATCAATATCGTAACCATGAAGTCAGCCCTACAGGAGATATTAAGGGCAGTTCTATAAAAGTAAAAAGGACCCAAGAGTGATACAGAACGAAAGTCACAATCTATAGAAACAAAGACTTTACAGGCAACATGGCATCATTAAAATCATATCTCTCAATAATCAGTCTCAATTGTAAATGGCCTAAATGCTCCCATAAACGCCACAGGGTTGCAGATTGGATAAAAAGACATGACCCATCCATTTGCTGTCTACAAGAGACTCATTTTGAACCTAAAGATACATCCAGACTGAAAGTAAAAGGACGGAATACCATCTTTCATGCCAATGGACCTCAAAAGAAAACTGGGGTAGCAATTCTCATATCAGACAGATTAGATTTTAAACTAAAGACTGTTGTTAGAGATACAGAAGGACACTATATTATTCTTAAAGGATGTATCCAACAAGTGGATATGACAATTATAAATATGTGTGCCCCCAACAGGGGAGCAGCAAGTTACACAAGCCAACTCTTAACCAGAATAAAGAGACATATAGATAAGAATACGTTAATAGTAGGGGACCTCAACAATCCATTATCAGCAGTAGACAGATCACCTAAGCAAGAAATCAATAGAGAAACAAGAGCTTTGAATGCCATACTAGATGAGTTGGATCTCATAGATATATATAGAACACTATACCCCAGAACCAAAGAATACTCATGCTATTCTAATGCCCATGGAACATTCTCAAGAATAGACCATGCTCTGGGACACGAAACAGGTCTCAACTGATACCAAAAGACTGAAATTATTCCCTGCATATTCTCAGACCACAATGCTTTGATTGGAACTCAACCACAAGAAAAAATTTGTTAGAAACTCAAACACTTGGAGACTAAAAACCATCCTGCTCAAAAATGATTTGATAAACCAGGAAATCAAAAATCAATTTAAACAATTTATGGAGACCAATGATAAGGAAAACACAACGGTCCAAAACCTATGGGACACTGTAAAGGCAGTCCTAAGGGGAAAATACGTAGCCATTCAAGCCTCACTCAAAAGAATAGAAAAATCTAAAATGCAGTTTTTATATTCTCACCTCAAGAAGCTGGAACAGCAACAAAGGAACAGGCCTAATCCATGCATGAGAAAGAAGTGATCAAGATTAGAGCAGAAATCAATGAATTAGAAACCAGGAGAACAGTAGAGCAGATCAACAGAAGTAGAAGCTGGTTCTTTGAAGGAATAAATAAAATTGACAAACCACTGGCAAGACTTATCCAAAAGAATAGAGAAAGGACCCAAATCAATAAAATTATGAATGAAAAGGGAGAGGTCACAACCATCACCAATGAAATTGGAAGGATTATTAGAAACTTTTCTCAACAGCTTTATGCCAATAAATTAAGCAATCTGGAAGAGATGGAGTCCTGCCTGGAAACCTATAAACTACCAAGACTGAAACAGGAAGTAATTGATTTTTTAAACAGACCAATTAATTATGAAGAGATTGAAACAGTGATTAAAATCCTTCCAAAAAACAAACGCCAGGGCCTGACGGATTTCCCGGGGAATTCTACCAAACATTCAAAGAAGAAATAATACCTATTCCCCTAAAGCTATTTCAAAAAATAGAAATAGAAGGAAAGCTACCATACTCATTCTATGAGGCCAATATTACCTTGATCCCCAAACCAGGCAAAGATCCCATCAAAAAGGAAAATTACAGACCGATTTCCCTGATGAATATGGATGCCAAAATTCTCAACAAGATCCTTGCTAATAGAATCCAACAGTACATTAAAAGGATTATCCATCATGACCAGGTGGGATTCATCCGTGGGATGCATGGGTGGTTCAACATTCACAAATCTATCAGTGTGGTAGATTTTATCAACAAGAAAAAAGCCAAAAATCATATGATCCTCTCAATAGATGCAGAAAAAGCATTTGACAAAATACAGCATCCTTTCCTGATTAAAACCCTTCAGAGTGTAGGGATAGAGGGTACATTCCTCAATCTCATAAAAACCACCTATAAAAAGCCTACAGCAAATATCATTCTCAATGGGGAAAAGCTGGAAGCCTTTCCCTTAAGATCAGGAACACGACAAGGATGCCCACTCTCGCCATTATGATTCAACACAGTACTAGAAGTCTTTGAAACAGCAATCAGACAACAAAAAGGGATAAAAGGTATCCAAATCAGCAAAGAAGAAGTCAAAATGTCTCTCTTCACAGATGACATGATACTCTATATGGAAAACCCAAAAAAATCCACTCCCAAACTACTAGAAGTTATAGAGCAATTCAGTAATGTGGCGGGACACAAAATCAATGCTCAGAAATCAGTTGCATTTCTATACACGAACAGTGAGACTGAAGAAAGAGAAATTAGGGAATCCATCCCATTTACAGTAGCACCAAAAATCATACGTTACCTTGGAATTAACTTAACCAGAGACATAAAGGACCTATATTCTAGAAACTATAAATCACTCTTGAAAGACATCAAAGAAGACACAAAAAGATGGATAAGTATTCCATGTTCATGGATCAGAAGAATTAACATAGTTAAAATGTCCATGCTACCCAGAGCAATCTACACTTTCAATGCCATCCCAATCAAAATACCAATGACATTTTTCTAGGAACTGGAACAAACAGCCCTTAAATATGTGTGGAACCAGAAAAGGCCCCAAATCACCAAGGAAGTGTTGAGAAGGAAAAACAAAGCTGGGAGCATCACAATGCCGGATTTCAAGCCATACTACAAAGGTGTGATCACAAACACAGCATGGTACTGGCACAAAAACAGACACACAGACCAATGGAACAGAATAGAGAACCCAGAAATGGACCCTCGGCTCTTTGGGCAACTAATCTTTGATAAAGCAGGAAAAAACATCCAGTGGAAAAAAGACAGTCTCTTCCATAAATGGTGCTGGGAAAATTGGACAGCTACATGCAAAAGAATGAACCTTGACCACTCTCTCACACCATACACAAAGATAAACTGCAAATGGATGAAAGACCTAGATGCGAGACAGGAATCCATCAAAATCCTAGAGGAGAGCATAGGTAGCAGCCTCTACAACATTGGCCACAGCAACCTTTTTCATGAGACATCTCCAAAGGCAAGAGAAACAATAAAATGAACTTGTGGGACTTCATCAAGATAAAAAGCTTCTGCACAGCCAAGGAAACAGTCAAAAAAGCTAAGGGACAGCCCATGGAATGGGAGAATATATTTGCAAATGACACTACAGATAAAAGACTGGTATCCAAGATCTACAAAGAACTTCTCAAAGTCAATACGCGAGAAACAAATGAACAAATCAAAAAATGGGCAGAAGATATGAACAGACACTTTTCCAATGATGACATGCAAATGGCCAACAGACACATGAAAAAATGTTCAAAATCATTAACCATCAGGGAAATTCAAATCAAAACCACACTAAAATACCACCTTACGCCAGTTAGAATGGCAAAAATTGACAAGGCAAGAAACAACACTTGCTGGAGAGGATGTGGAGAAAGGGGATCCCTCCTACATTGTTGGTGGGAATGCAAGTTGGTACAGCCACTCTGGAAAACAGTGTGGAGGTCCCTTAAAAAGTTACAAATTGAGCTACCCTATGATCCAGCCATTGCACTACTGGGTATTTACCCCAAAGATACAGATGTAGTGAAGAGAAGGGCCATATGCACCCCAATGTTCATAGCAGCATTGTCCACAATAGCCAAATAGTGGAAGGAGCTGAGATGCCCTTCAACAGATGACTGGATTAAGAAGATGTAGTCCATATATACAAAGGAATATTACTCAGCTATCAAAAAGAACGATTTCTCAATATTTGCTGCAACATGGACAGCACTGGAGGAGATAATGCTAAGTGAAATAAGTCAAGCAGAGGAAGACAATTATCATATGGTTTCTCTCATCTATGGAACATAATAACTAGGAAGATCGGTAGGAGAAGAAAGGGATAAAGAAAGGGGGGGTAATCAGAAGGGGGAATGAAGCATGAGAGACTATGGACTCTGAGAAACAAACTGAGGGCTTCAGAGGGGAGGGGGGTGGGGGAATGGGATAGGCTGGTGATGGGTAGTAAGGAGGGCACGTATTGCATGGTGCACTGGGTGTTATATGCAACTAATGAATCATCAAAATTTACATCAAAAAAATTAAATTAAATTAAATTAAAAATAAAAACAGGTTACAAAAGAAATGAGAAAAAAATCCAATTACTCAATCTATAGATTCAATATGATCCCTATAAAAATTACAATGTATTTTCCACAGAAATAGAACAAGCCTAAAATTTTTATGGAACCAAAAAAGACCCCTAATATCCAAAGCTATCTTGAACAAAGCTGGAGGCATCATGCTCCCTGATTTTAAATTATATTACAAAGCTACAGTAAGTAAAATAGTTCGACACCGGCACAAAGACAGACACGTAGAGAAATGGAACATATTAGGAGCCAGAAATAAACCCACTCATAACTGGTGAATTAATCTACAAAAAAGGAGCCGAGAACATACAGTGAGGAAAGGACAATCTCTTCAATAAACAGTGCTGGAAAAATTGGACAGCCATATAAAAAAGAATGAAATTTGACTGCTATCTTACACCATAAAAAAAAATTAACTTGAAATGGATTAAAGACTTGAACATAAGACCTGAAACCATAAAACTCCTACAAGAAAACATAGACAGTAAGCTCCTTGACATGTCTTGGGGATCATTTTTTTAATTCAACACAAGAAGTAATAGTGACAAAGGCAAAAAAAAAAAAAAGTGGGACTATATCAAAATAATAAGTTTCTGTACAGCAAAGAAAACCATCATTAAAGGGCGCCTGGGTGGCTCCATCCATTAAGCGGCTGCCTACAGCTCAGGTCATGATGCCAGGGTCCTGGGATCAACCCCGGTATCAGGCTTCCTGCTCAGCAGGGATCCTGCTTCTCCCTCTGCTGCTCGCCCTGCTTGTTCTCTCTCTCTCTCTTTTTTTTTCTCTCTCTCTCTCAAATATACAAAATCTTTAAAAAAATCAATAAAATGGAAAGTCAACATACTGAATGAGAGAAAATATTTGCAAATTATGTATTTGCTAAGGGGTTAATATCCAAAATATATAAAGAACTCATACAATTCAGTAGCAAAAAAAATTTTTTTTTGATTAAAAAGTGGTTAGAACATTTGAATAGATATTTTTCCAAAAGAAAATATATAGATGTCCAATGGGTATATGAAAAGATGCTCAACATCATTAAGATATCACTCCACACCTATTAGAATGGCTACTATAAAAAAGGACAAGAAATAATGTGTTTGTGAAGTTATGGACAGAAAGGAACCCTTGTGCACTGTTGGTGGGAATGTAAATTGGTACAGCTACTATGGAAAACATTATGGAGGTTCCTCAAAAAAAAAAATAAAGATATAACATATGACCCAACATATGATCCAACAATTCTACTTCTGAATATTTTTCTGAAGGAAAAAAAACACTAACTTAAAAAGATATATGAACCTCCATGTTCATTGCAGCAATATTTACAATACCCAAGGTATGGGAATGACCTAAGTGTCCACTGATGGATTAATGATAAAGATTATGATATGTGTGTGTGTCTCTCTCTCTCTCACACACACACACACACACACACACACACACACACACACACAGAGGAATATTATTCAGCCTTAAAAAATGAAATCTTGCCATTTGTGGCAACATGGATGGACCTTGAAGGTATTATGTTATGTAAAATAAGTCATGTAGAAAAAGACAATATTATATGATTTCTTTTATAGGTAAAATCTAAAAACAAGAACAAGAAAAAAAAACTACCAAGCTCATAAATACAAAGTACAGATTGGTGGTTGCCAGAGGCAGGTGGTTGTTGGAAGGGGTGGTGGGAGAAATAGGTTAAGGAAGTCAAAAAGTAAAAATATAATAATACAATTTTTTAAAAAAGAATCCTTCCTGGTCAGCAAAATAAAATGTAATGTATTTATTACAATGTTATATATATATAGATATATATAGATATATATCTATATATATAAATATTTCTAATTTTGGGAACTGTTCAGAACAAAGAAGATATATAAGATCTTCATAAGACCCATACTTAAGCTTTCATATTTTATTCATTCTTGACTACAGATTTCTCAGTTGGAAGAATTACTAAGATTTAAACAGATTAAGATTTACCCAACTATGGTTAACTGTGACCTTAATGAACTACTTAGATTATTGACGAGTTGGTTCATAAGCTTGAAAACAAGTTCAAATTTATGTGATTGATTCTTGGATTAATCAATGATTTGCTTAATATAGTAAAATCCCCTGGTTGTATCAAAACCTTTAGTATAGAAGAAATATTATAAATATATTATTACTTTTGCAAAATACTGAATGGCTCCTTAAATTATAAATCCTGTATCAAATTGTCATGTAACAATGTTTCTGGAAGGTCAAACTGGCAACTGGTTTATGATTAGTAATTATAATTAAAATCTTTAATTTACTGAGTCTTTACTATGTATCAGGACTAAGTCAAAATCTTGATATATATTATCTTAAATTTTTACAACATATTTGGAGATATGACTCAAAGTCAGGTCTGTACTTCAAATTATCCTGATATTTTCTGTTATACGTTAAGTCCTGAGTAAAGTGGAGAAACAAAGATGCATGAGGGTGGGAGTTAATGTATATCAATTCTCCTCTATGTGGTCAATTCTAATTAAGAGCTATCAATAAGGACTTCTTAGGCAAGAAATGTATTTCTAGAAATGGACAGAATAAGGATTAATTGTAACAACACTATTCACATACAATTGTCCCTAACCAACATGTCTCAATAATCACCCCATATACACTGTGCCTCAGGCAGGACTCCAAAACTGTCAGAGGAAGGAGATGACTTTTTTTTTTTTAAAGATTTTTTATTTATTTATTCGACAGAGATAGAGACAGCCAGCGAGAGAGGGAACACAAGCAGGGGGAGTGGGAGAGGAAGAAGCAGGCTCATAGCAGAGGAGCCTGATGTGGAGATCGATCCCATAACGCCGGGATCACGCCCTGAGCCGAAGGCAGACGCTTAACCGCTGTGCCACCCAGGTGCCCCCCCCTTTTTTTAATTAAAGCAGCTTAACATAGTAGCTTCTCACAAAGGAATGACTAGTCCCTTAACTTATTTTATACCTGCCTGTCTTTCAAGCTATCATCTATCATCTACCTTGATTCAGGAATCCAGTTGCCCCTGAAAGCATGTTCATTTGAACAAAATTGTCACTAGATATCATCTTGTAATTTTTTTCCTTCTACTTTAATCAGAAATGGATCTTGCCATTGCATAGTCTGTGATACCTACAGTTGACCTATCAGAAGTGAATCAGCTGCTTCCATATTGGTACAGCAAAAATAAGGCAACACTAAAAACTAACGTATTTGTTGTAGTTAGCAGTTGTTGCCTGGAATAAGGCTCCTTCTGTATATAGAAATATGTAAGGCTACTTCTATATATAAAAATATTTAAAAACCTTGATCTCATTCTTTATTTTCTAAGGCCACATAAACATGAATGTTAGCTTAATGAAAATTCATTTTATACCCTCTTGTAACAGATTAGGGGAAATAACAAAATCATTTTAATTTGTAATTTTCCAGATGGAAAACAAATAGTCTTCCATTATTGGAGGTTGCATAAGACAGGTTTCCTGCTTATCTCTGCATTATCCATGTTTCAATTTCTTTATGTTCAACTATGTATTGTATTAAATTTTCTAAATTTTATTTTTAACAAATACATCTCCATACATGACCATATACACACATTTTTTTTTAACTGAGCTAGGTAGTAGAGGAGTGTGTATACTAAGATTATTCAAATAAACATAAAGGACTATAGTTTGTTTTTGTTTTTTCAAAATACCAAATGTTATTGCATGCTTGGAAAATGTGCTATTTTTCAATTGATTAGCTGAACTTCATATTTACCTAAAAGTGTGAGGTTTATTACTTGCCTCATGGGATATATTGTTTCTGCTTTTCAATCATGATGGTCACACTAAACATCTTAATTGTTATTTAATTTTCGATACAGACCTGTATCTAAGGTTTGTTTTACATGATTGTGCAGCTTATGTACTACACGAAAGGTACCCAGGTGAGAGGGTTTCTGGGAGCTGAAAGGGTTTCTAGCTAAGGTTGGTGGCCTAGTGTGGGGACTGTTCTGACAAAGCATGTGCCGTGCTGTTTCTAATTCACACAAAGTTACCTGTGAAATCAGCTTTTTTAAAATAGTAACTTATCATTTTATATTTTCTTAACTTTGATTTTTTTTCAAAATTTATTCCTTTATCAGACTTCATTATTTTAGTGAGTGAGGACACATTATACTTAGTCATCAGACCAAAACCTGGAATCATGTTTAACTCCATACTCTGTTGATGTCCTTTATCCCACCTATCAACAAATATTACTTAAATTTTTTTTTTTAAATTAAAAATCTTGAATTTGACTTTAACCACCCCAGTGCCGTGTCCATATTTCATGCCATCATCCTTTCTGCTGGAGTATTCCAATAACCTTCTGCTCCTTTCAATCAGCTATTTTTGTTTCAATTCTTGGCCTCACCCAGTTTTTCCACCACAGAGGAGAGAGGGAAAGAGGCAGAGAGAGACTGCCTAACCAAGTGGATTATCATTTTAATTCCTGGACTCAGCAATGTCAGAAGTCACCTGTACTCTGGACTCCTGACTATATAAAACCAATAAATCTCCCATTTACCTACTTTTGGGATGTGGGGCTTATTTTTGTTTAAATGGATGCTTTGATCATTTGCAACTGAAATATATAAGATGTAATATGGAAAAGCAATGAATTAAGAGTAAAAGTATTTGGAAACTAGTTCCAGATCTGATATTTATTATTCATGTGATCATCGGCAAGTCATTTATGCATTCTGAATGTGAATTTCCTTATCTCATAGGAGAAAGATACCTCACCTTTATACTATACGCTATTTTTTGTGGAGTCAAATGCAATAAAAGTGGTTGAAATGTGATACTGGGGTCTGTCAGACTCCAAAGACTGTGCTTTCCCCGTTGCTGTAGACTGTGTATAGACACTTATCTGCATACAAGACAAGTAATAATGAGTCTATCTACTGTCACATCCATACTCCTTGTATATAAAAACATCCCTGGCTGAAAAAACTGTGTTTCTGCCTTCCAGTATTCAAAAGTATGTAGACAGTCTTCATACAAACAAAATCAACCTGAATCATTAACCCAAACAACTTGTTTCCTGTTTCTGTGGAAGTTCCCCAGTTTTCAGTGTAGAAAGTTGCAGGAAAAGCTAGATATATCAGTTATAATTCTCATAAGTATTTGTTTAAACTGACAATGCATTTATGTAGTTTGGCCTTCCATGACCATGATGCATCCAACTTCCTAAGTTGTTTAGTTTGCTATCAGGCAGAGCAGAGAAGGTCAGGACTTCTCAGAGCATGAAAAACAAAAAATGAAATGAAAGAATTACATGGCAGTTAGCCTGCACATATTTTCCATTAAATCAATTATATTATTTGGTTAGTTCAGTCACACAGCTGGTCAATTTATTGCATTAATCAGTTATATTTGATGGCCCTAATTGGTTAGGGTGCTTAGGCAAATGGCCAAAACTGTCCAGTGCAAACAATGTTTAGAGAACTATTTTTTTTTTCAAATCCAGACATTTACAAATATACCTGAAATTATAAAACGTTTTTTCTCTTCATGAAGAATTTGTATGTAGCCGAGCCAGTGGAAAAGCCCATAATACCCTAGTGGAAATGCACCTCATTATGTACTGTTCCGTGCACTTGAGAGAACCAATTTATAGGATGGGATGGATTTTGGTAATTTAACAAATTAATTTGTCAATTTTATAAATGAAATCTGAACTCTAAAGCTTCTCTCAGACTTTTTTTCACAAATGCAATAAAGTCAAGGAAAAATACAAGCATTTTAGATAGAATGATAAATTCCAAAATGTTGTTGCCACTGCTATCTTCTCCTAACATCTAAGCAATCCTAGTCCTAAAGATATTAAAAAACGGAAGCCACAGGTTTCAATAAAAGTAAATGCCCCACAGATAATTTGCTATCACAAACAGCATATCTTTGGACAGCCAATTTCCCCATTTTTGTGCTTTCTTAATCTCATCTTAAAAATTGTGACTTGAAGATATTTTCATTTTTTAAGAGAGAAAATTGACACACACACACAAACTTTCTGTGTAAGTTTTAAGGCTTAAGAAGATACATGCAAGAATTTCTCTCAGAGGATTATAACGACATTCGTGAGTTAAGCAAGCATGGTGAAGAGAGAAGCCTCTTTCATAATATTTATTGGTAGTGTGTGGTATTACAGTAATTAAATCATGGGTTCTTCTTTGGGAAATGACTTATTTTCTCCCATATTTCTTTGCATATGTAATTAATAGACTTGAACTTAATATTTTCCTTCCATAATCCAATAGTCCACTTAAAATTTTCTCTTTATTCCTTCCTGGAATAGTTAGCCAGAAGAGAGGTCTAGTACGTTAGACCCAGAGAAACTACAGATCTTGTAGGTCACTTCTGATTTTTAATCGTAGTATAAATGAAGTCCCAGAGGGATCTAATGAAGTGCTCTTCACTAGTTAATGGTTACAAAGCCATAAGAACTCAAGCTTTCCCGTGCCTTTGTCAAGTATCCTTTCCATTAAATAAAATAATTTTAAGAAATGCTGTTTAAAGATTTTAGGGGGTATGTTTTAGGGGGTGCATTTCAGCTAAATATTCTTGGGGCAAGGGAAGTTCAGGTTTATACTTCAGTGTAGTTTTAGTCTCTAAGCTAGGAGGCAAAGTTACTGAATTGAATGAAAAGACTGAAAGAATATATAACTTTTTTTCTTTCATAAACTCTTCCTGTTGTCACCAGGTCTGGGAAGATAAGGTTTAGTATCTTCTTTTTTCTTTTTCTTTCTTTCTTTTTTTTTTTTTTTTAAGGTTTAATACCTTCTGTGTATGTGAGTGGATATGTGTTGACTGAATTTTGTCACTGATAATAAAAGTAAGACTATCTCTTTGACAAAATAGTTTTGTACTCAAATATTAGTCATGGAAATCTATTGAGTAAATGTATACCACATTGGTGGGGGTAGAGTAATAAAACATCTGTGGATTAAGGGAAAAAGAGAAACTCTAAGTATGAAATTAGAGTCACATTAATGTTTGATGGAAAGTTATCTTTCTCTATTCATGTAAACATCTGAAGACCTCTTTGGGTTATAATTGCATACATTTTGTATTGAACCAAATTCAGAGTCTGGATAACACACTACTTTCCCAAACACCAATATAATTAATTCCATACAGAAAACTGAACATTTCTTCTTGATTTCTCTAACAGAATTACACTAAATATTATGAGCAGAATAGGATTTAATTCAAAGAAGTATTAGGAGAATAGGCTCTGAACTGCACCTCAGATTGTTACACATTTAATTGATCAACCAAGGGAACTATGACATCTGACATAATCAGAAAAGTGGAAAATCAGGAGGCCAACAATGAACCACTGAGGCTGACATATCAGCTTGATGAATCAGAAAGTGGCTACAACTTCAAAACTGTAAGTAAATAGCAGTGAAGCTGGAATTTGGATTCTAAAAAAAAAGTTACAAAACAAAATCACATTCTCACAAATTGTTTGACATAAAAAAACAACAGACCAGCCAAAATCAGCAGAAAGATAGCTTCCTATCAATTTTCCCTTTCAAAATGCTCTTACAAATGAATCTAATTGATAGAACCTAATTTGCATCCAGTACAGGCAAGGAAATGTAAAGAAAAATAAGTATTTAACTGTCTGCTCTTGTAGTAGAGAAAAACCATTCTAGAAGGTGGTAGAAACGATCTTGATAATTGAGGATATTCAGCACAGTTTATTGTAAAGTATTCTAATGTCTCTGTAGCCCTGAAAACTGGTTCTGATTTGTCTAAATCACTGACAGCCTACCTAACTGCTTACATTCTTAAAAGACCACACCTACTCCTTATATACAACCCAGCCACTGTCCCAATAGGAATGGATATATATATATATCAGAGCTACACATAATTTTAAGTGTTCCTGCATTCTACTTTCAAATTCTACCATCTATTCTCTATCTATCTATCTATCTATCTATCTATCTATCTATCTATCTATCATCTATCTACCTACCTACCTATCTATCTAAATAACTCTATTTTTGCCCAAGATTTCCCATACGTCAGCCTATTTTTGGAAAATGAATGAAAACATCTGGCTTTCCCATTTCAGCCAGTTGTTTTGAATTAAAACATACTGTCTTTAAGGTTGCAGGTAAATGTATATTTGGATATTTAAGCTATGGTTCTAAATTATAGATTTCTATATGTAAATTTTCCCTGCTCAAAACTTGATCTTAGAATTTTATATTAGTTTATTAGTATTACTATAACAAAATACCAGAAATTGGGTGGATTAGACAATGGAACTGTATTTTCACCCAATTCTGGAGGCTGAGCCTAAAGTCAATGTGACAGAGGGATTAGTATCTCCTGAGGCTCATCTCTGACTTGCAGAAGTCTCCTGTCTCACTATGTCCTTACACGGTCTTTCCTCTGTCACACATATCCCTGTTGTCCCTTTTTATTATTAGGACACTAGTGATATAGGATTGAGGCTAACTTTTATGATCTCATTTAACCATAATTACCTCTTTAAAGGCCTTTCCTTCTAAGAGGGTCACATGGGAGCCCAGAGCTTCAAATGTGAATTTTGGGTGGACATGATTCAGTTTATTTAAAACTTTATGGGGTATTTGTGAATAAAGTAAAAACACAAATAATTATAGATTCTGCATTTCAAGTTAAAATACTTTAATTCTGAGATAAAACTCATTAAATGTATGATTTACTATGATACATGATAGCATTGGATAGATATTGCAGTATAAGCTACAATTATAATATTATGTAAACTTCCAAAAAACTTTTTTTGATTATTTTTACTATCAAAATATTTCAAATGCAGTATTAATCCAAGTGAATTTTTTATTTAACCATTTTAACAACTCAGATAAAAATAAGTAGAAAGTCCACATTTTTATTTTTATTATTACAGCTTTTAGTCTACCTACAACCTAATTGAAAATGATTTCTAGTATGTTTATAAGAATCTCAGATGCAATCTACCTTTTGAAACTATTGATCTAAGGCAAACATTTCCTATTGCATTACTAGCTAAATAACATCCTATATCAAATATTTACTTAGATCCCTTTACTCACACTAATTTTTTTTGTTTTCTTCAGGTATAATTTTTCCACTGATATATGTAACATTTTTAAGCCAAAGATAAATATTTAAATAAATATTTAATTATATTGCAACAATGGATTTCTTTGTCCCAATTTCCTTAGCTGAAAATTAGTCGTAGAAATACTAGAAAATGAGTTGACTTAAAATGTGGCATTGGAAAAAAATTAAAAATAAAATGTGACATTGCTCTACTTTTGTGCCCACTTCTTACAAAGTGTTCTATCCAAAAGTAAGTTGTATATTATCAATTATAAGAAAAAAATGGAAAAAATACAAAGACATGGAAGCTAAACAACATGCTACTAAGCAATGAATGGTCCAATAAAGAAATCAAAGAGAAGAAAAAACACATGGAGACTAAAAGAAAATAAAAACACAACAGCCCCAAATCTTTGGGATACAGCAAGAGAAGTCTAAGGGGAAAATTTGTAGCAATACAGGTCTATTTCAAAAAACAACAAAAATCTCACATAAATAATCTAACTTAAACCTAGGGAAGAAAAGAAGGAGAAGGAGAGAGAGAGAGAGAGAGAGAGAGAGAGAGAGAGAGAGAAAGAAGAAAGAAAGAAAGAAAGAAAGAAAGAAAGAAAGAAAGAAAGAAAGAGGGAGGGAGGAAGGAAGGAAAGAAAGAAAAAAGAAAGAAAAAAGAAAGAAAGAAAGAAAGAAAGAAAGAAGAAAGAAAGAAAGAAAGAAAGAGAAAGAAAGAAAGAAAGAAAGAAAGAAAGAAAGAAAAGGAGAAAGAAGAAAGAGGAGAAAGAAGGAGGAGAAGAAGAGAAGAAGAAGAAGTAGAGAAGAAAGAAAAAGAAAGAAAGAAAGAAAGAAAGAAAGAAAGAAAGAAAGAAAGAAAGAAAGAAAGAAAGAAAAGAGGAATGGGGGGAGAAGAAACAACAAAGTCAAAGTTATAGAAGGGTGGAAATAAAGATAAAAGCATAAATAAATGAAATAAGACTTAAAAAAAATAGAAAAGATCAATAAAACCAAGAGTTGGTTGTTTGAAAAGATAAACACAATTGATAAACTTTTAGCCAGATTCATTGAGAAAAAAAGAGGACCCAAATAAACTCAGAAATTAGAGAGGAGAAGTAACAACCAATATCACTAAGATACAAAGGTTTATAAGAGGCTACCTTAAAAAATATATGCCAACATTAGACAACTTAGAAGAAACAGATAAATTCTTAGAAATATACAATCTTCCAAAACAATCAGGAAGAAATAGAAAATCTGAACAGACCAATTACTTATAACAAAATTGAATTGATAATCAAAAAACTCCCAACAAACAAAAGTCTAGGACCAGATAGATTCACAAGTGGATGACAACAACCATTTAAAGAAGACTTAATGTCTATTCTCCTGAAACTATTCCAAAAAAAGAAGAGGAAGAACAGCTTCTCAATACATTCTACAAGGCCAGCATTATTACCCTGATACCAAAACCAAAGGCATGACAAAAAGAGAAAACTGCAAGCCAGTAGCCCTGATGCACATAGATGCAAAAATCCTCAACAAAATATTAGCAAACCATATTCAACAATACATTAAAAGGACTATCACCATGATACAGTGGAATTTATTCCATGGATGCAAAAATAGTTCAATACTGACAAATCAATGTGATACACATTTACAAAATGAAATAAAAAATTACAACCATTTCAATAGGTGCAGAAAAAGCATTTGACAAAATTCAACATCAGTAATAACAAACATCAATAAATTGATTTTACAGGTAACATGCCTCAACATACTAAAGGTATATATGATAAACCCACAACCATCATCGTTCTCAATGGGGAAAAACAAAATTTTTCTTCTAATATCAGGAAAAAGACAAAAATGTCTGCTTTAACCACTTTTATTCAACATAATACTGAAAGTCCTAACAGCAATCAGACAAGAAAAAGAAATAAAAGGCATCCAAAATAGCACAGAAGAAACAAAACTGTCACTATTTGAAGATAACATGATAGTATACAAAGACTTCACCAAACAAACAAACAGACCTGTTAGAATAAATGAATTCAGTAAAGTTACAGAATAGAAAATTAACATACAGAAATCTGTTGGGTTTTCATACACCAATAATGAGGTAGCAGAAAGAGAAATTAAGAAAACAATCCCATTTAGAATTTCATTAAAAAGAAAAAAAAGTACCTAGGCATAAACTTAACCAAAGAGGTGAAAGACCTGTGTCCTGAAAACTATAAGATGCTGATGAAAGAAATTAAAGATGACAGACAAATGGAAAGATATTACATGCTCAAGGACTGGAAGTATTGAATCCCTATGAAATGAAGTCCCTATTAAAATTCCAATGGCATTTTTAACAGAACTAAAATGAATAATATTAAAATTTGTATGGAATCACTGAAGACTTTGAATAGCTAAAGCAATCTTGAAAAAGAATAAAGCTAGAGGTATCACAAGCCCATCTTTCAAAATACACCAAAGCTATAGTCATCAAAACAGTATGGTACTGGCATGAGAACAGACACCTAGATCAATGGAACTAAATAGAGAGCCCAGAAATAAATCCATGTTTATATGATTAATTAATTTATGCCAAAGAAAGCAATAATATACAATGAGAAAAGACAGTCTTTTCAATAAATGGTGCTTCATGCAAAAAATGAAACTGAACCACTTTCTTAAACCTTACACAAAAAATAAGCTTAAAATGAAATAAAGATCTAAATGTGAGACCTGAAACCATAAAATTCCTAAAAGAAAACATAGGCAGCAATCTCTTGGACTGCAGCCTTAACAATATTTTTTTTAATAGGTCATTCAGGCAAGGAAAACAAAATAAGAAAGAAACTATCTGGACTACACCAAAATAGAAAGCTTTCGCACAGTGAAGGAAACCATCAAAAAAAAAAAAAAAAAAAAAAAAAGCCCAAAAGGTAACCTACTGAATGGGAGAAGATATTCACAATATAATCTGGTAAGAAATTAATGTCCAAAATATATAAAGAACTTATAAAATATAAGTTATCAAAAGAAAATAAGTGTTGGCAATGATGTGGAGAAATGGGAAGCTTCACGTACCGTTGGGATTGTAAACTGGTGCAAACACTATATAAAACAGTATGGAAGTTTCTCAAAAAAATAAAAATAAAAATGCCATAGGATCCAGTAATTCCACTACTGGGTATTTACTTGGAGAAAACCAAAATACAGTTCAAAAGATATATGCACCTTTATGAGTATAGTAACATTATTGACAAGAGTTAAGATATGGAAGAAACCTAAGTGTCCATCAATATATGAATGGATAAAGATGTGATTCAAAATGGAATATTACTCAGTCATAAAAAATAATGAGATCTTGCTATTTGTGATTAAATGGATGGACCTAGAGGGAATTATTCTAAGTGAAATAATTCAGTGAGAAAAAGACAGATACTATATGATTTCATTTATATGTGAAATCTATAAAACAAATGACCAAACAAAAAAAGCTGAAACATACCCAGAAATACACAGAACAAACTGGTGGTTGACAGAGGGAAGGAAGGTGTAATAGGCAAAATGAGTGAAGGGGATTAGGAGGTACAGGATTCTAGTTATGGAATGAGTAAGTCATGGGGATGAAAAGTACAACATAAGGAATACAGTCAATGGTATTTTAATAGAATTACACAGTGACAGATGGTAGCTACACTTATGGTGAGCATAGCATAACACAGAGTTGTTGAATTTCTATGTTATATGCTGGAAACTAATGTAGCATTGTGTATCAAATGTATTTCAATTTTTTTTAAGGTAAGATGTAGGGGTCTTTGCCTTTTTGCAGCAGTTGGTTAGGCACTGGGAATTAGTAAGTAACATACAGAGTAGTAATTTAGACTAGTAAAATAATTTTTCAAAATTATCCAGGTTATCTCTTGTTCATATTAGTAAAAAATATGTTGAATTGCTACATGACAAGTAAGGATGTGTTAGTTGCTCCTTGTAACTGAATCCACTGGGTTCTGACCTTTCCTCTCTTTTTCCCACCACGCCCACAACACTTCTGTTTAACAGGCTCACTTGCCAAACTTTTATAGTAATGTTTTATAAATATAAACCTCATCTTCAGATTATTTATTTAGGGATAATTCTCAAAAAACTACTTCTGTGCATTTACATTTAATGAACTAGATACAAGATATTCACAATGGACATTCCAAGATCATAATTTCAGTTCCCCCCAAAATATTTACAAATATTAGCACTGCTATTTTTCAGAAAGAAGCACATTTTCAGACAATTTACATGTGCAGTGACTACATTATAAGAAAAGAAAAACCATAACTTTGTGAACTATTGATTCTGAAATCAGTTAAATATATTCCTAGTGAACTTATTTGTTCTTGATACTTTCCTTGTAGTCCATCTGATTGCAATTTGTACTTCAAGCAATAAAATGTTAAAAAAATAAGAGTAAGATAGTTACCTTCAGATTTTGACATAAATAGTTAAAAAAAAAGGTTAAACAAAGATAAAATAGGGCAATGGAGAGACTAATTCCAGTAGATTAATTTGGAGAATTTAATAATAAAAAAATATTGAATAATAAAGATTTTTTACAAGATTCTGCTATCAGGAGGTTGGTTAAAATTTTAAATAAAGCTTTTCCTGTGACAATTGATATTTGTGCAAAACTTTGATATTTGTGCACAATCATGTCAACTTATATTTTAAAATGGCTTGTCATTTTAGGATGTATGCTAGTGTGACTAGAGAATCTAGCCTAACATGGTCTGGGTCCTATTTTGGAAAATGATTAAGAGGAATGAAGATATTTTTAACTGAAGCTTACTTCTACATGATTTTAAATCATTGCTTCAAGAGAAATAAGCCAGGGGTGATGAGAATGGACACCTATAATAAGAAGACTGGAATGTTAGGGGAGACAATTTCACTAAAATCTTGTTCCACTGAAGGGATGGTTTCTGACATATCTGCCAATTAACAACTGGCCCTGAGAGGTAGAAGTAAACTTTCTAAGCTTTGGTTCTCAGTAGTCTTTGCAGCTCTGACTCTTATTGCCATTTTGACAGTATTGCTCCATGAACCAATTTCTTGAAAGCTCGTTGAGGAAAGGTTGGAAAAAGAGGCAATGAGCTTCTCAGTACAAGCAGTATTCAAGCAGAGACCTAATTAGTAGAGTATTTTAACTCAAAGACCATGGAGACTTCTAATTGTGAGGTTTGTTTTTTTAAACTGGCTGCACATAATGCATACTCAGTTGTTCTCATTTTATATATAAATTGGTAACATTTAAAAAATATTTTTGAAATTCCAATGTTATCAGTATTAACATTTCAAAGAATATAAATGGGTCTGAATGTCAAATCAAAATAGGAGTTGAAACATGCATTGCATGCTAATTTAGTGGAAAAAAACTACACACTTGCAAAATAACAAAGGAAAAAAATTCAACAAAATTCTATAGCAGAACTTAAAATCATTTTTATACCATTTTTTTATTTTCCCTAAAACACTTACCACTTTAAATTAAATACCCACAGCCATCAAAAATACCAGAAGGTTGATGACAAATTGGGTGAAGTAATAGGTAACATAAATAATTATAAATCTAGAATGACAGATTAATAAGGAAAGACTAAAATTAAATACATATATGAAATGGTAATAAAAAGGTGAAAATCAGAGAAGTTTGATTTTGAATAAATAAATAAATATACTAATTAAGAAGAAGAAAAAAACTGTATTTGAATAATCTAAACTTATAAAAGGTACCTAGCATTTGTAATTATGAATATGTCATAAAGTTGATAAAATGGTATGTACCTTGAATATTACTCCTTGAATGCTCACATCCCCAATTTAACTCTTTTTATATTATAAAAAGAATGAAGACATTAATTCTTAATCATATGAAAAAATCAGAATTTGTAAACACATTATATAGAATAACATGCATTAACTTTCCAAAATATAACTAAGATAATGAAATATGTCTTTTAAGTGGAATGTATTTCAATATTTGTTTTATTAAATTTTAATTACTCATAAATGAGATGTGATGTTTAAATTCATACAATATTACACTTTCCTGTTAATAAGATATATGACAGCTGGTAGAGGAAATAAATATTAAAAACTATATTAACACCAAATAGCCAGGTGATGTTGAAAAAGAAAACCAAAGGGGCATCACAATGCCTGACTTCAAGCTATATTACAAAACTGTGATCATCAAGACAGCATGGTACTGGCACAAAAACAGACACATAGATCAATGGAACAGAACAGAAAACCCAGAAATGGACCCTCAACTCTATGGTCAACTAATCTTTGACAAAGCAGGAAAGAATATCCAACGGAAAAAAAGACAGTCTCTTCAATAAATGATGCCGGGAAAATTGGACAGCCACATGCAGAAGAATGAAACTGGGCCACTCTCTTACACCATACACAAAGATAAACTCAAAATGGATAAAAGACCTAAATATGAGACAGGAATCCATCAAAATCTTAGAGAACACAAGCAGTAACTTCTTCAACTTTGGCTGCAACAACTTCTTGCAAGACACCGCTCTAAAGGCAAGGGAAACAAAAGCAAAAATGAACTATTGGGGCTTCATCAAGATAAAAAGCTTCTGCACAGCAAAGGAAACAGTCAACAAAACTAAAAGGCAACCTGTAAATGGGAGAAAATATTAGCAAATGACATATCAGATAAAGGGCTGGTATCCAAGATCTATAAAGAACTTACCAAACACAACACCCAAAAAACAAATAATGCAGTCAAGAAATGGGCAGAAGACAGGAACAGATATGTCTCTAGAGAAGATATACAAATGTCCAAAAGACATGAAAAAATGCTCCAGATCATTTGTCATCAGAGAAATGCAAATCAAAATTGCAATGAGATGTCACCTTACACCAGTTAGAATTGCTAAAATTAACAAAACAGGAAATGACAAATTTTGGCAAGGATGCAGAGAAAGGTGAACCCTCTTACACTGTTGGTGGGAATGCAAGCTGGTACAGCCACTCTGGAAAACAGCATGGAGGTTCCTCAAGAAATTAAAAATAGAGCTACCCTATGACCCAGCAATTGCACTACTGGGTATTTACCCCCAAAGATACAGATGTAGTGAAAAGAAGGGGCACCTGCACCCCAGCGTTCATGGCAGCAATGTCCACAATAGCCAAACTGTGGAAGGAGCCGAGATATCCTTCAACAGATGAATGGATAAAGATGTGGTTTATATATACAATGGAATATTACTCAGCCAACAGAAAGGATGAATACCCGCCATTTGCATCAATGTGGATAGAACTGGAGGATATTATGCTGAGCAAAATAAGTCAATCAGAGAAAGACATTTATCATATGGTTTCACTCAAATGTGGAATATAAGAAACAGTACAGAGGATCATAGCAGAAGAGAGAGAAAACTGAATGGGAAGAAATCAGAGAAGGAGACAAACCATGAGAGACTCCTGACTCTGGGAAACAAAGTGAGGGTTGTGGAAGGGGATGGGGGTGGAGGGATGGGGTAACTGGGTGATTGGCATAAGGAGGGCACTCAATGTGATGAGTCCTAGGTGTTATACAAAACTGATGAATCATTGAACCCTATATCAGAATCTAATGATGTAGTATATGTTGGCTAATTGAATTCAAATAAAAATAAATAAAAATAAAAACTATATTCAAAGACTAACCTTACCCTAATACAATGAATATACAAACAAGTTCTAGAGAGGAAAAAGTAAATATGTAAAATAAATATCCAGAGAGAGTGATATATTTAGAAAATAGACAAAGTGAATACCAGGTCCAAATATTTGTAATTCTAAAATTTGAAAAGTAATAGAAGGGAACATATTCTTAGAGACAGAATTCAATACAATTTTTATTTTATTTTTTAATAACTTTTTTATTATGTTATGTTGGTCAATACAATTTTTAAAAAATAAAAGAAGGCTTGGACTTATATTTTGAGGGACACCACAGTATGACTGTGAAAATGTCCTTGAACGGTCCATATCCACACCTCTAATCTAGGAAAAGTTTTGAGAACATATCTTGAGTTTTTTATTTATCTCCCTCTTCTACAGGACAGCATATTTAGGGTATGTCTTTATACCCAACGATTATTAATGCTAGTTTTGATTTAGAATGTCTAATTTCTTCACTTATTACTAGCAGGATCTTTAAAAACTAACTTAGATGTTCTGAGTCTGTATTCTTATTGGTAAAATGTCAAAAATAAAAATTAAATTAAAACCCTAACTTTAGCATATATCTTAAGAATGAAAAACATATCACCTACTTTGGCATAATTATACAGAATTTTGAATTTAGTATTAATATTGGAAGTGTATGATTCAAAGTATTTTAATCACAATCAAGTAATTCTTTTAAAAAAGGTATCCATCACTTAAAATGATGTAGAATTATAGGGTTCCCAGAAGGAAAAGAGAAAGATAGGAGCAGAAATTTTATTTGAAGAAATAATGAATAAAAATGTCCTAATTTGGAGAAAGAAACTGACATCCAGACCCAGGAAACCAAGAGATTTTCAAATAAGATGAACCAAAAGAGACACACACCAAGATATACTCTAATTAAAATGCCAAAAGTTAAAGTAAAGGAGAGATTATTAAAAGCAACAAGAGACAAAAAACTTGTATGTACAAGGGAACCCCCATAAGACAATCAATTTTTTAGCAGAAATTTTGAAGGCCAGAGGTCTTTACTATATACTCAAAGTGCTGGGGGAAAAAAATCTTTCAACAAAAAATACTCTACCTAGCCAGGTTATAATTCTGAACTGAAAAAGAGATTAAGAGTTTTCCAGCTAAAGAAAAAGGGATCCATCACCACGAAACCACTCATACAAGAAATTTAAAGATGTCTTTACCAGAAAAGAAGGAGTACTAATTAGTAACAAGAATACATATAAAAGAATAAATCACACTGAAAAACTAAATAAACCATAAAGGTAGTGGATTAATTACTTATAAAAGTAGTATAAAGTTTAAAAGACAAAAGTAGTAAAAATAACTATGATTGCAACAATTAGGGGATATACAAGATAAAAAGACAAAATGTGACATTAAAAACGTAATCTATGTGAGGGGAAGTAAAAATGTTCAGCTTTAAAATGAGATCATACTCAAGTTGTTATCAACATATAATACATTGTTACAGATATAAGCTGTTATATGTGAGACTCATTGTAACTACAAAGCAAATATCTATTTTAAATATGCAAAAGAGAAAGAGAAAGGAATATAAGCATACCAAGAAAGAAAGTCATCAAGCCACAAAAGAAGAGAGCAACAGAAAAAAGGAACAGGAAGAAACTACAAAAAAAAAAAAAAAAAAAGGAAACAATTTTTAAAATGGCAAAAGCACATGCCTATCATTAATTACTTTAAATGTAAATGGACTAAATTCTCCAAACAAAAGACAAAGTGGCAGAATGGACTTGAAAAAGTAAAACAGCAACAACAAACAACAAAAACCCAAGACCTATTTATTTGCTACCTACAAGAGACAGACTTTAGATATAAGGACACACACAGACAGAAAGTAAAGAGATGGAAAAAGATATTCCATGCAAATAAAAACCAAAAGAAAGCTGGAGTAGCTGTACTTAGATAAAATACATTTTATTTTTTTTATTTATTTATTTTTTTGTTTTTAAAGATTTTATTTATTTATTCGACAGAGATAGAGACAGCCAGCGAGAGAGGGAACACAAGCAGGGGGAGTGGGAGAGGAAGAAGCAGACTCATAGCGGAGGAGCCTGATGTGGGGCTCGATCCCATAACCCCGGGATCATGCCCTGAGCCGAAGGCAGACGCTTAACCGCTGTGCCACCCAGGCGCCCCGATAAAATACATTTTAAAACAAAGAGTATAATAAATGAAAAAGAAAGGTATTACATAATGACAAAATGACCAAACCAATAAGAGAATATATTTGTAAATTTTATGCATCCAACACAGGGATATATAAATATGTGAAGCAAATATTAGCAGACCTAAAAGGAGAAATAGCAATACTCTAATAGGGTGCTTTGATATCCCACTTACATCAATGGATAGATCACCCTGACAGAAAATCAATAAGGAAACATTGACATTAAATAACATGTTAGACCAGGGGTGCTTGGTTGACTCAGTTGGTTAAATGTCTGACTCTTGGTCTTGGCTCAGGTCATGATCTCAGGGTGGTGAGATCGAGCCTGGCATCAGGCTCCATGCTCAGCACAGAATCTACTGGAGATTCTTTCCTCCTCCCTCTCTCCCCCTCTGCTCCTTTCCACCGCTCATGTACTTTCTCTTTAAGTAAATAAATAAATAAATGAATAATTTTTTTTTTTTTTGAAATGACATGTTAGACCACATGGGCTTAACAGATATTTACAGAACATCCCATTCAGTGCAACAGCATACACCTTATTCTCAAGTACATATAAAACATTTTCCAAGACAGATTATTATATGTTAGGCCACAAAACAAGTTTCATAAATTTAAGAGGAATAAAGTCATATCGAGTATCTTTTCCCACCACAATGGCATGAAACTAGCAACCGATTATATGAATAAAACTGGAAAATTTACAAACATGTAGAGATTAAACAACATGCTACTGAACAACCAATGGGTCAAAGGAGAAATCAAAAGAAAAAATACATTTAAAAAAATTATAGAAGGAAAGATTAGAAAAATAATAAGTGAAACAGAAGCTAAAAAGACAATAGACAAGATCAATTAAATGAAGAGAAATGATAAATGAAATAGACAAAACTTTAGCTGGACTCACGAAGAAAGAGAGTGAGAGAGAGAGAGAGAAAGAAGGCAAATACAATTTAAAAAATGAATAAATAAATGAGATGTTATAACTCATACCACAGGGAGGGAGAAAAAACTGATACAACAGAAATACAAAGCATCATAAGAGACAACCATGAACAATTGTACACCAACAAACTGAACAACCTAGAAAAATAGATAAATTCCTAGAAATATAGAACCTACCAAGACTGAATCATGAGGAAATAGAAAATGTGAACAGATTAATTATTAGCAAGAAGTAAAACTGTCATTATTTGCAGATGACATGATATTATATATAGAAAACCCTAAAAACTCCACCAAAAATCTGTTAGAAATAATAAATTCAGTAATGTTGCAAGATACAAAATTAACATACAAAAATGAGTTGTTCTTCTTTACACTAACAAACTATCAGATAAATAAAGAAGACAATCCCATTTACAACAGCATCAAAAAGAATAAAATACTAGGAATAAATTTAACCAAGGAAGTGAAAGATCTGTATGTTGATATCTATAAGATATTAATGAAAGAAATTGAAGAAGACACAAATACATGGAAAGAATTTCTCTGTTAATGGATTGGAGCAATTAATATTGTTAAATGGCATACTACCAAAAGCACTCTACAGATTCAATGAACTCTTTATACACATTCCAATGATATTTTTCAAAGGTATACAACAAACAATCCCAAGATTTGTACAAAACCGCAACAGACCCTAAAAAGCCAAACCAATACCGAGAAAAAAAGAACAAAGCTGAAGTCATTATGCTCCCTTTTTCAAAATTTATTACAAAGCTATACTAATTAAAATGGTATGACACTGGCATTTATGCAGACAGGTAAATGGAACATAATAGACTGTGCAGACAAAACTGCATATATGGTCAATTAATTTATGACAAAGGAGCCAATAATATACAATGGGGAAAGGATAATCTTTTTTCAATAAATGGTGTTGGGAAAATTGGACAGCTACATGCAAAAGAATGAAACTGGATTACTATCTTATACTTTAACAAAAATTAATTCAAAATGGACTAAAGATTTACCTGTGAGACGTGAAACCCGAAAACTCCCTGGAGAAAACAAAGGTGGTCAAGTTCTTGAAACAGGTCTTAGTGATGACTTTTTAAAAAATTTGACACTAAAAGCAAAACCAAAAAAGCAAAAATAAATATGTGGGACTATATCAAACTAATAAGCTTCTGTACAGCAAAGAAAACATTTAACAAAATGGAAAGACAACTTACCGAATGGGAGAAAATACTTGCAAATTTTTTATCTGATAAGGGCTTTATAACCAAAATATATTTAAAAAACCCTCATACAACTCAATAGCAAAAATAATAAAATAAATAAAATAAACTCAAAAAAAAAAAAAAAAAAAAGATCTGAAACAGACATTTTTCCAAAGAAGAGACACAGATGGCAAACAGGTACATGAAAAGATGCTCAGTATCATAAATCATCAGGAAACTGCAAATCAAAATCACAATTAGTTATTACCTCACACATGTTAGAATTACTATTATCAAAAACACAAGAATAACAGGTGTTGGTGAGGATATGGAGTAAAGGGAACACTCATTTACTGCTGGTGGGAATGTAAATTGGTGTAGCCACTCTGAAAAAGAAAGGATGGAGGTTCTTCAAAAAATTCAAAATAGAAATACCATATGATCTAGCTATTCCACTTCTGAGTATTTATCCAGAGAAAACAAAAACACTAATTCAAAAAGTATAGGCATCCCTATGTTCATTGCAACATTATTTATAATAGTCAAGATATGGGAACAATGAAAGTGTCCATTAATAAATGAATGGATAAAGATATTATTTATAGACCTAGATATAGATATAAATATTCACAATAGAATATTATTCAGCCATAAAAAGATGAAATCTTGCTATTTCTGAAAATCTGAATAGATCTTGAGGGCATCATTATGTTAAGTAAAATAAGTCAGGCAGAAGAATACAGGTGCGGTATCATCTCTCTTATGTGTGAAATCTAAAAACAAAAATAAAACCAAAAAAGCTAGCTCATAGATACAGAGAACAATTTGGTGGTTGCAAAAGGTTGCAGGGTAAGGATTCGGAGAAATGGGTGAACTTTTTTCATGGGGGTTATAAAAATTTAAATAAAAATACAAAATGAAATTATGCACAAACAAATATAACACAAAGACCAATTTTTACTTTACTCTCTATATTAATTCGGGCAAAGATAAGTTGAGGTCATTTTTGAATATGTGTATTAATAAAATTATCAATTAAATCCATTACCATCTTTTAAAAAGATCACAAAATAGCAAGGCACTATGAACATTTTAGAAAGTTTTGAATAGATAATTCAGCTAAGTTTCACTGCAACTTACTTTCGTCTTAACCTTGTCAATCACAAACTGACCTATAAGCCTTAAACTGAGCTGCTTACATTGTTTACTAAACCTATCTTAAAACATGAGAAATCTGCAACAAATTTGAAATTAAAATTGCATTATTTTATAAAGCCATCCATTTGTCAAAAAAATGAGTTAATGATTAACTTCTCTCCACTTTCATCTGTTTTTTCTGTAAAGATAGATTTCAGTTGGCTATGTATTTAATAAAATAATTAAAAGCATATCTGTATGGATCTATGCATTTTTAAAATATTATAACAAATACATTAAGTCATAATTATTCAAAAACTCCATGTAAAAAATCCTCTTGATTGGCACTGTAGAAGCTACATAGGGCATATAAAAACTTTGGCCTCACAAATTTATTGCCTACTGTTATGGGCTAAATTGTGGTCCCACAAATTTCATGTGTTCACATCTTAACCACAGTAAGAATGTGACTATATTTGGATATAATGGAGACAGGGTCTTTCAAAAGGTAATTAAGTCAATGAAGTCATTAAGGTGGGCCTTAATCCAATATGATGGTGCCCTTAAAAAAAAAAAAAGTGATTAGGATACAGACATGTACAGAGTGAAGATCATGTGATACACATCGATAAGCCAAGGAAAGGGGCCTCAGAAGGAACCCACACCTGCAAAATCTTGATTTTAGACATCTAGCCTCTAGAACTCTGAAAAAATACATTTTTCTTATTTCAGCCCTCCTGTTAGTGGCACTTTTTTGTGACAGCCTTAGTGTCTCAGTCCATTTTGGTTGCTATAACAAAAATATTATAGACTAAGTGGCTTATAAACAATAGAATTTATTTTTTAAAGTTCCAGAGTCTGAGAAGGCCATGATTAAGGCACCTTACATGATAGGAAGCTGCGAGTTCTCTGGCCCCTCTTTTATAAGGGCACTAATCCCATTCATGAGTGCTTCACCTTCATGACCTAATTATCTTCCAAAAGCCTCACTTCTAAATACCAACGCATTAGGGATTAAATTTCAACATCTGAATATTGAGGGGCCATAAATATTCAGTCTGTGGCACCTAGCAAGTTAATGTTCCTCCTTGAGGGGCCACGATGTCAAGTTGGGACTATTTCCTTCTCCTTTAAGACCTAAGGTTTCCTCTAAACTCTCCTCTAAGGTCTAAGAAAAGGTCTTTTCTTTTTCTCCTTTCTTCTTTTCTATTCTTCGTTCTTCTTTTTTGATTTAACTAAATGAAAGTTTATCTCCTTGTTTATGTTTCATTATTATGATTCTTCCCCTTTTTGAATTTGTACATACAGACTACAAAGAAAGATATTCAAAGCAATTTTCTGAGTAGTTGCTTCATTTCATCTTTTGGATGACATGGATTCTGTTAATGATAATATTTTTTGTTTTTGTTGTTATCTAGTAGAACTGAGATATCTCTATCTACCAATTTCTTTACCACATTTTTTTTTAACAAACAGCTGTCTCATTTATCCCTCCATGCAAGTGTATTGCCTGGCTTACGTAACTACTTAGCTAGCATGCATGACTATGAAGTTTTAGTCATAATAATCTTTTTATTTTTTCTTTTTAAAAATTTTATTTAAATGTAGACTATCAGTCAAATGATTGGAAAATCAATAATGAAAAATAGTGTTTAGAGTTTTCCTCCAGGTACAGCAGTGCTTGCACTGTGGTGGGGGCGGGGGGACATGGCATCCCTGTGGAGCTAGCATTAGTTCAAGGGATCATCTGAGGCCATGTGGGTCAAGGGGTCTCTGTGTCCCTGGCCTGGCCCCTAGTGTACTCTGGGAAGACCACCAGCCCACTCCTCAGCTTTGGCTCCTGCGAGCCCAGCTCTGCTTTGGCTCCTCTGAAGAAGCAATGTCCCATATCCTGCCCCATCATAAATATACACAAATTAACACTTTTATACTAGTAAATTACTAGTAGCAACACACTACATGGGGGCTTATATTATTATTACCACCAAAATAACAACAACAAAATTTTCCTCCCAAATTGTTCAACAAACGCAGTTATATAAGGCTTTATATTTCTACAGAGCCTGAATGATAAAAAGCCAAAGTATCTTTGTATGTAATTTAATGCTACTCATAAAGCCTAAATTTGAGTTTCTAGCAATGACTAAACAACTGCTACCAGCTAGTTCTTCCATTGAAAATAACAAGGAAACTTAAATAAACAAGGAAACTGAACTGAATAAAACAACTATTTTCAGGATTTGAATGACTAGCTGTAAAGAACTCTGACTCCTAACAAAGAGAAACAAATAATGGCAGCTCCCATAATTGTCCCAGTTTTGATCCCAATGAATTTACCAGATCTTAATATAGGGAGAGGAATTCATGCATAACATGACCATCCTGAATTAAGTAAAGATAAATCTAAGATTGGGAAGTTCAGATGGCTTATATTTCTGGAGTAAAGCCCTGAAGATAAGAGCTCAATTAAGAAAAAAAGAAAAAGCTTCAGAAATCTGTAGGAGTCCTTTTATGTCCTTGCTTAATATCAAGATGTGCATGTATAGGGTGAGACTTCACAGGCTCGGAAAAGGCTAACTACCAGGAAAGTCATAAGTACTGGGGAGGTGACACAAGATTGAGAAACATTTCATTTCTGACCTGAATGGAAAGTTTTTAAGAGTCCACCAAATGCATTCCATAGATACACCAATCAAGCCACATTTTGGGAGTCAGGTTTATCTCTAGTGCCTAGATTAAAAGCTATTTTAAATTCATAAAAACATAGTTTAGAAGATCAATATGATCTGCCAGGAAGTTGACTGCTTGGTGTAAAAATCAAACCAAACAAACAAGTCCCAAGATTCCTTAAACAAAAACCCAGACATTAAAAGTAAAATATTTACAATGTCTAGAATCCAATCAAATATCATTAAAGATGTAAAGAAATTAAAAGATATGACTTGTAACCAAGAGAAAAATCAGTCGATTGAAAGATCTAGAACTGAAAAAGTAATAATCAGGCATTTTTTAAAATGTCAATTATAAAGATAGATCATTAAATAAATATTACAAACATAATGAAGAGAGAAATAAAAACTGTATTTAAAAACAGATATAACTTCCAGAGAGAAAAATACAGTATTTGCAATAAAATAAATCTCCTTGGGCTCAAGAAAAGATTAGGTATTTGGTAGAAAATTTCAGTGAATTTGAGAACATGGCAATAGAAACTGTCCAAACTCAAAAAGAGAGGGAAAATGGCTGAAAAAAAAAAAATAAAGTTCAAAACACATATTGGGAAAATATTGAGTCATCTGCTATCTGAATAATATGACTTTCAGAATTACAAGGAAATTGGAGAGAAAAATATATTTGAATAAACAATGACCAAAATTTTTCTAAATTTTATGGTAACTACACAGAACACATAATAATCAAGTCACTAAAAAGCATTGATTTAAAAAATCATATATGTAGCCAAGGGGAAAAATAATACATTATGTAGAAGAAACAAAAATAAAAATCATTGTGAACACCTCACCTTTGTGGAAGGTGCATTGTGGAAGACAACAAGTGTTGGGGGGGATGCCAATGAGAATGCTATATCTACTCAAAATATGAAAATGAATAAAAGAATACAGCAGAACAGAAATTTCGAACTACTACACTAGAAAGTTTGCTTCAAGATGTTTTTCATGCTGAGGGTAAATTATTTCAGATGGAAATGTCGATCCATAAAAAGGAATGGAGAGTACTAGACCTGGTATATTTATGGATTAAACATTTTTTCCTTATGTAAAAACATTGAAACTATATTTGATTGTTCAGTAAAAAAGTGGCAAATTTTATTGTGGGTCAATGTTGATATATAGAAGTAAAGTGATTGGCCATAACAGCACATGGTGTGTTTGGTTGTCCTGCAGCTTGTGTATTAAAGTAAGAACATGCACTTTATGACCTGATGAATGAGGAGGCACAAACCACCCACATGGGGGTTGGCGGGTAGCTCCCTCAGCATCCCTGCTTCCACTCAGGGTTGTTTTGATTGAAAGCACAGTCTCAATACAAAAAAATGCAAGGTTTATTACCCATAGATCCAAGGAGTAGGGGAGGTGTAACGAGAAGTGTAAGGACAGTCCTCTCTGTCCTGTTCATGAGGAAGCAAGAGTTAGAGAGCAGGGTAGCAAGCACCTATTACTTATAAGGTGGTCCTGAGGGGGGTCAGTAACTTTTCACAGGCTCAACTCTTAAGTGGATATTTTAAAAGGTGTCCTGGGAAAAGCAAATTGGGAAGCACTGTAAAATGACAAGTTAGTAACCCAAAATAGGTGTTTTTCCATCACACATGGGGATGGAAGTATTCTGTTCTAAGGTTCTTATATATGAAGTGGTAAAACATTAAACATTTTTTTCAAGTACTTTGTTTTACCCTTGAACCCTAAAACTTAACATTCATTCAACACTTCTGCATCCCTGGTTTTTTGTTTGTTTTTTTTTCCCCCCTTGGAAGATTTTTCTACCTGAGATTCCTTTCACCTGATTTCATTGTTTTCAAAATACTCCTCATTCAATTGTGAGGTTTATAGAGAGCCAATAAAGCCCCCCCCTTTTTTTATTTGGACAAGGGACATATTTTAATAGGTATGCTTTGTAAGGATTTGATTGTTTACGATAAATTTGAACAGTGATCTCTTTCAATTTCTAGGTCTTCTCTGCTCTCATCAAAAACAAAACAAATAAACAAAAAAGACAAAAGAAAACAAAAAGCCCACTTCTATATTCTACCAGAGACCTCTATGACCTTATATTTTACCCACTTTTCTCGTAGATATTGTGTTTTTTCTTATCATCATTCAGTAATATTTAAGTTTCTTGAAGGTTAGGCATTTGATTGTATCCATTTTTGGGAAACTACCAAAAACCTAGCAACAATAGATCAAAATAAGTTTAAGAAATATATACGGGTTTCATTTTTGCTTCTCTCTCAAAACATACAAAGTAAAACACACACACACACACACACACTCACACACACACGTGTCCATTCTTATTAAGGCAGTCTTGGTAGATCAAATAAATAGCATTTGAACAGAAACGGTATTTAGGTTTGACTTGCCTTAATTGGACATTTATATTGATCAAGTTGAATGTCTAATGGCTCTATTTTATAGGTTGAGAGGATAAATTTAATGACTATTTCAAGAGATGATTTTATTTAATACAATTAACAAGAAAGAAAACCATGTTTATTTTATTGGAAAGTATCCTTTAATTTAATCTACTTAATGATATCCAAGAATAGTTGGTGAGTTACCTTATCATTTGCCATAATACGAAGGAATACCAACACAGATTTTTAAAAGAAAGGGAAAGCCTCCACAAGAGTACTTAAGCATTTATAAGGGAGAATAATTTGTGTATTCATAAGGTGAGTAGGAGTTTTTCCTTTTCCTATAGTAAAATTTTCCAAGTACTTATTTCCTTTGAGTAATAAATGCTATTTCCTATTTATGCAACACTCTTATGCTTGGCAAAATGCTTTGTATTGTCAGAAACATTTATTGGGCCCTGTCTATAGGAAATCCATATTATTGGTTGCATTTCTCTTTCCAAGTGAATATCTTGACTTCACCATGATCTTCCTTGAAATGCAAGAATAGTGAAATTAAAGCAGACACACATTTAAAAACTACAAAGTAGATATGATAAACAAAGTCTCTTTTACAAGCCATTTTGGATGAAGTATTACTGTATTCAGTTATTAATTCATCATATTTACTGTTATTCAGATCATTAAATACTGTATTGTAACTTATATGAGCTACGTTTTCATCATTCAGTGGTCACATTTTCCTGAGAAACCTTCTTATAACTATACAGTGTATTTATAGCAATCTATTCACATATTCACTATAGAACTTAACACATTACATTTCATAGTATAAAGTAGATTTATTCTTTATCACTTTTATTTTTCATTCCACCCAGAAAGCATTTATTGTATAAATGATATGTTAAGTAGTCTGCTGGAAAGTTCTTGAAGAAAGAAAAAAAATCATTTAAACATGTTTATCTCCTTAATACTTGTAAAAAGTTGTAATAATATTTTTGAATGAATGGCTGGAGAGATGGATGAATGAATTAATAAAATTCCACTCCCTAGAATCTGTCTACATAGATATGAGTTTAAAAAGTCACTAAACAAGAAGAAAATGTTTTTGTATGTTCAAAGTTATAAAGCAGTAATGACAAAAGAGCTCAAAATTAAAACATAAAACAATCATAACTAAATTTTTTACCTCCCATAAAATTTAGTGGACTTTTCTGGAATTTTCTTGTGGTCATGGAGGTATTCATAACTGTACTATTTAATTTGTAATAATTATGATAAACTAGTTGATTTGTCCTTATCTTCCCCAATTTCTACACATTTTACAGGCAACTTATTTCAGGGGTGATGAAACTACCCAAATGCATTATGTCTTTACTACATTTTGTAAATTAGAGATCAAAACAAAGAATGCTAGAATCTAAAATCAAAAGGTAGTAAAACATGAGTTACAAGGAAAAGATTATTTACATTAAGAAATGTGCTAGGCAAAAATTTGCTGACATGTAAATAATTTTTAAAAAACATGTTTCTGACATTCATTAAAGAAAAATGTCTCAAAATATCAGTTGTGTACACTTGTCAAGAGAAGGGTGAAAAAAAAAAAGCTAAAAATGCCAAAATAGTTCCTACCTGTAATACTACTTTGATTTAAAAAAATTATACATAAGAATCTAGTAAAGTCTCCACAGTCTTCATTAAATTTGCCCATGCCTTATGTTGGTGTTAATTACTTTTGCATTTAATGTCTCTGGAATAATAACTCATCCTCGCTCACTGGCTTCAAATGTTACAATTATTTTTTTTGTAAATGATTTCCAAATATTTCCTTTTCTAATATATCTGTGCTGGGTCATAGGTCAATCAATATTCTATCTGCCTATTGACTTTCTAGTCTTCACATCCAATAATTCTTCATGCATAGGTTATCATCTAAAATCTTCCCATGATATTTTCTATAATGATAAATAGTCTTACTTACCATACAAACACCCAAATTAGAAACCTCTGATTTACTAAATCTACTTACTTAATTTACCTTAGTTAATACACGAGGAAATGGATACCAAAAGATATGCAATGATTTTGCAGACAGGCATTAGAAATAAATTCAGAAATTAAATCCATTAGTTCTATATCCAGCCCAACTCTCTTTCCAGTAAGTAAGTGTGTAGATAAATATTCTATTTCTCCCCTCCTAGCTCTCAAAATTTTTGATAGATTTTGGGAACATGCTGGTAGCACATAGCATGTGTTGCCTAGAAACACAATAAATTATCTTACTTGCTTTTTAGGTACTAAGTAGGTTTGTGCTTTAGGGGAAATTGTGCCCCTCTTTAGCTCAGTGTAATGAATCGAGGTTAGTAGTGCCAACAAGATGATTCCATTCTCCATCTCACTAGTTTTGAAATGGAAATGTACCACAGTTTTGGTTATGTGTTGAATTCTGATGAGAAGTTTAAGGAAATTCTTTCACTTAAAAATAAAAGAATGATCTGCATTGTAGAAGACTATAAGGGAAAAAGCAAGTGTTGTACTGAAACTAGAGGTAAAATTATGTATTTAAGGTTATATGTATTTAATTAAGTAACTAAAGGAAAGACTTATGAGAAGTGAGCCCCTATAGTAAGTTAACCTGCTTCTTAGAGTAAAACACACAAAAATGGAATAGTGGGGAAAGAAAAACTGAGGCAATAATAAACATGATAAATCCAGTTTAAATATTTAAAAAGATCAACTTCAAAACTGTTTGTGAAGGAAGATAACAATATCCTGGTACTATCTCCATCTTTTAAAGCTGATGACAATGAATCCTAGTGTTTTTGAGTGACATTAATAAGGTTACACAAATAGTAAGTTATAAAGCTGAAACTTGGAACTGAATATTCATTCCACCATGCCAGTGTTCTTTACATTCAACAAAAAACATAATAATACAGACTGAATAGGATGAGAAGTAAGAAAGAGAAAGCAAACTTGACAGCTCTCTTAGCAAGTCACTTGATATAGTTACGTCAAATTGAAGGCCTTGATTATAATACTAGGAGGAGGGAGAGAATACAAAGAATGACTTTTTGAAACATGCTAATTACGATAAGAGTTAAGAATGCAAATACATGGGAATGGTTTAGTTGGAAGAGTCCAAAATGGAAAAGAAGGTAGTAGGGTCAAGAAAAATGGCGTAATGAGGGCAAGGATAATGGTACTAAATTAAATTTTAATGCTTTTTGTCATAAATGTACTAGAAACTCATTGAAAAAAATGTATTTTAAGACGAAAAAATTTAAAACCTCTATTTTAGTCCCATTTGTCCATCTACAACGAGACATGCCAAGAATAGCACCTGGTAAAGACTATCTCTCCCATAAATATTCATTGCATAAAGGACTTGCATTATTGGTGGTATTATTGTAACAGTGATTAGGTGGTAGAGCAAGAACTTAAGTATCTGCTCTCAGAGAGGACATTTTCTTGGTAAATATAATCTATGACAGCGAAATAATCGAGAGAGTAATAAGTAGTGATTTCCTAAGGCCTCATATAGTTAGTATATGAAGAATTTCTCATGTGGATAACGTATGTATCACACATATTTAAGTTCCCATGTAAAAATGATTTGGTCAATCTAAAATAATGTATAACTTTAATTATACTCAAATTTATAGGAAATATTTTTTAAAATTTTTATTCCTTAATCGATTTTGGATTACCCCTACATTTAGTGGTTAATTATCGTTTATGTGGTAAACCTGAGCCTTTACTCAGGAATCTGAGAGTGAAAAAGTGAAGGAAGAATGACCAGTGAGAAAAACATTTGAAAGCTATCTGCTTCTCTTAGAAACTCTTCCCAGTGACCTTGCATCATGGGAATTTCGCCTTTCTTGTACTGCTGAGGTGACCAGACTCTGCCAGTTGTTCTACTCAGATCCCATGTTTCCAGAAAATACTCTCAAAAACTACTTTTATTAGAGCTCAATCTAAAGTAACTTCAGAAAATGTGAATAGTTCACCAGAGGAAGAATGCAAATGCTCTGAACTTAGATGCAATAAGACTTTGAATTCAGCATTTCTTTGAGATCTTTACAAACATTAGCATCTTAATTAATCTTCCCAGTATCTCCTTAAATCATATTTCATTATCCTTGATTTACAAGCATAAAACTAAAATATCAAGGAAATGCATAGTCTGCATTGTCAGACAAACCTTATTTAAGCACTACATTTGGCATGTTATTCTCCTCAAGAGCCTTCCTATTTTCTCCCACATCATTTCTAAATCCTATTTCTGTCTCCATAATCTAGCCTCTAACTACCTAATCTACAGGTCTTAGTAGTACTCTGTACATAGCTCTCAATCTAAGAAGTTTGCAAATCTCTTGATTACTCCCTGGACACAATAATAACATTTCTTTCCATTGTAACAACTTTTATTGTAAGTGTAATCTTTATCATACATTCATACTCTAGTATCAACCTCCTCCAGTCTATCCCCTATACTCTTGTATAATGAATTTCCTATATAAGAGATTTTGATCACAACATTCCCCTCTTGAAATCGTTCATGTTTTGGTTAAGTATGCTTGGTAAGTAGGAAGGTGTGTTTTTCAACTCAGCTCAGTATATCAATCATTGATTATATGATCAGTAATTTTCTTGGTGTTTCACAAATACCTTATTTTATTCTCACAACAATCCTATGAAGTACATATCGTTGTTTTATAAAGGAGGACAACTTTGTTTTGTGTCTGATGTGGGAATCAGACAGTTTTTTTGACAAGAAGGTCAGGTATTGCACTTTTAATTCACTGAATAGATGGTCATAACACTTTCAAATGAGTAGTATGTCTTCCTTACCCTGAGAGAGTCCTTAACGTGTTTATACAACTAACTAAACATATTAGTATACTGTTGGTCCAGTTACTTAAACTTCATCATTTAGGAATACACACAGATAATCGGACTGATTGTATTGAAAACAGCTGCCAGTAATGCCCAAAATACCAAGCTTTCTTCATGATAAATATTTTAGTTTTCTAAGACTCCCCTATAAAGTGCCACAGACTGGGTTGCTTATGCAACAGAAATGTATTTCTCAGAATTCTGAGGGCTAGAGTCCCAGATCAATGTGTTTGTAGAGTTAGTTTCTTTGAGGCCTCTCTCCTTGGTTTGAGGATGGCTGTATCTTCCTTGTGTTTTCACATCGTCTATACATGTCTGTATATATCTGTGTCCTAATCTCCTCTCTTATAAGGACTCTTACATTGGATTCAGATTGGATTCCCCTAATGACCTCATTTTAATGTAATTACCCCTGTAACAACTCTATCTCCAAATATTGTCACATTCTGAGGTACTGGGTGTTAGGGCTTCCACACAGGAATTTGAAGTGACTGAATTTGGTCCATAACAACAAACAATGTAGTAGCTAAATATAGATTAACTATATTCCAAGGAGTAAATTATACAATTCCAAGGAGAGAACTTGGTTAAATGTTCATTTCAAAGAAGTTTCTAATATAGCCATTCTATGAAGTGGAGATATGCCAGCGAAGATAAATTCAGAGAAAACTGACACAGGAAGAGTTAAATTTGTGCCAGAATATATTTTTTTCCAGTTTTCTACAGAAACACAGTCCCATCTGGCAGAAGACCAAACAAGAAGGAGAAAACTTAGGATGTTATTTTGCTTTTGTTCATTTATCCATCTGTCTACATGAACCCTATGACATTGTTTTCCAAATGGAAGCCTACTAATGCCAGAAACATGGTACTTGGCCTGCAATTATCAATGCTTAGCCAGTTTCAGTTTAAGAGAAGATAATAGTACTGAAAAATTACATTTCTTAAATATGGTTAAACTTGCCAAAAACTAAAATTTTCAGTAACACTACTCAGTATATGCTTTTTAGCCTTTGAATCTGTATTCTATTGTGCTTCATATAAATACAGATAAATTCTTTGTTTTTTGTTCATCATATATTTCCAGTGTTATTCAAGATATTATAAAATATGGCTTTTCATATCAGTTTATTACAGAAAATATACGAAAGATTTTTCAGCCATGTCCTACTTATTGTTACAGCTTCTTTCAAATGAACTCATTTAAAAAGTAACAAATGTAACTTGCTTTAACAAAAATTAAGCATTTTGCTTGACTTTTTTGAGTAATATATTAATTAAAATGTTATACTCTTACTAAGCTTATTGTATTATTTTATGGACCATTGATATTTTTATTTGGCTTTCTTTGTATCTCTTCAAATATCTTAAAGCATAATGTTTACCAGTAGTATAGTTGCATGACTTGTTGAAGCAACAATGTCTAGTCATAAATTATTATATCAGTCTATTTATCTAACATCTACCTATCTACCATCTAGTTATCTACCCACAGACATGCATATATCTATATTTTTCCTTCCTCATCTAAGGAATTTTTTAAAAATATCTACATTATGTAACAAATTTATGAAGTACAAATTATGCCACCATCCATAAAGTAGACAAAAAATTATTGCTTATATCCATCCATATGCATATAGTTTTATATAGTTGAAATAATCCTGTGTGCACCCTTTTTCCCTCCTAAATTAGTATTGTTCCATGTCCTAATAAACAATTGGTCTGAAGACTACTGGCATAACATGACCAGAACCTAATATGCATCATTTTCCTCTTCCAATCTCAACTTTATAAACAGATTAAAATCCCAAACTCTCTAAAGCCATAATAAAATAATAAAATATTTGAGCCTTGAACAATGCACCACCTGTGCAGTTGAAAATCTGTATATAACTTTGGACTCCCCAAAACGTAACTACTAATACCTTATTGTAGACTGGAAAACTTACCAATGGCAATGAGCTAGTTAACACACATTGCGTATGTGTGTGTGTGTGTGTGTGTGTGTATATATATACACACACACACACACATATATATAATACAAATATATATAATATTTGTATTATATACCATATTTTTATAATAAAGTAAGCCATAGAAAAGAACATGTTATTAAGAAAACTGTAAGGAAGAAAATACACTTACAGTAATGTACTTTATTCACTGAAAAACAAACAAACCTGTAAGTAGACATGCACAGTTCAAACCTCTGCTGTTCAAGGGACAACAGTACTTATAAAATTGTGGGTAACTTCCTGATAAAGTTGAAAGCTTCATATATATTTGGTAGCAATATGATTTTATTAAGATTATGTTTTGTTTTTTACTATAAGTATTATGTCCTTTTGTAATTTGGAATTAAATATTCTTTTTAAATTGCTTTTCATTTAAGGGTGCTTGGGTGGTTCAGTTGGTTAAAGGTTTGACTCTTGGTTTTGGCTCAGGTCATGATCTCAGGGTCCTGGAATTGAGCTTTGTGTTGGGCTCCAAACTCAGCGGGGAGTTTTTGAGGATTTCTCTCCCTCTCTCTCTCTGCACTTCCTCCACTTGTGCTTGCTCATGCTTTTTTTTTTTCTCTCTCTCTCAAATAAATAAATCTTTAAAATTTATCATTTAGGTAACTTAGAATCTAAAAATTAAAGAAATATTTGTAAAGATATTCCATGCAAATGGAAACAAAAACAAAGCTGGGATGGCAATACTCATATGAAACAAAATAGACTAAAACAGACTGTGATAAGAGACAAAGAAGGGCATCACATAATGACACAGGGATTAATCCAAGAAGAAGATATAACACTTGTAAATATTCATGTGCCAAAATAGGAGCACCTAAATATATGAAGCAAATACTAACAGAACAAAAGTAATAAATTTACAGTAATGCAAAAACGCAAATCATAGTATTAATGCAAAAATCATAGGAAAGTTTAACACTCCACTAACATCAATGGATAGGTCACCCAGAATGAAAATCAATAAGTAAATATCAGCTTTGACCAACACATTAGACCAGATGGACTTAAGAGTTACATATAGAACATTCTATCCAAAATTAGAAGAATATACATTCTTCTCAAGTGCATATGGAACATTCTTCAGAATAGATCATATGTTAGGCCACAAACTAAGTCTTAATAAATTTAAAAAGACTGGAATGATATCAAGCATCTTTTCTGACCACAAAGGTATAAAACCAGAAATCAACTACAAGAAAACTGGAAAAAACACAAACACATGAAGACTAAATTACGTGATACTAAACAATGAGTGAGGCAACAAAGATATCAAAAAGAAAAAAAAATACCTTGAGACAAGTGAAAATGAAAACATAACACTATAAAATCTATGGGACACAGCAAAAGCAATTCTAAGAAGGAAATTTATGGCAATACAGGCCTTCCTCAAGAAACAAAAATTCACAAATAAGCAATCTAACTTCGTACCTAAAGAAACTAGGAAAAGAAGAACAAAGCCCAAAGCAAGGATGGTTCATTTCTACAAATCAATAACATGACATACCACATTTAAAAATGAAGGATAAAATCCATATGATCATCTTAATAAGATGCAGAATAAAACATCTGACAACATTAAAAATCTGTTCATGATAAAAACTCTCAACAGAGTGAGTACAGAGGGAACATATCTCAACATAATAAAAACCATATATGATAAACCCACAGCTAATATCATAATCAATGGTGAAAAGTTGAAAGCTTCTCCTTTAAGATCATGAACAAGACAACTTTGTGTTGGGCATCCTAGCTGCAGAAATTAGGCAATAAAAAGAAATAAAAAGCATTCGAATTGGATAGGAAGAAATAAATTGTCCTTATTTGCAGATGACATGTTACTGTATTTAAAACATTCTAAAGACTTTGTCCCAAAACTGTTAGGAAAAAATGAAATCAGTAAAATTCCAGGATACAAAATCAATATGCAGAAATGTCTTGTTTCTATATAACAATAACTATCAGAAAGAGAAATTAAGACAATTCCACTTACAATTATATTAAAAAGAATAAGATACATAGAAATAAATTTAAATGACGTGAAAGATCGGTACTCCAAAACCTTTAAGACATTGATGAAAAAAATTGAAGACAACACAAATAAGTCAATGTGCTCATGGGCTAGAGGAATGAATATTGTTAACAAGTCCACATTACCCAAAGCAATCTACAATTTCAATTCAATCCCTATTAAAACACCAATGGCATTTTTCACTGAACTAGAAAGAATAATACCAAAAGTTGTGTGGAACTGTAAAAGACCCAAAATAGCCAAAGCCATCTTAGAAAAAAAGCACAAAACTGGAGGTATCATGCTCCTAGACTTCAAATATACTACAAAGCCATAGTCATCAAAGTAATATGGTACTGGCACAAAAATGGACACATAGGTCAATGGAACAGGATAGAGAGTCCAGAAATAAAATCACCCTTGTATGGTCAATTAATCTAGAACAAAAGAAGCAAGAATATACAATGGGGAAAAACAGTCTCTTCATTAAATGGTGCCAGGAACCCTGGATAGCTACATGCAAAATAATGAAACTGAATGATGTTTTTTACACCATACAGGAAAATAAACTCAGAATGAATTAAAGACTTAAGTCTGAGACCTGAAGCCATAAAACTCCTAGAATAAAATATAGGCTATAATTTCTTAGACATTGGCCGTTGCAACATTTTTCTAGATATGCCTCCTTAGGTAAGAGCAACAAAAAGAAACAAAGGACCACATCAAACTAAAAAACTTTTGCATAGCAAAAGAAACTATCAACAAAATCAAAAGGCGACCTACTGGATGGGAGAAGATATTTGGAAATGATATATTCCATAAGGGGTTAAAATCCAAAATATATTTAAAAACTTATAAAATGTAATATAAAAAAATCCCATTAAATATAGGCAGAAGACTTAAATAGGCAGTTTTCCAAAAATAGATGTAAAGATGGCCAACAGGCACATAAAGAGATGCTTAACATCACTAACCATCAGAGAAATGCAAGTTAAAACCACAATGAGTTATCACCACACATGTCAAAACAGCTATTATGAAAAAGACAATGACAACTTGACAAGGATGGGGACAACGGAAACCCTCGTGCGCTGTTGGTATGAATGTAAACAGGTGTAACTGCTACGGGTAAGAGTACGGAGGTTCCTCAAAAATTAAAAAATAGAACTATAAGATTCAGCAATTGGACATTTAGGTATTTATCCAATGAAAACAGAAACACTAATTCAAAAAAGCATATACACCCCTATATTTATTGTAGCATTAGTTAGGATAGCTAAGTTATGGAAGCAACCTACGTCCACTGATACATACATAGTTACGTAAGTTGTGGTATATCCTCCCCACACAAACACACTGGAATAGTATTCAGTCATATAAAAGAATGAAATCTTGTCATTTGCTAAAACATGTATGGACCTAGAGGGTATTGTGTTAAGTGAGATAAGTCAGGCAGAGAAAGACAAATACCATATGACTTCCCCTGTATGTAGAATCGAATAAAACAAATGAACAAGGAAAACAAAATAGAGACAGACTCATAAATACAGAGAAAAAATTGATGGTTACCAGAGGGAAACAGAAGGGGAGTGGATAAAATATGTGAAGGGGATTAAGAGGTATAATCCTCCAGTTAAAAAATAAATAAAACATGGGAATGTAACGTATAGGGAATATAATCTATAATATTTAACAATTTTGTATGGTAACAGATATCATGCTTGCATGCATTTTTTTTTAATTGGCCTCTTGTTTCTTTTTTTTTTTTTAGGTTTGTTTATTTATTTTATAGAGCACAAGTGGAACAGGGCAGAGGGAGAGGGTGAGAGAGAATCCTCAAGCAGACTCCCTCTGAGCACTGAGCCCAATGCAGGGCTTGATCCCAGGGCCCTGAGATCATGACTTAGGCTGAAATCAGGACTGGGATGCTTAATCGACTAAGTCACCCAGGTGCCCCAGTTTCTCAGGTTTTCTATTATAAATTTTATATTTATATAAATAAATATATATATCCATCCAATATATCCATATGTACACCACTAATATTGTTTCTCCTCATTTTAAATAGTGTGTCTCAAATATTTTGAATAAAAAATTACATCCCAGGGGCGCCTGGGTGGCTCAGTTGTTAGGCGTCTGCCTTCAGCTCAGGGCGTGATCCTGGCGTTGTGGGATCGAGCCCCACATCAGGCTCCTCCACTGGGAGCCTGCTTCTTCGTCTCCCACTCCCCTGCTTGTGTTTCCCCTCTCTCTGGCTGTTTCTCTCTGTCAAATGAATAAAATCTTTTTAAAAAAATTACATCCTAAAATAGAGATGGCAGAGATTAGTCATTTTTTTAAATTTTTTTAGACACATCTTCAAAAATTGATCATGAAGTTTAATAATGGTTATTAGTGTAAAGCAAATGTTTGCATTATAATAGTAAGGTGGTTCTTTGTAGTAGCTTTTAAAGGTTATATCATTTTACTTTTTTAGAAATGGATATGGGATTTTGTTTATCTGGGCATCAGTTGAGATTACATATATATGCATACATGTATAATTGAGTATATGCATAATATATATGCATATATGTATAACTGAGTATTTGATGTATACGTAATATAAACCCATTTATCCATTCTCATGTCATGGAATAAAAATGAAAACAAATATGATTATGGCCAAGAACTTTCTTAAAATTTGCTCTTATTTTATTTAGTGGTTTTGCATTTATATAAGTGAGATTGGACAGTAGTTTATATTTCTAGCTATCAGTGTCATTTTTAGGTTTTTTAAAAGAATTTATTTGTAATATATTCACAAAATATAAGTAATATAAGTATATAAGTAATATAAATAATACATGATGTTATGAATACAGTGACACATGCAGATTTTAAGATAACCATCCAGTTAAAAACTACAAAATTACAAGTAGGGAATTTCTACATGTGCACATCTCCTATCATATATTGTTCTCCTCAACTTGCAAAGAAAATTATTTCCTTGAATGTTGTGCTTATCATTCTTTCATAATTTGTATTTAATTTTATCTTTTATAACTCTAACAGACAATATCGTTATATACAGATTAGTTTTGCTTGGGACAGAATTTTATAAAAACAATGTTGCAAGGTATGAAACCTTCTATAACATATTTTTTAATGAAAAATATGTTTCTAGGGTGCCTGGGTGGCTCAGTTGGTTAAGTGTCAGACTTGGTTTCATCTCGGGCCATGATCTCAGGGTCATGAAACGGAGTCCCACATGGGGCTCCGTGCTCAGCGCAGAGTCCGCTTGTTCTTCTCCCTTCCCCCTCCCCAACTAGTGTACAGGCGCTCTCTCTCTCTCTCAAATAAATAAATAAATAAATAAATAAAATCTTTACAAAAGAAAAACATGTTTCCGAGCTTGATATAAATGCATACATTCATTTGCTTTCACCATGCAATTTATTCTAAAATGTTATCTTTTCTCTTTTATATATAAATAAACTCATACAGAAATGATATTTATATATGGTGGGTGGAAACGAAGATCCAATTTCTTTTTGTTTAATATGAATAACCAATTGTTCCCACATCACTTCTTGAAAAATTTCTTCTTTTTCCAATTACTTATAATGCCACTCCATCATATAAGCAGTTTCTATTCCCCTTTATTCCCTTTTGTACATAAGCCTATTTCTAGCCTCTATATTCTATTTGGTTAGTCAATTTGCCTATCTCTGTTGCCAATTTTTTACTGGTTCAATTATTGTAAGTATATAAAAATAAAAAAGGTCTGATGTATGATGGTCTCAGGTATGTCTTCTAGTGATAATACAATTTATGTGAATGGGTAAAACATGAAATATATGAATTTGGCTTTGAGTTTACAGTAAGGGAAGAAAGCATAATTAATATTATATGATCGAAAAGAATAGTAGTAACCTAACATTATATTTTTAAAATATATATGAGTATGAATATTTGCCTGAGATAGTGAATTCTCTAAATGAAGGACTTTTTTTTTTAATGTTTTTTATTATATTATGTTAGTCACCATACAGTACATCCCTGGTTTCTGATGTAAAGTTCAATGATTCATTAGTTGCATATAACACCCAGTGCACCATGCAATACGTGCCCTCCTTACTACCCATCACCAGTCTATCTCATTCCCCCACACCCCTCCCCTCTGAAGCCCTCAGTTTGTTTCTCATAGTCAAAAGTAAATGAAGGACTTTTAATGCTACTCTTATCTAGGACCTCAGCAATTTTGAGTGTCACATAACAGACATTATTTACATGTTTTTAAATGAGATGGATGTAGAAAATCCCCAGCTATACAGTCAACCAGTGATGATTCTACTCAGCCCAGGTCACAGGGCTTTCCAATATTCTCTCCTTTAGTCAAGCTTCTAAAGGAGGCTAGAAATAGGTGACTGAGGTTCTTTGCAATGTTCTATAAACAGATGCTGACAAAATGTCTCCTAACAAAAAGCTACAAATAATACTGAGAGCATTCTGAATGACAAAAGGTTCCTAATTCTTTTCTTTCTTTTTAAAGTGAATTTCGAGCAACTGCTTCTTTACCACTTCTGAAGAAAATTTAGCTTAGATATTTTTATGTAGCGCCTTTGAATTCGAAACCAAAAAAGAAAAAAAAAACCACCATAATTTGCATCAGGGCTTAGTAGAAATCATATCAGAATATTAGTGTGCTTCATTCATCAGCATCTGGGGCGGTCAGTGATCAGCTGGATTGACTTGATTCACATGCAAAACTGTGCACAGTTCTTTTTATTTTCTTTATTGTGCATATTACCCCTCGAAATTTTAAAGTTATAAAAGCTATGTTCAGGTGATTTCAGATTGAAACAAAGTTTGGGCACTCAAGATTTAATCATAGGCTCAGTTACCATATATTTATGTGCAAAATTACAAAGTGATATTTGTCAAAGAAATCTTAATGTCCTCATTGACAGTTGTATATACCTACTCTTTTGTATGCTGTATAGCATTTAATTTTTTGAGCTAAGGGTTGCACTGAAAACATAAATCTATTTACATAAAAATAGCCCTCCCAAAAGAAAGAAAAGCATTAGCCCATTTAACATGTCTATACACAACAAAGTCCTGGATTCTCCCCACAGAAACTAATGACTAACAGGTGGGGATATGTTGACAGAAAGTAAAAACAAAAACAAAAACAAAAAAACGGTTATAATTCTTGTCCTCAGGATTAACAGTTGGTTGTATTGAGATTTAGTAGTTGTTACAAATAGAAGTACTTGGGAATATTTGGTTGATAACGAACAATAATTTCCATCAGTATATCAACAGAAATTAAGAGGCTTTCCAATGAAAATGAAAAATGGAAATTTTCTACCAAGTGTTTGCCTTAGTTTCTTTCAATTGAGATTATTGGTGATAGAGTTCCAGTCCAAGGCAGTGATGTAGGAAAATCCTGAACTCACCTCTTCCATGGACACATTGAATCTTCACCTATTTATAGAACAGTTTCTCCTGAAGAACTGAAGGCTGACTGAACAGCTTCTGAGCAACAAAAGATAGATTACAAGAACAGCAAGAGAGACAGACAGAGACTTGGTAACAAGGGGAATCACCATTGCCTGACACTGAGAACAGCAAGCAGGGGGATACTACAGAAGGATGTGAGTTGTGAGTAGATATGTCTGCCCTGGGACATAGATAAAAAGCCATGATTTTAAAATTTTTTAAAAGATTTTATTTATTCACTTGAGAGAGAGAGAAAGAGAGAGAGGAGAACAATCAGGGAAAAAGGCAAAGGGAGAGGGAGAAGCAGACTCCTCACCAAGCAGGGAGCACAATGCAGGTCTCCACACGGGGCTCGATCCCAGGACCCTAGGATCATGACCAGAGCCGAAGACAGATGCTCAACGGACTGAGCTACCCAGGCCCCCAAAAGCCACGACTTAGAAAAGCAACTAGAATATAAAAGCACCAGCATAAGAACCCCAACAAATAGCAAAGGAGCTACAGGAACTCTCTCCAGATCAGAGGGGCTGGAGAGAACCACAGTTTACACTCTCTGTTCACCTTGATAGCTCAAACAGGGGCACTATCTGGGCACCAGGCGTGTTTGCCACATCAATGAGCCTAGGCCCCTAGTTTATACCAGTTCCAGATGCCCTGGGACACCAAATAACAGTCATTGTTTAAAAGAACAGCTAGAATATAAAGTAACTAGCCCTAGAATCTTGCCAATGGGAGGAGAGCTGCCAGAACTCTCTTCAAATTAGAGGGGCTGGCAAACACCATAGTTTACATTCTCCCTCCACCTTGACAGCATGGACAGGAACAGGTTCTGGGTGCCCTAGCCAGCCAGGGGTCCTCTGCTGGGAGCCTGCTTCTTCCTCTCCCACTCCCCCTGCTTGTGTTCCCTCTCTCACTGGGTGTCTCTCTCTCTGTCAAATAAATAAACAAAATCTTAAAAAAAAAAATAAAAGAATATACAATGGGGAAAGACAGTGTCTTCAATATATATTTCTGGGAGAACTAGACAGCTAAATGCCAAAAAATGAAATTAGGACACTTTGTTAAACCATACACAAGAATAACCCAAAAATAAAACACTTAAATGTGAGACCTAAAACCATAAAGCTAGAAGAAAACATAGGTTACAATCTCTTGGAACATAAATCTTAGCAACATTTTTCTAGATATATCTTCTCAGTCAAGGGAAACAAAAGCAAAAAATAAATTATTGAGACTATACAAAAATAAAAAGATTTGCACAATGAAGGAAACTATCAACAAAATGAAAAGGCAACCTACTTGAATGTCAGAATATATTTGCAAATGATATATCTGATAAGGTGTTAATATCCAAAATTTTAAGGAACTTATCCAGTCAATCCAGAATATATAAAGAATTTATACAACCCAACATTAAAAAATCACAAAAAACAAAACAAAAAACCCCCACAAATAATCAGATTAAAAAATGGGCATAGGACCTGAATAGATTTATCCAAGGAAGATAGATGTCCAACAGACATATGCTCAACATCACTAATCATCAGAGAAATGCAAACCAAAACCACAATGAGGTATCACCTGTACCTGTCAGAGTGACTAGAATCAAATACACAAGAACCAAGTTTTGGTGAAGATGTGGAGAAAAAGGAACCCTCATTAACTGTTGGTGGCAAAGTAAATTCCCACTGTGGAAAACAGTATAGAGGGTCCTCAAGAAAATGAAATAGAATTATCATATGATCCAGTAATTCCATTACTGGATATTTACCTAAGGAAAATGAAAACAGTAATTGGAAAAGATATATACACCTCTATGCTCATTGCAGCATTTTTTTAAATAGTCAAGTTATGGAAGCATCCAAGTGTCCATCAATAGATAAATGGATAAAGAAGTGGCATATATATGCAATGGAATATTACTCAGCCATAACAAAGAGTGAAATCTTACCATCTGTGACAACATGGATGAACCCACAGGGTACTGGGCTAAGTAAAACAGACAAAAAGACAAATATCATATGGTTTCACTTATATATAGATTCTAAAACAACAAATGAATAAACAAACAACAAGCAGAAACAGACCCATAAATACAAAAAAAAAAAAAAAAGAACTTATTGGTTGTCAGAGGGAAGAGGAGTGGGAGGTACAGGCTTTCAATCATGGAATGAATAAGTCATGGGGATAAAAGGTACAAATAGGGAATAGAGTCCATTGTATTTTAATAGAGTTGCACTGTGACTGATAGTAGCTACACTTGTGGTGAGAATAGCATAAAGTACAGACTTGCGGAATCACTATGCTGCACACCTGAAATTAATGTAATATTTTGTGTCAACTATACTTCAGTAAAATACAAAAAAATAAATAAAGGTGATAGAGATAAATATTTAAGGTGGAAAAGCAGAAAGTTTTTGGTGGAAAGCTTTCAATGTACAATCATCTACATAGATCAGGTGCTGGGCTCTGGGGACAGTGTCAGCTAAGTGACACACGAATAAAGCCTAAAGAGTGTCACTCTACAGTGGAAGTATATTCCAGGCAAGGAGAAAAACAAGTATAAAGACTAAGATTTAGCATGCATGGCATATCAGGAACAGGAGAGTAGCATAGACTTAGTAGAGGAAGGGGGTCAGGTAGTATGAGTCAAGGTCTGAGAGAAGGCAATGAGGAGAGGGAACCCCACAGAGCCTGGGAGGTTTTGTAAGACTGCATGTGAAACCTAGTTTCTACTCCAATTCATTGGTCATGTTTTATTTAATATCTAAAATATTTTGAATATATAAAAATTAAGTTGCAATTCCCCTAAAAACAATCACTCTGGACTAAATGAGTTTATTGATGAGACATTTTAAGCATGGCTTCAGGTCTTCAAAGAGATTCTGGAGGAGGTCATTATAACTGTTTAAGAGAATAAAATAGTACATCTGGGGAGTGAGTGGTAGAGTCAAAAGGGTGCATCCCTGAAAGAAGATTCAGAAAATGGACATAACTAACCGAAGCAGGGAAAAACCATCAAAAATTCAACATTGCTTGCTGACAATTTTTTCCCTCAAAATTAATCCTTGTATTTCTCCATAGATTGTTCCACAATGTCTTTACTAAAAATTATCTCACTAGCTATATTTGGTGAGCTGGCCATATGCTACCAACTGATGATCTAGACTCTGGAAATTTTGTGTGTGTGTATATATGACTATTTTCAATGTTGAAAATGCTTTTTCACACATTTACCATGAAGTGAGATTCATAATGTTCAAAATACCTTCGAGGCAATAAGTCTGCATCTGCTAACATGTCTCAGTATTTCCTTCATTTAACAAAACTGTTAACCTTCTTAACAGAATGATATAAAAATGAAAACAGTTATCTTGTAAACATTCTTTGACTTATAAACTAGAAACTCTAGGACTTACATTTAAAATGATTTATATTACATAATTATCTAATGATATCAAAGACCCCCATTAGTGCCTGGGATATTATAATTAACAAAAACAAACATTATTATTAATATTAAAATTATCAATTAGGTTGAGCTTACGGGGAGTTTAGAGTCTCAAAACTGGATTTAAGATACATGCATAAGTTATATTTGGACGATCTATACCGCCCCACACAGCCATTTTATCTACCTGTTGATCTATCATCTGACATCTCTCGGTAAGAAATAGGTTTATATTATAAATTGGCTACAACAATATAAATTAATTTTTCTTCTAATAGTCAAGTTCTTGGTTCCATCTGGACTTTTCAATTTATTTTGGGGACAGTCATAAACTACCAACCATGCCAATCTTTATTTTTTGACCCTGTGTATAGTTATAGTTTTAACACAGTAAATTGTTATGCATCAGAATGGGTACCAGATTTTTGGTGTCTCAACCTTTTGCAATATGTTTTGAAATCCTTTTTTTTTCCCTTATTGTAAAATAATTAAATGTATATTATTTGGCGGGGAAGTGACAAGCTTAAAGCAATGTTTTTGTTCTGTGATTATCAATTATGTTTTTATATGAAAAAGATGGCTTTTATGGAATTTTTAATTATCAGATTAAGACTTGGTAGCATTTTACTTTGACTTAAAAAACATTATATATTAAGTGTGGTATTGAAAATTAAAAGATCTCCAATTAGATTTAGTTTATAAAAATATAATTAAATCTTAACCACATGTGAGATTCCATTACTATAGCTTTTATAAATGAAAAGTTAAATATAAATTAAAGAGTTAGAAAATGCATTATGCTATATTTCAATGAATGTGGTATACCACAGCATGTACTTCCGAGCTCTCAGGGCTGTGGGTTTGTAATAGTTCATGGCACTGCCAATAATGAGTCTGCAGGGAGCTCTGTTATAAATGCCCCAATTCTTTCGTTTGCTCTATTCCCAGTGCATGCTGGGATGCCTAACTGTGTGAAATCAAGCCATGGATTATCCATTTACTGCCACTTTATCCCAGGGGAAATAAACTTGAAAACAAATAGGCTGTGCTCTTATAATAAATTCAGAGCAAAATGTGTTTGTATTCTACTGAAAAAAATGACAAGTCAAATTTATTTAGAATTTGAAAACTTCACTTTTTTGCTAAAACATTGTAACTATTTATTGGCTGGAGTGTTCAAATACTAAAAATACCATATATATGTACATATTTTTACTGCCGCAAATTCTATCAGAGAATTCGTATGTATATTTTTCTTAGTATATCCTCATCAAGGAAGGATCAATCTTCTTGAAAATCTTTTACATTAAATAGCAATATAATGGGTTAATTCAGTTATAAGAAGATCTAATTCCACATGAGCTAATCGACATAGGAAATACTGAAAAATCTGTTCCTGTGCAATTTTATAATCTGAATTATCGTGATGTTTATTTTCTTATGGTGAATACTATTGCTATTACATATAATTGAAGATGGCCATATCAGTATGTAATCTTTTAATTGCATTAATAGAGTAATATTCAGAAATACTAGTCATTTTATTTTTAAGTGCCATATTAAAATATTGCACATACTGTACTTTTACTTAGGAGTACAGACCTTAGAATATACTTTTCCTCATTAAAGAAGTGACCATATCACCTGACATTATGTATTTAAACAACAGTTGACAGCTCAACTTTCCAAAGAAAGTCCTCTAAAAACATGAATGGATTTATTCAAAAGATAAATATAAAGAACTTTCTATGGTAGTTTTTTAGGAAAATATATCTTAAAGAGCTTGAATACAAACAAAATTTTCTTATGACAAAAGCAGAGTCTTTGGTTTGCAGCATAAACTGAGGTGCAAAAGTTCTATGTCAATTCTTAATAAAGTCTCCTACTTCCTAGGAACCTGGAAAAACCTTTCATGTCACAAAATCTTCAAGTATTTAAAAATTATACTGTGATACCTAGCTCATATAAACTTCAAAAATAAGAGGAAATAAGTACCTACTTCTAAAAAGTTAGTTAAAACTTAATACATTTTAACCTTTACTATCTAATTTTCCCTGAATCAGATATATTAATACAACTTGCAATGCTAAGCTGTATTTATTTTATCTCAGGTTAATTATCAGTCATTAATTTCTGTGTGCTCTGGAACATGGCAGGAATTGCCTTGCAATTGAGGCCAATGTTCTGAAGCAAAAAAAAAAAAAAAAAAAAAGCTCATTAGTACTTGCTGGGTCCTAAGAAGAATCATCATAGATTCATAGATCTTACAAAGAAAGAGCAGAAATGTTATCTTCTTTCCCCTTGCCCCACACCTCCATTTTCTCCCTATTTCAAGCAGAGTAGAGAAACTCAAGGAGAAACATCGTAGTATAGAGTCCACAGACCAGAATGAATGTGCTTTTTGTGTTTTTGTCTTGTTTTTGTACTCCTTACTCATGCTAAGGGATTGTTTACAATAATTGCATTTACAAAAACTGCAAAAAGTGGTGATGCTTATAAAACTGACAACCAGGACCACATCATGTGGCCTGGTGGGACACTTGCTAAAGCAGAACCCTTGCTGAGCAGTCCTTCAACTTCATTCGCTCAGGGCATGGGAAGAGAACTTGAGTGAGTTGACAGGCTGAAGGAGGGTGAAAAGAAGAGCAGCCTGCCTAGAATCAACAGAATCATCTCACATTTTCTAATTGTTAAACAACTCAACTCACAACAGCCTAATGTTTCATTCCATTACCACCATTTTTGATACATCTACACGTGATTTTTCTCATTCTTCTGAGCAATTACCAACTCTTTGCCTTTTCAAAATCACATTTTCAAGTATTTTTATTTTCCTTTCAAAGATTTTCACCCCAAAATACAAGGTCCTCTCTGTTATATGCATATCAGATCTATTGTTTTAGAAAGAGAAATAAAGTGAGGTGTGGCGTGGATATTTAAAGGTGAACCTATAAAATCAATGTGTGAAAATTTAGTTGTGACAGAGCTTAGCTTTTGGTTAGTGGTCAGTCTCCACACTTCTTGCTGCATGAAGATATTTTTTAAGACTTGTGCCTTTTTTAAAATGTGGAATTGGTATTAATGTGTTGGGCTGAGTTAGATGTTAGTACCGAGATTCTACAGTTTAACTTCCAGGCTAGTTTTACAGATGTCTGAATATCGCACTTAAGAGCCCACACTGTTCTATGGACTTCAAATTGGCCTGAGGCCAAATATAATATATGGAAATCTTGTAAATATCAGAAATTCTGTATACTTATCATTGATCACTAACTCAGAAATCTCCCTCAGATAAAATTTAAGATAGTAATGTCAGTAAGGATTCTTATATGTAATCTTTCTCAGATAAAGTTAAAAATAGTATTATTAATGCGTACTCTTACATGTATATCAGTAAATTCATTATCACATTTTTATGTTATGTATTTAAGTGCAAATATCTGGAAAGTAGTTCAGTGAATACTGGTAAGTCAAAAACAATGTTCAATATTTTGTTTTCTGTTGCCAGTGGATATTAGCCTAAACTCAATCAGCACTAATGGTGAATTGAATGCAGAATAACTTTTAGACACTTTTGTATTTTGAGGTTGGGTTCATATCATAAATTACTTATATATATCATGTAATTAATGAAGTCTCCTGGTCAAAGAGTTTACTGATCAGAAACACAGAGCATTTATAATGACTGAATACTAACAGCTAATGTGCTAAGTTTTTTTCTATTATCAGCTCTACTAATTTCCCAACTCTAAGCAAGATTTGAAGCAATGTTCTATATTTAGAGTATGAATTTTATCACCAATCATATATCGTTTTTCTTTTTATACTAAGAAATAAAAATGTTATAACAATTGCAATACAAATCTTTCTAGAAACATTCTTTGAATGAACTCATCCTAACTTCCTCATATACCGCATTCAAATCGCAAAAGAATTAGACATAAAATATTTACAAAATAATTTGGGAAGTATCACATATTTTTCATGAAAAAGCTTCCCAAGGTACGTTCTGCAGTATACTGGGTATACTAGTATAGTATATATACTAGGTATATTAGTATATACTAGGTATACAGGCACCCCCTACCCCCACATATACACACAGGTTTTTGTGGATAAATTAGTGAAAATATAAATATATATCCTATCTTAGAGCTTTGTAAACAACTTTATCACACTAAAACCATAAGAATTTCTTTACTGAAAAATCAGTTTAATTTTGAGTAACTTGAAATTAAAAAATAAGAGCCTTTTACTTTTGCATTAAACATCTTAAAGGGAGTGGAGTTGTAGAACATACATATTTAGATTCTGCATACTGTCAAGTGATCCATAATAACAGGTTTGCTCATGGGTGTTTCTTCTAGAAATATTTATTCTTGTAATATTGTTTAAGAGAAAATTTAGCTGTGTATTTTTTCTTGAATTGCTTGAAACTATTATTTTGAATACAGTTCCTGCTGAAATGTTATTTACTGAAAATGACATATATTTATAATTTAGTTTTATGGTACTTTCTAAAGTGCCTGCTGTAGTATGACAGTATCACCTGTGCTTCTTATCAAGTCTGTCATATTTCAGGGTTTATAACTTTTGTATAGGTTTGTAACTCAAAAGCAAAATTTTCATAATGGCAAAACCTTGACTTATAATGCCTCTGCTTGGGGGTGAAGCACTTTCATACATTTTTGTGTTAAAGACATATATACTTTGAAATTTAAAAAGGAGTTACCACTTTAAAGCAATATAGGTCATTCTTCTCCCTATTCATCTTTGTAAGATTTTATACGAGAAATGGAACCTAAAGAAATATGCTGAAGAACATAGTGAATATGAGTTACAGTAGGGAAAAATGCATCAAATTCTCTAAAATAATCTTTGCCATTATTTCTGATTGCTTTTGTGTTTTTAGACTAGGTTTTTGTTCCTTCTAAATATATTTACAGATGCACAGATTTCCTTTATATAAATGGATTAAATACCTCTGAAAAAAGTGGATCCATTCCTGGGTTTTCTATTTTGTTCCATTGATCTATGTGTCTGTTTTTGTGCCAGTACCATAATGTCTTGATGACTACAGCTTTGTAACATAGGTTGAAACCTGGAATTGTGATGCACCCAGATTTCATTTTAAGTCAGTTTTGCTTTGGCTATTCCGGGTCTTTTGTGGTTCCATACAAATTTTAGGATTGTTTGTTCTAGCTCTGTGAAAAATACTGCTGGTATTTTGATAGTGATTGCATTAAGTCTGTGGATTGCTTTGGGTAGTATAGATATTTTAACAATGTTCTTCCAATTCATAAGTATGGAATCTTTTTCCATTTCTTTGCATCATCTTCAATTTCTTTCATGAGTGCTCTGTAATTTTCACAGTACAGGTCTTTTACCTCTTTGGTTGGGTTTATTCCCAGGTATCTTATTGTTTTTGGTGCAACTACAAATGGGAATGGTTCCTCTATTTCTCTTTCTGCAGCTTCATTACTGGTGTATAGAAATGCAACAAGTTTCTGTACATTGATTTTAAATCCTGCAACTTTGCTGAATTCATGTGTTAGTTCTAGCAGTTTTTTGGTGGAGTCCTTCAGATTTTCTACATAAGAGTATCATGCTGTCTGCAAATAGTGAATGTTTGACTTCTTCTTTGCCTATCTGGATCCTTTTATTTCTTTTTGTTGTCTGATTGCTGAGGCTAAGACTTCCAGTACTATGTTAAAATAGTAACGGTGAGAGTGGACATCCCTGTCTTGTTCCTGACCGTAGGGGAAAGTCTCTCAGTTTTTCCCCATTGAGGATGATATTAACTACAGGTCTTTCAAATATGGCCTGTTTGATGTTGAGGTACGTTCCATCTATTCCTACTTTGTTGAGGTTTTAATCATGAATGGATGTTGTATTGTGTCAAATGCTTTTTCTGCATCTATTGAGAGGATCATATGGCTCTTATCCTTTCTTTCATTAATGTGGTGTATCACATTGATTGATTTGTAAATACTGAACCACCCTGCTGCCCAGGAATAAATCCCACTTGACTATGGTGAATAATTCTTTTAATGTACTGCTGGATTCAATTTGCTAGTATCTTGGGAATTTTTGCACCCAGGTTCATTAGGGATATTGGCCTATAATTCTTTTTAGTCGGGGTTTTTGTCTGGTTTTGGATCCATCTATTTAAAAAGCATTTGTTTGAATTCAAAGAACTAACTTTGAACAAAGAAAATTGGTAATAAAAACTATAGCTAAATGGATACTTTTGGCTGTCTTCAAATGTGTAATTATCCAATACACATTTTGTTTCTTTTGTAAATTTTATTTAAGTAATCTTTACACCCAAAGTGAACTCACAACCTCAAGATCAAGAATCACGTGTTCTTCTGACTGAACCAGCCAGGGACCCGTTATTTTGCTCCTGAATGCAATTTAGCATGACAATATGGGCCGTGAAAAACAAAAACAAACAAACAAAAAAAACAAAACCAAAACGTATAAAATGGATGTTCTCAGAGTTCAAAATTTTTGATTCCATGAATTGAAACAAATGCACATTTTTATCCAAAATTTTAAGAAATGGTCTATTCATCAGTGTGAATTCCCTCATACCACTTTCCTGTTAGTTTTATAACTATTTACTTTATTTTTATATCATATTCCTCTTTGAATTTCTTAATTGTGAAATAATCTATTAAATCAAGTAAATCTTATCAAATACTAATTCTGTTACAGATGAATATATTTTCTCCAAGTTAAAAGACATACAGTAGCATTTCCTAACATGACATCTATTTCTAGGAGTCCCGTTTTATGAACATTGAGTAAAACTATTTCATCTCATACTGTGAATTTTATTATATGACTTCAAATTCTCTCATTTTGATTATTATACAGGTGAATGCTTATAAACTCAAGAAATGATATTTATCAATAAAAACACAGTGTGTATATATGTGTATATATATATGTGTGTGTATATATATATATATATATATATATATTTAATCCCCCCCACCCAGTAGTCCCTAGTTATGTTCTACAAAGTTGCTGTGAATACTGAATAGTGAATACAGAGCCGTCATTACTAGGGGAAATGCAGTTTGTTTTCTGAGAGCCTCTCAGTACTTATTTATTTTTTTGAGAGAGAGAGAGAGAGAGTGCGTGTGTGCATGTGCATGCCCACTCCCAAGCAGGGGGTGGGGAGAGGGGTGGAGAGAGAGGGAAAGAGAGAATCTTAAGCTGGGCAGAGCCCAATGTGGGACCTTGATCTCATGACCCTGAGATCATGATCTGAGCCAAAATCAAGAGTCCATGTTTAATGGACTGAGCCACCCAGGCACCCCTCACCACAACATTTTCACTGATCCATGAAACATTAGCTTGTTAATATGTGTTTCTGTTAAAGACACCTCATTTAATATATATTTCTTATAACTAATTTATGCTAAGTAATGTGGGCTATTTAGTGAGTAGGGAAATCTACAAATATGGAGCACCAAATAATGAGAATCAACTATATTTTTAAGATCTATTTTGAAATAGATGCAACCAACATAAATCCGGGACCAACATCACATCCTAGAAAACACTTAAGGGGATTCTGATTTATAATTCCTGGACTCAAATTTCCTTAGAATGGTCTGGAGTTTAACATAGTAGGGGAAGGAAACAAAAATCAAAAACACAGTAGAATTGCATGAGATATTACTATTCTCAGGCTTATTAGAGTGGGAAACTAAGACCCACAAAAAAGAAAGCCAGATAGCTGTCATTTCTAAGTCTAAATTTGCTTTGAGATGAACATCTATAGAAATTAGAAAAGAGGATTTAAACTCATACTCTTAAGCATTAAACAAGACTATGTGGTTAAAGACTAATTGTCCCTTATGAGCCTCATAGGCTATCATTCTTATTTGATCACATCTTTCCTAACTCTAAAGCCTTCAGCTTACAGCAATAAGTTTATTAATAGCTGGAATTTGAGCTTGGGGCAGGCTGGATATCAAAGTCCAACTTCTAATGAGACTATTGTGTTATAATGTTAAAGTAGAATATGTCAGTACTTAAATAAGCTGAGTAATTGTCACAATGTGTCTTTAGTAATTATAAAGTAACTGAGTGTCAATGTTACTTTTAAAAATTCAAATTCCCCGTTTTGTTGTTAGTTATAACCATAAGATAATTGGTCACTTAATACATAAACATTTAAAAATCCTAATAAAGAGGAGGTGGCTGGGTAGCTCAGTCAGTTAAGCCTCTGCCTTCGGTTCAGGCTCAGGTCATGATGCCAGGGTCTGGGATCCAGCTGGCTCCCTGCTCAGCCAGGAGTCTGCTTCTCCCTCTCCCTCTACCCCTCACCCCTGCTTGTGTGCACGTGCGCTCTAACAAACAAAATCTTAAAAAAATCATAATAAAAAGAACTTTTAAGAAACTTTAAAATGATTCTAAAAGCCAAAAAAAAAGCTTGATAAGAGCAATTCATTTTATAGAAAATGAATAATCTTCACTTTATTCCTCAATTGTAATGTAATTTAATAAGGAAAACTATCATGAATTTTATATCATATACATACCATGAGAAAATTCCCATAAATGCTGGAGAAGAATCCTTCAGCATACTCATGAAAAGTTGTAATTATGAAGCCTATATTCTCATTATTTGTAGCCACCTCCATTATTTCCTCTGTTTGGAATGTTATTACTCCTACTCCTCAACTCGGTAATTCTGTACAAGCAGCTGTTAATTATTTTTTAAAGACATCCTGGCATTTTCATCTAACCAAACAAAATCAAAACTGGGTAGACACCCATAGTTTTTCTTTAAAATAATCAGTTATTTTCTGGTCACTAATCTCTGAAAATTTACATGCTGCTGTTTCTATCTCTATGGTACCATAAACCACTGAACACAGTTTATTTATTAACTTTTTATTTCACCTGTATTGTGAAGTCACTTTCATAGCCATATTTACTTGGTCTCTATTCTGTATTCCCATAGCAGATTTTACCTCTTTCTTCTAGAACATGCTGTTTTGTTTTGTATTTATTTGATTACGTGTTTTTTCCCCCTCTAAAATATATATTACGGAGCATGAATTAAATCTCATGCCCCCCTCCCAATCTGGAATATTTATAATGTCACTCAATACATAGTAGTAAAATTATGAAGACAGGCACTCCACAAAAATTAAGAACTTGCCTCCAATTTTTAATAAATTCTAAATTAAGGTCTAGAGAATGATAAGATGGTTTAAAATAGGTATTCTATTCTGATTTTTCTCTACATTTTTTATGGTAATGTTTATTTTGTCCATTGCTTCCCAAGAACCTCTAAATATAGGCCACAATGCAAATAGCTAGGTTGTTTTCTCTTGATTGAGTCCTTATAGTCACTGAACAATCAAGTGGAGAGTAGGATAATCACACAATCAATCTGGGTAAGAAGAGGGAGCATAGAGAGCAACCACACAATGGTTCTTTCTTCAAGTCATGCAAAATATATTAAAAAAAAATCTGGAATTTGCTAATTATGGTTAAATCGTCTTTTTAATTTAAGCTGTATGACTTAGCAGCCAGAGTTCATTTTCAATCCTAGAGCTAAAAAAGTTCCATTGTTATATATTTTAAAGAGAACTTTACAGGCTTAAAGTTAAAATCATGATTGATGCAGTTTTGGCAAGTTTTCACGTCTAATTCTTCCAGGAGTTAACTCCATTATAATAATTCTCATTAGAATCGTTATGAAAACTGAAATACATTCTCCACAGTTCACAAGGTGGTACATTTGCAATCCCTGTCAAAATATTATTTTTAAGTATTGTTGTGAATAATTAATTTAACTTTAACAAGTAATGTTCATGAAATATGCATTTATAAATAGCAGGCCTGTTTCTATTATTTCTAACACAGCAATTCATAATGTAATTGAGTGAAGGTAAAATGATAATGCCTAATCTCATTTTCTTGCCAACGTCCCAAAGCCCTTTGTCTATTCCATTTTATACTCAGAACATGAAGTAAAATAAAAAGAAGTTTCTTCTTGCGATTACAGAGAAAAAATGATGGGGAATAAAAATAATTTTAAAGAGTTATGTTTACAGAACTCAGTGTTGACACAATTGGGAGCATTTCAGTTACTATAGTTCATACAGCCCTTTATGTCTATATCACTCAGGCATAAAGGAGTTTGACCACAGTTAGACCTTTAAATCCTAACTCATCCTTCATAGCACCTCACTGTAGTGTCTATTCTGTTTCCTGATAGCTTTCTCACATACTTCTCATTTATGATTGACACACATCTTTCCAGGACTCAATGCCACTAACAAACTCTTATCTGTGCATGTGAGCCAGTGTGTAATCATGCATTCTGTTTGCTATGGGGCCTTGCATGTCAGACTGGATTGGGCCTACTCTTCAAAGTAGTCACAATCACGGGGTGCCTGGGTGGCACAGCGGTTAAGCGTCTGCCTTCGGCTCAGGGTGTGATCCCGGCGTTCTGGGATCGAGCCCCACATCAGGCTCCTCCGCTATGAGCCTGCTTCTTCCTCTCCCACTCCCCCTGCTTGTGTTCCCTCTCTCGCTGGCCGTCTCTATCTCTGTCGAATAAATAAATAAAATCTTTAAAAAAAAAATAAAAAAAAAAAAACAACAAAGTAGTCACAATCTGGGAAACTCACTAATAATTCTTTATTAAACAACTGATAAGTAATATGTATAAAGAATGTACAAAAGGACTGAGGAGGGCCATATTACAACTGGGTGCCTCACCAGGGTTGGGAAAGAGTTATTCAAGAGGAGACACTTAAAGAATGTACATGAATTTGGGGGGAAAAAAAAGGCAGAAAGAAGATTGCCACCTTTCTTGAGGTATGGAGTCAGCTACTGCTTTGGAGCCTGCACATTTCCTTGTCTTTATAGTTGTTAATCTGAGAAAGAGCATTTGGCTAACACCAAGCACAGTGTAAGGGTAATGCTCACACTCTCTTCAGGAAAGACTCACTCAGAATAGACATCTTCAATATGCATTATATGAATATACATATATTCAAATATACATCTACATAATAAGCTAACATAAGGCAAGTTTTTAAGAATATATTGCAGTACTAAGAAAAAGCAAAGCAATTCTAACCACCAAAAAGATGTTTATAACAAAACAATTTATTACATAAAGGAAAATGTATACTACTTGGAGTCTTAAATAATTGGGGGGAGATGGTATCTATAAAGAAACAGGAAAACATAAGAAAACGAAAGGGTGGGAAAAAAATCAAGAGGGTAAGATTAAAATGGATTTGGATGAGATAAGCATAGATTTTAAAATAACTAAATGGAAGCAGAAATAATCCTTTAGAATACTGAATCAGTGACATGGAATATAAATATAAAAAGATAATCCGGCATTAAGAGGAAAAGAGCAAGCAAATAAAATGAGGGAGAAGCATGCTAGTTTATAAAAAGAATTAAAATGAAATAATTAACCATGCAAAATGTATGGTTAACTAAATTCAAAGTAAAAATTAGGAACAGCAAAATACTTGCATAGGATATTAATAAAATAACAATGTTGAAATAAAAATAAAACACTTAAAAAACAAGTGCTAATTATTAAAAAGTTACTAGGTAAATTTCAGGGAAATCTTATTACAGAGAGAGAGAGAAAGAAAGAAAAAAAGAACTGAACCCAAAATAATCAATAAAAGTTATGTTAATATAAAAAGGAACGCAACGATGTTAGATTTTTTAAATGAGACTATATTGACTAACTTAATGAAAAAACTGTTTGAACATCCTGATGGTATTTTTTTTTATAAATTATAAATGAATGAATAAAATAGCCATAAGGAGAAAGAAATGCAGATTTATCAGTGTTTCCTCAAGTCCTTAGAGTCAGATAATCTTAATTATTCTATTCAACTGTTTAAGGAAACAGAAAATCTCTAATATATGAACTATTTCAGGTTATTGAAAAAAGAGGTAACACTATGGAATTTATTTTATAAAGTAAAACATTGATACCAAGACAAAATATAGATAGTAAAACCTTTCTATGAGCAATCCTAATAAAGATACAAAATATTTAAATAAAATTTAAAGTCATTTATCAAAATCAAGGAATCTTCTCCCTTGCTCAAATGTAAAGTGATCACAAAAATATAAAAGCAAAAATAAGAATAGTTCTAACTGGAATGGCAAAAATAGACAAGGCAAGAAACAACAATTGTTGGAGAGGATGTGGAGAAAGGGGATCCCTCCTACATTGTTGGTGGGAATGCAAGTTGGTACAGCCACTCTGGAAAACAGTGTGGAGGTCCCTTAAAAAGTTAAAAATTGAGCTACCCTATGATCCAGCCATTGCACTACTGGGTATTTACCCCAAAGATACAGATGTAGTGAAGAGAAGGGCCATATGCGCCCCAATGTTCATAGCAGCAATGTCCACAATAGCTAAATCGTGGAAGGAGCCGAGATGCCCTTCAACAGATGACTGGATTAAGAAGTTCTGGTCCATATATACGATGGAATATTACTCAGCTATCAGAAAGAATGAGTTCTCAACATTTGCTACAACATGGACAGCACTGGAGGAGATAATGCTAAGTGAAATAAGTCAAGCAGAGAAAGACAACTATCATATGATTTCTCTCATCTATGGAACATAAGAACTAGGATGATCAGTAGGGGAAGAAAGGGATAAAGAAAGGGGGGGTAATCAGAAGGGGGAATGAAACATGAGAGACTATGGACTATGAGAAACAAACTGAGGACTTCAGAGGGGAGGGGGGTGGGGGAATGGGATAGACCGGTGATGGGTAGTAAAGAGGGCACGTATTGCATGGTACACTGGGTGTTATACAGAACTAATGAATCATCGAGCCTTACATCGGAAACCGGGGATGTACTGTATGGTGACTAACATAATATAATAAAAAATCATTAAAAAAAAAAAAAGAAAAGAAAATAAAAGAAAAAAAAAAAGAATAGTTCTAACTGATGACAAAAATATCTTTTAATATATTAAATACTTGGTTCTGATTTTTTAAAATTAATATCGGAACATTAGAAATGTTGGGACAATTTATCATCAAAAATACTATTGAGTATTTTATTTTAGTGGTGAAATACTAGGGCAGTTGTCAATAGAAAGTTCAAGGATGGTTATCCATTATCATAACAATTATGTAGAAGGTCTAACTGGTGCAGATATATACAATAAGAGGAAGAATTCTCACTGATATAAAAAAAGAATATAGGAACTGATGCCCATGTTGTCATATGTATGGAAAATCTCAAAAAAAAAAAAATAACTTAGCACTTTTTAAAGTTTAATAAAGTACCTGAATAGAATATGATACTGTATAGTTTCCTGTAGCTTTATCTACAATTATAAAATATGGAAAATAGCAATTCAAACTTTTAAAATAACATAAGATACACAGAATGAACACTGTAAAGTATGAACTTTAAAAGAAGGGAAAAAAAAACCTACAACATTTCTTAAAAATAATCATGAAACAATCCTGAATTGGAAAAATAGTTGTCAAATGCAATTTCTTTCCAAATTAAAGTCTCTATTTTTTTGTTTGTTTTCATGGTGTGGAAATTTGAATAGTTTCTTTCCCTCTTCGCCTGACTCTTCTTCTTCTCCTTTTTAGCTTTATATAATTATTATAAAGGTCAACGATAGGTATTATAATTAGAATCCAAAGAAAATATAAAAACGATTAAAAAAATAAAAGTAATGCTTATTAGATTTCCTTTTGGAGTACAAAATTGGTCATAAAGCTATAGCTAATATAAAGTGAAATATATTCATGAAAGAAACAACACAGATCGTTGGAAAGCCTAGAATGAAACACAAATATTTAAGGAATGGATAATCTGAAGATAGCATTTTGAAAGTAATTAGCAGTAGGCCTTGCAATCTAGCTGTGTCTCCCATGCTTATGTATTTTTGCATTTGCCACCCCCACCCAGGTTGATTATTTTGATGTAAATTCCAGCTTCACCACTTACTAACTGTAAGATCTAAGTAAGTTACTGTAATTTCCTAAGCCACAATATTTTCATCTTTAAAAAAGTAATTGAACCTACTTACTTGCAAGTTAAGTGACTGACTCTTAATAAGATCTCAAATTGTATTTAAAAAATAAAGGTGGGAGAAGAATTGCATTAGTTTTCATTTCTATTACCTTTGCTTCACATTACTTATGAATATTTGGGCATGCCTTCATTACCTTCCATATCACAATCAAGTCAATGTCTGCAGTGTTTGAAGAATAATATTTCGATTCTGAGACTGTGCTTGTTTTTGTTTCGTTGTTGTTTAAACACATAGGTGTCGAGAGAATAAAATTAGATAATCCAATAAAAACACATTATATACACATATACACGTTATACATAGAAAATGTTAAGGTATGAGTAATATGATCTCATATTGATGAGATTAGACAAGTGCATTTTTATTTTGATTTGCTCAAACTGAAAATTTTTGAGTTTTTGGGAGAGGTGATAATTGAGTTGGGTAAACTCATAGCTAATTGGATAATGTACCCAGTATTTTATTTACTATAGAATATTGTCAACTGTAAAGGAATATCTGTTGCTTCTCAAATATTCTTGAGGTAATGTGGTGAACAACATGGGATGAATGACTTTGAGCAAGTGAATTTTCAAAACTCATTACGATTAGTAAAATGAGGAGGGGTAAAATAGCACCTACTTCATATAATTGCTATGAAAATGAAGAATATAACAATAGGACATAAGAAAAATCTAATAGTTTTTATTGTTTATAATGATTAGTGTGACTGTTGTTGTATGTTATATTGCCATCATCAATGAAAATTTTAACATACTTAACAATTAACTAGGATAGAGCAATGCATTCATACGGTCAATTGATTTTCAATGAAGAAAACAAAGCAATCCAAAGGTGAAAAGAATCTCTAATAAATGGTGCTGGAAAAACTGGATATTCATTATGAAAGTAAATGAACCTCAACTTGTACTTCACATCAGACACACACACACACACACACACACACACACACACACACACACCTGAGAACACCACGTGTTATAAGGATACAGAACAACTGATCTCAAATTGTTTTTGAGAAAGTAAAAGGTTATAATCACTTTAAAATAAGTTCTAGCACTCCCTAACAAAACTACACATTAACTTACCTTTCCCTCAAGAATTCCACCTCTATATGTTCTCAAGAGAAATGAAAATATGTTCATGTAAGACCTAATACATGGAAGATCTTAGAAACCTTATTCATAGTAGCAAAAAGTAGAAATAGCCTAGGTTTCCATTAGTAGAACAAGAACTAAATAAAATAAAATCTATGGTTTATTCACATAACAAACCATTAGTCATAAAAAGGAACAAAGCACTGACCAACACAACATAGATAACATAGATGAATCCTGAAATAAATGAAATGAAAATGAATAAAGTGACTTAAAAATAATTCCATAATTTTAAGTTTCCATTTATATGATTTCTCAGAATAGAAAAACTAATTGATGCTAGGAAAAGGAGATTGGGCTGTGTTTGTTAGGATACAGTACAGGTTTGACTGGAAATAAGCATTAGAAAACTTTTGGGAGAAATACTAGTGTATATCTTGAGAAGGGTTTGAGTTACATAGATGCACATGTCAAAACTCAGCAAATGGATGAGAGCTTGGGAAAATGGTGGAGTAGGAAACCCTAAGCTCACCCCATCCCACCTTTACAACTAAATATCACTCATACCCCAGTAACAAACCAGCGAGTGATCCAGAGACTGGCAAAACAAACTCCACAAGTACATGTAGAGAAGAAGCCACATCAGAGAGGTTAGGAAGGGCAGAAATGGTAGTAGGGAACTGCCTGCCAGAGGAAGGGAGCTGCAGTGTGGAGAGGGTAAAGCACCAGGGAGCCCACGTGAGGAAAACAAATCCCCATAATATCTGGCCTTAACAACCAGGAGGACTGGTAATTTCTGTGAGTTTGTAATAACCAGCATGAATTGGAAGCTGGAGCTTTAAAAGTCATCTGACAGATAATAGCGGGGTCCCTGTCCTTAAAGAGACAACAGCCCTGGAAAGGCAACATAGAAGAAAGAGTTGCGTACCATCTGGGGCAAATGGGAGGGAGCTCTGTTTATACTGATTTTGGAGTTGGGGGACTTCTCAGGGAACAAAGGAGCTGGCAGGATCAGTTTTCCTCTTCACCCTCCAGTATAAACACAGAGCCACCTGTGTGAGGCAGAAATGCACAGACACTTGCTACCTAACTTGCTAGCAGTGCTCCCTGACCAGTTCTCCTGATGACCCTGCTGCCCTAGGCATGGCTTTCAGTGAAGATTTTGCTAATGTGGCATGTTCCCCACCCAGCCACCACCCCCATGTGCTGCCCCCATGGCCACCATGCTTCTGGGATCAAGCCTAGGACTAGTGGCTCAGTACAAATTTTGTTAATACCACCTCCTAGCCCTTGAGCCCTCCTGGGGTCATCTCTCCTCAAAGCCAGCTTGCCTGGTCTCATTAACATCACAGAGAGCAAGCACAGCCCTTGTAGACCTCTGGACTGAAAGGAAGAGCAACTCGAATACAATAGTAGGACTTAAGCAACCAGCATAAGAGACTCCCCTGTAGTGTCAGGTTCTGGTGAACAGAGGACAATGCATTTCAGGGCACTATAGGACCTTTTTTTTATGACACTACTTTTAAGAGCAAAATATGTAGCTGAATTCCTAATAGAAAGAAACAGACACAGAGGAGAGACAGACAAAATGAGGAGACAAGAAATGTTTAGGGGGACTCAGTAGAAAACAAAAACCATAAAATAAGAGTAAGAAAAATACAAAGCACAAAAGCAAAAAATATAATTAACTATACCTGCAAAAATCAGTCAAGAGAAGCACAAAACAAAGGGATGTAAAATAGGGTATCAAGTATCTGAAATGTGAGACGGGGGGAGTAAAGAATGAGTTCAAAATTAAGTGACCATCAGCTTAATATAGACTGCTAAATACAGAAGATGCTAATATATAAACCAAATGGCAACCACAAATCAAAAAACAGTTATAGATACGCAAAAAATAAAGAGTAAGGAATCCAAGTATATCATTAAAGAAAACCAGCAAACAATGAAAGAGACCAAGAAAAGGATCAGAGAAAATCTACACAAAGAACCACAAAACAAGTAACAAAATGACAATAAATACATATTCATCAATAATTACTTTGAATGTAAATGGACTAAATGCTCCAATCAAAAGATATGGGGTAAGAGAGTGGGTTAAAAAAAACAACAAACAATCAAAACAAAACAAAGAAACACAAATAAGACCCATCTATATGCTGCCTACAAGAGACACATTTCATACCTAAAGACACCTACAGATTGAAAGTGAGTGGATGGAGAAATATCCGTCATGCAAATGAACGTCAAAAGAAAGCCAGAATAGCAATACTTACACCAGACAAAACAGACTTTAAACGAAAACTGTAACAAGAGGGGGCGCCTGGGTGGCGCAGTTGTTAAGGGTCTGCCTTTGGCTCAGGGCGTGATCCTGGCGTTATGGGATCGAACCCCACATCAGGCTCCTCTGCTGGGAGCCTGCTTCTCCCTCTCCCACTCCCCCTGCTTGTGTTCCCTCTCTCGCTGGCTGTCTCTCTCTCTCTCTCTCTCTGTCAAATAAATAAATAAAATCTTAAAAAAAAAAAAAAACTAACAAGAGACAATGAAGGACATTATATCATAATAAAGGGGAAAATCCAACAAGAAGATCAAACAATTATAAATATTTATGCACCCAACAAGGGAGCACCCAAATACATAAAACAGTTAATAACATAAAGGAAGTAATTAATAGTAATACAATAATATAGGGGACTCTAACTACACTGATGGACAGATCATCCAAACAGAAAATCAACAAGGAAACAGTGGCTTTGAATAAGACACTGGATCACATGGATCTAACAGATACATTTAGAATCTTCCACCCTAAAACAACAGAACACACATTCCTTTTAAGTGTAAAAGGATCTATCTCAAGAATAGATCACATATTAGGCCACAAAATAAGCCTCAACAAATTTAAAAAACTGAAGTCATACCATACATCTTTCCTGACCACAAAATTCTGAAACTAGGAATCAACCACAAGAAAGAAATTTGGAAAGACCACAAATACATGGAGGTTAAATAAATGCTACTAAACAATGAATGGTTCAACCAAGAAATCAAAGAAGAAATTAAAAAGCACATGTAAACAAATGAAAATGAAAATATAATGGCCCAAAACCTTTGAGAAACCACAAAAATGGTTCTAAGAGGAAGTTTATAGCAATACAGACCTACCTAAAGAAGAAAAATAAATTAAACAACCTACCCTTACACAAAAAGAGCTAGAAAAAGACCAAACAAAACCCAAAACCAGCAGAAGGAAGAAAATAATAAAGATTAGAGCAGAAATAGAGGACACAGAAACTAAAAAAGCAATAAAACATATCTATGACACTAGAAGCTGGTTCTTTGAAAAAAATAAAAAATTGATAAACTCTAGCCAGACTCATCCAAAAGAGAGAGAGAGAGAGAGAGAGAGAGAGAGAGAGAGAAAGGACTCTAACAAAATCACCAGTGAAAGAAGAGAAATAGCAACCAACATATCAACACCATAGAATACAAACAATTGTAAGAGCATACAGTTTTTCAGAACATTCTAACAAATTAGACAACCTAGAAGAAATGGATAAATTCCTAGAAACATATAACCCACAAAAACTGAAGCAGGAAGAAATAGAAATATTTAACAAACCAATTACAAGGAAGGAGATTGAATCAGTAATTGAAAAACTCCCATCAGAGGCACCTGGTTCCTCAGTTGGTAAAACATGGGATATTTGATCTTAAGCTTGTGAGTTTCATCCCTACATTGGATGTAGAGATTATTTAAAGATATTAAAAGGAACAACCAAAAATCCTCCAAACAGTAGTCTATGACCAGATGGCTTCACAGGCGAATTCTACCAAACATTTAAAGAATACCTTTTCTATGCAAACTATTCCAAAAAATAGAAATGGAAGGAAAACTTCCAAATTCATTCTCTGAGGTTAGTATCATCCTGATCCTGAAACCAAATAGAGACACTTAAAACAAAACAGGGGGAAAAAAAAAAAAAAAAACCTACAGGCCAATCTCTGATGAACATAGATGAAAAAATTCTCAATACTAGCAAACCAAATTCAACATACATTAAAAAAAAAAATCATTCACCATAAATAAATGGGATTTATTCCTGGGATGCAAGGGTGGTTCATTCAATATTTGCAAATCAGTCCACATGACAAGTCACATCAATGAGAGGAAAGATAAAAACGAATCATTTCAATAGATGCAGATATTTGGCAAAGTAGGACATCCATTCATGATAAAAACCCTCAACAAAGTCAGTCTAGAACAAACCCTAACATAATAAAGGCCATATATGAAAAACCCACAGCTAACATCATCCTCAATGGGGAAAAACTGAGAGTTTCCCCCTTTGTAGTCAGGAACAAGACAAGGATGTCCACTCTCACCACTTTTATTAAGCATAGTACTGGAAGTCCTAGGCACAGAAATTAGACAACAAGAAGAAATAAAATGTATCCAAATAGGCAAGGAAGAAGAAGTAAACTTTCACTCTTTTCAGATGACATGATACTGTATGTAGAAAACCCAAAAAGACTCCACGAAAAAATAACTAGAACTGATAAATGAATTCAGTAAAATTGCAGGATACAAAATCAATGCGCAGAAACCTCTTGCTTTTCTATACACTAGTAATGAAGAAACAGAAAATTAGGAAAACATATCAATTTACAAGTGTACCCAAAGTAATAAGATACCTAGAAATAAAGCTAATAACCAAAGAGATGAAAGACCCGCTTTCTGAAAATAATAAAACATTGATGAAAGAAATTGAAGAGGACACAAAGAAATGGAAAGATATTCCATGCTCATAGATGGGAAGGACAAATATTGTTAAAATGTCTATATTACCCAAAGCAATCTATACATTTAATGCAATCCCTATTTTTCACAGAACTAGAACACAAAATCCTAAAATTTATATGACAACACACAAAAAAAAAAAAAACCCAAGTAGCCAAAGCAATTTGGAAAAGAAGGCAAAGCTGAAGGTATCACAATTCTGGACTTCAAGTTATTTTATAAAGCTGTAGTAATCAAATCACTATGGTACTGGCACAGAAATAGACACATAGATTAATATAACAGAATAGAAAACCCAGAAATAAACCCACAATTATATGGTCAATTAATCTTTGACAAAGCAGGAAGAGTTTTCAATGGGAAAAAGCCTCTTCAACAATGGTGTTGGGAAAACTGGTCAGCTGTATGCAAAGAATGAAACTGGACCACTTTCTTACATGATACACAGAATAAACCTCAAATGGATTAAAGACCTAAATGTGAGACCTGAAACCATAAAAATCCTAGAAGAGAGCACAGTCAGTAATGTCTCTGACATTGATTATTGCAACATTTTTCTAGATATGTCTCCTGAAGCAAAGGAAATAAAAATAAACTATTGGGATCATGTCAAAATAAAAAGCTTCTGAACATCAAAGGAAACAACCAACAAAACTAAAAGGCAACTAGTGAATAAGAGAAGATATTTGCAAGTGACATATGCAACAAAGGCTTAGTAATTTTGAATTTATCAAAAATTTAAATGGGCTAGTGCATGGATAAAAAGATAACTAAATTGATATGTGATAAAATCTAGGTATTGGGTATGGGTATTCACAGCAAATTTGCTGTATGTTTGAATATTTTCATAATACTTCGGAAAAATTAAACATACATCACACTGACACAGTGATTCTATTCTTGGTTATTTACCTAAGGGAAATGAAAACATGTGTTCACAAGGGGGTGTTGTACAAGAATATTTGTAGCAGTTTTATTCATAATAATAATATTCAAGAACTGACAAAAGCCCAGGTACCCATCAACAGCTGAATGCATAAACAAATTGTGTTATTTTTATGCAATGGAATACTGCAGTGGAACCAGTCAAACTACTCATACATGTAGCAACACGGAGGAATCTCAACATTTTGGTTGAAAAAAAAACTAGCAGAAATTAGTATATATTGAATGATTTCATTTATATAATGCTTTAGAACATCAAAACTAACTCTAAGTGAACATAAATCAGTGCAGTAGTTGTCTGAGGGGTGGGGGATCTTGGCCTGGTGATGGAAACATTCTATATATTGAATGAAAGCTTGGGTTACATGGGTGTATGGATTTATCAAAATTGATTTTACTGTATACTTAAGGTCTATGCATTTAACCATATGTAAACTGTACCTAGATAAAAAATAAAAAGGAGGAATGGGTGTGTGTGTGTATGTATATAACTTGGAATTTAGAAGGTTTATACATAAATATGAAGACAATGACATACATATAAACAACAGTTTAGGACCATGTTTATCAAACTATAAGGTCCATATCAGTCACCTGGTGATCTATTTCATATTTCTGGGATGGGGTCTTTTTGAATTTTTATCAAATTCCCATATCATACTAATAATACCACTGATCCACAGATTTTACTTTGAATACAGTGAGGGTTGGAAATGGAGATATTTAACTCAAAATAAGACCTAATAAGGCAAGATTCTTGTCTTCAGATATTTAAAACTATCTCACATAAAAGAGGGCTATATTTTTTTTCCTCCCTTACATACATAGAATAGGATCAATGATAAACAATTTATGGGGAGGCAAATATGTAATCAATGTAAATATATAATTTCAAACAATTAGATATTCTTAACAATGCAACTTATTGTCTACAAATTGGAGGCTATTCATGACTAGAATTGATCAAGCAATTATCAACTCTTCTGAATATAGCAGAGAAGTGTTTGTACACGGGTGCGTGTGTGTTTAAAGTTGCAGCAAGACTGCATTAAATTGCCTCTAAATTTCTATCCTATCTATGATTCTGCAATGGTGAGGAAGATACAACTATTGCTAAACAAATACTATAGCAAACCTATAAGTTGCAAGGGTTTTGAATCTCAGATAAGAGTATAAAAATGATGAGTTGGGCTTGTTTAGTCAAGTAGACTCTTTAGAAAGTTCCATGTTATATTTATATTTAATACTTAATTTAACCACCAAAAATGCCTGCCTGAAATAATGTTGTCTGTCTTCATTAAATATTTGGATATCCTACAACAATAAAATTATCTTTAATAAACTGATCTTGTCATTAGAATTTTGATTCTAGTTGGTCAGTATTTCTATTCTTTGAATTTATGCAGAATGTTAAATTGCATTAAGATAATGACACATTCACATACTGGGCTCAAAATGCTAGCAGGAAAACTTACTCTCTCCCCTTTCCTGGAAAAAGACAAATTGTGCTACAACCAAAATAGCCTCATTTTGTTCCCCTTGTCATGCTGGAAGTAGGAAGATGTCATTCAAAAGAGTTAAGTATTCAGAAGATGTGCAAAATCATACAATTGGAACATTAGGACACATCATTAAACTACCCAAGTTACTTACCTGTCATCAATTGGTTTTATCCATAGATTTCCAAATTTCAACTTTATGTAACTGTCCATATTAACTACTCATTTTCACATCTTACCAAACCAAGTGGAAACAATGTTAGATTTTGCAGATTAATTCTGAAACTTTCAAATATATAAAATAGTTTCATGTATATGATCTTAAACTGTCATGAGTAAAGAAATCTGTAATGTTTATTGAACACATTTAACTTAAATACATACCTTCTGATAATATGATAGAACATAAACATTACATGAAGTAAAAGAATGTTCTAATTAATACATTCAAAAAATGGATTGTCCTTTTCAATTCAATTCCTTAATATTCACGAAGCATTATAATGAGTATTCTTGATCAGAATTTCAAGTAAAGAGAATAAGAGGATTCTTTGGTTGTTGTTTAAAAACCTCCTGAGATTTTTTTTCTTTTGTTATAATAATATTTGGTCATCACTTATTTATGGTTTTATAATTGATACTTTCTATCTGTTTGGCTGCTTTTCTAAGGACATTCAAGACTGTCCTCATCTAGGCCACAGATGATGTAAGTCACTTCAGTTTAGAAACGTGGAGTCAAAAAAGGGAGCTGAATTTTGGGTGCTACACAAATAATATTTTTGATTCAACTTGATTTTCATCCTGAGTGCTTAGGTCTTAACACAGAGACTAATAAAGTTTACATCTCAGTGTCTATGAAATTATAAATAAAAACTGTGAGCAATAGATATCCAACAATACAAACTGTATGCCTTCACAAAGGAATAAAATGTTACTGTTCTCTAGGGATTTCTTCCACAGTCAAAGTGAAAACTCATAATCAAAATTGTTAAAGGTCTTGTCATGCTTTCTTCTATATACATTATAAAAACAAGACCAAAAAAAAAAAAAAATCTGGGTTTATGTTAAAGAAAAGGTGCTAAACTCAGTTATGTTCACTTAGAAGGAATATTTTGTAATCACTATGGTATTTATTCAAATATATGGCTAGACAAAAAGGAAGATGCAATAAAATGTCTATGATATAAAAATACACGTGTGTCGACATGTTACAAATCCTTGAAAAAGACAAAAGTGAAAAGAACAAATTTGGTAATGCTAATGCTGTTAAAATAGTTCCATTTATAAAGAGTATAACTAAAATTAATTTGATAGGACTTTTCAGGTATAGAGTTTTATTAATAGATTAAGAATAGACTACATATTTTAAATTACCTAGGAGGAAACCACTTTAGTTAAGCATCTACTACAATTAACTTATTACAAATTTTGTATAGTTTCAAATAAAATTCCTCAACATATCAAGCACCTGTCTTTGACAATACTGTTTTATTGTTGTATTTCTGAACCAATAATTTGAGTGATTTTTTTTAATGTCCTTTGAAAAATGTGTATTCTTTCATAGGACTTCACTTATTAAGAGTAGAATATAAAAGTGAAGAAAACTCATGATTGTTTGTTGGGCAACATATATTCTGAATAAGACATGGCCATTACTGGGAAAATTAGGCAAAAATGATGAAAATCTAACAAACCAGTTAAGGAAATATAAAAGGAGTCAGTCTGAAGGATGCTGGGAAAATTCAAAGAATTGAAGGGCAAACCAAACAACTACATTGGTAGAAATCTGAAACCAAGAAAATCTTCAGGATTTCAGGAACTAGGGCAGAGTAGGTAGCCACCATTAGCACCTCTTTTTAATTATAAGGACTCCTTCTTTATCAATGTTCTTTATTCCCCCAAAATGCTTCTCTCAACACTAAAATCATGGTTATCATAACCTATGTTTAGCAAATCCAGTTCAGAAATATTAGATGAGGTCTCTGGTTGGCATGAACTAAAGTACATGCTGAAAACTGCACTCGCTGATGAAATAAAAGATTGGGACAGAAGTCCACCTTTCAAATATATTCTGATAGAGAAGAGGGGCATGCAAGTATAGTTCCCATTTAGACAACATATGGTACCAGATTATAGGGAATCAGGAATGTGACCAGGAAGAAATACAAATGGTATTCTCAGGGGATGCCTGGGTGGCTCAGCCAGTTAAATGTCTGACTCTTGATTTCAGCTCAGGTCATGATCTCAGGGTCCTGGGATAGAGCTCCGCAGGACTCTACACTAGCCGGGAGTCCACTTCTCCCTCTGTCCCTCCCCCTCCTCATGCACATGCTCCCCCACTCTCTATCAAAAAATAAATAAAATCTTAAAAAAATGGTATTCCCAGAAAATAAGAGGGAATTTTGAAAGACAAAATTGCAATTTAAACAACACATTTTCAAGAAAATGTAATAATTGCTAAAACACTTTTGTGCTCAAGAAGAAAACTTCAAATATAGTTGAAGCTATACACAGGAAATAGCAAGAGGAAAAATGAACTGCAGATAAGTAGCACATTTTGATAGAGATTATAAATACCTCCAGAATTTAGAAAAGTAGAGAACACAGCTTGTCCACAGCTAATGGATTATACTTCACCAGGAGGGTGATATTCAAAATGAATCTTAAAAATGAATGCAACACTGTATGTTAGAAAGAGAGCTCTGCTGAACAGAACTCATACAAAGCCTACATCTTGAGTATAATATTTATTCACTGGGCTATTTAATTCTAATCTATGTGCCCCTTAACTTCATCATCACCACCTTCCTAGGAACTTATGTAACATTTGATTATTATTTTTTTAATCAAGGAATTTGTGTTTGTATGTGTGAAACCTAAGTAATAAGAGTCAAAAATAAATGGGAAAAACAAATAGAAATGAGGACAACTGTATAGTGAATTTTTAACAAAAAATAATAACTCAATATCATCTGTAAATAAAGTAACACAGGACATATATATTGATTCAGTTTTCATTGACACTGGTACCCTTTAATTTGTATTCTAATTGATACCCTTTAATCATATTTTCAAACATTTTCATCTTTCAATTAAATTTTAAGAAAGAAGTGGTATGCACATAGAAAAAAAATAAGTCAATACATCTTACCAAAGTCAAGGCTAAAATTTAAATCTCAGGGGTATATGGATACTTTTGGTTCTTTCTGCTCCATTTTGCTGTGAACCTACAACTTCTTAAAAACAAACAAACTCACTTCCTCAGTCTCCAAGCCTCTTTCTAATCCAGGGATAACTATAAGGATAATATTATTTCTAACATCACCAAAGTCTATATGTAGATGATTGTGTATAGTTTCTATAGACATACACATTATGATTTTAATAAGATTATAACGAGCATGTTCTATACTTTGCATTTTCCTCTACTCAAATATAGCGTTTCTTTGGACCACCTGGGTGGTTCAGTTGGTTAAGTGTCCAACCGAATCTTGATTTTTGGCTCAGGTCATGATCTCAGGGTCATGAGATGGAACCCTATAAAATCTTATATACTATATATATATATAATATATTATATATGTATATATTATATATAAATAATATATATGTATATTTCATATACATATATATGAAAGACATGACATATATGATATTATGACATATATGACATTATGATATGTATATATGAAAGACATTATATATATATATAAAATTGAAATTGGCACTTAGATTAGCTTCCTTGTTTTTAGTCATTGTATAGCATACCATTTCTCAAATTTACCATTTTATAAGTTGTCTTAGTTCTATTTTATAATATCTTCTTTATATTTTATAAATCTATATATAAACTGCTTCCAGTTTTTCTAATTACATACCTGTGCAGGCATGATAAACATCTAGAATTAGAATTAGTGAATATATTTTAAACTTAATTTGATTATCATGCTATATATACTAGATGTTTCAATAATCCATACTTTCACCATGACTGAATGAATGTTCCCCTATCTTGGAGTTGGAAAGACTCTTTAGTGCAGTAAACCTGAAAAAATTTAGATCACTTTGGAGGAAGTTTGACTGAAATAAATGAAGATCCAAGAAGGACATTGTGAAAACCGTACTAGGTGCTGTATGCTCTCTACAGTTTATCTTGAATTACAGTTCCATGATTCATTTTTACGTAAATTTAGTAACACATTTCAGCTGGGGGGAAAAAAAAGAGAAGTAGCGAAGACCATGCAACAGGAACTTTCCAAAGGTAAACAAATGGAGAGTATTGAATGAATTCTGAAGGGACATGTTAGGTCCTGGAGTCTGGTCACAGCTTTATCACCAGTTGACCTTGTGACTTAAAGTGAATCATTTAAAATCACTGATCCTCAATTACATGATATGTATAGTAAAGATCAGACTATATTGTTGAATGTCCCCCCACAGCTGATTTTATAGTAAAATTTATAGAGCTAGTAACCTACTTTGTTCACAAAAATTATTTTGTCTAATAGGAAAAAATAATTAGTCTTTGTCATTACGCAGCGATACACTAAAATTTCTCTCATTGAGATTTCTGACTCTCCAAATTTAGAAATAAAGTAGAGAAGGTAAAGGCATTTCATTAAAGTACATTTTCTCTAGCATAGCAACATTGCAAGAAGAAAACTTCCAGTAAAAGCAATTGATTGTGAGATGACACAAAGTTCTATGAATATTTGAATTAAAAATTAGGAAAGCAATATACAAAATTTATGAATTAAAGAAACAGTATTTTAGGGGCGCCTGGGTGGCACAGCGGTTAAGCGTCTGCCTTCGGCTCAGGGCGTGATCCCGGCGTTATGGGATCGAGCCCCACATCAGGCTCTTCTGCTATTAGCCTGCTTCTTCCTCTCCCACTCCCCCTGCTTGTGTTCCCTCTCTCGCTGGCTGTCTCTATCTCTGTCGAATAAATAAATAAAATCTTTAAAAAAAATAAAGAAACAGTATTTTAAAGTTAGTGGTATTGGCTTAATGGTGTTTGGTGATTTTTTTAGCACTTGGGTTTAGCTGACACTGAAGTCATTTCTATTTCTAAAAGTGAATAAGTATTAATCTCTAAGTCAGGTAAACAATGTCTGAGGCATCAACCTAGTGTTCAGGCCACATGCTATTCAATCCTATTGAATTTTTAAAACCTCTTGAAATTTAAATTCATAGACTTGGACCAAGTTTGAATGTAATACTAGCAGAAGAGCTCCCTTAGAGCGTAAGAAAAAAATCTTTGCATATAGATTATATCATAATTAATATTAAAATATTTAGAAATACTGTGGTTATTTGGATAACACATTTATAACTATAGTCACAATATCAACTTCCTTAAAGAATACAATGCAAAAAGGATTTATAAAACATTATCTATGTAAAAGGCACAGTGACTATTTATCTCAGAAATAAAGTCACAAATTCTGTATTGATGCAGTCTTAATCATTGATAGTTTACTTAATCTACTTGACCCCAGGACTCATATCTGGGATATGATTTCTTCTCATGTATTTTTCCTTTCTGAGTGAATCAGTCATAGAATATAAAACATACCCTAAAAACTGTGTCTAGATTAAAAAAAATCCTACTATATAAACTTTCATTAGTTTGCTTTACACCCACTGGACACAAATAATACATTTTATGCCAAGTAATCTCATTGTCACTTTATTTTCCTATTACCACAATTACATTATTGAAACACACACAGCATTTGCTCAATTTTTAAATGTATCTTCAGGAAATTATACCATAAGATGGCCACATAAAAGTGAGAATAGAAAGTTTTCAGAAAGTTTAAAATGCCTGCATGCTATCTAAATAAACAATGAGCTTGATTGTGTTAATGCTTTCAACAAATTATTAGTTTTACCATTTTGAATAAATAGCAGAGCATCTTTGTAATTAAATTCACTAAAGTTACAAAGCTTTATTTAACTTACACTGCTTGAAACTATACTGAAAATACACTAAAACACTAGATTAACTTGGTCTGTCATCGGATACAGATCACTGGCAGACAGAAAAATCAAACTGAACTAAAAGCTATTATTCACACTTAATCACATATGTACTTGGTTATAAGGTGTGTATATGAGGTGTGTATAATGGTAATTATCACAAGCAGTTGAAAATATCAGGGTCTTGGAGTTATTTATCATTATGAAATTAATACATGAGCATCTATTATATATAAAATACAATAGAATAGAATTAGTGATAAATGATATTAAGAAAAGTTACTAGATGAACCTTCATAACTTCAATAAGTGAAATAACTGAGCATGAAAGACAGAGGGGAGACTTCAGAAGAATCAAGCAGGGAACAGGTCAATTTAAAAAAAAATTGATACAAAAAGGAAAATGGTATTTGTATAACACTTAATATAGAATAATGGGTAAAATTAGAGACCTCTATATATGACATAGTGAAAGAAATCTATAATTATGCTTAATGAAATAAATTAGTAAATAAGTTAAAGAAATGCACATATCAGAAGTTTCTAATGCTTTCTCTCCCTCCTGGATCATTATTTCTGGGGGAAGTAAGCTGACATAATGTGAGCAACCTTACGGAGAGTCCCATGTGGTGAGGAACTGGAGTCTCTATCCAACAGCCTATGATGAATGAGGTCTGCCAACAACCAGGTGAGTGAAACTGAATGTGGATCTTTTAGCCCCAGAGAAACCTTGAGGTGACTGAAGACCTAGCTGACAGCTTGATGGTAAGCTCATGAGGGACCTGAGCCAAATGCAACTAAACCACTCTTGGATTCCTGACACACAGAAACTATGAGATGATAAAGATTGCTTCAAACAGCTATGTTTCAGGATAATTTGTTACATAACAACTGATAACTCATATATTACCCAAATGTCCACCAATGGAAGAATATATATATGTTCTATTTATACAATGACATATTACCCAGAAATTAAAAAAAAACAAAACAAAAAACCTTGCTGCACAAAATAATATGGATGCTTCCCACAGGTCCAGTTATGAACAAAAGAAGCCAAGCCAAAAGAACACATACTGTAGGATTCTTTTCATATCATGTTTAAATATATTAAACAAAATATATATAGGCAGAAGTCAAAATAATTGTTACCTTGGGGAATACTGGATGTAAAGGGGCAGAAAAAATCCTTTAGGATCCTTTATAATTTAGGATCCTAAATCCACATTTAGGGATCTGTTAATGTGTTATACCTTAATATTTGAGGTATTTATGTCATACGCATAAGTAAAAATTAAGATTTATACATAAGATTTATATACTTTAGTATATGTACATCCTACCTCAATAAAAATAAATTTTAAAAAGAACACAGGAGGTATGCTTTGAAAATACTGTATTTGCAAGACTTCCCTGTCTTGATTTGAAGTACAACTTGTCTAATCTGTAGTGGAGTATATGGATATAATAGGGATGTTAAGGCTCTGAAGTTATAAGAGAGAGTATTATAGCTTTATAATGGTTAGTTTTATGTGTCAACTTGACCGGGCTGAGAGATGGTAGTTGGTAAGACATATTTCTACTGTATCTTTGAGGATAATTCTGGGAGAGATTAGCATTTGAATTGGTAGACTGAGTAAAGGTCTCCTTCACCAATGAGGGTGGGAATCATTCAATTCATTGAGGGCTTCAATAGAACAAAGGTGGTGGAAGGGTGAATTTATGGGTGCTTGAGCTTGGTCATTTATCACATCCTACCTTGTACATCAGTATTTTTGTTCCCAGGCTTTCAGACTTGGGTTAGGACTTATACATTGGCTCCCCTGATTTTCAGCCTTTGGGTCTGAACTGGAACTCAACCACAGACTACCTTATGTCTTCAGCTTACAAATGGCAGGTTGGGGGTCTTCTCTGCCTTTATAGTTGTGTGAGCCAACCCTCCACAATAAATATGTTTCTATATATTTATATAAATCATTTTGATTCTTTTTCTCTAGACAAACTTAGTATAAGCTTTTAGAGTCATAATTATATAGATGTACTTAGAACCATCACAGTAGATTTGATTACTCATGTAGAACATTATAGAGTGAATCATGAAATAGAGCATAGATCATAGTACTCTGAGGAAAAGCAACATAAAAGGGCCAGGAAAGGGAAAATAAGTTTCCATAGAGGCCAAGAAGGAACAAAGTAGAATCAAGAGAATACCAGGTCATATAAATTAAAGTCTCTTGGTTGTTTTTCAGTAAGAAGGGAGAGGACAACTGCATCATATATTGCAGGATGGCAGAATAAGTAGGGATTGAATGACATTTATTTAAATTATTGCAAAAGAGATTATTTCTAACCATGAAAAAAGTAGTTTCCTAAAGGAAGGGTGAACTAAGGTCATCTCTATAAGATCTTGTGCAGAATGGATTTTCAATTCATGATATAAAATAGAAACAAATTTAAGTAAGTTTCTGGTTGTCATAAAATCTTTTCTCTAATTATATATTACAGTCCATCTGAACACACAAGAACCTGTCATACTTAGATCAGCAAAATAAAGTTGAATTCAGGCAAACAACCTGTTATTGTCAAAATGATGCCAAATACCACTTTAGATTGAATGTAATACTTTTCAACTAGTTATATTGGTGTCATATGGCTATAGTTGTGAAGTTTCTCTCAGGAGTTTAGGGGCTTCACAAACTTTAAATAATCCTGAAAATGTATTATCAACTCCTCCCCACTCCATGAGAACTAGTCTTTCATATTTCCAGGCAGAGTAGGGGAAATCCAGTTAAATTGTACTTATCGTTCATGCATTTCTCATACCTAGTATAAAATAATATACTTCTCTCACTCTCAAGAAAGGGAAAGCCTATTATTTTGGAAAAACATTCCTCATGTCATCACTTTAGAACACTGTTTCTATAGGTATGAAGTTAGATTTATCATTTCTCAGAAAACATTGATCCTTTTACAGGTTCAAATAACTCAGGAAGTTTTTACACCCCAAATACTAGCTCAGATGATCTTAGCCACCTGAGGAACAAATAGGATTTACATAGGAAATGGAGAGACAGAGGACATATGCTGTTATGGGTCACAACCAGTTGGAAAAGAATCTCTGAGAAAAAGTATATTATCTTAGAAATGCTCTAGCTTAGTATGCAATTACAAAACTATGGGTTATGGGTTTGAGTGTAGCTGTGAAGACTCTTATTCTAGTTGACTTATAACAAGGTCTGAGAGTCAGATTGGCTAGTGCTCTAAACCTTCTTCAGGTAAAATTCAAAATTAAATTTGAGTTTGATTACTAAATCCAATAAAAAACTATTTGAATCTGGTTACAGTGTAAATGGACTCTCTCTCCTCCCCCCACCAAAATAATTAATCTACTTAATGTTGCTGATGCCTGAATATTATATTTACTTAAATTTCTTATTTGCCTTACTTACAGTTTAGTTACTGTGTTTATTCATAATTTCCATCATTTACAAAAGAAAAACATCCAAAATAATAAAAATTAAGTTTTGAAATTTTAGTAATATATGCTAAGGGTAAACAGATTATTTTGCTTACCAGTCATGTTTTTATACCTTTGTTAATGTAGATCAGTAACTTTTAATATTGAATATTTCTCAATAAATTTTTCTTGTTTAGGATGTTTAGCATCATAAACTTAAACAGACAATAATATCAAGGAAATAAATATTAGATATGTGATGAAAATACTGACAGTTTATCTGAGATTTTAAAAATTTTGTTATAGTGGGAGAGAGATATTGATCAACTGAGAGAAGACAATCTGAAATTGAATATGTAAGAAGTATTTTGAAGATCCACCAAAGATTTTTCATCAATTTAGGATATTAGGGAAAGCTTCCATGAAAAAAAAATGTTTGTACTGAGGTATGATTAATTAAATGACATTATCTAGGTGAAGAGGAGAGGAATATAGACAGAATCTAAAGATATTTATGTGGCAAATTCCACAAAATTGAGTGAATGCATATATGAATGTGAGAGACAGGAATAGGATATGCGTGACCCAGAATTTTATCGCTTATGTCACTAGAAGGATGGTGATGCCATTTGTTGTAACAGGTTATCCTGGAAGAAGTAACCTGTTCATGTTAAAGGGCATGACGTCCATGAATTTAGTTTTTATCTGTTGGCTTTGATGTGTGTTTCAACATCAGTGACATGTCAAGGACTAATTGGATATATGAGCATTTATTTCAGGGGAGGTGTCTGGGATGGATATATAAACCTGAAAGTCACCTGAATATAAATAGAAATATAAATAGAAACCGAGGGCTTTAATGCAGATGAGGTCAAACATGCAAGGGATACAGAATATGACGAAAAAGGAATTTCAACCTGTGTTTGAAAAACTGAAATATTCAGTAATGGAGTAAAGGAGGATGAACTTACAAATTGGATGCATACTGAGCAGGCAGAGAAAAATGTGGTCCTTCAGAAAATGGTGATGTCAATGAAGTCAAAGAAAGTGTTTTAAGGAAATGGCTGGAGTACTATTAAATGCTAGATGCATGGCTGAATAGTAAAGTAAGAGAAGGATTGGGGAAAAAAAAATCCTTCAATATAACAATATGAAGGTTATTGGTGGCCTCCCCAAACACCGCTTTTGTGGAATGACTGGGACAGATTGAAGTTAGAATAGTGTGATAGCCAGGAAAATGCATTTCACAGATCTGCTTTTGCAGAAGCACATTTGACTGGTAGTTCCAGGTGTTGTCCCTTTGGATGCACCACTGTGTTTACAATAAGGCCATGCTTGCTATGGGGATGCTCCCAGCCAATAACTGAGCACATCAGGGTAATAAGTAAAGCCTATTCATGTGAGATGCGGGATTCCTCCAACACGTAACTTTCATTCAAAGACTGCCCACTGGTCTGGTCTCATCTTTCTTGGAACTATTCTCCATTCTAACACCCTTTTTATCTAATCTTATCCTTCCTTACCTCTGTCCTTCCACAGGTGAGAGGTCTTCATCGCAAACTTAAGACTAATGTAGTTGGCATTGGAATTGATCTGAGAAAATAGGTGGTAAGATAGGACTGGCTAATCACCCATAGGCAGGTGAAATAGGCACAATCCCGAGCGGTACGTGGGCACAGAGGTCCTGGTGGAAGGTGGTGCCGAGTTGGTAAAGACTTCATGGACAGCAATATAGGAAACATCCCTGTGGAAGGGAAAGTTATTGCTGGTGCAAGGACTCGGGCATGGAAAGAGAAGTGGGGAAGAATGCCTACAAAGAAAGCTGGATTGGCTACCGACTGCTAAGTTGTATTCCTGGCCTGCCAGCCTTGAGAAAACATCTTAGTAGTATTTATGCTGGTGTGTTTGTATACATGTGGGAAATGAGAAGAGTTACAACAAAATGCCCTCTGAGAAGCTGACATGGTTTTCAGAGCAAATGGAAGATGAGCTTTACTAACAATTCCTCTGAACTCTTCTCTATACTATCAAAAATGTATGTTATTTTTTCTAAGATAGAAATGTGTCTTCAGAAGAAAACAAGACCCAAGAGCATGGTTAAGAGCATCATTAGAGCACTAGCCGATTCTAAAACAAATTATTAACTAATGACGTACTATATGTTAGCTAATTGAATTAAAATTTTTAAAAAGAAAAAAACCAAATTACTTATCTAAGTTTAGAATGTTGTATTTAGTAGAAAATAGCTGTCCTATTATTTTGTCTTGGGTTGTGACTGAGATCTCTAGTGTGAAGAGGATGGTATGAAGCGACTAGGGGGTAGTACTATAGGCCTACACAGCTTGAAATTAAAAATGAGTTACAAGTAGCTTTAACCAAAGTGATAAGGTACTACATTATCAGAAATAAATGACATCATCACTGTTCCCAAGGCAGAGGAAACATAGACTAGGATAAATATTATCTAGAAGATGCTATTTAATTTCAAAATAGTAACTCTGGATTCAGATGGAATCATAGGAGTTTAGCCTTTACAAAAACAAAATTAAATCAAGTGGAACAGAACATTCAGAGAACTTAGGAACATTTGCATGGCACAAGAGAATTAGATTTAGCATTGTTTTTAAGCTGATGGCACAGATAAAATGTAAGATATTTCCAAATTTATAAGAATACATTTATATTTACAGGAAAATAAAAAAAAATTGCTTATGTTATCTTTGGATATACAAACATGTATTGACAATGTGTTATACATTCGTAGCCTTTGATACTCTATGAAGTGGTAAGTATACAATGGTGAAGAGCAGATATATTATTTTAATGAAGATACTTCGAGAATGAAATAAAATGGCCAAATTTATTTATCATGAGAAAAAATGTCAATTAAGACAATGTTGACTAAAACATATCTAGTATATATGAACACGTATAAAGGATTCAAACTATGCCGAAAATTTAATCATAAAATCTAAATGTGAGGAGGTCCTAATAACATAATCAATAGGCTATCTCATTTCACTATATAAGCAACATGGGCAAAATGATTCAATAATGATTATTATACCAAGTACGTATCCACATTTTTCATTTTAGTGAACTCTATAGACAGTATATAAAGTTATGATGAAGGATTGAGGTTGGAGCATATTCACATGTTAAGGATACACCTTCAATGAGATTTAGTCTCCATATTTTTCTAAGAAGATAGGACATTAAAAAACTTATTTTCTTCCAAATTATGGTGACATTATAACTCGAGTTTAATAAATATAAGAAACATGCCTTACTATACTTAAGAAGAGCTACATTCCAAACCAGAATAGTGTGTTTTGTGTTATGTCCCCTGTTCAAAAAACTTGGTCAACTTTCCCTTTCCGTACATGAAACCCAGTATAAGATTTAGGATTCTCCAAAATTTGTCTCTTGGGTACATATTTTTTCAGTCATATCTTTCATGGACATCCCTATGAATTCTATTCCATAGATCTACACTGTCCAAATATATTAGTAACTATCTACATATTGCTATTAAAAATTAAATTTAAGTTCATTGAAATTAAGTAAGATTAAAATTTCAGTTCCCCAGAAACACTAGCCATGTTTTAAGTGTTCACTAGCATATGTGTCTAGAGTCTTTCATATTGTATAATTTAGACATAGGGTGTTTCCAAAAATCACAGAAAATTATATTGGATAGGGCTGTTCTAGACCTTCGATCTTCATTTATTTATTCAACCATTAACTAATATTTTACTAAACGCTTGCAATGTATCGGGCACTGTCTTTAGTTCCAGAGATATAGTAATAAATACAATGGATACAGTGCCTACTTTCATCAGGCTTATGTTCTTGAAATTGAAACAGACATAAAATATCAACAAAACTATATGATCATGTATAAAGTATTAGAGTCTATACTAGAGGAATTAATGTAGACTAGTGCAAAAGAGTAATAAGGAAATGCTTTCCTGAGGAAATAATGTTTCCTGAAAAATAAGTGTGAGTTATCCAGGTAGAAAAAAGGGAGAGAATACCACTGTGGAGGTTATCAGGTCGGAAGAGGAGTAGACTTTGTGCATAGAAGTTTGCATGTGTGAAAGCTATAATGCAGGGGATGGGTCACACCAAACAGGCTGAGTGATGGCCAGACCTGGCAAAAAGATGTTTCAATAAAGGCCCATTAAAGGTGCAAAACGGTTGACTTGATTACTTAACTTTGGAGAGTAAGAAATTTCTTATATTGTAATAACGTGATGTTTGTGTGCTGACATATAACACCCTCCCTCCACCCCGGGCACACCTCCAACCCCAGTGGAATGCATGGTAAAGAATGAGCCTGTGCCTTTGTTCTCTTCTGCTTGATCAGCTCCATGTGCCACACAGATGGCTAGGACCTCTGCACTTCAGATGGGCTTCCGTGAGAGGTAAGAGGAGCTTGAAGAGACAGATACATTCATTTTAGCATGTAGCCCTGATTTTGTGTGTATCTATTCTCTGTCTTCGCTGGTTGGGTCAGCTGGGCTCAGGCAGGAAAAAAGAAATCACACCAGTTATTTTAACAGAGAGAATGTAATATAGAGAATTGATTGAACAAGTATTGCACAGAGCTGTCCACTATAGCTGCTTCTGAAATCAAATATGATATTTGAAGTAGAGCCATAAAAGGGCCTTATACGTGCAGCTTGTGAGGCCAGGACTTTTCATGGGCAGTACTGCTTTATCTCCAAGTACGCAGGGTAACACTTATTTAAAACAAACAGCGTTATCATGTTTAAATGAAGTCTCACTTGTCCAACCATCATCATTGCTAAGTGGTGCCAGCCTAGAAGATAGTGAACTCATTTTCCAGGTGTTGAAGCTTTATAAATTGGCTTGTAATTTTAACCAATTTGGTAGATTTCTGCTTTGATTGCTTTTCAATCAAAAAGCAATTCTGGCCTTTACTGACACCAGTAGGAACAAGTAGACCTAAGTGGTTTATGATGGATCCAGGAGGATGTAGTTAAAAGTGCCATTTTCTGTAGTAGAGAAAACAGACACGTTTGCTGGAGACACAATAAACTTGGTTTCAACAAGCTGAGCTAAAAAACTAACAAGTGTTTTGTAGAAGTTCTATGTGAAGATGCCTAGAAGGTGATTTGGGTTTACTGAAAAGAATGGGGCTCGAGGAAAAATTGGTCCTGAATACACAGGTCAAGCTATTAGGGTGACTGGGATACCATAGGGGGAAAATAAAGAGTTTTCCCAAGTATAGGACACTGTTTTTCTGGAACCCCAAAAGTTAGAAGCCAGGACAGGAAAATAGCTCATTCAGAAATGAAGGGATAAAAAGAAAGATAAGAAAACAACTGAAGAAAGTTGTATCATGCAAATCAAGACGTTTCAAGAATGCAAAATATGAATAAAATAGTCCTCAACCACACCTGCTGCATTGGTCAAATATGTTCTGAGAAGAATCCACTAAATTAACAAGGAGACTATTGATACATTGAGCAGCGGAGGATGAAACAAGATTTCACTGGTTTGTGAGTGAATGTCAAATGAAGAAGGAAAGCCAGTGAGATGATATCATTCTTTCTGCAACTGCTGTGTAAACTATTGCCATAGTCTGAATGTTAACAGAAGAAAGAACTTGGGAGTGGAAGGGGGGCAAGGGTATGAAGGGAGAGCTCCAGCAATTTGTACAACTCCCTATATTAGGAATATTAATCCTCAATTTACAGTGTTTTTAAAAAGGGTACTCTTTTTACCAGAAACTATCTTGATAATAACAGTAAATTCAGCCATTAACTCCTGAGTCAGTAGGATTCTTGATAAATTTTTGGAGATTTCTTTTCTTTCACCATGCTGTGTATTAATTAATTGGTTTGTTTTAGATGACTAAGACTTTGAACTCCAAAAGGTAGGCAGACATTTAAAAAGGTTTCTCAGAAAAGTCCTTTTCATGTTCTAGCGAAATGCTATTAAGTCAAATTTAGGTATTATGACATACAGTGTTTTGTGAGGTTTCTCTGAGCACAGCTTCAAACGCCTGAAGAGGGAAGGGCCCTGATTGCCCAGCTGACCCGTGTTTACCCCAAACACACTCATACATGCATACACGCACACACACACGCCCCCCCCACACACACCCTCTACTTTAGGGCAGATCATAAGAGATTAATTCATGGTTAGTTTCTGTGAACACAATCAGGTCCTCAAGTGCTCAGGTAAAATTGTGTTTCTCCCTCTTTTACTAAAATGATTTAGAACAAATGATCTTGACTTCTGGTTTCAGGTTTCACAAGTAAAAAGAGCTTGGAAGTTGTCAACAAACAAAAAGCCGAACAGACTGAAAAACCACCAACTCTTCTGGAACTTGTAAGAGAGGGGAAAATGCAAGTCAAACTGCTGCTCTCAAGCTGAAGAGACCCACAGGTAAACAGAAATCATCAGGACTTACCAGAGCAGGGACTCTCAAGCAGGAACCTTCCAGGGCGAGAGTGCTGGGGTAGGAAAACCGCAACCGTAATTGATGAATTGCCAGAAGCTTAATTCTGACAAGTCTGAAAGCTAAAAATTCCAGGGGGACGCCAACCACAGAGGGCTCCCACACTTTTGTGAGGATTACCTTCAGGAGCTCAACCTGGTGACTAGCAGAGTAAAATCCCCTCAAGCTTCCTGGAGGGGGAGGGGAAAAAGGAATCGTTTTTAAAGACGCCAGAGCACTCCGCTCTTAACAAGGCCTGCCCTAGGAAACTAGTTAAACCTTACCTGCTAGGGTATTGTCAGATCCAAACTGACCTGGGGGAAGAGAAATATCCAACACCTGCCAGCTGTGGTCATTGTGCCCCACCTAAAGAGGGGAGAAAAACCTGAGAAACACTTCTGAAATGTATGGTCCAGAAGCATAGGCTCAGTAAAAGACTCAGACCTAATCATAGGACCCATAGAACACCTCCCCTCCAGCCACACCTCACAGCCACATTACTAGAGACCTATTTACAGCAATTGCTTTTACATAATGTCTGACTGTGACCTCCAGCTACAATTTTTCCAGTCTCATTGGAAACACTGAGTAGGGTGTTTAATGACTTTGCCATTGCAATACATAGAAAATAAAATCTGCTAATTTTCTTATGCATTTATTTTTTTATTTTGTAAAATGTAAATTGTTTCTTTGGCCCAATCCTATGGCATGCTCACCTACTAGGAGTTTATCAATAGGGAACACATGGGCTTCCCCATGACAAGAATTAGTACCCGACAGGCAACTAGGCCTGCGAAGCAGAGTTTTGCAATGGTTTCCTGACATGTTACCCTAACAAGGTGGCAAATGAGGTGTGGGACACAGGAGAAGTGGGTGAAAAGGACACGGTAAAATTTGAGGGACAAACAAAAGATCTTTGCTCATAAGAAGTCTTGAAAGGGTTATGTAAGGATGTAGGAATTAATGGATGACAAATGTGACAACCTCTGTGGTAAGTAACAAGATATATTACATTAAAATATCCAAATTATGTAAATTGCCTTGACTTTATATCTTTCAGACACCATAAATCAAAGCTTAATTGAATATAAATGAAAAACATTAAATGATGTCATACTGCTAAAGTAATATTTTCAAAGTAGAAGACTGTAAGAATTGCTTTTGTTTTCCAATTTCAGATAATTTTAAAAAGAGTCAATGTAATATATGTGCTTCATTCAATCCAAATCAGAATTCATCAAGTCTGCATGATAAATGTGTTGCTCCACATAAAAAAGGAAAATAATAAAAATAAATTAAGCCATTATACATAAGGATTTTAGGTAATTTCTTTTAATTGCTGGGCAACATCAATTATCTGGGGGCACAGAAGGCTTTTAACCTAATTCTCAAACCTCTCAATGGTCTATACCTTTTTTAATCTATGGACGCTAAGAAAATAACATTATAAAAATCTTTTTCCCCTGACCACTTACAAGGTTTCCTATGAACTTTCACTTGTGGTAGAACAAAATTTATTTTAGAACTACAATTAAACTAAAAAAATTTAAAAAGATCTTGTATTCACATGTACTGTGAAATCACACTTATCGTATTATTTATCATGTTTTTTTAATACAATACTTTTTGGTATTCTAATTGTTATTAATAAAACACAATTTTTATTTTCAAATAAACGTATAATTATTTTAAACAAGAAAACAGGGAAATATCCATGTTACCTCATTGTTGGTACTTTGAGTTCAACCATTTTCCTTTGCCCACAGCCACATGCTCGTGTAGTGTTGGTTCTTGCATTTAGTGGCTATTGGCCATGTGAAGATCATTTGATAGCGTTATTTAAAAAAGGCAAGCAAAAATAAGATATGGTCTCTCTTTTTGTAAATGAACTTGTTGCAAAACAAAGATTATCATATTCACAAAATGTAACCCAAATGTCAGCCAATTTGGTGATTTCAAGTCTTTTGTATGCCATACTCACTTCATTCTTTAATATTTAAGTATTAAATATCAAATTTCCTTATTATATATGATAAGAAAACCAGTATCTCCCAATAACTTCATCATTGGTCAAGAGGCTTAAATTCCTCTTTATGTTCAATGTTCTGAGTCCATTGACTCTTTATATTCCTGCACAAAAGGTATACTGAATATGTCACTGCCTTCTTCACTCTCCAAAATAACACAATTTAAGAAGTTTTGAGTTCATGAGAGCGTAGTTCTCGTCCAGCATATAGCTCATCATGGGAATCACTTTCTAGTAGAATATGGTGGGTTTGGGTGTGGATTATTCTGCACAAAAGTCAGGCTGTATGGAATTCTGGTTCTACTAGACCCCACGTCTATAAACATGGGTGATTTTCTTTATCTGTGTCTCAGTTGACTTACCTGGAGATCGTGAGAATTCTGAGTTAATATTTGCAAATTTTATTACAAATTATATTACTTTCTGTTCTGTTTGCTGGCACATTGCTCCAGCCCCCACACCTACTGTTTCATGGATATCTCAGAATCTTAAAAGTTTCTGCCATTTTATCATGTACAGAAAATTTTTCTTTTTCTTTTTTTTTTTTTAAGATTTTATTTATTTGAGAGAGCGAGCAAGAGAGAGCATGACCGGGGTGAGGGACAGAGAGAGAAATAGACTCCCTGCTAAAAGGGAGCCCACGGGGCTCAGTCCCAGGACTCTGGGATCATGACCTGAGCCGGAGGCAGACGCTTAACCAACTGAGTCACCCAAGTGCCTGGAGAAAATTTTTCATCTTGGTTTTTCTCCATAGCCCATTTGGGCATGACTTCAGGGTTGTTTTTACATCTCTTAGGGGTATCAAGATATTGCCCTGAACCAGGGTTTAGCAAACGTTTTCAGTAAAGGGCCAAACGATAACTATTTTAGGCTTTGTAGGCTTAAGGTATATGTTACAACTACTCAATTCTGCTCTTATAGCTCAAAAATATAGCCATAGAAAACACAAACACACATGGGCAGACTATGTTCCAATAAAACTTTACAAAAACAGGTGGATTTTGCCCATGAGCCATAGTTTGGCTACCCCTGTAATGAAACATGAGTGTGTCAGGCAGTACAAATACCCATAGACTATAGTCTGCTAACCCCACCATTAAAGAAAGGCAGATTGATGTTTTAAGATAATTTTAAGAAATATTTTATAAATGCAAGTTTATGTTTTATAAATGCCATACACCATATACAGTAAAACAATAATGAGCAACTGAGGTTCCAACATCTGAATTACCCAGTAGAGCATGACCAGTACAGTTAAAGTTACCTCTGTTGCCCTTTTAATTATAAGACTTTCTTTTTCAGGTTCCTCCACCACCCCTCTCACTCCTCTCTGAAAAGAATTACTAATCATATACATTATTTTCTTGGTTTTCCTTAGCAGTTGGTCCTTCTTATTAATGGTATTTATGTTACATGAAATTGAAGTGAACACTGAATTAGCGAATACAGAACCATTGCTCTTAGGCAAAATATGGAGACACACACGCGTGTCACATAGATTAGTGTCTTTACACAGAGCTCACCATCACAATGTGTATTGTGTAAGACTGATGAATCACAGACCTGTACCCCTGAAACAAATAATTCATTATATGCTAATAATAAAAAAAATTACTGTCTTTAACCATAAAAACAAGTACCTTGGTAAATTTGATTTTATGTTACACAAGAGGAAACATGTTCAGAAGTGTTATGTGACTTGCTTAAGGCTGTCCCCTAATAGATGCCAGAGCTGGGGTTCAGTTCCTGACAAACCGACTCCAGAGTCAGACTTTCTTGCACTACAAAGCACTGTCATCTTCGTCTTCTGGCCATCTCGGTGAGAATGGAAACAAGAAGACAGAGCTTCGCCTTGTTGACCTCAACTGGGAACACGTGCCTCCGTGACTCAAATTTTTCACTGTTCTGAGGATGTTTACAAATGATCATGAAAGTGTCCTGACTACTGATTTTGTGATCACAGATAAATTGCAGCAAGTAGGCAATTTATAAATACAGAATTTTAGACAATAAATGTTGACAGAAGTTTTGTTAAATAAATAAACATATATTTTAGTTTTATATACTTCTGATTTTTATGTAATTGGCACCATACCAAATGCTTGCTTGCTTGCTCATTCATTCATTTATTCATTCATTACAATGTTACTGTCAGGCTACACATATTTCTGAGATTATTCCATTTGATTTGATTGACTGTGGCTCATTCATTGATATTTTTGTAATTAATTCTGATGAATAGATAAATAATTTCTTTGTCCATTCTTCTATTTGGGGGACATTTTGGCTGTTATGAGTTTCTTCCTATTACAAACAATCCTGGTATGAATTTTCTTGTTAGTGACTGTTGGTTAAAGAAAAAAAGTTTCCATGGGATACATTATCTTTATTTTTATTTATTTGATCACAGTTTCTATCTCTTTAATCACTTTACGGAAAGATAACATTAATAGCTTTTCTAATCTTAGTCCAAACTAGCATATAAGGGATAAAACTAAATTAGCTATAATCTCTTAGATTTTAAAACCTGGTCTGAAAATGTTTTCTTTTTCTTTCTTTTTAAGCTGATTTTTTTAAAGTTTTATTAATTTGAGAGAGAGTGAGAGTGAGAGAGCACAAACAGGGGAACAACAAAGAGACAGGGAGAAGCAAGTTCCTCTTGGAGCAGAGAGACTGATGTGGGGACTCGATCCCAAGACCCCTAAGATCATGACCTGAGCCAAGGGCAGATGCTTAACTGACTGAGCCACTCAGGCACCCCTGGTTAAGTTTTCCAATGCATTGTTTAAATGCTTTGCATTCGTGATCATAAGTGTGAGTTGGCATATAACTTTTTTATTACATTTTTTTTTATCTAGTGTCAATAAAATGCCTCTTAAAATTAGATGGTGTTTTCAATTTTCCAATGCTTTTTAAATTTTGTGCATCTGTTCTTTAGAAATGTGGTAAAATATTTCTATAAAACATATATTCTGATACTTTATTTTTTATTGTTATTTTAAAATGATAAATTTATTCACTAAATTTCCCCCTTACAATAACTTGGAATGTATATTCTCTATTTCTAATTTTTTGGTGATTCATTTTGAAATTTACCATAATCTATTTAATTTCAAAAAGTAGACGGTTGTTTTCTAGAACAATAAAAATATATTGGAATTCTTTGCTAGTCATAATCCCTATTATAGGCTTATATGTTATTATGATCCAACAATTAGATGTTACTACTATTTTCTCAATATATTTGATTAGAATTTTATGTATCTTTTTAAATTTGCATTTGCCTGCCAGGTTTTCTTGCTTTCCTGTTTTAGATATCCTTTATTTTGAAAGTCATCATATATGTTTGTGTATGTATATAAGTATGCCTGTAATATCTATATTTTAGGGAGAGTCTGTTCATGGTAAGTACTGTCAGGTTTTATTTATCTTACCCCTGTCTTGAAAGACAGTTTGCTAAGTACACAAACGAAAATTGATGACTCATTTCTTCTAGCATTTTGCATATATTCTTCTACTGACTTAGCCTCTCATTGTTGCTGTTGGAAAATTTACTATTAAATTGTAAGGTGTTTTGTAGATTACTTTTGACTATTACTACATGGCATACAGGTATGCATTTCTTTTAAATAATCATGTTTGGGATATGCTGGAATTTTTCCTGATTACCTATTTTCAAACATTTTTGTTTTCCTCTCTTATAGACCACAATGATGTATCAGAGCCATGCCCTAGACAATTTTAGGGAGAACTTTATGATTAAACTTGTATTCCAAGTTGGCCTCTAGAACATGACTTTATTCTGTAGACATCGTGGATTAATAATAAATTAAAGCCTGTGCTTTAAAAGACATGTGGTTATTTGCATATGGATTAATAAGCACCACTGAAGAGAAAAAGGTAGTTGTGTTAAAATAGTTTTTCATCCTTTATGCATACATACGATTCCTTTTTTTTTTTTTTTTTTTTTTTTTTGAGAAAGCACGCTTGTGAACAGCAGGGAAGGAGCAGAGGGAGAGGAAGAGAGGGAATCCCAAGCAGGCTCCATGCTCAGCACAGAGTCTAACTCCGCCTGGATCTCATGACCCTGAGATCATGACCTGAGCTGAAGTCAAGAGTCAGATGCTTACCTGACTGAGCCACCCAGGTGCCACCTCTATGTACATTTGACTCTTAATCAACTCTTATCTATCTCCCTTTCCTTTCACATATTGAAATTCAGAAAAGAATTAATAACTGTGTTCGTTTCTACATACCTCACACAGGCTGAATGCCCCAGGCAATGGGGTCATAAAAGGACTCAGTGTTGGTCTCTGCTGCTGGCATATTGAGCACTCAGCAGTAGCCTAGCCAGGAGGTCCTTGTTAAGTGGAAGACTATAAAGCTTAGCCCATGTATTATCTCCATCCCTTCTACCACGGCCAATTGTTCGTGAACCCATTCGGCAATGACAGAGGTGATTAGGAAAGATGCTGACTGATATCCACAGAACAGGTCATTCTATCCACTTGATTATTGAAATCTCCCTCTTCTGAAGTCACCCATTTGGGAGCATTCACATGGGACACAATATCTTCATGTTTCTGTTCATTCTGAGAAATCTAGCTATATGTCTTCCCCAAATTTTGTTGTCACCAGTTTTGCACTCATGTTCCACCCAAGTCTCTGACCATCCAGCCAAACCTTTGTCTATGGTACAAGAATTGATATATAATTACACATGTGGCCATTTCTCTTTCCAAGCAAAGTGAACAACCAGGTGCACTGCTTGAACTTCTGCCCATTGGGAGATTTTCCTTCACCACTGCCCTTCATGTATGTCCCAGAAAAAGTCTGTAGCACTGCAGCTGTCCACTTTCTGGTGGTGCCTGTATATTATGCAGAACCATCTGTAAACTAGGCCTAAGTCTTTTCTTCTGTCAGCCAATCATAGGGAACTCCCCGTAGTGCCATATGTGCCAGCTGGCAATGAGAAGCAATGTAGCAGAAGTAGAGACCATGAGCATTTACTTTGCCTTCAGGTTCTCCTAGGGCCCAATTATGTACATACCACTTCTGTTTGGTGATAGAGTGTTGCTATGCATGCCCAACTTTATGGCTTGTTGGGTCAGATAACACCTGACTCATGATGGACCTCTCAGGTCACATGATAAGTTGGTGGTCTATGGTTAAGTGTTTAGTCTCTACTAAGGCCAAGTAGAAGGCCAAGAGCTGATACACAAAAGGAGAATAGTTATTTATGGAGGATGACAGAGCTTTGCTCTAAAATGCTAATTGCATACACAGTGATTTAAATATAGGAGACTGCCATAGGCTATAAATAGTATCCCTACCTGCCACTGAATTTAAGGACCATTGTATTGCTGGATCTTATGGCTCAAGTGGCAGAGCAGCTGATACTTCAGGCTGGACATATTCCAGAGCCTTCTCTTCTGGGTCCCACTCAAAAAGGGCATCTTTCCAAGTTCCTCAAAAAACAGCCAGATAATATACCTAAATGAGGAACATGTTGTTTCCAAATTCCAAAGAAGCCCACTATGAATTGAGCTTTTCTTTTTGGCCGTTTAAGGAGAGGACAGATACAAGGACTTCTCCTTTAACTTAAAAGGGATATCTCAACATGCCCCACATTAACAGATCCCTAAAAATTTCACTGTGGCAGAAGACCTCCAAATTTTTATCATATTTAATTTTCATCCTATGGCATGTACATTTCTTACCAGTAACTCTGAAGTAGTTTCTACTTCCTGCTCACTAGGTCCAATCAGCATAACATCATCAAAGCAATGGAACTTTGTGACATCTTGTGGAAGGGAAAGGCAATCAGGGTCCCTGAAAAATACATTATGACATACAGCTGGAGTCTGGATATACTCTTGAAGTAAAACAGTACTTATGTTCTTGATAGTTGATGGTGTCACATACAAAGTCACCTGGCTTCTTACAAATTGTTGGAGTATCCAATGGTGATATTTTATATTACTATTTTATATCGCTATATTGCTCCATTCCTAGATCATGCCATGGATAAATTAGTGTTCTTTACTACTAGACATAGAGTCATTAGCATCTAAACTCTAATGAGATTAGGGAGCCAATTCCAGAAAGCCCAAAGCCAATTCAGAAAACTCATTCTTAAAATTTGTTTTTCTAGAACTATTCTCACTACCAGCAATCTGTATTAGTCAGCCTTCTCCAGAAAAATAGAAAAATAGAACCAGCATGTATGTGTGTGGGGTTGTTTATATATATATATATATATATATATATATATGTGTGTATATATATATATATATATACATATATATATTTATATTTATATTTATATATACACACACACAGACACACACACATATATACATAAATAAAATAAGGAATTGGCACACATGATTATGCATGTGAAGAAGACCTAATGTCTGCTTTTGTCAAGCTGCAAACCCAGAAAAGCCAAAGTTATAGCTCTATTCTGCATCCGAAGTCCTCTGGGTGCGTGAACCAATGGTGTAAGTTCCAGTCTGAAAGCCTATAGGCTAGATTTTGCAGCTGATTTTTCAGTTTAAATCCAAAAGCTGGAAAAGACTTCTGTCCCCAGTCAAGCAGCAAGTCAGAGGAGTTCCTCTTATTCAGCCCTTTTGTCCTATTCAGGTGTTTATTTGATTGGAGGAGGGTCTCCCACATTTGGGAGGGCATTAAGCTTTACCCTCCCTAGCAATTCACATGTTAATCTCATCTAGAAACACCCTCACAGACACACTTAGAATAATGTTTGACCAACAGTCTGGGTACCTCATGACCGGCTGATGTAACATTAATCATCAGACACCTTTCCCAGGGTTTTGAACCAAGGACATGACTTAACTGTCTAAAACAAAACAAAAGACCCTAGTGATGTGTTGAGGCTGGCTGGAATTCAAGGAGTAGAGGTCTATTACAAGTACACATTCCAGGGGTGGCAGCTGTGGAGCTGCTGAGAAGTAATAAATAACAGAAGTAATAGAAAAAGTAATAAGAATCTTTATAGATTTTGGATGCAGAGCCAACAGAAGTAGGTATGTGTTGAAAACATACTAAAGGAGACAAGCAGAATGCCAAAGTTTTTATTTAAAAAAATGGAAGAGTGGAGTTGACATGATATGATTTGCTGTAGTAACTAGGTAAGCAGATTTGGGAGAGAAGAGAACAAGATTTGCATTTGACACCTTAATATGAGATGTCTATTAGACATTCAACCTATTATTCATTTATTGAGACATTTGTTAATAATGAATTAAATTTTGACTCTTCCAGAAAGTTTGACAATTTTCATAGACACTCAAAAAGAAAAAAAGGCGTAAAATTGAAACTGTACTTATGAAATTGAAACTTATGGTATATCTTCAGAAAGGCTCTATCTGGGCATTTACAAATCATGGTACATTTTTGAGAAACCAGTTTGACTTTACACAGGCTGGACTTATAGCCATTCTTACCTGAACACACAGCTACATGCTGGGAAGTAGGAAGATAAGAAGATAGACCAGATGCCTTTCAGTCGTAATGCCAGTCTCTCTATGACTTTGTCCCAAACTGCCTTTCTAGCTTCATTATTCATTGCCCTCGAGCATTTTTCTCCAATATTTTAGTTATTTCTGCTTGCCAAAGTCTTTTTCCTACCCCACATCTTTGCTCATGCTTATCTTTTAGTCTGAGAAGATCTGGTCTCCCATTTTCCAATTCTTAAAATCATTTACCTGAAAAAGTTAAAACAACTACTCTCTCCTCCATGAAATATTTCTAATGTCAAAATAAGTTATTTTTCCCCATGCCTCCATCACAGTTTTAGAGAGCAATAAATATTTAAAGATGCCATGTATTATAGTTTGCTATTATCTGCCTGTTTTTTTCTTTTTTCTCTTTGTAAGACTACGCTTATACTATGAAGATATGAACAATGTTACTATGAACATCACTTATTTTTGTACCCCCAACACCCTGCACATAGTAGGTCCTTAACATTATATGATTTTTTCATTCAGTTGAACAAGTAGAGTATTTCAATAGCAGTGAATAAAGCAATGAACATTGCAGGCTCTCAAAAATCATTGTGATTTTAGACAATACTTTAACATACTTTAAAAATCACCTTAGTTTGTCCCCCATAAATGGTTGGTACTGTGGAAACAATCGTGAAATCCATGTTAAATATCAGTAATAATCTACGTGCTTCTTTTCAACATCATGTCTTTATTTCTTGATATCAGAGATTGGCACATTATTATTACATAGTAACAAGAACAACAACAAAAGCACACAGATATAATACCAACCAAACATTTATGGAGTTGGTAATTAAATCATGCATTTATATGTATAATGCTTGTTTACCAATGTTTACATTTTTATGTAAAATGTATAAACATTATTTAAAACCAGTACAAAAAGTTTATATTATGAAGGAGGAACAATTCATATGATTAGGCTATGAGGAGACAAAGAACTGGTTTTTAACAATTTCTAATTTGCTCCATTATTCCTATTTAAATAATCAACACCATATTTAGAATTGCTTGTGGCTTCCACAAATTTATAGTCTGACCAATACAGAGAATAATTGGATGTTTACCTCATTCTGTCCATGTGCATTGTTACTATTTATACAACCACAGGAAATCATCATTAAGGACTAAATGAATTATTCAAATAACCATTATAATCAAGTGTGTTTAAACAGGAGAAAAATTTTTAATAATTGAATTACTTTAAAATGTTGAAATAGCATCATTTTGTGATTTCTTAGTGATAATAAAGAAAATACAGTAGTGGGTTGTATACTAAGGTAATTAATTTGACAACCTAAACTATGCAATCTTCAGCCAAGTATAAAAAAGGTGAAAAAAATGGTGCTAACCAGCCAAAATTAATGTCATAAAGTCCATGTAGTAAAACTGATGCACATTAAACACATTTTTTTTTCAAACCCCTCAGTCCTCGGTAAGAACTAACCTCTCTTATTTAGATATTAATCTGGCATGTTTAAATTACTTCATGATCTATAATAGAACTGGAAGAATAAGTTGAAAGTGGAGAGAGGCTATGAAAGAAAAAAGTCTGACAATTAAAAGAGGAAAGCCAAGACCATAACACAGAATCCAGAGCCTTCTCAGACACTTTCAACATCTTTTCTATAAAAAATAGAATATGAGGATGTAAATTTGATTGAGCACATATGTGTGCCATCATATTTAATATTGACAATAATAGAAGTGAGGAAACAGGTTTACAAAGGTTAAAATGATAGTTTATATTAGTTTGTATTATTTACTGTGTGACCAAACTGGATTAATATTCTCTTAAAAGCACAAATGTTTTTTATCTTGAAAACTCACAGGGGATCAGTTTGAGATCCCAAAGTACTGGGGTGGATTCCTAATGACTTTGACGGGTCAGCCATTCTTCTAGATAGAACAGACTCTCAAGCAGACTCCCTAACTCCTTCATGAAAAAAGATAACTGCAATGCCTTGTTTGCAATAACCTGGATTTTCAAAGCTGTGAATAAATACTATGTTTATGAAGGAAAATGTGATTGGCTTTCCAATGAATAAGCTGAAAAGCTAGATATAAATTCCTTCACAAATAAAGAATATATGTTATTCATTGAAATGGGACAACATGGATTACAACTGGGTCTTTAAATGAGCCAAGGAGCTGCTGCTAATGGAACCGTTTATCTTTAAACCATAATTGGTGAAAATAAAGACATTACAAAATATGAGAATAGCTATAATTCTACAGTCATCCCTAACTGAGGAAAAACCTGGGTAGCATTATGTCACTTGATAGTCTTTATTAGAAAAGTTTTCAGAAAGAAATGATAATAAACACAAATGTCATGCAATGAACAGATATTATTTATGAATCAACATAATAGTTAATGTCACTAAACCTGCATCAAAACAAAGAAGCACCTCATTGAAACTTACATTCATGGTTGCTATCAGCCAAGGTTGATTGCCTGCTTCTCTCTCTCTCTTTCTTTCTCCTCTAATTTATCCATCCATTCATCCATCTGTCCATCCAAGTTTTAATTGTTTTTTTAATCAATCCACATGATCAATCTCTAACATTTATTGTGCTTTTTTTTTAGCACTTGTTTGCGCTTGATTGAATCCCTGCATCTATCCCTGTGATTTTCTCTACTCTGCTATGTATTATGGGGTAGCTGGTGCTGTATTTCCTAAGGATTTTAGTCAGTTGACTTCTAACTAGGAATGGCTCATGGAAAGCATTGTTGGGAGACTGTCAATTGGGGTAGAGAAGGAGTAGATGAATTTATCCTCCTTTCTATCTTGTATTACATGGGAGTGGTTCTGTCTCCTCTGTGGATGCAAATATTCCCAGATAAACTATGTATTCTACCTCCTATCTATTCTGCGTCTGGGTCCCTCCAAAAACCCCTCCTTCCTTTGTGCCTCCAGCTTGGAGGTCATAGTAGCTTCTTGACATTGCTAATCTCTGGGCTGATCTACTCTACCAATTTTGCATTCTTAGCTTTTCTTTCACTTGAATAACCAATCCTCTGCATTACTCTGTTTACATATTCAGGTGGTTTATTTTATCTGGTTAGACTTGATTAACACAGCAAACTTAGTATTAACACAGCAAACTAAGTACCTCTTCATTCTAAAATGGTGTTTTGGATGCAGTGTGAATAAAATAAGTAATGTTTGAGTATATTTTCCATTTTCTCTGTGCAATAAAGGGACTTCTTGTTCTGCCAGTTGGGTTTCTTCCACTCCCCTCCCCTATAGGGGGTTTGTTTATTGCCAGATACATTATTATGATGATAAAAATTAGACTAGTTGTGAGATCATTTTCATAGAAAGAAGTGTAAGTTTGTATCTGTTTTGTGTGCAGGAAATTTTTTAAAAGATGGATTTTAAAAAAAATATTACTATGTGCTACATTTATGTTGTTTAACAATGTAAAATAAATAAATAAGAGTTGTTTGAAAGTATATTTGTGGTATTATGTATCTTTGAAAATATGTATCACATGGGGTGTTCTAGAAGAAAGAAGAGCTGTTGCTCATAATGGCAGTAGTGATGGTTTATTGCAAAACCCTTTTTTTCATTCTCTTCCATCTGTTTTGCCTTCCTTCAATTGCATTCCTATTTATTTTCTTTTTCTCAATTTTGTTTTTCTAACAGAAGTGATTTTTTTATTTAGAAGTTCTGAAACTAGAATTATGGTTAACTCTGAAAATATATTTAACAATAATATTAATAGGTGACATTTATTTTCTGCTGATTATATGACAGGTACAGGTACACATGCTTCATAAATAATACCTTATTGAATCCCCACCAGGATCCTGCGAGTTCAGCAACATTATTGTCCTCATTTCATAGCAGAAAGAACAGGTTTAGAGGTCAAATTGAAACTCTGCATTCTGACTTAAGGTACTAAGCTTTTAGCTATTATGCTAAGCAGAAAATACAGGATTTACTGAATATTATGAAAATATAAATGAAAGTAAGTTTGTAAGTTTTTAAATTTCAGATAAGAATAGTGCAATTTGGTAATGATAGACTTTGCTATTAACATGGCTAATAGCAAATAGAAGTAAATAGCTCCTTAGCTCCCATGTTGAATTGTAGAGAGAAATTTCATAGGTGAAATATATTTAGAGTTTTCCAGAAGCAAACATCTATAGAAATAGGTGGAAACTGAATTCACAAAATTAGAATGGGCTGAACAATTATTGTCGATTATTTTCTGAGAGATTTATCCACAGAAACAACAAAAAGAATACACTTATTTGACTTGTTTAAGAAGTGCAAATAAGATCACAAAAATAACTTCATTGTATATTACTTCTTTTGTATTCTAAATATTGATCAAGGTTTTATACACAAAATTTCAAACAGTCACTTCTTTCTCTTTTTTAAAAATGTGTTTAGTCCTGTGATTTTTTTCCATATACCTTTTATTGGTAAAAATCAAATCATTAGAAAATTATTATTGGCTTGAAGAAGATGACAAATGTACATAAATCCTTGCTATCTTTTGGGGATTATATTTCATGCTGAGTTAATGGCCTAATAACTCAGAATGATATTTTCATAACCAAGTGGTTAAATATCTGATTATCTAAGATACGATTTGTGCTCCGTGAAAAATCTATGAATTCATTATTGAAGTTAAAATAGGATTTTATTCAGAGTTTTTGTCTAAGTTTCCCTTTTCATGTCTGTCCTTGGTCCTTTCTTTTTGCATAGGGTTTATTTTTTTTGCATAAGAGATATACTCCCTTCCTGTTACTCATCTGCGTTCATCCTTCTTTTTCTGAAGAATCAATTCAAAGTCTAATTACAACCTTAGTCCTTATGAAAAATCTGAAGCTCTTTTTTATAGCTGAGTTCAATGGGCACTCATCCTCCTCTCTTTTTGTCATAGTCAAATACATGTCCACTCCTACTTATCTAGAGATCATTTAACCAACAATCAAAAACTAGGACAACATCGGAAAAAAAAAAAATGAGCTGCCAAAGTTTTCATTAGGTTATCTACCATATCAAGAATCCAGAAGCCAGAGATAGTACCATATTATCCAAACAAATGGTGAATTTTGAAATTCTCCCAAAATATGTGATCAAGTATTTGCCATTTACATTCTAGCTCATCTTATGAATATTTCTTCTCAATTTTTCCTGGAACTTGCCCATTACTCTTCTTATGGGTTGAATTGATTTCCCAAAGAGATAAGTTTAAGTCTTAAACTCTATATCTGTGAATGCACCTTTATTTGTAAATAAGCCCTTTGCAGACATAATCAAGTTAAGATGACGCCTTTAAGTTGGGTCCTAATCCAATATGGCAAGTGTCCTTATAAAAGAGCTATATTTGGACATAAATATACACAGAGAGTAGAATGTCACATGAAGATACACACACAGAAGGAGATGGCCATTGTGAAGACAGAGACAGAGATTGAAATTTTGCTGACACAAGATAAGGAACAACTGAAGGTACAAAAATTTGAAGGAGGTAAGGAAAGATCCCTCTCTATAGGTTTTAGAGCCAGCATTGCTCAGCCAACTCCTTGATTTTGGAATTCTAACCTCTAGTACTCTGATTCAATAAATTTCTTTTTAACTCACTCAGTTTTTGTGCTTTGTTATGGCAGCCTTAAGAAACTAACCAACCCTTGACTTCAATCATACAATGAACACAATTTTATTAATATACCCTCTATTGAGGTTGACAACTGTCTTAGTCCGTTGGGCTACAATAACAAAAATATCATAGACTGGGTGGCTTAAACATTTGCTTCTCACAGTTTTGGAGGCTGGGAAGTCCAAGATCAATGCACTGACATATCTGATGTCTGATGAGAGCTCTTTTCTTAGTTTTCAGACAGCTATATTCTCCTTGTATCCTCATATTGCAGAAAACAGAAAAAGAGAGAAAAAGCTCTCATATCTCTTCTGAGGAGGACAATAATACCATTCATGAGGACTTTGTTCTTATTACCTAATTACCTCCCAAAGGCCCCTCCTCCTACTAATATCACATTGAAGGCTAGGATTTCAACATACAAATTTTGGAGGGACATAAACCTGTAGTCCCATGATCAAAATTTTAGCTTATTCAATGAATTTGTCTCTGCCATTAGAGGCACACTAGTAACAGTGCACACCAGTCCAAAAACTAGCATAGTCATCATGAATATGGATACAAAAAGTTCATCTGCTGAAGCTCATGAATTTCATTCTTAGATTGACCTTTATGTCCTTATCATTACTCTACTCTATTTTTATATTCAACTCTAAGAAAATTAGTTCTTCTGATTCCCCTGCTCCATAGATGATTAGAAACAGCAAATTGAGTGGGAAGGAATGGATTCAAGAAGTATAGTCAGAATAGGAATTATTACAGAGCCATGAAGTGGTAAATTTAAAATCTGCCTTAGAATGTAAACTCTGTTACTAATAACTTTCTGGAGATTAGTAATTCGACTTAATTTTCCAAGATTCACTTTCCTCATTTGTTAAATGGAAAACCATAACACCATTATTATTACAATTAACGATGTAACATTTGACAAGTACCCAGAACAGACATATAGGAGGAATTATTGTCAATTCAGTTTTTCCTCATTTTATTTCACAGGGTATACCAGTTTAGCAACGCTGACTATAAGGAAAAAGTCTGTTCATGTATTTTCATTTAGTGCTAAAATTGCTAAGTATGGAGTTGAACTTGAATCTTCAATAAAATGATTAAATTATAATTAATAATTAGCAAGAAGTTATGCAATCCATTTTGGAGCTTGTATCAGATTTCTAATGCTGCTGTAACAAATTGTCATGAACTCTGTGGCTTAGAAGAACACACATTTATTACTTTAACATTTGGTAGGTTGGAAATCTGTCATGTTTCTCCAGACTAAGATCAAAATGTCAGTGGATCTTTGTTCCTTTTTGGAAGCTCTAGGGTAGAATTTTTCCTACCATTTCCAACTTCTTAGAGGTAGCCTGCATGTCTTGGCTCATGGACCCTTCCATCTTCAAAATGAACAACCTTGTAATTCCTTGACTTCCCATAATCACATGCCTTTCTCTGACCACACCCAGGAATGATTCTCTACTTTTAAGAAATCATGTGATTTGACTGGTCTCAACTGCGTAATCTAGGATAATCTCCCTATCTCAATATCCTTAACTTTAATAACAATTTGAAAGTCTTTTTTGTCATTTAAGGTAATAGATTCACTGTTCCATGGATTAGGATGTGGACATCTTTGGAGTGGTGGAGTGGGAGATGGCAACATTGTTCTGCGTACCACAAAATTCTTTAATCCTACATGAGTTTCTAAATTACCTTGAATATTCATTATATGTAATGGCTATTTTTAAGAAATTTTGGCTAAATAATGTTGAATGTTATTTTTGAAATCTATTCAATACTTGATAATTAGTAGAATCTCTGACATCCATTAATATTCCTAGGAGTATACTAGACTCACCACATACCTAACTATTCCTGTTAGTGAAACTCTCTTAAATATTATATTAATAAAGTAAATGTTAATTGCCTCTATAATTTAGACTATTTTCTAGTTGGAGTATCTACTGCCTTTAGAATGCTTTCCAGAGTTGTTAGATTTATTTACTTCTTGTGCTAATTCTAAACTCCTATTCCATAAATGGAGGTTTGTGAAATGTATTACCACAAATGTCAAAGCCTCAAAATAGAAAGTAAAAATGAGGAATAAAAATAAAGTTGGCTAAGTCAACATGTATTATTTTTCCAGTTTTATTGTATTTATTATTTTTAAAAAATGGGAATAGCATTGTCGATTCTCCTACAACCTCAGAGTTCTAAATAGATTAACCAAAAAGTAAATCCACTATGGATTTATACAAAGCGCATAACTTTTATGTATTTGAACTCTAAGAGCTTTATAAACAAAAACAGGAACAGTAGTATCTAGGTATAGAAAGTACAGTCCTTTTGAATCAAAGAATTAGTGAATGTTAAAAGCTAGACATAGCTGAGTTCTAGAATTATTAGATTACTTCAACATAGTTTATAAAGCTGGATGCTAAACTAAATTGAATTCCACTTTGGACATACTAAAAAAATTAGGGGAAGAAATCATACACTGAGACGGGCCTGACAGCAAAGCCTAGGTATGAACTCATTTACAATTTATACAACAAATATTTATTTGGTGCCAGGCATTGTACAAATTACTACAGATAAGACAGATCTTCCAATGTCCTTCAGAGTTTACAAATGAAGTAAAACAAATTTATCATATAAATATGCTTTTATCCCCTTCAGAACCCTTCTATCATTTCACTGATGCCCCCATCATTCCCTTTCCCTAATTAACTTTGCTCTCCTTAAACAATAATTCACTCAACTTGAGAGATAACTCTACCTTTTATTATCAAATGCATTCTTGTATAATTCCACTGAAATTGGAAAATCTGGAAAGTTAAATAAACCTCAAAAGTTTAGTGAAGAAGTAAAAAATGTGTGATTCCACCAAGCTGGGATATAGTTGGGATAAAGAGGTCTATAATAACCATATTCAAAAGTTCCATTTTGGGGGCGCCTGGGTGGCATAGCGGTTGAGCCTCTGCCTTCGGCTCAGGGCGTGATCCCGGCGTTCTGGGATCGAGCCCCACATCAGGCTCCTCCGCTATGAGCCTGCTTCTTCCTCTCTCACTCCCCCTGCTTGTGTTCCCTCTCTCGCTGGCTATCTCTATCTCTGTCGAATAAATAAATAAAATCTTTAAAAAAAAAAAATCCCATTTTGGGCGCCTGGGTGGCTCAGTTCATTAAGCGGCTGCCTTTGGCTTAGGTCATGATCCCAGGGTCCTGGGATCCAGTTCCCACATCAGGCTCCCTGCTCAGAGGGGAGCTTGGTCCTCCCTCTGCCCCTTCCCCCTGCTTGTGTGCTCATTCTGCTCTCTCTCTCTTGCAAAAATAAATAAAGAAAATCTTTTAAAAAGTACAACACTCAATACTAATTAATTTTAAAACTGATAGATTTAGATCTTGTTTATTAAAATACGCAATAAATTTACTATTATAAAATAAGAATTATGATTAAAGAAAATGAATATACAATATTTATCCTAATTTTAATTTTGAAATCCTGTGTATTCTCTTTTAGAAATTATGTTTCATTGAAATAAAGGAAAAGAATTTAACAAGTTCTCTTATAAGTGTTGACTTCACCAAATTGGGAGAACCCCCACCATCACCATGACTGGCACCAAAGAAATACCTACAGACAACTCATTTCATAAAAGTAGAGAGTTGAGAGTCAAATATTTTATTTCTATTAACTGGTGTTCTCTACTGACTCATTTTGAGAATTGAAAACAAATCACTCACTGATAATGCATATTTACATGCCACCTTTTTTCTGAGAAGCTAAAAAGATTTACTTTCTTTCTACTTCAGTTTTTTTGCAAAGTTTAAAGAAAAGAATTATAGTGTCAACCATTGCCCCACAATGTTATAAATAAAATCTGTTAAAACATTTTGATCATTTCTGATAAAGATTGCTAAGTATAAAATGCCATTATTAACTACACATTGATTACAAGATGCCTATTATTAAAGAATAACTTTAAAACTTACAAATCTTCACTGCTGTTTTGAACAGGAAGTATTTGTGTAGAAAGAAGGCACGCATTTTGAAACTTCAAAACTGAAATGTCAGATAGTTACAGTGCATGTATTTGGGCCATAAATGAAAGAAGGAAAAATGTGCATTCCACTTACACTACTCAGTACTTCCTCCTCACCATCCATTCTATTTTTTTTAATGCATTAAAATTATTCTTTGGGTAAAGTGCCCATTTAAATGATTGCTATGTTTTAAACAATTTTTAAAAATGTGATGGAATGGCCATTTCTCATGCTGTCCAGGTGTTCTGGGCTAATTCTGATGGTTTAAGTGACCTCAGCAGCAGGGAATGTGATATAGGAAATAGTACCACTAATCATAGGAGACCATAAGCCTGAAGTCACTACCTGTATTTTTTTTTTCTTTTTCTTCAATTAAAGTAGTTTTTGCGGGGCGCCTGGGTGGCAGAGTGGTTAAGCATCTGCCTTCGGCTCAGGGCGTGATCCTGGCGTTCTGGGATCGAGCCCCACATCAGGCTCCTCCGCTATGAGCCTGCTTCTTCCTCTCCCACTCCCCCTGCTTGTGTTCCCTCTCTCGCTGGCTGTCTCTATCTCTGTCAAATAAATAAATAAAATCTTTAAAAAAAATAAAATAAAATAAAGTAGTTTTTGCTATATTCAGAATGCAAGGACATGGATTGCTTTCTTTAATTCAACAAATATTTACTGAAATACGCTGTGAAACTTTCTTTTTTGGTCTACCTACAAATCATCAGTTGCCTAAAGTACATCTTAAAATGCAACATGGCTCATTAAAGGGTCAACTTATATTTTAATTTCTTCTTTGATTTATTTTGAATTTGTTAGATCCTCTGAGGCATACTAATGAAGAAATAAGTGCTTTTATCCATCAAGATTAAAACGGTTACTCTCTTTTTAAGGGGATCATTTAGACCAAGCCCCAAACCAATGTTTCAGACTTTGATTTTAGGTCTCATTTTGAAAGACAAAAAAGCAAAACAGCTGTCAAAGATGCAAGTAACTATTTTGTTACTGAGAGAAACAGTGTCTAAAGAATACATAGATCTCATTGTAGCTACACTATTGAACTCATTAACTTATAAATATCGAAGGTCTATTTCTTCTGACAACCATCACTATGACCGCTATAGTTGGTAAAGTAACACTAGGCCACTGTATGATGACAGCTGAATGGAATGCATAGCTTTCCAGTTACACAAATCTAATGCTAATTAAGACCCTCTTCTCTTATTTTGTTTCATTTATAATTTCTATCTCCATCTCTATTTAAATCTTTATTTCCTCCACTCCTGATTACAGACCAAAGGGGAGGTCTTAGCCCTTTGGATTGGAGGGGAAAAAAGTTCCTTGGGCGATTAACAAACTTCACTTTCTCTTCTAATAAGCAGTCCCCTCATTTATTGTGAAAGGGAGGAGGGGTGTGGGGGGGAAGCAGTCCCCTCATTTATTGTGAAAGGGAGGAGGGGTGTGGGGAGATTTCTTAACCAAATAAGGTCAGGTGACAGGCCTCTTTCCTGGTTGATCATCCCCTTTCTCTTGCTAACACTACCTGGTATTCAGTTTCCATTCTGGGATAAGTATCCAAATGCCAGCTTTTTTGTGGGGCTTGTGTGGGTGGTTCAGGGGGCATCAACAGGCACCCTCCCTTTACAAATGTTGCGGATTTGTGAGACTCAGTGCTGCTAAGCTGAATTCCAGGCAGCGTTGATGGCCAATTGTCTTTCCTGTGGTCTTTTACTGCCAGGTCACCCTGCCTGATAAAGCATTCTGTTCTGTAGGGTACCGGTCACATGGCTTAAGCTCAGCTAACTACTGCATTCAGCCTAATCATGCCAAATAATGAGAGGACAGGCATCTCTGTTCTGCCGCTCTGTCAGTTCCAGGAAGTCTCCCTACTGACGTCAGTTTCTAATGGAATAGGGACAAATCAGTAGTTCTTTTGACTAATAGTTAGTTTTACAACATAGCAGCCAGATAGCAATCTTCCATTGTTGCAGGCCCAACTAATTTTTATAAGTGATTCTCTTAAAGACTCTACTCTGTTAGCTTTTGAGAGAATAAAGCAGTCCCGAGACTACCTCTCTCTCTCCAGGAATACTGTACCCCTAAACAGCTTCCACATGACTCTTCTCGTTCTCTCTTTCAAGTTTTTTTTTTTTTTTATTTAAGTAATTGCTACACCAAATATGGGGCTCAAACTCACAAACCCAAGATCAAGAGTCGATACTCTTCTGACTGAGTCAGCCAGGCATCCCCTCATTCTCTTTTTCAATAAGAAGGGGACACTGGGATTAAGTGTGTTGCTTCTACTCAATGGTTTATATGAGCATGATCTCCTGGGATAGCAGGCCTCAAGACCGTACTGTTCCTAGAACTTAAAATTGACTTTGCAAATATTGATTGAAGACCAACAATATGGAAGGAACTATTCTAGGTGCTGGTGAAACAGCATGAACAATTTTCTCCTTATGGAGTGAAAATTCCTATAGAAAAAAAACTTAAGTAGATAACGTAAGTGTTTTGAGAGTGGTGTGTCTGGAAGGCTTTAATGGTGGCGATGCTGTTTAAATATAGCAATTATTCCCCTCCAGCAACCCTCAGTTTGTTCCCTATAGTTAAGAGTCTCTTCTGGTTTGCCTTCCTCTATGTTTTTACCTTATTTTATTTTTCCTTATTGCTGGAAGGGAGGTGGGGTGGGGATTGGGTAATTGGGTGATGGGCATTAAGGAGGGCACTTGATGTTATAAGGACTGGGTGTTATATGCAACTGATTAATCACTAAACTCTACCCATGAAACTAATAATATGCTATATATTAACCAACTTGAACTTAAATTAAAAAATAAAATAAAATAAATAAAATAAAATAAAATAAAATAAAATAAAATAAAATAAAATAAAATAAAATATGCAATCACTGAAAGCCATACTGGAAAGAGATTATTTGAGTAGAGGCATGAAGAAAGTGAAGGATCATGGGGTTGGGGGGCTACAGGGGAAGGAGGGTTTTAAACAGATGAAAAACCAAGTGCAAACAGCCTGAGGCAGGAACATGGGAATTTGCTCATGAATCTTAACATAATATGGGGGTATTTCCAGCTGTTTGTTTTCAAGTATTTTCCCCAGTCCAAATGCAGGTGCTTGAGACTAAGCATCACACTGCCCCTCAGTATTAAGGCCATGCCAGTCTTGAACTTGTGGATATGACAAAGATATTTGAGCAGGATCCTGCTGTTATTAACATTAATATCCAAACATATTCTTTAACACATTGTGAACTCCTTTTTTTTTAACTGAGGTATAATTGGCATATGACATTATATTACTTTTAGAGTCATAATGTAATGATTAAACATTTGTATATATTGTGGAATGATCACCAGATAAGTCTAGTTAACATCTGCCATCATACATAGTTATGTTGTTTTACTTGGGATAAGAACTTTTAAGATATATTCTATTAGCAACTTTCAAACATGCAATGCAATATTATTAGCTATAGTCACCATGCTGTGTATTACATACCCATGACTTATTTATTTTATACAAATAAACACCTTTTATATAGAAACATACACTTAAACTTCCTACTTCCTAACATATAATAGATGATAATAAACACATGCTAAATGAGTAAATCAAAGCTATATATTAGAGCTGGAGAATTTGTTTTGTGAGGATGAATAATTTTACCATTTCCTCCATTAAGTCTCCACAACTGAATTTGCTCTGAATTTCTTGGTCACTGTTATCTACCCAATGAACCTCTTAAAGGATGGGGCCAAGCCATGCACCCAGTAATCGTTTCCAGGAAGTACTCAATATTGATACCTTTTGTAAAGAGTTTACTAATTTCCAGGCACTATGAAGAGCACTGTATACTTAACTTCATCTTAACTTTAGTTTGGTTTTAACATCTTCTGAAGACAGGAAATGAGAATTTTAGAAATTATCATATCACTGTAGGTTATAATAGTATTGGGAAGGTATAGAGTCTGGTGTTTTCGTTTTTTTCTAAGATTTATTTATTTATTTTAGAGAGTGAGAGTATGAGCAGGAGGGGAAGAGGGAAAGGGAGAGAGAATCTCAAGCAGACTCTGTGCTGAGCAAAGAGTCCAACATGGGGCTTGATCTCACGACCCTGAGAGCAGGACCTGAGCAGAAACCAAGAGTCGGATGCTTAACTGACTGTGCCAGCCAGGTGCCCCTAGAGTCTGGTATTTATGAAGAGTCTTGGATTTCATTATAGACAAACTAATCACATATTCAAAGAACTGAAAAAGGGAGTAAGGGAAATAATTTGATGTTCCAAAAAATTGGAGGCTTATACCATGATATTTTCAGCGCTTTGTTCCTCCAAATATTTTGATCATTCCTTGGTTAAGTTTTGGGAACTTAACAACTTAAGTTTGGGGAAAGTAATAGAGTTTGCTCTAACCTGGATTTGCCATTTGCTAGTTTTGTGACATCAGGCAACCTCTCTGAGACTCATTTAGATTCATTGTCTTTATAATAGCAAGAAAACCTAACCTGTAAGTGAGTGTAAGGGGTGAATGAGAAAATGCAAAGACCTGAGCAAAAACATATTAAGAACTCAGCAAAATGTAGATAGCACTATTCTTGGTTAGCAGAAACAAATTTTGGATCTAGAATCTAGAATACAAAATCAGATCTGCCTCATTCTAAAGCCTAGACATGGAACCACTGCACACAATGCCACCTACATAATTTTTCAAGCAGTTCACAGTGATTTTCTGGTGTCATATACATATGTCTATTTTTGTAGTGCTTCTCTATTTTCTTGTGTGTTTTATAGAAAATGAGGGATAACAGCTGCACATAGGTGTTCCATTAAGAGACCAAGAGTGTTTACTGCCATGTCTTGAAAGCATTCTCTTTTTGTTTTTAATATCTTGTGAAAAAAATTCAATAATCCAATCCCTCAGGCAGTCTCAACTTATTCAAATTCCTAAGGGACATTTTAAGGTGAAAACTTCACTAAGGTGTGTTTCTTTAAAAGGAAGTGGTGAGGAGCACAGAGTAGATTTCACTACCCATACTTGCTAAGACACCTGCAGAAAAATAATTCTCACCATCCTTGGCTATAGGCTATAGCTTTTACAAATATAACATCTGATGGTGGTTTATTTTGGCATTGCTTCACAACTGGGAGTTAAATTCTGAAGACAAAGTAAGTATTTACTGGTTGTGGCAAAGGATGGTTGAAATGGGGCAGATGGTCCTAATTCCCTTATCCATCATCTAAAGGGTCAGTCATACCCAACGACCCACTACCTTGGATTGGATAAAAATGAGACAACTGTATTTCATACTGTGTTTTTTAACAATGACAGAAAATTTCAGGAAAAAAAAACTTGATAATTATTTTAGTAAGTGAATTATATAAAACTGAGATCTTAGTAAAATTTTCCTCTTCAAATACCTTTGACCGTTTACAAACTCCTGACACAAAAATAATAAACTTAGCACTAATGCAGTCTAAAGATGTCAATTTCAATATCTTTGAAAGTAGAAGTATTTTTCATATCAAACTTGAGTAGTCCTATAATATAAAAAATAGATTAAATGGATGTTCCTTTAGAGTAAATTTATTTTATAAGTTCAAGTTTAAATTATGTGCATATGAAAAGTCAATTCATGAAAATAATGAGCCTGTTTTGATGAATACATGTTAGTCTTTATTGTTATGGGTGACAATTGCACCTTTATATTAGTTTATATTATATTATCATACTAGTAACCAATTTAGTTTTTTCCCAGTTACACAATACTGAAAACCAGGAGTCTACACAGACAACTCAGAGCAAATGGAAGTAGTTCTCATAGTACATTTGGCAATCTCGAGGTGCTGATTTAAACAAATGAAGTTTGAAATGGAAGTAGGAGATTTTTGTATTAAATGTCAAGATTTAGTAACTTGTCTCACTCTTGTTTAATAACATAACAAAAAATAATCAAAACTGACAAATAGGGGCGCCTGGGTGGCACAGCGGTTAAGCGTCTGCCTTTGGCTCAGGGCGTGATCCCGGCGTTCTGGGATCGAGCCCCATATCAGGCTCCTCCGCTATGAGCCTGCTTCTTCCTCTCCCACTCCCCCTGCTTGTGTTCCCTCTCTCACTGGCTGTCTCTATCTCTGTCAAATAAATAAATAAAATCTTAAAAAAAAAACCTGACAAATAAGCACAATAACTCTATCCCAATATTATCAATTAATAAAAGAGTGAAAAAAAATCTTAATTTCAACTAACAAGTGGCAGAGAGCTCATATCCCTGAGAGCTGACTTGCACGCAATTTAATAGTTTCTCATGTGCTTCACGGTGAGCTTCTTGGTCCAAGTTTAGATGACTGAGAATACAGTCTTCTGTCTTTAAAACAATTGAATACAAAATTCCACCCTTTCTTCTCCATTATATTTTATGAGAAATAGTATTATATGTACAGAGATAGACAGGGAAGAAGTCTAATTTCTAAAGGCAGCACAAAAATACTCAGTGGCATAAGTGAATGATCACAAAATATTATATTTGCTTTATAGATATATATCAGAATCAATTAATCTTTTCTGAACTTTTCATTTTTACACTTAATATTACTTAAAAACATATTAAAATTAAGTTCTAATCAGATTTGTGGGAATACTGAACATCTGAAGAACACAGTTTGGAAAACATTGCTCTAGCTCAATATTACCGTCCAAGTGAAGCAACAGAGAGAGAGAGAGAGGGAGAAATCATATTCAAAGATATTTTAAAGTCAGAAACTGAAAAAGAATTGACATTCTCTGTACATTTATTTCAGCTTTTTAAAAAAAGTTTTATCCCACATTGCTTTAGACCAACGGTTCTCAACTGACATGATTTTGACCCTAGTGGTACAGTTGAGACTGTCTGGAGACATTTTTGGCATCAAAACTGTTAAGGGAATGCTGCTACTGGTCCTAGTGAATAGATTCCTACTAAACATCCCAGAATGCACAGGACATCCCCTACAAGAAAGAATCATACAGTGCAAAATGTCAATAATTCCAAAGTTGAGAAACACATTAGACCACTAATGTTAAATTTAAAACACTTATCATTATGATTTTCTACTGGAAACTCTATGGAAAAATCTTATCCCATACATTCTTACATCATGTAAATAGGAGCTCAAAGTAATCCTAGAAATTACATAATATTTGATACCTAAATATCTTTCACTGACAGATATTACATATACCACAAGTGTTTTAAAGTTTCTAAAATTGCTTGGAATAATTTCCATATAACCATGGAGTCTAATGATAATGCCATAGTTGAAGAGACAGAACAATGGCACATAATTACACTGTCCTTATGGAATATTTGCCATTTTGATGACAACTGATCATGCAGTGTCCAGGCACTCTATTCTGAAGCACGGTCACGAACCTCCATACACTCTGGCATTTTGTTTATACAAAGGTTCTGACTTAGATGTATTGTATCAGTAACATAATTTACTCTGATTGTTCCCAACTTCCAAAATTGTCTAGATTATTTGGAAATGGTCTTCTATGGCATAGGATATTGTAGCTTTTGTCTTGCAGTATTCATTCTTGCCCCCAAATTGTATCTCTGAAAATAGCATCCATATTATAGTTATCAGGGCCTTTGACATTTTTTTTTTAAAGTAAAGAACACCACCACGAACACTCTATAAGGGTAGTTTTATATGATGAAGGTTTGTATCATACATAATTACAAAACTTCATAAATGCATATGCCATGTTACCCTTAATAGTAATTCAAGAGAGGCTCTCAGGCATCACTGAGCTATGGAACACTGGAAGTCAAAATTCGCAAGTTAATGGCTTGCCCTTTTCTGACAGCACACCAGATTTTCACACTATAACTAACACTTTGCCTCATTCAACAACTGAACTGTTGACAAGGGCACTTAAGCTAGTCAGAAGAGTAAAAAATACCAAGTATATCAAAAGCTAGAGAATATGGAAGGAAAATAACAAATTAAAGAAAACAATGAAGTAAAGAATTCTGGGCTTTTCATAATGCTGATATTAAATATCCCAGTTGTGTTTTTGTACATCATTTATGTTATATATTAAATACAGAATAATTTCCCTCTGTTAAATTATATATTTCAAGCTAAGTGGAAAAATTGATACTTAACACAAAATTTATTTTGAAGGAAAGTTCTAAAGTCTTACACTCATTATTTTCATTTTTGCTGTCTTTGTATTGACTGATTAACTTCACTAGAAACACTGTCAATGAAGATACTGATATATATATGAAAACAACAAGGAAATATTTTTCATAAACATTAAAGACATACCCAGAGCCATTCTCAGAAATGGGGCAGCATTCCAGGTAGACTAGTGTGCATTAGCTAATAAGCTTTATTTTAAAACCTAGCAGTCATTTCACTTATCCCAAATCAGAATGTTCTAAGCCAAAGCCTATTTACAATCCTGAGTCATTTGCTCTCAGGCTGACCAGCACATTAAAAAAGTAATAAACCCATGACACATTGATATATGCTTTGGTTATGAATTTGAGTCTCTTGTCTTAGCTACCCATTCCCACCTTACCAACCCACACTACCAACAGCATCATTTAAGAATCTTAGAAATAGATGGAAATATGAAAAGTCAAATACTTCAGCACAAATAGAATATTTTAGTGTTAAAAGTACTGTTAGCATAGTTGATTCAAGAAGAGTAAATGATCCTTGGAATTCATTTATATGGAAAAGTTAATGAATGTCCATATATAAATATATTTTAATTAGAACTTAATATATTCAGTATTCTCTTTTTAAATTGTTCTGTAAAAAAAAAGTACCTTGAAAATGTAAACCAACTATATTATTTGAATCCTTCAAAGCCTAGTGAATTATACTTTATTTGCAATTAAAGAAAGGCATATTTAAGACCACATAAAGTTCTCAGTATGTAAGGAATAGGAAGGAAGATTTTAAGAGACTGAATTTCTTTCAACACTTATCTAGAGATTCTACGTCTCAGGGGGCCTCTTATTTTCTCTGCATGACCCCGGTTTTCTTGTCCACAGCACATGTTTTGATTCTTTAAAAATTACCTTTGTAAATGAATTTTATTCTATATAATTAATATTATTTCATTACTCCTTCTTTTAACTTAGAGACAACATGGTATAATGATTAAAAGGATGACCATATCTGGATTTTAGACTTGTTTCCATTACTTCACTGAACTGGGAGTTTCCTCATCAGTAATATAACACTATTAATGGTATATGGCAAACGGATTTGTTGACAGACTAGATAAGATAGTGCTGTAAAGCCATTAGCATTTTGCTTCTACATAAAAGGCTCAACAAACGATAGTTATTACTGTGTTGGTTTGAAATTGTTAGAAAATTTAGAGTCTAATGATATTAAACAAGAATTATTATGATTCTAGATAGGTGGTAAATCCATTCTTTTATGGGGCTCCCAGTGTAAATGGAGAGAGCCTTCTTTTAAGCACACATACACACACACAATACCACCAAAAACATCATAAACACTTCCAGAGCACCCAGAAAAGGAGACTGACTTTTTCCTGCAAGAATACAAATACATCCTACTTTATTTAGAAGGAAAGAAAGCATTATGCAATTATTCTAAGGACCCAACAGAAAGTTGTAGAATTATATATAATTGATAACAAGGGCCACAAATTAAGAAGAAATTAATCCCTGTCCTATCAATCTATGTAACACAAAGGAAAATGGAAATGTTAGAAAGAACCTCTGGAGCCTTTAATTATAGAGATCAGCTCCTAACTACACTTATTAAGCATTATTATCATTAATTTAATGAGGAGACACTGGAGACTGATACCAAATAGTGGTATAGTCTTTATTTTTCATCATATAAAATATGCATTCTAAGCTATATATAACTCTATATTTTGGATATAGGTTCACCTCAAGGATTACTTTTTAAAAGATTTTATTTATTTATTTGAGAGAGAGAGACAGAGAGTGAAAGAGAGAGAGCACAAGCGGGGGGGTGGGGGGAGAGCAGCAGAGGCAGAGGGAGAAGCAGACTTCCCACTGAGCAGGGAGCCCAACACGGGGCTGGATCCCAGAACCCTGGGATTATGACCTGAGCCAAAGGCACAAGCTTAACCAACTGAACCATCCAGGTGCCTCTCAAGGATTCTTTTTGTTATACTTCATTCAGTACATAATCATTGAGGTTTTAATCTGTCCCATCTACTCTGCTAGAAGCACTAAGAATTTATCAGTAAACGAGATAGACTTAGTCCCTGCCCTTGCAGGCGCTGCAATATAAATAGGGAGATAAATATCATCCTAGAGATTATAAGTGTGTGCAGTATTAAGAAAGAAGTTAACAAATAAAGATTCCTTAGAGTTGAAAGAGAATACAGGATGAGCAGGGAGACTGAACATGATGCAAAAAATAGCACATGAGAAAGTTCAAGTCAAGTCAATGTGTCTCCATTAAAGAAACCTGAAATAATTACAGTTTGACTAAAGATAGATATGTGGTGAAGTCGTAGTGAGGTAAGAAAAGAAGGCAGGTAACAGACCAAGGAAACAGGTTCATGGTGAACTAAAACTGAGTTGAGGACTGTCTTAATCTTAGGCTGCTATAACAAGTACCACAGATTCGTTCGCTTACAAACAACAGAAATTTATTTCTTATAGTTCTGGGGGCTGAGAAGTCTGAGACTAGGATGCCAGTATGGTCGGGTGAAAGTCCTCTTCCCAGTGGCAGACTTCTTGCATCTTCACATGGTGGAAGGAGCTAGAGTCTCTATTATGAAGATACTATGTCCACTCATAAGGGCTCCACCCCATGACCTAAGCACCTCCCAAGATCCATCCTCCTAGTACCATCACACTGGACATTAGAATTTCAACATATGAATTTTGGAGGGACACAAACACTCATATTACAATGACTTTACAATTTTATGTCATTTAGTTAAAGGTCCAGCCTACCTGTTGTTAGTCAATCATTAAAAAATACTTATTGAACACTTAATACTTTCCAATATAACTGAGTTATATGCCATGGGTACAAAAGGTTAACAACAGACATGGGCTAAACATAGACCTAAGTAAATCTAATGGAACTTACCTAATATAACTACCATCTAGTGGTAAGAAAAATAATTAAACTAGTAATTATAACAAAATGTAATATAAATGGGGATGCAAAGCAGACACATACCACAGTCTATGAAGTATCATAGTACCCTAAGAGCATGTATTATTTTTTTAAAGATTTCATTTATGCATTTTAGAGAAAGAGAGAGGGAGAGAGAGAGAGCGAGCAGGGAGTGGAGAGGGGCAGTGAGAGGGACAAAGAGTCTTTAGCAGACTCCTCACTGAGCACAAAGTCTGACGCGGGGCTAGATACTATGACCCTGAGATTATGACCTGAGCTGAAACCAGGAGTTGGCTGCTTAACTTACTGTGCCACCCGGGTGCCCCAAGAGCATGTATCATTTAATCTGAAAAGTAAAGAATGTGTAAAAGCCCAGGGATAAAAGGAAGGTTCTAATGGGAGAGAAGAGTATAACTTTTGAAAAGAAAGAGCTTGACATCATTCAAGTACTGAAAATAGTTGAGTATCTCACTAAATGGGAAGGTTGAAGAGAAATGAGGCTGAATGGTGGTTAAGCGTCTAAAGGATTTGTATTCTAATTTCTATAGTTTCAATCTAATCCTAAAGACAAGGGGAATACATTGAAGGATTTCAGAAGATAACTCTAAATTTTAAGAAAAGGTTGCCTTGTTGCTATATGGAGAATGGTATGTGGGGTGGGTGGGCAAGATTTGAGACAGAAGACCTGGAAGAGGCTTCTGCTGTAAGACAGCCCAAGAATGTTTAAGGTCTGCTGTATGGTGGTGGCTGTGATGGCAAAGGGGAAAATTAGAGGGTTATTAAGATCTACTGATGAAAGACAGCTTGTGCAAAAGAGGAAGGAACCAAAATTCTAATAGTTTGTAATATCCAGCGTTAGTTCCCTGGTTTCTCTCAAATAAAACACATATATTTAAACAAAGCATCTACACATATTAAAGTGTATTCAATAATGCATGCCTATAATTTGAAGTTCTAGGGACAGAAAAATTTATGTACATGTAAAATTCAAAATATGATATATCATATATGCTTATAATATGACATTCTTAAGACTATTCATATTAAAAAAACAAAGAAAACTAATCATTGTTAAGGGGGGAAATGTACTAGGGATGTGACAGTTGTAGACTATTGAGTTGCTAAGGATCAAAATTGCTTAAGGGTCAAAACTAATTATAATGGAAGGGTTTTTTATTACAATAAATATCAAGGATGTGGTCTTAGTGTATGACATTTCAGCATCTCATACACTACTTTCAAAATCAAGTCAATTCCTTTGCTTTCTTACTGTGGTAAATATACATAAGAATATTTGCCATTTTAACTATTTTTAAGCATACAGTTCAGTTGCATTATTTACATTTATGAACCCTTGTTATTTTCCATATTTTTATTATAATCATTCTACAATGGAAAATTATAAATACATATATATATGCACACACACACTCTCAGAGAAAGAGAGAGAGAGAGATTGAGATTTAAATGGATATCTTCACACTGACATTAAAAGAAATCCTATAATTCAATAACCACCTTTATCTTCTGAGAGACAGGTTTCTTTACTTGTTTCTTAAAGGTATTGACGTAAGTCCACAAGTTTGTAAATTAATTACTGAGGAGCTTCAAAAAATCTCTCTGGCTTCATTCTGTGCCAAACTAAACAAAATAAACCCTGACAAAAAGGGGTGTGGATATCTGCAATGACCACACTTAGGTAATTGTACCTACAGAGTCTTATATCACAACCAATAGTGTGATTTTGAGCAAATGACTCAATTTCTCCATGTCTTAGCTTCTCCATGTGGAAAATGTGAGTGCTAAATTAGATAACTTTAAATTTTAATTAGAAACAAAATTACTAGGACATATTACATATGGAATATAAATTGAGTGCTATATGATAATTTGATATATAGTACTTAGTGACTATACCAGATTCAGTTCCCCCTTTGCCTGGTTTGGCAAAGATCTTGAGTACATCAACCCCCCCCCCCCCACCTCTTCCTAACTGGCATCTAACACTCATTTAAATGCCTAAAGTAGTAAGGTAGAGATGAACAGAATTACTGCTGCCATGGACTAAGGAATAACTCTACCAAAGTGTTTTAAGAAATCTTATCTGGGCACTAAAACAACGACATAGTGTAGAAGTGGACGCTGCTGGGTGCTGCCCAGATTTCCCTTTTAAGACCTTAAGAGCAAGGCTCTCATTTCTCTAGCTTCAAGGAATGGTGGTAGTTGACAAGCCATAGGCATATATTTGCCTTTGGTGGGGTTAGCTCACATCCAATGACTGGTCCCATTCTGGCTAAAAAGGAATTGTCAAAGAGTGAATTCAGAACAAATCTGATGGATTTGTCTGCAGTGAGACTCAAATCCCTCCTTTACTCAATCTTACCTTCTTTACTCTCCTTTAGGTTTCTTTTCCAGGAGCACTTTCCAGTAAGTCTCCAGCACACATCTGCCTCCCAGGATTTACTTCCAGGGATGCCAACCTAAGATATATAGTAAGTTATTTAAGAAAATATCAATGACCACTAAGATTTAGTCATAAAACTTGAAAATATATACAGTCTTTGGTTTAATTAATAAAGTCGAAAACATTTTTTTCTTCTTTCCTTTTCAGATCACAATAACTTGTATTTCCCATCAAACCATACTGAGCAGAATTCAGACTTTAATAATGTAGAACATGACTGCTGGTGCTGTGGAGCTCATCTCAATCATGAATATGAACCTCAATTGAAATAGTATTAATTTTAAGTAAAGAATGCCTGATAAGACTTGCACTTGATGGAGTCATGAAGAGAGTCACATTTTCTTCTCATTGTTCAATACATTTGAGGAACATATTCTGAAAGATTAGGTATTTCTAATTTCACAGGTCGTAAAACTAGGATTAATCTAAACCTTGCTTCCAGCCTTGAATGACCTAGGATGTCTGCACTTCCCCCAAAACAAATCTGGAAATGGGATTTAGTGGGCATCTCCAATCTCCTAAAACAATTAATGACACTTACTGGGGACAAATATGTGCCTTTCGTAAAAACAAACGAACAAACAAAAACCACTCATGTTTGAAACTTAAGAAATCTATGAGTTACCAAAATAATATTTTTTGAAAGTAGAGAGAAAAACTAGATCATAATAAGCTCTTGAACTCTTGATTCTCAAACTTTGGAGACCAGTGGCAACATGGCTGGTCTCTATACTCTGTGGCATCTGTGTGGGAGGTTATTTTTCATCTGCAGCATGATGCAGTGGTTATGGCGGCAGGTGCATTTGGGTCAGGTGCAGTTAGGCTGTGTCTGTCCACATTCTGCACACCACCCAAAAGCTCTCTACTGAGTGGGTGAGTGAATCTGGACAGGTGAACTCATCATGCTGAATGTGCCTTGATTTTCACCTGCAAAATCAGAGCAAGAATATGACTACTCTTCCCAAAAGTTTGTTGTAGGAATAAAGGGCGACACAAGTTCTTGGAATATAGTAACTAATAATTTGATTTTATCAACTATCTCTCTTTTAAAAATAATATATATTTCTTTGGTTCTAGCTAAGTGGGCCAGGCTCATTTCAAATATATATTTCAAATCTATCTATCTATATATAGAGATATAGATATAGATATGTATATATACACTTTTATAAAATAATATAAATATATATATAATATAAATGATACTATAACTATATTATACAAATTTAATATAAAATGTAATAGGAATAATATTATAAATATATTATAATTATATTATATAGTAATGTATAGTAATATATATTATATAATATAAATTATAATGATGTTATAAATATTATAATTATATAAATATATAAATAAAAATATAATAAAAGATATATATTTAAACAAGGTTAACATTCCAATACAGTACAAACTTTGAAGTGGTATCAAGTCATTCTGCAGGGTTTTTTTTTCCTTTCTCTACTTAAAACAACCAGATAATACAATATTCAGATTGTGCTATAACTGTTGCAGCCCTTAAATTATGAGATTTCTTCATTTTTACAGATGGCCCAGCAGCTCTAAATGACTCCGTGCCTTATGTAGATCAACAAAAAATTAATATGCATTTGCATGAAAGGGTACTTCAAATGGGGCCGTGCCTAAATATTTTCCACATCCCCTCTTGGGACAGATACACTTTCCTTATTTGAGGTGGGTTCAGAGGGCTAGTTGCTTCTGTTCCTTGTAGAAACATTAAACAGCAAGGTCTTTTGGACAAAGAACTTTAGAAACAGTATATTTTTTTCATTAGCAATAGTATGAAATTCATCTTTCTGAGGAATTGTTACTCATTGACCTTGAGTTGTACTCAAAACTGAAATGTAATAACTAAAGTCCATAATTTTTTCTATATTTTCCCTATGAGATTGAAAAAAGTCATAAAATTTTCAGAGCAAGTTAGTTTTGGGGGTGATTTTTGTATCTGAAAAATAGATTCAAGACCAAGTAGCTTTCTATTCCACATAATGTTTTAACTTTAATACATATTAACCTTATGTGAATACATTGATACATTGATTTTTTTAACCTAGAAAAGGGTTTTTTATGATTGATATTAATTTATTTAATTAGCACAGAAAATAAATATAATGAGATCATATCTTCTTAAATAAATGTAGCAAATGATTTATAAGAAAGCATTATGATATTATGGACTTCTTATATCATTCGTTTCTTTCTCTTCTTACTTTTTATTTCTAAGCTTAGTGAAATTTTCATCTAAGGTAAATTGAATGGTACATGCAATCAAGATATAGATATAAAACTAATGTGAAGAGTGTGAAATATTTTTAAATAAGAAATTTTCAGTGATTATGTTATTTTTTTCTATTCTGACCATTTCATATTTGCTTCCCATTGAACAAATTGATATTCTTACATTATAGCCATTTTTTTATTTTATTTTATTTATTTATTTAATTTTTATAATATTTATTTTGTTATATTAGTCACCATACAGTACATCCCCAGTTTTTGATGCAATGTTCCATGATTCATTATTTGTGTACAACACCCAGTGCTCCATACAATATGTGCCCTCCTTAATACCCATCACTGGCCTATCCCAATCCCCCACCCCCCCCCCCTCTCTGAAGCCCTCAGTTTGTTTCCCAGATACATTATAGCTATTTTTGAAAGGAGAGATTCTGTTTGACTTGGCAAGAATAATAATGAGGCACATGCACCCCGATGTTTATGGCAGAAATGTCCACGATAGCCAAACTATGGAAAGGGCTAAGATGTCCATCGACAGATGAATGGATTACATTATGTGCTCTCCTATATGTCCATCGCCCAGTTACCCCATCCCCTCACCACTCTCCCCTCCAGCAACCCTCAGTTTGCCTCCTATTGTTAACAGACTCTCATGGTTTGTCTCCCTCTCTGATTTCTTTCCATTCCATTTTCCCCCCTTCCCCTATGATCCTCTGTTTTGTTTCTTAAATTCCATATATAGGGGGATGGGGTAATTGGGTGATGGGCATTAAGGAGGGCACATGATGTTATGAGCACTGGACGTTATATGCAACTGATGAATTACTGAACTCTGCATCTGAAACTAAGGATGTACTATATGCTGGCTAATTTAATTTAATTTTTTTTAAATTAAAAATAGAGCTACCCTATGACCCAGCAATTGCACTACTAGGTATTTACCCAAAGGATACAAACATAGTGATCCAAAGGGGCAACTGCACCCCAATGTTTATAGCAGCAATGTCCACAATAGCCAAACTATGGAAAGAGACCAGATGTCCATCGACAGATGAATGGATAAAGAAGATGTGGTATGTGTGTATGTATATATATATACATGTGTATAGACACACACACACACACACACACACACACACACACTGCAATATTACTCAGCCATCAGAAAAAATGAAATCTTACCATTTGCAATGTTGTGGATGGAACAGAATGAAAGGGTATTATGCTAAATGAGATAAGTCAATCAGAGAAAGATAATTATCATATGATCTCACTGATATGTGGAATTTAAGAAACAAACAGAGGATCATAGGGGAAGGAGGGAAAAATAAAGTAAGATGAAATCAGAGACGCAGACAAACCATAGGAGACTCTTAACTATAGGCAACAAAATGAGGGTTGCTGGAGGGGAGGGTGGTGAGGGGATGGGTAACTAGGTGATGGGCATATAGGAAGGCACATAATGTAATAAGCACAAGGTGTTATAAGCAAGTGATGAATCACTGAACTCTACCTTTGAAACTAAAACACTGGAATGAATTTAAATAAAATTTAAAAAAGAACTAATAATGAATCAATATGTTTTCTTTACATTTATAATCATGACATGAAAGATCTACATTTATTAAATTTATTGAGTTATATAGTCTATTGATAAAATTGTACAACAGTATTTCTTACATAACGTAAAATTAGAAAAAATTAAATCTCTTGTCTGTATATGGTTTGACCAGTTCAACACTTAAAAAAGACTCATACATGTGTAGCAGTTTACTTAAAGGATTGATTTATTCTGGCTATGGCAAATAGTCCTGGACTGATTTCTTGCCAGCAATGGCCAGCAATCCCTGTACCCACGGATCAAAGATGACTCCAAACTGTGCTGTGAAAGAGAGGAGAAGGCAAGGGGGAAAGCGCTCAGAGGCGAAGACCCCTTGCTCTGCTTTGCTCCCGCTTTTATTGCTCCTTCAGGATAATTACAAATCCTTATCACTGTTTCTCAAGCATATGATGTGTGACGCCGGCCTCGGCATTCCAAAGGTCTACGCCCTGCTCCGAAACCTTCCATCACCCTCAGAGGCCTCTGTGTTACATTGTAGCAAGCCAGGTATTATGGCTGATTTCATGCTCTACGTTAACCCCAACAATTTCTAGTGAAAAAACAGGTGTTCAGCACATATCCCATATCTCCTTTATACATGTATGGGTACACAGACACACACATGCAAGCTATCAGTTCCAGATATATATTTATATATAAAATATCTAATATAACTTACTTATGCTCTTGGATGAATCCCTTTGTGAAGTTTATGATGAAAAATTTCCCTTCACATGAACTTCACTACACCAATTCTCCAGTATTAAAATAAACTGCAAGTACGAATATTTGGAATCAGACCAGTTTAAAGAATAACATAGCTAAAAGCACATACATTAGAGACAGACTGCTTGTATTCAAATTCCAGATGAGCCACTTTTCTAGCTGTATAACCTTTAACAAGTAATTTGATTTCCCTATTCCCTAAATTCTTCATATATAAAATGGTGAAAACCATAGAATCTACCTTAATTGCTGTGAGAATTTAATTCATTAATTAGATGCTTAAAGTTTTTCCTATCACTCAATGTTAGCTTTTGTCAGCATCACATTCAGCATCATGTTATTGTCTTTTATCAAAGTTTAAAATATAAAAATAGGCATTTAAATTCTCATTTTTAAAAAAGTAAAATTTTGACATGACCATTACATTCAAATTTTTGCTAATATAAAGGTAATTAACAAACTATGATCTATATCATTTTGCATTTTAATGACTTCAGTATTACTAAAATATATATTTCTAAATATTGTTCAGTTTACTTTTAGAAAGAAAAAAAATCACAGGCTCTTTCATATCAAAGAGATATAAACCACAAATTAACATCCCAAACCGAAATGGTTTATGGCCATTCAGTTTATGGGACTTAGTCCAAGTGCAGCATGAAAGAGAGAGTACAGAGGATTTGAGTAGTGAGTGACCAAACCTTACAGTATCTTCCGAATTAACTTTGTCATTTAGTTAGCATTGCTAAGAGAAGTAACTCTCAAATTGCACTGATCAAAATAATGTAAAAACTTAAATAAGGATGATTTTTGGATTATTTATTAAAAAGTGGTCCCTTGGATATGTCTCCATCCCAATCCCTGGAACCTGTGATTATCACTTTATCTGGCAACAGAATGAATTTTATTTGATATTACAAAAGATGTGATTAAGCTACAGGTCTTGAGAGGGCAGTTTATTCTGGATTTTCTAAGTAGGCCCTAAACACAATGACATGCATTTTATTTAAAAAAAAAAAAAAAAAAAAGAGGCTGAGTAAGTTTTGGAGAGAGAAGAGGAGAGGTGACGTGGCCATGGAGGCAGAACTTTCAGTGATGTGGCCACAAGGCAAAAAATACCTATAGACATTAGAAGCTAGATCAAGAATTGCCTCTTAGAGCCTATGGAGGGAGCATGGCCTTACTGACACCTTGATTCCAGACATCCAGTATCCAGAACTATGGTTCTGCTGTTTTAAGGCACCTGGTTTATGGTAATTTATCACAGCAGCCTCAGGAAACTGATGGACCATTCTTCAACAATACTGATCACTGATAACATTATAGATGTGGAAGTAGCATGATTACAGGTGGACTCTAACCTTACTTTAACATACCTACATTTATTCTTTGATAGAAAGTATGCATGCAACCATTGCCACTATTACAGTGTATTTATATGCAAAATCTACCTTTGCATTAAAATATCATATTTTAAGCTGATAGCATTTAATGATACACTTATTATAGCAGGCATTCTTCTGTTGATCTGTTTTGATAACCAGGAAGACAGACTACTAAAATAAACAAGATTAACAGGGCATTTGTTGAAAAGATACACATGGATACAATGAAAAGTGGAATCTATGACATGGGGCCAGGCATAAAGGGAACAACTGAACCGCTAGATCCTTGTGGAGATTACAGCACCGGTTCCAGGCTGCAACTAGAAAACTGTTCACAGGCAAAGTCGGTTCTAGTGACCAACACTGGTGCTAATTATTGATTTACACTGGCTCCTTTGTCTCTTTTTAGCTTGTTTCTGTCTCAAATTCTGAGAACTCAAACTTGCACTCAAATTCTCTTTAAAAAGTAATTTTATTTATAGTCAAATTTTACCCTATAGTCAAGTAATAATTGTTTTTTCTTCCAGAAGTAAACACCCTCAATTGACCAGTCATTACAAATTCTGAGTAGTAGTCAATCATTCAGAAAAATGTTAATGACACTTTTATGGAATTCTTTTTAAAAATCCTATTTCCAGGGAGACCTGGGTGGCACAGCCCGTTAAGTGTAGGAGTCTTGATTTCGGCTCATGATCTCAGGGTCATGGGATCAAGTCCCTCATCAGCTCTGTGCTCAGCACAGAGTCTGCTTGATATTCTCTTTCCCTCTGCCTCTTCCCTTCTCTGAAATAAATAAAAAGTTCTTAAAAAAAAGTCCTTATAAAATACTATTGGAAAAGATGGTAATTATATTCTAAGTATCTTCAAAACAAAATTTGGTGGCAAATAAAATAACAATATGTAAAGCATAATTTCCTAAATCTGTTATAATAATAATTTGCATAAAAAGAAAAAGTAAAAGAAGAGCAAGTGTAAGATATTTTATAGTAAGGACACAATTTTTAAGATTTTGAATCCTTATTAGTTAATACAGTGCCTGGTGATTTCCAGACTGCTGGAATCTATTTGTCGTATGGTTGAGCTAAAAAACAAAAGCTGAAAGTGGACATGATCAAAGTATATGAAGTGAAAAATGGTAAGGTTTTCATAAAGGAGTCTATATTGAAACTAGAGAGTGGAAAGTTTAGGAAAGAGTCGATATCAATCTATACAAAACTTGGCAACACAATAAAAGTTACTATCCATAAAATTTCTTCAGTCATAAAATAGCTACACTTTTTATCTGAGATGAGGTCACAAAAGAATGATTATTTAACAGACTGTTCCCTGGTGGCCAAACCAGATAGAAGACTGTTTAGACTAGACCATTGTCCTGGTCCAGCGCGAATAAGTCTAACTGACTATGAACCAATACATTTATGCGTTTATTCACACGCAGTTAACGTACAGAGCTCCCTTACGGATCAGGTGTGATCTACTAACTACCCCATGGAAACGACGAGGTGGTGCGAGTGACTGCTAGGTAAATAAAGAGTTAGCTATTAATCAAAGTGGAAGATGTAAAGGCTAGCTTCTAAATCAGCCTGGAGGGCACAGAGCTCAAACATTATTCACTGTTCATAATGCCCTACGGTTATTAATTTATGTGGCTTAGCCTGAGTCTGGAGGAAGTATCGTACATAGTGCAGAACATAGGCTTTGGGGTCCAATCTATAGTTCCGAATGATTTAAATATTGTTTGAGATGACTTAAATATCGTAAGGGATTTCTTTTAGTTTTGAATCCTGGCTCCAGCAGCTGGAAGATGTGTCCTCTGACAAACTGTTTAAACAGCTGGAGATTATTTTGCCTGTCAGTGGAATATAACAACTGTGCCACCTATTTCACGGAGTCATTTAATTGAGAAAATGGATGCGAAGCACAACACTGTACCTGTTACAGAGCAGGTCCTTGTCGCAGGTTGGGCTCCCAGAAAGCCAGCTCTGAGACTGACAGTAGCGTTTAGGAAGCATATTACGAGGTGTTTTTAGGATGAACACCTGTGGGAGAAACAAAAGACGGGGAGCAGTCAGAGAAGGGCCTCTGCCTACCACCCTAGCAGGGGTCGGTATATTATACCCCAACCTCAACTAGTCACGAGAGACTGGCTGCTTATGTGACATAGACACACCAGTCCATTGGCCAAGATGAGTTTCCTGCCACCAGCAATCTGCCGAACAGGCTCATGGCCTTAAAGCATTATAGTAGAAATAAAAAATATACAACAGTAGTGAATGCATAAATGGTACGTCCATTTTTGAATATATTATGGTAAATTCAAGGTCATTAAGATAATACTGTTACCAAATGTTTATTGACATCGTACAGGGAACAAACTGAGGGTTGCTGGAGGGGAGGTGGGTGGGAGGATGGGGTAAATGGGTGATGGGCTTTAAGGAGGGCACTTGTTATAATGAGCATTGGGTGTAATATGCAAGTGATGAAACACTAAATTCTACCCCTGATTACACTATATTACACTATAATATTACACTATAAAATCTTGAAAGAAAAAAGAAGAACAGGTTCATGGCATGCAAAGTGGGGAAAAAATCAATTGACAAAGTCTATATACTACATAATATTTTTTCATGCACACAAAGATTTATTCCAAGTGTCAATGATGATTATCTCTAAAAACCAGGGTTGTGGGAAATTATATTTCTTTGTTTTACTGATTTATATTTTATTTTCTTTCCTTTATTATGACACATAATATTCACATGAGAGAGTATTTATTATGTATATACACAGTCTACAGGAAAGTGATAAAAGGAAAACACACACACTCACCTCCAAACCAATGTAATAATAATAATATAATGTGATATATTCTATATACTATATTACACTAGCATAATAATGATTATAATATAAAATAAAATTATTACAATCCCAGTACACTTAAAGTGCCTATATCATCTCATCAAAATAAGAAATATGAGTATGGCACAATACAAACAAAAATTTTAGGAAAGCTTAGACCAGTCCGGAGATGATTTGGTTAAGGTTATATCAACTGAAGTTTATAGATTTGGATTGTTCAAATTTAGAGGCAGTATGGTCTAGTGTTAAGAGTGCAGGCTTTAAAGTCACTTTTCTAGTTTTAGATTTTATTCCTTCCAAATTGAAGGGGTATTCCATAAGTGCTCTGACTAGGAGAAGTATATAAAGAGAGTCACGTTCTTTAATAAGAATGTTACATTTCTATTCATGCAGCATAAATTTGGAATCCAGATGTAGGTATCAAGTACTTATACAGGATTTTGTTTTGTTTAATATTCTGCAATTAAGCTGTCTTATTTTTGCAATGTAGTTTTTCAAATGAAGTATACACGTTACATTCACATTTATTAATTGTCATTTTACTAGTTTTACAGCCAACGATAAAGATAATAATTTTTTATAATAGTATCTAGTATGTCCTTGATTGATTGATTGATTGATTATCTGAACTCTTTGTAATCTGAACTTTTTACAAATGAGGTACTGGGAAAAGGCCAGGACAGAGCCTAGGAGGCCATATGGAGGATGTGGTGAGACTGTCTCTACTATCTGCTCTTTAAAAACATGTCTCTCATCAACCCCACCCTCTCAGCCTCCAGACTTTTCAGCTACAGAGAGAGCCAAGTCTCTCTGTGGGAATTGCCGTTGTCTAAAGGAGCTGCTGGTCCCAAGGTTACAACCTTTCCTCCGGAGCAGCCCACATCTATGACTGGTTGATATGGGATTAAAAAGCCCTGACCCCCTTGCCTCAATTCAGACCAACCCTGAACCCTGAATCCTAGATTCAGAGCTGCTTGTAGAATCAGGCTGAGGCCTTGAATGCAACTATATCACAGGAGTTCTATTTCCTCCTCTAGTCAACCCTGCTACCCTCACTCCCTTCAGCTGTTGTTTCCCCTAAACTATCTTCAGAAAATCACCTTCCCTGAAATCTGTCTCAAAAGGCTTCTCAAAAGATCCAGCCTAAGACAACCCTATCAGTCTACTCATAGGCTCCCACTTTTCATTTATAAAGATAATATTACAGTCTTTAATTACTTTAGTTAAATACATCCATAAAATTAAGATATGCACTTCTTATAGCATCTCTCAGAACTTTTTATTTAATAACTCCATTACATGGTTCATTTAGCATGGCTTGTTCTTACTCAACCCTTGCTATTTGCCTAGGAATCATAATTTTCTCTTTCAAAAGTCTATAACCCTTTTGCATCACCAATATGCTTCCCAGGGTGCAGTTAACAAGATCCAAATGTTTTTGTTTTCATTTTTTTTCTGAATATCAATAAAATATTTGCATTAGTGGCTTACAACATTACCATTTTTTATGACTCTCAGAAACCACCCAAACGGATTCTGCAACCGTAAGTTACTCGAACTGCTACTCTATTATTACTACTTTTTAAATTCTAAAATAATACCAGATGTCAAATACTTTTTAGAGCATTTATTTGCCAGACATTGTGTTAAGGGCTTTATGTGAATATTTCATTTAATTCTCCAACAATTCATGAGGCACAATCATTGTTTCCATTTTGGAATTGTGAAAAACCAAAGCACAGAGAGATTAAATTACTTACTCATGATAATACATCTACCAGTTACGTGCCTGGGATTTCAAAGTCTGCAGTCTTGACCACCATGCAACTCTGCCACTTCAAATTTCTTCATGTTTACTGGTATCCATTGGACCCAAAAAGTGGCACTTTGGAAAGCAAATAGGTGTTCCCTTTTGTAGAAGCTTAAGCATATTAAATTGTCCATTCTTTTGAAATTCCCAAATATGGCTTTAAGAGTATAATCACTAGTCAGCCCTATCTTCCACTTCCCCCTTCCTCATTCTAGTCTAGCCACAGGAATTTTCTGGCTGATTCTTGGACACACCACAAATGTTTATGTTTGAGAATTTGAAATTTTTCTGTTTCTCTCTATCTGGAATGCTCTTTGCTAAGATATCACTATGGATCAACTTATTTCATAGCGATATTTATTCAATGGTCACTTCCTTAGACTTTGTCCAGCCTTTAAAAAAATTTTTTTTCCTTGAAATCTGTTCCCAGCACTCCCTTTCTCCAGTTATTTTTCTTCTTAGTTATATCATCAACCATGCTTTTTTTTGTTGTGTTTTGGTTTGTTTTTGTCTATACTCCTGCAATAGATTTTAAACTCTATGAGGTGTTTGTAAATTTAAATCAGCATAAATCTCCAGGAATTACAATAGTGCATTACATAAAGTGAAGACTCAATATATTTGCTTAAAAATGCATGAATGGAAAGGAAAAAAAGTAATTGGTCTAAAATCGTTTAGTGACAGAATCACTTTTAAAAGAAGATGTATCAAGTAGTATTAATCAAGAATATACTTGAATGCATCATTTCAGAGAAATAATAATCCAGCAGCATTTATTTGGCACTTACTATATTTCTGGCAGTATGTTAGATATTAGGGGTGCCACAATGAAGAAACTAGGTAAAGTCCCTGCTCTTACAGTGATAACATTTTAGCTCACTCTCCAGCACTATGCACATATCACTGTGCTGCCTGAGGAGGTTTTGGGGATGGGAATGAAGTAGATAATATACAAACAAACATCATTGCAAAAGAAAATCTGTTTTGCAGCTATTTTTTCTTTGAAAATATTTCTTCTTGGAAATAGGTTTGGTACAGGAAACCCGTATTATCAGTTATTTTCAGGACTTAAATGATAACATTTATTGACCATCTAAACAGCACAAATGCAAAAGAAAACAATTATATTGTGGATATTTTATTACTATTTGAAAATGGCTCCAAATCTGAGAACCTTTCCCTTATGTCTCATGATAAAGTATAACATTAAATGAAGCATTTACTACATATATGTAATATATTGCTACATTATCTCAAAATAACAATATTAAATGGAGTATTCTTAGAGGAATATGCATGCTGATGAAATGAACATTTCAAAGGAAATATTTTAAAAATTATTATTTTAGCTAGCAATATTCATATTTGCATAAACTTAGCATAATAGCTTAATTTAAAAATGTCTTGCATTTTTCACCACATTTAACAATTTCTCATATTTTTAAAGGATAGTGTGGTGAATTAATGTGCGAATATTTGCATTATCTTATAAATAACATAAGCATTGTTAAACAGAGGAAGGAAGCCAAGTTCTTTAAAAATTTTGCACATATCTATTAATCATTTGATTATGTGTCTTTTCATGCTCTTGCTGTATTGTTTTTTATACTTGTAGAAAATGACTACCACATGGATACATAGTGAATTATTGAAGCCAAAAATAAAATATGAATTTCCCTAACATAATGTTTTATTAGTATATTTTAATAACACTTTAAATTTTTAAAGCATTAAGAATATACTCTAATCTTGATATATTTAATAAAATAGATGCATAACATTACATATAAATGCATCTATTTTATACACACATACACTTTAGAATCACTGAGTTGAATGAAAACTACCATAGAAAACACGTAATCCAATATATAAAAACAAAATTGAAAAAATTGTAGTAGACATAATAATATTAGAAAAATTTGCATCGAGGGGCACCTGGGTGGCTCAGTCAGTTAAGCATCTGCCTTCAGCTCAGGTCCTGATCCTGGAGTGCCGGGATCAAGCCCCACATTGAGCTACCTGCTCAGTGGAGAGCCTGCTTCTTTCTCTGCCCCTCACCCCCTCATTCTCTCTCTCTCTCTCTCAAATAAATAAATCTTAAAGAAAAAAGAAAAATTTGTATTGAAAATGACCCATAAAAATATTTAGATGGAATTTTTCAGTAATATACAAAAGGTGAAATTAATTATTATCAATATCATAGAGCAATATCATAGAAAATAATTATATACTGAACTGTATATTATCAATAATCTAGAGAAAATTGTGACTGTCCAAGAAAGCTTGCAATTTAAGTAGACAAAACTAAGACTGATAAACTTATTCTGGAAATAGAGGAGATAGTAAATCACCTAATACATCACAGGCACAGCCATTGAATGTTATATGAATTAACAAAACTGATGGTACTTTCTTATGATTCCAGTGAAGATCTAAAGGTTATTAGCAAAAGCAGCACACAATGAACAGTGGTAAAAGATTAGCGTATGGTTGGCAAATAGATATGAGTTTAAATTTTGAAAGTGAAACTTAACTTTGAACAAGAAACTCAGTATCTGCAAATATTGTGAAATGGGGATTATTACCATAACCTCACAGTTTTCTGTGATTTTTTTTTTTTTTTTGCATTTAGGGAGTGGGTTTTTTTTGTTTGTTTTTTGGGGTTTTTTATGCAATGTTAGTCACCATATAATACATCATTAGCTTTTGATGTAGTGTTCCATGATTCATTGTTCGCGTATAACACCCAGTGCTCCATGCAATATGTGCCCTCCTTAATACCCATCACTGGGCTAGCCCATCCCCCCGCCCCCAGTTTTCTGTGATATTAACTTAAGTACTGCATATGAGTGTACCTAACAAAGAACCAAATATAGATTAACTACTTACAAAATTTATTGTTACTATCAATGTATCCACTCAATGGATAAGACTCCCTGTTCTTGACCCTTGTCTGGAAAACCACTGAAGAATATATTCTACACTAATCCTCAAAGTCCTCCCTTGGATTAATGAATACCAGTTGCAAACAGTGATAATTTGCTTGCTAATGCACACTTTATTTGCTACCTTCCATCTTGTCCCACTTTTCATTTTCCACTGTTGTTTCATTGATCACTTCCCAAACATTGCACTACGATCCTTATTTTAAGGTCTTCTGCTGAATAAGCCAAATAAGAAAAATTGGAAATACAGCTTTAATAAAAGTTACATAAACGAGAGGTTAGAATTTATTTATTGCAAGTATAAAAGAATTTTGAATGTGAGGTGATGTAATATGAGTAGCATTGGAAAAATAAGAAATACCAGAGAAAAGAAGGCCACTTAGGAATTGAGTACAATTGGGTAAAATTATTAGGACAAGGATTTGAACCAAACTTAAAATAGCAAGAGTAAAAGAAAAAATAAGAGAAAAAATAAAACAGCTAATAGGAAATAATAAGAAATTAGTGGTAAGTTGGTAGGGTGAGGGGTCAGGCAATAGTTACCATTCATGCATTGAATATATTAATATGCGTTTTAAAAATGACACAAGAGAGCAGAGGAGTCATCTTTTGTGATGACTCACCTGTATGAATTATTTATTTCTAAGAAAACAGTGAAGGAACTTTTTACTGAATTGAAAAATGGAAGAAAGAAAAAAGCATACCAGCATACAAATTTTCAAAATTACATAAAAAAGTGCAGCAAATTAATGGGTGTAGAACTTGTCAGTCACATGTGGTCACCTACAATGAATTATTTTGCCTTTATTCTGATTCATCGTTTGAGGTTTTAAAGTCTTCCTCTATTCATTAACTGCTCGCATGCAATTCTGTTCAAACATTCTGTCGTTTCTAAGTCAATATGCTATGGTATTAAGTGCATTAAAAGGCACAGATCAGTTGGTAATAGTTACATTAAGATAAATAAGAAAGAGAAAAATAAATGCTGTGATAGTTGAAGACTGGTCCATATATCTGATTTTGCCTAAAATAATACTCATATATAGGAAACAAAGAAGCAGACATTTACCATCTGGCATAATTTCAGTGATACAACGGATTTATTCAAAATATCTCTCAAAATTAGAGAAAGCAATGAAAAATTTAAAACCCAATTCTTAACAATTAATTTCTTTGGTTATTATTTTTTTACTTTATTGTTTAAAAACCGAGTACCCTATTATAAGTGTGCATGTCATCAACTGCTGGACGTTGCAGGGGGCAGGAGAAAACAGGAACAGAAATGGTGCTATAAATTCCGTTCTAGACAAACTAACATAGGAAGATAATCTGCAGCCCAACTGCAGGGCTCGATAGCGTTAAAAAGCTGTAATAGAATGAGACAAATATAGCAGCATGTGGCAGGGGAAGAACTCGCATTTATGAAAGAGACATAAAATTTGCCAGAAGTTTTTGGAACAAAAAATAAATAGCAAATGAAAAGATGAGAAAATAACATCTCAAAACCTCCCTGTGTCTCAGAACTGATGGCTTTTCCTTTCCTATGTGAAGAGCACTGTTTTCTATATTTTGTGCATTCCGTGAAAGTCAGGGAAGGACTCTGTGTTTCCCCTTTTCTAGGCCACTCTTTATCTCCTGCTTCCAAGTAAAGATAACTCATGCCCCTTAAATTGTAAAAGATTGGTGCTACTTTCTTTTATTGTTAACAGGAAAGAAAAAAAGAAAAGGAAGATAGGTGTGTGGCGGGGGCGGGGGATAAACCAAGGTAAGAGGAAAAGAGGACAAGGAAAGAAGAAAGCTGTGAGGAAGAAAAAGAATGGACAACGAAAAAGAACACTTAACATTGTTTTGTTGGCTAAAATATAGAATATAGGATGTAGCAGAGATATTAGAACTCTTTGAATTGACCACTTTACTTCAGACGAGGACGGAAGGCTTGAGATATTAACCGTTGTGGCTGGTATCCATGAGCATTCATTAGGGTTTATTTAGTGCTTAATACATGTCAGGTTTTGGTTTAAATGCTATGACATACTGACTAATAAAACAAAATCCCTGTTTTCAGGAATCTTCTTCACAGAACTAACATTCCAGACCTTCCAGTTCCCAATTATTCCATCAGCTCATTTCACTCATGCCCTCATGAGAATAACTTCACTGAGGCCATGAGCCTAGGTACTTGGGAGAAGTTGCTGTAGACTCTCTGGTCCTAAAAGTAGTTGTTAAAAGTATCAAAATATTAATTAGATGTTTACACATTTTTGTCCATAATGTATACCGAAGGTGTGATTTACTCATCAAAAAAAGGATGGATGACTTGTGGTTGGTGGGTAACAACAGCAAAGGCATCATTCTTAGGAAATTATATTCATCCTTGTTTATTCTCCCAATCTTTTAGAGTGTCCTCATTGTTCTGACAAACAAAATCGCCTTAAAATACTTACAACGTATAAAAAATGCTTAGGATAAGATAAAGGCCAAATGAGAGAGCACTTCAGAATACTTGGAAAGAATGCAAAAGAGTTGGAGGAGTTGCAGAAAATGCGATGCTTTCCCGGTCTTGATTGGCATACATGGAGGAAAGTGAGTTGCTTGGGGCTCATCCAACCATGGCATGCAACTCAAAGGTATTCCAAGTGATATTCTTCAAGCTAGACATCTTGTCACTAGAAACCTCTGTTAATTGCTGAGTACGTCTGTTTAGGATTATATTGTTGAAATATCACTTTTTATAATGCATTCATTTAGTATGTTTTTTGGGCGAAAAAATCATTCTGAGAAAAAAGATAATCATTGCCTGCGAAGAGATTAAAAACAAAAGACTTAGGAACAGTTTAGCAGAAAAGCATGAACTGAACAGACATATGTCAGGGATGTCCAATCATTCTCTTGTTTTCACCTTTCTTTTCTTCTTTATCAGTATTCCTATGTATTCCTTTTTTTTTTCCCCTTGAGCAAGTGTCTGTCTATTCATCAAGGTCAAATTCAAATGTTAGCATATTGTGAAGCTGCTCTTACTTTCAATTCTGCCTTACATTGAAACTTCCTCTCCTGCCATCCAAATCTCTCACATTTACTTTTTTTTTTTTTTTTTTTTTTTTACAGTTCTTAAGCTATGCGTTTTAGAAAGTCCAGTCTTGGAAAGTGTGCAAGCGTGCATTGTTGATTGGATCAAAGTGGAGAGATGGGGAGGCAGGAACACTAGGTAAAAATCTGATCGCCCCAACAAGATCTGATTAAGTCCTGACAAAAAGTAATACAGTTGAGATACAGAGAAAACAATGATACATATTAGGAAATATAAAATAGAACAAGTAAAACTAAAACAATTAAATAAAAACAAAAACAGCAAGCCAGATCAAACAGAAAACCTTCTTTCATCAGACTAAAGAAAAACAGAAAAATTTAGTTGAATATATAATTTAATCATCCGAATTAGAAAACATTTTAAAGGGGTGTTAAAAAAGAGAGAGAGAGAGAGAGAGACAATATAAAAAGAGAGAGAGAGAGACGATAGGCCCCAAATGGACCCAATTGTGCACATTAGCTAACCAAGACTTAATACGAACCTAACTGCAGTTTCAGTCTCTTCTGGGAACGTAGAACCTTCACCAGTCAGAGTGGAATTACCTGGCCAGCACTAGTGAGGTAATCCACTCACTAGACTCCTTCCAACCCCCAAAGGAAGGTGACTGCGGCTAAACCATTGCACTCTTTTCCTTGTCTCACTCCCTTTCCGCCTATAAACACCTTCCATTTTGTACAGCTCTTCAGATCTCCTTTCTATTTGTTAGATGGGCTGTTGAACAATTCATGAATTGTTGAAATAAAGGCAATTAATTTTTCAAAATTTTCCAGTCGAGTTTTGTTTTTTAACAGAAGATATACTGATAATTAAGTCAGCAATAAGAAGCTGCTGATCAGGGCAGGCTCAGAGTGGAATGAGTGCTAAATTATGAGTTGAAACGTATATAAATCCTAATCTAAATGCAACATTACTCACCTTGGAAACTTCTGGAAAAAAGCTAAATGATTTGGGGCTTAGTTTCAATTTGTCGAAATTGGTTTAGATACATTGATGGAGGAGGTAAGGACTGAAATACAAGTATCTTTCTACTTTTCTAAGATTATATGAAAACAAAGAAGATAAAAGCTCATTTTTCTCCCCTCTTTGCTCCCCACTGCCCAATCCCCGAACATAAATCAACACTCAAACCTCATCCAAACAAGCCAGGTACTTTTCATGATCTGATCACCAACACACATGAAGATGTTTCTCCTTGCTAAACAAAATCACTCTGATTGATTCAGTCCCAAAACTTCAGCACCATACTTTTACTGATGTCTTCAAATTGTGCATCTCCAATTTCAATCTCTTAAATGAACTCAAAACTTAATATATCCTATGGTCTACTCAACTGAAGTCTTTAAACTCATGTATATTTCCACATAAAAGACATCTCAATTCAGATACTAAACGTTAGTTACTTGCTTTGCATTTGTTTTTCATAAAATTTATAGTTAAAATGTAAATTCACAAACCAAGTTGATCCAAACATACGTAAAAGCTTTTCATGACTGAACTGATCAACAGTATTTAAATTTAAATTTAGTGCAGACTACCACACTAGACAGTTCAGGAATAACAGGTGTATCAAATTCATAAAGTTCCAAATTAAGTGTTTACCCTATCTCCTAATCTGCTCCTCCCCTACACTTTCCCACCACAGTACCTATCATTGCCATTTGCTTGTGGGACAAAGTAAAACAAACAAACAAAAAAACTTCAAAACTTGAAGTCAACCTTGATTCCATGTATCTCCACTCTCCACATCAAATGACCAGGAACTCTTAATCTATATATACAAATATCTGACCACCATTGACCACTTCTATTGTCAAAACCCTAGATACCCTCTCAAATCTTCGTCGATTCTTCTTATTTCACTTTTGGTGCCATTATGTTATTTTCTAGACTATTAGTCCAACTAATCCCTTTAATTTACATGTGTCGTTTCTTTGCTCAAAGTTTCTCCAAATTTTTTCATCGCATATAAAAAATACATTAAAATCCATAGTCCAACTGACCTCGTTTTTGCCTATTCTGTTAGTCCATCCACCATTTGCTTCTCATTGAAGATCATTCAGGTTGTTTTCTTTGTTGTTCTCTGAACCCAGGAAGCATATCCCCAATGCAAGTTTTTGTTTTTCCAGACCCCTCAAAGTTCTTTCTCATCTAGTTGCATGTCTAGCCCCTTCATTTTCTTATTGAGGCTCTCTCTGATCCCCTTAATGAAAATGCCTCCATAGGGGCGCCTGGGTGGCATAGCGGTTAAGCGTCTGCCTTCGGCTCAGGGCGTGATCTCAGCGTTGTGGGATCGAGCCCCACATCGGGCTCCTCTGCTATGAGCCTGCTTCTTCCTCTCCCACTCCCCCTGCTTGTGTTCCCTCTCTCACTGACTGTCTCTATCTCTGTCAAATAAATAAATAAAATCTTTAAAAAAAAAAAAAAAAGAAAATGCCTCCACAATAAATATGCACCACTATTTTCTCTTAACAAGCTTTGCTTCCATGCTTTTCAGAACTCTTATCACACCAAGAACTACCATGGCATTGCAATCAAGAGCACATATTTTGGAACCATATTTCCTGAGTATCATTATTTACTAGCTGTGTGACCTGGAACAACATTATCTTGCCACTCTGTGCCTTAGTTCCCTCCACCATAAAAACAATAATAGCGTCTGTTGGTAATGATGTTACTTTATCTGGAGTGTTTGGAACAGTGCCTGGCTCACTGAGAATGCCTAACATTGTTATATATTTATTTGTTATCATTTATTTTTCCCATTAGGGTAAAAGATACATGTGAAAGAATCATTTGTCAATTTATTTACTGTTCTCTTTCTAGGTCCTAGAACAATGTCTGGCCTATATATTTGCTAACTTAGTACATGAATAGAGAGAACAAAGTTAAAGAAATAGAAATAGGCACAAGAGGAAATTAACAATTAGAATGAAATAAGAAAACACTCTGAGGAAATACGGAAATAAGAAAATTGGAAAAAGGGTAGATTAAATCTACCTGCACTGTTTTGAGTTAAAATAAAACGGTCTTTGAGTGTCGCTCCTTTTGCACTGCATTATCCGTCTCTTCATTTAGTATTTCACTTGGTTAAGGCTAATTTGCTTCGGCTTATCAACGAGGCAAAACAAGTGACTACCAAGATACTCTGCTTGAAAATGTGCCATATAATGCAATTTAGACAGGACCATATCAATAATTAGGAACCTAGATTGATTTCTTGACTCTACTACTAGCAGTTACTGACATCACTTTACCTTACTCATCCTTAGTCTTCTCATGAATGGAATAAGGAAATTGGAGTAAGTGGTTCCTATTAACTTTCTAGCTTGATAAATTGCGTTTTTGTGATACGCTCTGGCTTTCCTCTGAATGTTTTTTATATACCTCTGACTTCCGTCTGTCCTCAACTGGCACAGGTAGAAGGGATCTAAGTGGTGTTAATGTTATGGTAAATATACCATAATTGCAAAGATAAATATAATTCACAAAATTGTATGCCATCCATGTGTATTCAATGATAGCTGAATTTGCTGCTATTTGGGTTAGCATTGGCAATTATTTGTTATCCTGTACAACCAAATACCCTGACATAAATTGCTGTTATTTGATAGGAAAGACAAATGATATGAAAATGAAGCAGTAAAAGTAAATGAAGTAAAGAAAAGAAGGGTACCAGACAAGATTAAAAATGGGCAAACAAGAGAAAGGAAAAGACTACAGCCACCATTTATATATATCCTACAGCTTCAAAGTCTTTCTGACACTATGGGTAAACAAAAACTGCTTCCTGGTGGAATGAGGGAATTGAGAGCGTAACAAACTGACTCTTGAACTGATTTTTAAAGTGGGCAGCTGATTCAGTTAAGATGTGTTATTTTCAAGTTACAGTATATCTGAACAATTTTGGCTTAAACAGGAGGCACTTGTATGTTTTCCTTAACAGAAATTCTAGAAGTAGGAAATATCACAAAAGGTGCTTCAGTGATGTAATGAGGACTTTTCAGTTGTTCCGCCCAGTGTGCCGGCTATGCTCCTGTTCATATGACCTCATCAGAGTGTCAACATTTTGTCCTCAGTCAACATCTGAAAGCAGCAAGGAAGAAGTACGAGGAGATATCTTTTTTTGCTACTCTTTATTTTCATCAGGAGGGATATTGTTTCTCAAATCCTATAGTATTTTCTCCCTAGGGTTTTTTTTAAGCCAATCCCTGGCAAACTAAGCAATTTTGACTGAGTATGCTTCACTCCCTGTATTTAGGATGTCATCTTTCCTAAGCACATTGGCACTCCTTATTACAATTATGGGGCTTTCTTAGCAGAGAAGTGGGGTGAGGGACAGGATGTTGGGAGATGTCCAAGTGTTTTTATTTGTTTTTGTTTCCCATACATCCTTAAAAGCTCGAAAGAAGGCTTGTATTACCTGTGGCCTTCACATAAGATTATGGTCAATTTGTAATCACCTCACCACTCATTTTTATACTATTTTCCCCAGACTTCTCTCCTTGCAGGGGCTGGGGTTGGGAAGATAGAGTCCCTTCTCTGGAATGGTTTTACTTCGGGTTCTTGTATGAATAAATCTAATGACCACACATGGAAACTCATTTTTGGACTCACTATGTGGTGGTGCACTTAATGCTTTTTATGACTTTTAATTACTATAACTGATGGATTTTGTTGGTCAGCACAAAGTGAAGAATAAGTGGGTATAAATTACTTATAAAAAATTTTAGGGGGAGAAAAAGTCCTGTTTTTTAGCCATAGGTTTATCAATCATTTTCCTTATGAAAGTGTTTTGGGCAAATATGGGACCTTCATTACCTTTTGTCCAACAGTGATACTTGCCACTTCTTCCAAGGAATATCATTAGCATTTAATGAGATGGTGTGTGTGTGTGTGTGTGTGTGTGTGTGTATAGCATATATAATATTTATATAAAATGTTATATATAGCATATATAATATATAAATATTACATATTATTAATATATATAATATTATATATATATAGCAACAAATCTAGATCTGTAGTGGTTTATGGTGAGTCCTACAATATTATACATGCCATATTACTATTGTGATGTTTTATTAATGTAAGCTAAATGTTTTCTACATTTTAACATCTCTGAAATTGGGACTTTCTTTATTTGATGATCTCTTACAACAGTTCTTGCTTTTTAAAGTTATTGATGTCATTTCTTATCACCTATGCATGGGTAAACCAAGTTGTTATTCCTAGTGTTACAAGTGGACATCTACAACTGTTTCAAGTTTCATGAACAAACAAACCACTTAAAGACCATTTGAGAAAGAAATAGGAGTCCTGGTTGTTATTATCTGAAAATTCTACATTGATACTCTTTGGTAAAACACAGAAAATATCAGCATCAATACTAGCAGAATGAATGTCATCACGGTGTAAGAAAATGTGGAGACACCTGCCTGATGGAACTGAGGACCGTATCGTGAGAAAAATACCTGAACCTAGACCATTCTTTACCAAAAAGAGTTATTTAGACTAGTTGAGCTTTGAATGCAAGGAAGTTTTAGGAATACTTTAACCAATATGTTTTTCTTATATTTTTCTTACTATGAACATAAGAATAATATATGGCATCACTAAGTACATCTAAAGAATTATTTCAATATTTTTTTAAAAACTTGTGGTGAGATTTCTTAGTTTTTTTAATGATTTTTTTATTTAAAACAACATATAGAAAATAACTACTGAATTAGTGAATACCAAGAATGGTTGTAAGCCCTGAAAATAGCATAGAGAGCAAGACAGAGAATATAAAATTCATATTCTTGTGGAATTTACCTTCTAGTAGGGAACATAGACAATGGACAAATAAATATGTAATATAATTACTGGAAGTTATGAATGTAATGACAAGATATAAGAGCATCTGGACAAAAACTGATGAAAGTAAATATTAAAAATGTATTTTGGGAAGGCCTCTCTGAAGAGGTGACATTTATATCAAGAACTTAAATGAAGGTGCACATTAACGTGAGTATTAAAGTTCAGATTTACCAGACTTTTTAGGGCCAAGGATCTCTTCTTAATTTTTTCTTAGTTAATTATTAAATGTATGAATTTAGTCACATTTACACTATTTTTGAATAGACTCACTTTTTGCAACCTTTGGTTTTTAAATTAAAAATTCGATAGTGAAAAATCTTTCTGAAATTCTTCTCTTATGCTGGTGTCAAACTTCTGAAAGTCTGAAACAGTTGAAATTTAAGGTAACAGAGTGTTAGTTTGTTGATAATGTTGGTCTACTTCTCTAATATCTTACATTAATTGGAGTATGTGCTAATGTCATTCATAATATAAATGTACAAATAATGATGTATTTCTAGATACGCCATTTTCTTTTTAAGGAATACTTAATGGTGCCAAATTTCTGTTTTATTTTGTGTGTGTGTGTGTGTGTATGTGTGTGTGTAGGGACTAAATTATTAAATATCAGGGACTATTGTTAACTATTAAAATTATTTATATTATTAATAATGCAGAAGTATCCTATAAAAGTGAAACACTTGTTATAAATTTTATGGTTTTTATTAAATCATAATAATTTATTAAATAAATAACAGTATAACAACTAGATATTCTGTTAACTATATAATTTCTCATAACTACATAACCATGCCATATAATTTCAATTATATTTTTTAGATTTAATTTTTTAAATAATTTTAATGTGTTCAAAAGTTTTATTGTTTGAAATATAGAACGATTATCATTGAATATTTAGAAAAGGCAGATGAGGGTAAAAAAATAAATTCTTAAGTACAAAGTAGTATACAAATTGCATGTTGTCATGGTAACCCGGAATATCAGAGATACTGGAATACCTTACAGAACAGCAGACACAGCTTTAATACATATGCTTTAGGATTTTTGCTTTATGTGTTGATATTTTATGGATTTAACTACAATCTCACTCATGTCTTACTATCTAATGAAGAATATAGATGGCTGATAATGAATCAAGTATGTTATTGTAATATAATTTCTATCAATATTCCAATGGTATTTTTTTTAACAGGAGTGGAAAAAAACACTCCTAAAATTTATATGGAACCACAGAAGGCCCTGAATAGAAAAGAAATACATATTTTTAAAATACAGGAAATAAAAGTGCATATTGTATGACTGCCAAAAATGCAGACTTCCCTGTCATCACAGATTAATCATATTCTAAAAATTCCATCAGTACAGTGATTTTAAAACAGAACAACTCATGTTCAGCTTTTAAAATCACCTTCAGGGGCGCCTGGGTGGCTCAGTCGGTTAAGCGTCTGACTCTGGCTCAGTTCATGATCTCAGGGTCCTGGGATGGAGCCCCATGTCTGGCTCCTAGCTAGCTCAGCTGGGAGTCTGCTTCTCTCTCTCTCCCTCTGTCCCTCCCTCAACTCGTGCTTGTTCTCTCTCTCTCTCTTTCAAATGAATAAACAAAATCTTTTAAAATAAATAAATAAATAAATAAATAAATAAATAAATAAATAAATTTTAAAAATCGCCTTCATATGGGCATGGTATGTTATTGCACAATTTCCAGTTACGTGATCATTTCTTCCTTTCCTTGTAGTTGTCGATCAGAGACATATTTGAGATGTATAGCCTAAACCATCAAGAATTCTTCAAATGAACAACCCATTTAAACGAAAACGGACACACAAAAATAATTATCACCAGCCTGCTGTTTTTTAAGAAAATCAGTACAAAATACATGAAATTATTTAATTCTAAAGATATCTTTAAATATAATTTTGGTGCTTCAAAAGTTAAATAATGGTTCAATTTGGAATTTCTTGTATCCCCTTTGTTAAGCTATTTAATCTATGTACATTTAACTAAAATGACAATCATAGTGGATAACAAACAATCCTTTTTCTCATGATTATTAGTTTGTGCTACCATTGTTTGAAAAGCAGTATTTTCTTAATATTTTCTAAATAACCAAAAAGAATGCCAAATAAATGCAAGGTATTGTTTTTCTTACTATGTTTTCTATCTCATAAATGCTATGTTCCCTGAGAGAACAAAATTCTTTTTAAAACTACTATATAATTTCAGTATTATTGAAAAGCCTCATATTGATTCTAGATACCTGTGATTTTAAATCAATCTGATACATGCCTTTGGGAGCAGGAAAATAAGCATATCTCCCCTTCAAGGTCCTGAGGGTGATTATAATTGCTCAGATGACAAAAAGCAGAACTCATTGTCCTAGATGAACATACCAGTAATTTGCTAGATGACAATCTGTTTTGAACCACTTGCTTGGGACATTGAGACTGAATGGTATTGCATTTCTACATGAATAGAATTTTATTAACTTTTATTCTCCATCCCCCATATTCACAAATGACAGAGAAAATATTGAATCATTCAGTGATTATAGATTATCTCATTTATATTGCATTAATGGATTTCACAAAAACACATAATTCTGATACTCCTTGCAATTAAGTCCTGATAAATGTTCTATCCTTGGCCACACTCTGGAAAAAAAAATTACCAAATTATTGTGAGACAAGTCATTGGTATTTACTCATACTAGCTTTGCTTTGCTATTTGTAGCCTAAATGCCAGTGTTTGTATTTTGATGCCAGTTTATTAGCTGTAAGGTCTTAGGTCATGTCCTAAAATTTAAGTTTCATAATTTATAAAATGGCTAACTTATTTGTCTTCAGCTACCCAAATATGTGCCCATGGATCTTTCAACTTTATCTCAGAACTAGAGAACCTTAGCTTTCAACTTAATTAAATATGATTTAAAAAATAGCAAAGCAAGTTTTTAGGTTTATCCAATTCTGTATAACTCACAGGTTATTAAAAGTTGGTTATTTGGGAGAAGTGTAAGAGGTGTTTCATCTGGGTTATTTATATCTATTCAAGAAATGTGCCATTAACCCTTTAAAATAATAGCAACATTTTAGAGAGCCCAAAAGTAAATGCATGCTTATATGATTGTTTAACCTACAACAAAGGACACAAGAAAAGACAGTCTCTTCAATAAATGGTGCTGAGAACACTGGACAGCTACATGCCAAAGAATGAAATAGGACCACTTACGCCATACGCACACACACCACCACATACACACACATACACACATGCACAAAAAACTCAAAATGGATTAAAGACCTAAATGTGAGATAGGAAAACATAAAGCTCCTAGAAGAAAACATAGACAGCAATCTCTTAGACATTGGCCTTAGTAACCTTTTTCTAGATATGTTTCCTCAGGCAAGGGAAACAAACACAAAAATAAACTAGTGGAACTACCTCAAAATAAAAAGCTTTTATGCAGCAAAGGAAACCATCAACAAAACAGAAAGGGCACCAACTAAATGGGAGACGATATTTGAAACGACATATCCAATTAGAAGTTAATATCCAAAAGACATAAATAACTTAGATAATTCAACACCAAAAACACAATCATATGGAAAAATGGGCAGAGGACCTAAACAGACATTTTCCAAAGTGTCTACACAGATGGCCAACAGATACATGAAAAGATGCTCAATATCACTGATCATCAGGGAAAAGCAAATCAAAACCACAATGAGATATCACCTTATACCTGTCAGAATGGCTAGTATCAAAAGTGTTGGTGAGGATGTGGAGAAAAAGGAACCCTTATGCACTGTCAGTAGAAATGTAAACTCTTACAGCCACTGTGGAAAACAGTACAGAGGTTCTTCAAAAAATTTAAAAATAGAAATACCGTATGATCCAGTAATTTCACTACCAGGTATTTACTCAAAGAAAATGAAAACACTAGTTGGAAAAGATATATGTACCTCTATGTTTATTACAGCAATATTTACATTAGCTGAGACATGGAAGTAACCCAAGTGACCATTGATAGATGAATGGATAAAGAAGTGGTGTATATTACAGCCATCAGAAAAAACGATTACACAACATTTGCAGCAACATGGACAGGACTGGAGGAGATAATGCTAAGTGAAATAAGTCAAGCAGAGAAAGACAATTATTATATGGTTTCACTCATTTTGGAACATAAGAAATAAGAAGATCGGTAGGAGAGGGAAGGGAAGAGTGAAGGGGGGGTAAACAGAAGGGGGGAATGAACCATGAGAGACTGTGGACTCTGGGAAACAAACTGAGGGCTTCAGAGGGGAGGGGGATGGGGGATTGGGATAGGCCGGTGATGGGTACTAAGGAGGGCACATATTGCATGGTGCACTGGGCGTTATACGCAAATAATGAATCATGGAACATTGCATCAAAAACTGGGGATGTACTGTATGGTGACTAATATAACAAAATAAAAATCATTAATAAAAAAAGAAGTAGTGTATACATATATATAATGAAATATTACTCAACTTTTAAAAAGGATGAATTGTCGCTCTTTGTGATAACGTGGATAAACCTAGAGGATATTATGCTAAGTGAGATAAGTCAGAAAAAAAACAAATACCATATGATTTCAGTCATTTGTGGAATCTAAAAAAAAAAATAAGCAAATGAATAAACAAACAAAAAGCAGAAACAGAGCCATAAATACAGACAACTGTTGATTTCCAGAGGGGAGGGGGCTAGGGGTAATGAGCAAAAATGGGTGAAAAGGAGTGGGAGATACAGGCTTCTAGTCAAGGAATGAATGCCATAGGAATAAAAGGTACAGCACAGGAAATGTAGTCAATGGTATTGTAATAGTGTTGTATGCTGACGGATGGCAGCCACACTTTCGGTGAGCACAGCACAATAGGTAGACTTGTTGAGGTACTGTTGCACATCTGCAATACCTAATGTCAACTGTACTTCAATTAAAAACTAAAAATAAAAGGATCACAAAATTTTAGTCTTTATGCTTAAAAGACTGAACTAAAATAGGCATTAGAAATAAAAAAAGAAAAAAAAAGAAATAAAAAAAGAGACTGTGGTAATAACCGAAATTATACGTCGAGAAGATAATGATCACTTTTAAGTACTAATATTAAAATAATTTTAATGATAATAATATAAAAGTATAGTATGAAATTCTAAAGACAATCCTAATAATTTTATGTATTTTATCTTGTTAAGTCTTCCTAATAATCCTATGAGGTAGGCACAATTATTAACCCAATTTTACAACCAAGGATACAGATATGGAGAAGTTAAGTTACCTGGCCAAGGTTATGCTACTTATAAGTGACAGACATGGACTCTAGGGAGCCCTGCCTTTTTACACTATGTTGATACTTCCTTCTTGTGTATTTCAGTTTTCTCTAGGCATCTAAATATCATCATTCTCTCTTTCTGCTCTTTAGTTTATACATTGCTTTTATCCTCTCATCCTTTGAATATTCATGAATCAGAGTTTAGTTCTAAGATATTATATTCTCACCTTGCACCTAGTTTACTTGTTAACTCTTAGACATAGTAATGTGCTTCCTCTACAGTCTTCTGTAGATTAAGATATTTCTGCTATCTATTATTCTGTGGCTTCTGGAGAAGACATCTTGCCCATGGGAGCACATCTTAAACTAGATTGAGTTCTGAAGTCACCACTTAAGGAAATGCAGACAAACAAGTTTGCATGTTGTTGAGCCTAAGCCGATTTGGAACCATGCAAGCTTTCTGCTCTGTTTGTTATTAGGTAAAATCTGATCTAAATCAAACCCTTCTCAAGCTTCATCTAAAGAAACATAAAAAAGCCTAGTATATAGAGTTTTTGTTTTTAATGCTTCAGGGTTGTAAGTATCCTGGGAATGATGGCAAGCTGTTTTCCAAGGCAGGGATAACTTCTTTGATGAGGAAATTCATTTTCCAAAAAGTGCACAACAATAAAAAAGTCACTTTTTAACATGTTACCTTAAACAAAAATAACTATAGAATATTTAAAGCTTTTTCTCAATGTTTTCCTCTGCTGAATGTGGATAAATTGTGCATCACGTCTCTTTCTAGGAACCAGCAGGATGAGCTTTCATTCTTTAATTTACTAGTGCTTGCCATCTACTTTTCCACATCAACACACATACTCTACTTTCTCCTTCAGAAGACAGTAGGGAAGAATGGTCTGCACCTAGAGATAATAGATCATGGAATAATAACCTATTTCAAAAAAATAATCAATAATCACTTAGGCTTTCACATATGGATATATGTAACACAGTCTTTCTTAGATGCATAAAGTGTTTTAAAAATAAGATACCACTACGATAGTATCCATATGAAAAAAAGAAGTTTTATATATAAGTTGATAAATATATATAATGGATGCTCTGTGTGTGTGTGTGTGTGTGTGTGTGTGTGGCTGTGTGGATGTAAAAATAAGTAACTATGTAAATACACATTTATGTATACATACACTATATATACACATATATATGTGCTTAGTGATGGTGATGTTCCAGAGGGTTGACTATTACCTACATTTTTAAGGCATATTGTCGGTCCAAGATACACCAATAAATATATTTCAAGAACATTAGTTCAAGCATAATATTCCCAAATATAGAAAGAAAGCTTACTTATTTGCTTACACTCACCCTTTTTGTCATGGATGGCGGCTTCATAGTGTCCGATATTGCCACAATTGGGTCCATTGTGATTGGCCACTGACACATGGGTCTTATTTTCATTACTAAATATCCCCAGCACCCTGGTCAACTCTTCAGATAGTTACCTTTTCATCATAATTGTCGACCACAAACAAATAAGGAGAACTTTCTTCCTTGTGTGCTTTGTTAATCGAAGAATAATTAGTTGAAGGGTTTTGTGATTTACATAATCAAAGTCTATGATCTCTACAGTCTTATACACTATACACACAATCACAAAGCAGCCTCAGGAAATAGAGATAGGAAATGCTAAATAAAATAAGTATGTTTGGGTAAGTACTAGAACAGTATAAAACAGATATCCAGGTAGCTTTTCATATAAGAATACGTTAGGGAGGAATGAGAAGAGATTTTTTTTTTCTTACGATTTTATTTATTTGACAAAGAGGGACAGTGAGAGAGGGAACACAAGCAGGGGGAACTAAAGAGGGAGAAGCAGGCTCTCCACTGAGCAGGGAACCTGAGTTTGATTCCATGGTGCTGGGGACGCTGGGATCATAACCTGAGCTGAAGACAGGTGCTTAATGACTGAGCCACCCAGGCACCCCAGGAATGAGAAGAGATTTAAAAGATTTAGAAAAATTATGAATGTTTCATGGGAATTATATGTATTTTAAAAGATAGAGGGAGATTGACTTAGAAGTGGATCAAGCATCTCTTTCTTTACATGATTTAAAAGACTTTTTGTGGAAGGAGCCAAGATGCCCTTCAACAGATGAATGAATAAAGAAGATGTGGTCCATATATACAATGGAATATTATTCAGCCATCAGAAAGGATGAATATCCATCATTTGCATTGACATGGATGGAACTAGAGGAGATTATGCTAAGTGAAGTAAGTCAAGCAGAGAAAGACAATTATCATATGGTTTCATTCATATGTGGAACATAAGGAAAGCATACAGGACATTAGGGGAAGGAGGGGAAAATGGAAGTGGGAGGAAATCAGAGGGAGAGATGAACCATGAGAGACTATGGACTCTGGGAAACAAACTGAGGGTTTCAGAGGGGAAAGGGGTGTGGGGAGAGGATAACAGGGTGATGGGTATTAAGGAGGGCACATGCTCCGATGAGCACTGGGTGTTTTACCTAACTGATGAATCATTGAGTACCGCATCACAAACTAACGATGTACTATACAGTGGCTAACTGAACTTAATAAAAAAAAATTATAAAGCAAAATAAATAAATAAATAAAAGACTTTTCAGCATTGCTTCTTCCATGGCTTGATAAAAGTATCAGAACACCAGTATCCAGCAACTCTGATTAATTCACTGAGGAACTTCATTCTAATTCAACTATTAGTTTGTATATGAGTTATCAGTGAATACCCAGCAACCCTGCCAATCACCTATAAGGGTTATTGTGTATATATTAATCTGGTAAATAAGGGGTATAGAGGATAGCACCCAAGATAAATTGTGTAAAACATATTTCAAGGTTGTCCTACTTGAGGGACAAGGGAACTGGGGTGTTTGCATGCCCAGAATTTCCATCTCAGCACATTGATGCAAACACTGGGAGTCAGAAGTTGGTCAGAGCACACTGAAAATTCTAAACGCCATGGGTTTAGAGTTAGTCACAACATTGTCTCCAAAGTACAAAATGGGAAATGAGCAAAGCATAGCATTATGTATGATATTTAATTATAATGATCAAAACTGGAAAAGATTCCAAAAACATTTTGGGGGGGTTGGTGATGAATTTGTTAATGAAGGTTTCTTGTCCCCATTTTGTATTTTCATTTATATGAGTATAGTGTTCTTGTAATGGATGTTTGGCTTTTAGTAAGAAAGATAAATCTTTCTCATCCAATGATTAGTGTTTCTAATTATCATCTGGTACTATACTTCATTATTCAGCAAATGAATATTTGTTGATATCATATTATGCACCAGGTACTATTAAAGGTACTGAGATTCAACCATGAAATTATAGGAAAAAATATATATTGTTATTGACAAGAGCTATGAAGACACTAAACAGGGAGATGTGATAGAAAGTGACATGAATGGTCAGAAAAGGCCTCTTGGAAGAGTTAGCATTAATGTGACCTTTACAGGATTACAAGAAGGAGCATGTCAAGCAAAGGTTTGGTAAAATCTTATCCCAGGCAAGGAGATGGCTTTCTCTTAGCAAGTTTTATAGCTTGAACAAGGACAGTTTCATTTGTGGCACTGGCTAACAGTTCAAAGGTTTCTGGTCACCACTGCAAATACTAAATCAAACATCTGGAAATGGAAAATATCTGCATTTTTCAAGAAACTCTCAATATAATTTTCACCTATGCTGAAAATTTAAGACAACCTGGTTGATTATTTCAGAAATTATTTTCTAAAAACATTTATATTTCATATAATGGAACACAGTTATAAGTTATCAGTGAATACCCAGTTATAACATTTTAAAAATAGGTGTTACATAAGAAGACTTAGGTTATTAATAAATTGATCAGATTTTACACTGTGGTTTTGTGGAAGGAGGTGAACTGTGTTCAGTTTAAGAGGATTTAATTGAAATGGTCAAAATTTACTGATTTCTTACCAAATATACAAATTTTGTTTTGATAAAAACTGGATCATTTTTGTTTTATGGGTCTTGGAATACACATCTTTTGAAGAAGAAAATTGAACCGCTATTTAATGTGCTTACCACATTTTTCATAATATGAATAATACCAAAGCAATAAAACGTAAAACACAAATTTCTAACCATCTTTGTTATAAGTAACTTTTACTTGCTAATGCCATGAATCATATCTAATAATCAATGCAAATAATGGAGTAATACAGCAAGTGGCCATTTTGTTTTGACTACCTTTCTTTTGTAGAGAATTAAAAAAAGTCAGATGAACTTCAAAGTATATTCTATATTTTCCTTTATTGCCCAGCCTCTTTCTGAGAGCTGTAAGAACAGAACATAAAATGCTACTTAGGGCTTAGGGAATTTTATATTTTATATTATATATTTTTCCCCAAGGTTTGAAGGTGAATAAACATCATATATAAGAGTGAAACCTCACGAATGAGATATCCCATGTGTTTCCACTGACACACTCTGTAGTTAGCCATGTAGCCACGATGATACTGACCTGGCTTCAACCAGGCAATTAGCTTAAAAGTAACAGCCCCATCTTTTTTTCTCTTTGGCTCCTAGATCTGCCTGAAGTTATTTTAGCTCCACTTTCAAAATATCCCTTTCCTGGTATATGGATCTTTAGTAATTTGGGGGGGAAAGGAGGCACAATTTAAGGCTACCAGACTCATTGTAGAAGTTGATCCATTATCTCAGAAGAAATTGGAATACTTTTCAGGGTACATATAGGAGAAAGTTAAAACAAGCTTTTTGAGTGCCGAATCTTAGTCTAGTGTTTATATGGGTCTCCATTCTTTTTTATTTCATGTTTTCTTACAAAGAGACGTCAATTAGCACTCACTCTTTTTTATCTCCATTCTCCCAATCATGCCTTAAAGGCAAATAAATGATACTTTTGGTAATTTGGGATCAGGTCATGAGTATACATACTCAACCCATTTTTCTTCCTTGTTTTGGATTATTATTGACTATAGAAGAGCACACACTTCCTGGTCCTAAAGTTAATTTAAAAAGTAAAGATCTCATCCTTCTAGATGTGTCTGTCATCATCCATGCTTGCCTGTGATCAGACACATATTGTTTCATTTGGTACCATGAAGTCCACTGATGACACATATTTACAAAACATCCCTTGGTTCTGTGCTTTCCATAATAAAGATTGTTTCCATTTACTTTTTTCTGAATCCTGAGTGTATCTCAATTAGTTTCAAATTTGGTGGAAAATAGAGGTGACATTTATTGGGCTGCCTCAAATCCCAACTATAGATGATATCAAAAAAGTCTTTTGGGGGGGACTCCAATAAAATCAGAAATGAAAGAGGAGAAACTACAATTGAAAGCACAGAAATGCAAAAGGTTATAAAAAAATTAATGCCAACAAACTAGAAAGTCTAGAAGAAATAAATAAATTTCTAGAAACATATAACCTTCTAAAACTGAATCTATTTCTATAGAAAATTTGAACAAAACAATTACTAGTAATAAAACTGAATCGTTATAAAAAAACTACCAAAAAATAAAAGTTCAGAGCCAGACGAATTCATAGGTAAATGCTACCAAACATTTAAAGAAGAGTTAATACCTATTCTTTTCAAACTATTTATAAAAAAAAGATTGAAGAGGAAGGAAAGCTTCCAAACATATTCTAAAAAGCCAGCATTACCCTGTTACAAAAACCAGACAAAGACACTACAAAAAAATAAAACGAAGCCAATATCACTGTGACAGATTCTAGTTACATTTGCGGTGAGCATATCATAGTGTATAGAGATGTTGAATCGCGATGCTGTACACCTGAAAGTAATGTAACATTGTGTATTAACCATACTCAAATAAAAAGAAAAGTAAAAAAGAAAAAGTCTTTTGGACTTGAAGTTGGACCTAGAAGAATTTCAGTTGACCTGGCTCTCATCTGGGAGCATGGTTTAACTGCTAATTGGGTTGAACATTAAGACTTGAAAGTGTCCTTATATGAAATGGCTCAAGCCATTTAAATTAAGGCATAAAAATATGAGTAAAAGCAAGATTATGTGCACATTAACTCTCTGGATTCATCGACTTTAATAAATACAAGTCCTGCCTCTCCCACAGCACACTGTCTTCAGTCTTCTTTGTTCTAAACCATGACAATAAGCCACAGCACCACCATCAATTGGTTTATCAGACTTGTTCAGAAATTTGGTGGTTTTGTTTGTGTTTGTTTGTTTTCTGACTTAACAACTGGTTGTCAGAGAGCTTTCTATCCCACTCATTTGGACTCTTTCCTCCCTATTAAATGCTTCAGGCCAAATCTTTCCACCTGTGATTTTACACAGGCGGAGATAAAGGGTTACTACTAGGATAGCTCTGGGTGCTGTGTTGGTGGCATATCAAAAACAGAACTGCCCAGCCTAGCTTTTCGTTTAGCTTCTTCTTAGACCTATTTGTGTTTTGTTTTTTTGTTTTTGTTTTTTTGTATGGACAGCTAATATAAGGGATGGTGTAGGTAAATCACCCTCTACTAAAGAAATAATTTTATAACTATTTAGATGTTATAATCTACAAAATATGTTCACTCTTACATTTGAATCTCAAAACAATGTCATGTGTTAGGGAGAACATGGTATCTTTTTCTAATTTTGCAGATGAGAAAAGTGAGACTAGAATCTTGAATCGAACAACTTGGTTTCAATTTCTAGTTACGTAATTTACTAGCAATATGAATTTCAGTGAGTTACTCAGTATCCCTATTTTTAAAATGTTTTGAGCAGTTAAATATGACATGGAAGTTAAAGCTGTTAGCAGTTTAGCAATTAATAATTACTTAAATGGTAGTTATTTTCTTTTTAAATTTAACTCCAACATTTCTCTACTTTATCAAGTTGATCACCAAATCTCCTTGTTTCAAATATTTTAGAATTTCTGTATGTCGGACAGTGTATTCATAAATATTCATGTAATTTAACTTACTAAACCCTGAGCCATATGTTTTGGCACAAACTCTGTTCCCTATGTAATAACAAAGACATGCCAACCTATTCATCAAACATAGTTAGATAAGGCAGAAAGGGGAAATGGCACTGATAAATAATTTCATGTAATTTTTGTGAGCCACAAATGTTTAAGTAGAGGTGTATTAATAATTTCAGAATTCATAATAAATTTATTTGTTACAGGTCACCACCTCCAACTGTTTTATAAATCAAAGTGCTAAATTGTATTTAATAAATCATTTTCATTCTCTGAGAATATGTAAAAAAAAAATAGCTGTCATATCAATCTATATTGCAGGTCCACAAAGGAAGGTTTTATGAAATCTAACTTTATAGTAAGAAATTTCATTTATCAAAAAACAGATATCTTTTCAAAATATTTGTACAATGCTATTAGATAATATATTTAAAATATAAATTTCCTCTTTTCCACTTTATGAATCCGATCAAGTTTGTCCAAATATTGGTCAAAAGAAGAATCTTGGTTTGTTATCTTTTTCCATCCCCCAGGTCCTGCCAAAGTTTTAGTTCATTTTCTTTAGAGACCTCTGTTGAAGGTACAGATTTCTTTTCAACAATCTTTTTCCTTCTCTCTATATAGTCTCTTTTCTTATATTTTATGATTATGGTTTTCTTATTATCTTTGCAAAAATATTATGAACAGATTATTCAGAATGAATTTATAATCAAGTAAGTTAATAATTTATATTTGAGTCCAACTGGAAGCAAATCCAAAAACTAGAAATGCTGTTAAACAATTAATTCTCTGTCTTAAGTGACTTGTTCAAACTGTGATTGTTAATTTTGTTAGAAGTTTCAATTAGATCTCCACTATATAATATGTAGGAATTCCAGTAGTTTCTTCTCTCTCCCTGTTAATTTTTTAAATGATTTTCTAAACAAATAATTCACAAACTTTTTCTATCAATTCCTTTCCTTTCTCTGGACTTCTTATCTCATCCATCATCCCACCTTCCCCATCTCCATCTATTATGGGCTGAATTGTGTCTTCCTAAGTTCATACAAAGTCCTAACCCCTAATGTCTCTGTATTTGTAGATAGGACCTTAAGGGAGATAATTATGTTCAATGAAATTGTAAGCGTGAAACCTTAACCCACAGGAATTTTGTCCTTATAAGAAGGGGAAAAGATACCAGTTCTCTCTGTCCACGCATGCACAAAGAGGCCATGTGAAAACAGGTGGCCGTCTGCAGCCATACAGTGTGACCTCACCAGAAACCAATCTGTTGACACCTTTATCTTAGACTCCCAGCATCTAGAACTGTGTCTGATGTTTAGGCCATCCAATCTGTAGTGTGTTATTATAATAGCCTGAGCAGACTGACATGCTATCCTTTTTCTCCTGGTCTTTTAGATTTCTTTGTGTCACCTTCTCTAGAAGCCCCTTTTGTCCCATCCAGTTTCATCATCACCTGATTATTAGACTAGGTGTATTCTTATAGGTTCTCATATCTCATACTGTTTTAGATTTCTGTTGCCCTGACTGGATTAGGAGCTTCCTTAACTTTGAGACTGTTTACTGTCAACTCAACATCCTTAAGATCAATCACAGGGAGTGGTGTATGGTAGGATATAAGAAATGTTTATTGAAGTACATTTTTAGAGATAGATTATAGTACATGGAAGACTGGCTACCATAAAGATGTCCAATAATTTTATACTTTCAATTTAATTTGAATTGAAATTCCAAAGTGCTCTTTTATGCAATAAAATTGTGGATATATTTTCTTCAGTGGAATAAAATATCTATCAAAGAGGGTGTTAAATATAGAATGATGTATCAACTTGGTGGACATTTACGCAGCCTCTAAAAATAATGTTATGAACTCTGTGTGGCGTTATGGAATACTTATAACAAAACCTATGTAAATTGCATGTAACATTATGGGAAAATATAATAAAATGTAAAATTAAAAAGTCAGGAAATAGATTTGCTCATGTACTATAATTACAAGTGTTTTTACAGATTAAAGTATATGAAAATATTTAGAGAATAATAGTTATAACATGGTGTTAATATGATTATTTTCCCCATTTTCCAAAATTCTTCTGTTTTTTTATTATTTTCATTATTAAAATATTACATTTATTTTAAAAACACAGGATGCATATGAATAGCATGGACATATGTGTTGGAAGAGTCCGAACTAAAGGGGCAAAAGAGCGTGGCAGTTAAACACATGGGTATATGCAAATTGTGTTCACATCTCACTTTTAACAATCACTAACTTGGTGGCCTTGAAAAAAAAGTTATTTACATGCTTAAGGCTTAGCTTCCTTTCTTTCAAATGGAATTAATATTAACCATAGTGTCCACCAAAGCACTTAGAATCCAGAAATCTAGTAAGTACACTTAAAGGCTAGCTAATAATTTCCAATAGAAAGTGAGGCCAAGGACTTGCTTAATTCACCACTGTAGATGAGCATCTGGTATTTGGTAGTTTTATAATAAATATTTATTAATGAATGAATGAGTGAAAGGGAGAGTATAATAAAGCTAATAGAAAGCCTAGGAAGGTTGAAGAAAAGAGCAGGACTATATATAATGAAAGGTTTTTTTAAAAATAAATTTCATTAGTTGGAAAATGTCTAAGCAGGAAACTATTATAATACTTTTTATATGTCCTGAAGAAGACTAATCCAAATCTCCTACTGTATAAGTTGTTTCCTGAATAAAATAGATACTTTATTTCAGAAAATACTTTGACCCATACCTTGTAGCAATTTGCTGTGTTTCTGTTCAAAATTATTTCCTTGTAGATGATTAGCTCAGGCTCCAGCAGAATCAGCCACAATAAATAAGTGAAATAAAATTACTGTAAGAATGGTGAATAACATTTGATAAGATCCTTCAATATTTTGGATGAGAAAAAGCAGAAAGTGCCTGAAGCTGAGAATGCCCCTATTGAAAAAACTGTATTCCCAGCTTTCAGAATTCATCTTGTACCTCTGCTCAGTGATGTCACTGAAATTCACTGATACCTCCCTTTCCACACACACACATATATGTTTTTTTCAAACTCAATTCTTATCCTATATCCCTGCAATGCATTCCAGGGTATTGATTATCTCTCAGGTTTAAATTAAATATAACTGACCTGGAAAGCAATGAACCAGGTGGTGGGCAGTTTTCTCTGTCCCTTTTTCTATGAGTAGCACAGCAGCTCTGTAAACACTGTTTAGGATAAAAGGAGGTCTGAGTGAGCCATTTAGTGATGTGATAATAAACTTCATTCCCATACACACAGGCGAGTGTAGCACTGACTTAGATGGGTTCTGAGAGCTAAACCACCCACCCATTCTTTGTTTGAGAAATAATTGTAAATAATTGTAAATTGAAGCGAGTCAGAGAGTCTCCCTATCCTCACTTCAACCCGTACAAATGTGTTCATCAAAAGGTTAGTCATTCAATTATGTAAGTATGTACATATTCTTGAGCATTTACTCTATACCGAAGGGTTGGGGAAATTGTTTTCTAAGAACTTACATTTTAACTGGTGGAGAGGCACTTCTAAATAAAAGGCAGTAAGTAGCGTAATTTCAGAATATGAAGAAATGCTAGTTGAGAAATAATGGGGCAGTGGGATAGTGTTTCGAGAAACTTTTCTACTTTGTAATAAGTGTCCTGAATGGCTTCTCTTGGGGTTACATTTTTAACCTGAGATGTTACTAATGAACAGTCAGCCATGACCATAAGGGAAGAGCACTGCAGGCTTACAGGAAATATTGCACAAATTTCAAGAGTGTAATGGCTCGAAGTTTTCAAATGATTGAAGAAAGAAAGAAAGAAAGAAAGAAAGAAAGAAAGAAAGAAAGAAAGAAAGAAAGAAAGAAAGAAAAGAAAGAAAGAAAGAAAAGAAAAAAAGAGAAAAATGTTAGCGGGACTGCAGAAAACAATGAAGGGCTGTATGGGGGACAGAGAGGAGGAGGGAATAATATGGGCTCAAGTTGTCCATGAAAACGAAAAGTCTGGGTTTTCTTCTAACTTCAGCTGGTGGCCAGTAGAGCATTTTCTCTAAGGTAGTGATATTATCTGCCAGATAATTTCTATGCACATACACACTACTCAGTATCCTACATCTTAAGGAAAAGTTTAACACAGCATCTGGACACAGAGATATGACACTAAGCCCCTATTGGAGTCAGAGAAAGATGTAGAAGGATCAATGTGGGAACTGAATTTTCAGAGCCTTAATGAGATAGAGTGGAAAAGAGGTAGTTCCATTCCAAATGAGCAAGAGGAAAAAAAAAAAATCACTGAAGGATGGAATTCTTGTCACAGGGACATAGATTTTAATGATTTGCAATCATCTAATTGCTGCACTGAAGTACTATCTTCCTAGAGTTGGTGACCCATCCTTTTAGCCCTTTACCATGACACCTGGCCTACTTTAACCATTGTCTCTGTAATTGAGAGGGTGCAGAACAATCTTTTATTCACTTTCTAGGAGTATTTACAACATGTTTGACAAAATGGAATGTATACTGAGCTGAAAAATTAATGTAAGTAGTTTATTCTTAAATACTGCATTAAAAATGTACCAAATTAAGCTATATACTTAATGTTTCCTAAGATCAGATGCTATCATATTAAAATTAGAGATGTGTCAACACATATCAAGTATTCTTAATAGCTCTATACACAGCAATTCAGCTTCATTCCTTCATCATGTTATGAGAGGAATAACTAAATAGTTATAATGTGAGTCATAAAAGTAGTCTGTGTTGTTACCAGTAATACTGATTAGCCTTTTAATTATTTTCTTTGTTGAATCAACCTTACCTTAATGTTTTTAAACTCTTGATTTTGCCAAAAATATGTAAATATAAGTAAAATGAAACCAAAATTTATTGGCATCTCTGTAGTTTTAAAATACCTAGCCACAGTTGCTTAAAGAAAACCCCTGAGAAACTGATTTTTTTAATGTATCTACCAGGCATATATTTTATTTACCACAAATATAAAAATATCATGTATACTAGAGATAGCATAGAAGGTGGTTCACCAGTTTACAGAAAAATATTAGTGTATATGTATAAATCTTCTACCATTTATTGGACCATTGTACTGTCCAGTAAAGATTTTGATTTTTCAAGAAGATACAATTTTACATCGACATTGATAGGTAGCTTTTATCATGTCTGATTTACTGTTGAAGAAAATGAGTATTGGCACACTGGGTGGCTCAGTCAGTTAAGCCTCTGACTCTTGGTTTTGGCTTAGGTCATGCATGACCTCAGAGTCATGAGATGGAGCCCCAAGTTAGGCTCTGCGCTCAGCGCAGAATCTGCTTGGGATTCTCTCCCTCTCCCTCTGCCCCTCTCCTCACTCTCTCTCTCTTTCTCTCCTTCTCTCTCTCTTTCTCATAAAATAAATGAAAATCTTAAAAAAAAAAAAAAGAAAGAAAGAAAGAAAGAAAGAAAGAAAGAAAGAAAGAAAGAAAAGAAAACGAGTATCAGTGAGGATTACCCAACTCATCTCAGTAAAAGTGGGGTAGGGCCAAATCTGAGCTCGAGTCCAGCTAGTTATGTGGTACTCCCCCAATTTAAACCATGGCTAATTTCAGAGCATGCTTGAGGATTCAGAAACAGAATATAGATATCTTTTATTATGTAACTTATTCTGGAAAAAGTAAAAGCAAATAAGACTATAAAAAGGGGAAAGAAAATTCAGACATGGCCATTTTTTTATTTTTATTTACTACCCTATGTCATTCCTCTCCTCTTCATCCTCTTCACTACTACCCTTTGTTTTTAATGGTATGTCTTTCTCCTTTGATCCACAGCTTTGTAACTCTAGCACCTTTCTCAACATAGCTCTTCAAAAGTGTATAGTATACAATTGTAGAATAGCAAAATTAATATAAGTCCATAATTTTATACGAACATTTTCGTCATTTTTAAGCTTATCAGTGAAATCCCTGTGTGAATAGTATGCCTGCAAATATGCAGATACCACACACAAAATGATGTCATTCTGATTTTTTGTTTATCTTAAAAGCTATGGAAATAAGCCAGGAACAAAGTGCTTATAATTGGCAACATGGCAGAAAGTTATGTAGTTAACATAGCCTCAGAGCCTCAGTTGTCTGAATATGAACCAAAAAATTTTTTTAAAAGATCCTGGGCATATTAATTCAACTATGATTCCCTCTAAAAGGAAACGAATCTATAGATGACTATTACAATAAGCTGTGTAAGAGTACACAGTAAAATATTTACTCAATTTCATAAAAAGAAAAATACCACTTCTGTTCTACCATCAGAAAACCATCAAATACCGGGAATTAGGGGGGTGGAGGTAATGGAGGGAAAAAATAAGTATAGAAAAGATTAGTAGTCCATTTCCCAAGAAATAGTGCTCTTTTCCAGGGCTTGCCGATTTGCAACCATATAATTGTGCCTGCTTTTCAAAGAAAATAATTTATAAGCATTGCACAATCTTCAATTATAAATTCCATAGCTCCAGCATTTCAAGGTCTGCTAAAATTAAGGGTATTTTTCCATCTGAAAAACACCTAGTTTAATTATTTTTAACCGCAAAACAAGTGAAATAAAAAACACCTATGCTAAATCACAAATGGCTAAATATTTTAGCCCCTCATCACCTATCAAGAAATGAAATCTGTACCTGAATTTGTTGAATCTCAGCTTGTCTGTGACTTGCTTTGACCAAGAGAATCAGACAAAGTAATTTGGATATTCTTAGCTTTGGATTCAAGACATCTCGCAGCTTTCTGTTCTTGCATGTAAACAAACATAAGCTAAGCTGCTGAATAATGAGAGACGTGGGCCCATTTGCCACTGTCACCCCAACTTACAGCCAGCTAACTCCCCAAAGAGGAGCTGGCTGACCTGCAAATGACCAGAAATCAATGGCCCCCATGTATAAGTGAGTCCAGCTGATAGCAGTAGAAGAATCATCCAGCTGAGTGAGCCCAAATATTCAAGCCACAGAGCACTGAGCTAACAAGATGTTATCCCTTCAACGTCATTACATTTCTGGGTGGATCTTTTATTCAGCACAAAATAAATGATATAACACCAATAAATAGGGATTGGACAAAATTATTTCAGTATGCTTTCCCTACCAAAATAAAAATCAAATAAATATGTGGGTATTAATTTCACTATCTGTACCCTGTGCCTGAATGTGGATTTCTTCACTTGTCCGGAAATTCAGGAGACTCAGAGTTGTAGTTGCTTCTACAGCAAAAGTGGATTAAGCTGCTTGTTGAACTGGCCCTGTATCTGCCACATCTGACTCCTATCTAGGTAGGATTAGGTGTGGTTCCTATTTATTATTTTCTCTAGGGCAGAAACTTTGGACCTGTGGGGACAGGTGATCACACTTCTCAAACACCGTTTGGCTCCGTGAAGGACACACCACCACCCTCTTTTAAATAGATGTCAAATGTAAATATGCATGACTTGTTAACAAACAGTCCTTAACAGGGACTGATCTCCAGTTTCAAAGATGAAACAAAGAGATACTAGTGGAGGTCATTAAGAGGATTTGACCTCCAGTTGACCCTCCAGGGGGACCAAGGGAGTCAGAGGCTCCTCACCCGCTTCCCTGTCCTTGGAATGTGGGTTTGGCTCACCGTTCTCACAGCGGGAGCGGGTCTCAAGGACACAGCCTTGTGCGAGTAAGGTGTTGTTGAGACCATCTGGACGGTGTATGTGACAGAAACCAGGTAAGGTCTCTATATAAATATTTAAGATTCTGGCTGATGGCTGTGGAAATCTACTCCTTTTGTGCCTCCTAAGTAAATTTCCTTGTTTATTACATCTGCTGTCTCTCAGTCTCGTTTGCGGCTTTCTTTGATTTCTGTGTACGGGGGCCAGTTGGTAAGTCAACAAGAGCACATTTATTTAACTATGTGTCTATTAACAGAAAACACAGATTAAATATAGAAAATGTTGCTACCTCACGCGCCTGTTGGCTCAGTGGGTTTAGCCTCTGCCTTCTCAGGTCACGATCCCAGGGTCCTGTGATTGAGTCCTCATCCGGCTCCTTGCTTAGCGGGGAGCCTGCTTCTCCGTCTCCTCCGCGCTTGTGCTCTCTCTCGCTATCTCTGTCACTATCCGTCTCTTTCTCTCAAATAAATAAACTCTTAGAAAAAAAAAGAAAGAAAAAGAAAATGTTGTTACCTCCATCTTCCTTGGGGTAGGAAAAGTAGGTAAAGGATAAAGTTTTCCTGACTTGAGTCCCATGATTTTTTTTTTTTTATTATGTTCAGTTAGCCAGCGTGTAGTACATCCTAAGTTTTTGTTGTAGTGTTTAATGATTCATTGGTCGCCTGTAACACCCAGTGCTCATCCCAACACGGGCCCTCCTTAATACCTATCACCTGGTGACCTATCCCCCCACCCTGCTCCCTTCTGTAACCCTCAGCTTGTTTCCCATAGTCCAGAGTCTCTCATGGTTTGTCTCCCTGATTTCTTCCCATTCAGTTTTCCCTCCCTTCCCCTGTGGTCCTGCGAGAGTTCCATGATTTTTGTAGGGAAAAAGGTTTGGTCACTACTTTGTAGTAAGTTTCAGGACAGAGCAGCTTAGTTTGGTAACTTTAGACAAAGCCAGCAATTTCAGGAGGGACTTCCAGCATGGGCAGCAGCCCTGGCACAGGGTAGGAAAGCATGCGCTGTTTCAACAATGTTTGCAAGTGGGAGGACTTGAGGGCATATGCTTTTTAATTGGCTAGCCTGGGTTGCTCTGGGAGTTTTTAAAACAGTGATTGTCAACCTGGGGAATTTCTCCACTGGGACATTTGGAACGATCTTGAAAAAACTTTGTCCTTCCGAGGGTGCAGCCCTATTGGTAGCCAGGGATGTTACTAAATATCCTAAAATGTACAGGTCTGCATCCCCCCACCTTATAATGCCGTCCAAAATGTCGATAGTGCCGAGGTTGAGAAGCTTTCCTTCAATGGATCCAAGCCTTCACAGAATGAGTGAAAACTCAGATACTCTTTACTCTCAGCCTTTCAGATTGTGTCATTAAAATCCGACAACACTCTTTTAATTTAAACAGAACTGTTGTCTTTAAATTGAAACAACTCTCTTATAACGAAATTATGATATCCCATTTATAGTTTACAGATGTAATGTTTCAAATGATTTAGGGCAGAATCTTTTATTCAAAAGGAAACCATAGGCCTGGGCCCCCAGAGTAGGATTCCATGAATCAATTTACCATAATAAATTTACCATTTATCATAATAAATCCTCCCTGGTTATACAACTTTAGCTTTACAAAAGAAACTTTTGTGCATCTTGTTAACAGCCAAAATCACTGTTTATGAATTCCATCTGTTACCAAGGTCATAAATGAATCATTTCAAGGTGGTGTCAGGGGTCTTGGGACCTACAAAGTTTTTTTTCCTAAGTGTCTTCTGTAGCACACCATGAAACAAATATCATTAAACATATGAAAACATAATGCCCTTGTGTTTTGAGAAGTGTTAGAACAAAATACTTTTTCATGAAATCCTCACTGAACAATATACTAAGATATACATAGTTTAATTAGGATTGAACTTAATCTGTTTTTAATGGTTATAACTTAAATCATGTTTGTATATTATTTTTTTCTAAATCTATTTATATTATGTTTATGAAACTTACAGAATTAGAGGGACATTTAATTATGTAAAATTTATTCCCCTCATTCTTTCTAAAATAGAATCAGATTGAGAGTTGTTTATCATTTCAAAGTCAAAACCTAAACTATAGATGATAATTTTGTTCCTCCTCATGGTCTTTACTCCTTTCCTTTCTCCATTGTGAATTTTCCAATCTACACAGCAGTCAACCAAGAAGTCTTTTCCATCATCTTATGGACAGAGTAGAAAGAAACGTTAAGTGGGATAGGAGAAGCTGGCCTAACGCACAGATTTTGAGAGAAATAAATGCCAAAACTGTTGTAGAAAAGCTTTATAGTTGAATAAGTACTCTATGAAATGAGAGAAAACCAATCTTTATAGAAATTCTGTATCACCAAATGTAGATTATTTTTTTTTAATTCTTGCATTTTGCTCTTGTTACTTACGGATCAAAGTTTAAAATATCAGTGCTTTTCTTTATTTTCTCTTCTGTGAAAGCCATTCTGATGGTTAGTACACTTATTACAGTGTTCCTTGATTTTTAAGTTATTTCAACCTTCTTCATTATCTTGATTACATTATCTTATACAGCGACCCAGAAAAACCTGTTTTTACTTCTTGTATTTATTGACTAAGACAGTGAGTATACTTAGCAGAATTTTGTAGAAAATAGTGTCCCTACACATAACATATATGGAAGAGAAAAATAGTTTAATTTTTACTTATCTTGGAAGTAAAGCCCAACATTTATGCTGTCATTCAAAATTAAGCAATGCCTTCCAGATTCTTCCAGTTATTCAACAAATATTGAACACATACATTTCAAAATTCCCCTAGACAAAAAGATCTAATGATTAAAAACAAAATGTAGTTGCCTTCGTAGAGCTTGCATTATATCATGTTTATTCTAGTTTATTCTCCCTCTATTCCTTTGATGATGGTGTTTCTCTTGACTACTTTTCAATCTATGCATTCGTCTTTTTAACCAATATTTATAGGGCTCATATTTGCTTGGCTTTGTGCCACATGCTTGGTACATAGTGGTGAGATAATTACCCTCTTCATGGTTCTTAAATTATAATGGGGGAATAAATATTATATAATAAAGGCAGAAATGAATACAAATTAATGAGATTTTTAAGTGCTAAGAAGGAGACAAATACAGTTCTCTGTAAGAAAACAGCTGTGTGAAAGTGGATTCCAGTACAGATCAGGCAGACCAGTATCGCCTTTAGAAAACCAAAATTAAGCTGACAGCTGAATGAAGAGAAGGAGCGAGCTATGCCCAGGAATTCAGATTTGCGTTTTTCTGATAGAACGGCATTATGCATAAGTGCTGAGGTGGGTATGAATACATGAAAGAGTCCAGTGTAGCTGAAATTCAGTGAATGAAAGGAGAAAGAGATACTTAAGCAGAGATGTCAGGTAGATAGTTGAGTATAAGTAAAACTTCAGAGGAGGCAATCAAATTGGAGTCAGACATGTGAGCCGAGTCTTCGGCTGCAACTGAAAGGCATAGAACCACGCTAGATTCACTCAGAGAGAGTGCGGAGAAAATAATCCCTGTCTAGCTAAAACAGTAGAATTTGGGTAAAGGACTGAAATCTGAGAGCATGTATTCGGTGTGGGGAACCAGAATAAACAAAGCTTTGCCTCTTAGAGGATTAAGGCCAAGTTGGAGAGATAAACAGGTATCTGGAGAGAGGGGCGCACTAGGTACTAATGGAGCACAATGGAGCAAACATTTAATTCTGCTTGTGGGCAGTTCAGAGGAGACTCAAAGAAGGATGATGTTGCACTTTTCCAAAAATCTTCAAAATACTTCAATAACAAGCCGAATAGGGCATAGAGAAGATCATTCTGGGCAAAGGATTTGAGATAAGAAAAAATTCAAAGCATTTGAGCAACTGTAAGTAGTTCAACTTAATTACATGGTTATAGCTTCTTTGGAATTTAAGATTTAGGTTAACCTTCACTGACGTACTTTTTCTCCTTTATTTTACATTCTTATAGTAATCAAGAAATCATATTGCTTTGTCCTTTAATTATCTGCATTAATATGTTCTGTCCTGACCTGCCCTTAATCTACACGGGGAGAAGAGGAGAGTCATTGATTTTACATAAGCCAAGCCATCACACAGTTCTATGAACAGAGCAGGTGGTCATCAAATGTATTATTTCCTGAATGACTGGATTCCTGTCCCTCTAGCTTTGGTGGAGATGGAAATAAACCTTTTAACTAGTGTGAAAACCAAAATAACTGTATTCAAAATATTAAAACATATCATTCCAACCATCTGTGATGCCCTGATGTAAGTAAGGTAATTCAGTGACCTGAAATTAGCCTCTAATTAAAGTGTCAAGAATCATTCTGTACAATTTAGGTTTCATTAAATTCAAACACACTCAAAATTGAATCAGTTTATTAAACTTACTTATTTCCGGATCCTCAACAGACACAATAATACCGACATGTAACAATTTCAGACATATAAACAGTTTCGCTATCCCACTTACTGAAGTGAGACTACCACTTCCCCACTAGACTGTGATACACTCTAAATGCAAATTAAAAGCAAAACAAGACTCTCCAAATCTGAGAACTGCTGGCTGTTGGTTAGAATGTCTTGAAGTATTGTTCTTGATCTCTGTGCAAACATACACTTGTAAAACAAGAATAAAGAGTTCAATCTGACTATCTTGTCCTGGTTCTCCCGTTGTAAAATGAGTAAAGCATTTGATGAGGAATTCAGCAGTAATATCTTCAGTCAAAAACAACAAAAATATCTTGTTCGCCAAAAAACCCAAACAAACAAACAAAAAACACCTGAAAGTGATGCCTCCCCTCCTTCAACTTTGATAAGCAGATTCTCTCACTTAGACTTGGAGTAACTCTCCTAGAATCATGAATTGTGAAAATGAATTACACATAAAGCTACTAGCATCCAAGAGTCTGGAGTTTTCCAAATGATATTTTTCATGACAACATTCAACTAAATGCAACCATTGTGTTAAGTAGAAGGTAATTGTCAATATAGACAGTTCAATAGAATATAAGTAGTCATGTTGGGTTTTTTACATTCAGTCATCCATTCTCTGTTATATGAGAAAGAATTATTTATCAATTATTTGTTAACAACAACAATTAAAGTTTATTAGGTTTTCTGTTGTACCACTACCATAACGGTAATGATTTAATCTGCTTTAATAAGGATCAATCAACCAGTGGAATTTAATCCACAGTGCATTAGAGGATCTCTTTCCCAAAACTACAGAATTCTTTGACAGGTGAAGAAAAATGTGTATTGAGTACATTATATGACAAGGGTCTTACAAAATTAATATTAATAAATATCTACAAAACTATTGCAGTTCGTTGCTAAATTTAATATTCAATTGAAAGTATTCCATTTGTTACACACCTCCCTGAAGTGTTGGAAAGAAAACTCAGTGACTTCTACGAAATGATGGACAACCTGAATTAAATAGCCAATTAACTTAAAATCAAAACTATAATAAATTACATATCTTATAAAAAATAATCTGTTAAATGTGTGCTTGTCATATTAACATAATGTAGAATGAGATGGCCAAAATCATGGGTGACTAGGGCCTAATGAGGTGATAAAATGGTCCTGCCAGCTGGTAAATTAAATTAGTGACATCAGACAGGGATAAGATGGAAGTAAGAAAACGTGGGAGGGAGGAAGGAAGAGATGGAAGGAAGGGAAGAGGAAGGAAGGAAAGAACCAAGGAGAAAAAGAGGAGTGGAAAGGAGGATTTGCAAACTGTTATATGTCAGGCATTAGACTAAATTCTTTCCTTTTTTCCTTAATTCTACAACACCAGTTCCACTATCCCCAGATTCCCAGAATTTAGCTTTTTTTTCCCCCAAGGTGAAGATACCAAAGTTCAGAAAGATTAAATAAATTTTCCAGTGAACACATAGAGAATAAAGGGAGAATCAGGATTTTAGCCATTGACATTTGATTATTGCTGGATAAGACTTTACTTAAACATAGAGTGACTAAGTAAATATTTACTGCTATTTATTTTTACCATTTACCTACTTCCCTGATAAATATTATAATCACCAGAAAAGATTCAGTATGCAATGCCTCTTTACTTCTCATTTGTAATAGGAGAGATTGAAGAAATAATGTCTATACAAAATATTTATTTGGGGATGTTTTCCACTCAGCATGCTGAATAAAAATTCAATTAGTGGTAGTTAAAATTAATAAGGAAGAAATTGAATGGGACAAAGGGCCTAATTGTTCCTTAAAACATTTATTTCATAGCCTATTCTAAATGTCATTTTTTCAAAATCACATCTTGTTGGAACATTTCTTAATAATGCAAATAGTTATTCTTTGGATATATTTTTGTGTAGCCGTGATAATATAATGTAAATAGGATCATACTAGTTTTACTAAATTGCATACAGGCAAATTCTAAAACACAAACATGACGTCAGCTTTGTTTCTCCATACCAAATTAAACTATACTAAATTAAACCATACTAAAGGGAAGTGCTTGGCTAAGGAAGTTTGGCCACCTCAATAAATGACTATCATTTATGCAGTTTGCTCATTTCCCTGCAATGCTTTTGCGTGTTCAATAAAAATTGATATGAGTGAAAGGATATGAAATCTCTACCAACAAAGTAGAAAGAAAAAAAATAACACACTAATTTAAAATATACTTTAGCTACCTGTCAGGAGCAAATTAAAAAACCTGTAATGGAAAGAAGTGCAGCACTTGGCAGCATCATTACTTGCTCTGAGAGATGATTCAGCTTCTTCAAGTCTTAAAACGGATTCAGAAATCTTCGTATCTTCATATTGGAATGCTGTGTGGTTTCTCTGTGGAACTCTCTCTGGGTTTTTTCAGTTTAAAACTCCCAAAGTGAAGAGTGAGATATTTCCATAAATAAAATAGCATCTTTTGCCACAGTCTGATCTCATATTTTGCTTTTATTTATGTTATTTTAAAATTTTGAGTCATCTTTGCAAATATTTTTGCACAGCTGTTTCTTGTGAAAACCTAAAGTGAATCAAGCACAGGCATTGTATTCGACTTATTTGGGGCTGAGAATTGAAGCTGGGGGCGGGGGTACTAAGAAATTCTACCATTTTACCAGGGCTTGTTCTGCAAGGCTGACTGCAGAAGACGTTCAGTTGCTTACCCATGCAAGATTTTTATAAGTAAACTGACAACTTCAACTGCCTTTATTTACAGGTTCCTGTTGTTCTAAATCAATAAACTCATTGATTGAATCCACGTGACTTTAAAGGCTGCCACAGAGCCAAGACCCTACCTACTACTACAGGGAGTGTCTCTGAGAAATTGGATCACAGACTAAGAACTTGCACTTTCGAATTTTGTGCTCATTTGCATTCTGTATGTCTCCTTAGGCAAGCATAGCAGTTGACAGTCACATAACTGTATGCTCTCACTCTTGGTGTTATTTGTTAAGAAAGTGTATGCCAAATAGGAGGCTGGCAAAAATAAACCAAAAGGCCAAAAATTGGTTATCTCATCACTTTTAATTCAGTTGGTTCTCTATTTAACCATGTATCAGTTGATTATGGGAATATTTTGAATGTCTACTATGAAACTAGAATATATGACTAATCAGTCAAACAATAAGTATTTGCCCACCGTAATAATTCATACGTACTGAGAAATCGTCACATACTCTAAAATACACCCTTTTAAGGTGTGCAGTTCAGTGGTTTTTAGTATGTTCCAAAAGTTAAGCAACCCATTACCAGAATATTTTCATCATTCAAAAAAAACCATATAGTAATCATTACCATACTTCCCCCCTCTTCGCCCCTGGTAATCACTAATCTACTTTCCATTTCTATTGACTCAGCTATTCTGGACATTTCATATAAATGAAATAATATAATATATGGCTTTTGGTGTATGGCTTCTTTCACTTAGTATAATGTTTTTAAGGTTTACCCATATTGTAGCATTCCTTTTTATGGCTGCGTAATATTTTATTCTGTGGCTATGTCACATTTTGTTTATGCGTTAATTCGTTGGTAGACTTAGGTTTGTTTCCATTTGGAATAATGTTGCCAAGAACATTTGTATATAAATTTTTGGACATATTTTTAAAATCATCTTGGGTATATACCTAAGAGTGGAATGGATGGGTCATATGGTAACTCTTTTATTTTTTGAGGAAATGTTTTACCAAGTAACTTCAGCGTTTTATATTCATCCCAGCACTATATGAGGGTTCCAATTTTTCAACATCCTTGCCAACAGCTGTTATGGCCTGTCTTTCTTATTATAGCCATCTTAGTAGGTGTGAAGTGGTATCTCAATACGGATTAATTTTCTTAGCATGTACAAATTGTGTGATATATGGGTAGATATGAAAATAGATTCATGGAGACATAATTAGGTGATAGACAAAAATATGTAAGGTATATTTATAGATATAATACAGGAAGGAAGGAAGCTTCTAAACAAATTACTGTAACTTTTTTTTTTTTCCCTGAGAACTAGCATACTCAACGTCAGATACTCTTTTCTGCAAGTAGTGACTCCTTCAAAGTCACTGGCATTGACTGGCTTTCAAAGGATGAACACTATTCATATGAAATGAGAAGAGAGAGAAAACACTTCAAACAGAGTACTTAAAGTAATATTTCTGTAAGTTAAATTATACAAGGTATCATTGCGAAGCATTGATTATATCAATTTTTCTTGAACGTGCAGTTGAACAATATCTTATTGGGACAATGAGATTGAGAAAATATAGAACTATTGGAACTGAAATAGAGAAACAAATAATTAGAATGAATATATATACAATAGTTTGAAACAATGCAAGATGATAATAGGTTTAAATGCCATAATGAGTGGTACATAGTAATTAATGAGACTGTGCTCTGAAATGTCCATGAAAAGCTTCATAAAGAGATAGTATTTGAGTGGACGAGGACCCTTATGTCATGTTGGTCCAATATCAGAGGGAATTAATTGAAATTAGGTAAGAGTTGGGAAAATCTTTACCTCCTATTTGGATCCCACCACAGGCTTTGTGCTGCACTGTGGTCCCATTGGATCCTGGGTTTCTGGAGACTCTGAAGCTGTGATTGCTTCTGGACTCTTTTTTTGAACCTAGCTAGACTACCAGCTACATCATGTTTATTTAAAAAAAAATACAGATGAAGGTATCGATTAGCTGTATTGTAATCAGAAGCAAATGTTATTTGTTGACTGAAGAATTAAGGAGTGGTAACATTGGAATCCCCATGCTCTTTAAGGTGACAATTGCTTTTTCTCGCTGTGGGAGCAGAACCCTGTCCCCAAATGCCTGTTGACACTGAAGTTTTAGGGAAGTATCTGCCAAGGGTAATGTTCCTTGTACACAAAAGATGGAACCGGAAATCAAGACAACAGTTGAGATGAAAGAAAATGGCAACAATCAGACAAAATGATGAGGAAGGGATAAATATGAATTCAAATCAGAATATGTGAAAGGAAAGAGAGAGGAATTGACTAATGTGATCTTGGTCACTTGGAATAATAAAACCAACATCAGAATGCAAAAGTCAGAAGGTGAGTATTTTCTCTTCTGACAGTAGGCGATCACGAAAAAGGAAGTCTTAAGATGGGCTTGGAATGTGGGTGTCATTATCCTTAGCATTTTAAGTGATGTAATGAGACACATGGAGTTCTCTGGTGAGTGGGTGTGGGGGTGACCAAAGTTGAAAGGAGAGCTCCACTGTGCACAGTGTCAGGAACCAAGATTTTCTATCCCATTGCTTTGCTGTGAAGAGGGTCCACGGGGGAGTGGGATTGCATTCTTGAGGTGTCCCAAGATGCTGATGCCTCAAGTACTGCATATGTATTCTGGGAGCCAAAAAGAGAAGGAGGAGAAGAGAAAGGCACCACTATCCTTTAAAACCATTCTAAAAGAACAAGATAACACTTTTATGTTATATAAACTACAATTTAGTCATCATGTCTAACTGCCAAGCATGCTGGAAAATCATCCCGGAACATAGAAGTGTTATTTCTACCCAGAAACACGACAATGGACGTAGGATAAGAGATAATGCCAGAGTCTCTTTCCCATCTCCTTTGATAAAGAATCAGTGTATATCCTCTTACAAACCTGGAGTTCAGTGACTCTCAACTCTTACCTCACAGAGAAGAAAATGGAGTTTCCTAACAGGGAGTAAGTAGCATTTTTGTCCCTACCTTATGCTGCCCACTTCTCTTACTCTGAAAAAGGCAGCAGCTCATGACAATGAGAAATATTTCTCAAATGCCAAATGCAAAGTTGACCTATTGTGAAGCGGCGAGGTGTGTTCTATAGAAATTTCTAGCCCACGACTAGACCCTGAAGGTCCTCAAGATGTTCTGTGATTGTTGCAAATGTTTCTGGTTCTTTGGGGCACTGTGCTTAGAGTGTGGGATATATAGTTACGTTTTAATATTAAATATACTTAGATAATGCTATTCATTGAATATTTATTGAACTAAATGTATGTCAAGAATTCTGTTAGTCTTGATAATTCCTTTAACAGCGGACAAATACAGGGGCTCCTGGGTGGCTCAGTCAGTTCAGCATCTGCCTTTGGCTTGGGTCCTGATTTCTGGGTCCTGATATCTAGAGCCCTGTGTTGGGCTCCCTGTGAGGAGTCTGCTTCTCCTTCTCTCTTTCTCCTCTGTGCGCGCTCTCTCTCCCAAATAAATAAAATCTTTAAAAAAAAAAAAAAAACAAAAAAAAACGTAGAACAAATACAGGTACAAAGAGTGGATGATACAAAGAGTGGATGACAGCTGTATCAACAACTGGGGAATATTGCAACATGAACAGTGTCACCACACACACATACCACTATTATGTCATATCATATCATATATCATTTCAGATCATATTTAATAGTATATATTATATTTTATATTGCTACATTACCTTATATCATATTCTATGTTAGAGATGAGCAATATATTCTTCCCATTTTCCAGGAGATAAATCTTCAGTAACTTCAGTAACTTGCATTTAAAGGGAAAATAAAAGAAGAACTGCTTCTCCCTGTTTTGGAAAGAGAAAAGATGTAAGTATCTTCAATTAACAAAGATTAAGGCTTGAGGCTAACTTCTTTTAGCTCTTCCTCGATAAGTAGGTATGTCTGCTGCTTTGATCACTAGGGTGTCCCCCTTAAGATGGTTAACCACAGCATGTTCAGCTGGAGAATTTCGTCCCTCACCAGGATGACAAGTTAAGGGAGATTGTCTGTCTACAGCGTTAACAATATTTAATTTTCTCCTTTGTATGAGAAAAATCGAAGCTATGCTTGTTACACAGAGCGTGCGTGCCAGAGTAAGCAAGCAGCATGCCCACACTAGTAGTGATAGCTGAAGGTGCCGTGATGTTGGGCACACAGAGCTGTGGAGTGTGATGTGATAGGTCGGGTATCACTCTTCTTGCAACATGTACCCCAAAATGGTGAATAAGCTACTGATTGCATAACACAACATATGTCCTTAAATATTTAGTTCAATTAAATAAAACCTTTGGGTAAATTTTGCATTGTCCTAGGCTGTCAGACGGTCTGGTGTTGCAGATGAATAGAACATAAATTTGACACATTTCGATGCACTGTATTGGGGCAAAGAGGGCATTTTAAGATGAGAAACTGCACAATTTCAAAAATTTAGTATTAATCTTTAAGTGGCATGTCTGCTTTCAGGTTTTGGAACTAAATACCTAAGGCTTTTGTGATTGAAACACAAGTGTGGTTTCCCATTTACTGCATTTCATCATTTTCATTACTCACACACTTCTAATTTAATCAATCATTCTTATTAGAGTTTTCTGATTCACGAAAGGATATAAAATTACATTTTGTTGAATTACAAATGTGAGTACAATAGCTATTAATATTTCTCGAGGTCTGCTGTCCATGTGCCAGAATGAGATTGTGGCTATTTTATTAAATTCAAAAATGTTTCTGTTTTCATTGCCTTCTTCGTTTTGCACATTCTGTGTTTCCAGTGTTGTTCATAAAGGTTTCTTAAGATTTGTTGCTAGCATCACCATTAGTCAACAAATATTTTTACAGTAATACACTCCTTTACTATTTTAAGAAAAAATACATAGTATCACAGATAGATGAATGGGTTTCTAACAATCCTTATTATGCTTTAGCAATCAGAAAAAGTGTAATTCTGCATGCTCTAAATTTCCATTAATGCTTTAGAACCACCACAAATAATTTTGAAATGGAGGAACTAAGACTTTGAATACAATGAAGCTGGTCATACAATAAAATATCCAAAATATATTTTTTGGGGAAAAAGCACTTTTGGCAAACATCATCTTTTAATTTTCATAACATTCTTGTACAACAATACTATTGTCTAGACTTTAGAGGTCAGAGAAATGAGTTCCAAACAGGTCAATAAATTGCTCAAAGTTACAGCTTAGGGACTTGAGATCCAGGACCACACAGTGGATCTTGGGACTCCAGTCTCTTGCTCATTCTACGATACCAATTTGCATGCAGAAACAGAATTCTTCCAGCCAAGAGAGGTCTACCTCCATGAGACTCTTTTCAAAAGCAACTTCATGTAAGCCAAATTAAGTCAAACAGCAAAACACCTATGCTTTCCTGTGTTTATTCAGAGAACAAACACCTCTTCTAACTGCTGCTTTTGATCTGTCCTTCACTTCATATCCAAGTGCCTTTTTAAAGAAGAGTTCAAGGGTGTCTGACTGGCTCAGCCGTAGAGGATGTAACTCTTGATCTCAGGGTCACTTGAGGCCTACTTAAAAAAAAAAGTGTGAATTCATTCTCTCTAGTTTAGCATTTAAACTAGATAAATTTCAGGTTTCTACCTCTACCACCAATTGAAACTGCTTAGTAAAAATGACTTTCTTAGTGGTTACATATAATATACACTTTTAATCTGCACTCTACGTTGAATGTATGATTTTTTTTTTTTTATAATTTGACACCTGCCTCTTCTAAAATCCTGCTATGGATTGAATTGTGTCCCTCTAAAATTCAGATCTTGAAGACCTAATATCAACCACCTCAGAATGTGACCTTACTTGGAACAGGGTTGTTCTGTTCTGCTCATTCAGAACCTCGTTCTGTTCTGCTACCTCTAACCTGAGTGGTGTCCTTACAGAAAGGGGAAATTTGGGCATACGCTGACATGGACACGGGGGGATGCCATGTGGAGATAAAGGCAGAGATTGAGGCGATTTTTCTATATGCTAAGCAATGCCAAGGACTGCCAGAAAACCAGAAGAAGCTAGGAGGGAAGCATGGAAGAGATTTTCTCTTACAGCCGTCAGAAGGAACCAGCTCTGCTAAGAGTTGATCTCAGACTTCTAGCCTCCAGAACTGTGAGACAATAGATTGCCGTTGTGTAAGCAACTCAGTTTATGGTACTTTAATAAGGTAGCCCTAAGCCAACAAATACACACCATTTTCTTTTCCTTTAGAAAATAGCTATTCTTTCCAGCCCTTTCCATTTCTTTATAAAGATTCCTTAGGAGTCCTTAATAATGTGGGCTTACCATTCTTTGTCAACGAGTAAAATGCTGGTCCTCCAACATGGTCTGTTCTTATGTATTAATCTGTACCCACTTTTATTTTTTTTAATATCAAAATCTTACGGTTTCAGCTGTCACCCATTTATATATCCAAACCATACATATTTTCTAAAGTTCAGGTACAAATTACTCAACGTATCTAAAACTAAGTTTATTACATTTATTACATTACCCTGTCTTCTTACCTTTTCTCTATTTGTTCAGTGTAAGCCACTCCTTTAACTCAGTTACACAAGAAAAAAGACTGAATGCATGTCAATCTGTATTCATCACTAAAGTTCAAGCCCTACCCTTAAATAGTAAATAAGCTCAGTCAGTTCTATCTCCTTAATAGTTTTGAATAAATCAATCCTTTGTAACCATTTAAATTCTCTTCTAGTCAATTGCAATCATTTTGTAACCTGTCTTCCTGCCTCCTATCTTGTATACTCCCCCAATTCGTTGCTTGAAGACTGATAATTCCAAGACACAAATAAAATCTCACCTGAAGTGGTTAGTCTTTAAGTCCATTATTCAGGAAAACAGTTATTTCTGGAATGAAAGTATACCACATCCCTCCACCCTCATTCTGTTCTATATCACATAGCATATTGTGACCTAAAAAAGAGTTTCTTTAACTTTATTAAGGAATAATTGACAAATGGAATTGGGATTCTTAATACATGTTAATGAGTTCCCTTATGTAACACGTCTTTATACTGTTTAACATCTAAGTAAGTCTCTTTAACCTAAAATAAGAAATAATGCATTTCAATTTCTATTCTTTTGTAATGATGGAATGTTGTAATTTTTTTGTTTCGTTTTTTTGGTTTTTGTTTTTTAGAGAGAGAGAGAGAGTGTGTGCAAGCCAGGAGGGTTAGGGGCAGAGGGAGAGAGAGAATCTTAAGCTGGCTTCACACCCAGAGCGGAGCCCGGCACAGGGATCCACCTCACAACTCTGGGATCATGACCTGAGCTCAACAGCCTGAGCCACCCAAATGCACCCCTGAAATGTTGCAGTTCTATATGAATTTAATCAGCATTTTTATCATGTGACAAGCTTAAAACCCCAGAACAAAGATTCTTTGTTCCATGTCTACTTCACCTTATAATCTTCCCCTCCACAAACACACATAAAAACACATGGAGTCATCTCTCTCTCTCTCTTTGTCTGTCTGTCTGTCTCTCTCAATAGGATCATCAACATGCAATCGATAATAGTGAGCATATTTCTTGATGGGTCATTTTGTGAGTCTGGATGAAGTTCTTATTTATCTGTAGGTAAGTAATTAAAAAGAAAAACTTTGATGCTACAGGAAAAGTGGTAGAATGCTTTTTGAAAGTTTTTTTTTTTTTAAATATCATTTCTAAAGCTGAAATGTAATTTAGACATTTTGGCATTTGGCATTTTATATCTTATACAATTATTAAGCAAGTTAACATGATTTTGTTGCCTGGCATTTTCTATCCTATTCATACATGTCTGGATGGTACAAATTTTTTCCACAAAGAAAGTTCATAATGGCAGGGAGACTAGTTGTATTCTTGATACTGAGTTCTGTAACTTTTTTATGGGCGTGTGTGTGTGTGTGTGTGTGTGTGTGTACACATATTTGCTTTTTGTCTATATATTTGTTATATATATATATTCTTTTTGCTGTTTTGGGAGAGAGGGGAGAACAAAAATCATTTGTATCATAAGTCAGATGCTACCTTCCTTTCAGACTGATTTATTAACACTTTCATAATTTTAATTTTTTAAATTCATTTTCCACCATTAAACTCCCCAATTTTTAAAAGTAAGCAAAAGTTCCTTTGGTGACTGGTTCTTAGAAATTTGAAAATGTATTTTCTCAGCTGCTGGGGCTTTACTTCATCAGGGCATGTCTGCCATGCTTCTATAGTCATTAAGCTGGCACCTTTTGGGAAGATTTTAATTAATTACAAAATGTCAATTAATGAATAGATTAAAATGAGAAGAGGTAACATGGAACAGGTTTAACAGTATAGGAGAGATATTTGGATATCTTCAGTTCACGCTTGACACAAAGTTACAATTTTCTTAAATTGAGAACAAAAGACACTGGACTTAGATGTCTGATGCCAATTGTGCCGCTAAGGAGATTTGGACCTGGGTAGGTCATTTAACCTGATGGGGCATCTGTTTTCTCATAAAATAATAATTATAACAGCAATAATAATAGGACCAGATTAGGTAATCTCTAAAATCCCTTCCTACCCTAATACTCTGTTTCTATGCATGTTAATAATAGCTGTCAAAATCTACATGTCGTCTGGGGCTAGTGATACAGAGAATGATATTGATGATGATAACGATGACTAATATTGAGCGCCATATGCCTACAGTAATTACCTCATTTGACTCCCTAATTGTTCTCCTGGGGGATATGGGGTAGACATGGAGCCAAGGAGAGCAAGAACTAGCTAGAATCTGCCCATATCTTTTCATTTGTTGTTCATGGCCATATACAAGAGATTTCAGAGAATAAAGATGGCTTCTTCACTTTTACCTTCTGAAACTTTCACAAATTTATCTTTTGGGCTGATTAAAGTACAGTACAGGATAGAGGATTCTAGGAAACAATTTTAGGTTAACCAAGTTGACAATGCAAAAAAAAAAAAATGATGCTCTAAGTCAATTATTTTTCCTGTACTTTAATTTCCTTATTTCTAAGATGTTGATTTTGCTTCAACTTAATGTTATAGTTGTAGGGATAATATGTGAATATACACTGAAAATCAAAATATTGATAAAAATTAGTTTCCAAAATAATTATGACAACATATTTTTAAACAATCTGTGAAAATATTTTATGCATTTAAAAGTAGTGGCCTCTTAAAACAGTGTGTGCTTACCTTGTCAATTCTGTATCTCCTTGTTCCGTAGCGTATAATTATAGATTTCAAATTTACATAGTACAGTACGCACATTTGAAATGAACAAAAGTTCAATAATCATCTATTACCTAACTCTTTACTGGTGACTGCTAAGATAACATGTCATTTATTTAATATTTATGACATATACACAGAAAGAGATGGATAGCTTGCAAATTCTGTTAAATAGAACTTCAAAGTATATGTGACATCAATAAAACTCAAAGTGTGGCTTTGAATCTTATTTACGTACTGCTCCGATAGAATTAGTTGGAAAAAAAATTCAGTGCTTTCAGTTTCTAATAGTCATTTTTAGTATTTCTCTACTTCAATTTTAACTAATGAATACTGAAAACTAACATTCATTTTTTTAAAGATTTATTTATTTATTTTAGAGAGAGAGATGTGAACAAGGGGAGGTGTGGAGGGAGAGGGAGAAAATTCTTCAAGCAGACTCCCCACTGAGTGCAGAGCCTGATGCAAGGCTGGATCCCAGGATCCTGAGATCACAACCTGAGCCAAAACCAAGAGTTGGGCACTTAACTGACTGAGCCACCCAGGTGCCCCTAAAAGCCTAACATATATTTTAGACTAGTAATTTTGACTTCAGATCAAAAGCACATAGGAAGTGAATATAAAAAATAAAAATGTTATTTTGTATAGATTTTTCAAATATTACTATATTTCTCTTGGAAGTGGAGAGAACTTTCAAAATTATTTTTCTCAGTCCCATCATATGATAGATGAAAAAAAGGAAGTTACTCAGTTAAAATAAGGTAGATTGCATAGGTCATAAATAAAGCATCTGCATTACTTACCAAACTGTTCATGTGTCCATTTTATTGTGTTATTATCATTTTTTTCTAGTTCAGCTGAATACTTACCCCAACAAATATAGTACATATTTTACCAATTGTGTACATATTTCTATGATTCAAAATTATAAAAATGTTGATTATAGTGTGTTCGGAATCCACCAGGGAAAAAAAGAGTTTCCAAACCTACTTATAACTGAAGCAAACTGAGAATTTGCTAATTCACTTCAAACAAAAATCAAAGGAAGAGACTGTTTTGGAAGAGACTATTGGAAGAGACTATTCCAGTTAAATCTATGGGTTTATTTCAGAAAACAAGTTTTAAACAAATCTGAACTAGGCCTTGTGATGGGCATTGTACATAGACCAAGATTCAAAACATAGTTCCTGACTTTGGGGTACTTGGTCTTCTTAAGGTGGTGAAAGACACATAATCAGTCATTACAGAACAGGGTAAGAATGTGATAATGATTACTCCTAAGGAGAGACAGTGAAGAAAGCATGAAATCTCTGGTTTCATCAGAACAGTGACTTTGGTCCCAAACTTAGGAGATTTTATAAAGCCAAAATAAATAGTGGTAAAGAGGGACATATAGATATAGTGTATTCGGGTGTGTGTGTGTGTGTACTCACACTAGTATGTGTGTGTTGTGGGAAAAGATATGTTGTTATTAGAAGAATTAGCTCATTTAGCTGATAACAAAAAACTGGGACATAGATCCCAAGTCACTTTGAGTGCTTTACTAATAATAACTATGAATAAAAACATTGACAAAATGAGTTAAGATTACAGAATTTTTCAAAATTATTAAATTCAAAGTCTTATTTATTTTTCAAACCACTTTTATTCTCAATGAAGGGGAATAGAACAGATCCTGCCTTACACTAAAATGAAGGAATAAAGTGGGATTTATGATGTGACCTTTCATTAAAACATGAAGTTTGCCTTCCTAAGGTCCTCAAAAATGAGTTATTCTGTCCTGAACAAAAATAGTCCTCTGGGCATTGATTCATATGGGATGATTTAATGGGATTTCACATTGTATACTTGAAACTATATATTCATCTAATGATACCAGATTCATTAAAAAAAAAACAAAACTCAATCCTCAAATCTCAGTCCCCTGCCATGATTATTCATACCTCTCAGTTGATTAGTGATCCCAAAATGACAACACAAATCAAAGTAAATTTTCGTATTATGTTTATGCCATTAATGCAAATCTAATTAAATATCTAATAATTAATGCAACTTCTTCCAGGAGAGTTAATACAGTAGAGAATGTCCATGGAAGATGATTCAGTGAGAATTATCTTCATTGCTGTTTTTCAATGAGCCTCATATATGTATATTTCTTTTTGAACTATGTCGAATTTTTTTTTTCTAGGTACAAGAATATTTCTTTTGGTTGGATATTATTATGTTGGTAGCATATATGTGTCTTATACCATGTCACCCATCCGGCCAGTCAGTAAGCTTTTACAGAATGCCTAACATGTGGCAGGCACTATGCTAGAAGCCAGGGGTACAAAGTGTTAACACACAGACCCTGGCTTCAAAAGACCATTTTTAAAAAATTAATCACCATTATAATTCATTTAAGCCTCTAATTTTTAGTGGGACCTTTTGAGTAAAACTCAGAAAACGTGGTTATTGTGTGTTATGGTGTACATTAGAATGTTCTTTGACATTTTATTTCCACATGAGGAGTACTTTTGCCTTTTCCTTATCTTTGAACTTGTAACTTGATCTGGCCAATGGCATATCAGCAAATGTGATGCAAGCAGAGGCTTGAAATGTGCCTATGCACTGGGCTCTCTCTGTTGCACTCTGCCTTTACTATGAAGACATGCTGCGTAGCCTGATGGTCCCAGGCACTTACAGTAGACCTCAACTGAACCCATGGCCTGGAACTAATCCTAGCCAAGGCCAGCAGAAGTCAGCAGAGCTGGGCCAGGGTATGAGCAGTTTGAAGCAGAAAACCCAGTTGAAGGAATAATTGGAAATGGAGTAAGAGTAAATACTTATCCTTTTAAGGCTCTCAGTTTGGGGGTAGTTTATTATAGATCAATAGTTGACAAACACAAAGGAATCTGTGCTTTACCGTGATTCTAATACCAGATCCATTCTTTTTAGATCTAGTATTTAAAAATATTTATTTACAACATTTTAATATGTGCTCTGTTTTAAGGAAACACATAAAGAGTAGTATGGCTGTAGGTTTTATTATCATTTAACTTTGATTTAAGAACCAAGTGGCAAAGGCAGAAACACAGCTAAGACATCAATGGTATAAACATAATGAGATGAATAATCGTATTTAGCAAAATTTATGACAATTTCTTAAGTGATTATAAAAGTTATAGGCAAGTTATTCTCCTCAGAAGTCTCTGTAAGCACCCCTGTGAAGTTAGTCTGATTACATAAACATGTAAGACAGTTATAGAATGATTTCTTGATTTAAAAAAAAGTGGGGTGCCTGGGTGGGTCAGTCTGTTAAGCATCTGACTCTTGATTTCAGCTCAGGTCATGATCTCAGGGTCAGGAGATAGAGTCCTGCATCGAGCTCCACTCTCAGTGGGGAATCTGCTTGAGATTCTCTCTCTCCCTTGCCCTTTACCCCTCCCCCTGCTTGCTTGCTCTCGCTCTCTCAAATAAATAATAGATTAATAAATAAATAAAATATTTTAGAAAATATGTGTCTGTATATATGGTTATTTATTTAGAATTTTATTTGTTTTTCATGTTGAGTTGACTCCAAGAATCACAAATAGGCAACATTCATATAGAAATTCAATGCCATTGAGAGAGCAATATACCCTAGGAGTAAAATTGTTAACATGCAATTGTTAACTCCTTAAAATAAAACACACTCATTCATTTTATATAACTATAGTACATACAGCAGTGCCATACACAATGTTGGTACATCATGAATAAACAATAAGGAGTGTTATGTGATTAATACAATGATGACACAAATATATTGCCAATAAAAAATTAAATGTTCAGGAATTTCCTCATCTGCCCTGAAGGACAATGATAGAACCAATAGCTAAACATTAAAATTTGCTAAATCAATGGCTCACTCAATGGTAAGTATGTCCTTCATATCTCTTTTTTGTTTTTATTTTAATTCCAGTTAGCTAACATACAGTGTTATAGTAATTTCAGGTGTACAATATAGTGATTCACCACTTCCATATATCACCCTGTGCTCATCACAAGTGCACTCCTTAATTCCCATCATCTATTTAACCCATCGCCCTCCTCACCTCTCCTCTGGTAACCATCAATTTGTTCTCTGTAGTTAAGAGCTCTTTCTTTCTTTCTTTCTTTCTTTCTTTCTTTCTTTCTTTCTCTCTCTCTTTCTTTCTTGAATCTATTTCTTGATTAATCTCTCCTATTTTTTTTCTTTTGCTAGTTTGTTTTGTTTCTTAAATTCCACCTATGAGTGAAATCTTACGATATTTGTCTTTAACTGGACGTATTTCACTTAGCATTATACCCTCTAACTCCATCCATGTTGTTTCGTGTCCTTCATCTCTGAATGTTGAAATCACAGACCTAATTTTAAGGTTAAGATGATTTGGACAAACATGCAGAGAGTAAGTCAATCAGAGTGAAGGGAAATAGCTTGATCAAACCTCAGCGAATGTATTGAAGACAATTGTGAGCTAATGCTGTGTTGGATAAACATTTACAAGATATTATCATCAAACCTTTGTCCCAGAAAAATATCACATGTACCATGGGAAACAGTGTGTGCAAAAAAACAAGAAGATAGAAAGCAGGAAGAGTTCGATGTTCCTGGTAGGAAATAGCACTCTCTATAATCCCTTATTTCAGAGTATTTGCCAAAAGCCAGGTCAAAGTTTTCCAGAAACCATGTTTCTAGTGGAAATACAATAGTTCAGATCCATTTTACCTCCTTTTTTATTGACTGCACGAAGCTGAATGAAATCTTTTGTTACAGGAAGGTAAAAAAAACAAAACAAAACAACAAAAAAAACCCAACAACCTGTAACATATAGATTGTTGCCCCTAGTTGCCTTTAATTATGCTCTAAATTTTACCCCCTGAGGTGAAAGCCAGATGGCTTTGTATTCAGTTTCTTTAATGAAACCACGAGAAAGAAAAATCCTATTAATGTATTGACTACAGTAAGGATCTATAAGATAATTCAAACTTTGATAGATTTCACAATATTCACACTGACCAGAAAGCCCATAAAATTAATTAATATATAATATATTTAAGCCAGAATTTTCATACTCATGGTATTCATGATTTCCTAAATGGGGATTAAACTGGTGGAAATATTTCCTTAACATAGAACGGAAGTCCTCAGCGATAGTATAAAAAGGAATGAAGAAAAAAGTGAAGGAAACAAGCATTGTTTGTACAGGTCCATGGATCATTCCTCAGTGAGGCCTTATACTGAAAAGTGTTGGGAGTATAGGTCTGCCAATCTTTCTGTTTGTGTGTGTGTGTGTGTGTGTGTGTGCATATATAGGTATATACACAGCTAATGGAAGGGTCTAGAGCTATCTTCAGATTTCAAAATAGATCGGTGATCTCTAGCCACTCATTCCACTTCCCCTCTCACCCCTGCCACAGACACACATACACACACACACACACACACACACACTCACACATAAATTATGAACCACTGGTATGTCTCTATCTCCTATGATTTTTTTATATGTTGTTTCAGTCAAAGTCCAACCAGGAAAACAGAAACCAGTCTGTTGTTTCAAACTAAGGAAATTAACACAGTAAATTTTTCACATAGCTCATGAGAGAGCTGAGAAGCCACTAAGGGACAATGAGGTGATCTGCTGATTATACATCTGCACAGGAAGTCACTCTAACCACGAGGATGGAGAGACAAAGGGAAGAAGGCATGTTACCAGAGCCCAGGAGATAGGGGCATCCACCCAACCCTGGAAGGCCACAGGTCTATCCAGAGGAAGCTGCAACCACAGAGGAGGTAAAGTTGGAGACAGTGCCTGTAAACCTGAAGATAGGGGCTCTTACTGGCTGAAGAATCAGTTCCCCTCTGTTACCACAAAGAGCAAGAGAATGCAAACGGGTAGCTCTGATCATAAATAAACCAGGGAGGCAGAAAGTTTGGAATTAATTAAAAACAATGGAAATTATTTTCACACCAGATTGCCTTACTCTTTTCCTTATTTCCCATGATGATATCACCGTCATTACTAGTAATTATGCAGGCTGAAAAATTCTGAGTCCTTTATTTTTCCCCTTTCCTTTATTTCCAAAATCATAATCATATTTTTTTTTTACATTTGAAAAATAAGAGAAAAAAATATACTCCAGTTTCTCCTAATTTTTGGTCTTTTACTCTGGATCCTGACACAGAGCTCCTAAATTTCGTTTTTTTTAAGTTTTTTTTTTTTTTTTTTTTTTTTTGTTAGAGAGTGCACACTAGCAGGGTGAGGGGCAGAGAGAGAAGCAGGCTCCCCACTGAACAGGGAACCCAATGTGGGCCTTGATCCCAGGACCCTCGGATAATGATCTGAGCCGAAGGCAGATGCTTAACTGACAGCCACCCAGGTACCCTGAGCCCCTTAATTTATTTAGGTGATAAGAGCATCTTTGTTCTAATGAGGCAGCTCTTGATGGGATAGGGGTTGATCACTAGAAAAACCAAACCATGATTAGAAGCCTAGAACGATCAGCTTAGCTCCCATCCTCAAAAGAAGAGGGGCTGGAAATGGAGTCAATAATTGATCATATCTACTCAGTGAAACTTCCATTAAAATCCATGAAGTAGGGGTTTGGAGAGCTTCCAAGTTAGTGAATACATCAACATGCCTGGAGAGTGGCACACTCCAAATCCATGGGGGCAGAAACTCTTGCACTTGGTACCCTTCCAGACGTCACCCTATGTATCTCTTTATCTGGCTATATCTTTTACAATAGCCTGTATGATAAATCTTCAGAGGTAAGTAAACTATTTTTCCTGGATTCGATGAGTTCCTACAAATTTTTGAACCTGTGACTTGTAGCCAAGTCAAGCAGAACTTATGGGCAATATGAGAACCTACTGCTTGTGATTGACATCTAGAGTGGGAGGCAGTCTTGTGGGATTGAGCTCTTAACCTATGGGGTCTGTGCTAACTCTGATTAGGGTCAGAACTGAATTGAATTGTAGAATGTCTAGCTAGTGATAGAGAATTGGTTGGGATGGGGGAAAAAACCCACATGTCTGGTGTCAGAATAGTTATGTGATTGTGAAGGAAAACAGTGGTGAGTTTCCCTAGACAATACCCCATTCACTCCTAATAATCCTCCACATAATTTTTTCACCAACATTCAGATTGGCCATTCTCCTAGTTGTGTTTCCCTTGTAACTCATCATACTACGGTCTTCATATCCACCTTTTCAAATCCAAATTCAGTTCATATGAGTCTTCCACTCTCAAAATTTTATAAAAGCCTGGATGTAGTAAATAGGCACAATTACTTTATGATCTGATTCCTACCATTTTTCAGTCTTTGGTTTTCTCAAAGTGAGCTATATACTCCCTCATGGCCCAGAAGATTTGAACAAATACTACGAGACTTCACCAATTTTTTTTTTTTAGATTTATTTATTTGGCAGAGAGAAAGAGAGCACGAGTACAAGAGTGGGGGGAGGGGCAGCGGGAGAGGGAGAGAGAATTTCAAGCAGAGTCTGCACTCAGTGTAGAGCCCGATGGGAGGCTCAGTCTCACAACTCTGAGATCACGACCTAAGCCGACACCAAGAGTTGGATGCTTAACCAATGGCACCACTCAGGCACCACTTCACTAAATTTAGACTGGCCTCCACCTGTACTAGTCTGTGTCCCTAAAGATGACCCCAGCCCCAATGCTGAGTTTTTGCTTAAAAAAGATGCAGTGCTGCCAAACCACAAAATGGACATTGTCCCAACCCACAATACCAAATCATTTTCACTGATTTCCTGCTTTTCCATTTTTCCTGTAGATTCTTTTGTTTCCTCTATGTTTTCCCTTAATTACATTTTCTTAATTGAGCTATACTCAGGATGCAGTGATGTCTCTTTCTCCGACTGTGGTACTCTGAATAAAATCTTCATTCACAGCTTTAACAAGAGTCCAGTGCAGTTTTTCTGTGATGTCAGACACATACCTGGTTGAGTGACAGTCCTTGAACTCCTTCTCTGTACACACTACGCCCACCGTTGTATTTGGATTCACGATGTGCCAACTGTTTGGGAAAACTTTTTCTCAAACTCCACATGTCCACATTACTGTTCACCTTTGAAGGTCAAATCAAATGCAACTCTTTATACTTGTGCTACTGCTGAGTTAATTAAGCTTAATTATTAATCCTACTGGCTGTCTGGACCCAGGCAAGCCTGAATATTCTGCTCTGCCTTTCCTACAGTTGGGAGGATCCCTGTGACTATTCGTGGGCCATTTCCACAAAAGAGAATCGTGTTTCTTCTGAGTCAGATCATTTAGTACCAGTTCAATAAGTACCAGATTCATAGTTTTATTTTTCTTCTGTGATGATAGGCAAACAGGCTAAGAGTGGTTTTCTGTCAGCCTGGGTCTTGGAGTTGGAATAAAAATAGGAGAGCTCCTAGCTGTCCTTCAGGGAGCATGGGAACCATTGTTGTTTTACATAACTGAGATTTTAAGTATTTTGTTATCACAATACAACCCAGAGCAACACAGTTATTTATTTTACTGTACCTCTCTCGGGTAACTTAAAATTTCTAAAATAAATTATAATTATTTATGTATTTATAAGGTTTTTTTTTCCCTACTAGATTGGAAAGCTTTAATGATAGAGTTTGTTTTTAAGGATAATTTAGAGTAAGCACTTGTTAGATATATTTTTCTTACGATTGCAAAAATTAATTAATATACAACTAGATGAATGCTTTCTTCCATCTGTATTTTTGATCTAGAATTGTACTTTTTAAATGAGTACTTTGGATTAAATAATCCTGTGTGTTCTCACTGAGGCAACTGTACATTTTGCTTCCTAAGGGATTCTTTGTACTGTAAAGGGCATGGGCAAATCATTATCGGTATACCCATAAGTTTTTTGTACATTTCCGAGATGTGTTGGCCAGTAAAGGATTGGCCTTGATTATACTTAGAATGAAAGCACCAATACAGATTTAGAAAGTGCTGACACAGTACCACTGGCTTATATATCTATAACCAGTCTGTTTCCAATTTTACAAGAAGGTCTAGCTGGCAGTGTTAGCATTTTTCAAAAGTTGAAAGCAATAGGAAATAACCTTAGGTTTAATAGGCTTGTTTTGCTAACAATGAGATTTTTTTTTCTATGAAAATTATTGATTCATTTCAACATTCCACCATAGATAGTATTGTCAAATTTGTTTACTGTTTGAAAATAGAATCGACACTCAATAATTGACATTAAAGTGGAAGGGTTTGCTATGGATAATTCAAATATCCAGAGAATTATCAAATCAATTGCTTCTTATTTGTAAAAGTATACTTTTTCTTTTACATTATATAAATATATGTTTTAAGCCAAACACTTTTCAACAAAATGACCTGATTACAATAAGATCTGGCTTTATTTTAAAGACTACCACTTTTCTTTCTTTCTTTCTTTTTTTTAATACCAGATATAGAAGCTTTGGTTGTTGGAAATAGAAATTCATTTAAGCTAAACTCACATAAGTTGGGGTTTTGGGGAAGTCTTTAGTCAAGTCACCACGGACTGGTAACAGAACTTATCTGTCCCTCATAGGAAGAAGAGCCTGACTCCAGAACACAGTAACTGAATGAGGCTTGTTCTCTGGCTTTCTCTTTGGTACCAAATGTACTTGTTTTTCACTGTCATTCTTTATGCCTCGTCCTTTCTCCTGCTCTCTCAGAAAATGACTTACTCTTCATTGTTGAGAATCACTTCTGCAACCCTTGTCTATGTAGCCTCCAGTTAATGCGGTCACAACTTCTTGCCTACTATTTGTGTATGTGGGGGGGGGGGGAGTATATCAATTAGCTCTTGTCCTAGGACATTTTTATTGCTTACAGTCTTTCGATGTTCATCCAAGAGCCAGAAAGTTCTAGCTAGGGAAAGGGATATGGGGAATAGACATCCTGATACATTAAAACACTTTTTCAGATGCTGTGGGTAGAGCAGATTGCGCTATTGAGGGATTGAACTGAATCATTTCACTTGTGGATGTGGGCACTTTTGTCTTTTAACTTGACTCATAGCTCACATAGTGGAAGGATTCATAACTGATTTTAAAGGAAGAAAATATTTCCTACAAAATGCCTGTTAAAGTTAAAGAGTCAACTAAAATGCTATGAGTATCATCCAAGGAAAATAATATGAAAAGCCAATTAGCGTAAGTAAGGTATCGTATAGACTATTCAGCCTATATATTTATAAACAAATATTGGCTCAAAACGTTGAATTAATTTACTTTACCACTGGGTAATACTAACAACTGGCACCATTATAAAATTACTTTTTAAATTCTCCTGAAAAACTTGGTTTTGTGTGTTTCTTTTTATGTTCACAATAGTAATTTTATTTTATGTACAAATAAATACCAATCTTCTCCAAATGAGTTATTCAAAAATATTTATTTACTGCTCACAGCAATATTTTATTGAATCTAAATGTGCTAAAATTGGAATTAATTCCATTGATAAACTGAGAGCTTATTTTATTTATAAACAAATATGTGTACATAAAGAAAATAAACAAATATATTTGTTTATAAATACATATGCTTGTGTCTATGTATTTTCTCTGAAGGGGATTTTATTGCTTTCTAGATATTGATCATTATAGCATGAGTAAGTTCTAAATGAACTAAATATCATGAAATTAATTTTCCATAAATGTTTCGTTAGAAATAGATCAGTCTCATATGTGATGCCAAAATTAGGCTACAACTACTCCATTAGCTATCATTTATGGGCAATGATATTTGGGACTCCAAATAGGTTCATATTTCTGAGAAACTAACATAAGAAACATAGTAATAACAGTAATGCCTCTAATGTCACAAAGGCACTAGAGAGCATCCAAGATACATTTTTGTTTATGCCTTTTACCAGCTGTAATTTATCATGTTTTGCCAGAGCCAAAGTTAGAGGCTCCCTGACATAAGCACAGAAGGTCTGAAACAAAGCAAATATTTTTGAGACTTCAAAGAAGGAAACTTTATACTATGCAAAGTAGCTCAGGGCGATGTCCTGAACTGTATAATTAGTCAATGAATGTTTATTTTGATAGAATAATGACTGTATCAATTTGCTAGAAGACTTGAAAGCAGTGCTCAGTGAGAAAGCTGTTGAATTCTATTGCAACATGTACTCTATTCTCCTTGATAATGATATCTGAATTAAAACCTCATGAGAAAGTCACTTATTTTTTTTTAAGTCTAAGCTTCCTTTGAATTGCAAATTATTACTTTTCCCAACGTAACTATGATGGCCGCTTTCAGTTTCTGCTGTGAAACAGCAGTTCCCAATGCCAAATTGACATTTAAGAGCATTGTGGGAACCTACCACAGGTCTTGCAGAAAAATAGTATAGATTTGTTTGGTAGGGATTTATAGAAGAATTTTAAAGATCCCCTCAGAACATTCAAAATTCCTGGCAAATCACCCCCGTATTGATGAGTATTGACCCTTTACTCTCTTGAATGGCAGGAATGTTGTTTCAGCCATCTATTTTTTTTTCTATCCTAGAAACTGGAAACTTACAAGCAAATTCACCAGACTCAGAATAACTTGCCCTTCCACTGAAAAAATGCCTGCATAGCCGCGATAGCTACCTAATGCTACCATTAAATGCAATACCAATATGGCTAAAATCCCTCTCAGGCAATTTCAATTATTTTCTCTCCTCTCAATGTGAGATTTTTTTTTTTTTTGTCCCCATCATATTATTTGACTACTTTCTATAGCACAGTTCCACCCGAATCAGAAATTAAAAAAAAAAACTAAATAAGTAAAGTCTTGTGTGCAAACTTCCCCCACAGTTTTCCAGTGGAATGATCTGTCGTCTTGAAATCAAGCCGGCTATCGTTTGCTAGGTACCATACCAGCCTAATCCTAGTGACTTAAAATAAATATTACTCTGGGGATTGGCAATTTGAGGGGGAAGATGACGGAACAGCTAGAAATATGTTCTAATCTTTGTTGGGCTGGGTGGACCAGGTGCTGGGTGATCCAGTTTGGTGTCTGTTGGGATGGCCCGGTTCTGTTTCAGGAGGACTTTTACCCTCCCACATGCTTGAGCAATTTGTTCCCTTCACAGCTCCTCAGTTTTCCAAAATACTAAGTGGAAGCAAGCAAATCTTTTCAAGTGCCAGGAAGGAGCACATCACTCCTTGTAAATGTCATTGTCCAAAGCAAGTCACAAGGCCAACCCGGATTCAAGTGGAGGGAAAATAGATTCTGCATGGGAGAAAGTGTAAAGTCACATTCTAAAGAGTGTATATCCAGGGAAGAAGAAAGAATGTGGGCCGCTATTATTATTTACCACAACTCTCTCTTTTGCAATGGATACTTTCAGTGAGGAAAGTAGCAAAGCAATTACATGCGGTATGGAAATTCACAAATTACTCGGATACAATATGGAAAGGTCAAAACACTGAAAAAACAGCGGGGGGGGGGGGGGGCAGGGGGAGGTAAACTGCCCAGAAAGTTGGTTCAGCATATAACTGGAAGTCAACATGAAATCACCAAAAACTGGACAACTCACACTGTCTCAAAGTGTAAGAAACTCACACTTCTTCTTAAACAAATAGAAAATTGGTACTTGATCCATCTAAGTCTGAGTAATTTTGAGTTATGTGAAAATGGATACATTTATACTAGCTATCATAAAAATTAGAAGCCCTTGACACGGATAGTTTTAGTGGACATGATGAAACAGAAGAAGTTAAAAATTTAGAAAATAAATTATTGATGATAAATAATGCCTACTCTAGAAAAGCCCTGCAAAAGCAGCTGGCAATGTAGTGGTGAAGTTGCTTTTTAAAGTGAGGACCAGGTTCTGAGACTTACTGTTCTGACAGCTTCCTGTTGTGTGTGCTCTGTCCTTCCCCTATCAAGCCTCATTTAGGTAGATAAGAGCCCCTAAGTTCCCACTTTACTCCCAGGAACAATCATGACAATGTAAAAATATTTGGTTAGTGATTAAACATTCCATCATGGCAAATTACTACTTTGAAGCTCAAATTTGATGTTTTGCAGGAGAGGAATTTTTAACCTTCATGATATTTTCTTAAAAAGCAAATTTTTTAAAATGTGGGAAATATGAACAAAACCTATAAAAAGTTCTGAAGTTGGAGGCATTATTCTTCTATGGCACATGTTTTCCAAATGTAAATTGTTCGTAGATCAAACAGAAAATTGAAGAATAAAAAAAAATGGAGAATTCTTAGATGTTTACAAACTCTCTCTTTTTACTGAGAAGGAAATAATGATTCAGAAAAAAAAGCTGATGTAGTCAAATACACAGCTAGTCTGTGGACAAAGCTGAGATAAGTGCTTCAGTTTTCTGATCTCCAACACAGAGCCTTTTGTGCTGTTCCATTCTGCAAGATATTGTTTAATATATAATGACAATCGAATGATCTGCCTTGAAGTTCTTGTGTGCATGTGCTCTCCTGTGTGTACCTGTGTTTGCCTGTTTGTGCATTGTGAGTCTTAGAAAATAATAGAAATTAGATTTTTGTGTATAACATTTGACTAAATACAGCTCCAACTTTCAAAGTTCCCCACCTTAAGAAAATAAGAAACTTTGGGAAGAGCAACAACACTAAATTGAAAACATCTAATGAAGAAATACAGGATAATAGTATGAACAGCTCCCAGGGCACACAGCAGAATGTATGGAAATGTCTATGTTACTGTATAGTGCAGAATAAAACCAAGGTAAGTCATTGTTTACTTTAAATTCTTACTACATCAAGGCAAGAGGGGCATTTGGGCACCAGATAATCTTCAGTTGACACTTGATTCGTCTCCTATATATATATGTATATATATATATATACATATATATATATATATATATATAGGATATATACAGGATATAGATAGATGATAGATAGATAGATGATAGATAGATAGATATAGATATAGATATATAGGAGATATATCTAGATATAGATATATATATCTCATTTTTACGATAAAACATCACAATAGTACCATCTTCCATGTAATTCTGCTTTTTGTTTACACAGATTAGTAATTTGCAGGTTACAAGTTTCCTTAGCTACATACATTTCCCATTATTTTCTAATACATTGATGAAAATAAATGCCCTGTGGTTCCAGCATCAGTGGTTTTTTACCAAACAAGAATTTCCACTGAGAAAAGTTGCAGTTATTACCTTAAAAGAGATGTGTTATTTTATTTTTCCGACAACGGAAGGCCTCTGTAAGTCCAAAGTCCCATACAATTATATACTACAGAGCAGAATAATAGAACACTGCACTAGGATAAATTTTGTGCCCACTTAATTGAAACATTTGCCAAGGAGCTGGGTGAAAGCAGTGTATTTCAATCACTCTAAACAATGGATAAATGAGACACATTCCTTCTAAATGACACATTTTAGCTGTCTGGAAGCCTATTCACAGTTGTGTGTGGTAACATAAGTTTGCCACTCTGTTCCTTACAATTGGTCCATTTCAAGCTGTGCTTTGAAGCTGTTTATTCCAAAGAGCCTTCTTAATATTAACAGAAAAAAATGTTTTTAGATGTAGCACTAAATGTTTTTAGTTGTGGACCAATATTTTTCCACTCCTTCTGGAATATACGTATGTATATTTGTATCTTGTTTTTTTTAGTCTCTATTTCTCTGTCTCTGTATATTTGTCTCTCTGTCTGTCTCTCTCTATCTCTATCTCTCTCTATATATATACATATATTATATGCATGTAAATATATACATAATTTAAAATATGAGTGCATTTCATTAATTTTTATATTTAACCAAGCTGGTCTAAATTAAATATTTTTATTGTAATCTTCAGCTTGGTATTTGTTTATTTTATTAAACTGGAATATAATGATAGGGCTAAGCTAGTAATTCAAGGGCCAAATAATATAAACTTGTTTCAACAGGAACATTTTAAATACTTAAATAAGTATCTTTTTATATTTCTGAAAAAAAGTTGTCAAAGAAGTAAAGAAAAGATAATTCATTCCTGAAAAAAGCCAAAATGAAAATAAAGGAATATAGAAGCAGAGAGTTCTTATTTTCAGGAGTTATAGGCAGAGCGGCTATATAATTTATCATCCAAACCAGGACATTTTTGAGAATGAAAGAGGGTGTTTTAATAACTAAGCCGGAACCACAGTTGGACGCTGAAACTCTCCCAGGTAAATGAGGCCATATGGTTATTCTGGCCACTCTATTTACAGGTGATCAATCCTGGAGTTACTTTTTGAATGATATGATATTGCTCAACCTTTCTTATATTTTTTCTATACTTTCACAATTATTTTAAAAGAAAGAATTGAGATGAATTTATAATCTAAAGAATGGCAAATTTTACCACGGTAAAGCAATATACAACATATTTCCTCTACTTCTTTTCCTTTCAAACTGAAAGCTCTCAAGAAAGTTCTGGTTCTTAAAATTCCTTACAGATTAAAATAGACCAGGTTTATATCTCTGAATTTTTAATAGAATCACATCTAAAAAATTACTATGCTAATAATAGTAGTTCTACAAAGAATTAGAAATGTCTCACAGGCATTTATTTATTTTTTCTTGGCTGATTTCAGGTTAAAAAAAAATCTCTATCTTCTCTTTAAATTTGACAAAGTGCTTGGGGCGCCTGGGTGCACAGCGGTTAAGCGTCTGCCTTCGGCTCAGGGCGTGATCCCGGCGTTCTGGGATCGAGTCCCACATTGGGCTCCTCCACTGGGAGCCTGCTTCTTCCTCTCCCATTTCCCCTGCTTGTGTTCCCTCTCTCGCTGGCTGTCTCTATCTCTGTCAAATAAATAAATAAAAATCTTTAAAAAAAAGAATTTGACAAAGTGCAAGTGAAGAGCTCAGCTGAATATAGAGGTAGAAAACTGTACCTGTTGATGTCTTCAGAAGCCTATTCTATAAACCTACTTTTATCCCTAAATTTGTTAGAGAAGGGTCCTTTTTAGTTACTTGACATACTTTTAATAGCACAGTTTTTGGTTTGTTTTTAGAAATCACATCATATGGGGACTCTGATTACCCTTTTTGCAATTAGTGCCTGCAATAACTTTACTTAACTTGTGTTCTGTTCCTGTGATATGCTTGTATGGCCGGATCTTAGCGAGAGGGTATGGTGGAGGGAGGCTGGCTCCTCTAGGATGAGTATTGAGCTAAAGCAACGAAATACAAGCAAGTGAAGCAATTAAATGGCAATGTGTTGGTTGGACGCCATGTTGCTGCATGTAGATATATTTCACATCAGTTCCTGAAGCTGTAAGTTAGGATTGTGGTTGGAACATGGTCTCAAAGACTCAGTTCACAACAGAGAGTTTGAAAGGAGTGGAGGGAGAGCTTTCTGATTAGTGATGAAAAGTCTTGCTGGTGAATCTCACTAGGTTGGAGAATCTAAGCCCAAACATCCAATTTTTCCACAGAGCCCTTGAATTTTGCATAAATGTTTCTAGAAGGAGGAGTTTGGGAGGGGTTCAGAAGGTAAGCTTGTGTGTGTGTGTGTGTGTGTTTTCTGTCGTTGGACCATCACAGCTTTCTTCAGTGTAGGAAGAGTGAGTAGAAGCAAATACTGGCTCCCCTCCTGGCACCCTGTTGTTAACCCCTCCCTGAGTATCCCCCCTAATCAATTGTATTGCAGAAGATGGGAGTCAGGAGGATTGGGAAGCTAGTTTCTTTTTTCTTTTTTATAATAATATTTTTTTATTATATTATGTTAGTCACCATACAGTACATCCCTGGTTTTTGATGTAAAGGTCGATGATTCATTAGTTGCGTATAACACCCAGTGCACCATGCAATATGTGCCCTCCTTACTACCCATCACCAGCCTATCCCATTCCCGCACTCCCTTCCCCTCTGAAGCCCTCAGTTTGTTGGAAGTTGTTGGAAGCTAGTTTCTGATGATATTTACTGCCATTTTCCCTCAAAATCTGGAATTGCCTAGCCTGACAGGTTGCTTGAAAAACTAAAAAGTGAATCTCTTCTCACTTTCCATGCTGGGGTAGTGGTGGTATGAGGGGGAAGAACAATCAAATGTGTGACACAAACCAGATTTTCCATTACAGCTGATTTGTATACTTATATCACTGTGTGTAACCATGAATACATTTTTCCCTGCCTACGGTTATTGAAGTTCAAAAACTAATTGCAATATACTCCAAGAAAGCCATTTTATGGGCAGTATGTTTTAAAAATAATGTGATCCTACATTTTTTGAGGGTATTCTTTTTTGCTTTTATATTCTTTTTTTTTTTTTTTTTTCTTTTTTTAAGTAGACTCCATGCCCAACATGGGGCTGGAACTCAGGACCCCGAGATCAAGAGTCACGTGCCCTACTGATGGAGCCAGCCAGGCACCCCTGTGGGTGGCATTTTTATTTTTACATATTTATTTATTTATTTACTTACTTATTTACTTATTTATTTTTAAAGAATGTACTCAAGTAATTCTACATACTGTTTACAGATCCAAATTCTATTAGCGTAAGAACACAGGTTAAAACATGTTACTTAAGATCTACACTGTTCTAAGTTTCATGCATCTTATTTAACTAACACATCTCATAATGCTCTATGTTATACGGCATTGTGAAAAACACAGAGAATATGAGATTGTCTTGGCTCAAATAGATCATTGTTCTATATTCTCTTGATCTAGATGAACTTCCTCTTATATTAACTATTTGGAATTCTGTGAAGATTTGGACTACTACATGGTTCTATTATCTTCGATTTATTATTTTGATTAATATATAAAATTTTTAAGTAAAAAAAAAAAAACCCTGGATAATTCATTACAAGTGCATGAAGTAGGTATACTAAGTCAATATTTGTAGTCTCTGTCAGGGTGCTACAGTTGATAGTTCACATGGAGAGCAGTCCTCAGAACTAATTTAAATTTCTCCAAAAAATATGCCACACCTAAAAAGAAAAACAAACAATAGCATTTCCACAATCATTACTCTAGACTTTATTTCAAAAGAAAATGTGGGGCCTCCATACCTTTCAAGTGATAAGATGTGAAAACAGAGAAAATGTAGTGTACATATTTTTTTGGGTAGTTCTTTACAAATGATGGACTATGAACAACTGTCAAGAATACTTGTTTTAAACAAGTGGTCAATATTAGAAACCCTGAAGTAAAGATGATCCTCAATTAGAAAAAAACCCTGCTAATTATGGTAAATAATTTCAAAGTGTATTATGATTTTTCCCCCAACATTTCTTAACACTAATACAATCTATTATCATTCATGTGTCTTTGAGAAAATAAAGAAGTATCTATAAATTTCAATTGTTTGTATAAAACCAGTGAATTTTTAAGATTAAAGGATAACATAAACAAAACAATATACCAGTATTCAAAACATCTAGATAATAATATGGCATTGATTACTTCTGGATCAATCTGAGAGATTTTTCCAAACATACTTTTTTCTGTAGTGTTGTATCTTTCTCTCTCTCTCTCCACTAATACACATCTACAAGTTTATAAAATTAGTCTGTGAACAAAATTACTTTTAAAATAAGTTTAATAAACCCATGAGAAATTTGAAGAGCAGATATGTGTATATCTTTAGTAAAAAATATTAATGTGGGATTTACACTTTACAAATCAATTGCACATATGAGATTTAACTTGCTTCACATGACCAATAAAGTCAGTGTTTTATTATCATTTTTTAGGTAAGGAAATGGCCTAACAGCAAAAAGAGATTTTTTTTTCCCTGAAGTAATTGCAGAACAGTTCAAACAGCAAACAAATGACGGAACTTTAATCCAAAATTGAGTTAATGTGAATCCAAATACTGCACCACTTACTCCTAAAGTTCTTTTTCTCTTTAAAGTTTGCATTTAATAAGAAACCAGAATTTATCATCTCATGTATAAGATGGTGATGGCAATAAATATGCCTCTAGGGTTCTATTTCATGAGCTAATGTTTTGGGAAATTAATGGCATAAACACATTTAAAAAAATTTTTTTTTCATACTCTTTCTAGAGATAAATTATAAGCTATACATGTGACGTAATCTGTAAATGAGCAGAGTGAATTATCCATTTTGTTATATTTTGGACTTCCCTATGACAAAATAAATTACTTATCTGTCATTTTAGTTACATTTATTCATAATGCCCATATTTTTCTTGTTGAGAGAGGGATCTAAATTGCAATTCCAGGAGCTATGGACTTGAATTTATTTACTCAACAAATGAGCTCTCTTCCAGGCACCAGAGACACGGTGGCAATACAAATACTGTCTCTGTCCTCAAGAACCTTAGAGTCTAGCGGAGAGAGACAGAGACAAAAAATGTATGTTGGGGGTGATCTGCTATAAAGGAAAGAAGACAGGTCAGGAAAGTGAGGGGGAATGGGAGAGAGGGTGTTTGGTATGGGACGTCTGTGATAACACAGCATTGTGGATGAGATGTAAGGAAAGTGAGGTGTGACACCAGTGGTTGTCTAGGAGTGCATTCTGCTCCGAGGAAACACCTATGTAAAGTCCCTGAAATAGTAGCATTGTTGGTATGCAAAATGGCAACCTCCTGGAGGTCAGTGCTCTCAGACGGCAGTGAGAAAACTGGAGTGGTATTACATGAGGTCAGAGAAGTTGTTGGAGACCAGATTTGTCAGGTCTTTCCCAGGATATTTTCCATAACATTTCTGTAATATTTAAGAGAGATGACTGAATAATGCCTCCCCCCAAAATATCAAGGCCCTAATTCCTAGAACCTATGGAAATCCGGTTGTCTCTGCTTGTTCCCAGCTCCGCCACTGTTAGAGTTGTGAACATGGGCAAGCTCTTTAATTTCTCATTGCTCTCATTTACAAAACATACATAATAAAATTACTCGAGTCATATAATTGAAAGAGTAGTCTGGAAAAATGTGTGCATACAGTAAGGCATGAGAAATGTTAGCTATTGTTACATGGCCACTATTACCCAATCAATATTTATTTTCTAAGTACCCATATGTGAAGTTTTGCTGGTGATATGGTGAGAGTTACAATTCTTTAAGACAGTGTTCTTCCATTTACTACTGTACCCAGGACTCTTGTTAGTAAGAGCAAAAAGTACAAATCATTGCCTAACAAAGCTTTCAATAACAAATGCCAAATAATGAAATTCATTAAGAATGGAGAACTTGACCTTGAAGGATTGTGAGGTCTCAGACATGTGGCAAATGGAGAAAGCGTTCTCGAGAGAAAGAACATAATGAACAATGGCTTGGAAGCAAAACATACCATTTGATGGGAATAGAATACTTTGGAATGTTGTAATTTCTTTTCCAAATGTGGAATATCAATTTTGAAGTTAAGATAGTCCAGATTGATCTTGACATCACATGTTTGAAAGATTGAAAGGACACCAGATGGGGTTCAGAAAATACTCCCCCAGTAAGCCACATCTGTGACCCTGGAAAAGTACTTCTATCCTGTATCTTCAAGTTATTGTGAGAAGCTGGGAAAAAGAAATAACAAAATAACCTATTTTGCTTTAGTTTTCTGATCTATAAATAAATGGAATTTAAATGGCCCACTTTCTGATCAAAATTTCTATCATCCCTGACAAACAACATCTTTCCCTTTATTATTTATTTATTTATTTATTTATTTATTCATTTATTTATTTTGTCTTTCAACCATTTGATGGTCAGGTGAGAGTGCAAACACAGTCCCCCACCACCACAAATGATGCAGTCAAGTTTCCCACATTTGCAGAAATCGCAGGGTTTAGCACATCCGGAGTACAATGGATAAGCCTCACCCCAGGAAAACCACCTCCATGATCATGGTATCTCCCGACAGTAAGTTCCTTTATTTTTTAAAATTTTCTGATAATATTCTATTATCCTCCAAATATATCTAAGAAAGATATATACTTCATATAACAATATTGAAGACCTATTTATGTCATATAAATATATACAAGGTATATCTTTTATATATAGTTTTATATCTAAATAGTTGTACATGGTTACAGTTAAATATAGCTATATATACATTCATATACATACACACATATATATGTATATATACACACACACACACACAACCCCATTTAAAGTCTCAATAGTTGTTTTTGTAGAAATTGCCAAGCTGATTACAAAATTGTAGAGAAATGAGGCAATAATCTAGAATTTGCCAAAATTACCTAAAAAATAAAGACAATAGCTGGAGTACTCACACTAGCTGATTTCACAATTTACTATAAAATTACAGTATTCAAGATAATATGTCATTGGAATAATCACAGACAAATAGTTCACTGAATAGAGTGTCCAGAAATAGATACACACATGTATGTAAGTACTAAGGAAACGGGATGAGAGAAATAAATGATTTTTCAACAAGTTAGATGGGAACAGGTAGATAATTACATGGGAAAAAAATCCCACTCTTATATAGCAACATGATGAAAATCAATTTGAGATATTTCATAGACCTAAAGACAAAAATTAATCTATAAAGCATCTAGAAATAAAAGGATAACAGGAGAATAATCTGCCTTATGATAGGAAAAGATGGTTTACAGAGGATGCAAAAAGAACTAATCTTTTTTTTTTTTTAAGATTTTATTTATTTATTCAACAGAGATAGAGACAGCCAGCGAGAGAAGGAACACAGCAGGGGGAGTGGGAGATGAAGAAGCAGGCTCATAGCGGAGGAGCCTGATGTGGGGCTCGATCCCATAACGCTGGGATCACGCCCTTAGCCGAAGGCAGACGCTTAACCGCTGTGCCACCCAGGCGCCCCAAAAAAGAACTAATCTTAAAAAGAATCAGACTTCATCAAAATGGAAAATTTCTGCTCATTAAAAATCACTGTAAGAAAATGAAAAGAAAGTTACATATGAAAGTACTTGTGATACGTGTGTGGTGCTTTCTGTTGAAAAAATACAAGGAAATCTTACCGTTGAAAAATAAAAAGATAAGTTTAATTCTAAAAAATGAGCAAAACTTATAAACTTCAGCACAAAGTTTATCAAGGGAGACATGAATGTCAAGTAGGAAAATAAATGGTAGTCAATATCTTTATTCATCAAATAAAAATTAAAGCTATAATGAGATACCACTCTACAGCCTCTAGAATTTTAAAGATTAAATATGTAAGAAAAATTTAAAGAGTGAAATAATCAAGTATTAGGAAAGATGTGGAACAAGTGGGGTGTTCCTATAATTCAGAAAGAATGTGAATTCATACAAAACTGAAAAACTCTTTGCAATTTTCTTACAAAGTTAAACATACACTTAATCTATGGCCCAGCAACTCCACTCCTAGGTATTTGCTGAACATATATCACAATTTAAGTCCCAAACAGAACTGCTTATGTATATTCATAGCAGCTCCACTGAAACTGCCAAAACCCAGAAATAACTCTAATGCCCATCTTTAGGACAACTGATAAACAAACTATAGTATATTCATGCACTGGAACACTAATTAACAATGAAAAATAGGGGCACCTGGGTGGCTCAGTCATTAAGCGTCTGCCTTCAGCTCAGGGCGTGATCCCAGCGTTCTGGGATCGAGCCCCGCATCAGGCTCCTCCGCTGGGAGCCTGCTTCTTCCTCTCCCACTCCCCCTGCTTGTGTTCCCTCTCTCTCTCTGGCTGTCTCTCTCTCTGTCAAATAAACAAATAAATAAAATCTTTAAAAAACCCCAAAACAATGAAAAATAAATCCCTGATTCATCATATGGCAATAAAGTTTCTCAAAAAATATTCTCAAAAACATTATGTTATTAGAGAATCCAACCACAGAATAGTGCCTACAATGTCATTTCTTTCATATGAACTCAAACGAAACTAATCTCTGATATGAATTTAAAAAGTGATTAACAATTGTGGGCCAAGAACAAGTGAACTCTTTGGGTAGAAGGAAATGTACTGTCTTGATGGGGATGTTGGTTAGATAGGTGTACACATTTGTCAAAAATCTTTGAATTGTATCTGTACAGTTCTTTCTATGTAATTTTACCTCAAAAAAGTCTGTAAAAGATAATTTCCTATATTGAAAGGCCAATAACAGCCAACAATTCTTTATTTTTTCATTGTTTAATGACATTTGCTAAACCTTTGCTAACTTACTGTCTTTTCTTGACTAGAGATGGATAGTTATATTTTTATGTAATTCTATAGTTACTGTGAACGTGTTTTTAGTTTTTACTGTGAATGCAAATAATTCTAAATTTATAGCAAAAATGAAATAATAAATCTTTGCCTAATTGCAATCAACTTGTTTCATCTAAGCATAGATATCCGAGATGCATCGTAAAGTCAAATAATTCTAAAGAAAATGTGCTTTGAAACAGTAGTACCTTTATATTAAAAAACTGAAAACTATTTCATACTTCAATTTGATTTTCTAGACTATATGGGAATATTTAAGCAGAAGGCAATTATTTATCACATATAATGCCTTGTGAACATCTGAACATCCCAGGCTACATAGTTACATTTAGCTTATTTTCTATTTCAGTAATATGATCACTGCTTCTCATTTTTTTTAATGTAGTAACATTGTAGTCATAAAATCATGAACAGTTGCAAAATTGTAGGGAAATGAGGAAATAATCTAGAAAAACTACCTTGAAAATAAGACAATGGTTGGAGTACACACAGCTGATTTCACCAGCATACTCTAATACATGTGTTTCAACTATTGAATATGAAGATTTGTGGGCACCTGGGCGGCTCAGAAGGTTAAAAGTCTGCCTTGAGCTCAGGTCATGATCCCACGATCCTGGGCTGGAGTCCTGCGTCCGTGGGGCAAGTGGGAAGTCTGCTTCTCCCACTCCCTCTCCCCCTCCCTACTGCTCATGCTGTCTCTCACACGTTGTCTCTCTCTCTCAAATAAATAAATAAAATCTTTAAAAAAAAAAAAAAGAATACAAAGATTTGTGTACATCCAACTTAAAAAAAGTGCATATACATATACATACATACTCACATTAAAGCATACACATCTATCACACCACACACGCCTATATTTGCATGTTAATATATGTGTGCAAGGGTATGTGGCTTACCCTTACAAGGTTTATATTGGTTACAGGTAGCAGACATGGAAAGACTGTCTGACATTATATTGCTATTTATTATTTCCAGAGAGAGAAGCACCAAATCTCCTTGGAGCAAATTTTCTTTCTTTTTGACAGAAATCAGTTGAGTGACAGTTCTTAGTTATGGAAATATAAGTCTCCTAAGCACCCTCTTTCTGGTATCACTTTTGTGTTTGGAGAAAGGCTGATCCTCCTGAAGAAACCCATATTTGCAGAAGACAGCACAGGAGATTTATTTAATGTACTTAGATTTATAAGACCAGCATTCAACAGGGATGCTGTAGCAATGATGAAATGATAGCGCTAATAGACTGCTCCAAATCCTATTCTCTATCTTTTGTTAGGGAGCTGCAATGCCCTTCAATGAACTCTGGCCCAGACATTCTCCTAAACTCTCAATTCATATCTCAAACTGCCTACAGAATGTCTAATAACCATCTCGCTCAGTGTATCCTAAATTGAATTCTTGACCTTCCTTCTACACATATTTTACTCACTACCTTCCTGATCTCAGTTGTTGCCAATCTCATCCTTCCAGTTGCTTAGATTTTGCTTATGTTAAATTCCCACGAGTCAATTTTGAATCTTTTTCTTTCAAGCTCACCAGCTAATCTATCAGAAAATCCCATTGTCTATCCTCAGACTCTGTCTGGAATCAGGCCACTTGTAAACACCCTCACCGTTCCAACTCTGGTTGAAGGCATCAACATCTCTTGTCTGAATTCGCTCTGAATAGAAGTACAGTCTAACCTCAAGGAATAGCCATTGATCTTTCAAAAGTTAAGGTAGATTAAATAACATGGCCGTTCAAAAACGTTCCATGGTTCCCTATTTAAATCAGAGTAATAACCAAATGCCTTACAGAGGCATATGCATCTTTATCTGACATGACCCTGCTGACTTCTCTAATTACAATGCCCAGCATGCTCTCTTGCTCATTATGCTCAAAGAACTGACGCCAAAGATCAGGTATATTCCTATCTTAAGACATTTGTTCAAGCTCTTTCTAATCTCTGGACTGCTCTACAGCAGAGAGCTTCTTGCTAAGTGTGTCCTCTTCCTCAAGTTTGGGATGAGACACCATCTTCTCTTTAGCTTCTACTCTGGTCACTTTATTTAATCCTGCAGTGTGTCACCTTCCGCAGCATCTTCTCATATGCACACAATTCCACCCCCCTAACCCTGTTGGACTTTTATTTTTTTTTTTCATCTACCACTTAATACCTTCTAACATATTATATTTGATTTACTTCTTCATTACATCAATTCTATTTTAAATTAAATAAATTTGACATGTAACACTGCATCAATTTAACTTGTTTGTGTTACTTTGATACATTTAAATATTGTAATATGATTGCCAGAGTTGTGATATTTATCACATTACATAATTATAGTACAATATTGTCTATATTCATTATATTGTGCATGAAATCTGTATGGCTTATTTACTACTCATTGCAAGTTTGTACCTTTAAACAACATCAATCTTGTCCCCCCAACCTCATCCCCTAACAACCACCATTTTACAATCTGGTTTTTGCAATTTGACTTCTTCAGATTCCATACGTAATTGAGATCACACAGTATTTGTCTTTCTCTGTCTGACTTATCTCACTTAGCATCATGTGCTCAAGGTCCATCCATATTGTCACAAAAAGCAGGATATCATCCTGCCTCATGGCTGAATAATAGTCCAGTCACCTATTAATGGGTATTAAGGTTGTTTCTCTATCTTAACTATTGTGAAAAATGAAAAAAAAAAAAAGTGGGAGTGCATATGTCTTTTCAAAATCCTGTTTTTATTTCCTTTGAGCATAACCCAGAAGTGAAATTACTGGATCATATGGTAAATCTATTTTTTAAAAATTTTTGACAAAACTCCATATTGTTTCCCATAGTGGTTGGACCAATTCGCATTTTTTTCCATGGGTTTTTTTTTAACAATTTTTATTTTGCTATATTAGTCACCATACAGTACATCCCCAGTTTTTGATGCAACGTTCCATGATTCATTACATGCGTATAACACCCAGCGCACCATGCAGTATGTGCCCTCCTTAATACCCATCACCGGCCTATTCACATTTTCACCAAGAGTATATAGAGGTTTCCTTTTTACCACATTCTTATCAACAGCTATCGCTTCTCGTCTTCTCGATGATAGGCATTCTCACAGATGTGAAGTGATATCTTATGGTGATTTTGATTTGTATTTCCCTGATGATTGGTGATATTGAAGTTGAACATCTTTTCATGTGCCTGTTGGCCAAATGTCGTTTGGGCGGGAGTTTGTGTTACTCCCTAATGCATCCCAAATACCCTGCCCATTACCTAACACAGTAGCCACTAAACAAATACTTGCTGAATGCACGAATACTTTGGAAAGCTGCCGAAATTCTTTGGCAATTTGAAAGAATATACTGAGAAATATACCAGAATTCCTGACAATAAGGCTATGTAAATATTACACTTAAAAAAGATGGGGCACCTGGATGGCTCAGTCGGTTAAGTGTCTGCCTTTGGCTCAGGTTGCGATCGAGTCCTGCATCAGACTCCTTGTTCAGCAGGGAGCCTACTTCTCCCTCTGCCTGCCGCTGCGCCTGCTTGTGCTCTCTCTCTCTGACAAATAAAAAAATTAAAAAATTAAAAAATGAATTAATGTTACATTTAAAATGAATTAAAAGTGACTATGATCTTATTTCAAGCTAGTGAAGAGGGCCATTTATATCACCTACACTTAAACGACAATGATTATTCTGCATGTGAACCTTTGTAGCTGAGAGACTAACAATCACTTTGTGGATTTTGACTGATTACTATAGGCACCATTTGAACACGTAGTCTGACCTGTGGCTTTTCCTGTAACTTATCCTTTACTCCAATTCTAAATCTTGTATTAGGTTGACAGAATCCAAGCAACAAAATGTACCTTCAGAAAAATAGTTAATGCATCAATAGCCTGCAGATAGACAAATATCAGGCCTTCTAAAAGAGTAAGAAAGTATACCACAAATTTTACAAATCAGTGAGTTTTCTATTTTGTTTTTTCTATTTTTCTTCGAAATCTTTCTTTGGCATTTCTTGGAACTATAAAGAGAAAATATATAAACATTTCAAGTTAAAGCTGTGACATGACATTTATAAGCACAATGCATGTTAATTAATTCTTCAAATAATTTTCGAGCATTGACTAGTTGGAAAACACTAGTTGACTCTAAAATGGGAAAGATAAACGCTGTCCTCAAGGTGTTTATCATTTGATGTAGAAGGCTTATGCCTAAGTATATAAGTGTATTATAATATAGGTTATAATAGTAATATACGTAGTTTATTGTATGCATGGGGAATGCTATGTAAGCATGGAGGAAAATACCTTTGCTAAGAAAAACTTGCTTCATGATAAAAATATCAGCATGGAGTTCTCAATGATAAGCACGTGTCAGACAACAGGACGGGATAGGTCCAGGCTGAAATGCTGGTGGGAATGAGGGTCATTACCCAGAGAAAGATCAATCTTATCAAAAACATGATGGCAAGAAAAAGCATGAATCAGAGTAAGAACATCAAGCACCATAGAAATGAGGATGGAAAATGTTTAAGTCAGAGAATGGTGAGAAAAATCTAGTTACAATTTAGGGATTAAAGAATCAGGTAAGCTCTTTCAATCGGTTCAGTTGTGAATACTTTGTGATAAATAAAACGTTTAAAAGATATTAGCTATTAAATAAACTCCAAAAGTTCAGTAAAGAATAGAATATCCCCATAATGACACATTTTGAGGTATTTTTGAAGTATAAAACTTCAGATTCTTGAAGAGGATATTTTCTTTTGAAACTCTTATAGTCTGGTATTTTTAACATATGAGCAGCCGTGTGTAAGTCAAAACTGAGACTTGAGTATCAAGGAAACTGTGTGCCATGTTGACAGTTTGACATAGCCCTGTGGTTGATGGGAAGCCATTGGCAGGTTTTAAAATACCGTAGAGCATAAGCACACTTATATTTCAGAAAGATGACTCTGAAAAAGTCTGTGAAGAAGACTGAAATAGTACCTGGAGACAGACAGGCTGCTTATATTTCTGTTGTGGTTGCCAAAGTAGATAGATAAAGACCTGAGAAAAGGGGGAGTCATCGGAAAAATATTTTGGGAGTTAATATATTTAGTGTGGAGTGATTAAATTGGATTTTAGGGTGAAGAAGAGGAAGGAGTCTATTAAGTCTCGGTTTTCTAGCTTGAATAATGGAGTCGCTGACTTTATGTCGGGATGGGAGTGGTGGAAAGGGAAACTTCCACTTTACAAATGTATTTGAAGTGCTTGTAGGTGCCTGCTGTTGCTATTGATTTGGGAGTTATAAGCATATAGATTGTTTTTGAAAACTTGGCAGTAAATGAAAACACCCAGAGAGACTGGAAACACCAAGCTGCTAGAAGAACAGTGGGGAAATAAAGGAAGCTTTTGTAATAACAACGTTTGGTAGATGGGTTAAGGGCTAAATGTTCACGATGCTTGGAAAGGTCATTTCTATTTAATATTCATAACAGCCATGAGAATTACATAAAATAGTTTGTTATTATTATCATCATCATTATTTACTATCATTTAGTAGCATAATCAAGCAACTAGAATGAAAAGATATGACTTTGAAAGTTTCCCAGATCTTATTTCTAGTCAATTGAAAAATACCATTGCCTACTGCCTCCTTCAAAACAAAACAAAACTTAAAAAAGTAGCGTCTAGTAGTCCCTCCACTTTCCTTTATAAGTATTACCAACTTCTTTTTATTTAGTGCTACAATGGTACATTGTATAAGTATTATGGACATAATTGTTTATTTGTTTGTTTTTAGAGACTTATTTATTTATTTGAGAGAGAAAGAGAGTGTGGAGAGATGTAAAGGAAGAGAATCGTCAAGCAGACTCCCTGCTGAGCCCAGAGCTCGATGCAGGGCTCGATTGATTCCAGGACCTATGAGATCATGACCTGAGTTTAACAAGATATTTGGAAAACATATTAAGTTCCTCTAAGGAGCTAAACATGGTATCAATAATATACAGTTAGAAAAATTCACAAGTGCATGGACAGAGCATTCATTTGATTATAAGGACATGATCCTGACCTCTACTAGTCCACAAAAGTTTTCCATCAAAAGGAAGCACTGTTATTAAAATTGCAGTACACAAAGTTGAAAAGGATAGAAAGTAATTTGAATCGGAGAATCAAGATTTTTATAAACTTGTATTTACATTTGAAATTACAGGCCAAATTGAGTAGGGGGAAAAAAAGGAAAATTCTGAACTCAGATAAAGGAAATCATTTATGAAATGAGGGATAGAAACATTATAGATTAAAGGCAATTATGTTCATAAGACCAAATGGTTTCAAAGCATCTCTAAGGTTGTGTCAATAGGACAATAGTTTAGAGGACAAAGAAAATTATAGAGCATCACTTTTTTCCATTTGACCCACAAATTTGTACTGAACTGATTATCTAATAATGTTTAGAAACCATATGATGTACCTATTAAGATTGAGCTTAGAGGGACACCTGGGTGGTTCAGTTGGTTAAGCGTCTGCCTTTGGCTCAGGTCACGATCCCAGGGTCCTGTGATGGAGTCCCACATCAGGCTCCTTGCTCAGCGGCGAGCCTTCTTCTCCCTCTGCCTGCTGCTTCCCCCCTGCTGGTACTCTCTCTCTCTGACAAATAAATAAATAAAATCTTAAAAAAAAAAAAAAAAGATTGAGCTTAGAATCAGATAAACATAGTTTGGATTTTGGCTCCATAACATTTTTTGCTATTTGACAATTATCTTTTCTTTCAGTTTCATCATAAAAAAATTCTTAAAAAAAAAAAAAAAGACAACTCATGAAAGGAGATAATGTGATCAGCATAGTGCACTTCACAACTTAAAAGATTTATGTACCTTTTGCCATGTGAAGTGTTATGTTTATACATAGTGCTGCATTTTAAGATGTGTGCTGAAAATAATTTTAGTCCAGGGGAGGCTCACAAGAATGGTGAATAGTTGGAAAATCACATGATAATAGGTTACTTTTATATGGCAAGTATATTGAAGAAGATATTTTGAGGAGTATTGGGCAGCTCTCTTTAAATACCAGAAGAGTTTTCAGGTGCAAAATACAGATATATCTATATATCTATATATCTATATATCTATATGTCTATATCTATATCTATATCTATATATCTATATCTATATATCTATCTATATCTATGTATCCACACATACACACACACACACATAGCAAGCAAATCTGCTCAAAAGTATAGTGGGATATCATAAGTGATAGTACAGTCTGTGCTCAGAGGATTTAAGAACAAAGCTCAAAATATGAAACATCAACAGTCTTAAAAAGTGATTTCTTCATTAATTGTGTCACTTCCCTATTCAGCTACCCATGGTTTCCATTGCTCATAGGTAAAGACCATGTCTCTGTTATTAGATACATTTGTTTTCTAGCACCACCATAACAAAATGCTACAGACTGGAAAGCTCAAACCACAGATATTTTCTCACAGTTCTGGAAGCTGGGAAGTTGGAGATCAAGGTGTCAGCATATTTGGTTTCTTCAGAGGCCTTTCTCCTTGGCTGGCATCTGCCACCTTCTTGCTTTGTAGTTGTATTTTCCTCTGTGTTGTTTGTGTCTTACTCTCCTCTTCTTCTAAGAACATCAGGCATATTGGACTAGGGCCCACCCACCTTAATTAGCTCTTTATCTTAATTAGCTCTTTAAAGGCCCTGTCTCCAAATACAGTCGTATTCTGAGGTACTAGAGGTAAGGACTTCATAATATGAATTTCAGGCAGATACAACTCGGCACATAATATTAGAGTCTTATTACTTCATGACCTTGTTCCTGCTTACTCTCCAAACTATGCCTCACCATTCTTGTCTCACACTCCATAAATCAAGCATAATCAGACATGGAAAGGGGTCACCTTCTCATCTAATTCTAGCACTGATTTGGGCTGTCCTCTCCTGTTTCATAGCTTGGTTCCACCTGGGCCTGAACTGAAGGAGTCCCTATCAATCAATAATTAAAATAATTTCCACAAATTTTGAATGACTTAATTTGGTGGCAATATATGATAATCCTTATGCCAAGTTTTGTAAATGTGAGAGGAAATCAGCTCCTTAGCTTGTTTTCCTTTCTTTCTTTTCATTCTTTCCTTCTTCCTCCCTCCCTCCCTTCCTTTCTTTTTTCTTTCCTTCCTTTCTTTCTCTCCTCCTCCCTCCCTTCCTCCCTTCCTTCCTTCCTTCCCTCCTTCCTTCTTCCCTCCCTTTCTTTCTTTTTCTTTCTTTCTTTCTTTCTTTCTTTCTTTCTTTCTTTCTTTATTCTTTTTCTTTTCTTTTTGCAGGATATATTTTAGAAGGAAATAAAAATACTTAAAAATAAATCAAATGTAGAATTAATACATGTACTTTCTTTTCATACTGAATTATATATGTTGAATATATATTGAAAAGCTATAGTTGTGATGTTATTCTTCTCTTGTTTTGAATATAAGGAACAATCAATAATTATTTGTTGAATTGACTAGAAAAAATATCTTCATAGTTCAGTCTTAAGTGCTGTCATGTGTTTTTATTATTCTTCTAAATAGGAATATTTCTTTTTCACTGAATTAATGTATTAAAGAGGAAAACAGTCAAAGAAACATCATGAAAATTTAACAGGAATATATAGTAAAGAGTTCAGAGAACACAAGGTTGGTAAACATTAAAATGGAGGAGAGAAGAAACCCAGTTTTAAATATTCTTAAATGATAGCTAAATTCATTTCAGTAATCTAGTGTTTTTGTTTCATAATCAAAGATGTATGGTTATTTTTAAGGATACAAAATGTGAAATGACCAAATGATTGATTCTAAGTTGAATTACTATCATATTAGTAGCAAATTACTTGCCTACCACTTACTAAAATTATTGTCCACTTATATCCTAATTTAATAGTACTCAATAAAAATAATATTTTTATATTAGCAAATACATAATCGCTACAGTGAACACTTCATATACAGATATTGAGATATGATTATGTTGTAGTTATTACTTCAGGGAAGATATGTTTGAATAAGAATTGCAGACAAAAATAAATTGCTTGCGGGGGAGACTGGTGGGGGGAAGAGGTATGGGTGATGGGCATTAAGGAGGGCACTTGATGTAATGAGCACTGGGTGTTACAGGCAACTGATGAATCACTAAATTCTACCCCTAAAACTAATAGTACAGTATATGTTAACGACACTGAATTTAAATAAAGAATTAAAAAAAATTGATGCCATGATTTTAGAACTGTAGAACAAGTAGGACAAGTTTAGCAATGAAAACGCTATTCCAATTTGTGGCAAACACCATCCCTGCCTCTTCCTATATATTTAAATCATGGTTTTACATACAGTGAATTTAGCTGCTTATGAATAGGGTGTCTTAAACAAGATGGGCTTGTATGATATCAATCTCACAGAGACTTAATGTTTCTTCTTATCTCAGCTGAATGCCTTGGGATATCTTACCTACAATCTAATTTGATTACAGTCATATAGGGGATCTTGAGAACAACTGCATACATGGGAAATTTTTAAAGTATAGTTTCCATATTTGTTTCATAAAATTTGTCTAACTTAAAAATGTTGATGTGTATCAGAAACATATCAAAGACCTAGAGATATGACTGACTTAGATGTCTGACAATTTTAAGATGGCAAAGTTGATCACAGAGTATTAGGACAAGTTCAACATTTGGAACCTTCATGTTTTCTTTTTTGAACATCAATGTTATAGTGATAAGAACATAAAAATATTGTGATGCCACTTGAAAAAAGTATTGCATTTGTGTGTTCATAAAGTCAAGGTGAAATATGACTTAGAGATGTAGTTTAGATGGGATATTACCTGGCTCCTGGAAAGTGGTTGAAAATATATGTAAATAAACTCTTACGTTTTTAAAATAAAAATAGATTCATCCTCCTAAATAATGTCCCAGGATAATAAATGTCCTCGCTTCTGAAGTGGTAAATCCTACCCTTGATAATAATATCCATTAGGATATTTGAGGAATATAATGTGTATTTTCCCATTAGCAAAACATTTGAAACTTCTAGAATCAAATCCATTGTGAAGAATGTAACTTTAATGGGTAAAATGTTAAACTGAGCCAAGTTGATGGTATAATTCGTTAAAGAAAAAAATATTGATTCATTTTTCTTTTTTATTATAGATGAAACACTAAGTTTTACTCAGGAACATTTGGAAAATATACCTAAGTGTGAAGAAAGTAACCCCTTTAAGCATTTTGATATGGACTCTTTCAGATATATGACTGTATTCTCACATAATATCCAAAAACCAAAGATGACCTGAATAAACTAAAATACAAATGCTGCTTATTGAAATAAATTATAAATAAAATAAAAGGAAAAGTGACAAACCGAAACAAGATTTTTGAAACATAACTGTAAAAGGAATCACATTCAAGAATATGTTTACTCAAGAAAAAAAATAAAGAAATCAAGCATAAAAACAGGTAAAAACAAACAAAACAAAATATAACCCTCATATATAGGTGTTTTGAAGAAATAAATCATACATGTCTCTACAAAAAAAATGAAAAGATAAACTATTTTTGTTAATATTGTGGAAATGCAGTTTCACACCAAAATATGAAACAATTTGATATTCATTACTAGATAGCAAAAATTAAGAAATCTGACGATATCAAATTTTAACAAGGATGTGGTTCAACAGAGGTTTTTATACAGAGATGAGAAATTGCTAAAAATCACTACAGGAAAGAATATAGCTTCATCTTTAAAAATATGCATAACTAAAATTTAGGAATTCCATTTCTAAGCATATGCATATGTGCCAGAAAAAACTATGCTAAAATGTTCATAGCAAGAATCATTTGTAATTAGTTAACTAGAAATAACAAAAGTGTCTATAGACAGGAGGGCCTGTAACTAAATTTGGCTATATTCATGTAATGAAGGGATTGGCAAACTATGGACCATGAGCCAAAGCTGGCGAGCCTCCTATTTTAGTAAATAATGTTTTATTGAAACACAGCCACATGTACTGGGTTGTGTATTGTGTATGGCTGCTTTTTCTGTATGACAGCAGAGTTGGGGAGTTGTGAGAGAGACCATATGCCCTATAAAGCCAAACATATGCATTATCTATATACAGAGAAACCTTGCTAATCCCATTTGTAATGGAATACTACACAGAAGTGAAAATGAAAGAACCATGAAAGAGCATGAATGAATCTCAGAAACATGGTACTTGAGAATGATACTATATTTTAATAATACTTAAATTTATTGTCTAGCTATATGAAGCAATATATTTGAGAAATATATATGTATATCATATATCTATTTTAAAATGCAAAAGTATGCAATTCACTAAAGAATAGCCATTCTGCCTAGTGGTTTCTGTATTATAGTGGGAGGCAGCTAGCAGATCAGAGAATCTGCAATATTATAATTTCTGTTGGGGGGCAAATTCAACATTTTATTACTTAAATTTGTATCTTACATATTTATTAGATTGAATGTATTAGGGTATCAGTTATCATATTGTTTCAATACTAATGTAAAAGGAGTTCTTTGGAAAGAAGAGAAAAAGACATACTTCAAGAATAGTAAGGCTGTGTATGTTTGTGTGTGCGTTCACATGCACAATTCTTGTCTTCATCATTTTTTTTTAAAGATTTTATTTATTTATTTGACAGAGAGAGAGAGAGACAGCCAGCGAGAGAGGGAACACAAGCAGGGGGAGTGGGAGAGGAAGAAGCAGGCTCCCAGCAGAGGAGCCTGATGCAGGGCTGGATCCCAGGGATCCGGGATCATGCCCTGAGCCGAAGGCGGACGCTTAATGACTGAGCCATCCAGGCTTCCCCGGAAAAGTATATTCTTGTTTTTGTTTTTTTCAAATAATTTGATTATCACTGAGCTTCATATTTATAATTTATTGGCCAATTATTTATTTATTTATTTATTTGAGGGGGAGGGGCAGAGGGACAGAGAGAATCTTAAGCAGGCTTCATGTCCAGGGCTGGGCTTGACCTGAGACCCGATGCATGGCTTGATGTGGCGCTCAATCTCACAACCCTAAGATCATGACCTGAGCTGAAATCAAGAGTCAGATGCTGGAGCCATCCATGCGCCCCTATATTAGCCATTTAAATTTGTATATATGTGAATGTTTCTCTTGTTTCAATTGGGGGTATTTGCCTTTTCTAGATATTTGTTGATTGAAAATATGAATAGGTAGAATAACTTTTTTATGGTGCAGAATATGGTCATGTTTTGGCAATAAATCTTACAATCACACCTTGGATTCTGGTGTTTCAAAATTCTATGCAGCCAAATCTATCAATTTTCAAATTTATAGTTGCTTTTAATTTTGTTCAGAACTGTCTTCTCAGCCTAAAATTGAAGAAATATTATTCTGTATTTTGTCCTCATTCTCTCATGATTGATTTTTTTTTTACCTTAGCACTTAATTGAAATTCTGTTTTAACATTAAGAACATCAAAAACTAATGATGTACTGTACAGTGACTAACATATCATAATAAAATAAATAAATAAATAACATTTCCTAAAAAAAAAAAGAACTCATTGTAGGCTATAAAACGTTTTGTTAGTATTCTTGTACTGGTAACTTCTGGTATAAAAACAATATGTCTATTATTAATATATGTTCTTATTATATATTATATTATATTATATTATATTATATTATATTATATTATATTATATTAATCATATTATATATTTTGTAATTGCCATGATGTTGAAACTGTGACATTATTTCTAATTATATTTGCACTTTATTTTTTGGCTTGTTATCTATTGTTCTTATAGTTTTTGTTATTTTATATTTAGAATAAAACATTTATAAATATTGGAATTAGTGACCCCTCAATAATAAAGTTGCCATATTTAGGCTTCATATTTATCATGATGGCTAAAATATCTAGAACAATACAGGTAACAGACAATATTGAAACAGCAATTCTAGCCGTGTTCAAATTTCAAATGGAATAACCTTAATATCTATTTCACCATTAATTATGGTATTGGCTAATGGTTAAAAATTCTGTGTGTGTGTGTGTGTGTATTCAATAAAATTAAACAATGGCAGTAGAAACCCATGGTAACGCATGCTTAACTAAGAAAAATGTTTTACCCTAGATTTCTACTGGAATTTATTGTTGAATTTTACTGAATATAAATTTTTATTTCAATAATTGTAATTTTATATGTTTTTACTTTGAGATGATATGATTTTAGACAAAAGGAAATCTATTTTACATTTAAATTACGCTCATTATAACTTTTTAAGGACCTGTTTGGAAAACTTGACTCCAGTACACACTTCTCATTTTGTAGATAAATAAACTGAATCTTAGAAAGGTTAAGCAATTTGTCTACAGTGAGACAGGATGATTGGAAAAGGTATGCATCTGATTAATTCTCCCATCAATCTCACGCATGATGTGGATAAGACCCTAATTATTTTACTCTCATCTTAATGCTTTACTAAATGAGACCTATAGCAGTTAACAAATGTGCCTGTATTAGTCAGGGTTCTCCAGTGAAACAGAACAAAATGATGTATCTAAGAGGAGATTTATGATAGGAATTGGATCCCATAATTATAGAGGCTGAGAAGTTCCAAGAACTCCAAATGCAACTAGGAGAACCAGGAAAGCCAGTGGTGTAATTTAGTCCAAATCTGAAGGCCTGAGAACCAATGGTGTGAGTTCAGATCTGAAAGGTTGAGAACTGCAGGGGAGCTGATGACATAAGTCCTGGTCTGAGTCTGAAGGCCCTAGAACGAGAAACATAGATGCCTCAGGGCAGAGGAAGATGATTGTCTTAGCTCAAGCAGAGAAGTTTGCCCTGCCTCTGCCCTTTGTTCTTCTACAAGCCCTCAGCAGGTTGGGTGATGCTCACCCGCAATGGTGAAGGTGATCTTCTTTCCTTAGTCCATGGATTCGAATGCTAATCTCTTCCAGAAACACTCCTGTGGGCACATCCAGAAATAATGTTTTACCAGCTATGTGGGTATCCTTTAGCCCGGTCAAGCCGACGTAAACTAACCACCACTGTGCCTCAGGACATTCGCTGTATTTGAATTGAAACATGGCTGAAATATACGTTTCTGGAATGGCACTTTGATGTCTTTCCACTTTCACACTGTACCACAGGGTGTTCTTTCTTATTCCAACATTTAAACTCACTATGTCACATTTGCTACTTTTTCCTAATCAAGTCTCTGAAATGAAGAGAACACCTGTAAGCATCATTTCTTTGAATTGACTATCACCTTCACAACGTGTGATATGAGATCCCTTTGCCCTGTAGGAAAATGTCAAGAATTCAAAACCATTTTCAGGTTCTTGTCACCTTTGTTATCCAGCAACCGAGGCACTGTCATCTTGACAGCAATGTCGATCCCTCTTTTTCTAACAACATTGCAATTGTCATTTTCCTGACAGACATCTTAGAAAATCCACATACTTGCCAAATTTTAGACAGGATAACTTTAAAACCTGAGCGTTAGGAAGAAGTACCATTCTAAAATACAGAAGTGGACAGAATGCACCTCTTGCCTTAATAACAACGGGTCAGGGTAGTTCTAAGTCTTAAGAAAACTGTGGAGGCTGACAGAAGCAGGAGCCTAAAATGCCGAAAGCCCATCAGCTCTTTTGCATCAGGAAGTCTTTGCTGATATTGCTTCAAGAAAAGCCAGGCATGCATTTCAAATCCAGGCTCAGAGGTGTTATGACCTAGATTATTTCAACTAATGTTTATTTGACATCTTATATATTTTACCAGTTTTTACACATATAACAATACCTGTTTTATACTTATAACAATAAGTCCACACAACAACTATCATTGCTGTTTTTCTTTAATTTATCCTCCATATGAATATGGGTCCGGCAGATAATTAAATGTTGAAAGGGAGAAACTGAACATTTACTAAAGGAATCACCTGTGTAGGTGGGGTTAGATTTAGGAAAAACCCATAGGGAGGTGCCTGGGGGATGGGTTAGGTAAGTGATAGGTATAAAGGAGGGCACTTGTGATAAGCACTGGGTGTTGTATATAAGTGATGAATCATTAAATTCCACACCTGAAACTAATATTACACTGTAACTGGAATTTAAATAAAACTTAAAAAAAAAAAATACCCGTAAGAGATAGTAAAGAAACCCAGATCATTGTCACTACTAGGCCTGAAGGTATTAGTGGAAGGAATGCTTATAAGCACTCAGCAAGACCTGTAGCTTTAAGGGGATATCCTGAGAAAATCAACATTGTCAGTCTTGAGCCTGGCAGAGACAGAACCAAGGGCATAAACATCAAACTTCCATTATTACCCTCCTACTGGTGCCTACTATTCACTGAAATCAACTGAAAGTCAGAAGGCTAAGATTCTTGGTTGGTTCATTCCATGAATATCAACCTCCAGAGGCACAGAGCGAGGTGGAGAGGGAAGGAGAGTAGATCTGTACAGGCAAATGTAGAACATTCAGCATATCCTCATTTCACAAAGGAGGTAAATGAGTTTATAGAAGATAAATAACTTGCCTTAGGTGAAAAAGCATGTAGTTGCTGATATAGAATTAATTCACTATCTTCCAACAGGAAGCTTCGTGCTTTTGCTCCTATGCCACTACTATGCCACTTTCTCATTAAAACGGAGTTTATTCACTTCACTCCATTTTTCCTTTTCTGCAACACAGACTCTTATTTTAGTTGAAGTCAAAGGAGTACAAAAACACATCTCAGAGTAATAAAGGCTTATTTTAGCAGCATGACTAAAGTTACTCTCTATCTCCCAACCAATCAATTCTCCTTCAGAGAACCTCAAATATACATGCACATTCATATACTCATACTGAGTTTACATATGAGATCTTGATCTTGATAAATACTTAATATTTTCTTAAAATACATTGTTACACTGTTTCAAAAATAAATAGACTGTATCACTAGCAATTACATGAGAAGAATGTATAAAAGTCTTCTTATAAAATATTTTACAATAAAATATTTCCCATTTAAATATTCTCCCAAAGTGCTATTGTAAATTACAGAAGCTAACATTCAATCATTCATTTCTATTTGCAACAAATAATTATGAAAATTGATATTCGTGGGTCATGTTGTTTAATATTGTTCAACAAAAATTTAAGATATTTTCCTTATTGGAAGGTAGATCTTTATAGTTTTGTTAAAGTTCTTAAGCAGCGAATTGTACCTAGCTTTTTTACAGGCTAGTTTTGCAGCAATGTATTTGACCCAAGGAGCCAATAGTAACTTTACAGAAAGGCACAGAGTTTTAACACATGGATCGCCTTTCTAAAATCAGAAAATGAAAGTGCTGCCTTGAGATGTGCTATTCCTCTTCTCTGTACAACAAAACTTAAGAGATAAGCAGATACTTGTTGATGCAGACCCCTTAGGCAGATCCTCAAGAAAAAGAGATAGAGTAGCAACCTTTGGGCGCATAGTTACTAAGAGTAGCTTACAATCCCAAAGTAAAATTGAGGTTAATAGACACTGGCAAATGGGCCATTTCAACAGCACCAGAGAAACTATTTGAATACTTTTCATCATTTCAGATTGGACTTAAGTTGGCAAATGGGATATTTAAGCATCAAAACTGTGCTAACATGGCACTGTTATTCTTTTGACCTCTGCATCTAGGGGCACATAAACTCTTTGATTCATGACAAGTGGAATGTCACAATGGCAATGAACTTTGGGCATAATTATTAAGGATCCAATCAATAAATGAATTCTAAAATTATTGAATATCTTTGATGTTTCTCTTTCAACATTTTGTCTCTCAGAAACCTACAGACAAATTAAACATGTATGATAAAAACGTATAATTGTACTATGAAACAAACAACACTGACTATGTCCCTTCCTTGTAGGCATTACTTACTTCTATGGTGCCGTTCTATGCAATTATGATCATCAAATAGAGCAGGGTGAATAATTTGAAATTGCTTGACTTGAAAATTGCTCTCATTAATAGTAACCAGGCATTCTTGGAATTAGAGTTTCTTATTAACTCAGGTTTAGTAGTGAAGTTCCTGGAAGAGCTTCCATTCTAAAGAAATGAACAAAAAATAGCTAGATGATAATCAATCAGTTCCTTTGTTCTAAAGCAGACAATGAATACGTTTGCATGACTAGGGAACAGGAAATCTTGAGTCTCAGGGTTCAGATGCTGTTTCCCAGTATATGAATGAAGAAAACACATAATATCTCCAGCCATTTCCATTCTGTTTACCTACTTAGTACCAACTGTTGGAATGCTCAAGCATCTAAAAGAATAAAAAAAGTTCATAACTTGATGGAAATATTTTGGTCATCGAGATGCAGTAAACAGCAAGCCGTTATAAATATTTGTTCATGGAGTGCCCAGTTGTACTGAGTCCAAATATTTCCTGGTACAGGGGTGCCTGAGTGGTTCAGTCAGTTAAGCACAAGACTCTTGATTTCCACCCAGGTCATAATCTCAGGGTCATGGGATTGAGCCCCATGTCGGGCTCAATATATGTAGGTATTATGCATAACAAAAAAGTTGCTATGAGAATCTTAGATGTGCTCATTATTGACATAATGTTATGATCCATTTGCCATCTGATATAATTCTTTGAAATAAATAATTCCCAGCATCAAAATAATGACAATAAAATGAAAAAGCAAAAGAACATGCAAGACACTGTATAATAAGAAGCAATTTGCATTTTTTTCACTATTTAGAGGACATATTCTTGACGTTGGTGGATTTTTAAAAAATATTATTTGGACCAACAACATAATTTAGTTTCTCAAATAATATCTCATCTTTTTTGGCATTAATTTTAGGTCAACCAGCTCATTTATGCTACTTGTTAAAAATCTAATTTCCTGAAAGATTTCATTTCAAATACGGGCTAGCTTTTTGTTTTTGTTTTTTCCTCTAAGGTCTTCATATAAACATATTTTTTAGATTTCAAGAGCTAACCAGTATACTGGTTAAGTATATTTTTTTGAAACATGTATAAGTATATATTTTGAAATATGATATTAAAAAATGACTTTTGATTGTTGCAAAAGCCAATAAATATGTTTCAAATACCATTATTTTATCATAAATTCTAGCTAATTCTTTTTTTTTTTACAGGATTTAGAGCAAACTATTTTTTTCTTTTTTTCTTAATTCAAGTTTTACGTAAATTCCAGTTAGTTAACATTACAGCAAAACTGTTTCAATGAACATGACTTTTCCTTAATTCAAACAATAGGAGCCAGGTTTTTATGAATGTTATGTTTTGAAAAGGGAACTGATTTTGTTCAAAAATTATTTTAAATAATTTGATTTTTCCACCTTTAATCATGACCTTAACGCTGTTTTTTACAGCTAGCTCAAAATGACTTTGGAAGTTACTCTCTCAGAATAAAATAAATTGGTGAGATTAAAGACTATTAAAGGAATTAATAAGTAGCCAGTAGAAGAATATTTATAGAAATACAAAAGGAAAAAAATAGATTGAACATATGAAGTAAAATCATACTGGAGTTTTTGAAAAAGCAATTAGCAAGACTAGATTATTCATAACTCAATGTGGGCAGAACATAGAATTTAAAAACAAGATAACATGTGTTCACTGTTGCAGAGTTTTGCTAAAATTATGTGGAAGAATGATATCTGACATTTTGTTGCATTTTACTTAATAAGAATTATACACACAGACATATATATAACACACACACTCACATACCCTCTTCTCATTATGAGTTCAATGCAAAAAGACTTCAGAAAATTACAGTTCACAACAATTTAAATTAATTCTACATTATTTCAATTAAGGAATCTTTGTATTATGTACTAGCCCAAGACTAAAGTGGGGTTGCCTAGTTTTTTCAGTCTAGAAAATCAATAGAGTTCCATGGATTCAATTTTGCTATTCAGATCTTTAACTTGAAAGAGACTATACTCAGCATTATGTCATGTTAATTCTTGCACTCCAGTAGACTCTTCATGCTGACTCAGATTTTACCAGAAATATATTGAATATACTTGCAGTTCATCAGTTTCAGTACACTTTAACTCATTGGTCAAATGGAATGTTTGGCAAAACACAAGAAAACTGAAGGAATGCATAGAGTGAGTAGTACATGATAAGCATAAAAAGCATTGCTCAATGTATCAGTTTGCAAACACGCCAAGTCATACCGATATTTATAGAGTCTAGTGGAGCTTGGATGATATAGCAAAAACAAAACAAAACTAAACAAAAAAACTCTTAAACAATTTTGGCGTTTTATTTTTCTTTTTGAATGGAAAACATACGAATTTGGAATGTAACTGACCAGATGATGGTAGAAGTTTTCATAGGTAGTTGAATTTACCATCCACAAGAATATAGTAAATATGTTCTTATGAAGCATCTGCATTATTTTTCTGGAGATGTGATGTCATGTAGGGATAGCTTTATGAATTATTTTCAAAAGAGACTTGGCAAAGAGTCCACATAAGTACAACACTTGCTGGATATTGGATGATGCTAATGAAATATTGCTATTTTTTTAGATTTAATAATTAATCATTATATTTTTTAAAGTGACATCTTTTAAAGATAAATATTAAATAATTCTAAATGAAATACATTCTCAGATCCAGGAAGAAGGGGAAGAAGTAGATGGGAACATAGACAAAACAAGATTGGCCCTGAGCTAAAATGTTTAGTGTTGTCTAATGGATTCATGAAGTTTTGCTGTACTATTATCTCTATTTTTACATGTGCTTGAAATTTTCCATAATAAAAATATTTCACAATAAAAGTAGGTATCACCTCATATATATTCTAAAAACAAAAAATGGATATCTATCATATCCAGTATCAAAAAAAAGAGCAGGAAGTAAAATATGTAACACACAATGCATCGTGTTCTTTGTTTTTGAGGATAGATCTTTTAATATGGAATGTTTGAGCAACATTCAGGATGTTGCCACCAACAGTGTTTGATAACCTGCAAGGTATGCTCTACATACCTTTTAAATCTTAAACATTCATATTAATGCTCTCTCTTCCTTCTTCGTTCAGTACCTTCATAAGGCTTCTACCTGCCATAGTATTAAGTGATACACATATCTCCGCTAACCATACTTAAGACCACTTTTATTTTTCTCTCCTCTAATTTCTTCCTCTACTCTTCCTTCTACTTCTTCAGTCTGCACCTCATTTTCATACATATCAGACTCCGTCAAAGTGCAGGCAAATTAATTTATCCCAGATGATAGTTAAATATATAAGAATAAAGAAGCATATTTCAAAAAATGTTAGGATGTCTTCATTCAAATACAGTGGAATAATGAACTGCCATTTACTGTTATTCAGGAAGTAATCATAACTTAATTTGGCTGTTCTCTCAGAGAAAACCCTGCTAGACATCTCACCAAAAGCATTCATTAAACTAGTAATGCCACCATTCTGGTTATTCATCACCTTTCTTTCTGATTTTGCTTCCTATTATATATGGTCCTATTATCTAGCATCTACTTTTATCCTTACTGAATTCTCTCTGTAGGCCTTTCATTCAAAACTAAGCAAAAGGAAGTTGGCTGGTCACCATTGGATGGCAAGAGATGCAATTAGGTCATGGTCTCAGGTCAGAACGTGACTAAAATTTTAGTAGTCTTGAAGATTGAGAATATTTTGGAGGTACTCCATTTATAATTCAAACTAATAACAAAATGGAATAATTAGCTGAATCGTCATAAGAAGGAAATTCAACAATTTAGCTTCTCAGCTGGCAGACAAATTTTGAATAGTTTACCTATTCATAGTAACATTAATATTAGGCACTGATTCTACTTATTGGCTTCTTTATTTCTTACAATCTAGGCAGTCGGGTGTTATTACTTTTTTTTTTTTAATTTTATTTATTTATGTGACAGAGAGACAGCCAGCGAGAGAGGGAACACAGCAGGGGAGTGGGAGAGGAAGAAGCAGGCTCCCAGCAGAGGAGCCCGATGTGGGGCTCCATCCCGGAACGCTGGGATCACGCCCTGAGCCGAAAGCAGACGCTTAATGACTGTGCTACCCAGGCGCGCCCCCCCCCCCCCTTTTTTTAATAGGCAGGGTAACAGGGGTATGAACTCAGGTTTCAAGCTTGCAGATATATGTGTGGCGACTAACCTTCAAATCACAATCTTCTACATTGTAGAAGTTGTAGGTAGAGCAACCAAGAATTGTTTATTGGACTACTCTGTATAACTTCTCATAGCTGGTCTTAGTAAGCTATTAGAGGAGCAAATTCAGATATGAATGACTAATGACTGATATTCCCATTTTATAACACATATAAATTTCCAAGTGGAATAATTAACTTAATACATGGGGATAATCTTATATGTAGAATTTTTTTTTGACAATCTTAACATTAAATTTTTCCCACTCTTTCTCTGTAAAGTACTGATTCTCAGAAGAGGACATACAACAACATCCCCTTTCCCCCTTAAGCTTTCATTTCATTTACCAAGTGAAAAGTTAGGTGCCACTTTACATCAAACTATATTTGTTTGAGCTTCTGTGACTCTTTCTTTGTTGTGGGTCTAGGAGGTAGCCCAATAAATAATTTGCCTCTTATAAGTGTTACCAGTTTCATATGAAATATGAATGAGTAGATCATTTGAATATGAACACATATTCAGTCCAGTCCAATAGCTCATGACCCAAGGACACGCATATCTTATAATATTAAAAATTGGTTTTCAGAAACTACAGTTATGATTGTTTTTTATGACAGAAAAGAGAGGAGGGCATCAGGTTTCCTAAATCTCTGTTTTGCTTATTTCCATTAAAAAGCTTGAGGAAATTTTTTCAATTCACCTCTCCCGAGATGGAATCATTGTTTTTTCCCTAGGTTTCCTTTTCCTGCTATGATCCAGCCATAGCTTATTTAGCTTATTTATCCTTTTCTAGAAGTAGTTGTATAATCTCTCTCTCTCTCTCTCTCTCTCTCTCTCTCTTGCTCTCTCTCAACATATTGAGAGAGGTACTCCATTTATAATTCATAATAATATCTCTCAACATATTGAGAACCAGAAATTTAACAGATAAATCTCCTTGTTACAAAGTCATTAAAAAACAAAAGAACTAAAGTAGTAAACCCTCCACATACACTTAGAAGACTATTAAGCTATGCATGTACAGCAAAAATATGAAATCGCATTAGGAAATGTGAAATCATATAAAAATTGAATACTGGCTGCAATTATAGATGTGCTCCTCAGTAGACCAACAGATTGGTCAACAGTGGTTGGAAATATTACGGGTATAATGTATCTGAGCACAACCACTGCCCAAATCATTGGCTGACTACTAGGTTATGCCAAAGCAGGCCAGATACCTCATATATATTCAAAGAATTAAATACAAATGTTTTAAAATGAAAGGAAAATGTTAATATCAGTCAACAAATGGGGTTCCCCACAGAGAAATAAGAGTGATAAAAAAGGACCAACTGAAATTAGCTAAAAGATACAACAACTGAAATGAGAAATTAAGTAAATTGGCTCAAAAATTTGAATTAGAATAATAGTTAAAGTATAATAGTTATTTTAAAGTGTATCAATAGAAATTATTCAATTATAAAAAATAGGGCAGCAGATTTTTAAGAATCATAAAAAGTTCCAAAAAGAAAGGAGTGAGATTAGTGGCTGAAAATGCTTGAAGAAATAATGGCCCAAAATTTCTCAAACGACATAAAACATTTATTTATGTATCCAAGATGTTCCATAAACTTCACATAGGGTAAATGCAAAGATCATATATATATGATCTTCAATTCAATAAACTTCACATAGTGTAAATGCAAAGACCATATATATAGACATATATATGTGATCATTATATATAAATAGAAAGATAGATACAATCATTATAATTAATATTCTGAGATGCAAAGACAAAGAAAAAATTGAATGCAACAAGAGAAAAAAATGTCTTCTTACATATTAAAACAATGATATAATTAATAACTAACATCTATTTAGAAACAGTGGAGTCCATAAATTGTTGGGGTGGTATATTCAAAAGTGATAAAAGAAAAAATATCAACCAAAGCTTTAAAGCCAAGAAAATTGCCCTTCACATATAAAAATAAAATAACAATATTCCTGGATTTTTTTAAGATAATTTGTTGCTCATACTCCAGTACTAACAGAAATACTAAAGAAAAAGTCTCCAGGACAAACGAAAAAGACCCCAGAGACTTCTGTCTCTGGGAACGTGGTATTGACATACATTATTTCATTTCTCCCACTAAATATAACTCAATGCAATTCTTTATACTTAAACAAACATAAGAAGAGTTTAAAAGATGGAGAGAAGAAAGATTAGCTAAAAATATTACATTAAATATAAATTGCTAATGCATCCATTAAAGGACATGGATTGACACAACTTATTAAAAACAGAACTCAGGGATGCCTGGGTGGCACAGTCGTTAGGCGGCTGCCTTCGGCTCAGGGCGTGATCCTGGCGTTCCGGGATCGAGTCCCACATCGGGCTCCTCTGCTGGGAGCCTGCTTCTTCCTCTCCCTCTCCCCCTGCTTTATTCCCTCTCTTGCTGGCTGTCTCTCTGTCACATAAATAAATAAAATCTTAAAAAAAAAAAAAACAGAACTCAACTATTTGCTGTCTACAAGACACTCAATTCAAATATAACTATTGTTATAACAAGTTGAAAGTAAAAGGATGGGAAAAGATATATTGTGCAAATTTTAATTAAAACAAAGCAGGAGTGGCTATATTAATGTCAGTTAAAGTAGACTACAGGACAAAAAAATATTATCAGAAACAGAGATGGATATTATATTATACTAAAAGTTTAATCCACCTGGAAGACATAGCTATACTAAATACATGTGCACCACACAGCAGAGCTGCAAAACTTGTGAAGCAAAAACTAATAAAGTACAAGAAAGAAATAGACAAATCTACAATTATGGTTAGAGAATTCACTATTGCTCTCTACAACTGATTCATCAACTAGAGAGAAAATCAGCCAAGATATACAGAAACTCAATAACATCATCATCCAACAAGATCTCATCAATATCTATAAAACAATAGCAGATACTTCTTTTTAATGCTCATGGGAAATATAACAAGACCACATCCTGGATCATAAAGTAAACCTCAAAAAAGAATTGAAATCATGTAGCAAGTACTCACTGACCATGATGGAGCTAAACTAGAATTCAATATCAGAAAGGTATCAGTTGCATTCCTAAACACTAACAATGACACAGAAGAAAGAGAACTTAAGGAGTTGATCCCATTTATAATTGCACCCAAAACCATAAGGTACCTAGGAATAAACCTAACCAAAGAGACACTCATGAAAGAAATTGAGGAAGACACAAAGAAGAAATGGAAAAATGTTCCATGCTCATGGATTGGAAGAACAAATATTGTTAAAATGTCTATGCTACCTAGAGCAATCTACATATTCAATGTAATCCCTACCAAAATACCATCAACTTTTTTCACAGAGCTGGAACAAATAATCCTAAAATTTGTATGAAACCAGAAAAGACCCCGAATAGCCAAAGAATGTTGAGAAAGAAAACCAAAACTGGTGGCATCACAATTCCAGATTTCAAGCTCTATTACAAAGCTGTAATCATCAAGACAGCATGGTACTGGCACAAAAACAGACACATAGATCAAAGGAACAGAATAGAAAACCCAGAAATGGACCCTCAACTCTATGCTCAACTAATCTTCGACAAAGCGGGAAAGAATATCCAATGGAAAAAAGATAATCTCTTCAACAAATGGTGTTGGGAATATTGGACGGCCACATGTAAAAGAATGAAACTGGACCATTTCCTTATACCATACACAAAAATGTACTCAAAATGGATGAAAGACCTAAATGTGAGACAGGGATCCATCAAAATCCCAGAGAACGCAGGCAGCAACCTCTTCAATCTTGGCCACAGCAACTTCTTGCTAGACATGTCTCTAAATGCAAAGGAAAGAAAGGCAAAAAATGAGCTACTGGGACTTCATCAAGATAAAAAATGCTTTCACAGCAAAGGAAGCAGTCGACAAAAGCAAAAGACAACTGACAGAATGGGAGAAGATATTTGCAAATGACATATCAGATAAAGGGCTAGTATCCAAAAATCTATAAAGAACTTATCAAACTCAACACCCAAAGAACAAATAATCCAGTCAAGAAATGGGCAGAAGATATGAACACCCCCACAATTTATGGACTCCACTGTTTCTAAATAGATGTTAATTATTAATTATATCATTGTCTTAATATGTAAGAAGACATTTTTCTCTTGTTGCATTCAATTTTTTCTTTGTCTTTGCATCTCAGAATATTAATTATAATGATTATATCTAAAATAAAAAATGTTTAAAGAGAAGATAACAAGATAATCTCTCAACACTTTGAAACTAAACAACATACTTTCAATTAATTTTGGGTGACATAGGAACTTTCTAGAGGAATAAAATATGCATTAAATTGAATGAAAATGAAATCCAATGTATATCAATATTTGAAGAACATAGATAACACACTAAAGGCATACATTAAAAAAAAGAGCAAATCTCAAATGAATGATATAAGCTCCCCCATCAGGGACAAAATAATAATAATAATAATAATAAAACAAATAAGTCTGAAGCAAGTAAAAGTAAGGACATAATAAAGACAAAAGCAGAGTACAAACAAAAGAAAAAAAAGTAGATAAAAACCAATGAAACAATCTAATCCATTATATTTATAAGCTAACTAAGAAACATGACATGAGTATATCGATCAATACATAAAAAATGTTTAACACAATCAATGCCCACCCATGATAAAAATCCACCAAGAATTAGGAACAGAGGGGGATGTCCTCAAATTGATAAAGAGTATCTACAAAATACCTACAAATAGGATTATAGTTATGAGTAGACTGAGTCCTTTCCCCCAAATTTGGGAAGAGGTATAGGATGTCCACTTTCACCATTCTTACTCAACATAATACTAGAAGTTCTAGCCAGGACATTGAGGAACGACAAAGGAATAAAATCATACAGTTCAGAAGATAAGAAATAAAATGGTGCCTATTTGCAGGTGACAAATTTGTCCACATAGAAAATTTCAAGACAACATCCTAGAAATAATAAAAGAGTAAAGAGTAAAACCATAAAACTTATAGAAAATACATATGGTAAAAGAATTCTTAAATAACATCAAAAGCATGATCCACAAAATAAAATTTAATAATTGTACTTTGTCAAAATTTAAAATGGTAGCTAGTAAAAGACACCATTAACAGGATGACAAGGCAAGCTACAGAGTTGAATATTATATTTGGAGAGTATATATTCATCAAAGGAATAGGATCTAAAATATATAAAGAAGTCTCAAAACTCAACAGCTAAAAACCAAAAAAATCCAATTGGAAAATTAGCAAAAGACATGAGAAGATATTACACTGAAGAAGATATACAGATGACAAAAAGCAAAACCAAAAATTAAAACCATGATGAGTTATTATTAAACACCTATTACAATGACTAAAATTTAAAAAAAAAAGGGAAAACCCCAAATGCTAGCAAGAATGTGGAGAAACTGAATCATTCATACTTTGTTAGAGAAAAGTAAAATGGTACAGCCACTCTGGAAAATCAATTATATTTCATAATAGCAGTGAATTATGTGAAAATAACACAAAGAAATTTCACTTAAAGTAACATCAAAAATAGCAAATGGTTAGGAATAAATTTAAGAATTTCAATATGAGTACACTGCAAAGCGATGTTGAGTGAAATTTGATTATCTAAATAAATAAAGACATATTATTTTCATTAATTAAAATATTTAATATTATTAAAATGTTAATTCCCTCCTAATTCATCTGTATATTCAAGACAATGGCTTTCAAACACTCAGCATTTTTTTTTGTGGTAGAAATTCACAAGTTGATTTTAAAATTTATATAGATATGCAAAGAGCTTGAACAGCCAAAACAAAATTGAAGAAAAGGACAAAGTTATACCCTATGTGATTTAAAACTAATTTTAAAGCTCCAATAATTAAGATGTGGTGGTAATTTACAAGGATAAACATAAACCTAAATGAGAAAGTATATAAATCCTAGAAATAGATCTTCGTGTATATGTCAGTTCGTCTTCAATAAAAATGCCAAGGATTTAAAAGAGAAAGGATAGTGTTTGCAACAAATGGCTCCTATATAAATTGAAAGCCATATGTTAAAAAAAGCTTAACCTTTCCCCAATTCAAATTTTTTTTAAAATCAATTCAAAATGGGTTATAGACTTAATTATAAGTGCTAGAATTATAAAACTTATAGAAAATGATGCATTAGTTTGTCTTCCTCTTGGTTAGGCACAGATTTCTTAGACATGGCAGAGAAATCACAAGGAAGAAAAATTGCTGAATTGAACTTCATCGAAATTAAAACAGAATTTATCTTTCAAAAGATCTATTAAGAATATTACAATACAAGTTATAGACTGACATAAAATATTTGTAAAACACATAACTGATTGAAAAAATTGTATCCAGAATAAATTAAGAACCTTTACAACTTACAAAAAAACCGAATTAAAAATATGGGCAAATTATTTGAATAGGTACTTTATTAAAAACATATAAAAAGGGGGGAAAAGCACATAAAAATTTTAGCATCATTTGTTTTCACATAAATACAAATTTAAAAGTTCAACAAATGTTACTAGTACTCAGTCATACCCCTTAGAATGACTAAAGTCAAAAAGAATAAAATATGAAATACGGACAAGTATATAAAGAATAATTTAAATTTTTATACATTTCTGATGAAAAAATAAAATGGAACCACTATCTTCTATAGCAGTTTGGCACTTTTCAAAATGTTAAACAAAAACTTACCATATTAGCTAATAATCCCATTCCTAGGTATCTGCCCCAAAGAAATGAAAACATATGTCCACGCAAACACTTGTATATGAATGCTTGTAGCAGCATTATTTATAATCACCAAAAACTAGAAAAATTCAATGCCTCTTGATGTGGGAAACAAAGGCAGAAGAAAAATTAATAAATTTCCTCACTACCTATAGCCCACTGACAAGTCCTTGAAACAGTCAGAGTGATATTCCTCTAGGGACTCAACTGCCTTGATGTTACTACTTTGATAAGGACAAAAGTCAGTCCTAGCCTCGAGCATCCCCCCCACCCCCTGCCCCACTTGGAACCTGTAAGCCTACTTTAATTCCTTTGGAAACTTCCTCTATCTCTGAACCCCCAAGATATGTGTTGGCAATCATCCCCCAAGCATATAGTCCAGCGATAGACATCTTAAGGGTCTCATGACAAGGTTTTATTGGATGGTAGTAAATGACCTTTCCCAACAATAGCTAGCCCCCTCAAGGTCCTGGAAACCTTGCTTCCAAAATTCCTTAGAGACTTACACTATCTCTAAGCCCCTCCCAACTTGAAAGTATGTAATGGGCCCCTCCTCATGACCCCAGTGCAGCTCTTCTGCCCACTGATCCTATCCCTGTGCTTTAATAAAACCACATTTTTGCACCAAAGATGTCTCAAGAATTCTTTCTTGGCTGTCGGCTTCCAACCCTAAAGTCTTCCCTACATCACTGTGAGGTGGTGAAAGGATAAACAAAATGTGTTATATCCATACATTAAAATACTGCTTAGCAATACAAGAGAACCATCTTCTGATACACACAACAGCAACGATAAACCTCAAAAAAAAAAAAAAAAAAGTCACGTTAAGTGAGAGAAATTAGAAACAAAAGACTATAATTTTTAAGATTCCGTTTATATAAAGTTTTTGCAAAATAAAAAGCCATAGAAACCAGATCAGGTTTTTGGGTTTGTTTTGGTTTGGTTTAGTTTGGTTTTTTGTTATTGCTGCTGTTGTTTCTTTGTGTTTTCCTCCAGGGCCCAGGAATAGGAGGGGAACTGATTGCAAAAAGGCATAATAAGGGCACTTTCTGGGATGATGGAGGTACAAGAACACTGGATTATTATGATTGCTTGATTGTGAAATGTGTAACTACCATACTCTATACACTTAAAGTAGGTGAATATTATAGTGAGTGAGATATACCTTAGTACATTTTTTTAAGAATAACAAGGAAAGAATCAAAGATAAGAAAGTTTTACTAAATTGCACAGTTTATATATGCTAATTACCAATTTAGAGGTGACAAGCTAGCAATAAATATATGTGGCTAGTCATAATAATTTTTGATATTTCGTGTGTAGGTGAGGATGAAGGGCACGATTTAGCTATATATGTGTTAACATCAACATTTCACAGTAGATAACTGTATGTTTCATGCAAGGAAACTTACAAAGGTAGAAGAGATATTTACTATCACATTTTTTGGGGCCACAATGGCTAATATTTACTGAGTGAAATCCATTGATTGGCCACCATATTAGACATTTTACATGTATTATTTAATCCATTATTGGGTCAGTCCTCTAATCCTAGGCATATTAGTGTATTGACTGCCCCAAAATATTTTCAATTTAATTTAATGTATTTTGGGGGTACGTGGGTGGCTCAGTCAGTTAAGCGTCTACCTTTGGCTCAGGTCATGATCCCAGAGGCCTGGGGTCAAGACCCACATCAGGCTCTCTGCTCAGCAGGGAGCCTGCTTCTTCCTTTCCCTCTGCTCCCTCTGCTTGTGCTCTCTCTCTCAGTCAAATAAATAAAATCATTTAAAAATAAATAAATAAATAATTCAATATGTTTTGATTCAATTCAGGTTAATTTAATATCTCCCATATTTCTTAAGTACTGGTAACTTCCAAAAGTATGATATAGCTCCTGAACTCTGGAGGAAAAAGAGATACATGGGAATTGAAGAGTGTGGAACATAAACAGTATGATATAAAACTAAGCTCCACAAAAATTGTCACAGGTCACCCTATAAATCTTTGTAGAATACATAAATTAAAAAAAAAGATTGATCTTATTTTATAAATTGAATCTCAGGGTAAGGAGAGTAATTTGTGAAAAACTTTTTGGGGGACTAAGAAAACACACCAGAATGTATAGTTGAATATATTTTTTTATCAGTGTATTGGTTTTATGCTTTCTGTATACTTTGCAGTTAATTTTTCATGTTCAACTTGTCCTCTAGCTAAAAGAAAATAATTACCACACCACTTTATTAGTATCATCCCTTTATCCCTCCATCTACCCATCCATCCATCTCTCCATCCATCCATTCATCCAATACAAGACTCTCCCCAACACTAAGTTTTATAAATTCTTTCAAGGTGTAAAATTCAAAACTATGCTCAGATGAACTTAAATCTGGAATGCTCACTCCAGTTTGCAAACTGTTTCCCCTCCACCACCATGAAGACTCTAAATTTATGTTTGTGGGGGTTGGGGGGCTCTCTACACTCTAATAATTTTTTAATTTGAGCTTTTCATTTTGATGAAAAAAACAATTAATTTAAGTATATTCTATGTTGTCTGGCTTACTATTCTATTAATAAGCTATTGGTGTGTAATAAAGAATAATGCCATAATAACTTAGTGACGTTCAAAATTAAACATGTACTTCTCCCATGTCGGTGGGTCAGCTACAGCAGCTTTGTTCCACTTGTGCTCATTCTCGGTCCTGAGTTGAAAGGGCATCTGCTGATGAATACAATGCAGAACCATAACAGGGCATGTCCAATATTAAAATCTCTTTTGAAGTTCTGCTTGTATCATCTTGGCTAACATCCTCTGTCCCCAGTTAGTTAGATGGCCAAGGTCAAAGCTAAGGGTCATGGATGTGCACTTAGCCTCTGTGGAAGTGACTGAGAATTTCTAAAGCATAGGATATGATGAGGGAATAATTACTAATGACAATTAGTAGTCAATAACAGCATGATAGTGATGCAAATGTTTTCATTTGTTTTGCTAAATGATTGTGTTCCAGCAAATTAACCATCAAAGGATAACAAGATTGCAGTATAAAAGGTTTTGTAGATTGAATGGATAGGAGGGGTATGATTCATGAGTCATCAGAAGGCATTTTCTACTTCAGCTTCTCAGACACAGAGGGATCGGTTCCAAAGAGGTGAGTTCAGTATTAGTGGTCTACAATGATCCCATCTTTGTAATTACCTACTCACAACAATCAATATGGCATAATTGATTCATAATAAATGGTCAATGAAAAAACATTATTTTTTTTCAGAATTCTACAATAATTAGAATGAGTAGCCATTTAATAAAGATATGAACAACACTGAATTGTAAACTGTTAAGTAAAACACAACAGCAGTAACGGATTACCCAAGAAAATCTCACTAATGTTGTCGTTTTAGCTCTCTACACCAGTAATTTTTGTAATGACCGGGTCCACTTATCCTACAAAACAAATTGTTAAAGTTATTAGTGTATTTTGTGTATATTCATTTAAACTATGGTTCTTTGCATTAATATTGTTTGAATCAAAATTCATAAACAGATAAATATGAAGCCAGGTTTTTTTTTAAGTTTTTCTCTTAAACACAGCACTGATGGTGTAGTTTAAATATCATATCATCACGAGTTCTATTCATCAGGTAACGTTTCACCAGTGTAAATTCTCTGTTGTTTCACTGGTACATCCATAGCTTGCCTTTTTAGCTTCCTAATTTCTTCATCATTTTCCCAGCCTCTGCTCTCTCACTGCCCAGTCCCTGAAGCCACATACTTTAGGTGTTATTTATATGGCAGCGCTCCAAGTTTACGTATTGATTTCTGTATCAGTTATACATTGTCATGATAATGTTACAAAATTAACCAACCCCAAATAAAGCGGCATAAAAAATATACGTTATTCAGGTCATGATTCTACAAATCTGTGTTTTAGCTGAGGGTTATTTCTGATTTGATCTAGGTTTGCTCTCCTTTGAGAGTTGGCTCCTGGCTAGAGCTCAAGCATTTTTAGGTCAAATGTCTTCTGACTGGTGCAGCTTCATTTAGCTCCATGTTTCTCTATATCCATGTAGCAGGGTAAAATAGGTTCTTTTCAAAAAGCAGAGATGCAAGAACAATTAAATGGACATTCATGAGTCATGTCAAATCCCATATGCAGAACCGTCACACGGTCACTTTTGTGATTTTTGCAGTCTTTCTTAGTTTCTATTTAATATGTTTTGTTTTTAAAATTCTACGTGTTCTATAAGCATAATGAGCCTTAATTTTTTTAAAAAAATTAACATAATTTTAAAACTGTTAACACGAATCATTCAATTAATTATTAATTGACCTTGAGGGATTTCTTTGTCTTTTTATTTTTTTTAACCTTAATTGGAGTTCCTATATTACTCATGTGTGAGAATCTCTCCCTTTTGATTGGAGATTGTTTTAAGAATACACAGGGGATTAGGGGAACAAGTATGGGCTCAAACTATTTATTTATAACACTGTTCAAGATACAACAATAGATCTAATGAATTAATAGGGAATCTAATTAAGAGGGAGGAAAGCAGAGTGGTTGACAGCATGGCTATGGGATTCAGCCAGCCCGACTATAATCTCTTAGCTCTGTGACTGAGCAAGTTATACGACTTCAGTTTTCTCATGAATAAGATGGATCGGGATATAAATGGTACCTACTTTACGTGGTTCTTGGGAGAATTAAATGAACAGACACACGCCCTCTGCTTAGAGCAGTGCCTAGCACATCTCAGACACTATGTAAGTGTAAGCTACACTCATTACCATGACAAATACTCGTTGTTATGAAGACTTGGTTTTTCATTGTCTCTGCTTCTACTCGTGTTGATTGGTAGCACATCTCTCTGGGTTTCTTACTGTAAAATTATTGTGAGAGAATCTGATAGAATCTAAGTTTGTCAGAGTAATTGCACCAGCTCACTGGCATCCACTAACCATCCCAAGGGGAGGACCTGGGACTCATTAGTTGTAAGAGAAGAGTAGCATATTACAAAGCATGGAGATATGTGTGAAACGTCCAAGTCTGCTTCTCTCATAATGCAACAAATTATTCTTCCTTTAGCCAATAATATATCTTTTTTCTAAATTTGTGTTTTTATTAATAAAAAGATATGACAGTGTTTATGCATGTTTTTTGCACATATGTGAGTGTTTTCCCAGCCTAACTGTATGAAAGTGGGAGTGTTTGGGATTAATAGGCTCTGAAAATAACTGAAATTACCTTTTTATATAAATTATCCAGAAAAAGCAATAAGCAAATAAACAAATGCCACCAATCCAGGGGATAAAAAGAAACACAGTACAGTTTAATCCCTTCCTGATTATTACTGAGATTCATCATATATTAAAATATTTATTGAATATTATATTTTCCCTTTGGTATATTTTACAATGAAGTACTTTGCCATGTTCTATTTATTGCCATCTCTCTCTCTCTTTTTTTTTTTTTTGAAACAGGGTGTGGTCAGTTGCTAAGCTACATTTTCAGAAAGAGAAAACTTGCTTACTGCAGGAGGATTTTTAATTTCTCTTTATCTTGATATCTGCAAAGCCTATAACAGTAAAATAAGATAAGCAATAATACATATTGTACAAGTTACAACTACAGCATTTAGTACTATGCCAGTTTGCATAATATTTTAATAAGGTTTTGTTCTAGTCACTTATGCATAATGACATCTTAATTTCAGTGTACATGATTAAAGCAGTATCCTAAAGGCTCTTTAGTGCATTACAAAACTTTTGTGATGCTGTTGTGGGCTATTTTATAAACTTTATTACTTCAGTATTTTTTTTTAGGTTATTACTCATCATTTTTTTCTTTTATATTTTCCTTCTTTAAAATGTTCATATGAACCTGGATTTTTGCTTTTCCCATCATTTTTACTATGGTATGATCTTAGAAAAAAACAAACAAACTATGGAAACAATTTCTTGGCATGCAGAGTACACGCTTCTAATTTGTAAATATCAACCAAGTTGTTTCTATACATATACAAATGTATGTATATGTGTATATATATATATACACACACACACATTAGGTTACCTATATAATTGCATAATTTTACTATAAATGCAAATTATGAGCACAATAATATATCAATGTATATCCTCTAGAATGGCTAAAATCAAAAGGATTACCAATACTAAGTGTTGACAAGTTTGAGTAAAAATCTGAATCTTCCATTGTTCATAGGATTGTCAATTGGTACAATTACTTTGGAAAGATATTTGGCCATAACTATTAATGGTAAATATTATAATTCCCTATAACCCAACAATTGCAATCCTCATTATTTACCCAACAGAAATGGCTCATATGTCCACTGAAAACTAAGAATGCTATTTATAGCTTTATTCACAATTGCCCCAAACTCAAATCAAACTGTATTAAATTTGTATTGCTGTGTGACAAATTTACTCCAAATTTAGCAGCTTAAAATAACATGTACATTATCTGACAAGTTCTTTAGGTAACAAGTGGGGCACAACTTAACTGGGTAAAGAATCTAAAATTAAGAATCGTATAGGATTTATCCAATATTTGAAAGGTCTGATGTCCTTACAAACCTGATGGTCCTTAGACAATAGGAATATTTCATTCAAAGGTATTTCCCAAACACCAAAAAACAAACATATATACATATTTATTAGGACATTAAACAGCTATATTTAAGTTAATGCATATGGCAAAAATGATGTATTCCCAACCTTAATTAACATCTCTCTCAAAAGTGTTTCTTAATATTTTCTCTCATGCAAATTATATTTTATTTTTAAATAATAAGATACAGAATACAGAGTACCCAGTGAGAAATATCAATGTAACTCAGCTTTATCTAGTGGGAGATTTCGTGTACACCAATGGATACTTTTCCCTATATTTAAGCTACATTAAGAATCTTAATATATTATACTCAGTATGTTTATGTCAAAGTCATTCAAGCTATTCTAATTTTCCAGAGACAAATCTAAACTAAGAAGCAGTAGCTAACAAAATTCCTATAATATTTATAATATTTTTTCCAACAAATAAACAATTTCTTTTTTTTTTTTTTAAGATTTTATTTATTCAACAGAGAGAGAGACAGCCAGAGAGAGAGAGGGAACACAAGCAGGGGGAGTGGGAGAGGAAGAAGCAGGCTCATAGCGGAAGAGCCTGATGTGGGGCTCGATCCCATAATGCCGGGATCACGCCCTGAGCCGAAGGCAGACGCTTAACCGCTGTGCCACCCAGGCACCCCACAAATAAACAATTTCTGCACAGCAATTTCAAGTTGCGGTCTTGCTTAAGTGGTTCAGGTTCATTTAAATTCATTTATTTTTCCAAATGTCAGCAATAATCTAAACTATTCCACATCACAGGCCACTGACAGTTGGTATGTAAGATAATAAACAGAATTATAGTCACTCGGGGCAGTGAAATTCATACATTTTCCTTTCTATGGGCTCAGTTAACATGTAATTTAGATATTAGTGTGTCACTGTGGTTTTCAATTCCTTCTTCAACAGAAATGTTAACTATCTGTATACCAATTGATATATAGGCCACTGCATGTCACTGTTTCGGGGCAGAATATATGGAGAATAAAAAATATATATGTTGCCCACCTAAAAAGAAACTTTTCAGATATCAGTTTTTCTTGATGTGATTTGTTTTTAAATGGATGGGCAAGAATCTAAAGTTTTATTTCCCGAGGGAAGTTGGCATTATGAGCCTTATCAAGTTATCAGACTCTTGCAATTCTGGCTGTATGAATGCAGATATTATCAAAAGAAGACAATCTTGAATGTTTTGTTATACTTTGCAGAAAATATTGGCATGCCAATAAAGAGAGAAGTAGCATAAGAGTAAAGACTGAATTGTAGTCACTAATTCTGAATCCTACCCTATTGTCGTGTGTTCAGGAACTGAATGACAGAAAGGTCCAATTTTTCTGAGTTCTCTCACAATCTCCCATATGTGTCCTTTCTTTCCCCATTTACATCATGGTGGAGCCTGTTGTTTTCAGATAATTTCAATCAGATAAACTAAATCATGCTAGAGTGCTAATAATTTCTTGAATTTCCTTCAATAAAGATTTTAAATATTAACACGATAGCAATGAAAACTCCAAAGTGATGGATTTTAACTTTGGTCTTTGGTCTTTGGTTTCCTTCTTATTCATCCTTTATTGGCCAGATCACCTGTTAACTCAACCTTCAGTGAATTGTTTACTATTTTCCTCATCTCAACAGTACAAATCCTATTTTCCCCTGATACCTTGACACCACTTCTATAATTCCATTACAGTACAGCACTGCACCATGTGATATTTCTTTCAGGAATCATCTCAGAAGCTAAACTGCTTTGACCTCAGCCTCAATTTTTAGGAGAAAAAATAATTGAGCATTTTATGGAGTAATTGCCAAATTAAACTCTTTGCTATGATTGTTCTTATGTTTTCTTGGCTGTTTGCCTGATGGTTGATAAATTTCTTAGGTTTTAATCAAGGGTTTTAAGAGAATCAACTTTATCTCTTTTACAATTCATACCTGATAGTTTTACTCCATAATTTTTGTTTAATGTAGCATGATAAAATTCGAAGAACTCTTTCATATCAATACCTTATTTTACAGATGACAAAACCAGACCATTCAAAAGTTAGACAGTTCTGAGCCTCAATTTCCTCTTTTGCAAAAATGGGAATAATCTTTTTTCCCAATTTAATTTTTTTTTTGAGAGAGAGAGAGCAGGAGGGAGATTATTCTAAGAATTACGTGTGTGCTTAGAACATGACATGTAGTAAGTACTCAAGAAAATAGAGATGTTTGGATTATTTTTGTGACAAACCGTCAATAGCTTTAGACAATCTCAAGTTTACTATTTCTTTGTTGAATAAAGTCAGCATGTTTTCCAAACAAATAAAGCCTTGCCTTTCCCATTACCATTTATATTTATCTGTCAATTCAATAATAGTCTACCAACCTGCTTTTTACGGAAATAACCCTCTCCAGCTGCAGATCCTGCTGTGTACTGCAGAGCGCTCCTGGTGATTTGTGCCACGTCCATATTCACCTCATCTCCCATGTAATGGCTCTGTGGTCTCAAGTTTGCATCACTGGAATACTCACTGTAGAACTCATAGAAACTGAAGTATCCTTGATGCCTTTCATAGCTTGTTTTCCCACTTTCACTTTCTTGAAGTTTCTTTTTCTGCAGGCTTTCCCTGTTGCCAACTGAAATATCATTTCTTTAAAATAGACAACTGAGATCTGAGAACATAGATTACTATATAGATTGTCTGGTTTATGATTTGATTTTACATTTGTATCACAGTTTGCACAATTATAATGAAATAAATATTTATATATCTATTTTTGGCAAATCTGTTCCCCATTAGGTTGTAATCCATGGGAGGGTATTTATTAAGCTTATTCAGTTTATTCTGGCCCATGGCATGTGCCAAGGCCAGAAAACGCTTGCCTGTTTGACAAATGATTTTATTTTTCTCACATTATTTGCACTTCTTACTTCAGCTTGCAATATGCAAATTATTAATCATTTTTTTATTTCAAAGTAGCCATTGAGTTATTTAGTCATTGATATTTATCTTTCCTTTAGCCTTTATTTACCAATTGCTCCCATTAACTATTTTACATCAATTATTTTTCTTCTAAGCATGGGTGAAAGCAATATCTAAATGCTCTAATGATAGGTTTGTAATTTATAGAAAGGAAACATGTTCATATCAGGTCTATCGAGTTACAAAAATGTTTTAATATACATGTTAATATCTACTTATATATGCATAGGTACACATAACTGCGTCTTTAAAAAAAGGATTTATTTGAGAAAGAGTGCTCACAAGTGAGGGGAGCGGCAGAGGGAGAGAAGCAGACTCCCCTCAGGGCAGGGAGCCTGATGTGGGGCTCCATCCCAGGACCCCTGGGAACATAATCAGAGCCACATGAAGATGCTTAACTGCCTGAGCCACCTAGACACCCCATGATATATTTTTATCAGTGGCTTAACTGAAGGTGAAACTTCATGGCCCCTTGGAACTTCAGTAATGGCCAATTATTTTACAGATGAGGAACAAAAGTCAGAGAAGCAAGGTGACAAATCATACGTTCCTAAATATAGTTACCTGTTTGTCCTTCATTGTCCCCCAGGACAGAGAGAACATTAGGAAAACAGATTGTATTTTATGCTCCAAATTTAAATTAGTACAGAACCCAGAACTACTAGTGGTTCAGGGAGTGTCTGCCCATAATCAGTCAGTCCGCTTTCACTTCCCCACTTTTCTGTAGGAAAAAATTGTTCTTATGTATTTCTTTCCACAGCAATAGTGAGCTCAAATATGCACTGCTTATCTATTTAAACCCTGCTTTACATGTCATTTTCTAAAACTAGAACACTAAACCTCTATTTATAATTGCACACATATGTTTAACAAACATAAAAAAAAAATGCATGCCACTTTCCAGGAGACACCGATATGCCCTTCAAGAAGAAGTGTTCCACCTGTTTGGAATCATGTCTCTGAATCATAGCGACTTACAAATGAAAACCTGTTGCAGTTGGCGGCAGTCCCCAACAGGCCTCTTTTAATTATGTTACCTCCTTTCCCCCTCTTTCCATTCCTATTCCTTCCCACAGTGTAATTATGCATTTCCAGTGTGTCTTATTGAGCAGACTGAATACCAATTCCAGTTCTCTATTTACATTTCTGTTCTAGTATCAATTACAGTGTGTGTGTGTGTATGTGTGTGTGTGTGTGTGTGTGTGTGTGTATGTAAGGGTTCCCTACACCTATCAGCAATTCTCAAGATCCCAGCTGAGTGTCAACTCAGTTCAGACACTATCTGATACGGGAAACAAAGGGAGAAGGAAATGTAGATAAAATTGAATGTCCTTATAACCTGTATCTCATTGGCAAATGCTTGAGGCCGGCCTAGTATAAATTTCCTTCAGGAAGCTCCTAACTGTCTTAATGTTAATGTCTTGCTAGAGGAAAAAACAACCTTAGTTGACAATAGCAAGACCTCCTGTATCCTGTGAGTCTTCTTTAGCACATGAAAATCCTTTTGGAACTTCCCTTCCCTTTACTTCCTCCAACCCCAAAGTATATAATCAGTTGCTCCTCACAGTCCTGGGGCAGCAGCTTGTTTTTCTCCCCACAGGTCCATTCTTGTGGTTTAATAAAACCACCATTTTGCACCAAAGACATCTCAAGAATTCTTTCTTGGCTGTAGGCTCCGGACCCCATAAACCTCACCAAAACATTTCAAAAACTATATCACTATCTATCCAGAGATAGCATCGGATTCTACAGATAAAAAGACTGCCGTCCTGAAATTTGGACTCCAGTCCCAAATCCAGGTTGCCACCGGTGCCTCTGACCAACCAGCTACAGACTGGAGATTCCAATGACCCTCACCTGGGGTTTCAGATGCTAGTCTCCAGTCCAAGTTGTTACCTGTACTTCTGACTGACTGGCTATAAATAAGAGGTTCCCAGGATATTCTTCTGGGGTTTGATGAATTTGTGAGAGCAGCTCACACAACTTAGAGAAACATTTTACCTAATAGATTACCAGTTTATTATAAAACGATATAACTCAGAAAGAGCCAGAGGCAAGGCCTGGGGAAAACTGTGGAGCCTCCAAGCACACCACTCTCCTAGTACCTCCAGCCCAGAAGCTTTTTGAACTCCACATTTTGGGGTTTTTATGAAGACTTCATTACAAAGGGATGAATGATTTATTGATTGACCACTGGGTATTAATTCAACTTCCAACTCTTCCGCCCATGCAGGAGGTCAAGGGAATGACACTGAAAGCTCCATCTAATCACATGGTTGACTCTTCTGGTGACCAGCCCTCATCCTTAGGATACCCAAGAGTGGTCCAAAAGTCACCTCATTAACATAACAGCAAGCATCGTTATCATTCCCCTCAAGTTGGCTTACAACACTTTCTGGAACTTCTAGGGTGTAACCTGAAACTAGCCCCCAATACAGCAGTGGGCAGGGAGAGACTAAAGAAAGAGGCACACCAATCCAGGTTGGTAGCTGGCAATTGTAATAAGCAAAAAGAATTTATATACAAGGCTTGTCTTGGGGAGCAGCAAGACAAATGGATTCCCGGACCCACCCACCAAACCTTAAAAGTTTATAATGAAAACTTAATTGGTTCAGTCACATACACTGTGCAGGGGTTCTCAACACCACATCTCCATCTCAAGGCTATGCCCTTGCAGCAGCCTCTTGGAGCAGAAAAGGCAAGGGGAACATTTTGATTTCGAAATCCAGCTCAAAGGTCAACTGGCAGACATCATTTTTAATGACCTTCTCCAACATCTCATTTAAGAAATTTCAAGGGTTTAAGGAGCTCTGTGCAAGAAATGGGAGAAAGACAAAACATGTATTTTTTACTGTAAGTTAAAATGTCATAATAACTTAATAGCCACTATTTTTAGAATGCTTGATATGTACTGGACTCTGACAGGTATACTCTGATTCCTGTATATTTTTTTAAAATTTCATTTAATACTGATAATAATCAATTAAAAGTGGATGATTAAACTGAGATTTTGAGAGTTAAGGTCAATGGACCTAGTGAGAGCTCGTATGTGATGAAGCCAAGACTTGAAACCAAGCCTGGCCCCTTCCATAACTTTAGGCAGCTGATTTGTATATTCCAATTCTTAAGGATCTTGGTATTTTTTAGAAGTCCAGACTGGTTGATTTTATTACAAAATCCCCACTGTTCCATTGGAATACTTATGTAAGGCAGTTCTTAATTTTTGTTGTGTCATAAACCCTTTAGAGCATATGAAAAAGCAAAACAAAACAAAACTATGGACATTTTTGACATATAGAGATACATACACACACATATATGTTGACATGTGTATATATACACAACATGGGTTTGAACTGCACAGATCCATTAATACATGGGATTTTTAAGAATATATATCTTACAAATATTGTATTTTCCTTATTGATGAGGGATAGAAGCAGAAAAATGTTCACCTTTAGCCCAGAAGGCTAACCTATAAGCCTGCATGGTTTTGATAAGGATCAAAGACATGCTGGTTGCTACATTCTTAAAGGATCTAATGACTACTTATATATATATCATCAATAGTTAATATTGAGCTGAATATTAAGCACCAGAGAAATCTTTCAGTGGTTTTAGAGGTAGAAATTTGAAGCATTAGGCATATAACCATCAGCTTCATACAGTAAAAGTACAGCTCTTTTTGTCCATGGGTACTTTCCCTATGCTACTTAAATAAACTTATTAAGTTACATTGTAAAACATCTCAAGAATTCTTTTGTGACCTTTGTGCTCAGTGATCCTGCAACATTATGATTTTCTTAATAGCATTTTCTTTCCTCTAGCTTACTTTATTGTAAGAATACAGTATGTTTTATATTAACACAAAATACATATTAATTATGTTTATGTTATCAGTAAGGCTTCGAGTCCATGGTAAGGCTATTAGTAGTTATGTTTTGGGGGAGTTAAAAGTTATATAAAGATTTTCAACTATGTAGGGGCTTAGCACCCCTATCCCCTGCATTTACCAAGAGTCAACTGTATATATGTAGGATTTTAATTCAGAAAGTTCACAGACATTTTGAAGTCTGTTCATAATATCCTTTTGAGTAATCTTTTCTGAAGACTGGAGTCACTATACATACATGGAATTGCTTGAGAGTTTATGTCATCCCCTTCTTTCCTGAAGGTTCAGATCAGCTTTGCCTTAAATTGAACATTTGCTTGATATCTTCACCTTTTTCTGTCCTACCTGTTTCTACCTATCAGTTCTTATTAGTTTACTGGGAACACTTCCTTCCTTAATAAATTACATATGCACAAATAATTGGCTTAGATTCTACTACTGGGTATCCTTACCTAAAAAGGACATTACAAGAATTAACTGAGAAAATGAATCAAAAATAATTAGCATGATGTTTGCACATACTAAATGTTCCATATCTATTAATGATTCTCTCATGATTATTTGTGTTTGTATGGTTGTCATTGTTTTGTTAGTTTTATTATTATAATTTAAGATTTGTATCATGCATCATGAGACTTGTTGTTTAAACTTTGGCATTTCAGTATTCTCACATGAAAAAATAGGGCTAATAGTACACATTTAATGGATTCTGAAGATTAAATGAGATAGAACATATAGTCTTTTATCATAGCAATTGGTTATAGGAATTATTAAATAAATAGTGGGTATCTGAAGAATATCAAGAGTTTATTTAAAAAATATCTATCCTCAAAACTGAATAAATGTACATTTCAACTGATATAATATGTTTCAATAGGACGGTTTCCTCCTTCACGTTCCAAAAAATCAAAATGATATCTTACAAATTATTATATAATAAACAATTTATCTTCTATATTAAATTCTTGTTATTAGGACTTTCCCCACTGCAAATTTATTTTATTTGCAACCTCTAAGAACTTTTTTAAGAGTCAAATATCTCACTCTATTCCAATGTTCCATCAAAATAATCAGCAAGAGTTATACTTTAGGTTAATAGGTGTTTTCATTCTAAAAGTGAAAATGCTTCACTTTGTTTTTCATTTTGAAATAAAATTGTATATTAAAGATTTAAACAAATGCAATATTCACATCCAGATTATCGTTTCATTAAAACAGCAACTTTAAAATATATAACTATCTTCTCAGTTTGGCTAAGCACGGAACTTACACTATAAAATGTAGCATGATTCTTGAAATTGATAGTAAAGCTTTCAAAGTGGATTGAGCAAGAAGAGATTGGGAAGGAGGGAAAGAAGCAATTTACCGAAGCTAACAAAGTAGACTTATTTCATTATGCTTATTTGCTATGCCAGCAGGGAATAAAAATAGAGGTTCTGTACTTTCAAGGTGAATCCAAAAAGAAATACATTGTCCTTTAGAAATGAAAGTTCCCCAGATAGGGCCAACCTCAATGAATTGTAAGAACTATGCCAATAAGTTGCCATCAGGATTGCTATAAAAATGGTTCACATAGGGTTTGAGGGGAAATATACTTTGTAGTAGGCATGAAAATAAGAATTTTCTATTTCATAGGGCTTAAGATAAATCTTTGCAAAAAATAATAAAATAAGATTAAATGCAAAGGAGAGTGTCTCTATGTTTTACCATTTTTCTCTCTATACATCAAGAAAACTATTAAATTTCCATGTCTTCAGCAAAATTGTCACAAATTCAAAACTATTCAATGCTCCCTATGTTCTTAGCCCAGAAAGAAATGCTTAAATTATTCTCCAGCTTTTCCATTTCAATTAAAGTTTTGTATGTTTGTAATCTAAATGTCCTTATTCTATATGCGGCAGTCCATCTGTGTGAATAAGCTTTGTAGTTTTCATTAATATGAATATTAAATTGTGCTGAGTAGCTACAAATATTAAATAACTAGAATTATGATAGGGTGTATCCATGGATGTGACTGGAAATCAGAGAAAGTTGTTTTGTTTTGTTTTGATCAGTTGTATTTGACATATGTCAAACAATTATGATCTTCATACATTAAAACACAATGGAAAATAAGACAGCATATTAAAAGACCCCCAGTTGGGTGAGAGATCTTAAATGCATACCATTTAAGAAATATGGAAAGAGTTCTGTACGGTTTGTATTTGCGCGAGAAAGAAAATAAGACACAAAACTCAAATGACTACTTTTTAGCCAATTTCAACTATATAAAAATATAGTAAGAGACAAATCAGAAATTTATTTGTGTTGCTTTATAGAATAGAACCAAGCCCAGGGAGAATATTAAGGAGAAAGAGATAATCACTCTATCATTGATTTATTCACCAATAATTATTGAGTAACTGCTATGTGTCAAACACCACTCTGGATACAAAAAGTATAGCAAACATGAAAAGAGCAAACAAACAGATCATGTGAGAATCACTGCACATGGCGAGTTTATATTCTGTTGAGGGAGAATTAACATAATGGGTAACTAATTATTAAAACTATTTAAGCACAGCTGTGAATGATCAAATTTAAATATATTGAGGAAAGGATTTTATACTTGAATAGAAGATGACTTACAATGGTCTATCTAACTAGAAGAGGCTTGATATTTGTACAACCAAATGACTTATTTTCAGTGCAGTGAATTATTGCCTTATGTTTTTCTGCTATAAAACACCTTTATAGTCATTAATTTTACCTATTTTTTATTTTTATTTATTTTTTTTTAATTTATTCGACAGGATAGAGACAGCCAGTGAGAGAGAGAACACAAGCAGGGGGAGTGGGAGAGGAAGAAGCAGGCTCATAGCGGAGGAGCCTGATGTGGGGCTCGATCCCATAACGCCGGGATCACGCCCTGAGCCGAAGGCAGCCGCTTAACCGCTGTGCCACCCAGGCACCCCCTAATTTTATCTATTTTAGATCAAAATTTCTCAATGGACTAGGACAACATTTATCTAAATTATTTATCATATCAAGACAAAAAGCTAATATATAATTTTTGTTGGTGATAATAATATTATTGATAATAATAATGATGTACTCATGTATTATCCCAGAAGTGACTCTTTTGGAAATAATTAAAAACCAGTATTCACAAAATTAAGATATTGTAAAAAAAAAACAATACATCTGTAAAAATGGAAACTAATTTAATATCTTCAAATATATCTCTTTAGGAGATGCTCATTACTCTTCAGTTATTTGTGCTACAGGAGCAATGGACCAAGATAGGGAGGGAAAAAATCTATACCATGGGTTGTACACAACCAGTAGGTTTACTCAATGCTTCTATTACAACCACTAGGAAAAAAAAAATCTGATGTGTTGTTATAAAGTTGTAAAGCTGGAAACTGTGCAACTTACATCACAATAATTCTTCCTGTAAGCTTACAAATTTAGTTATGCTCTTTCACATGGATATTGGAAAAAATTGACATAAATATTCATAGCAGCAATTTTGAAATAACAAATATGTGGAAACAGATCAGGTTTTATTGACAAAAGAAGCAAAAATTGTAGTATAGTTGTACAAAGGAATGTGATTTAGTAAAAAATGAATAACTATAACCACATATATCCATATGATTAAATATTGAAAAATGTTTGAAAAAGAAAGAAACAGAAGATAGGGAATATGTTCAATCATACAAAATATATTAAAAATTATAAAAGGGAGTTAGATATGAGTGCTAAAGAGTAAAATATCATGTCTCTGTTATAAAACTAAAGGAACTACTAAAATATTAAAATGTTAATTATTTATTATTAGTTACATAGTAGTCTTTTTGAAAAATTCTTACAAATGTACACTGTTTACAATATGCATATTAACATATGCATATATACATATTTAGAACAATATCTAACATAAAAAAACCTTATTGTACTTATCATTTTTATTTTATATTTATTATTTTATTTGCATGCAGCATTTAATAACAGATTAATCAATCTCTGAGGCTTTGAAGCTAATGTGTAGCATTTGTAATTTAAATAACTTTCTTTGTGTTTCTTGTATACAAAGTTTGACAACTTCTGAGAAATGTATTCATCAGACTTAAAAATTAGAAGGATTACTTTGGAAGGTATATGATTGGTAAATTGGAGACCAAAGTAAGACAATCCAGAAGGAGGATTTCAGCTTTTACTAAGGAGAGGATCAATTCCTAAACTAAGTCATGAGACAAGGAAATAGAGAAGAGGTGTGTATCTCTTTAATTGGCAAAGTTTACTGAATAATTGAGTAGGCCCAGGGATTATATTTATGCGTGAATGAAAAATCCAGGACATTTAACACATTTCTAGATTATGTCACCAATTGTTTCTAGATTTTATCACGAATTGTTTCACCAGTTATCTGAGAAGACTGAAAGAGAGAAGTCCTAGAAAGAGAATCAATATGCTCAGATTTGTTTATTGTGAAGTGTTTTGGGTAGATCCAGGCATAAATGGTTGGCAGGTTATCGAATTACATGAGTCAGGTATTTTAGGGCAACAGGTATAATCTAGAGATTTCACACTTAATGACTGATATTTTTCTAGAAAGATAACGTAAAGTTAGAATAGAAAAACATGGGGCACCTGGGTAGCACAGTGGTTAAGCATCTGCCTTCAGCTCAGGGCATGATCCCGGCGTTCTGGGTTCGAGCCCCACATTAGGCTCCTCCACTAAGAGCCTGCTTCTTCCTCTCCCACTCCCCCTGCTTGTGTTCCCTCTCTCGCTGGCTGTCTCTCTCTGTCAAATAAATAAATAAAATCTTTAAAAAAAAAAAAAAAAAGAAAAACATAGAGGACTAAACACTTTAGATACTACACTGCTTAAAAACTAGCCAGAAGAAAACGAAACAGAAGAGATGGAGAGAGAATTGCCTCAAAGAGAGCCAAAAAGGAGAAGGGAGTGGGAGGAAGTATTACCCACAGAAACATACGGGCAATTGATACAGAGGTTAGGGAAACAGATTCTGGGATTGAGTTATGAAAATAGGCAAGGAGCAGCAAGACCTGCAAATAGCATGGAATTAAAAAAATGGAAATATTTATGGGAAAGCAAGCATATTTAATAAATATTGAAAACAATCTAAATATCCAAAAATGTGGGATTGAATGCATATATATTTACATATAAAGTTAAATAAGTTTATAATTATACATAAATCCTCCACTTCATCAGTGTTTTCCTTTCTACTAGATCCTTCTCATCATAAATTGTACTCTGTAATTTCATACACACGCACACTATGGACTAAACGTTTGTGTGCCTCCCAAATTCATATGGTGGAGCTATGATCTCCAATGTAATGATATTTGGAGGTGTGGCTTTTAGGGTGTAATGAGGTTTAGGTGAGGCCATGTGGGTGGAGCCCCCATGATGGGAACACTGTTTTTATGAGAAGAGGGAAAGGCAAGAGAGCTCTCTGAGCCATATGAAGACACAGCAAGAAGACAGCAGTCTACAAACCAGCAAAAGGGCAGAGGGCCCTTACCAGACACAAAATATTTTGGCATCTTGATTTGGATATTCTAGCCTCTAGAACTGTGAGAAAGAAATGTTTGTCACTAAAGCCTCTCATTCTATAGTATTTTGTTATAGCGGCCTAAACTAAAACTCTATAATCTGTGTAATCTGCCCACGTTCACCTTCACCTACCATGTCTCTGCTCCCCCTTTTTTTAAGGCTGCTAGAGCATTTTTTATTTTGATGCTTTCTTGTTACTCTCCTATTATCTTTCAAATCCAATTTATGTAGGTTGTTATCACAACCGCTTCAATAATATAGCTCATCTCGAGGGCCCCAATGACCTCTCCATTGCTAAATTTGATAATCAATGCTCAGTTTTCCCATCATTTTGTCTATCAGTAAAATTTGAGCAGTTGACTCTTCCTTTCTTCTTATATTTCCTATAAGATAAAAGCAAACTTTCCCTGGTACTGAAGTATAAGTGAGATTTCTCCCATGGGTCCTTATACAGAGCAAATAGTGTGATGAACTTGACAGTGTTCTCAATGACATTCTGACAGTAAATGCACCAAGAATTTTCATGTAGGTCTTACTAATGGCTGTCCTTCAACTGAGCCAAAGACATAACATCAAAATATAATTCAACATAAATTAAGTTCATGAGATGTAAGACAATGTGTTCAAATACAGTACTCAAGTCTCTGATGATGATAAATGTAGTCAGTGTATTGGGTGACTGCGTATTACTTCTTGAAGATTCATTGAAACAGATTATGTGAAATTTTTCTTTAATCATATAGTTTCATTTTACAGATATAAATAGTTTTTAGGCAAATTTTTCAAAATGATATTAAGTGACATATGTCTGCAAATTGGGTGTTCCTATGTTATTTATTGCCTGCCTATTCTGCACAAGAATTGTGTGTGCACTGAGGATGCAACAGTAAATAAGAGTGAGGAAGTTGCTACACTCTTGGAACTTAAGAGGCTAGGGAAGCCATAAACACACAAGCAACTAAAACAAAACAAGTAAGACTGTGATGGGAGCTAAGAGGGGCTCTGATAGGGAGTGCTTTGTAATCACTACTTTATATGCATTAGTCAGGAAAGGATTCTCTGATGAGGAAGTATGAAAGACAAAGTAGGTAATCATGTGAAACATCAGAAGAGAATTCACAACATAGTGTCTCTAAGTGAGTAGGCTGTGTGTTGGGAAAGGATTGGCCTATTTGAGAAACTGGAAGGAAGGTGTGGGAAACAGGTAGGAAAGCAAATTAATCAATATAAAATAAAGTTAGAGAGATTATCAGGAGTAAGATAATATAAGAAATCATAGGCAATTATAAGGAGTTTAGACTTTACTAAAATCCAGGAACAACATTTGTATTTTAAACAAGGCGCAAAATGATCTGAATTGTGGTTCGTGGAAGCCCCTCTGGCTGATACAGTATAGTACTATATGGCTTGTATATGATAATCTGAAGATATATATCATATATAATATAAACGTAACATACATAAATTCAACATAATTTGATTCGGGAAAGAGAATTAAAATGAGCCGAATATCAGAAAACAAAAACTACCATCAGAATTCTCGACTTGGGCTGAGAAAGAGGTTGTTTACATTATGACCCTCTGGGCTTCTTACTGTAGCCTGTGTGTCCTCACTATTAGAAGGACTATTTTCCAGTCATAACCTTAAAATATGATTCATCTTTCCCCAAACTATAGAATTTAAGGAGTTTAAAATGGTGTGGATGATTACATGTACTTCCCAAAACAATCCTATGAGATCAGGGTTGTTATTGTCTTTCCATGAGACAAATGACAGAACTAAAGTTTTGCAGGGTGAAATGACACGCCCAATATTTCCACAGTATAGGAGTTTGAGTAAAACCATATCTATTGACTTTGACCCTATGTTCTTGACCATTTTGTGACACTTCTTACCTTCCAAGTAATAACCACCTTCTAATATATATTTCCAAATCTATACCTTTATTCTCATCTCTATAGGTCAAATTTTAAGTCAAAATTTGTTATTCTCTAGGTTTGATATAGTAGGCAAAATGTGTCTTCTCTTTCCTTCATTGGCTGTGAATTTGAAAACCAATTTATCATTAGCTTGCATAATTATAAACCAGCACATTACTATTACAGTTTATTTTCTCCTTGGTAGGGTGGCTGTTAAACTACTTAAACAATGCAATCTGAAAAACATTTTTTCCTATTTTATATATAAATAATATGACATAAGTTTAACCATGTCCTTGTCTTGCATATATGTGCCTGTTTTACCCGAAGGGGTGAAGTTGTTTGCATTTCATTCACTTTACCAACCCTTCCCCCAAAGTTAGATAAAATAACTACTCAATTGTCTTTACAATACTTAAATTATCACTAATTTCCTACATGTCAGGGTGGAAAATATATGTGTGAACCAATAATTTAAAGAGTTGGATTTGTAAAGCTTATTCTCTAGATGGCTATTATCTCCTACCTAGCAGAGGCTGTCATTGCTAGAGATATCAGGGCATCTTAAAACAAAACAAAAATTTCCTCTAAAAAGCTTTAACTGAAATGAAATGAAAAATACAGACTTTCTGCTCAATTGTACATGTTTGAAATAATTAAAATACTTGAATACTAAACCCAGCACTATATTGAGTATTTGATGAATTATAAGCTGCATTTAGCGGGTTCAGCTATAAGAATGAAACAAAACAAACATTAATATACCAGTGCACTTAGGCATTTAAGAAAAAAAGATCTTATTTATTTACTTGAGAGAAAGGTGGGGATGGACAAAGAGAGAGGGAAAAACAGACTCTGAACTGAGTCCCTGCATTGGGCTCCATCTCAGGAAACTGAGACCATGACCTGAGCCCAAACCAAGAGTTAGACGCTCAACCAGCTGAGCCACCCGGGCACCCCTTCACTTTGTTACTCAATGTTCATCACCCTTTTTCTCCTGATTTTCACAGTTTAATCCACCAAAAAATCTTTTTAGGGCATGAGAATGGAGCATACCAGAATGCCTAGCTGTGCCATTTCTGGAGCTCTTACTATCTACCCAGCTATGAATTATCTAAGAAACTTCAACATATTACCTGACTCAGTTGTTTCATCTCTAAAAAGGGGATAATATACAAAACTTTTATAATGCATATAAGGATTAAATTATCCATGTGAAATTCTTAGACTGGTCCCTGGCATGTAGATAAATTATAGTAAATGTTAGTTTGATTTCTGCCTGGTTTGTATTCAGCCATAAATCTAATAAGTTTTATTTTTTACTTTTTATTTTTTTTAAGTTTTATTTTTTAATTCTTGTAGTTTTTTTTTTTCCCTATGCAACTATGATCACCTAAGAAAGAGTTTATCTACCACTGCTTGTGTCAAAATTTTGTGCAGTTTCTCCCACCTCCAATTTCTACAGCTTTTGAATATTGGGTACATCGATCTCCTAACAAACCTCTTAACTGTTTAACATTCAAGGGCTCAAGGCAGGAGGAGCATGCAAAACAACAACTTTTCTTCCAACTTTTGTTCTCCTGAGACCCACTTTTCTAACTGCCTGGGATTTCACAAGTACCATTGTTTAGCTTACATTTTCAAAACCAAGTCACCTTGATTTTCTCCAGTTCATCATCGATACTTATTTTCATACCCAAGTTGTGGAAATCCTTTTAATTACTTCTTCTCCTTAAAATCTGGGATACTGAATTGCTTCTGTCAGCTCCCACTCAAGGGATTAGAGTTCTTATTAAAAAAATAGAGTTCCACCACAATTTCACTCATAAGCTTCTCAAAGTAATAATTACCCACCTGAATTCCCATGCTCTTCTCACCAGGAGGAATATACTGTTACTTTATCTTTGACCTGTTTGGCTATTTGCCTGACTTATGCTTGGATATTTCTAACGCCTTGAAACATTCTATCCGGCGTTCCTAACAGAAACTCCTGTACTAGCTAGTCCAGCGACCTGGCATCGATCTTATTTTAGTAGCTAAGATGTAGGATAAAACTTACTTCTCTATTTCTAAGTAAATATTATGTTTAGTTTGCTATGTGATGTAGTCCTCAGGTGCAGAACCCATCTTTGACTCTTTTTTTTTTTTTTAAGATTTTATTTATTTATTCGAGAGAGAAAGGACAAGTGGGAGGGGCAGAGAAAGAAGGAGAAGCAGACTCCCTGCTGAGCAGGGAGCCTGACACAGGGCTGGATCCCAATCTGATCTGAAGGCAGAAACTTAACCCAATAAGCCACCCATGCAACCCCTTCCTTGACTCAATTTATGAGCAAATATAATTTTCTTTACTCTTTAATAATTCGACTTTACGAAAAAAAATAGTCTGATTTTTCACATGTTAAACAGAATCGTTCAAGTCCAGAAAGAAAATTGCCATAGATATAAATGTTTAAAGTGAAACACAAGAATAACAATAAGATGTCAAAGTGGCTTAAAAACCTAACAACCCTGACAAGACCAATTGTGTGTGCATATGTGGAGCTATAGAAGCTCTTATTCACTCCTGATGAGAATGCAAAATAAAAAATAGTTTGGAAATAACCACTTTGAAAAATAGTTTGGAAGTTTTATACAAAGCTAGGTAAGTTCTTGTCATGATGTACAAATTATTCTCCTAAGTATTTACCCAATTAACCAAGGTCTGCAAAAACCTGCATGCAAATATTTATAGGAGTTTTATTCATACTCAAAACTCAAGTCAGCCAAGGTGTCTTCAATAGGTGAAAAAAGATCAAAATACTGTTCACTATCTTTGGGATTTTATCCACTCAAAAGAGGTTATGAGGTGACTTCCTAGGTGGCTAACATTCTAAACCTGATTTGGGATGTGTTTACCTGGGTATTTATATGTTTTTAAAAATGCATTAATCTGTACACATAAGATTTGTGCATTTTGATGTCTATATCTTACTGCTCAGTTAGAAATAAATGGAGCTGGGGCACCTGGGTGGCTCACTCGGTTAAACATCTGCCTTGGGCTCAGGTCATGATCTCAGGGTCCTGGGATTGAGCCCCTTGCTGGGCTTCGTGCTCAGCAGGGAGTCTACTTCTTCCTCTCCCTCTACGATCTTTCTTGCTCTTGCTCTCTCACAAATAAGTAAATAAAATCTTAAAAAAATGAAACAAATGGAACTAATTTTTTGAAAATATTTTTAAAATTATATAACCATAAGTATATAGTTATAACATTGTTTTCATAACAGAAAGCACTAAGCTTTCTACAGAGCATTTTTTTCACCAAGAAAATTTCATTTTTTGAGCCTGAGTTATGACAACCATTAAACTAACAATTCATTAAGCAGTTGAAAAATTACTTCATGCTGCTGTGGACATTATTGGCACATTGGTCTAAGCCATTAGCCCTCAGTAGTAGGGTGGTATGGGATTGAGCAATACATTGGATTATAAGATTCCATAAATGGACTTGTAGTTTGAGGTCATTATAAGGAGTTTAGAACTTTATATTGGAGTACTCTATAAATCAACTTGGAAACCTTTCATCTCAACTGGTTGCTGAAATCATTAGAAGTATTCAAGACAGTAATTCATTATAATTTTCTTATCATTCTAGACCATCCTTTTAACTATGTAGAGTTCACATAAAATAAAAAGTTAAGAAATTATTGCACCATCAGCATATTACATATCATCAGCCCATCATGATAAGTGTAAAAAATATCTAGGTTCTATAAGGTGATCGTTTACAAATTTCAGCTAAATTGATATTTTAAGCATTTTCTCTCTTCTCACCACTCCTCTTCCTTCCTTAAAATAAACAAACAAATAAACAAAATCTTATCAAAGAATTTGGCAAAATTGGTAGGAAAAACTTAACTGAAAAGAGAACAGAACCAAAAAGTGTCAGTCCTGTGTGTGTGTGTGTGTGTGTGTGTGTGCGTGTGGTCCAATTAAGGCTAACATGACCACATGACACCTTTACTGAGCTAACTTTGCTTTGAGTCAGTGAAATAATCAATGTGTTTTGGTATCATAAAGATATAATCTCTGACTTATTATATCCCTTTCTTTACACACAGGTTGAACACTGTGTAACAGACTCTTCACGCTCTCCTCTGTACTCCCTAGAAATACATAGGTGCTTAAAGTAATTTTGTATTTTTCCTCCAGCAGAGTTTCTCTCACCACCTGCTATGGATGCTGCTGGGTCTTATGTCATTCTCCAGGTTCACAAGCCTTAAGATAAATGTTCAGACATGTTCTACTTCACCATGATTGATGATATCAATAGAAAGGATGTGAATTCTACTACAAAGTCAGATTTTCTCTCTTCTTGATCGCAGTCTAAGCTTACACTTAACAATCAAATAAATAGAACAAAAAATAAACTTCATAAAAAGACAAATCTCAAAAGCATATGCTCTGCAGCAAAGATGCTGATGAGCATACAATTAATGCTGGGAGAGTCTGTAACTAAACCGAAGGGAAGGGTTTGATACTGAGCCTGATTAAGGCAGAAACTACACCTCAATCTACTCATCAAGAGCTATATGGAAGGGAGCAAAGTCCTCAAACACTCTCATTCCAGAGTCTATGGATGAAATTCTGCAGCTAATTTTTTTTTATCAATTCAGTATCACTATATTTAAGGACAATTATTTAACAGGAGGAAAAAAAAAACCTATTAAAAATATAATAAAGTACATTAGCTTTTGTCAGCAAAGATAAGTGAGGCAACAAAAATACACATGAAACTTCCTTCCTAAATAGGAAACCTAAAATCTTGTCAATTTCAAATACAATGTAATAAATCCCTAAATATAGGCTCTGATTCACATTTTCTTTTTTAAAGGTTTTTCATTTTTTTTCTTTTTCTTTTTCTTTTTTCTTTCTTTTTTTTTTTTTTTTTTTTTTTGGACAGAGCGAGAGAGCACGAGCAGGGGCAATGGCAGGCAGAGGGAGACTCCCCACGGAGGAGGGGGAACCTGATGTGGGTTAGATCCCAGGACCCCGGGAACATGACCCGAGCCAAAGGCAGTCGCTTAACCAACTGAGCCACCCAGGTGCCCTCTGATTCACATTTTCAAATACACACACCTCATAATTTTCTAGTAGATTTTGCTGAATCATTGTTAATTCTTTATTTGACTGTAGTACCCTTAATGTTGTTTTGGATAATTTCTGTACTTATTTTAACACATCTCTTCCATTAATTTAAATCAGAAGGGGAGACAAATTTCAATTTAAAAAAGGGAGGGGTTAAAAGTAAAAGTACACAAGTTAAAAATAACAGTGCAGGAAATGATGTGATAATGTGTACGTTAGCAGGAATAAACACTCTGAGGTAGAAATAACTTTTACAAAATTTAACTATGTATATCATTACTTTGAGTATCAGAGTTGTTCAGTAAGTATTTGGTAAATCCATCGGATGTTGATATTGGATGGCTTGCTGAATATCATCTCCATGGCAAATATCATAGAAGATTTCCATTTAGAACAGACCACACATGAAATAAAGCTTTTCTGTACTTCCTTATTTAACATTTGGCCTTTCTTTTTCTCTCTTTCTAGACACGATCATTCCTTTATGTTTTTTTTAAGATTTTATTTATTTCTTTGAGAGAGAGCACAGGCAAGGGGAAGGATAGAAGGAGAGGGAGAAGCAGACTCCCCACTGAGCAGGGAGCCTGACATGGGGCTCAATCCCGGGACATGGGATCATAACCTGAGCAGACGCTTAACTGACTGAGTCACCCAGGTGTCCCTATTCTTTTATGTTTTTATACTATTTTATTCTCTTTATCTCAACTACATTTTGTGGTTCTGCTAAGTTTTTTTTAAATTGAATATCAGTGTATTATGAAAAAAAAAATACATCATGGGTGTATACCCTGGAATGAAGAGATTGTTCTTTTACCATAACTTGTTTCCTTACCTTTCTGTTTATACCATGACCTCCTGTTTGGGGAACGTTTTCTGTACTAGGGTGGACATATCAGTGGAATTTGATTTTGATTTATATCTAATAAATTACTCTAGAATCCTTGGAATCGCTAAACAAATAAAAAAACCCACTCTATTTTCAAAATATTAATTTTTTTTTTCTAAGAAGAAAGACTAAAATTTGAGAGCATGTTTTTGGGGTGGGGTTGGAGAGATGGGAATTAGTTGGGAGACAAACAAAAATGATTTTTAAGTAAGTCTAGGTTGAATAAACCAAGATTATTGACATAAAAGTCATGAATAAGATATAAAAACATCACTATGTAAAAATAATGTGTTGATAAATTCTTTTTAAGGGGATTAGTAACAGAATTCTTTGATGCTATATATTCAGTTTGAGTGGTTTTTTTATTTTTTTTCCCTCCCTCTGGCTTAGGCACGTGAAAATGAAATTTGAGGTTCTTTCATCAGTGTTAGGGTTACTTACTTGTAGGTGGTGGAGAGCAATCCCGTAAAGGCTGAGTAGCATGGTGATATTCAGGTCTTATTTCTTACTTTGTGTCTAGCCCCTTGAGTTATTGAGAATGTGACTTTTGGAAGAAATAAGACATTCTGCCATGACTAGTGAAAACAACAATAATTATCAGGTCATGACACTTACCCAGTCGGTCGTGTATAGAAAAGTATGCTTCAGGGTTGTTTAAAAGCCATGTAAACACTTGATTAACCTAGGCTTTATTTTTTAGATCTCATTTATTAATTAAGAAGATGAGCTTAATTTCTGTCTCTGTCTCTCTTTTGCTTTCTTTTTTCTCAAACAGTATTTTTACCAGCAACAGTTCCTTTCCACTCCATTATCTTCTAGATGGAGAAAGGTACCAATTATAATTCTCTGCCTAGGCAACGCATAGAACTCTGGATGGAATCAGCTCACAGGAGAGCTTCCTCCTCATAGCCCTTTCAAAACTCATGCTTCACTCCTCCCCAGTGTTTCAAAAGCCAATTAAATCGAGTACTGATTATTGTGCACAATCTAAAATATGCTTGGTGAACAGGTGATTTCAGGTATGTCTTTCAGGTCTGAAAAGTCTTATAAATTGCCATTTCTCATGTTTGAATATTAGCCTTTCAACACGACACGCAAATGCAGTGTCAAATTTGAATATTCTCACACCATTAGAAAAACTGAAAATCGGCCTTAGTGCGGTACTGAGAATGACAGGTCAGGGAAAAACAAACAAACAAACAAACAAACAAACAAACAAAGACAACAGAAAAATAGCCAAAGGTATCTGTACCGCTTTCTTTGTAATTTGTCAAATAATGCTGGAGATAAACAAGCAGAACTCGCACTCAGTGGAAGGGGAACCCAAGGTTTGTTTCTATGCTGTGAAAACAAAATGTAACTAAAGTTACTTGGGAAACAGCTTCATTGTATCAATAGGTTCTTGCTTTATTTTATGAGGAAGGACGACCCAGTTAAAGAAGAAATTAAAAAGCAGTAATGAGCAGTAACCCGTCCTCCAGGCAGAGACAATTGGCACTGACGTCTGGTTGGTTCACATGTGCAATCAATATGGAAATGATTACAGCCTATGGATTGAACTGTGTCTCTTCTTCCTGCTCTCAGAGGCGGTCCCATCAATAACAGGAGGTGTTTTTGTTGTTTTTATTGGAGGAAAGCTAAACACCTGGTAACTGGAGAATGATGAGCCTTCTAAAATATAGTAATTTTTTTATATTTTTGCTTTAAATAAAATGGGTGAGTAAAATTGAACATATTTTCTCCTGTTGACACACTAATCAATCATATCTTTAATCTGTATAAATCCATGAACCAGATCCTTATTTTCATTTTGTTGTTTACTGAGGTAATCTTTTCTATGCAACCTGTGCACACTGCTCCTGAAAAGAAACTTCCCTGAACATACTTTTCTGATATTAACCCTGCGTTCATAAACCCACAGTTCCACTATGAACAAAAGATAAATGTATTTGGTCTTGTATTAGAAGTCAATCAAAACCTGTACTCAAACTTTTAAAAAAACTCCACTATTTCATTTTAAGAACCCTATATTATGTTCTAACTGGCCTATTTGATAACTACCAAGCAAACCTTGTGTTTTCCAATTCTATCAGTGTGTTGTTTCTTCTGAAAATATACTTCATTCCACTACTCACATAGGATCAATTTTTACCTTTATGTCAAGATGTACAGCATGACACCTCCCTGAATTTCTTCATATAAAATGGTTCCCCTTCTGAAAAATGAGTTTATTTCTACTTCTTTTGTGGTACTTACATCATACTGCTGTGTGAAACAGATGTTGTTGAATTTGTATTCTCACCAATAACAATATTAAGTGTTACATTAAGTGTTTACTAACAGTCAACACTGCTATAACCTATTTATGCCCACAGTTATTTAATCAGGAAAAAACTATTTTATCTTTATCTTTGAAATCAGAAAACTAAAGCTTAAGAGATTAAGAAAATAGCTAAGGCTGGAGCCCATCATGAAACTAGGGATCAAATCCACATTGGTCTTACTCCAAAGCCTAAAAATGGTGGCCGTCACAACTAACAGTACAATCTTGGGGATGAAACTTCTTTCTTGTCCATATTTGTGGATTCTTGAGCAGTTAGCATAACTATTCATATCCCCTAAGCCAGAGATTGTTAACTTTGCTTGCATATTTGAAGGAATGGGAAGTTTTGAAAATCTCTAGGTCTGAATATACCTCAGCCCAATTTTCAGTATCTGTGTGTCAGTGGTGGGGGTCAGACATATTGGGAAGGTTTCCCGGGTATAGAGATCTATTGGCCTCAGCTTTCATTTGATATCTATTGAACTCAATGAATGAATAAAGGTTTAATATAAATTATCTTCTTAATTGGACATAAGAATACAGTACAAATAAGCACACACCTGCACATTATAATTGTACAGATAATGTTTGGATATGGCATGCATATTGTATGAATGTAGAGAAAAGATCATTAATTATATTCATCTGAAGAAGTTGATTTGTTTGCTTTTCTTTCCATTCTGTTGAGGAGAGTTAAGCCAAGAATTAGTAGGGAAGATTTTATGGAAGAGAGTAGTAGTGTGATCAAAGGTCTGCTTTAGGAAGAGTAATGCACTAGGACAACAATGTAGTAAACATTTAAGTGAGAGGTATTCCAGAATCTATAGTCTATATGGCCACTGAGAAGCTATTGAATTTCCCTGGTCATCAAAAACAGAGGCACAAAATAAAGGTTAAGAAGTGGGAAGGGAAATAAAAAGTAAAATATAAATGGCACGAAAAACAAAATATTGATTTAAAATGAATATATTGTATGTAAGAAAGTGTTTAAATGTGTGCACTGTAATCATTAAGGAATCATTGACAAAGCTGAGGAAAGTAAAAGGGAGAAGTATTTATAAGACCCAGAGAGGAGAACTTATTTTTTTATCTACTGAATATCCTAAGTTCCTATATTGATCTTGATATTTTCTGAAGTTAAGAGTTATTTCCTTCTCTAAAACTAGCCTAATTTTAGTCCTAATAAGATAAACAATGTGGATAAGGTAAATATTCTACTATGCTAAGAGACAATGTTGCCATTCCTACATTCATGGTGTTTTATTTTTGTTGTTGTTGTTTTGTTTTTCATATATCTGAGAAATTCTGGGCCTGACATGTAGTTCCAAGATGGACATAAATGTTTTCATCTGCAAACACCAGTGTGCATCAAAGGCACAGTTTCAGAATTTTTATAGACTCTACTGAGACAGACTTAATTGGCTGTGAGAACATCCATTCATAACCCCATTGCCTCATTCAAGGAAACCGTTAGAGGAACTTCTCTGTTCTTTGGTGGCAACATTAACAAGCATCCTGATATATATTTTTTTAAACTACATTTCTTATTGGAAAATCTCTAGAAGCATCACGTATTCCACTTGTGCCACTGTGAATTCATATTTCTGAGAAAGGTACATCCAGTTGTCCAAAGACATTATAAACGAAAAATAAATAATAGATGCAATTTATATTCATTTCTCCTAGAGAGAAAAAAATAGTATATCATAAATATTTTTATAAAGGTTTTTAGGTCTATAAAAGGGAAACTGGACCAAGGTCCAGTTATGCTTATAGGTAAATTGTCTGAACGTCAATTTAATGTATGGTTGCAGCTCATGATAGGTTAAGACCAGGGATATATGAAATAAGTCAGTCAGAAAAAAAGACAAATACCATATGATCTCACTCATATGTGGAATTTAAGAAACAAATCAAATCAGCAAAGGGAAAAAAATAAGAGAGCAAGAGATAAATCAAGAAATAGACCCTTAATTATGGAGACAATCTGATGGTTACCAGAAGGATGAGGATGGGTTAGCTAGGTGGTGGGGATTAAGGAGGGCACTTGTGATGAGCACAGGGTGATGTATGGAAGTGTTGACTCATTATAGTGTATATCTGAAACCTAATATAACACTGTATGTTAACTAACTGGAATTAAAATAAAAACCTAAAAAAAGAAAAAAAAGACCAGGGATATATGAATTGGAAATCATTTGTATGGACAAGATTTTCAAGCTACAGAAATCAATTAAAAGAGAAATGTTATAGAGGGGGAAGAGAAGAGAGATAAGGTCAAATCATAATAAAAGTGTAGCTGAATAAAGAGTAGAAAGATCAGATGTAAAGAAAAGTTGTACAAATGGAATATCACTGAATCAAATTAAAGTGTGTGTGTGTTTGCATTGTTGATCAATAGTGTCATATAAAGTGTTTAAATTAAAGAAAGAAAACATTGTAAAGAGAGCCATTAGAGCTTTTAATCCATAAATTTTGAGAAACCAATAGCAAACCAACAATTGCAGTGTAGCATTCCTATTGTTAAGTCTAGGTAATACGTGGAACCTAATATTGGAAAAGCATGGTAGAAAACATACTATGTTAAATTAAAAAAAATTATTGATTTCCATATTTCAAAAGATCCAAAAGGATCTCTTTTTCTAGCTTAGTAGCAATAGCAACATATTTGCATACTCCAGACCAGATATTTGGTCTAAGCATATTCGCTTCCAAAAGAAAATAGATTTTAGAGAGGTAAGTAGTTCAATGTCTTAGAACAAGAAAAATTTAGAAGGGTATTATTGACAAAAAACAAGGCTGCTTTGGGATGCCTGGGTGGCTCTGTCAGTTAAGCAGCTGCCTTGAGCTTAGGTCATGATCCCAAGGTTTTGGGATCGAGTCCCAGATCAGGCTCCTTGTTCAGCAGGAGCTTAATTCTCCCTCTGCATGCCATCCCCCACCTTGTGCATGTTCTCTCTCTCTCTCTCCCTGACAAGTAAATAAATAAAATCTTAAAAAAAAAAAAAAGGTGCTTTAAGCGTGTCAGTGTTGTTCTCAAAGAGAGCTAATGTACTCATACTTAATCATATCAGGTAAACGTTAAAGCAAGAAATAGTAGAGGAAGCAGTATGTTCTAAAATAATAAAATATTCATTAACCTTCATCCATTAACTGGATGATTAATGATGATAAATTTGTATGTACCAAATAACATAGACACAAAATATGGCAGGCAAAAAATGACAGCTGTAAAAAAGTGTAATTGAAAATCTACCATCATAATCCGGAAGCATTAACATATATCTTTTAGTATCAAAAAAATCAGTAAGTTATGTAAAATCAAACAACAATGAACAAAATTAGCTAAATGGACATATAGAGAAAACTTCAAATTTCCAATTTAAAAGTGCATATGTTCAACAGATTTCAAAGGATAAAATCAAAGTATGTTCTTTGTTCATGATGCAATTAAAATATGAATTTAAAAATGTTAAAAAATGAAGCAGTATAATTCTAAATAAATCCTACATTACAGAAGAAATAAAAGTAGTGTGTTGCACAGGTGTAACTTTATAATGAAAATATGACATTAGCAGATGATTAACCTTAAATGCATATATTAAATGAGAATGATAAAAATCAATTACCTGAGTACCCATTTCCAAAAAGACTTAAACCAAAAGTTAAACCAAAGAAATAAGAGGAGGGGCTAAGTCAGTTAAGCATCCAACTCTTGATATCAGCTCAGGTTATGATCTGAGATGAGCCCTGTGTAGGGCTCTGGACTGAGGCGCACACTCCTGTACTCTCTCTCTCTCTGAAAAGAGAAGAAAAGAAAAGAAAAGGAGAAGAAAAAGAGAAGAAATAAGAGGAAAGTCACAATAAAATAAGCATAGCAATCAGTGAGATAGAAAAAAATAATACAATATAACAAAATCAATAAAGCAAAATTTGACTCTATGGAAAAACTAATACAATTAATAACCATCTAGAAAGCTTAAAAGTTAGAGGTGATAAGGTACAAAACCCAATATCAAGAATAAACGGGCATTATGGTAGACCCAAATATACTTAAAACACAGTAAAATATATTTTGTCACTATATTTGATAATTTAGATTCAATGGGCAAATTTCCATAAAATACAATTTATTAAAATGTGAGATATATAGAATGAAAATGTCTTAGTAGTAATACACTTTATTAAACTTTTCATCTACACTTAAAAATATTTTTTTTTCTACAAAGAAGATTCTAGACTTAAATGACATCACTTATGACTTCATACTCAAATATTTGAAGAAATACACACATTTTAAACAAATTCATACAGGGCAAAAATTTAGAAAATAGCACATAATACAATTTAAAACTTATTTTTGATAAAAATATTTAGTAAACTAGGTAGAAAAGTTAATGTAATCTGATAAAGAAAATCTTTAAAAAATCACAGCACCCTTTATATTTAATGATGAAATATTGAAAGTTTTTCCACTGAGATTGAACCATGGTCAAGGATGGCTGTCTCACTACTTTTATTTAATGTTCTATAAATCATAAAGAGTGAAGTAAGGAGAAACAAACTTTAAAAGTACAGACTAAAAAAATAAAACATTAAAATTCATTGTGGGCAAAATCAAGTAGTTTTCAGTATGACATTTCTAATATATTCAAGAAATCTAAGTATTATTATTAGATTAATAAATAATATCAGTAAGCAAAAACACAAAACCCATATACTAGCAGAGGTCATTAGTAAATGAAATTTAATACAATACAATTACAATAGCAGTAAAAACATCAAATGCCTAGGAATACATCTAATGAAAATATAAAATCTCTACATAGAAATTTATAAACTCTTACTGAGAAAAATTAAAGACCTAAATAAAGAAAAGATATACTATATTCATTAACGGTGAGACTCATTATTGTAAAGATAAAAATTTTTCTGAAATTGATCTATAAAGCTATTATCCCAATAAAAATCCTAGAAAATTTTTGTGATTATTAATAAGATATTTCTAAAATTTTATGGAAATGTGGTACTGGTGCAAAAATAGACCTATAAAATAGAACAGACAGGATTAAGGAGAAGGTGAAGAATGGTGGGTTTAGAAACAGTCTCGGGTTCTGATTCTACCCTATGAGATCTGCAAGTTTAACATTATACTTAAAGGTTTATAGGTATTGCATGAGGTATTCAAAAGAATATATCATTTTTCATTTGTAATTGCATTTATATAGTTTAAGAGAAGTTACTTTAACTTATTATAATCAAATTCTAAGCAATAAAATGATATTTAATTAAATATATAAGTACATATTTAATAATGAATATTCTGTTTTATATAATAGATGATAGATAGGCAAATGACAGATAGATAGATATGTAATTTTTTAAAAAAAGAGCATTAAGGAAGTTACAAAGAGCTAGAGTTTTTAATTCTGGCCAATATACCTGGGAATGTTAATATATCAATGCCAGTTAAGAACTAAGAGCAATGAGTGAGTATATGATAGCTTATAGGAGCATAATATATGACCCCATATAAAAAAGAGTTCAAATAATAGACCTGTCACTTACTTATTGTGAGTCCTTAAACAAGCCATGTAGACTCATTGATTTCCAGTTTACCACTCTTTAAAGAGGGGGGGGGGGAATCATGATATGGATATATAGGGCTGTTCTCAATACTGAATGGGAACACAATTCAAATACAGCATTAATACAGTTCTTTTTGCTATTAAGTGCTTATTATTATTATTATTATTATTGAAATTTTCTAATAAACTGGAAATAATGGTTTTTGGTTTTATGGGGTAGGAAGTTTATGGAAAGTTGTTCTTGTAAAAATTATGATATTGGAGAACAAAGCAAGCTAAGTGAGGAAAGCAGAGGAGACCCAAGAAATGGCTTGTGCTGGAATGATCAATGTGACAAATTATCCAGAAAAGTGATAGAGGAAAGAAAACTTGAACATGTAAGGTAGATGAGGAGGATGAAGACCTCCTATAGTTGATAGAAAGAAGGTGATAATTTGTTAGAAACCAAAACAAAATAATTGTAACAAAAATAAGTGCCATTGTATCTAGATATGGGAGTCCAAAAGAGAGGAGCCGGATGATGATTAATAAGGAAGCAAATATCTGCGGAGCGTTAAGAAGGTGGACTTGTGATCTGGGTCTTGGGCAATGAGATGGAATAAAGATGGAGAGAAGTTGCTTTCATTTTGAGAGATGGAGTTTATTTTTATTTTATTTTTTTTTAATTTTTTAAAATAATTTTTATTTTGTTATATTAGTCACCATACAGTACATCCCGTTTTTGATGCAATGTTCCAAGATTCATTATTTGTGTATAACACCCAGTGCACCATGCAATATGTGCCCTCCTTAATACCCATCACTGGCCTATCCCAATCCCCCACCCCCTCCCCTCTGAAGCCCTCGGTTTGTGGGACTTCATCAAGATAAAAAGCTTCTGCACAGCCAAGGAAACAGTCAAAAACTAAGAGGCAGCCCACGGAATGGGAGAAGATATTTGCAAATGACACTACAGATAAAAGACTAGTATCCAAGATCTACAAAGAACTTCTCAAACTCAAGACCCGGGAAACAAATAATCAAATCAAAAAATGGGCAGAAGATATGAACAGACACTTTTCCAATGAAGACATACAAATGGCTAACAGACACATGAAAAAGTGTTCAAAATCATTAGCCACCAGGGAAATTTAAATCAAAACCACCTTGAGATACCACCTTACGCCAGTTAGAATGGCAAAAATGGACAAGGCAGGAAATAACAAATGTTGGAGAGGATGTGGAGAAAGGGGATCCCTCTTACACTGTTGTGGAATGCAAGTTAGCACAGCCACTTTGGAAAACAGTGTGGAGGTCCCTTAAAAAGTTAAAAATTGAGCTACCCTATGATCCAGCAATTGCACTACTGGGTATTTACCCCAAGGATGCAGACGTAGTGAAGAGACGGGCCATATGCACCCCAATGTTCATAGCAGCATTGTCCACAATAGCTAAATCGTGGAGGGAGCTGAGATGCCCTTCAACAGATGACTGGATTAAGAAGATGTGGTCCATATATACAATGGAATATTGCTCAGCCATCAGAAAGAACAATTACACAACATTTGCATCAACATGGACAGGACTGGAGGAGATTATGCTAAGTGAAATAAGTCAAGCAGAGAAAGACAATTATCATATGGTTTCACTCATTTATAGAACATACGAAATAGCAGGAAGATCAGTAGGAGATGGAAGGGAAGAATGAAGGGGGGTAAACAGAAGGGGGAATGAACTACGAGAGACTGTGGACTCTGGGAAACAAACTGAGAGATGGAGCTTATTTTCCATCCTCTTAACTTCAGGTTGATCCTCTGACTACCAATCAAATACATCAGGAGGGACATTTTGGCACTTCTATACCTAGTTTTCAAAAGGATTGGAAATGTCTGGTCTATGCTTCTTGGAATGTTCAGTCTTAGAAGTCACTCTTCTTGTTAGAACCAGCTGTCGTGTTGTAAGGAAGAGCAAGAACCCATGGAGAAATCCATAGGGAGGAGGATGAAGGCTCCAGTCATCAGTTTAGCTTCCATGTGACAGGCAGCACAAGACTGCCAGATATGTATGTGCAACATCTTGGACATAAGGGCTCTAGTCCTACTTAAGTTGCTCAAAAATAAAGCAGAAGCAGGTTTGTTTGTTTGTTTTAACTTACTAACTTGTGGAGGACAACAATAAATAACTAAAACAAATAGTAGGAGAAAGTTTGAGACAAACAAAATAATTGTAATTGATGTATATATCAGTCCAATAGTGAGATACATACATCAGTTTATATTGAATATATATTCAACATATTATATATATAAAATATACTTATAAATATATCATATATACTTATATATTCATTCTCTCAGGTACTAAAACAAAACAAAATAAAAAAACAGATAAGTTTGTAAGAAGTGGAGGCAGTGATATACCACTTGGATACTACTATCAATGAGGTTACTCTGGGAAACAAAAATATCTACAACAGAAGGAGAGATTAAATAAAAGCTAAGTTAAGGGTATTCAAAGGAGTTTGGAAATTTAGAGGAAAAAATAGCTAGCTTCCACAAAGTGGTTTGTTTACCTATACCTTCTGTTCACACATAAGGAACACAAATTATGATTTATGAGAGACAGAAGGTTGCTTTACATATCTACAGAAGGCTTTCCTGGAATCAATCTGGCCTTATGATAAAATTAATAGGCAAATGCCCTGAAACATTATCACATAAGTTTGGGACAGACCCATACAATACCATGTAGTTACAGTCTTTCTACTGATGAATGAACATCTTTCTTTACTTACCAGTACACATAGAAATTTAAGGTGATGGGTTTATATTTTCCGTTTCATAAAAGTTTCTTTACATAAAAGCCAAATTTTTAAGGATATATACTTTAAAGTCTGCCTCATTTGGATAGATATCTTTAAAATTATTCAAAATAACTTATTTTAAATTTTAATTTGCATTTATTGAGTTTAATATCTATTATACACATTATATATTTGTATATATTCATATATATATAATACATATGCATACACACACGGGAAAAACATCATTGAGGAAGTGATTTAAGTAGGATTGTAAATGATAAAAACAAAACAAAACAAAAACATGGAGGGTCTTGGTTTGGAACATGGGCAGTTAGATATTACTTAGTAAGCAATTGGAACAATTACAAATCTTCCTGATGAAATAATCTCATTTTTATTTTTAAATTATATAATATATGCTAATTTTAAGAAATGTAATTTAAAGTATACTTTATATTTTAAAATTTTTGCATATTTCTTATCATTTAACATTGTCAAATTTATTTTAAATTTCTTTGTGTTGGTAATTTTTTCATGAAAAAGGACATAATAGAAAATAGTCTGGCTTAAAATTTAAGATAGATTTGGATAAATGGGATTTAGGACAAAAGTCACTATGAAGGGTTAGAGTACACAAAGAATCGTAATTACTTCTCTTTTTTTTTTTTTTTTAAGATTTTATTTATTTATTTGACAGAGATAGAGACAGCCAGCGAGAGAGGGAACACAAGCAGGGGGAGTGGGAGAGGAAGAAGCAGGCTCACAGCGGAGGAGCCCGATGTGGGACTCGATCCCAGAACGCTGGGATCACGCCCTGAGCTGAAGGCAGACGCTCAACCGCTGTGCCACCCAGGCGCCCCTGTAATTACTTTTCTGACTAGACAAATGGGTAAAGGAGAGACAATGTGAGTTTTTGAGATGGCTGATAAAAAAAAATGCCATTGAGATATAGATAGATAGATAGATATATATATATATATATATATATATATATATATACACACACACACACACATATATATACACACACATTAATTTTATACTCTTTTTAATACATATACTGATTATATATTTTTAAAAATATGTGTATACTAATTACATATACTACCCGTTTATTATGATATATATATCATATATATGCTATGAGTATGTATATATATATCATATATGTATATCATATATATGATATGGGTATGTATAAGGGTAGTATATGTAATTAGTACAGAGATAACTATTAAGTCAAAATCTATAGATATATTTTTAAAGATTTTATTTTTAAGTAACCTCTATACCCACTCACAAACCAAGATCGAGTTACATGCTCTACCAATTGAGCCAGCCAGGCGCCCCTATATATTTTGATTATATTTTACAATCAAGCACATGTAGGCAGTTTTATACTGAATGATCCAGAAGAATTGCAGTAGACTTTTTTTTTTTTTAAAGATTTTATTTCTTTGTCAGAGAGAGAGAGAGAGAGAGCACAAGCAGGGGGAGTGGCAGGCAGAGGGAGAAGTAGGCAGAGGGAGAAGCAGGCTCCCCACCCAGCACAGAGCCCCATATGGGACTCAACCCAAGACCCTGGGATCACGACCTGAGCAGAAGGCAGACGCTTAACTGACTGGGCCACCCAGGTGTCCCAACAGTGGACATTTAAATGTTGTATGATGATTAATAAACTTTTTTTTTTTTTTTGCAATACCAGACAAGGAAAACATAGACATCACAATAAAATACCTTGGATGTACTACAAAATATTGTGTCCTTTTTTTTTTTTTAACATTCTGATTATTTTTCAGTTTTTAAGTAAATATTTAAAAAATAATATAATCATTTTGAAGTTAGATTGTTAACTGTGGTAGCATCATAGATATTTACATCACTCCTATGTATAGCAGGGATTTAAGCAGAGCTGAAACCCCAGGTAGTAGAATTTTCACTGAAATTAGAGTCAGTGAGTGGGATGGGGGCAATAAAGAAAGAAATAATTGTATCTTATAACTCCTTAAGAAGTAGTAATTTTTGCAGAGGAAGGGAAAATTAAGGTCTTAATGTGGCAATTATACGGAAAGTACGGTAGAAAAATGTACGACCTTGTATTGAGAAGATTGAAGGAAAGTTAAATGTGCAAGCCAACCCAAACTTAGGAAAAGCAAGGAATGAAGGGCTGGAGGATATGATTTGTTGCTTGTTAGGTTGTTTTATTTTGAGATAAAAATTAAAAAAAAAACACTTTATTTGTATTTACTTTAAACTGAAAGGGAAAGAAAATAAGCTTTTTACATTTCTGATATATGAATCAACCATACTTTATAGATAGAATTAAAAGTAGATACACATGGACTGAGTGAGCATGATCAACATTTTTTCTCTGATATGTGATAAAAATATTTGAAATCACTGCTCTATTCTCACACCTCTCTAGCCGCCACACCCTCTGACCGCAATTATATTTGTTATTCTTCCCTGCCTTCTTTTGATTTATCTAATAAGTAGTTGACACCTTCTTTATCTTCCAGGAAAGAGCTTTGAGAAATCTTACAGTAAAACTTCCTTTCTTTCTCTGACCTCAGAACACTTAATGCAGAAAAGACAGTCTCTTCAATAAATGGTGTTGAGAAAACTGGATAACCATGTGCAAAAAATTGAAATAGGCCAGCTATCTTACACCACTAACAAACATTAACTCAAAGTGGATTAAAGAATTAAACATAGACCTAAAACCATAAATCTTCTAGAGTAAAACATATGGAAAAAGTTCCTTGGCATTGGCTTAAGCAATGATTTTTTGGATATGACATTAAAAACTCATGCAACAAAAGAAAAAATAAACAAGCTGCTCTACATCACACTAAAAACATTTTACATATCAAAAGAAACAACAAGATAGAAATGCAATCTATAGAATGGGAGAAAATATTTTTAAAGCATATACCTGATAAAGGGTGAATATCCAAAAATCTATAAAGAACTCCTACAACAGTAAAAATCCAACCTGATTTTAAAATGAGCAGAGGAACTGAATAGACATTTTTTTCCCCAAAGACATATAAATGGTCAACAACATGAAGAGATGTTCGACATCACCAATCATGAGGGAAATGCAAATCAAAACCAAAATGAGATATCATCTCACATCTGTTAAAATAGCTATCATCAAAAAAAACAAGATATAATAAGTGTTGTCGAGGAAAGGGAATCTTTGTGCACTGTTGGGAATAGAAATTGGTTCACTATTACACAAAAACAGTATAATTTCTTTAAAAATTAAAAAAAATAGAACTACCATATGTTCCAATAATCCTATTTCTGAGTATATGTTCAAAGAAAATGAAGACATGTTATCATACAAGTAAGTGCAATCCCATGTTTAATGCAGCCTTATTCACAACAGCCAAGATAGGGAGACCACCCATCAACAAGTGAATAAAGATGTGTGTGTATGTGTGTGTGTGTATAATGAAATTTTGTTCAACTATGAGAAAAAAGAATACCCTACCATTTATAACAACATGGATGGATCTTGAGCTCTTTATGCTAAGTGAGGTAAATCAACAGAGAATGACAAATACTGTATGACATAACTTGTACATGAAATCTAAAAAAGGTGAACTCATAGAAACAGAAAGAATGGTGTTCGCCAGAGTCGGGGGGGGGGGGGGTTGGGAGGAATTGGATAAATGTTGGTCAAAGGGTACAAACTTGCAGTTAGAAGATGAATAAATTCTAGAGATTTAACACATATTATACACTTCAAAGTTACTACAAGACTAGATCTCACATGTTTTCACCATAAGAAAGAAATAATTATGTAAAGTGTAGGAGGTGTTAGCTAATGGTATGGTGGAAGTGGTATTATAGTATATAAACCTATTAAGGCAACAAGTCGTATACCTTAAACTTACACAATGTTATATGTCAAATATATCTCAAAATAAAAAAAAAAGATTTTTTTGAATTACCTGATTTACACATAAGACAACTCCACCTCTGCTCCCTCAACTGCTACCACATTTAAAATGTGAATCGGTCATCATCTTTCATCTGGATTTTTGCTATATACTCTTAAGTGGTCTTAAGTGCTCTTAACTGTGCCTGTCTTTGCTGGGCAATTTGGTCCATTCTCACCATGGGTATCCTGAATAACCCTGTTAAAATCAAAGTCTAATTATATCACTGCTTAAGACCCTCTGATCAAACCCTGTCGCATTCAAAGCAGCAGATTTGTAAAAATGACCTTCAGGGCATGTAGAATATGGCCTTTCCATTACTTCTCTGATCTCTGTTCCTAAAACTTGGCCCTTATTCATTTTTTTTTTTCCAGTCAACAAGATGTCCTACTTTTCTTTGGACACATCTGTGTCTGCTCTCATCTCCAAAAGTACTTTTCACATGCTTTTCCTCATTCATGTCCCCTCAGGTCCTATTCCCACAACACCGTTTTGGTGGTACTTTCCCAGGTCACTGTATCTACATTACGAACACACACAAACACACACACACACACACACACACACACACACACACACAGAGCTTGTCATTGTGTTTTGTTTTTCTCTTTGAACTTTAGAACATTTAAGCTCTCTAATGTGAGATATATATATCTCACGGTAGGTGATCTAAATTTTATTTTATTTATTTTAAAGATTCATTTATTTATTTCAGAGAGAGAGGGTGAGAGTTTGAGTGGGGGGAGGGGCAGAAAGAAGAGAGAGAGAGAGAGAGAAGCAGACTCCCCAGTGAGCACAAGCCCAAAGAAGGGCTCGAACCCACGACCCTGAGGTCATGACCTGAGACAAAATCAATAGTTGGATGCCTAACTGACCGGGCCACTCAGGCAACCTAGTGGTAGGTGGTTTAAATTTTAATCTGACTAAAAAACCAGGAAAATACCTTCCCTTTTGATGTCATACGTTGATATTTATAGATACACTTTCATGATATTGTACTTCAGCGTTCAGTCATTGGTTTACATCTAAGAAATATTCCTATTGCAATATTATTTTATCCCATATGTGAAAAGAATGAAATGGTCATTTGCTATATACACAATGTTTTCATTTTGATGACTTATGGAATACTTTTGTTTCTCCTGAGATATCGGTTTTATATTTCTTGTGACTGATTCTATTTCCTACTTTGTTTTAGCTACCATACCTGACAATTCCAGTGACTATAAAAGATCTTACTACATGTGTTTTAAGCACCAATATTATAAAATTTTATCTTATTTTTCCTATTATTTAAATTTTCTATTGATTTTCTTTTTCTTAATGTTTATTTTATTACCCATTATTTAGCAACATTGACTCAAATTAACTTAAATAGACCCAAGGTATACATACAAATACAATTCTTATTCCTCAATGCCCAGTATTCATGTCAACATTCATATTGCTACAGTTTGCTCATTCATAAACAGAATAAATGGGTTGTTCATCTTCTACAAGGGACTATAAATTCATCAGAATCAAAGCCCGTTAGCATGTCATTGCTAGCACAGAGCAATTGTGAGCTCTCTTATTGAATAACTGAAAAACCATATTGGGATAAACATTTTTAAAGGAAATTATCATTAAAAAACCACTTATGTTAAATACGGAATATAGGCCTCTAGTTTCTTTAACTAGGAATAACTTTAATTTTTGTGATCTATGAATTAATTTAATAGAGTAGAATGTGAGGGGAGTAATTGATTTAACTGAATTATAGAAAAAGAGAAAAAGAAGGGATAAAAACTTGAAATTAGTATATAAAAGCTACCAGAATCCAGATTAATAAGAAATTGGCTAATGCTTGATAGCTATGTTTTTAATAAGAAATCATTTTAAGCATCATTTTTTTTTACTATATTATCCCCTACCAGATTGACTCACTGAATTATAGAGAGCTTTTGGTAAATGTAATATACTACAATGAATTAAATGCACTGTGTAGGAAGCATGTGGCCAAATCCAAGCTTGTTCCGCTCAACTCATAATGAGCCATTAAGTCAAGAGTCAAGACATTGGGGTAAGGAAAGGGACTTTTTTTCAAAAGCCAGTGAACCTAGAAGATGGTAGGCTATTGTCCCAAAAAAAAATCTCCTCTCAGCATGAAATTTTAGCTTCTTTAGTGTTAGCCAAAGGGGGAAGTGAGAGGAGGTTGGAGTCAAAAGGTGACTGACATCTGTAGACAGCCAAGGAAGGTCGTATAACTTCTATGTCCTCGGTCAGTTGATCTTTGCCTCCAGGAATCTGGCTATGTGATTCCTGTAAATCTTAAAAATAGCATAGTCATTTCTGTATGTAATTCCTTATCTCCTCAGGTGAGGTAGATATCAGGTAAAAAGCAGTTTTTGCAAATCTTAGCTATAACATGTCTACATGCAGGGGTTAAGTGGAAGTTTCTGAGCTACAGATCACAGCAACAAGGGAAATAGAAGCAATTTGGAATCAGACATGCTAAGTGTTTCTCCTTATTATAAGCACAGAGATTATTTTAAGATTTAATTTTATCACATAATACTAGAAGAATAAATCAACAAAATAGTACTAATACCATGAACAAAAATAATAATATTTATAAGTTGCCATGTGCTGGAAACTATTCTAAGGACTTTGGGTATGTTAAATGACTTAATTCTTATAGTAAACCTACGTGGTAGGTATTATTACTATCATCCTTATGTGAAAAGGAAGTATATGAGTCATATAAAATTAACATTTGCTTAAAGTTTCATATTGTTAAGTGATAGATCTTGGATTTGAATCTCCAAAAAAAAGAATCTAATTCCAGAACCTCTGCTCTTAAATGACATCTTTACTGCCTCTGAAAAGAATATGAGTAACAGAAAACTTCTAGGATCAGTGCTTAGAACATTTAAAAAGCATACTGAAATTGATAAAGAAATACAGATACTGCTGACTGTTAAAATATTGCATATGCATGTCTGGTTATATGCATCTTAAATATTTTTAATTATATTTCCAATATTTTACATTATCAATATTGAATAATTTACCACAATGTTTGACCTTTTGCAAGAGAGAGAAAACCTCCTTTTTTTTCCTGCTACTAAGAACCAAGCACCTCTCCAACTTCCCAGAATAATTTTATATACTCAAATTTGTCCAAAATAACCATAAGATCATCCAGCTGGCACAGAAACTATGCTGGTGTGTATATGGGAATAAAGAGATAGAAGGAAATGGCTCTTTTTGTTTAAGAAAAGAGGACTCTGCCTCCTATCACCTCTCACGATCAATGAGGAACTTACCAAAAATAGTAAATGTGTTGAGATGCTATATAATATAAAAACAACAAAAACATAATACCATTTACAATTCCATGAATTTATTCTTGCTTTTTCATTTACTTGCCATATTCTTCCCCAGAGAAGATATTGAAAAAGCAAAATAATTGTTGTCATAAGTCAACATTCATAACTCATTTATGATGTAATTTATTAGGAGGAGAAGAGAAAGTATGTAATACCTTAATCTCTTATAGGCTATGAATTTTTCAAAAATGGAAACCGTGTATGTTTTAATTGTGTGTTCTTTCTGTAGTGCATTAAATTGTCTACTCCATAGTGGTCCCCTAGGAAGCATATTTGAAGGAATGAAGTACAAGAAAATAAAACATGATTCTTATAATTTGATTTAGATTGTTAAATAGTCAAATGTTCTCTTATACATTAATAAGAACAGTCAAATCTGTCTTTTATTTTCCAACCATGAAACCAATCAGTGGGCCTGTAAGTACTTACTGATCATTACTCAAGAGACTTAACTGGAAAAAGCTCCCTGTAAGACCTATCTTCCACCTAATGAATCACATAACTAGTTTATTTGATGGTGAAAGCAGTAAGGTTAATATATAGCAGTATATAACTAATTGTTGATTTTTGTTATTGCTGAAGCTGTGAATGCTATAAGAATTCTGAGGAAAATAATAACTTAGATTAACTCTTACAATATACGTAAGTCATTTCATATGAGTATTTTGTTCATGACTATTTACAAATTCAAATATATGTTAGCTTCCAAATGTGTATAATGAAAATATAATTTTATTTGAATACTATATGTATTACAAGTTATACATTGAGATTAAAAGAGTAATTTTTATTTTTTTTTAAGGATTTTATTTATTTGACAGAGAGAGATACAGCGAGAGAGGGAACACAAGCAGGCGGAGTGGGAGAGGGAGAAGCAGGCTCCCCGCTGAGCAGGGAGACTGATGCGGGGCTCGATCCCAGGACCTGAGCCGAAGGCAGACGCCTAACGACTGAGCCACCTAGGCACCCCATAAAAGAGTAATTTTTAATTAGACACATAATTCTATCTTGGATTTCTAAATTCACATTTTTTTTCTTTATTTACTCATGTTACTTGGCTAAATACAAGATTTTCTGGTAAAACATGACTGCTGAAATAGCTAATATTATGAATATTTGTTAACTAAGTAAATCTCTGTATGCATATTAGTAATATAAAACTCATTAAATAATGTGAAGTAAAACAATTCAGTCCATGTGAATAGCAAAAAAAAAAAAAGGGTCATGGGGTCTTGATGCCTAATATTTTCTCTGAGTTCTTCAAATATATGTTTATGAAACATGAATAATTTACTTTCTGGATATATATTTCTTTAACTTTGAAAAAAGAAAGAAAAAAGCAACATTTAATTTTCAAATATTTTAAGGATATAGGTACTTAAACACAATATTGTATAGAAATCCAAATTTTAAACAGATGAGAATGGAAGCATTTTAGCTCAGGACTCTTATTTTTGTTGCAGGTGACAGTAACTATCCTAGCTAATGTAAGCAGAAAAATTATTGAATGCATATTATATAGCCAGTAAAATGGATAGAAGACAGAAGAATCAGGCTTAATAAGAGACAGGCTTCAAGGGCTGCTAAAGAGCTGAAAATACAGTCAAGGCCAAAGCTAAGGGACAAGTTGGTTGAAATACCACGACTGGCACCATGGCCACTGGACACTCGACATTGCTTCTGCTTGATTCTGTCAGATGACACTATCAACCAGACACGCTGCCAAAGTTGTGGATGATTTCTCAATTCTTCCTGTGACTTTGGCTCACTTCCATAGGCCTCAAGGATCTTAGGTATGAACACCCAATGCAGAGCCCACTTGTATACAAAATCATTGCCCGCTAGGTTGTTGTTGGGCATATATAGGGAAGAAGTAATGGCATTTCTCCCTCAGAAGGTATGATTCTGCCAACAAATCCCATCCAATGAAGCACTTACCTCAAAATGGAGTGGTGTTGAGATATCACATAGCAGATACAACAAATATTTTCCACTACATACCTAAGGATCTTGAAATTTCATAAAATAAGGCTTCCCATTAATATGCTTTAGTTCATTTATAAAATATTTGGTGCTACTCACTAAACTAAGTTCATAAATGACTAATGTACCAAAACCTAAAGTTAAGAAAATGATTTTCTGCAATATTTTCTTGCTTATGGAAAAAATCAAGCTTGTTTGTTTCTTGAATGTGACTTAAAAAATAATAAATGAGTCATTTACCTAGAGCTTAAGTAAAAATTACAAATGGTTTTTCCAAGTTTCTATAGACACATTCCCTCAAAATTTGTGAAAAAAATGGAGGAGAATTACAAACTGGCTATTTATAGGGAAAGCATGTCATTTTTTTTATAAGGAAAGAAATCTTTTGTAATATGAATAATAACCATCATCATCTCACATATTATCTGTTTTGTAAGCTCTGATTTTCCTAAGGTAAGACAGCTGGTAGTTTCTCCATTATATTAAAATAATGTCAGATACAGACCGATTTAAATAATCACACTTTTAGTGCATTTATTAAGTAATATCTCTGTATGTAAAAAATTTTATGTTTCACTTAAATAAGTGATCTATGATATGAAAGAAATTTTCACCAAAGGCAGAAATGACAGGAATGATAGGGACTGGAAATTATATTAAGAAATACATGAATTAATAAAATTATTAATGTTAGTACAATGACATTTTGTATTTTTTGATATATAATATGTGATAGGATGTTGTAATTTATATTAGGCAGACTCTATTTGTATTCATCATTTTTGTTCCAAAAAGAATGGAGTTGAAGATAACATTTTAAAAATATAGTCTGCTGATATTTGACAGAGGAGCAAAGGCAATATCATGGTGAAAAAATAGTCTTTTCAACAAATGGTGCTGAAACAACTGGATATCTACATGCCAAAAAATTAATCTAGACATGAAGTTTACACACTTCACAAAAATTAATCAAAACACAAGTGAAAAATGCAAAACTATACAACTCCTGGCAAATAACAAGAGAAAATCTAGGCATCGTTGTTTTGGTGATGATTTTTTAAAATATGATCCATAAAAGAACAAATTGATAAGCTAGACTACATTTAAGTTAAAAACTTTTGCTCTGTGAAAGACACTGTCAAGAAAAAGAAAAGATAAGACACAGACTGAGAAAGGATATTTGCATCTGATAAAGTACTATTTTCTACAACATATGAAAAAACTCTTTAAATTCAATAAAAATATATCAAACAACTCAATTGACAAATGGGCCAAAGGGGGTGCCTGGATGGCTCAGTTGGTTGAGTGTCCAACTCTTGACCTCTGCTCAGGTCTTGATCTCAGGGTCATGAGTTCAAGCCCTGTGTTGGGCTCCAGACTGGGCATGGAGCCTACTTAAAAAAACAAACACACAAACAAACAGAAAAATGGGTCAAAGATGATATATAGAGGGCAAATAAGCATATGAAAAGGTGCTCCACATTATGTTTTCAGTGAAACACAAATTAAAACTATAATGAGATATCACTACACACAGTAGAATGCCTTAAATCCAGAACATCGACAGCAGCAAATACTGGCAATGTTGTAGATCAATAGGAAGTCTCATTCATCGCTGGTGAAATGCAAAATGGGACAGCCACTATAAAAGCTAGCTTGGCAGTGTCTTATAAAACTAAACATAGTCTTACCAGGTGGGGGAGTAATCATACTCTTTGGTATCTACACAAAGAAGTTGAATAGTTATGCCTGCCAGAAAACCTGCACACAGATGTTTATAGAGCCTTTCCTCATAATTGCCCCAACTGGGAAGCAATCAAGATGCCCTCAGCAGGTGAATGGATAAATAAACTGTGGTCCATCCAGACAATGGGAAGTTATTCATTGCTAAAATGACGAGCTTTCAAGCCTTGAAAAGACATGGAAGAAACTTAATTACATATTACTAGGTAAAAAAAAAAAAAAAATTTTTTTTTGAAAAGGCTGCATACTGTGTGATTCCAACCATATGACATTCTTGAAAAGGCAAAGTGATGGAGATAGTCAAAAGTCAATGGTTGCTAAGGATTGGGATGGGTCAGGGGAAGAAGAGACAAAGCACGGAGGATTTTTAGGGAAGTGAAATTACTCTGTATGATACTATAATGATGGATACGTGTCATTATACATTTGTCCAAATCGTAGAATGTACAACACCAAAAATTAACTCTAATTAGACTATTCAGTTGTAGCAAGTGTACCACTCTGGTTGTGAATGTTGACTTGGGAAAGGGTATGCAAGTGTAGAAGCAGGGAATACAGGAAATCTCTGTCCCTTCTGTTCAATACTGTTGTGAACCTAAAATGTTGGTGTTTCCTTAAGGGAAGAATGCAGTGATTGAAGTGACAAAAGAAAGGGCATCACTGAATGTTAGAATGTAGGAAAACAGGTTGCTAATATGGATAGGAATTCTTGTTGGGATAGGAGCTGAGAGCACAGAATTAGTCAAACTAGCATGCTGAGAATTAAGAAATAATACTCAAGTATATTTAACTAATTTATTCACTTATTCAATATTTCAAATTTATATATTAAGTGCCTAGTAAAAGCTACACATTCCAGACAGGGGAACAGATACTTAAGAAATAGAGAAAGAAAGAGAAAGAGAGAGAGAGAAAGAAAGAAGTTTGAATAGACTTGGAAAAAGATACTAAAATACGGTTATAGAACCATATGTTGGACTCTATGGGTTACTTTGAAAATTTTGCTCAATTATGGTTTGCCCCATTAGAAGGCTTCATGGAAAGTAATGGTTTCCAACTGGGAAGTGAGGAGAGCAAATCAAATATCAGAAATATATTAGCAGTCTCAAATTCCTAAGGAAACCAGGCGGGGTAGCAATATCACAGTGCAATTCAGACACATGAACATTTTTTCTACCTTTAATTTGTAGAAGTTGAACATATATCATAAGGTTATAATGGAATGTTACTCAGCCATATAAAAGAATAAAATCTTGCCATTTGCAATGACATGGATGGAGCTAGAGAGTATTATGCTAGGCAAAATAAGTCAGTCCGAGAAAGACAAACACCATATGATTTCACACATATGTGGAATTTATGAAAAAGCAAATGATCAAAGGAGAAAAAAGGGAGAGAGAAACCAAGAAACAGACTCTTAGCTATAGGGAACAAACTAATAGCAACCAGAGAGGAGGTGCATGGGGGGAAGGGTTCAACAGGTGATGGGAATTAAGGAGTGCACTTGTCATGAGCACTGGGTATTGCATGTAAGTGTTGAATCACTAAATTGTACACCTGAAACTAATATTACAGTGTATGTTAATTAGCTGGAATTTAAATAAAAAAGAAGAAAGATTAGATGACACTACTGCATTTCAGAAATACATGCATTTAACTGAAGTATATGAATAGCACTAGAATGTATGAGGGCATAGACTATCCCCAGTTTGTGGAGGTTTCTGAAATTCCAGCTCAATCTTCAACATTAATTGAGTGGCTCCCATGTACCAGGCACTGGAATCACAAACAGGTAAACACACATAGGTTTTAATAGACAAGGATTTATATTTCTCATGGTTCTTCATGAAGTCTTAGCCCTTACATAAAGGAGAAAATATGCTTTATGAAAACATATTCATTTCCACACTGTAGGTGTTTAATACTTGCTGCATTTGGAATCGGTGCCGATATGGCTGTATGAGTCAGTTACTTCCATGTGGATTTAAAAGGACAGTCCGTAAAATTTGACAGTGTGAGTCTTTCTTAATACCGAAAATCTGGAAAGAATTACAAGGAAACATCATTCAAGTGTAAGATGCCAAGTCATATGATGTCTATTTATATAAGACCACGAGAAAAGTAAAAAGCCATATTTACACATTTCATATTTACACTTGTTCTTTCATGCTGAGTACTTCTGATATGAACAAATGTTACATCCAACACTTACTGTTTCCCATATATATCAACCTACATTTCTTACCTTATCCTTCAGTACATAATACCAAGACAAACAAAAACAATAAAATGAGGTGAACCTAAAAAAGTGGTTATTAGACTATTTTAATATACTAAATTAATGCTATTTATTTGCATGAACTATTTTGTTAAATAAATACTCTGTAAGTTAAGATAAATGACACCTACAAAAAGGCTATAAAGACAAAGATCTATAGAGGGATGTCATATTATTTGGAAAAGAGTCCAGAGCCTTTGAACAACTTTGTTCAGTTCGTAGTCATAATCAATAACATTTATGGAATTGTGGTTCCTTTCAGTCTGGCAGATATTTTTGTGGGGGCAACTGTGATTTAGTAATGTGGTGCTGTTTACATGGTTACAAGAGGCAGAAAAGTAGGGAAGGTGAGGGGCAATATGTATGAATGATGAAGAGGATGAACTCTGGTGCTCGTTTCCTCAGCAGGTATACAAAAAAGGTAATGATGCAGAGATTAGCATGGACCCCACACAGGGATCTCATTGCACATTTGTGAGGCATTCCATATTAAAAAAAGAAAGAAAGAAAGAAAAAAGGTGGGCTCTGGAGCTTTTAAGTTGAGTAGAATTCTAGGTGAACTGTTTATATAACTTTTCGGCACCTCTGTATCTGTTTCTTCATTGGTGACATTGGGTCTCCAATATTTCCTGTGAAATGAGACTTCTGAATATGAAATGAATCACTCTTAAGACAGTGCTTGGACTTTAGTAAGTGCTAAATAAGTGTTTGCTTTATTATTAAATATACCTGCTACATAATGATTGAAATACATAAAACAAATGCAGAAATAGATTCTAACAGGAAACATGTAAGCCAAAAGCAATATGGAAGATCCATGCCAGTAGGGAGATTTGAGACCATTTTGGGGCTAAAAACAAGTCTTGGGAAAGGAGAAAATAAAATAATACTTATTGAAAATCTACCATACGCTAGGTACTTTGCATGCATGATTTCATTTAATTCTCCTTACAGCTTGAGGAAATTGATACCATTTCATAAAGAAAAATAGGAAAGAAACATTAAATAAGTTGCTAATATTCCTCTGCCCATAGAGTCAATCCAGGATCTAAACTGATATACATCTTATTTTAAATTATGTACTGCTATCATGTGTTGTGTTTTCACATAATGCTGTAATTGGTGTCTCCTTCTAGAAACCCATATGGCATCCTGTTCAAACCCCTGAAGTATTAAGGGTTTCAATATGCCCCATAGCATTCTTGTGCCACTTTGGGGGGAAATATTGATTGTTTATCATCTTTATAATGCACCTAATGGTGTCCTAGCTTATGGGTGGCAAGAATAATTATATCCATTAATGCGCGAATTAATGTAAAGAAAAAAAAAAGGTGGCTCCATGAAAAAGAAACTGAGTGAGTTTCTTTCTTTCCAAATCCTTCCCTCCACTGTTCCTTAATCTGAAACCCATTTAAGTACAAGAGTGAAGTTGTTAAGGTACAAGCGACAGACAGTAAATAATGGATCATCATATTTATATGAGAAAAATAAAAACCGATCCACAGTCATGAGGCGATAGCAGAGTTTGAAACACAGGAAGTCATTCCTCTGGTAAATCATGTGACTGATACCTGTGCAGAATTTTCTCTCTCTCTTCCTCAAGAAACCATGTATGACTGGAGAGATGATCAGACATTGAAAATTTAAGATATTTTGCATTTTAGTGTGCAAACATAACCTGAAGATTTCTATTACTTTGTGTTAAAATAATTCTTTAGTGTGTCTATTTTTATGATCAGATTCAGTGAATGGACTTGCTATTCTTGGTGTAACAACACCAAAATAATTTCACAGAACTGTTTTAATACTTCGTGCCAGAGCATTGTTGAGAGGAAAAAAAAAAAACACTTTTTTTTTTTTAAATCAGCATTTAGGATTATGGAAAATATTTTAGTGTTTCCTGTGGATTAAGTGAGGTAGAAAAAATGTTTCCAACCTCCTTCTCCTTTTCTGTCATTTCAATGAGAGTGAGACTCATTCCCAGCTCATAGGTGCTCAGAGCCTCACCTATTCCAACATGACCAAGACAACCAGCCCTGCTTCTCTAAAGAAGCTTCATCGTCCACAATGCTCTCTCGACTTGTATTCAAATCGTTTAGGAACCTGGCTTTCATGACTTTGACTCTGGAAAAGCTTTCATGATAAATTCAGTAAAGTCTCTTATTAGTTAATTGTTCATTGTATGAACTTCTAAAAATCAGTACTTGTCAGTACAGTCACTACCTGCATATTGATAGATACATCTAATCATCCAATGACAAAAGAAAATTGAGTTGGGTGGAATTGGTTCTGCAATATCACCCTATTGCCTAAGGGCAAATATTTTGTAGCTTTTTCTCTGTCTGTTAATTTTCAAAGCCCTTTTGCAGGTAGCTGCCTATTCCCTCTTATGTAAGTCCAAACCTCCCTCTTAGTCATTGACAGTGGGTTCTGTTTCATCCTGTTGAAAGTTCTGTTAGCCTTATACTGGAATGAAGTATAAACATACCCACAGTGGCTTGTCTTTACTTCTTGCCTAGTGCTGCAATACCTAATTATGTAAGGACACTTGCTTATTTTATAAGCACACGGAAATGAACAAGTCCTTGTCTCAATGCTTTCTACAAAAGAAACAAATGCTCTGAAAAAAGAGCAATAAAAATTTCACGTGAATAAAAATATCATCAGAGAGCAAAAGGTTTTAGAGGAACATTCAACCTGCTCTGATAAACAAGTGTTGTCAAAGAAAACATGTAATTTAATAGAAATATGATAGCAAAGACCAACTGGCAAACAATTCTTCAGGGAGAAAATTTCTTGACATTTAGGAAAGTGCAACTTTTGGAAATCACTTGTCATGTAGTTACATTTTCATTTTTAAGGTAATGACTAGTAAATTACAGTGACCCTTTATCTCATCAGACACTGTTCCTTTCCATAATTGATCACCTCTTCTTTCATATGTTTAGAGCTGGACTCTATATGTATGCAACCCCTGAATGTAAAACTCCAGAAAAGAATAGTCCAGGGATGCAAGTGGATTCTAGTACAAACATTTTTTTTAAAAGATTCATTTATTGCAAATATACCACAGAAGGGCCAAAGGCATTATGGAAAGCATATGTTTTCCATAGTCAGTTTCAGTAGCTGTGCAAGTCTGTTTACTTGGCTCTCTATAAGAGATATAATTGCTAAATCAGGTGTCCCGTGTCCTAAACCATTTGAAAATACAAAGAGGATAACACTTTTCAAAAATAATGAAAAAATAACCATTTTAATTTCATTGATTTCTTGTATGAAATATTAGAGTTAGGAATAGTAAAGAAGAGGAAAACCGTGGGACTTGTTAAAATTTTACTTGCAAGTATTGGATAAATAAATAAAGAAGGTGTGTGACTATATATGTGTATGAAACATATTCATACAAAATTATATAAGCTCTGCTGAAAAGTTTAAAACTCAACATAACTGCCAATATAAATTATTTTTTATTAAAATTTATTCCTGATTTCCTTTTTTTCCCCTCTAATTTTGGACATAGTACAAATTCCTACTGAAATGAAGGTAAATCAGAAGTTTATTGTTCGGAGACATTCAGCTCTTGTTTTCTCTGCTGACACCACCAATATGAATAATGACAAGCCCAGTGATGAGGTTGTTTTTGTGATGCAAATCTCTCCATGGGGAGAGTTCTATAGTCATCATGAGTTTATTTCACAATTCAGCTTCTTTCTCTAGCAAGCCACTCTAATGAGATCGACTGTGCCCTTTCTCTAGACTGGAAAGTAAAATTCCAGTGGATCACAGCATGATCTGGGTCCTTCAGCAATCCTGGTTGTCAATGCCTAAGGACTGCAGATTCACGTGGAGGTTTGCCTCTCTTACTGTGATGGTCAAAATGAGCAGGATGACTCCACTGTGGTTTAGATCATTTTAAAAATGTTGAAAATCTGCCAGTTTATGTTTTTGGAAGAAAATATAGGTCACATTTCAATACAATTAGATTCACTTCATAATAATCTATTTATCTTTTTATACCAACCCAATTATTTCATCTATTAAGTGAATTATCACAGAACCCCCTTCCCCACCTACTCACCTCCTCCTTAATCTTCCCTTTGGAGCTAATCTTTATGACATTATTTAATAATTATTGATAAACAATAGTTTTCTCAACTAGATTGTGATCTCTTTGGGACCTGGGGTTTTAGGACTTGTAATATCTACAGAACTGGAAAAGTATTTGGGATATAACATATATTCAATAAACCCACTCCCCACAACAAGTGTTAGTGTATCAATATTCAATAAACCCACTCCCCACAACAAGTGTTAATGTATCAAATGTATCACAATGTTAATTAAAAATAGCTTTTGCTTGTAATATACTACATTATGAGGTATTAAATGTGTTATATATACTATACCAGAAGAATTCGATCTTGTAGTCTTTGCCAATGTCTATATAAGGCATGTGAAACAAGTTTAAAATAAATACCTGGACAGATAGTTCTCAAGTGCAAATGATCACAGAGAACATTTTTATCAAGGAATATGTGGGACAATAATTCTGCAGAACATGCTTCAGGAAATGCTCATCTGAACACTTATTAGTAATATTCATTTGCATCACATTGCACATATGAATTATACGATCAAATATTCATTTGACCATGTCAAGTTATTAAGAGAAATTATTTTTCTTTCTTTCTTTCTTTTTCTTTCTTTCTTTCTTTCTTTCTTTCTTTCTTTCTTTCTTTCTTTCATTCATTCAGAGAAAGAGAACATGAATGGGGAGAGGAGCAGATGAGTAGGGCGAGGGAGGGGGAAAGAATCTCAAACAGACTCTGCACTGATCATGGAGCCCAATGCAGGGCTCCATTTCACAACCCTGAGATCAAACCAAGCCGAAACCAAGAGTCAGACGCTTAATCGACTGAGCCACCCAGGTGCTGCAAGGGGAATATACTCTTATATGTGTTTCTCTGTGGGTTACACACACTCACCCATGCCCCAACATATGCACACAAAGATAGAAAAAGGCTTTACTGATATTGCTAATCATGGTTTACACATGACAATTGCGTGTGAAATTTTGGAAGTTACTGTTTACTGCGGTCATTGCTTAGAGAATTAATGATATTTGATTATGAACATGATATGGAATTTATTTCAGATCCCAAATTTATCTATTGACTATGGCTTGTCTTGTTTTTTGCATTTTTGAGTCCTACCTCTTTCTTTTCTATATTTGAAAAAATGTTTTAAAAAGATTATTGCCACTTTCTTTTAAATTAAAGGACATTCTTCTCAATTTGAATGCCCCCTCCACAACCTCTCTCTCTCTCTTCTCTGTGTTTCTTTACTTTGTTCTGCAACAATAAGTCTCCAGTAAACAGACTGTTCACAGAAATAAGACTACATCATCAGGGTTACTCTTGGCAAAAAAAAAAAAAACAAAAAACAACAAATGAACATAAGCAAGCTTAAGCTTCATCAAAACCAAAGGGAAAAATCAATGACATGGAAAAGAACAAAGTTACTAAGGAATGAGGTTGTATCTTCCAACCGTACACAAAGGAGCATAAAAAGAAACAGAACACTGGATTACAAATTTGTGTTATGTCAAGACATGAGAAGTAATGTGCAGAATGAGGGCACCTAACTGGATATCGGGAGCAAAACCAAACTATTTTGCCTCAAATAAATGATCACTTTACTTGAAAGTAATTTTAGACTTGAATTATGCTGAATAGTCTCATAAAATTATTCATATATCTGTTGTAGGAGTGGGAGGGGTACTTTATTGTCTCCAAGGGCCTGCTGGAATTGAAATGACAGATTTTTTCAAATACAGGAAGTGACAGGTGGGAAAACTTATCTATTAATGACCATATGGTTGTCATCTTTGTTATTTTATCCTTGCCCTGACTATCTCTCACCTTTCTGTCAGTGTGTATTCTAGTTCTGTTTGTCCTCTGCCCTTCCTATCTAAGCAGTTGGGAAATCTGGAGAGCTGGATATTCTCAACAGAGTTCTACAAAATTACGTTCATGTTTTTTTGTTTTGTTTTGTTTTGGGGGGGTTATTTCATTTTGAGTTGTCTAACATATCCGGCCATCAATAATAATGAGAAATGACATATATTGATTTTCTGATCTGGACTAGACTCAATAAACATAGCTCCAATCCACACAGAAACAATCAAGATAATAATTACTCTTGCAATTTCACAAAGAAATGGAGGCTCCAATATCTCATGTAACTTACCTAAGGATACACAATTAGGCAGAGACCAAGTTGGAATTAATTTCTAGTTCGGTCTTACCCTAAAGCCCATGGCATTTCTATCTGATACTATTATTATATTAGATCTATGACATCATTTAAAAAAAAAAGCTTAGCTTGTTTTCTCATTAGAGAAGGTATAAAAAATTGAAACATTCATTTATTTTTTGGATCAGTGGCTTTCAAACATTTTTTTTAAATGCTTGCATCAAAAATAAAAGGAGCACATTCCTTAATACATTTTTATTTTTCTCCAGCAGGAACCAGAGAGATCACTTAAAGAGTAAATCAGATTGTGTCATTACCTCACCTACTCAGAAGCCTCTAATGACCTATCACACTTGACTAATATCCAAAATCCGAGCCATGCCAGAACACTTCTAGTGATCTTGCTCCTCTCCTTCTGGCTCCCTTCTACTTCACACCACCTCCTACCACTCCCATATGTTCTAGCATATTTCTTTTCCTCAGGTGTACCATGACTTTTGATGTCATACGACCCCTTCTTATGGGTACCTCTTTACTCCTTCTGACCTCTGCTAGAATATTACAGTTGTCCACTCTAAATAAAATAGTATCTTTTTCGACATACCTCTACCCTGTTCTATCCACTTTTTCTGCTTTATTAGCTTTCATTGCACTTATCAAAATATAAAATTAAATTATATCTCAATGGTTTGTTTCCCTTTTTGTGAAACTTTGACACAAAGCAGATCTTTCAAATGGTGGGTTTTTGCCTATCTCTTTTATCACTTGTTCCCCAGAACCCAAAGTGTGCCTGCAGAATAATAGTTGTCTAGTGGTTATTTCTTGTATGGATAAACACAAAACTACTCTTCTTGGGGTGCCTGGGTGGCTCAGTTGGTTAAGTGTCTGCCTTTGGCTCTGGTCATGCTCTCAGGGTCCTGGGATCAAGCCCTGCATTGGGGGGGGGGGGTCCCTGCTCAGTGGGGAGCCTGCTTCTCCTTCCCCTCTCCCCTACTTATGCTCTCTCTCTCTCAAATGAATAAATAAAATCTTTAAGAAAAAGAACCTTTCTTATTTTAAGAATTAACATAACAATGCTTATTTCTCATATTTTAGATAAAAGTAATAGAGATTCTAATATTATTTTTATACTCCCCATTGAATTCTCCCACATTCCCATGGGAGGGAACACTTTATTTTGAAGAACATTAATTTGGATTTTTGAAAGATTGTAAGCTAGTAATGATGTTAATATGACTTCTCCATAGTCCTCTTTCTCTTCTAAGTTGGAAACAATTGACAGGTTAGCTTAAGTCAGGAGATGAAAAATCAATTATCACTTTTTTTCCCTAGCAAAGCTAAACAGACAAGCCTCAATAGGGTATGACCAAAACACCTGCTCAGAATGCACCCCAGAAATAGACAGACTTTATCCAGTCTGGTTTGGACCGCAGAGGCTGCCCTATCAGGTAGATAATGTGTGTAAAATTTAGAATGTGGAGAAGACAGTAGAATGGATGCTTATCCTATACAGGGATGCTAATACCAAAGAAAAAGTAAACAAACAAACAAACAAAAAACTTGAGGCAGAAATACCAAGAAATTACTCCAAAGCTCTGTAGTCAGGTAGACCACCTACTTTTTCTTACAGAGAAGTTAGTGAAGAGGTGTAAACAGTCTAATAGTGTAATTGTGAGGGAACTCCTTCCACATGGAAATGTAAGACCAAAGAACATATTGGTTTGTGTTTCCTTCATGAGTTTGACTGAAGTATCAAGCTTCTGCTTAATGGTAGTTGTGGCTGTTGCTCCCAAGAAAGTCCTGTTGAATTAGGGCCCCACTCTTATGACCTATTTAAACACCTTAATGACCCTCTCTCCAAATACAGTCACGTTGGGGGTTAGGGCCTGAACATGAGTTTTGAGGGGAAACACAATTCAGTCCATAACATAGTTCAAATATTAAGGTACTTTTTAAGAAAAAACACCAGAATTTTTACATAAAAATTAAAAAGATTAAAGAAAAGAAACAAACTTTCCAATATCATAAACTTCATTGTAGGAGGAGAGATTGTGAAAGTCAAGAATCTTCCAGGAATTACCACCTGAGCTGTATCTCACTAGAAATAGTATGTTTTTTCAGGATTTTAGAAATTGTATTAGTTTATCATTCATTATCAGGATTGTAAAAGCCAAAAACTTAATAGAAAATGTAGCATTACCCAAAACTGGCCCCAAATCTACCAATTTCAAACTTAAGTAAAACATTAGCCTTTGAAGAAGTTACCAAAGACAATATGGTACCTAGTAGCCAACACGTAGTGCTTCTAGGAAAAAAGTTCAATAGAACCTGAGGAAGTAGAGTAGGTAGTAGGAGAAATTCTTGGTTTAATCTTCTCCAGAATGTCATGTTATTGTAGAAAGAAGAAAGAAGAAAGAAAGAAAGAAAGAAAGAAAGAAAGAAAGAAAGAAAGAAAGAAAGAAAGAAAGAAAGAAAGAAAGAAAGAAAGAAAGAAAGAAAGAAAAAGAAAGAAAGAAATTTTACCAAAAAAGAGGATAAATTATATCCAACATGTATACCCAACATGTGCCTGGGGAGAGACAGAGAGAACATTGCCTGTGGCAATCATTTCTCTCTACCTTATGCTTCCTCCAGTGTGGAAGAATTTGGTCGAAAACTTATAAGATCCAGGTGAAACACATGTGGTAAAAATGCTTCTTGGGTGGTGCTGACTACTTTATGTTGCAACTCATCAAGAGGCTTCTGTCAGGTTATTCCACCACTAGCAAATGTTAGGCTTTATCATTTAGAAGTGATGATGCCTAGTACCTACTTTTAAAAAGTAAGTTTTTGGGCACCTGGGTGGCTCAGTTGATTCAGCGTCTGCCTCTAGCTCAAGTCGTGACCCCAGGGTCCTGGGATTGAGCCCTGCCATCCGGCTGTCTGCTCAGCGGGGAGTCTGTTTCTCCCTCTCCTCCCTGCTCCTGCTCTCTGTCACTATCTCTGTCTCTCTCAAATAAATGAATAAAATCTTAAAAAATAAATACATAAAAAGTAAGTTTTCCTTTACAATGAGGAATCAAATACTGGTACCATTAGCATATATCCCCCCGGGGGGGGGGGGGATAAAAAAAAAGGTTTTGTTAATTTGGTTACTAATTTGCTTTATTTACCTTTTTTTTTTTTTTTAACTTCTGTCACTAGTTATAGTGCCTTGGCATTTCTTATTCTGTTTATTTTCTGCTTTATTTTTCCCCTTTTAGTCTTAGTTTAGTATTAGTTATATATTATGTATTAACTCTAAGCCAAAATGTGATGACTTAAAGCAGCAAACATTTATTATTTCACCATATTTGTGTTCAGGAATCATCCAAGGATAGATACTTCTGGCACAAAGTGTCTCGTGAGATTGCAAGGAGGGTATTGGCAAGGTTCGTGGTTTCATCTAAAAGCTTGATCACACAAGGATCATCTTCCAAGCTTATCGAATAGTTGGTGACAGGATTCATTTCTTTCCTGGGAGTTGGCTGTTGGCTTCCCTCAGTTTGCTATCGTGTGGGCCTTTCCACAGGGCAACTCACAGTATGGCAGCTGGCTTCCCTTAGAAGTGAGCCAAGAGATCATGAAAAAGTTTACCCCAAACTGAAGTTGTAGTCATGCTCAAACCTAACCTCAGAAATGGCATCTTGTCACCTCTCCTACACTTGTTAGAAGTAAATGACTAAATCTATCTCCCACTGAAGAAAAGCAAATGCAAGAGTGTGAGTACCAGGAGGGGGCCACCATCTGAGAGACTTCTTACCATAAATGGTTTGTTAGTTTAAAAAACTGTGTATCTCTAGATGAAGTTTAAATATATATATTTTTTATTTAAATATCTTATTTATGGGGCGCCTGGGTGGCGCAGTCATTAAGCGTCTGCCTTCGGCTCAGGGCGTGATCCCAGCGTTATGGGATCGAGCCCCACATCAGGCTCCTCTGCTATGAGCCTGCTTCTTCCTCTCCCACTCCCCCTGCTTGTGTTCCCTCTCTCGCTGGCTGTCTCTATCTCTGTCAAATAAATAAATAAAATCTTAAAAAAAAATAAATATTTATATATATAGATACATACTTATATATATTTTATATATTTACATACTTATATATATTTCATTTAAATGTTTTATTATATATATTTAAATATTGCTTATTTATTAGTTCTGAGTATATTTCTGCTTTCTATTTATTTTTTAAAATATTTTATTTATTTTTTCACAGAGAGAGGGCACAAGTAGGCAGGGCGCTAGAAAGAAGCAGAGGGAGAAGCAGGTTCCCTGCTGAGCAGAGAGCCCGATATAGGGCCGGATCCCAGGACCCTAGGATCATGACCTGAGCCTAAGGCAGACATGTACCAACTGAACCACCCAGGCATCCCTATATTTCTATTTTCTAACTCACAACCTTTTTCTATCTTTATTATTTGCTGCCTTCTCTTTTCATCTGTTGCTTTTCTAATCTTTTCTGTTGGATATTTAATTAACTTTCATCTTTTATTTCCATGAATAGGAGTATTTAAAGATTTGAAGATTTCGTCTGCTTGCTACGTTACTTTATCCCACATACGCTATCTCATATATTATTTTCATTATCATCATTTTATAAAGGAATCTGAAAACAGTGAAACTGCTTTCTGCACAAGCTCCACCTGCCTCTGCACCACTGTAACGTTAGAAAAGTGCCTATCTCATCTAGTATATTTATTTCATTATTTACATGTAAAGTGAAAGTTGTAGAATGCCTTCTCCTTTTTAACTTGTATTTGGGAACTACGGGGAAAGTGGCCACACGTCCCGTTCTGTCGTAGGCAGTGTTGGTTCATGACCGCTGTCTCAGAGTAATTACTTACAGCATTTCCTTTGCTCTAATAAATGACATGCTTTGTATGCTAAGTATATACATCCTATCAACAATGGTGTAATTTGCCTCCTACTCTGTGTGTGTGTGTGTGTGTGTGTGTGTGTGTGTGTGTTTGGTGAGAGAGAAGGAGAGAGATTTCAACTTACCCAGGTACATTTTCTTGTAGGAATATGAAACTGCAAAATTCTTTGTAAGGATTCAAGATGAAAAAACAAACTTTTAAGGAATCAATTTCTGGATAACATTTGATAACTTTTTAAAGAGCATTAACTGAAATTAATTTAGACTGTGTCCTAGTTGAATATTCTTTATCACTGATGTGTTTTAATATAAATGACTCAGTCTATGAGTGTGATTAAGGTCATCAGCAGAGACTCTGAAAGCTTTGGTTTTTGAAAATAACTGATTCTGCCATTATCCTTGTGCCCTTGACAAGTTACTTTGACTATGATAATTAGTATTGTATGGCATAAAATTATAACAATTTCATAGGATTGCTCTGAAAGTTAAGTGCCTCATAAATATCAGAAGACTAGTAATCTGTAGTTATCATTAGTTTTAACTATTAATAATGTTGAATCTAAATCCTCTTTTGGAACTCTTTGATTGGGGGATTTTAAAATTTGATAGAAAGTAAATACTTGCAAATGGTTTTTCTTTTGTGTTACTGGTTATCAAGAAACCATTTTTTCTGTATGTGTTATCAAACAATCAAAGACAAGTCCTTAATCATTTTCTAATATTTCCTTATTTGTTTTTTGTTTTTTGCAATCCTGTACATGAGAGAAGTAAAGGAACCACAGTTGTAGAGTGTGTTTTCTGAAACAATAAACAAGATGATTTTGAAACATGGTTGTATGTGTAGTTTTGCAACCAAAACATAATTTTCAATTGATTTCTTGCTTCGTATCTGCATAAAGGTTACTGCAGGCAAACCAAAGCCCTAATTAGCAATGTCTTGGTCACACTTTATATCTCTGAGGCCACAACAAGTGTTATTTTGCAGCAGAACTTTAACATGAATAATTTAGAGCCACTTAATAAAGAAATAAGAAAATGTAGAGACCATGGAACAGTACTAATTTAACTCACTATACCAACGGCAACAATGAAGATTTGTTTACATAGTTACATGAATAATGTGCTCTTCAGAAAAATCTCTAAAGTAGAGAGATTTACTCAAAATTTCTGGAAGAAACAATTGGGTGGCTCAATAGGTTGTGTCTGACTCTTGACCTCAGCTCATGTCTTGATCTCAGTATCATGAGTTCAAGCCTCGAACTGAGCTCCATGCTGGGTGTGGAGCCTACTAAAAAAAAAATAAAATAACATCTGGTAAATTGGTTGAGGAAAAAATAAGGCAAAGAATTTTCTTCAAACCATAATGACAAAATACGATTCTGATGAAGTTCAATGTAAATCTAAAGAAAATGTAATAAAATATAACTGTTAGAGAAATTTTAAAAGACACAGAAACTACTACCTATGAAAAATGTAAATGTTTATGCATAAGAAGGCATGATAAAAGAGACTGCTGACAAGAAAAGGGGATACATGATGCACTTTTTAAAGACAATGGATTAATATATTAATATGGTAAAACCTAAAAATTTAATTAAACAAGTAATGGCCCAGTAAGTAAAATGCAAAGGTTTTGAATAGAATTTTCACAAAAATGAAAGCAAGCAAGAAAGAAATTATAGCAAATAACATTAAATATATATAAACATTTAAAAGTTAATAATAAAAATCTATAAATAGAAACAGTATTTTCCAAGGGTGACAGTTTTACTATTTAGAATTAAATAGCAATATTAATAATGTTTGTCTTTTTTAGGATTCAGAGAAAGTGAACCTACTTATATCCTGAGAATAAAAACAGCTACAGCTGGTATAAAAACTACAAATCTGTCAAAAATGTAAATTATTACTATTCCTGATCTCATAATTTGATTTCAGGATTTCATCTTAAAACTATAACCAGAAATTATAATTGATATATGTGTAAATAGGAATGTTTATCACAACGTTATACAATAATAAAATGTTAAGAACCCAAATTACCAGTAACAAGAGGATTATAAAGTATTATTTTAATAGAGCAATGAAATAGAATATAATTGTGTAGTCCTGAAAAATTTACTATTGTGGTAGAAGTGTTCATGATATGACTGTAAATGCAATAGCTGTGTGTACTGTGTGGTCTAAATTTTTAGTAAAGTATGTGCAAACATTCATATGCATTTACACTTACACAAAAATGTTAAGTGAAATAAGTCAATCACAAAAGGACAAATATTTCATGATTCCATTTACATATGAGGTATCTAAAATAGTCAAATATATAGAATCAGAGTGCCAGGGGATGGCAGGTAGGGGATGGGGGATGTGGAGTTGCTAATCAATGGAGATAGTAGTCATTATTTGTTCTTTTAAGAATTTCAACTGATTGGATAAGTCTCGCTGACATTATGGAGGGTAATTTGCTTTACTCAAAGTCCACCAATTTAAATGTTACTCTCATCCAAAAAACAGCTTCACAGAATCATCTAGATTAATCTTTGACTAAATATCTGAGCATCCTGGTCCAGCCAAGTCAATAAATAAAATTAGCCATAACAAGGATCATTAAAAATTAAGGAAAAACTTAGAGTCCAAATGGACGGGCACATATAGGCAGTTAGTGGAGAAATTCTGATTAGAATCCAAGCTAGATAGCCCTCATCCCCTAGGATAGTGGAATATCATTATATCTTGCTTCTTCTCCTAAACATGGTGTAGATAATATATTTTTTTTGAAAGAAGGAGAAGAGATGATTCCTTTCTTAGTGAGTTCTGAACTATCTACCTAAATGGACAAAATATGCATCTACATAAGCAAGCGCAGAGTGGCAGAAGATTACCCATAATACTTAGCAACTGGCACAAGAGTGCATGGAGGTTAGAACTTACAAACAGCTGAAAAGCTGAGCACGGAATTACCACGTGAAAGTTGTTACCTAGTTTAATTTAGAATAAGAGATTGATAGGGAAGTCAAGTAGAACTTGACATTACCTTGTCAATTACTTCATCCAATTATTTTAATTCTTGGTATGGGAAACTAGAGTTACCATTTTATTCTACAGAAAGAGTACCTGATTCATTCACACCAGTCATTATAACATGTTCAGTGAGATATGTCTATAAGACAGAGGGACGTATAAATAACAGGTCAGCACTTGAGTCATTAGGATGCTGGTGCTATTTAAATAAAACGTTGAGCATATAATATTACCTAAAATAAAATAAACAAACTCAAGAAAATTAAGCTAAGAATAAATATATGAGAAAAATCAATATTTAAATCATTGATGAACACTGTAAATCAGGAAAGAAATCTGATGAAAAACAAGAGTTTGTGTTCTTTATTGCAGACGAATTTTTAAAAGCAATTACACACAAATACAGAGAGGGAGAAATGTTGGGGTAATTTTGATCAGAAATGAAATGGTTTTTAAAAAGAAGCAAAAAGCAGGGACACCTGGAAAGCTCAGCTGGTTAAGCAACTGCCTACAGCTCAGGTCATGATCTCGGGGTCCTGGGATACTGGCATTGGGCTCCTTGCTCAGTGGGGTCCTGCTTCTCCCTCTGCCTGATTTTCTTCCTGCTTGTGTTCTCTCTCTCTCTCTGACAAATAAATACATAAAATCTTAAAAAAAAAAAAAAAAGCAAAAGGTAAGTGAGCATTGAAATATTCTCTATATTGTGTTAAAATCAATTGAATGTATTAAGAAAGATGATTTAGGAAAGGAATAAAAGTGGTATAAGGAGGAGATTGCAGGTTTTTTCTTTTTGTTTCATAACAAAAATGAAATAAATCCACAATATAATTTTAGCAGTATTCAGAATGAATTGACAGCCAAAATTCTCAACTGCCTCATTTGGGGAACTTCTTCCTAATTTTGTAGATGTTATAACAGGAATATGCTACTTGCTAATGAATAAAACATTAATTCCTAGAGGAGCATCACCTTACGGAATCACCTGATATTCAGTCTGCAGTATTAATTATATGAGATCATGAGGATTGGGTTTTAGGTGGTATTGTGAAGAGCCTCTAAAATTGAGGATCCTTAGACTGTGCTGATTCATTATATTATCTCTGAGATGGTCATAGTCAGTAAAGAAAGCAAATACCTATAAGCCTGAATTTCTTCACTTACTCCTCCTGATTTCATTGTTCCATGGAAGAAACCCTGAAACCTGAGGATAGGAAATCTCTCTACTGATAATTTTTATTGGTTTTTGTTGCGAGCCATTTTAACGCCTTGAGTTGATTATTTTCCTAGGCTATTAGGCCAGGAAGCAGCCTACACTTAAAGTTAAGCCAAAGGAGGAGGGAAAAGGAGATGTCATTCACAAAAAAAGCACAAAAGGAATCATTGAGGGAGAAATTAGGAGAGTAGCTTCATGGAAGAAAAAGTTGAGAAAGGCTCATGGAGACAATGGTTAACAGATTCAAATGAAACAGAGAAAGGAGATCAAAATGTATTTTGGAAAATGGGCAGTTGCTTATCAATGCTCATAAAATTTCAGCTAAGTAAGATGAGTAAGTTTTAGAAATCTGCTGTACAACATTTTACCTGTACTTAACAATACCATATTATACACTTAACAGCTTTTTAAGAGGGTAGATCTCATGTTAAGTGCCCTTATCATAATAAACTAAAATTAAAAACACAAAGATAATAAGTTAGATAAGGACATTTGAAATAGGATTGTACTCCAGGTGATAAATTTGAAAGCTAGCTGTTACTGAGGGGAAAAAAAAATCCTAAATTCTTTCAATTTTAATTTGATTTTTAATTAAACATCAAGGTGGTCGAACATTATGGTAGGTAGAATTCTATAATGACCCTCAATGGCCATTGGACAAGCCTTTCCCTCTTGAATGTGGTTATGAGCTATGTGTGTGATAGTGTGGTCAGTCCTATGGTTTGATTATGATCTATAACACAAGTGACTAAGGAAGAGAAATACTGAGTGGATGTGGCCAAATCAGGCGTGTCCTTAAAAAGTAGTAGGCTCTTTTTCTACTTAGCCAAGAAATATGAAACATGGGAAAATTGAGGGAGATTCTTCTATGCTAGTTTTGAAGACAGAAGGGTTCAAGTGGCAAGGAATATGGGCAACCTCAAAGAGCTCAGAGCATCCACTGACTGACAACCAGAAAGAAAAAGGGAATCCAGTCTTAATGGCAAGGAGCTGAATCCTGCCAAAACAATGTGACCTTGGAAGTAGACCCTGTGTTTCAAAAAAGAATTCAGCCTTTCTGTGACACGTTGATTCTAGCCTTGCCACACGCGAAACAGAGAACTGAGCCATGCCATGCCTGGATATACAGTATTGTGAAATAATAAGTAAGTGTGTGTTAAGCATCTAAATTGTGGTAATTTGTTACAGAGCATTATGAAATTAGTAGAACTACAACTATAGAATTTTCCCCATAATGTAGATTGTGAGTACATTACTTTATGCTGTAAGGTGTTACATTATGGAGAAAATTGAAAAGATTAAAAAAATATAGGGGAGTACTATGTAAGATGAAAGAAGATCAGAAGTGAACAGGTGGGGGCGCCTGGGTGGCACAGCGGTTAAGCGTCTGCCTTCGGCTCAGGGCGTGATCCCGGCGTTCTGGGATGGAGCCCCACATCAGGCTCCTCCGCTATGAGCCTGCTTCTTCCTCTCCCACTCCCCTTGCTTGTGTTCCCTCTCTCACCGGCTGTCTCTATCTCTGTCAAATAAATAAATAAAATCTTAAAAAAAAAAAAAAAAGAAGTGAACAGATAAACAGAAATAGAGGAAATAAAACACCAGAGTTCATCTGGACCTCAGAGAAAATGGCACTCAGAATCTCATAATTGAGGAATCTTAAGTGGCATTTGCACTATTAAAATTTGGAGCTGTTGAATGTGATATGCTTGGGGAAAATCTTTCTCTATATGAACCTGGGTGAGGTCATTCCAAGTAATCTGGATAGTTCGGCATGGTTACAGAGTTATTTAGTGTTTCTGAGTCACCTTCTACATGAGTCACCCACCAGACATAATAGTGTCCATCATGCCAACTACTTCCTAAGTGACATCGGATCAATTAGAAACACTGACTGAGCTCTGAGCAACCTGAACAAGCTGTAATCATATAATTGCTAACATGACCAATTGCCAGAATAGCACATAGTGAGCAGATAGATAAGGGATGTTACCTTAGAGATGGGTAGGTCTGGAAAATGCCACAGGAGATTTAAGGACCTCTTTGCCAAACATCCACGGAGTCGTGCAGACCCACCCAAGTGCTATATACAAAGAAACCATCTTTGAAAGAAGCAGAGTATGAGGAGAAATATAAAAGATTGAGTATTGCTACCTAGAGACACTGAATATTTCTTAAAATGACTATTATTTTTTTTAGCCTAATGTTAACGGATGAGATGTCATAGTATTTTTTCTATCTCTAAAAGGTTAGGACATCTATAATAGTTATAGATAAAAATAAAAAAAGTTGTATTGTTGCTGCATGCCCAAGTCATGGTGTGAATACATGTGTTATATACAATATACATATATGCACACAGACATACATCTTTACCTCAAAATAAAAAAAAAAAATTCTCTGTATTCAAGTGTAAGTAATCGATTTCTGTTTCCACATAAAAGAGAACAGTAAAAAAGTAGTGAGCTAATTTAAGTTCTAACAGCCCTTTAAGTTTAGGTAACATATTTCATTGATTCTGACAATTTATAGCGCAGTAAAAATGTACACAAAAATGTAAATGTTGTAATCCTTTTAGAAAACACTGATTTGAGGAAGCATCTACCTTAAAATTGTTATTGCATTACATGATTATGTGAAATTGATACATTTTCTATGTGCTATAGAGAAGGTTCAGAAGTCAAGTGTATTTAGTTGCAGTTTTCAACAAATTTTTTTTTCCTTAACAGAAGTAAAAGATACCTAGTTTCTAATTCTGGTAATATCTAGAGTCAGGGTGGAGTTCTGCAGCTCATTAGAATGCTATACCAGTTTGGGAGATTTTCTTCCTTCTTTCTTTTTTTTTTTTCTTCTTTTTTTAAGATTTTTTTTATTTATTCGACAGAGATAGAGACAGCCAGCGAGAGAGGGAACACAAGCAGGGGGAGTGGGAGAGGAAGAAGCAGGCTCCCAGCATAGGAGACTGACGTGGGGTTCAATCCGATCCCAGAACGCCAGGATCACGCCCTGAGCCGAAGGCAGATGCTTAATGACTGAGCCACCAGGCGCCCCTACTCATTTTATCCCTTAAACATTCTCAAATCAGCCTCCATTTTCCCAATAAATTATTTGCCAATTTGAAGGTACCTCCAGCTTGCCATTTTCTGCCATGAGGAAGTGACAGGAACCACATTTACCCTCCCAGCTTAAATAATTTAAAAAACAGACAAAATACATGAAGATTTTGGAAAATAGAGAAGACAGGAACTAATAACTGAAGGAAAAGAAAAAAAAAGCCAAGTCGAATCATATGATTGCTTCAGCTTACTACCTAAAGGGAGATTCTAGGCAAAAGCACGAGGATTTGAGACTCAAATAGAGACTGGCAGAGTTCAGCGTTCAGGAAAATAAAGGTGACTAGAATTCACAGGCAGACACCAAATAGGTCAAACACACACACACACACACACACACACACACACACACACACAGAGGGAGAAAGCAGTGAAGACATACACGATGTTTCCCTCAAGTATACAACTGAGTGCTTATCAGCACATGCTTTAGAAAAAACTAAGTTCTGGAAAAGATCACCAGAAATGATGAAGGAGAATAATACCTGGAAATTTTGCATGCCAAGGATTGTTCACCAGCCAGAATGAAGAGACATTGTAACATACAGGTTTCAATTAGAGTCCATAAAGAAGTATTGTCTCTTTTGTGAGGCCACGTTAGTGCTAGATAAAACGCTTCCTGAACTCCCCTAAGCAACCTTAAAAACAAGCCTTGAAGGGTTAAAATTGGTTTCAAGTACCTCAGCCAAATGTCATAGCAAAATCCAGAAATATTTATAGAAGTACAAAAATTCCAGCAACCAATCATGTAAAATTCACAATGTTTAGCCTTTATGAAAAAAATAATACCAGGCATGCAAAGAAAAAAAATATAATGCATCGTAAGGAGAAAAATCAATCAATTGAAACAGATTCCAAAAAGGTGCAGGTAGATTTGGTAGAAAAGAACAAGAAATCATACATGGCAAATGGAAAATATGCTCCTTATGTTCAAAACAGTAGTGTTTGAGGATGATACAGAGAGAAATAAAAGCTAAGATGAAAATATGGCCTCTAAAATGAAAAATGCACTGGATTGAATTATGAGAAATTAAGACACTGAAGAAGAAAATATTGCTTAATTTAAATATATCAAGAAAAAACTGTAGTAAATTAAATATGGATTTTAAAAGGATTGGCAGAGAAAGTATTTGAGGAAAAAATGGCCCAAATTTTCCTAATTTGATAAAAATTATGAGCCCAAAGTTCCCAGAAGCTCAATGAACCCCAAGCATAATAAAGAAGAAGAAAATTGTACCAAGGGACATCATAATCATATTGTTTAGAATCAGTGATATAAGGAAAATCTTTCAAGCTGTGAAGGGAAAAAGCATATTATATACATAGCCATGAAAATAAGGATGAGAGAAAAATTATTGTCAACAATGATTCAAGCCAGAAGAAAGAGAAAGACATCTTAAAAGTACTGGAAAGAACAACTGTCAACCTAGAACATTTTATTTCAACAAAAATCCATTTCATAAATGAAGCCAAAATAAAAACCTGAGACGTGAAATTCAAAAGGATATATCATCAGCATCACTACATGAGGAACACAAGAAATGTTACAGAAAGCCCTTCAGGCAGAGGGAAAATAATGAGAGACTGAAAGGTGGAGCTACCAGAAAGAATAAGAGAGAGAGAGGTTAATATGCATATAAATAAAAAAATTCTTGTTTTTAAAATCACTTTGAAGGATAATTGTTTAAAGTTATTAAAATGAATAGCAATATGTATAGGACTTATAAGATATACACAAGTAAAATATAAGAAAGCAATATCACAACAGTCAGGATGGGAAATAGAAGTATACTCATCCAAGGTTTTGCAGATGCATGAAGTGGTATAATACTATTTGGAGGGAGACTATGATACTTGAAAGATACATACTGTAAGTTCTAAGATAATCATTGTAATAAAAAACAGAGAGGTATAGGTAATAAGGCAAAAATAAGATCAAGTGGAATCATTAAAATGTACTCAATCCAACAGAAGAGAAAGAGAAAAAGTGGGAATAAAGAACAGATGGAACAAAATTCTAGAAATAGTAGATTTAAAGTATTTGCATCAAATATAAATTGCATCAAATATAAATAATCTAAACACCCCAATTAAAAGTCAGAAATTGTCAGAATGCATAAAAAGACCCAAGGACACACTGTCTACAAGAAATCCACTTTAAATATAAGACACAGATGAGTTAAAAGTTGGAAAGTTATTTTATATAAATACCAATCATAAGAAAGCTGGCGTAGCTAAATTAATGCCAAGTTTTCCCCCTTTTTTTTCTGCGTCTTTGCTAAGACGTCTTAATTAATTTCAATTCTTCCTGTTCGTTTACACCTATTTTTTTTTTCTATTTTTAGGATCCATTTTGATCATGCGTGGGATTGCCAAGTAAATTCCTATGAACATGGGAAACATGTACCCAAATTTGAATTTGCTGACCTTTGTTTTTTTGTTTTTGTTTTTTTAAAAGATTTTATTTATTTATTTGACAGAGATAGAGACAGCCAGCGAGAGAGGGAACACAGGCAGGGGGAGTGGGAGAGGAAGAAGCAGGCTCCTAGCAGAGGAGCCCGATGTGGGGCTCAATCCCAGAACACCGGGATCACTCCCTGAGCCAAAGGCAAACGCTTAAGGACTGCGCCACCCAGGCTCCCCTGCTGACCTTTGTTTTGACCCACTTACACAGCACTAACCTAATGAACACACTCCTTGCTCTTACATCTACAGTTCAGCACCTGCTAATCCTGTAGTTTTGCCCATCATTCTAGCAGCATGGCACACCCAGCCCTTCTTGGATTCACATGTCTGTAACATCTCAGATCTCTTCTGTTTTATTCTTCACAGCTTTGCTTTCATAGATATTATCCCTTTCCACTTAAGTTTTTTAGTTTGCATTAGTTCATGGTGAGTAAGTATTTACTGAATAACAAATATTCTCTGACATATGTAAGTTTCAACTTAAAGTTAGTAATTCTCTGCAGTAGCAGACAATGACAAGATTCTAGAAAATTTATATTTATAGAATGAAATTTCATTCCCAGCTAATGTAATCAGAAAAGGCTGATTAACAGTTGCAAATTTTGAGCTGGACTGTAGAATATGAATAGAATGTCAGCAGATAAAGACAGAGGAAGAATATTCCAGAAGGAGGAATGGTCTTGATAAAAATTTGCCAAGCAGGCAAATTTTCTGTTTTAGGGTGTTTTTTTTTTTCTTATTTACTTTTTCCATTGTGTGGAAATATTGGTAATTTGAGAGGGAGTCTGTGTCAAAAGATATAGGAACAGATTTTGGTTATGAATTGAGAAAGGATAAGACTTTGAAGCCAAATATAGAATTGCAGATGGTATTAAAAAAATTGGAAACCATAGGTTTATTTTAGACAAGGAAATTATAAAATCACAGAATTGTTTTCACAAGATTAATCAAGAAGTCATAAGATAGTCGAATTTTTTTTGCAATTTTGTCATTATGCATTTATTTGGCTTATGCGACCCTTCTACAGGTTTTTAAAATGGAATAGGTTAAGTTGAGATAAACTACATGCTTTTTCAAATTTCTTTTTTTTTAATTGTGAGATTCTAATAGAAAAGTTAAAAATTTAATAAAAATAGGAAATCTTGCCATGGAATATTTTGAAATAGACTTTATTTAGAATGTCTTCAGATTTGTAGAAAAAAAAAATGTTTCCTTATGCCCCATACCCAGTTTCTACTATTAACGTTTTGACATTAGTATAGTTCATTTGTTCCAATTAATGAACCAGTATTGATACATAATTATTAACTAAAATGTAGTTTATTGAGATTTCTTTAATTTCTAATGTCCTTTTCTTTTCCCCAGCATCCCTTTCACTATCCACGTTATATTTTGCTGTCATGTCCTCTTAAGCTGCTCTTGAGATTGTCTGGTGACCTTGTAATTTTAGAGGTACTGATTAGATATTTGTACATGCCCCTCTATCAGAATTTGTCTGATGTTTTTCTCATGAAAATAACATGTGTATTCTGGTTAATGTCTTAGATATATTCATTATATGTAATTCATCAATTGTGTTGTAGAACTAATGTAAATCCTTATGACTTTATGAATGTCTTACTCATCAAACAGTGGGGATAATTGTCAATATCTTTCTACATGAAAGCAAGTTTATTACTTGTATTTCTGAAAATTTTGGGCTTATATTTCAATGTATAATATTGAGAACATACATATTTACGTGTACATTTTCTTTTTGATTTGACAATTTTATGATTATGAGATTATTCCTGAACTTTATTTTTTTTTAAGATTTTATTTATTTTTTCTAAGAGAGAGAGTGAGCAAGAGAGAGAGAGCACAAATGGGTGGAAGGGCAGAGAGAGAGGGAGAAGCGGATTCCCCACTGAGCAGGGAGCCCTAGTGGGGCTGGATTTCATGACCCTGAGATCATGACCTGCCCTGAAGACAGATGCTTAACCGACTAAGCCACCCAGGCACCCCACTCCTGAACTTTATTAATGCTCTTTTTTTAACTTAAAATATTTCTTTGGTGATTTTTATGTAGACCAGACTTCTTTTGCTGGTGTTAACTTGGCATATATTTTCCCTTATTTTTTTTTCTTTCTTCCACTCTCCTATGTTTTTATATCTCTCTTGTAATAGCATATATGTGGATTTTGTTTATTAATTGTCTCTGACAATCTCATTTTATATTTTTTACATTTAGGTATATTATTTATTTTAGCTACTAATGTATTTTCACATATTTTTACCATCTTATTGTTCTAACCGGTTTTGTGATTGTTTTGTTTTGTTTTTATTGAGTGTTTTTCCTTCTACTTTAATATCCTCTTTGGGATTGTGTGGGTTTTTCCTCATTTTGCTTGATTTACCTTTTGTAACTATGCTTTATAAATCATTTTAATTGTCACTCTGAATATTTTCATTTGCATATGTAATTTAAACCACTTAAACCAATCAAAAACTGGTTATGGAATATTTGTTAGGTAACAAAGTTAAAAGTATTTATTTTTTTAAGGTAAAGACTCTGGTCCATTATGGAAAAGCTATTATATTGAGATAGTGATAAAAAGTTTAAAAATATAAAAGTAAATCTAAAGATTTGTTCATTTTAAGTATGAGGAAAGGTGATGAGTTTAGACTTGAGCAGCATGAGTTTGAAAAGTCTAGAAGCCTAGGATTTCTACAATAAAACTTTTTTTGTGATTGTAGATCATGAATTGTCAAGTGTTGTCACGAAGAAGGAAGGAATGAGAAATTTTCGTTTTTTCTATGCTGAGATGGGACTAGTGGTAGGGGTTAAAAGGAATTTGGAAAAGGTAATATAGGTAACATTTATTCCATTTAATATATATGAAATTGTTTCTGACTAAAAGATGAGATATGTCATTACCTATCCCCATAAAGCCAATACCATAATCAAGGATTACATATATGAGACTATTCTTTCTTTGCTCACACAAATCTGTGGGTAAAGGTGGAGAGTTCTAATTTTGGAAATGGAAAATTTATCAGGATAGATGAAGTCACTACTTTTACTTTCTCTGATTTTGTGTTGTGCATTTGCACAAACTTTTCAGTCGAATAAGTATCACTAATTCATAGCTTTCTTTGACCAATCATTATAGTTCCATTTAATTCAATGAGATGAAGAGAACTATAGAAAAATTGGGGTGTTGGGAAATATTCTGTTTTTCTGAATAAATTCAAATTTTGGTTAAAATATAGGAATATTTAATAGAAGTTTCTATTTTAAAGTACTCTTTAGTAACTTGATCATAAATACAAATTCATATGTATACTATATATTAATCTATTTAAATTAAAATTCAAATTTCATTGCAATATCTTTGTAATCCCATTTAGAGTTTGTTTGGACTGCTTCCTCAAAAAGACAACAAAAATATCTTAAACCAATAATTTATTTTTTCTAAAATTTAACATAAGGGTGCCTGGGTTACTCAGTTGGTTAAGCAGCTGACTCTTGATTTCAGCTCAAGTCATGGTCTTGGTGTAGGGAAATGGAATCCCTCCTTGGGTTCTGCACTCAGCGGGGAGTCTGATGGAGATTTTTTCTCTCCATCTCCCTCTGCCCCTCCCCCTACTTGTGCACATGCCATTCACTCTCTCCCAAATAAATAAATATTTTTTAAAATAAAAAAATAAATTTAGCATAAGATAAACTTTAGTCTTTCTTCTGTTTGATTGCAGTTTTATTAACATATACTGAGTTCTTTATCCAGCCCTCCTGGATTGTCTTTGAATTCATGGTAAAGAAAAAATCGTTATTTACAAGTGGTATGTTCATTTTCTATTTTGAAACAATGTTGGGAAGTTCTCCCAATTTATACATATTCTTGACAGGTTCATATAGTTTCTGACACAAGCTGCCTAAAAGGATCGAAGCTTAAGCATGATCAAACATATCCATTGTACTTCAGAAAACAGAAATGCATAAATTACTTTGCTGTCTCTTTAAATTAAATTATATACAACAATGAATTCTCTTTTGGGATTCAGGCAGCAAACAGGATCTAATTTCTCTAATTAGCTGTTGTGTTCATTCTTCTGCTTTCATGGCATTAATGCACAAACCACCTTCACAATCCAAAATGAATTTCTTTTTGAATGACAGGCATATTAGTCAAGACATCTCACTAAGAGTGCTGAAGGAATATTGGAAATTATAGATAAAATTTGGTAAAATTTCTAAAAAGCAAGAAATGTCTTGTATAGAGTTCTTTTCTCAGACACTTACTCACAAATACTTCTAAGGCATTTTAAGATAACTTAAAGGATTTATAGCTAAATCAAGAGGGTGTCCATGCATGTGACTGGGAAAAAATATGTCTTATTTTAAATTTTGTTGTCTATTTTTGTTCACTATATTGTATTTATTTATTTATTTATATCTATAATCTTTATCATGTGTATCTATATACTTTTTATTCATTTGCTTGTTATTTAGATATAGCTTTGGGGGAGACCTTCAAAAAGGTCATTAATGTTAATTATTTTAAGATTTTTAAATTGCATGTTGTATTCATTTGAAAATCTTATCTGTTGTAGTAGTCATTGTGCTTTTTTCTTTAGTATTTTCTTCCTTAATAATAGAACCACCAGTTCCTAGCCAAGAACTTTACTGGATGAAAATAAGAGTGGATTTCCTAGCCTTGTCCCAATATTAAGCTTGAGAAAAAAATGAAGTGGCAGACTTCCTTTTAATGTTGAAAGGGAAATGATAGCATACCTTTTAAAAAAGTATGTGGGTGATTGTTCCTTTATACCACTTTTAATCAAATACTATGAGAAAGACCTTCTTGGTCTTGAGGTAGCCTATACTAAACAAAGATGGAGGAGCATAGAGTTCCACTAAGCTAGAACCTCTTTGCCTCTGGCCAACAATGAGTGTTGACTAAGTGCATCAGTATATGAAGCAATTTAACTCACCAATTAATTCTATACTCAGAACTGAAGGACATAAAAAGTATTGTGAAACTGAAGATTTAGCAGGATGCTACTGGTGTTCCACTTAATAAAATCTGGAACAGACTATCCAAAATCAAATTAAGGCATTGCCTCTTCATATAAAGATTTGAGATGATTCCAAGGTAGCTGTTATCAAATTGAGGGAAAGTGCTGAGGGCCAGAAAGGGAACAGAAGCCAATAACTTAAAAGAAAATTAAAAAAATTTAAAAAAGCATAGGCTTAAAGATATTATCTAGATAAGTTTACTTGTGACAATGCACATGCAAGATAATATATCTTAGTTGTTTTAAACCACTAAATTTAGCGTTAGTTGTTATGCTGCAATTGATAAGTGATGCATTATGTGAGTTTAATAATATACATAGTTGGCACCCTTATTGGTTTAAATCCAGTAGTCAAAAATATAGTATAACAATCTGGGGGTTAGGGTTGCCAAACCCCCACACAATAAAAAATCCATATTTAACTTTTGACTCCCCCAAAACTTAATTCATAATAACTTAACGTTGATCAGAAGTCTTACCCATAACATAAACATTTGATTAGCACATATTTTATATGTTACATATATTCCATACTGCATTCATACAATAAGTTAAGCTAGAAAAAAGAAAATCATAAGGGAGGGTGTCAGACTCGGTTTTGGCTCAGGTCATAATCTCAGGATCCACAGATGGAGGCCCTCTCCTTTCGTGTGGGCTCTGTGCTCAGTGCGCAGTCTGCTTCCCCTGTCCCTCTGCCCCTTCCCCTACTTGCACACTCTCTCTCTCTAAAGTAAATCTTAAAAAAACAAACAAAAAAAACTCATAAGGAAGGAAAATACATTTACAGTAATACACTGCATTAAAAAAAACAACGTATAAGCAGACTGTGCAGTTCAGACACACGTTGTTCAGGATCAACTATAAACTATTCATACATACATTCGCAAAGAAAGCAGAGAATCTTTGTCTCATGATAAGTTTAAATTACAGGTTAAACAATGAGATGAAAAGATAGCAAAGTTCTGCTACCCATGAACTAGTTCATTTCTATGCTATTTATAAATCTTTTGTTTTAAACCAAAGAAACTATAAAAGAAATTTTATTACTATCCATTTTCTCTTGCTTATAGGTTTGTTTTTGTACATGGTTTTGTACATTTAAAGTTTATCAAGCATTTATCAATAAGGAGATTTCTCTATCAATTTTCTAATTCACTGATGATATACTATGTTTCCATGATTTTAAATGTCTTTAAAATTTTAACAATCCTGATGAATCATACAATTGCTGTGGATGTTAAAATACTTTAATATTTTTTTTCTAGTGTTGGGAAAAAAAGAAATAAATAATTTATTTTAATCTAGGAATATATGAATCACTTATCGTTTTTGTGCTACGCTAAGTGGAAGTTGATGCATGAATAAAGAAAGAATTGTTATGAGACTGCAACTGGAAAAGGATATTCACAAGAAATAATGTATTTTTTGTACAGATAAGTGAAAAAAAGCAAAAACATCTATTATTGATCTTAATAATGACTGTGACAGGTAATGATCAACTAAGTGAAAATATCAGGTTGTAAATGTTGAAAATATAAAATTAACAGTGAAATAATATCACCAATATTAAGAATTAAATTATAGCAATACTGTATACATAAGAATATTGCATTAAACAGATTAAAATAACATCATAAGCAAATAAATGTTAGTGGCTTGGCTAAGAAAAACCACAAAAATGAAAGATGGGGAATGAAAATTGGGTTGGCTATTAATCAGCTGTGATCAAGGACACAAAATATAAAGGGTTTCATTCTCTGAATTTCTTGTATAAAGTGATCACATTTGTCTCTTGAATTTAAATATGAATGAAGGATATGGCTACTTTTAGTAAAACTAGGGGCAAAACTGAACATACTATTAACAGACTATCAATGAATCCTGGCCTAACTTGATTAATCAAAATAAGTTTACAAAATAAGAAAGGACAAATAAGATATATATATAAACTAATTCATCAATGTCCCTCAAAAGACATAAAGAAAATTACCTCATAAAGACTATTCAGTTCTCATGATTGCATAAAACAGAAACCCTGTAAAAATTTTTATATAGTATGTTTAGTGGTTATTCTTCTTTGAACTTTGATTGCATCTGAAGTTCTGGCCTTACCTGGACATGATTCCTTAAAGTGCATAGAAATTTATGTTAATTCACAACATCTTTAAGGACTTTCTCCCATACTTTTCATAATAATTTCTTGTACACAAATATCTCTGCCACCATTAAGAATAGATTCTGGATTACTATCAGACATTTTTACCATCTCTTCCTCCTTAATTGACCATGGAAATACATGGAATTGACATGGAATACAATTGAAATGGAAATACAGAGTTAGCTTGTCCTTGAGGCCTTCAATTACACTATGCTTTATTATTGTAGGGCTTAAATAAAATATTAGCTACAAATGAACATGTTGAATTTCAACCATTCCAGACATGGTAGTTTGCATACTTTATATAATGGAATTAGGCTTAGAATTTTGACATTTTATGTGTATAGTGTTTTGAGGATAATTGATTTATCTGATGTCCCACATATGCATGAGATCTGACATGTTATATTTTTTTTAATTGGAAATCTTTAGGAAAATCTTCACATGGGACTTCTTAAACTTCCAATTTTTTTTTTCTTTTCATGATCTTTGCTAGCTACATTTATTTTCTATTGGTCTTAAGTTAAGCCAAGGTTTATGAATTTCTTGTAAGAAAATAATGTGTCTATTTATAAGGAAAAGGGGGACAAACAACACTTTCAAATACCTGTAAGGAATCCATCTTTGTTTAGAAATTAAGTTTGTTTCCTTGTTTATGAGGAGAAAACTGTCTATCAGGTACCAAAATAGAGTCAGATGGAATTGTGATTGGATGTCTCATTTCCCTTAATTTCCTCACTGTGCGATACCATAAATCATACGTTAGCATTTTACCTTCTGGGGGCATTTGTTCTTCTTTCTTGCAATAGGGTCTGGCAAATCTTCTCTGCAGCTGCAACCCAGGAAGGAAGACAAAGGAAGCTCACACTATAGTAACCCTGTGGCCTTAAGAAAGTTCAGGCAGTTAGTGAATTTCATCTCATTCATGTATGTTCCAGAACATCTGATATAAATTCATAGAATTCTCTTAAGTGACTGAAACAGGTATGGAGGACTCCAAAACTATTGGAGCTAGAAATATTAATTTGACAAATTTTAGTTTACAAGATGGTACTAGAATCATGATGTGGTAACCTAAGAAACCTCTTTTTCTTATGAAGAGTTAAGAAAATCAATAATAAATCTAATATTTAACCGATGGATACAAAAGAATTGCAAAAAACTGAAAATCAATTGATCAATCAAAAGATGAAAAGTAAGGGCACGTGGGTGGCTCAGTCCATTAAGTGTACAACTCTTGGTTTGGGCTCAGGTCATGTTCTCAGGGTCCTGGGTTTGAGCCCCATGTCAGGCTCCTTGCTCAGCATGGAGTCTCCTTGGTATTCTCTACCTCCCTCTTCCTCTCCCCCTTTCCCTGCTCATGCGTGAACTCTCTCTCTCTCTCTAAAATAAATGAATAAATCTTTAAAAAAATTGAAAAATAGAAGCCAGCAGAAAATGGTGTTCTTTAGATAAATGTTAAAAAAAGATCTAATGTATAAATCTAGAAAATTAAAAGTTTTAGAGATGTTATTTCCCACTCTACAGTAGTCAAGTTCAAATTATCAGATTCCTTTTCTCTTAGTTTACTTACATAAACAAAATACTATTTTTCTAAAGAAAAAAGAGATATCCACTAAGCCATATATGTTGGAATTATGATTATGCCATTCATAAACACACACACATACATGCACATCTCAATCTATCCGTCTGTCTATTGATCTATCATTCTATCACCCTATCAATCTATTTACCTTTCAATGTATATATAATTTTTACATTAAAGCATTCTATTGTGGAGGTATGCCATGTTTTACTTCCTTCTCTATTAACACATATACAACTTTTTTCTCTAATTACTTTCTATTGTCCTAAATCTCATGTTGATATAATTTAAAAGGTTAATATAGAATATTTTAAATTAATACTTATTTTAGACTTAACAACACATAGGAAGATTTATATAACATAGAAAAAAATCTAAAATGTCAAAGAAAATTTTGGAAATTTTTTTCAAAATTTAAAGACATCATTTTAAACACACCAAAAATTAACGTATCAATGAAATACTGAGAGAAATATTTGGAAAAAACTATGCCAAAATATTAGGATTTAGAATATTTAACTAATATAAAACAATAATAAAAATATAACTATCATTTAGAATAATGAGAAAAAAGTTTAAGTTTGGTAATTTAAAGAAAAAAAATGTTGGATGGCTGTTGAATGCAATTATTAATCTACTGAGAGAAAAGAAAGTTAAATCATACCATGAGTTGAAATATCTACAGAGTTTTCTATTTCAATATCTATACAGAATGTTCCTCTTCCAGGGTCCTCCAGCTACCTGGGCAATTGACAGAGTTCATAATCCCAGAGGTCTGGAAACACTGTAGAAAACAGTTTTATTGCTGCTCCTTGTCCAAAGGGTCAGGGACAGATGCAGAGAATTTGGCCTGATGTCTTGCTTAGCAGCTCTTTTCCCAAGTAATCAGATTTTTGTTTGATCCTGAATGCTTTTATACTCCTGTTATCTACAACCTGCGGGCATGGAGTGCCCTCATGGGTCACATTTTGCAGCACATTTTAGCCTAAACGGTTTTCTTCTTATGAATCTTTTGAAGATTATACCCACTTACTATGCATAAATAATTCTTGCAAATTTTGGGTTAGGATACATTTTGCCCCATATCCTTTCTATAATTTCCATGAATTGGTAAGAGAGGAAATGGCAGTGCATGCACTCAGTGGGTCATCTTAAAATCTTTAATTGAAAATTCTTCAGTCTTTATCAAATATATACCATCAGTAAATTCCTTTTAGCTCCTATCACATTTTGATGAAGCATACAGTTTTCCTCCACTATGGAATATTATCTCAATTTTCCATACCCTGAGATTTTCTGCCATATTTGCCCTACAATTCTCTCTCGGTCTAAATACTCTTCTCTCTCACAGTTTTCCTTCAAGAATACCAAAATGCCTTGTCAATTGGCTTTTTTCCCCCAAATTTGAAAGAGAGCTGCTGACTAGCTTTTGTTTTCCTTTCTGCAACAATCTCTAAAACTAAAGAGCCGGTCTCCATTTTAGATACAAGGGGAAGGAAAATATTGACAGGTTATTATGAGTACACTTGCCTGTTAGGAAACATAAGAAATTAAACTGACAGATATAATGAAAAATGGGGAAACAATATTATAACAGCTTTAGTCATCACTCAATAATTTTTAGACATCTAGAGAAATTTGAATTTTATTTAGAGATAGAAATATCCAAGTGAATAAAGATACCACATGGAAATTGAGGCTCATTTATTATATTTTTATATAAGTCAGTGAATTATTTCCAAATAGTAATTGAGTCTAGCTAGTGCTATTTAATTCATAAGTAAAAAAAAAAATAATTAGATTGAGGTTATTTGAAGATAAGCAAATAATTATTGCCAAATGAAAAGATGAACTACAATTTGTAGCAAATCATTTAAACATAATTGCAAAGCAATATAAAATAAAAATTTCCCAGAAAATTTATGTAGGCATTAAGTAATGAGAAACAATATAATACTTGATGAAGTTATGATTGAAGGAAATATAGAGATAAACAATTTAGGAAGCATAAGTGTTTAATAACAAAAATGAGAGTTACTTTAACTTGAAATTGCAATGCAAAAAAAATAATGTATTAAAAGGAATTTGAATAAACAATGATTGCCCCAAAAAGCTAAGATTAGGTCACCTTAGGCCAAAGAATTAGTGCTCAATTTATAAATTCTCCTATAAGTAGTTGACTTTCAACTAGGGTTGAAAACCCTAGCAACTTCTTTTAATATAAACATAACTATTAACTCTTTGGTATGTCCCTTTCTTCCTATGTGTTGCAAAATACATCTAGTGCCTACTTATGTCCACTGGAGAGATACCCCAGAACCCCTAGTCCAATCCACTGTTAGCTCTCACCAAAACCTCAGAAGTTTCTTCTTTTTCTCTGGACTTTATCAGTACTACACAATATGGAGGAATGACTCTGAAGTTCTCATTTTGAATCATCAAAATGTGTCTTACTACCAACTGGAAGATGTCTTGTGCCTGTCTTAAATAGTCACATTTTAACAAAGGATCTATTACACCTAAATTAAAAAAAAAATAAGGTAAGAAACCCAAGATTTTTTCAATGTGGTGATCATTTAGGAGTGTTTGAGTCTCCCTGGTTCCATTGGGAATTATGTGACCTCAGCTGCCATGCATATGCTGTAAGCCCTTGCCCCTTACCTCCCAGCTATTCCTGATTGAACCATGACTGATTCTTTTCATTTGCTATATATTAGAAATTTTAAGATAAGAATGAGTCATTCAGTATTTCTGTGTGACTATACTTGTCAGAGGAAACTTAAGGTCCATAGAGGAATCATCCCTGGGCATAGAGAATAAAAAACAAGAACAGTTACATAGAGAAAGACAAATATGAGAGACACAGAAGAAGAGATCAAACTATAAAAAAGGTGTAACATTTCTTTTTTTATCTTCTACTTGCAATCCTAAAGACATAGGTCATCTTGTAGAAAGTAATTCACTGGCTCATGAAAATTTTAATGCAAGTACAGGGTTCAGTGAAATAGAGCAATACTCAAAATGATATTAGCTCCCATGTTGCTTTTGGGCTGCCACAATCATTTTTCAGGATGGATTATAAAGTACAAAGTCAAGTCTAAATGGAAGCTTTTGAGACTAGATCAGAGAATCCTAAGCTCAATGGTTCTGTGGACTTTACTGGAGAAAGGTTTTTAAATATTAGAGCTTACACAGTTTCCATCCGTTCCTCCTCCTTCTTCTTGACTATTGTTAGTTATCCTTGCTCATTTGTTTTTGTACTAACCACACAAATTTACTATTAATATCTTCAAATTTACTATTACTGTTTCGTAGGATATGCATGATTATATTTGTAAAAGTGCAATCAAAACTATATATTCAGATTTTTCTTATTAAAGCTTTGTCTCCTTCCAATAGTCTTATTTTTCTGGTAATCCAATGTTGGTACTGGTTTCACTTGAGAACAACGCTGTACATTTCCAACGTGCTATATAATTGTAGGTTTTAGAAGGGTCAAATCGGTAATGGCAATTTTTAGAATTGTTGGAGGCAGGACAATTTATCTTCCTAGTCCAAGAAATGCTGAGAATAGGCCTTTGTTATTTGATGAATTAATTTCCAGTGAGTGTTTGGTCAGACTTCTTTCCAGAAAAATATATCCATAGGTTTTTTCACCTATCTGTAATTTACTTGAGTCTTCCGGCTAAAAAAATACAGATAACATCCAATATTTGGGGAAAAAAATCAGGGGGCAATATAGTGATAAATGAAAAAAAGTTGTGCATGCATAGTACATGCTTTAAGAAGATTTCATAAAGTATAAGAATTATCTCATGGTCTTTTCCCAGCATAAGACTAACCCTCTACTCTCCCCTCACTTCTAATTGATTAATTTACCTTCCTGTATTTCTTTTTATAAACTCCCATTACCTGTTTTTCATTTTGTTTAAAGTTTAATAAATAATGACAATAGGATAAAAAAAAAAGTAACATGTATCTGGAATACTGAGAGAGTTCTGAAATATCTTTCAAAGTTCTTCCAGTCTTAATTCCTGGTTCAATCATTGAACATAACTTCCATTATCCTGTATAAATAAAATTCCCAGAAATTTTTCTGTCACTATTACATGCAGTTAAATGAAACTAATCAAGACAATCCATCTATGAAAAAATATCTGTTTTGGTATTTTTGAAAAGAGTTTCATCAGATACCTAGCTTTCTCTAAAAAGCCATTAATTTCCATTAAGTTATATTAAATAAAATATACATACATAAGAATTGCTTACAATATTATATATCTGCTAGTCAATTTAAGTTAACATTAACTTTATAGGGTAGTTTAATGAATTTTAAAATTTAAATTTACTGTCAATATAGCAGCAGTTCTCACTGCCTTGAAAGAGATCTCTACTTGAGATATAGTTTAGGACAATGGGTGACAAATAGTAAATTTTCAAAAATACTAGCGATTGTTATGTTGGCATGTCTAAAATTTAACCTTTAGGAAAATAAATGCAAAGAAATTATGGGAGAAATTTTTACAAAAGTTTTTCGGCATTTTGCTATAATCCTAAATTGAAAGGCAGACAAATACACAGACACCCCCACACACATGCACACACAGAAACACACACAGAATTCAGGAAGCAATATCAAGTAGCCTCTAATAGATTTTATCAAAATTAAAAAAAAAAAGAGTAATCCTGTCTATAGCTTCCCAGATCATTAAATCATTTGTAGATGCAATAGATTTATGAAGGAATTTCTCCTTTTTCTATATTTTTAAAAGGAGAGTCACAAGTGTCTTGGATGCACAAAGTTTTATGTTGTGCTGAAAGACATGGCTTTAGTATGCACTGAAGTACTTCTCAGGCCCTCAGGACAATTTCAGAATATGGTTTTCCATTAGTAGAGTTTATTGCTGTGTGTGTATGTGTTTTTTTTTTTAAGATTTTATTTGTCAGAGACAGCAGAAGCAGGGGGAGCAGCAGGCAGAGGTAGAAGCAGGCTCCCCACTGAGCAAAGAGCTCGATGTGGGACTTGATCCCAGGACCCTGAGATCATGACCTAAGCTGAAGGCAGACGCTTAACCAACTGAGCCCCCCATGTGTCCCTGGTTTTTGGTTTTCTCACCAACTTGAGTATGGTGCTGGTATTGAATCTGAACACTGTGTAAAGGACTTATGGGAACAAATCAGTCATTTGTTGTAGTGACAGCAACAATCACATCCCAATTTCTTTCAATTTTAGATACTGTAAAAACTTTCCTTCTTGGTGGTGCATAAAGATGGGACAAGTAGTAGTTATGAGTGTTTGAGGAGGTCATCTAGGGCATTTGACCTCCAGTTGACCTGCAAATTGGACCCAGTAAACTAGGGGATCCCCAACACCTCCCCTGTCCTTGGGATATGGGTTCTACCCACCATCTCACAGTGGGCGGTGTTTTCAAAGACACAGCCTTGGGAGAGCCATGTGTTGTTGAGACCATCTGGACTGAATATATGAAAACTCCATTAAGCCTCTACGTAAACTTTTAAAATTCTGGCAGATGGATATAGAGATCAAGTGGTCTTGCAGTCCCCAAGACAAGCCTTGTGTGTAAATTTTCGTGTCTGTTAAACCTGCCACTTACCAATTTGGAGTGTCCTCTTTGCCCTCTGTGAATGGGGGCCAGTTTCAGATTTCACCCAGGAAATCCCAAGGTTGCAAACCAACCATGAGAAATATTAAGATAATGGCACTCTTTTTAATCATAGGAAGTAAGACATGCAGTAATAGACATGCAGTAATACTCTGCTATTAATGCTCTTCTTTGTTCTCATCTTGGCTTACCATTCCACTTTGGCAAAAATGCAGTTTAATTGGGCTAGTGTCCTCTGCACATGAATGATTACATGGAAACACATAGTTTCTTGCTCTGTGTTCTAAGGCAGACACAAGGAAGATGAAAATAAAAAAAATAATAATAATTCACATTTTTCACACTCAACTAATTGCCCAGTTGTCAGAATAGAGGGAGACTGTATTCACAGAAAATGCCTCTAGACCAGCACACTTTCTAAGATTTTTAATGGCTTTGTGATTTTCCTCCAGATATTTTTTTTCTGTCAAAGGGAGCAAATGTTTACTGCTTTTCATCTTTTTAAGATACTGGCCTCTGTCACCCATCTTAAAAAATTGACCTATGATTTTATAAACCATGTTCTTAAAAATAAAATAAAATCATAAAGTAGTTGGTGCACTTTTGCAGCAGAGACATGAGGCATTTGATATTTTTTGAGCAGAAATGTGTCAGAGGTTAAACATAATGCTGAAAAACTTCAGTAAAATTATAAAACTCTTACATGTGAGTCACAAAATCTCTCAACATTAAATTTTGGGAGGAGGTCAGCTAGAAAACGACTGTAGACTACATGTTAGATAAAGAAGCAGAACTGTGTCGCTTGCAAATCAGCACACAGCATACATCCTTCATCTGATGTCACACACTTAATGCAATGTTAAAATGACAAGTACAGCCGAGGATACTGATGGGGACACGGGACACAAGTCCAAATACTTTTTGTCTAATGCATTTTGCCCTTACTTAATGTGGTGACCTTGAACTAGTCAAGCATGAAAGCCCTCGCATTTTCATATGGATAAAGGCCCTGTATTAAATCATCTGGAAAGTCCTAAAATTTCACGTTAAATAATTTTTTAAAAATGATTTGCTTATACAGGTAAGTTTGGTCAATTAAATAAATATATATCTTTAGACTTAGTCTGAAGCCTCTGAATATAAGATTTGTGCATACATTTAAAAAATGGGACATTATAACCTAACTATTAGCAAATCTGAATTGTCTTTAGCTTTCTCATACCGATGTGAATTAACAGCATATTAAGAAACTGGCAGAATGATCCAGACGCCACTTAAAATAAACCAATATCACGTAAAGTTTTCCTGTATAAGCAAGCTTTCTCCTATCAATATCATTTTAAAAGAGAAAGTAACAAAGGTAATAAATAAATAAACCTCTTTAGGAAACAAAAACTTTCTTGAATGATTTCTTTCCATTTACAGTAAACTCACTTTAAACATTGATGGAACCGACAAATGTAATATTGTAAACAACAAGCACATTTGCTTGAGGGCATCACAGACTGACAGTTCATCACGTGTATCGCTGAAAAATTTTCACATTCCAATTGTTCTTTACTCCCATTTTCTATCCTCCTTGGCTTTCCTTAAGGCCCCCTACTTTTCAGTCCATCCCATTTCTTTTTGTTTGTTCTTTCACATAGTTCTGCAAAAAATATAAAATATCTCCTAAATCTTATTGCCCTTGTTGTTTCATCTATCTGCAACTTTGTATTGAGAATCATCAATTAAGTGGGCTGAGAGTTGCTTGTTAGGAGATAACATCTAAAAGGAGGTTTCTACAAAGAATGCTGGGTACTGCTGTTTTGAAAAGTGCTTCTTTTTAGAATTAGCTCTGCTTAGGACAGTCCGATGGTCCTTTGACTTGCTTTGTCAGGATTTTAGCTGCTGCATCACTTTGCTGTGGGTATAGTTGGAAGCAGGTCAACCTGTGACTTATGCCTTAATAAAATGCTCCTGTTATTAGCTTACCTTGGCCCCTGTGTGTTCACTGCTGACTTGACAAAACTTGTAATTAGAGTTCTTAATTCTTGGCTATTTCAGGGCTTGAATATTGTACTGTAGGAGCTGTTGTAAAAGAACTAATCAATAGTAAACACATTATAGAGACTTAATTCCCTTATTGTCGTGCTTAAGTTCTGCAGGGTTCGGATGATTGCTTGCTTCTTTAGCTGGTCACCAAATTTTGTTAGGTTGTCATGTTCCCTGAGATAACAAATCTTGAAAATCGCTCTCGAAGCATGGCTCTATATTATTTCTAAGTGAGAACATCTTCTTCTCATGGTGTAATAGGCAATTCAGACATCCCTGGCCATTCTAAGTGAGATATAAAGCAGGTCATCCTCTCAGTTTGAAGGAGATGAATGTGGTAAAACACCGTCCTGATGATGCTTTAGTCCGCTGACCTTGGTGTGGGAATGAAAAGTGATTTTTAAATTCAAAACGAAGTTAGTAGAGCTTCTCGGCAACTTGTTAGACTGATATCCTAGGCTTGCATTTTTTCCATTTTTTGTGCCTGACCCCATCAGCCTCTGGAATTCATCACCACAATCTAAATGCCCTCTTCCTTTATCAGTACCTAAACACTTCCCCAAGCTTTTAGGAAGCGAACACAGCAGATTCTGAAATAGCCTGTGGATTCCGTCTACCTCCTCTTGAACTGGTATCTGGTGAATGTCTACCTTTGTTTCAGGAATAGTACGTACTTCTTCCTCTAAAGCATTTTCTGAAAGTTTTAGGCACTTATCCAAGGACTTCTTGAAGTGCTTCTATTATCATATCATGTTTCATACTGTATTGTATTCCTTGTTACCATGTTTATTTTCCTTGTCAGACTTTGACATTGCTGAGGGAAGAAGACTCTGTCCCCTACTGGAATTTGCTTTTTAGCATCTGGTATGGTGCCCCCTGTGTACCGAGCCTTCAATAAATGTTTGTAGAATGAAGAAATGACTATCTCATAGCATGATGGTTCACTGCAGCAACTGGTATCCAATAAACTTAAGTCCATGTTTTGGCTCTGCCTGGGAAAAGCTCTGGGACTTTGTTCAAATTGCTACCGTTGGAAGTGAAAGAAGTTACAGAACATATACACCCTTGCCCTAATAAAATTAACTCAACATAATAAAAAAAATTGCTGCTCATATTCTCAGTGTTAAATGAGATAATCGTAGATCCACTCTCATAGGCTTATAGTAAGCAATGATTACAAAGTTGTCAGTGTCTGACTTAACAACTGAAAAGTTACATATGTATGTGCTTTGTGTATGCGAGTGTGGGTGTGCATTCTAATGGGACATGTTTTAAATTATTCATAAATACTCAATGACTTATAAAGAATGCTACATAAATTGTTTTATATGACATAATATATAGAAACATGTGTATATATCCATATATATCGTTAGTATTAAAAAAATGGCAGTTTTTCTCCCTCACTCAAATAGGTGGGGTTTTGTTTTGTTTTGTGTTTCCCATAAAAAGATAGTATCAAATAAATGGGCTCCTCTACTGTCTTGTCTTTTTTATTTTTTTTAAGATTTATTTATTTATTTTGAGAGAGAGAGAGAGACAGCGCATGAGAGGGGGGAAAGGCAGAGGGAAATGGAAAGACAGAATCTCAAGCAGACTCCATGCTGAGCACAGAGCCCGATGTGGGGCTCAATCTCAGGACCCTGAGATCATGACCTAAGCCGAAACCAAGAGTTGGATGCTTAATGGACTGAGCCACCTAGGTGTCCCTCTTGTTTTTTTTTTTTTTTTTATGTGAGGGAAAGGATTTTCTGTTTCATACTGTAACTTAATCTGCTTTGTGATTATCTAGAAATAAGTAACATCCCCTTCAATGAATTACAAGAGTATACCATGGCCCTTTTTCTCTTAAAGTCATCACCACTCTCCTTAAAGAGAACTTAGAATGAAGGATATTGAGTAAAAACAGATCATTCATTCATTCATCATTGAAGATCTCGGTTTTGTTCCTACCCTGTGTAAAGCAAGGCTCTGGACAGGACAGGTATAATCACGAATTAAGCTGGGTTCCTGTTTCAGTAACTGAAGAATGTATGGGTATTTATTTTACTTACCTGGCTTGCTATTTCTAAGAGGCTCGGATCCTCTCCTGTTCGTTCACTATCCCTCCACATATTGTCAGGCTTTCTTGATATGCTACAACTCTCCAAATGCTTTTTCCCCGTGACTGTTGTTTCACTTCTCTCTCCCAGTTTACTTTGTCATTGCTGACATTTCTTTTTCGGTCTCCTTTGCCTCCTCTATAGTCACTTATTCTGCCTTGTTTTTTCTTTACACTTTCCATCACCTCCTGGGTTGGACATGTGATTTCTATTTCTTTCTTTCTTTTTTTTTTTTTAAGATTTTATTTATTTATTTGACAGAGATAGAGAGAGCCAGCGAGAGAGGGAACACAAGCAGGGGGAGCCGGGGAGGAAGAAGCAGGCTCATAGCGGAGGAGCCTGATGTGGGGCTTGATCCCAGAACGCCAGGATCACGCCCTGAGCCAAAGGCAGACGCTTAACCGCTGTGCCACCCAGGCGCCCCAGACATGTGATTTCTAGAATGTACTGTGCTTTGCTGGCTTATACCACCTTGTAACAGGTTGTGGCTGTCTGTCATGCTCTTCGCTCCTCAACTCCACCTTCAGTGGTTTCCCATTGGAAGCTTGAAATCAATTTTAGTAGAAGTGTATACACCAAGAAAATTGGAAAATATTACAAATCAGGTTTTTCTTTTTTTATTATTCCCGAGACTGCTGTTGATAAATCTATCTCCCCAACTCCAACCAGCCCAAGATGGTATTTTTGTTTATGCCTGTAAATACAATACTTAGACAAGTCCCAGTACTGAGGGAGCAATCCTAAATTATTATTACATGAATATTATTGAATAATTGCTTGTAAAATATCGAAATTAATTGCAACTCTGAAGTTCTCTGAGGCACTGTTTTAAAGAGACTGCACTTTATTATACCTTGCAAGATTGAACACATTTTTTTTTAGAAGTGTGGGGAGCAAAATGAGTGAATAAAACTCACGCACTTACTGAAGATGGCCTGCGTGAAAACAACTCCTGTCATTAGGCCAAATTGTCCATTGTGAAAAAGAAATGCTGAAAACACACCTTAGAGAGCACGGTTCAAGCTCTGTCAGGCAATTAGCTTCCTAGAATGCAAACGAATAGCCTTTTTACCTGCTGGGGAAGAATTACACGGCAAACAAGTGAAGGAAGTAGAAGGTGAAAACAGAATGGAACTTGGATCACTTGCAGAATTAAATGATAAAGATTTTACATTTTACCCACAACTTCATTTGTTTGTATGAAGCTTCCCTTCTTTCTGAAAGAAACATATGCTGATATGTCCTCATTACAAGATAAAACGGTGCTTTTGAATTCGTCTCCGGCTCTCTTCTAAATCAGTCACCGAAGACTTACATTGAACCATGTATATTTAGCAAAGGGCTGACATTCAAATTTTAGCTTGTATTTTTCTACCTTCTTTCATAAGCCTTAAATTGGAAGAGTGGGATAGTGTGCATAATGGTTCAAAAGCCCGGACTAGGCTCTAAAATCAGACTTCTAGAGTTCTTACCAGGCTCTACTACTTAATAACTATATCATTTGAAAAAAACAATTAACTTCTCTGTCCCTGTGTCTCCTCAACAAAAGAGATGGTAAGAATAATATTAATTTTACCTAGAGTGTCATTGTGAAGAATAAATATGTTAAAGCATACACAACACTCAGAACAATACCTGAGATTCACAGTACGTTATAGCTACTTAAACACTCTATTTGCCATGATCGTTTATGGCCAGTGCTTTTTCACATATACAAATTCCACAGTGTTTACTTTTCAGTTTAGAAAGTTAATTTATTTGAGACAAATGATTGTGTTGTGTGCTATGAGTTTGGAAGACCACAAAGCATTCATTCAGAAAATCAGTATCCGTAGTGTACTAGGACTAGTAGCAATGAACAAAATTGATAAAAATCAAAACAAAATAAAACAAAACCTTATTTTTCTGAAGCTTAAATACTATTGTTCTTACCCTTTACAATATGGTGATCTGATAAGTGAGAAAGCAGTCTCATAGCAAATTATACTATGAATACTGTAATAAGGTAAGTAAACCTTGGAAGTAAACAATTCCAAACTAGAAGAATCATGGTAAAAGTCATTGAGCTGCAACTCAGAAGATGAATGGCATTGTCCTCACAAGAGAAAGCAGGGATCACAATAGCAATTTGAAGAACAATACAATCCAAGCAGAAAAATGTGAGTGGAGTGGTTTACTGCTCCTTGAGATGAGAACTAAGATGAAGGGTGATGAGTGTTGAAGATGGAAACTTTATGTAAGAAATACACCTTTAGGACCAAGGGATGCAGGTGGGATATCCTTAAATAAGCAATGGAGAGGGATTGCAGATTTCAGCCTGAGAGGATAGAAGTTTGGGATTCACCATTCTTTTTCCGCATGTGGCAGCAATTCAATAGTTCTTACAAAATGATTCCATATCTCCATTTCTGAATTCTGGAGAAATCTTTCACAAGTGCTAAATTCTACTCCTGATACGTTCTAGTTTCAATTTATAATCGAAAGGTTATTCTCGTGAATGAGAAAGGCAGAAAGAGAGGACTATTTGCCAGATTGATTGACATCCACCATATGTTTCTTCTTTGTTATTCCCATATAAATTCATTTTTTAAACACATATTCTCTGACAAAAAGACATTGGCCTAGCATTTAGGAGATGACGATATGAATAAGGCACAGAATTTGGTTTCAATTATCATAATTAAAAGGCTAATAATCAAAATAAGTCAAGCAGAGAAAGACAACTACCATATGATTTCTCTCATCTATGGAACATAAGAACTAGGATGATCAGTAGGGGAAGAAAGGGATAAAGAAAGGGGGGGGTAATCAGAAGGGGGAATGAAACATGAGAGAGTATGGACTATGAGAAACAAACTGAGGACTTCAGAGGGGAGGGGGGTGGGGGAATGGGATAGACCGGTGATGGGTAGTAAGGAGGGCACGTATTGCATGGTGCACTGGGTGTTATACACAACTAATGAATCATCGAGCCTTACATCGGAAAAAAATAAAATAAAATAAATAAATAAATAAAAGGCTAATAATCAAAATACACAAATGATATTTTTCAGCTTGGAAGTTAATTTTATGGTAAGAGAAATTCAGCAAAGCAGTGGAATGATGTTCTGAGAACAGAAAGAGGAAATATCAATCTGTTATCAGTTTTGGTTGATATCAACAGAGGTGTTGGCTATTTAATGCTTCCTAAAGGAAGTGTTTAAACTGGACGATCTGAGGATTTCAGGGGAAAACAATTTAAGAAGACTCAGTGTTCAAGGAAAAGCAACAGCAACAACAAGAGATGGGGAGATATGTTTATTTGTTTTTTCCAAGATACTATTTATACCTTTTGTGTTGTAGGTTCATATTTGCTTGGGGAGGCATGCTGGTAACAATGTATTCAGACTCTGGAGACAAATGCTCTTTTCGGTATCAAAAATTCTATTAATCTCTGGACAAATTACTTAACTTCTGAGCCTTGACTTCTTCAGCTGCCAAATGATATTATGAGAAAAATACTAAGAGCTACCACATAAGGCTGTTGTGAATCTAAAAAAAAAAAAAAAAAAAAGTACATGAAATGTATTAGAATAGTGACTGACTGGCAGAATGTATCATTCAAAAATATTTTTTATTAAAGAAAAATTTAATTTGCAGCATTTATTTTAAAATAAATTATCTGGTTAACTTGAACACATGTCATGGACAAAATCTGGAGTATAATGAAATAATTATGGATTTAATGCAAAGCACATGTAAAACTGAAAGCTTTTGAATGTAGGACTGACATGATGAGTTGGGATTTATTGTTCTAAAGCTGTGATTTCTCAGCAAGACTTGGGAGGCTGAGTGTTTCTGTATTAAAAGTTTACAGTTTCACAGAAGATAAATGATAAAACAAAACAGAACTAAATTATCCCAAAGGAGCAAGTTGTTTCAAGATTACTTGGTGAACCAGATAGTATTTACCTTTGGTTCTCAAACTTCAAATTTCTTGAATGGCCTTTTACTTTCATTATTTTCCCCAACTGGTGACCTCCTCGGAAACCATGCTTTGAGGTTTACGATGGTGTGAAATACTCACAGACAATAAGTTATGACACGTGTGTCTTACTCTTCCTGGAATGGTATAGAACATTTTTCAAGTTTATAGGGCATAACACATCAAAGTAAAGGATAATTTTTGTGGTGAATTTTCAAATAGTTTGTTAGAGCACCATTTTGGAGATTAAAGAGTTTTCCATTATTATTAAAAGCAAGCTATGTCAAAAGTTTCTTTAACTATCAAAATTATAGTTTGTGTCTCTCCATTAAAGTTCTGACATTTACAGTTGGTGCTAACTTGTTTTTATCTTTTTAGGAAAGATTTTATTTATTTATTTGACAGTGAATGAGCACACATGTGCATGCACGCAAGTGTGGGGAGAGGCAGGGAGAGAGGGAGAGAGAGTCCCAAGCAGACTCTGCCCTGAGCGCTCTGTGGGGCACAGAGCCCCACCTGGGCTGTGGAGCCTGTTGCAGGCCTCGATGTCATGACCCATGAGATCATGACCTGAACTCAAATCATGAGTCTGATGCTTAACCAACTTAGCCACCCAGGTGCCCCTTACCTTTTTTTCTAGTTGGCAAATATAATGGAGGATTGTGATGATAATTATTATTTTTCTAACATGTAAAAATTCTAAATAATTATAATTTCTATTTATATTTAGAAAATACCACATTAATTATATAACATAGTAATAAGAAACCCATCTTAGGAAACTATTATTCTTACTATTTATTCCTACACATTCATTTATTTGGGAAAACTCAGTTAATTAGAAAAATCTGTGGTCTGGTTGCTATTTGCACAGGACATCTACATGACCCAGTCACTGACACTTTGACTCTGGTTGGTAAGGACTATGCTGTAACCATACTCTTTTTCTTCCATTCCAAATACTTTTAAGAACTAACTTTGCCACACATTATTTTGTGAGACTCTAAATAATCACCTAAGATTATTAAAATTCTAGTTTGTAAAGTGAAAAAGAACTAATGGGATAAAACACATTATCACCAAAATAATATGTGTAAGTTTGGGAAAGAATAAAGCTGATATTTGAAAATTCTGGCTTTCTCTAAAATAAAGCAAACAAGGGGTACCTGGGTGGCTCAGTTAGTTAAGCAGCCAACTCTTGGTTTTGGCTTAGGTCATGACCTCAGAGTCCTGGGATCGAGGCCCCACTTTGGACTCCATGTTCGGTGGGGAGTCTGTTGAGAGTCTCTCTCTCCCTCTTCCTCTTCCCCTCTCATTCTCTCTCTCTCTCTCTCTCTCTCAAATAAATAAATAAATCTTTTTTAAAAAAATTAAAAAGTAAGCTGTGACATATAGTGAACTTATGTAAATTCTCCAGGAAAGTGTATTTATAAAATAAAGCAAAAGCATTTTATATTAATTTAATTGGGAGTAGATTCATAAAATACCAATAAAATTTAGGATTTTCATGCATAACAGTCTTTTAACTCCTATAGAAACACATTTTCTTTCTGTTATGTCCTGTAATGGAACAAAATTTTCTACTAGTATGTTGAGTTTTCTATGTTTAATAGGAATATTAATAGATTATAATGAATATACAATTTCTACATAACAAAAGAAATCTCTGTACAAACCTAGAACTTTTTTTTCTTTTCAGATAGTTCCTTTTACTTCTGTTAATGTGATATATCAATACACCTCATAAGAAAGTTTAAAAAGTTTGTAAATTTATGAATATATTCATGTTGTTTTCATGCTTCCCTGTAACCCAAAAGTTATGACTTCAAATTCTCATAATTTATGTATTTATTTGGCGTTACATAAAAATAGTTGTACATAACATCTCCTCCTGAAATACTTTGAGTGCATTAAATTGCTGTCCATGAAAGTTGGCAGTAAGTCTAATTCTTTTTATTTATCACTGAAAGAACTCTTAGAGTGAAGCTTTACATACAAAATCAGATTTCCATTTTCATTTCACTATCATTTATCAAATTATCTGCCTTTACACTCACCAGGCAAATCAGTTGCAATTAATGCTGTCTTAGCCAAAGTGGATGCAATTGCAGACCTCAGTTTATACTTTTTGGAGATAAAGATACAATATAAAAAGGGAAAAATAAAGAAAAGTAAGAAAAAACTTGAAGTACTACAACTTTGCATACACACATACAATGATGAATTTGTTTAAATTATGCCAAGATTTTTGTGAACTTGTTACTTTCAGATTTATATTGAGTGTTCTCTCAGTCCCAGTATTTAAGTTTAATGAACTATAACTAAACTGTAACCATATATATATGTATATACATATGTGAACTGATATACAATTGGAATATGAAAGATGAAAATGTCTTTTACTTACCTGGAGTTGAACACCACCCACATCATCACGATATGCAGCATTGACAACAGTAATTATTATGGCATCAAAAAATGAAAAAATCTCAATAAGAAACGCAAGCAGGGAGTTGAATATTCTTTCTGAATTAAAAACCCCTGTAGAAAGTAGTAGACAGAAAACAACTTACAATCTTATACTAAAAATCAAAGAATAAATAAATAAATAAATAAATCAGAGCATTATGATGTTGATTATACAACAAACTGTTAGGCTAATATTTTTTCAAATCATAGTGTTTACTTCTCTTGTATATCCTAGGGAGATGCACAAAAATAAAGAAGAAAGAATACAAGCAAGAAGAAGAGCTGCCAAAAACTGTTTTTGTGCAGCATGAATAGGTGGTGGGGATTAAGGAGTGCCTTGGGATGAGCACCTGCTGATGTATGGAAGTGTTGACTCACTATATTGTGCATCTGAATCCAATATTACATTGTAGGTTAACTAACTGGAATTTAAATAAAAACTTTTAATAAATTAAGAATTAAAAAATAAAACTATCTAGCAAGAAGTTGTGGAGAATGGCTTCTAAACTTGGAGACTTTCATGCAGCTGTTAAAGAACAGAAGATAAGAGTTTTAATGATAGAATGAGTATATGCATTCTTCAGGTTACAAGTGAAAGTAAATGTTAAATATTTATAAATCGTCAGTAGCTGTGTTTACACCTACTATTTTCTCCAAACGCTTTTGTGGGTCCTGTGGTCTTAGCTGATAAATAACGAGTGCAATTTTTATTGGATTAGGTCGATTATTCTAATCCCTTTCTTGGAAAGATAGACTGTAACAAGATGTTTGAAGATGTACTTTTCTATTTCCTAATGAGTATTTTCAATTCTTTTTAAAAGTTTTCTTTTAAATTCCCCTTAGTTAACATACCGCGTAATATTAGTTTCAGGAATAGGATTTAGTGGTTCATCTCTTACATACAACACCCAGTGCTCATCACAGCAAGTGCCCTCCTTAATTCCCATCACCTGTTGAGCCCATCCCCCATCCCCCCTCCCCTCTGGTGACCAGCAATTGGTTCTCTATAGTGAAGAGTCTGTTTATTGGTTTGCCTCTCTCTGTTTCTCTCTTTTTTCCCCCTTTCTTTTAAGGATAATGTACCACGTCCTAATGGAGAGCAAGCACTCAGAGCCTCTGCATTGTGATGGCAGCTCAATTTTACTGTTGTTCTTCACGCATACGTACGCCAACCAGGAGGAATTATTAGCTATGTTTCATATTTTTGACATTTTTTATTATTTGCTGAGTCTGCACTTTTAGTCTGAAATGATTATTTTCACAATGCTTAAGGTTTCTTTCATTTTTTTGCTACAATTAACATTTTTCTAGGCACTCTCAGACCACACTGTCTGTCTGCCTGATGTGGAGTTTTCTGTTTTGTTTTATTTTGTTTTTAAGACTTCATTTTTTTTTTTTTTTTTAGAGCAGCTCACAGCAAACTCTAGAGGAAGGTTCAGAAATTTCCCATTTACCACATTGCCTCCACAAATGCATAGGCTCCCCCATTACCCACATTGCTCATCAGAGTGATAGATTGTGTTATAATTGATGAACAAACATTGGTGCATCTTAATTGCCCAAAGCTGGTAGTTTATCATAGGGTTCGCAATTGGTGTTGTGCACGCTATGGGTTTCAGAAAAATGTGTAATGACATGTATCCATTGTTATAATATCATACGGAATATTTTCACTCTCCTAAAATTCCTCTGTGCTCACCTACTCAAACTCCTCCCTCCCCAACCCTTGGCAACCACTGATGTGTTTACTGTCTCCATAGGTTGCCTTTTTCAAAATGTCATAGGGTGGGAATAATATAGTACATGGCCTTTTCAGGTTGGCTCCTTTTTTTTTCAGATTGGCTTCTTGCACTTAGTAATACACATTTAGGATTACTCAATGATGTGTGTGTGTGTGTGTGTGTGTGTGGTTTGATAGCTTATTTCTTTAGCATTGAAAAATATCCCATTGTCAGAATGCACCAAGTTTATCTGTTTACTTGGTCAAGGACATACTGGTTGTCTTTAAGTTTTGTCAATTGTGAATAAACCTGCTTTAAGCATCTGTGTGCAGGCTTTTGTGTGAAAAGATTTTCAACGTTTTTTAGGCAAATACCAAGGAGCATCATGTCTAGATTGTATAGTAAATATATTTGTTTTGTAAGAAGCTACCAAAATCTCTCTCTCTCTTTTTTAAAGATTTTTAAAATTTATTTTAGAAAGAGAGAGATTGAGAAGAGAGAGAGCAGGGGTGGGGAGGGGCAGAGGGAGAGGGAGAGAGAATACCAAGCAGATTCCCAGCAGAGCGGAGAGCCTGACACGGAGCTCAATCTTACAACCCTGAGATCATGACCTGAGCTGAAATCAAGAATCAGAAGATGCTTAACTGACTGAGCCACCCAGGTACCCCCAAAACTCTCTTTCTTCTCAAGATCGCTTTTGTTACTCAGAGTTTTCTGTTTTTCCATACTAGTTTTAAAATTATTTGTTGTATTTCTTTGAAAAATGCCATTGGAATTTTGATAGGCATTGTCTTGAATCTGTAAGTTGCTTTAGGTAGTATGGGCATTTTAACAATATTGATTCTTCCAGTCCATGAGCATGGAATATATTTCCATTTATTTACATCTTCTTCAATTTCTTTCATTAATGTCTTATAGTTTTCAATATACAGGTCTTTCACCTTCTTGGTTAAATTTATTCTTAGGTATTTTTTCTTTTTGATACAGTTGTAAATGGAATTGTTTTCTTTATTTCTCTTTCCAATAATTCATTATTATCTGATATTAGCAAATTGTGTACACTTTTTATATTTACCTGGCTAGAGGCTCATAGATTTTATTGATATTTGTTTTAGTTCTTATTTATTTTTTTCTGCTTAATTTGCATTTAATTTTGTCTTCTTTTTTTAGATTTCTCAGGTGGAAATTTATGTTACTGATTTTTAGATCGTTTTTCTTTTCTAATATATGCATTCAATGCTGTAAGTTTTCCTCTAAGTACTCCTTTTACAGGATCCCACAAATTTTGATAAGTTCTGTTTTATTTTAATTAAGTTCAAAATATTTTTTTAAAGATTTATTCTTTTTTAATTTTAGAAGGGAAGAGGGGCAGAGAGAGAGAGAGAAAGAAAATCTGAAGCAGACTCTGCACTGACTGTGGAGCCAGACATGGGGCTTGATCCCAGGACCCTGAGATCATGACCTGAGTTGAAATCAAGAGCTAGATGATTAGCCAACTGAATGACACAGGTGCCCCTCAATATACATATATATATATATAAATATTTTAATTCTGTTGAGCTTCTTTGATTCCTGTGTTATTTAGAAGTTTGCTGTTCAATCTTTTTGTGATTTGTGATCATGTGGTTATCTTTCTGTTACTGATTTCCACTTTATTTTCATTTTGGCCTGAAAGCAGACTTTGTATAATTTCTATTATTTTAAATTTGTTAAAATGTGCTTTATGGCCCAGAATGTGGTCTATCTTAGTAAATGTTCCATGTGATCCTGAAGGGAATGTGTATTCTGCTGTTGTTGGATGAAGTCACTGAAAGATAACAATTATATACAATCGATTGTTCGTGTTGAGTTCAATTATGTCCTTCCTGATTTTCTGCCTATTAAATTTGTCCATTTCTGGTACAGGGCAATGTAGTCTCTAAGTATAATAGTAGATTTATCTATTTCTCCTTGAAGTTGTACAGCTTTTGCCTCACATAGTTTGATACTGATGTTAGGCATATGCACATTAAGCATTGTTATGTCTTCTTGGAGATTTACTCCTTAACATTATGTAATGCCCTTCTTTATCCCTGATAACTTTTCTTGCTGTGAGGTCTTCTCTGCCTGAAATTAATATAGCTTCACATGCCTTCTTTTTATTAATGTTAGCATGGTACATATTTCTCCCTTCATTTACATTTAATCTATATATGTCAATATAGATAACTGCCATAGGCTTCTGGTAGGCAATATATAGTTGGGTTTTATTTTTTGATTCACTCTGAAAATCTCTGTCTTTACTGGTACATTTAAGAACCACTTACATTTTGAGCAAAATAATATTTTATATTCCAGATATTTGAAAGGGTAATTAAATGACATTTTATTTCTTGAGATTTTTTTGCATTCAGTAATGTTCATTTTAATTCTTCCAGATAGGATTCTCAGTTTCCATGCAGTCATTTTTTATTAATGTCTAATTATTCTTCCATCATTCACTTAGAGACTTTTTTTTCTTTTTGATACATTACACTTCAGTCATATCACGTTCAGCCTGCTTGGGCTTGACTTAAAATAAACTCATTCTGTGAAATGACAGTAAAAATCAGCAAAACAAAATGTCATTGCAAACTGCCTTATGCTTTTACGACTAAAGATGATAAAATCGCCTATAGGACTTCCATAATCAGGTTAACAGATCAGTAGCTAAATTTTTGTCAATCCCTACTTTAAAATTACTGAAGTAATTAGCATCAAATAATGAATAAAATATTAAATAAATCAATAAATTAAATTTAGTTATGTGTTTAAAAGTAACAAACTATAAAATAAAAACATAAATTAAAACAATTATTAAATTAGTAGAATAACCATGGCTTAGGTTATTTTTGAGAGACATATATATGAATATTTGCACTCTTTCCCATCACAAATAAGTAGATAAGTGCTATAGATTAAATATTTGTTTCCTCCCCAAAATCATATTTTAAAATCTTAATCCCCAAAGTGATGGCATCAGGATAGGGATCTTTGAGAGGTGACTAAGTCGTGAGGGTAGAGTCCTCATGAATGGAATTTGAACCCTTAAAAAAGAGACCCAAGATAGCTTCTTATCTCTCTTCCACTAAGTGAGGAGACGGTAACAAGATGGCCATCTGTGAACCAGGAAGCAGACTCTCACCAGATATCAAATCTGCTGGTGCCTTGATCTTGGACTTCCCAGTATCTAGAATGGTATAAAATAATTTTCTGTTACTAATAAGCCACCCAGTGTACACAATTTTGTTAGAGCAGCCCAAACTGACAGATAGTAAGCAAGAATAGAAAGTCTTAAGCTAATTCAAAATTAATATATGTGAGGCTTAAACTTTACTACTTTTAATCTAATATCAATTTTCATGTGTTCCAGTTATATAAGTGTAGACAAATAGAATAAATATAGTGCTAGGAAAAAAAAATAAATGTTGAGTTGAATTTAGGGACCATTATTCCAAATTCTCTTGACCAGATTCAGAGTTTTATTCAACAATAGATTGAATAAGTGGCACTCATCAAACTAAAAGATAGTATTCAGTTGTTGAGAGTTTAGCAAAGATTGGTAAAAATGTATAGATGTTTTCAGCAGCAGCCACATAGATACACTTAAATGTTAAAGTAGCATGATATGTAAACAAAGCAGTATATTCTGTTTTTTTAAGTGTGAAGTTTGCTCATGTGGAAAATTGAATCCCTGGGCCTTGTTTATGGATACAGAAAGATTTTCAGTGTTGGGGTTCAGGAGTTACATCTTTTACAGTTTTAAAACGACTTCCCGCAAAACATAAAAATTCTTTAAATATTGTAGTATTATCATTTGAAAGATAAATTGGTTAATGCTGAAAATTGCTTCTTCCTATTTTGAAATTTTAGCTTCTCTTTCAGGCACAGCAAATAGTTATCCCCACAAAATAAGTGTTATCAAGTGAACATTATTTGACTTTTTCATTTTTTGTCCTAATATTAATTAACACATTTTATACCACAAGCAAATGTTAGGTTAGTATATTCTCAGATAGCTAGATGTGGTGCTGAAAGAGTTAATCAGGTTGACTTTGGTGTATGTTGTAGAAAGAATACTGTTCTCCTCCCTCACCTCAAAGATGTACATGTCCTAATCCCTGGGACCCATGAATACATTAACGCCTCTAGTAAAAGGGATTTTGCAGTTGTGATTCAGGTAAGCATATTGAAATGGGGGATTATCTGAGATTATCCATTTGGGCCTTATATAATAGCAAGTTTTCTTACAAGAGGGAAGTAGGAGAGTCAAAGTTAGAAGAAGGTTGTGTGCCCCTGGAAGTAGAGAAAGAGCAGGCAGCCAGGAGCCAAGGAATGCAGGCAACCTCTTAAACCTGGAGAAGACCAGGAAGGGACTCTTTCTGGAACATCCAGAAGGGACCATCCCTAAGGAAATCTTACTGTCACCCTGGTAAGGTTCATTTCAGACTTCTCACCTCAAGAACTCTAAGATAACAAATTTGTGTTATTTTAAACCACAAAGGTTGTGGTAATTTTTACTGCAGCCATGGGAATCTAATACACGGCATGAGGTGGAACTTGAAAATTAATGTCTTCCTTTGCTGACTATGCATTGTCATTTTCTTTGTTCTTAAACTGTTTTGTAAATTTTGTCCTTATATGACTTTACATTATATATTTCCTTATTTGTTTTTATATGTTATTTCACTAGTATATAAAGGCCACATGTATTTGGACTTTGTTTTCTTCTCTGCAATATGCCTACAACGAGGACTCACACATGATGGGCAATCAATACATTCCTGTTAATCACTGAATGAAACATGTATGAAGATTATTATCAAAGTCTAGGGCACCATTATAGGAATGATTACTTAGTAGGTATAAGAAACATTCTCTAGAAAATTAATAATAATTTGTAATTTTTTTAGTCAAAAAACCAAATATTTTCCATCTTTGTAGTCACAACGTCTAGCACAGTTTCTCCATAAACAAATAGTATCAACCATTAACTACATACCTCCTAGGGGTCATGCTAAGAATTTCATATAGGTTTCTTGATATTATTTTCCTCATGTTAGGGGTTAGGGTAAAGATTGAGCGTTTCGCTTGTTTATCCAATATTTCACAGCTAGTAAGTAGCGATACTATGATTCAGAGCCATTTGTTTCAGACTAGGAATGCCCAGTATTCCTATATTGTAAGGAAAAGAAGTAAAATTGTGCATGAGTATTGAAGGGGCTGGATTTGAGCAAAATTTAAGACTTGGTCATTGCTTGAATATAGAGGAGAGTTACTTAGATGAAGCCCAGATGTCACATTAATGTAAATTCCAAATGCTATAAAGATTGAAGTCTTTAAAAAGCAATAAATTGTATTAAATTATATGGATTATTATTTTACAATTTTAGAATGTCGAACATCTCTCTAACCTTGATTTTAAATCCATAGGATACAATAGAGAAGGCTCATATATTCAACCACCAACAATTTAAAGAAAATGACTATGCTGTATAATGCCACAAGCGAAATTTAAAGGGAAAATGACAGATATTTCACAACTCAGATCATAGACAAAAGGCTAACCCCCAAAATATATAAACAGCTCCTACAAATTAAGAAAATCAATAAAAAAATGTCGAAGGATATGAAAAGGCAGTTCTTAGAAACTCTAGAGTATATGAAAATATCTTCACCATCACTTTTAAAAGGAAAATAGCAATTTTTTGTAACCTACGGGGTTGGCAAACATAAATATTTGGTTAACTCTGTATTAACAGCTCTCAATTATTTTGATGGAGTTATGAATTGTTAAAATGTACATGGAGAGCAATTTGGCCAAATCTATTAAAAAATACACATACTCTTGTGTCTAACAATTTAAATTCTGGGAATTTAGAAACATATGTAATTGAAAATATTTCAAGTAATGTACATACAATTTTCTCAATGTATAATTGTCTATAATTATTGAAAACATTTGGAAGCAATACAGATGTCTTTCAGTAAGGAATTGTATAAATAAATTATGATAAATCCCTATAATGGAATAGTATGAAGATTTAAAAAAGGAAAGCAGCTCTTACGTGCTGCTATGGAAAGTTTGCCAAGATAAATTGCTAAATGCAAAAATCATGGTTTTGAACAATGTGTGTTGCATCCTCTCTTTGTATAAAAGCAAGGAGTTGGAAGAGAAACATACATTTGTATTTTATTGTGTACATTTTTAAACATCTTTTTGAGACCATTAAAATATAATACAAATTATACAAAATTATAAAAAGCATTTACTCTTTTCTGCTGCAAGTCATGGGGTAAGTTGGATAAATGGGCTCAACTATGGGAGACAGGCATTTTTTGCAAATAAATTTAGTTTCTATAATGGAGTAAAAATGTCCCCTTTTACAACTAGTTAATCCAACCGAAAGTAAATGTGAACAAAATAATTATTCTTAATCTCTCAGAAAAGAAGAACATGATGTTTAATGGAAAATGGATGTACAAATTATTGCACAGAAATTTAAAAAATGTTATTTTTCTAGGACTGCTTAGCTGGACAATATTTTTCACATAATATCTACGATAAATAAAGCAGAGATGAATACCTTTTGACTAGTTCTCATCACCGTATTTTGGCTTTTTTCTTCTTAATGTAATAAAGCAGTGATGTTTTATCATGGTATTCACCTTATAAACTGGGGTTGTGCTAGAGATCATTTTTTAAAAATAATTTAGAGAAATGGGGGGGGAACCGAAGCCAAGTTACACATCATATCAAAATAAGATGAGAAAGAAAGCAAAATATAAAGCAGAATTTAAAATCACTTTCGTTCCCATCTGGCAAGAGGACCAAAATGGAAAGTAAAATAAAGACACGTTGTAAAATGTACACTGAGAATTATAGTGATGGTCTAATTAAATTAGTCACAGTGAAATCAGTGAAATTCAGATGTCTTATTTTTTCTGAAATGTAAAATAATAAGGTAGTAAATAAGTACCAAGATTTTTCAACTTTTTAAGAAAGTATTTTGTTTTTCTGTTTTCAAGTAACAATGCATGTCAAAATAAGAGGCATAAGGAAAGTATATAGTAAGGTTTTAAAAAATTATACGTTTATTTATACTTATTATGCATTGTATTACAAGTTGTGTAGAGTAAATAAGCAAATGTTTCCATATGATTTATATGGTAAATTTGCAATCTGTTCTCTTATTGCAGTCCTGATTTAAAATACTTCGTTCTAGTGTCCCCATAAATCACCAAGTGTTCCAGAAATAGTTTCTTTCAAGATTTGCTTATTTTTGGTCAGAGGAAATGTCTGAAATTTTGTTTGTTTTGGAATTAAACCAATCATATCTCTATGAGTGTGTGTGTGGACGTGGGTGTCTTACCTTCTTCAACTAAAGAATAAAGTGGTTTTGATTATTTTACTCATTTTTTATAAATATAGAATTGTCAATTAATGATATTACACGTAACTTTAAAGGGCATCCTTTTGGGTACCTGGATGGTTCAGTCAGTTAACCGTCTGCCTTCAGCTCAGGTCATGATCCCAGGGTCCTGGGATTGAATCCCGCATCAAGGACTCCGACTCCCGGCTCTACAGAGAGTCTGCTTCTCCCTTTACCCCTCCTCCCTACTTGTGCACATGCTCTCTCTCTCAAATAAATAAATAAAATCTTTTTAAAAAGGGCATCTTGTTAAAAGAGCTATAAAGTTGAGATGAGAGGTTTGAGGTGGTAACACATAATGACCTTTTTCTTTCATCCAAGCTGACCTAGGATCTTAGTAAATGTTACCTGTTACCCACATCTGCACCTAGAGAGAGGCTGGGGAGCCAAGTCAGGAACTAGGAATCAGCAGTAGGAAGCATCAAATGCAAGACTAGGAGCCCAGTGGTCTTGAAGGTGATTTTGTTACCTATGACAGCATACAGGAGAGAGCATGCTGACATTAGAACAGACTTTCCATTTATAGTCCTTTATGCAGGAAAAGAGGTGAACTGATCATTGGTAATAAAAAGCACAAGTAGATGTATGGCATGTCATACATGTAATTTTATAATTTCAACTGAATAGCTGTACTTTAGTGAAATTTTAAAAGTGCATATCAAAAGGAAGCTTTCAGCATTGGTTTAAGACCTGGTCTGACAAGGGCAATGTTGGGGCTTAGCTAAGAAGGGTCAGATACGGAATAGGGCAAAAGGAAAGGAGGTTATGGGACTGGTTCAAAAAGGAAAACTACCCCAAACTCTCTCTCTCTCGCTCTCTCGCTCGCTTCAAGACATTTTTTAAAAAGAGTTTATTTATTTGAGAGACAGAGAGAACATGAGCAGGGGGAGGAGTAAGGGGGATGGAGAGGGAGAAGGACAAGCCGACTCCCCGTTGAGCATGGGGACGGAGGTGGGGCTGGATCCCAGGACCCCTAGATCATGACCAGAGCTGAAGTCAGACCCATAAAGGACTGAGACACCGAGGCGCCCCATCCCAAACTCTCTTCTGTGAGGGCTTCATGCAAGCATTTCTAGGAGACAGCTTGTTAGTTTCACCTACATTAATTTATTTGGTGATACCTCCGTTGCTTAGGTTTAGGCTATTGTTAATAAACCATATGTAGTTTGTTCTTAGAAAAGTTTATAATTGCCAATTATTAATTAATTCATTACAAACCATTTGACATACTAAAAGGTTATAAACTCAGTGTTTAGCACTGGAAAATGAAAGAATGAGTAAGAAATCATACTTGCTTCTCAGCATCTTGCTAACAATAATTTTTTAAAATGAATTCTAGAATTATAACAACTTCGTCAGCATTATTGTTAGGTTGTGGGTTTTGAACTACTTTCTGGATTAGATAGACCAGCTAAAATTGTCTTATCTGAATTTTATGCTATAGCATTGTAAGAGTAATTAAGAGTAGATTTTTATTTGTTACAAATGTACTTTTTATTTTCATGTTTAAACATGCATCTTTGCTCCAGCACTTTTATTTATTTATTTTTTAATTTTTACTTAAATTCTAGTTAGTTAACAAACAGTGCAATATTGGTTTCAGGAGAGGGGTGCATTTTGAAATAATCTTCACTGAATATGTAAATAGATGTACATTGCAGCATACACATCTCTAATACTATATACACAGTATATACTATACTGTGGCAGTATATTTGACTCTTACATGATGAGTTTATCCTAATGTTTTGTATAGGTAAACTGGAATCAACTTAACAAATAATCAATATTCATTTTATTTTTTTATTATTTATACAAGCTATTACTAATCAGAACCAATTAATCTAACACCTACTAGAAGCAGTATGTTTTCTGATACTACATAAAGTTAAAAAAGTGAAAAAATAGATAATGATTTTAAGAAATTGCATAATTGGGGCGCCTGGGTGGCACAGCGGTTAAGCGTCTGCCTTGGGCTCAGGGCGTGATCCCGGCATTCTGGGATCAAGCCCCACATCATGCTCTTCCACTATGAGCCTGCTTCTTCCTCTCCCACTCCCCCTGCTTGTGTTCTCTCTCTCGCTGGCTGTCTCTATCTCTGTTGAATAAATAAATAAAAAATCTTTAAAAAAAAAAAAGAAATTGCATAATAAGAGATGAAACAAAATTTCTTGACAGTGCTGGGTGTGAGTTCTCACACAGTGTCACTTAAGGGGGGTAGTCCCTGTTTTCTTTAGATAACTTTCTAGTGTGACACTGACCATCACGACCCCACTATCCGAATCTGGCTTTCTTATTTATATCATTTTCTTATTTCCTGTGGGAGCTTAGTTACAAGGCGTGAAATTATGTCTGCAGCCACTAATAATCCAAGAAGAATGCTGTTTACTAAGGGAAGTCTATGGAAACGCTGGGGAGAGTTTTCAGGAAGGAGATTGCTTCTGGTTGAAATACCTGGGTAGGTTTCATTGAGAAAGTGGCACATACAGAATGCCTTGCAATTGCATTAATGATAAAACCTTAATATTTTCATATTTGGGGGGGCCGTTACCCAAATTATCAATTAGGTATAGGACAATTATTAATTGAGAAATAGTTCTGCCAGTCACTGTGAAGACAAAAAGAAGACCAAGCGATTATTGTTATTATCGTGTCCTCGTGGAGTTTACCCCCTTCTAATGGTAAAATACTAATGTCATTGGGGAAATCAGCATCATTCCGGAGCCTTTCCAAATCCTGATGGTCTGCTGAGTTTACTCCCATCAGATAATTAAATATGTAGATAAAATTCTTTTCCTGGATCTTTCTTATACAATGAGGATTTTAAAAATAATTATGGATTGCATGTTTATCCCTCCAGGATCTCACCCATCTTATCTATCACTGTTTACCTTTCTCTTGTAAGCAGTTACTCTAAAAGTCAGCTGAACTTTTACTGCCTTTTAGAGACTCTGCTTCTCTGGCAGCAATCCTCCAAGACATAAAATTTCCTACAACAAAGTCTCAGTAGCCACTACTGTTTCACAAGCTGATGTATTAGGTACTGGAAAACATTTGAAAATATCGTGATTGCACTGATGTGAAGTAACAATGGGAGGAAATATAGTTTATTATGTCATAGTTCTGAAAGTAACAAATTCTTCACTCCTAGTATTTTATCAATGACAGATTTTATCTACTTTCATTTGTCTTCTCTTTACACTTGGGCTCCAGGGATAACATAGGAAAGTTGGGATAATTTTGTTTAATGCTAGGTAAGCTATGAAATAATTATAAATTAGATAACTATTAATAATAGTCATGATTTCATATCAGTACATCTGTGTCTCAACAATATATCTCTACTTCTAATGTAAATGCAGGGATATTTCTTGCTTCCAAAGCTTCCAACTATCACATGCTTCTCATAGGGATTCAGTGACAGTACTGGAGAGAAGTTGATTGTATAAAGTGTTTTTTCCTTCTTCTTCATGTACACACACACACATTTATACACACTCATGTATCAATTATCATAAAACTATATCAGTGTGGATACTATTCAGAAGTCCAGCTAAAAATGCTATGCATTTTGAAAATACGAGATAAGAGATATACTCAGAATATATAGTTGGAGCATACTGTCAGAGAATATTTGATGACCTCTTGGACACATTTTTTAAAATTCCTGTTTCTGATAAACAACTTTCAAAACTAGGTATCCCTGCTTATCAGGGCCTGAGATTTAACAGCACTCAGGTGTACTAATTTGTCCTTATAAAGCATAGAAGAGACAAATATTATACCTTAATGAAATTTAAAAAAATACAAATAGATCAAGCCAGAATAGAAATCCTTTAGTTAAATATGAGAAACAATAGCAGTAAATACCATTCATAGACAAGTTACCTGGGACTATAAGTTACCTAAATCTGCTTGGTGAATAGGAACTAAATCAAGAATTTTTGTGTAATTAGAATGCTTAAAGACATCAAATTTTGATAATCTGGTATGTTCACATATATAAACATAATTCTTTTAGGGCAGCTGAATACAAACTTCATCCTAGAGTAACAAACATTTTACTGCATGACGTTTAGATGGGTATTGCCAGAGTTTGCCTCTGTGCTATGCTGTCGGTATATTCCATCTTCACCCCCAAACCTTCTTATCAGCCTGGTTTTTCATTAGCACTTTACTATCTATGATATGATTGCAAACAACTCTGGTGTCCTAGCAACCAATTGATCTCTTTGAAGTGATTTTGCACAACAGGGTTCACATTCATGGATAGTTCATTTTGTGAAACTCTTACAGGACATTCTTACTTCCCTCACTTTATAAATATACTTAAGCACCTAAATTTGCCCTCATGAACCACCTACAACCATTATATTATTTGATTTTGAGCCTTTTTTTTTCCTTCAGTAATGATTACCTGCTCTTAAATTACAATATGTTTTATTAAATACTTCAAAAGTGAAATCCAGTATAGTTGATATTTACATATATCGAGAGAAAAATTCCACAAAGTCTCATATAAACTGGTCAGTAAATAACTCTTTGAGCCCACAGAATATACTGTGGGCCACAAATGTAATTTTCTAGTAGCCATGTTGACAGAAGTTAAACAAAATAGGTTAAATTAATTAAAAGTGTGTTTTAAGAAGTATGCATATAATTATATCACTTATCTAATACATAATATATAATTATGGATGATATATTTTCACTTTTTTCATTTAGTTGTGCAAAATGCAATGTGCATTTATACTTAAATTGCATCTCATTCCAAATGTTCAATATCCATATATGGCTAGTAGTTATCATATTGGTCAATGCAGCTTTAGATATGTATAAAGGACCCTAATTCACAGCTAAAACTATAATATACAATAGCCTCAGTTCCTTTCTAATGGTTCATATATTCTTTTTGCATTTGCAGATTAAACATTTACTTTGATTTTGATTTTTGACAACTTTACCATATAATATCCTCTTTAAAAATGGGAAATCCTTTATTTCTATTTATCATTTTCCACTTTTATAAACTATCTTTTATTTTATATTTTACTGATCAACATAATGCACTAAAATAAAAATGTAAACAATCACAAAGAATATAAACTTAACTCATTGAGATTATGTAAGCAATATTTTGTCATACTTTATTTAGTATTTGAATATGTGTAACAGAAATAACTGGTTCATATTTTTTCAGATTTTAAAGTCACTGCAAAGACATCCCAAATGTTCATTTTTAACTCTTCATTTAGGTACTTGTGACTTTTTAAAATTAAATGATTATGTAAAAAGAAGACTTTTTTTTCTTGCAAGAAGTCATAGCATAAGGTTACTTTGAAATAAAATTTTTTGAAAGAACATATAACCTAAATTTATATGAAGACATTCTACTTAATTTTTTCAAAGACCTTTAAACTGTCTTCAGATAATAGGAACAGATATTTTTCTATGGCTTCATTTTACGTTAGGCAATTACCAACATCATGAAATTCTATAAAATGAAATTCATGAAGTTCTGCATGGCATGTAGACAAAGAGAAACTTTATTAACTATGAGAAATTTCTGAGGGTAGCCATGAAAACCTATCTTGATATGTATTATTTGTCTGACATTTTATTGTGATCATCAGTTTTTGAACACATTCACGGCAAGGACCATGTTTTACGTATATTTTTTTAAAAACTTGAAAATCTACTAACCATAGTTCTTTTTAAATAAAATATCTCAGTATGTATTATGTAAACAAAACAAGACAGATTAGATACGTAAATTATGAGCTTTTAGAATAATAACTTTATAGGCTGAAGATACACATGGAGGACAAAATATTTCAGTAAACTATTAACTATCTATAAACTGAAGTATGAGAAGATAATATTATCTAGGAAAATTTTAGCAAGGGAATTTCCTATTCTTAACTTACTTTTTTGGTTTTAACAAAATGCTTTACAACAATTTATAAGATAGTTGTTCTACTTATGACCTTTATTACATCAGAGTGCAACATTTTCCTCTGTGATATATGACTTTCACAGAAAAATAATGCACACTAAAAATACACATCATACTTTTAGGAACACTACAAAGAGATATTGAAGTATGTATACAATAAATGTAAGAAATATTCAAAATTATAGAAATAATATAGACATATTATAGATAGAATGAATGAAATATTGCCTTTTCCCGGCTTAAGGCAGAGCCTTATACATAACTACCACATTTAATAATACATAATTTCTAAGAAAAGAAACTAAACTTTTATTATTAAATGATATAATAAGCATTTTATAGTTCAAACTTAATTTTGTTTTAAAAATTAAGTGCATCTAAAGTATGGTTCCTATAAAGTTTGAATACTTTTATAAACTAAATAAATAGGACACACACAAAAAGAAAAGATCAATCACTATGCCTTGTTTCCAGTAGAGTGTGAAAGGGTATTTGTGGAGAGAATGGATGATTCACATTAGCATATGTCTTTGTGATACCGCTTACTATGATGTTAAATATCTGGACACATAACTATCTTTTTCTTTATCACTAAGTTAATGTGTTTTCTGGACATGATAGTCGATTTGTTATCAGGGCCTTAGTGGAAAGGTAGAGAACAATGTCTAGCTAATGTTTATCCACATTTTTTTTTTCCCTTTAAACATCCGTTTTAAGAAGGGATGACATTTTTTGTTAGGTCTCCAGGAGAGTGTGACCTGCTGAAGGTGGGAATTTGAAAAGCAAGTAGGTGAGAGCTGTTGCTGTCTGGAGATGGTATTTGAAGAGGTGAGTGTCCAGTGGTAGAGAACACTCAAGAATGGGGCAAAGTATCACTCTTATTTCAGTTGTTGTCTCACTCAAAATGTAAGAGAAGGAAAGGTATGCATTGAATGGTCACTCTTTAATGTGAAAATACTGTACCAGAGATTTTGTAAAAAATCTGGGCTTTAAATAACCTTTTTTAACATTTAGTTGTTTGCTAATTTAATGATATTTTAGTAAGTCTGTAATTATTAAAATAAATATTTTCTGAGAAAAACAAATAAGTGACACATTTGCCACACAGATTTAAATAAGTAATTTTTAGCTATTTTTCAAGTTGCATAAACATTTCTATATTTTATTGTTCTATAGAAGATTTAGAAATCATGATTTGCATCAATCCAGGTAAATTCATTAACTGAATAATCCATTAGAATATTTTTTAAACGTTTATATTCCTGGTTCACTGCTAGCCACTACAGAACAAGTAGTGAATGAAAAAATTCCACTAGTTAATTAATGCAATCCATATAATGAGATGAGATATAATTACCAAAAAAAAAAAATTAGCAAACACTATTAATGACTTATATAAAACCTTGACAAGGAGATTTATTTTGTTTTAATTCTAATTATGACATGAGCAATGTGGATGCTTTAGAAACAAGACATGACAGACTTTAAATATGAAAACTATGAACAACAGTGATTACAATGATATTAGAAGCAGGGATCAGAGAAGAAATTAAGGATTTTTGAAAAATGTGAAGAACAAGTAGATAAAATCTATTCTAATATTTTTCCATTTAATTATTTAAATACGTTTGAATAATATTTGGGAGCAGTTGAGAAAACATAAGTACACAGGGATACCTGCACTTAAGGTCACATGCTAAAAGGCCTATTCTTTCTATGTAATGGCATGTTAAGACACTGTTATTTTAAATGTCTTCCTAGTAAGTGCTGTGAATTTACTGCAGTTTAAAAGATATTTAGCTAATAGAGAGTTTCCAGACTCATTAGTCATTGACACTGAATATTGGCTTTCATTTGACTGATAAGTATAATTAATTTTTTTAAAATATTTTATTTATTTATTTGACAGAGATAGAGACAGCCAGTGAGAGACGGAACACAAGCAGGGGGAGTGGGAGAGGAAGAAGCAGGCTCATAGCGGAGGAGCCTGATGTGGGGCTCGATCCCACAACAGTGGGATCACGCCCTGAGCCGAAGGCAGACGCTTAACCACTGTGCCACCCAGGCGCCCCATAATAAGTATAATTAATTTATGGATCAAAAAATGTTCTTTCCTTCACATGCACATTCATACCTAAAGAAAGCAAGATCTAAAGCCTTATCTTCAGAGGCTCTACTATCTGAGGGTTTTATATATATAAAAATTTAAATTAATTTATATATTATATATAATTTGTTTTATATTATGTATATTATACATAATATTTATAGGTATCATATATACATGTGTATTATGTATGTACTCTCTCTCTATATATATATCTCCTTATATATATATCTCCATATATGTGTGTGTGTATATATACGCGCACACACACACACACACACATATATATATATATATATATATATATATATATATATATACACACACACACATATATATATAGGACACTCCTGAATAAGTGGATGTTTGTAAGAATGAAGTTTAGCTTTTTTACTGAGAACAAAACATCTAAATCTAAGTTGAATTTCCAAATTTCCAGTGTTTTCTTTCCTTTTATTCTTTATTAACTCATTTAAACCTTTAAAAATTTAAGCCGCAATAAGCACAGGTCCTTTCAGTTATATTTCTATTAGAAGCTGAAGAAAATTGTTGGTTATAAAAATGTTAATCTATGCTGCTACTACCCTAGTTTTATGTAAAGGATGAAGGGGATTTGTTTAGTCATTTTCAGACTGTTCCAATTCCAAATGGTAAATTTCTATCATGGCTAAATATTAAGCATTATTGTATTTTCGTATTTCACATGTGCCAAAGAAAATTTGGTATATTAACAATGTTATTTGTCAAACTATAATCAATAACAATCAAATTATTATTTATTAATTTTAAAAATCTAAGAACACATGGAAAACGAATTGAGAACAATATAGTTAAAGCAAAAGAAAAAGTGAAAATAAACTGATTACACAGCTTACCATGGTGATTTATTTCAAAGATGTTTTTTTCAAAATTATTTTTTTTTAGGTCTTTAAGTTTTATTCATGTTAATGTCACATCATCACAATGCATGTATGAAAAAAAAATCAAGTTTGCTCTCATTCCCAGCATGAACATCCTTTAGAATTAAAACAGAATTATACCACCTGGTTTGTTTTACGAAATTAAGTCTACAGTGTGCGTATGTATGTGTGTGTGTGTCTTTGAAAATGGACTCAATATTTTATGACTATTTGACAACTGACATTCCAGAGCCTCAGCTTATCCTGATAAAATTGGAAATATGTATTTTTGATCATAACTACTAAACAAAACATTTTACAACTAGAAGCCTACTACAAGTTTTGTTCAGGCTAAAACAAACAAATAATTTAAAGCATGTTATTATTTGAATGAAAATGTTACTCAGTCATTAAAACTGAATTTTTTATTTGCTAGGACAAATCGCCTTTGCTGATATATGATACGTAACCTTTAGCTGTTGTTGACAAACCACCTCCAAACCCAGTGGCTTAAACCAACCATCATCTATTATTGTATGTCACAAGTCTTGAGGACAAGGATTTGCAGATCTTATTTGGGTTTCCTCAGGTTTCATGTGACTCCTGCATCTTCCGTTAGGCTGGAGGCTCCAGTCAAGGCCGATTTGGTTGGAGTAGCTTAGCTGGCGTAGCTGTGCTCCGTTGGTCTTTCACCGTTTTCTGACCAGCAGACCAGCTGGAGCATCTTTTCAATGAAGATGGTGGAGGCATAAAATGGTAAGCAAAATACACTGAGCCTCTTAATATCTATAGTTAAAACTGATGGCATCACTACCATTGTGGCTCAATTAGGCAAATCATAATCGAATTGATGAATGGGAATTGCTTCCCATGTGTAGTGAGAGGACACTGCAAAGGGTATAGATTGTGAGAAAGATGACATGTTGGCACTGTGGATGGAATGCAATTACAAAATGAAAAGTCAGTTTTCATTTTGCTTTAAGTACATGATAAAAACACTCCCATGGACGTTCAGTCACCCAAGTAAACTGAAAAAGGCAAATTAAAATAACAGTGTTAGGACTTTTCAATTAGGTATGCAAAATTTTTTAAAAAATGGATATTAATTTTATAAAGGCATAGCCTTTGCTAGAAGCCATATAAATAAATGCAATTTGGAAAACTGTCAATATACACTAATACTGAAAATACTGAGAAGTTATAACTGAGCAATTCATCTTTTACTATTTAAACATTTTGGATCGAAATACCTGAGAATTTGGCAAAGCAAAGTTTCCCCATTAAAAAATCACATGGTGCATACACAAAAGTATTTGCCTATTTTCAGGTGTTTCATTTAAATTTTACAGCCCATACGATACCTGCTGAGAGACTAGGAACCTCATTCACAGGTACAGTAAAGTTATGGGTGAAGATGTTCATGCAGTACTTTCTGGAACAGCAAAAATTGCTGTCGTCTTAAGGGCCAAAAGATGAAGACCTGGACAGTAGAATGTGTGGTATTCATATAGAAGAATATCACAAGGCTGTTCAAAGACTGTACTAGATCCGTTGATATCAGTATGAATGAATCTCAGTAACATAATGATGACTGAAAAGATACAATTATTAGATCCTGATCTTGAAACTACGGAATTTGTCAGTCAAAAATCTTACAAAATACCGTGATATGATTATGAATGCATATGTATTTGAATGGGAGAATTCACATTACATATCTGAGCAAGTGTGACCATGGTGGTAGAGAGTAGATTTTATCTGAAATAAAGCATAGAAGGGGGTAACAGGAAGATTCATTTTTGAATAAACGTTATAATGTCCTCTAGCTAAAGAGTATAATCAATTGAATAGGTCCAAACCCATGCACTAAGATTGTACGTAAATTTTGTTTTGTGTTCCCCCCAAATCAAGTAACGTATTTTTAATATAACATATACAGAAAGAAAAGTAAACAAGTTACTTTACCTCCCTAAGTCTTAGTTTCCTCATTCATTAAGGGGATGATATCAACCACTGCTTAATAAGTTTATAGTGAAGATTAATTGAGATGATGTATGCAAAGCGATGAGTGTTTTCCATGTTAACAGTTGTTTATTTAACATTTATTTCTTAAACACCTGCTGTACATTAGGCATCAATGTGGGTCCAGAAGAGAACAACAGTGAACATTAAAAATGATACTTTTTCTTTCAGGGATCTTGAATTCCAGATGGGTGTTGGTAATAAAGGAAACAACCAAAGGACATATGATGGATCAATCAATGGATGGGTCAATGGATGGATATACATAGGAAAATATGAAGGAATGATAACTGCACTATTAAAATTAAAACAGTTGATAACATAGACAATGACTGAGTGACCATCTTCTGATTTAGTGATCAGGGAAGAGTTTCCTAGAAGGCTACATTGAAACTGAGACATAGATGATAAGAGAGTAAACTATGGGGGAAAATAGAGGAGGTCATTGCAGGAAGAGGAAAGTCACTAAGATACAAAAGAAATATTTGTGTTCAAGGAAGGATAAAAAGCCTGAGTGATGGGAACATTGTAGGGAAAAAAGAAAGGTAAAAAAATAGTCATGGAATTCTCCGTGAACCCCATATGTAGGGTTGAAAGCTGAGGTAGGAAGGCATAATTTGATTCTAAATGCATGTGAAAACCACATGGTTTTATGATATACTTTATGTTTAAGATAATCTTTCTGCTGTCACGATGACATTAAATCACTGGGAATAAAAGTATAAGAGAAATTTTAGGAAAATCTTGAAATAATCCAGGTGTGAGATGATTATGGTTTGAACGTGGGAGGGTGAAATGAGAATGAAAAACAGTAGGCAGATTTAGGGTACATTTTGCAGGAGATTCTATAGACTCCTTGATGAAGTAGAGGTCTTGACTGAAAGAAAGAAACTAGAAAAAATCTAGCCATTAATTATTGCAAGTAATTTCTAGTGATTATTGTGTGAGTGCCATTTTTACCTTTAATGATCTTAAAATCTGAAAGAAAAGATACATGCAAAGAAATACTTCTACTATATGCAAAAATATTTATATCTTATTTACAGTCTGTCTGCCCCCCCAAATATTTGAAATGATATCTTAAAAAATACAGCTTACTCATCTTAATACTTTTACAAAATTCTCATCAGAAAATAACAAATTCTGCAACAAAGTAAAAAAAAATAGATGCTGTGATGACAAGGAGATTCTTAAATAGTAAGGTGAGAAACAAAAAATTAGGAAGTTGTAGTATGTGGATCCAAAATTTATTTTCGAGCCTCCTTTAGCTAAAGCCTAAAGGGAAATCTAGCGGATTAATGAATTATAATTTTCTGGTCTCTGGTCACATGAGAGACATTAGCAGAGACACCACACTTTTTCTGGCTCTGAGCTGAGAGGAACTGCTATAGAGAATTTAAACAATATAAAGATCAGCATACTCTCTTGGTTTCTCGTATTATTTCAGAATTATTTCATTTCTTATGTAATTTAAGAATTGAGCTTTGCATTTACAAAAGCAAGTGGCCTATTGAAGCAGAGCCAAGTTCAATGTCTATGCTGCAGAGAAAGAAAATGCTGGCAGCATTAAAATAGTAGTTTATCCCCAGTGAAATGATAACATCACTTGCGGAAGAGCCTCAAGTTCCTTAAGGGCCTGGTATGCAATGAATTATGTTATTCATTTATTTAACAAATATTTTCTGTTTACCATTTGTTTTTGGATAATTTTGTTAGGACACTTTGTGTAAGCGGTAACTTACTATAAACAAGGATCAAGCACGTTCTTTGTCGTGTGGGAAAGCATGCACATGAGAAGCATGCGCATGAAAATAATTGAACTAAGCCGTTTGTGGGTAGACTCCTGTGAGAGGGCTTTTTGTTCTATGAGAGAGGAGAGCTTTGTTTGTTGGTGTGTTTGCTTTCCTGAGTGAAGCTTCTACCTGGAAAGACCTAAGAAAGAAAGTTACTTTGAGACAGAATTTTTAAAATGGCACTTTTTTTGGACATAGAAATGCAGTGGAAAAGGCATGACTGGGAAATGAAAAAAACAGTGAAAGTGTAGCAAAGGGAAAAGGTATAATGAGAAAAAGTAATAATGAATAGCTAACCATGGCTCGAGGTTTTGTGTTATAATGATGAGTGCTGGTGATAAAGCTTAAAAGGTAGATTAAAAAATGGAACCCACGGTAGCGTTCCTGTTTTCAAATTTCTACTTTCCTGCAGAGAAAATGGAAATTTATTGGCAATTAAGGTATATAAAAGCCATGTTTTAGGAAAGTTAATCTGACAGCAGAGAGAAGGAGGAGGATGGAGTCCCCATGGAGCTAATTTGGTGCCTTCCACTCGTCATCCAATACTCAGACTTGTAACTATTGGTCCACTCTAGTCCAAGGCACAGCTGAAAATGTGCCACGCAGAGTAACAAAGACTATGGGAACTGAACAGAAATTTCTAACATTTCAAAAGTGCTGCTATCCATGAAAGAAAGAGAAAGGCGCATAAATTTTAACATGAAGTCATGACAGACGGGCAGAAGGAGGAGAACATTTAGAGGCCAGAAGTGAGCATGCTTCTTCGTGATACAAACTGGGAAAGCTTGCATTGGTCACCTTTTTCTGTATGTATTTAAACATTTATGAAGTAAGAACCTACTGCTGCATGACTTTCTATGAAAAATTCCATTGAAAAGTAGAATGTAAAGTAAAAAAGATCATAAATCCATAACATTAGTGGACTGAGAAACACAGCAATCAGCAGGAGAGAAAAAGAAAAATGTTTCATCTTGAGCTTTGCTTTAGATCAGTTTATCAAGATGGAAATTCGCCTCAACATTTTTTTTTTTAAAGATTTTATTTATTTATTAACAGAGATAGAGACAGCCAGCGAGAGAGGGAACACAGCAGGGGGAGTGGGAGAGGAAGAAGCAGGCTCATAGTGGAGGAGCCTGATGTGGGGCTCGATCCCATAACGCCGGGATCACGCCCTGAGCTGAAGGCAGACGCTTAACCGCTGTGCCACCCACGCGCCCCTCACCTCAACATTTTGCAAGAATTCACATGGGAAAATATATTGAGTTGTATTTTCCTAAAGGAATATTTAATTTATATGGTTAAAGTTGAAAAAATATTTAATTTATATGGTTGAAGTTGAAAAAATATAGTAAAATGTAGCTTATAATAGAATATAGTAAAAAATATATATAATAAAATATAGACATACTATAATAAATATAAATTATAAATAGATCAAAAATTAATATAAGAAATGTTATTTACTAAATACATATAAAATAAGGCATACTAAATTTTACTTTACATTTTTATGTTGTTATTGTAAAATGTAAAATATACTTTCACATTTAGAGGTTTTCCCAATGCAAGTATGTACATTGTTTTCATGTTCAGTTTGGCTATTTTGTTTCCTAAAAGTTTTTCTTGATGATTTTTACCACACACAAAACCTTTGTTTTATCATTAGATATTATTATTCATATACCCTATTCTATTACTTTAGTTGTAATATTTACATGTCTATTGTTTTCACTGCATATATTTTAGGACTCTTCTAATCCTTGAAATAAATGAGTATTTCATTTATTTTATGCCATTTTTAATTTGTGGCAAACCATTTAAATGTAAATTCTCTGACTACAATTTTTTTTTTCTCTTCTGTAAAAATTGATAACTAATGCTTGCGGTTATTTACTTGTTTGTTTGTTTTAAGATTTGTGTATTGCTGTGCCTGGGTGGCTCAGTCGGTTAAGCTTCTGCCTTTGGCTCAGGTCATGATCCCAGGGTCCTGGGATTGAGCCTGCAACAGGCTCACGGCTCATCAGGGAGTCTGCTTCTCTCTCTCCCTCTGCTCCTCCCCCGACTCTCATGAGCGTGCGCACTCTCTCTCTCTCTCCGTCTCTCTCTCTCAAATAAATACATAAAATATTTTTAAAAATAAAGATTTATGTATTTATTTGAGAGAGAGAGACAGAGAGAGCAGAGGGAGAGGGAGACAAACAGACTCCTTGCTAAGGAGGGAGCCCAATGTGGGTCTCGATCCTAGGACTCTGAGATCATGACCTGAGCTGAAATCTGGAGTAGGATGCTTAACCGACTGAGTCACCCAGGAGCCCCAATGCTTGTTTTATTCACTCAATATTACCAAAATGCAGTTTCACATTATGTTTCCAAAATATGAAAATTTGAAAGAAAAGTTTATTACTGTTTCATGTTTTCTTGAATATTTGATGGAAGAACAGAAATATTTACTCACTTTTTTAAAGATTTATTTATTTGTCAGAGAGAGAGAGATCACAAACAGGGGCAGCAGCAGGCAGAGGGAGAAGCAGGCTCCCCACTAAACAAGGAGCATGATTTGGGACTCGATCCAATGACCCCAAGATCATGACCTGAGCCGAAGGCAGATTCTTAACCAACTGAGCCACCCGGTGTCCCCATTTACTCACTTTTGACATTGCTGTTGTGTCTAATATAGTAACTAATTTTTGTGACTATGTCCAGGGCTTTGGAAAAATGTCCTCTCCATCTTTTAGTTCTAATTTTGCGTATTTCCACTGTGCTAAGCATATTAATTGAACTATTAATTCATCTATGTCTTTGCTTACCAAGTTTCTTCTATTTTTTTTTCTTCCAAAGACTGAGATATGTGTGTTAACACCAAAAATTACTTCACAGGCTCTGTTTTGTTGCTATTTCTCGCTTGTAATTGACTCTTCATTGACATCAAATACTTCAACTCAGCATAGGTGGATTGTCCTAACACCTTTATCCTGTTGCATGCAATCATGAAATTCTCTTCCTATGAGAGAATAGAGCAATAGTCCGTGGAAGGCTGTATTCACACGTTGTCCTTCTAGTTACCCTGTTTTAATACAGTCTCCAATAAGCTGTCATGCAACCTCACCTCTTACACCTCTAATTTTCCTGGGAATTGCTTTAGGGATATGACAGGAACAGGTTAGGTTAAAGGTGAAGTGGTAATCTGTCCATTAAAAATAATATCTTTTATGTATAAGATATATTTTGGATTCATATAGGCTCTAGATGCTTTAAATAAGAGCAGCTAAAGTAACTTTCAAGATGGTCCTTTTATTGTCTATTTCAGGATATAGAGCCTGGATATGCAATGAGACAAATCTGAGAGAGTTTTGCTCATTCTCACTCCATCTGCCTTAGGTTAGGGAGAATTCCTTCCAGATTCTGGCCTTAGGTTGCAAGGTATATTATAGTGGGGTATTTTTCCTGTGTCTGCATGTGAGTCCTACTGGGAAATTTGGTGGTGAGGGCTTGGAGTCAAATAGCATATGCAACAAGAGGTAATATGACTCTCATATTAACAAGGGGGAAAATTAGCTAGCTATTTCCATAAGCCCTAATCCCCCTTCTCTCAAAGCTGAAAGTCTTCTATTTGTACTTCCAGATCTACTCTTCTCTTTCTCCATCCTGTTCTGTGCTTGATAGGGCTTCATCAGAGGCATTCTTGCCCTCTGGCTTTTGTTTGGGTTTCAGGATGGGAAGTATGCCAGATGACTGCAAGAGAGGAGGAAAATGAGGTTATGTAGTTTGTTTCCCTGGATCCCTACCCCAGACCTGGTCCCTGGTGGTTGGCTGTATCACCTGTATGGCTCTCTCTACTCAGGCTTAAGAGTAATACAGGCTCCCTACGCTGTTCTTTAGGGTACCCTCAGTATGACCACGACTTTGTAAATCCCCCCTTTATTAAAATAGTCTCACATGATCCAAACTCGTGACATTTCTTTTCTCCAGGGACACTTAACTGATACACTATGGTTAATTAAATTATGCCTGTACAGCCTTTGCTACATCCAGTTACTTATATGTACCCCCAGCCCATCTCTCTAATTCTCAGTATTAACAATATTGACAATTCCTGACTTATATAGAAACTTCAAGCCTGCAGCTGCTCCATTAAAAAAACATGACTCATGGGACGCAATCATAGTGGAACTTTATTTTATCCATCGCTGATACTTGATGTGCTCTCTGAATGGCTAGATCTTCCATTGCTGCAGGATAAAATGTAGGAAAATGCCAACAGAATTAGTTGCAATTTTGAGACACTCGTACAAATACACACACACGCACAAAACATACCTGTCTGTTTCATTTACACAATATTCTGGGCCTGGTTGTAATAGTTCAGATTTCTGTCTTTGCTTTGACCCTTCTCCTTGCCAGCATCCTGTAGGCAAGAAGCCTGTTCTCCATCCTGGTCTCTAGAGAGGCCATTTAATTATGTTCACTTCACATCACTGGACAAGCTTTGCCCCACCTGAATTCACATTTTTTTAAATTGTGCCATTCGCCAGCGACATGCCGTTTGCATTTTCTCCGTTTTTCTTAGTAATTCCGTGACATCTAAAAGATTTACATAAAAGCAATAGTAATTGACAATGTTGAGCTTTAGCTGACCCTGTGCTCCTGGAAAACAGCAACAGTTCAGAGATGCCCCCATCCTATGTGTCTGGGAAACAGCTTCCTGTGAAGAACCACCTTTCTCCATTTGACCTAGACAAGACTCCCAGATGAAATGACCCTCTCGTTTACCTATGACAGGGACAGACGCAATCTCCAAATTCCCATTATTTGTCTCATAAATGATTAGCTGAGTGGTTTGTCCCCACTGGCCAATTAGGACACAATGCTCACTGACTTGTCCTGGCCAAAATTTAGTCAGATGTCTCCTCTCCACACAGGTCCTGATCTGACCCATTCTTGAGCAAATATTTGAATGCAGAACACCTCCTTTTTTAAAAAAATATTTTATTTATTTATTTGAGAGCTAGAGAGAGAGAGTGAGCATGAGCAGAGGGGAGGGGCAGAGGGAGAAGGAGAAGCAGATTCCCCACTGAGCAAGGAGCCCAAGGTGGGACTTGATCCCAGGACCCTCAGATCAGGACCTGAGCTGAAGGAAGATGCTTAATTGGCTGAGCCACCCAGGTGCCCCAGAACAAGGTCTCCTTAAGGGCCCTTCGGAGAATCTACTGATCTCAAGGAAAAACATTCACCCATAAACTGTATGATCATACCTTCTGTTCATTCCACACCCCTACTCCTGGTTCTTGCTAGCCTTGTTTAACTCCTCATAAAAGAAAATCCATTTGCCTAATGGATGCTAAAGTTTGCCTAACTTGTAGATGCTTGCATGTCTTAGGACCAAACCGTTAATCTCCGTTGCCATAATTCCTAATTTCTATTGCAACAGCATTTTCAAGGAAACAGTCTCCTTACCTAAGTTTAGATTTGTTTTTTATCTGTGATAAGTATATCCTTAATTCCAGGCTAAAGTAGAAACTCCTCAATACTGATCAGTAATCTCTTTAATTCAAATTTTTATCGTTTGTTAAGTACTTATTTAAATAATAGCTCTCTAAAACACCTCCAATTGCCCCAATTATCGAATTCTGTCCCAGTCTCTCTTCATGTTTTCAGCTGATGATTTTTTTTCTCAATTACTAAAATTGATGCCTGAATATGAAACTTCACAAAGTTTCATTAAACCTATGTTTTTTTTCTTTTTGCTAAAAATAATCTTTCACATTTGTCTTTGAGCCTGTCTCCCCAAACAGTAAGCAACTTGCTACATCAGTTATTCCTTCAAACTTGCAGCTTTCATCTCTTTCTCCCCATCTATGACAGCAATTCCTATGGGCCTCAGATATATACTGAGGTGCCCTATGGTCTTTAAAACAACAACACAGAAAACAAAACGGTTTTCTTAGACCCTATCAGCTTGTTGCAATCTTTTTTTTTTTTTTACTTCCCTTCCTTTTCTTGCCAAATTTCCTGAAATAGTCATCTTTCCCTTATCTGCTCTCATGACTTGATCACCTGGGTGTTCGTTCCACATCATTTGAGGGGAACTGCTCTTGAAAACTAAATCCATCAACACTTTCTAAGACCAAATCTATGTTGACCATATACAATTAAAATTACTGAGAACCTCTCTGCAGTTACAAATTTTCTTGGAACTCCAGTTGTCCTTGCCTTCTCTTTCAGCCCGAGAGGCCCAGTTTCTGTGATTCTGTAGAACTAATCATATTCTGCCTCAAAACTTATTCTTATTTCTCTTATTGTTACTCCCTTGAAAATATTAGCTCAAAATTCTGCTCTGCTTTCACATAGCTTTCCTTTTTTTATCTTTTTCCCCCCTTGGCAAATTTATGCTCTCATGGTTTCAAGTATAATTTCTAAAGACATAATGTCCAATTCCATATATTCAGCTCCAATATCTTGCACATGTCATGTGCTTTTTTGAAGCACCCTAAACCCTACATACTTCAAATACAAAAAAATATCATTTTCTCCCTTTGTTGTTTTCTTCTGGACTTTCCTCAATTACCAGCTTTTTCATTTTGTTCCCACCATTCCCTCTCTCTTTCTCATTCTTCTTATTCACTAATTCCTAATTTCTTATACGAAACTCATGTTCAGTGTAAACATGTACATTTATATATATATAAATACATATACACATTTATATATTTATATATATATATATAAGCTTCAGAGAGCTTTCATTTTTTTCAAATTGGAGCTTTACTTTTATAATTTTGAAGTGGAATTTAATAAAGAATATGTAAAAAATAAAAATGGAATTGCTTTTAAGAATCCTGGGCGATAAATAAATACAGAAGTTGAGTTGTTCCAGGTGAAAGAGGGGTAACAGGCCTGGAAGCTACTTATCTGACACTTCATGGTAGATGCTATGTCAACCTCATGGACATAGTTCACAAGCACTCCTGGAAATCATTCTGCCAAAGTATCTTGAATCTGTATCTTCTGTTCTCACCAATCTCTGTTTCTCTTTCTATTATATTTTTATTTTATACATATTCTTAGAAATGGTCTCCTTTACATTAATCTCTTCCCATTTTAACTCCTGCTGCTTCCTGGCACTCAATTTTCTCTCTAATGTGGTAATCAGGGAACTCCTCTTCCCAGTGTCTCCAGCAACTCCCCACAGCTTTACTAATTATGTTCCAACTTAAGTCTGCGGGACATATGAGTATTCTATGATTTAAAGTCAACCCATATTTCTAGACTTACCTTTTATAAATCCCATAATCTTATGTCCAGCCAAGATCAAATTCTGTATTTTGGAGAACTGTCTCATTGTCTCCTGCCCTTGCATATTAACTCATGTTTCCATTTCAGACTACAATTGCTTTCTTCAACGTCTTTGGAAAGGAGATTGTAGACATCTGCAATCCATGCTCAATCCATACCATGTTTTCGAAGCATTTCCTTAAAAAATCACCTGACGTAAGTCTTTTGCCTCTGAACTGATGATCCTTGAGTGAAATTGTCATCACTCGTCACCCGGGCTAACACTCCTATGGTTTTCACTGGGAGACCTGTGCCAATCAGTATAATTCTGAAGTGTAGCTGTCCGTAAATAGTTATTGTCTGGGCCTCCTAAGTTTTCCAGACAGTTATTTCAAACTAATGTGTGAGGGGTTAAGAGAATGGAGATACCACAGATGTCCTCCCCCCCAAATTTAAAACACACGGGTAGTTTGAGGAGGTTTGTAGATGCAGGCACCTTAGAGCAGGCCTCGACTTGGTAGGGCTGATGCCATTCCTGTCAGTAATGCTACAACTCAAGAGGACAGACAGCTCAGCACCTATTAGAACCCACATATGCTGTGAGCGTCATTGTCTGGCCTGTTATCAACCAGACAGTTAACTACCTGCCTGTAGAAGCTGCAGCTTCTTCCCTGAACCATAGAGGTCATTACATACGTCTAACATCATCACAATCTAGAACATTCTGTTTTCTAGTATAGTTATTTGACCTAATGTACGTAGCGCACAGAGAATAGTGCCTGGCACATGTTAATTGCTGTGTAATTTTAATGTGGATCCCCTCTCGGTTATAGGCTTGCTAACTTAAACTGGCATATTCTGGAAAACCTAGCCTACCTTCTTGCATATTATCTGCCTTACTAATTATCTTTCCTAAGAATTAATTGGGGAATAAAAGTATAGAATATTTCCATTAATTTATTGTAATGGATTTACGTGATTACTTCTGTGTAGGGCTACAAAAGGCACAAAGTGGTATCATCTAAAACTAAGTTATATAGCCTTTTAGCTTACATATAAAATGTTATATTTGAGTTATAATAAAGTCACATTGTAATAAAATAGGGTTCCAACGTCTGTTCTTTTATAACGCCAGAATTTTAGAGGGAGTATATCCTAGAATCAACAGATTAAAAAAGAGAACAAAACTATTTTGGTTAATGAACTGGAAGTAAAGGAGGAATTGACAAATGATAGAAATGTTGTTGCTTAGGATGACTCTCATAATTTCATCAGAGATCAGTTTCTCACAGTGAATCTGACAAAAAAAAAAAAAGGTAGGCAGAAGACAGGTATGATATTAAGGACAAGATATCCTCCAACTCCCTTAACTTCAACTGAACATAAAGTCAGAACCCAGACATGGCTGATCCTCTCATTCAGATCATCCAGTAAACAATGGATTTAGAAAGACTAAACATGTTGATAAAATAAATGCTGAACTATTGATCAAGCACACCAGGGGCCTGTAAACATGAAAGCATAGCTTAAAATTCACATATGAGCAGTCTCAAACACAATGTAACATGATGAGAAAGGCTTTGCTTACTACTATGTCACAGATACAAGGTTTGTTGGCTTGTGAATCTTATATTTCCCCGATCAGAAAAGTTCTTTAAATCTAATATTGATGACTTTACATGACAGTAAAGGAAGTTCACTAGATTTTTAGCTGCCCTTCTCTGGATCATTAAAGTACTCACTTAGGTGATAATAAGGATTGAACCATGGTTGATAGAGTCTCATTTGGAGATGCCCTGAAAAAAGTTTTTAGTTTTGAAATTATAGAATTGCCCTAAAAACTATCACTCAATACTTTTTCACAGCAAATTCCTCTGAAATATGATATGGGCTCATATTTCTTGTTTTGTATGTGTTTGCTCTGGAATTGAGATAAAAGTACATATCTTTTATTAAGACAATTGCAATTATTTTTTCTGCTTATTTTTTCCATGATTGATCAATGACATCTTTGTACTATGTAACTTAGTAATTACATTCTGTGATATATCCTTGCTTCCTCAGGTGTGAGATGGGCTGGTTTTATCTCTCCAAAGACCTTAATGTGTTTGTCCAAAAAACCATAAATTATAGTAAAGCCCTGGACACATTGTAAGTAGTCACAAAATAATTGGTTTACTGGCAGTTTCTTAAGTAATTTTCATTGGGCTGAAAGATGTAGGTCTCAACGTTTAATTTGCATAACACTTTTATGTTGTTGTTGTTGTTGCTTAATTTCGAGGGAAAGTAAAGTTAATGGTGTAAAACCATGAAGTCACATGATTGGTAAGTACGATTACAAAAGGATAAGTAAGATTAAAATTTAATAAAAATTACTGATAAAATCATAAGTAGTTGCTCAAATCTCATAAAAGAAACAAAAAATATTATTGCTTAACAGCTAGTAGTTATGTAATATAAATATCTAATTACTTCAATATCCAAGAAATATTTACCGAGTATCTACCCTGTGCGGCCACTGTGCTAGGTACTATGGAAAATCTAAAGATGAATATCACAAATCAATGTTTACAATTTTAGGATAAATAAGCCATGTGTACAATATATATTCAAATTATAATGCAAGGACTACAAATGTAGTTAAATGTTCAGTTTTAATAACTCTAGGCAAAAAAGACAATATGCAAATACCATAAATTAATGTTTAAACAAAAATGCTTTCTTAATATATGTAAAATAAATTATTTTTTGAAAGGATGGTGAATGAACTACATATATCCAAGGAATGGTGTATAATGGTGCTTTTGAAAGTTTGGTAATTTCTCCAGTTTAATGAATTGGGGAAGCATCCATGGTATCCTACTAAATAAAGGAGTGGATTAGAAAATAGTAGTATAAAATCTCAGTCTAACTGCAAATAGAGAGAGAGAGAGGGAGAGAGAGAGAGAGAGAGAGTGTGTGTGTGTGTGTGTGTATGTGTGTGTGTGTAAGCCAAATGGAAAATTTTCAGGTGTTCCTCAGGACTTCTAGCTTGTAAAGGTCACATTGACTTTTAAGATTTAGTTGAAATCTGCTAAAAGTCACCTCATCATCTCATGGGATTTAATAACAAATAGGCATTCTTCCCTTGAGAAATCTGAAGGTGCTCACATCTTGCCTGGTGAGAGCTGCTCCCGCTAACTCCTCCGTCTCTCTCCATCTCTAACCTCTGCTCATGTGTCTCCTCTCTCATCCCCAGATGTAGCTCCCCTTCCTCCATTATTCCCAAACAACTAATTAAATAAGTTTCTCTGAGCTAAATGCTATGAAAGCCTAACACGGTAGAGAGATGTTACTCTACAACAGAGGGTAGAATTCAGCATAATCTGAATATTGTTCTTCCTCATTTTTCAATGTCACGTGGGCACTGAGTCCTGATACCGAATGTGTCTCCTTTTTTTAAAAGATTTTATTTATTTATTTATTTATTTATTTATTTATTTGAGAGGGGAGGGACAGAGGGAGAGGGAGAGAATCTCAAGCAGACTCCCTGCTGAGCATGGAGCTTGATGCAGGGCTCAATCTCATGACCCTAAGATCATGACCTAAGCCAAAAACAAGAGTCAGACACTTAACCAACTAAGCCAACCTGGTGCCCCAGAGTGTGTCTCCTTATTCTCCCATTTAGAGCACTGGCTCTTTGTCATCTTGCAGGGCTTCCTTCTCTCCTTCTTGGCTAACAATGTGAAAAGCAAACATTCCTCACAGTCTTTTATGCAGAGAATCTCAGCTACAAACTAGAGTGCTTATCTTTCTAAATCTGAGTATATTAATGCTTCTCACATTCTCCAGCATATAGCAGCACAAAGAAACATTGGCATTCCATTTATGTCTATGTCATGGAGCAACTCAAATTTTGAGCCCAGTTTCTTCATCCTAAAGGAAGCAGCACCACCTTTATTTCCTGTATCACTGTTGGAAGAAAAAAGCAATTACAATGAGAAAGATAGAGATACTTTTTAATTTCTAGCATTGATTTTACTTCCCACTATACAGTATATATATATATATATATATATATATATATATATATATATAGGAAAATAAGATGTGTGGAAATGCACCAAAAAGTCAGCCATGATGATATGATTAAATGTTATTTTGCTTACCTGAATTATCATTTGTGCATGCATGAACATTGTAGCCTAAAATCAGTAAGAAGAAAAATCAGACTGAGACCTGAGATGTAAAAAGAGTAAACCCTTGGGGCACCTAGGTGGCACAGTGGTTAAGCGTGTGCCTTCAGCTCAGGGCGTGATCCCGGCATTATGGGATCGAGCCCCATATCAAGCTTCCGCTGGGAAGCCTGCTTCTCCCTCTCCCACTCCCCCTGCTTGTGTTCCCTCTCCCGCTGGCTGTCTTTATCTCTCTCGAATAAATAAATAAAATCTTTAAAAAAAAAAAGAGTAAACCCTTCATACAGTCTTTGAAAAAAAATACCAAACTAGCATTCAGAGCTTTTATTCCCCCCCAGTAAATTTAAACTAGAGTTCAACTTTTTATTCCTCATAGAAAATTTGTTTTTCACTGCTGAGCATTATCAGTTCTTTCTTATCTCAAGCTACCTTTCTGTCAATTAACTTAAACATAACACCTTGTGTGCTGAGAAATACAATACATTGGGAAATAAAAAATAAGTAGTTCGTTTTACTTACTTAAAATGTAGAACTACCCAGAGAGCATCTCACTTACTGCTATCATTGATGGTGGCCTATTGGAAACCTAGGGTTTGAAAACAAAATATTATAAAGATTAAGTACTTGAAATTTTTGACTTAGGTAAAACTTTCAAGTCTTTTAAAATATATAATACTTTTTAAAACAAATCTTGGATTCTTCTTAAATTATAAGTAAATTCAAACTCTCTCTGAAACTCAAGGTAATTAGTTGTTTCTTTTTCTGTTCTACCTCCTTGAACCATTAAATTAGTTTTTGCAGTTTTAAGACTTGTAATCTTACCATTTCAGTCTGTCTACTGGACAGTTTATTCCTTCAGGACAGGGACCATGGCTAAGTCACTTTTTGTTTCTGTTGTCTATCATACTCCTGAATCAGGGTAAATATTGCATGTATGCTTCTTGGACACATACATAAGTAGAAAAGTCCACTCAGTCTGTATTCCAGAAAGTCCTTTCTTTTCCCTAGTGTGGTTGATAATGGGCATATAGTTACGGAATTTCCTCCAACTACTCCCTTATTTTCCATGTCTCTCATATTCTGCTCTGAGAAATAAATAGTTCAGTGATTACCTTTTAAATTTGATGAATGTTAGCAAAAATCTTGATTATTCAAAGCAAAAAAAAATAAATATATGCCAGAATTTTCCTGAATTATTATATCAATTCTTGATTAACTTTGTAAATATTCATTAACCTTAGAGGAAAAAATATAAAATTTTGATATGTCAGTTCAGTTGGGTTTTGAATAATAACTGTACCTCACAAATATCTTCCCAGAGATGACTTTTATAGGAGCTAAATATAACTGTGAGAGAAAAATAGAAAGATGTTTCTGCATAATCTTAATCGTGAGCTAGCTGCCATTGTGCTGACCTAAATTCAAATACTTTCAAATATTACCTAACTTTGAATCCCTTCCACTCTGAAATCAACTGGTAAAGCTATGTGAAATCATGGTCATACATAACAGATCAAATGTTTTACTCAATGTTAGATGACATTACTTACTAACTGCTTTGCAAAATGGCTAGTGAGACCATGGCCTGAAGAGGTCATGTGTACAAATCTTGAAGATCTTCACCTGTTCATCGGTCTCATGTTGCAGTCCAAAATCTGGTCCACATTAAAACATACAAACAAAAAATCCTTGAATACGCACAGGGCCATAAGAGAAACTGGCTGTGAGTTGATTACAGTCCAAGAATTGTTAACAATTCAGGCTAACAATTTCATGCACCTTATTCTGAAAAAATAAAAACATTGCATAATTTTCACCTTATATCTCATAAATAAGATCTCTAGGTCTAGACAGATATAAGCTGTATCTATCACTTAGTCCCATAATCATAATCAGTTATCATATTGTATTTATAAATAATTACATTTTTAATGTGAATATTAATATAAAAGTGTATTTTGGCATAATATTTAATTTTAGGGGTCTTTACAGTTTATAAGAAAAAAAAATGGCCATTATTGGAAGATCCCTTTGCATATGTATTATTAACACCATTTCTCAACTAAGTGTCAAAATGCAGATACTTAATGAAATTATTCCAGACGACTTTGCTGGTAGTAAACAGAGAGATTGGCATTAAAACCAGTTCTTCTGTTTTCAAATCCAAGTCAAAGTGCATACATTTATGTGTTCATTTGTGTGCGTTTGCATATTTGATGAAACCATGAATTGATATTCAACCAAATGCATATACTAAGCCAAATATAAAGTCTTCTAGGAACTGGCAGATATTTCCTTATTTTAGTTGATTTCACTTTCCAGCTTATAATTGTACTAGTAAACAAACAAACATCAACCCTGTGACAAATGTCACAGGTATATATCAATGTAATGTGTGACCAGTACAAATATAGATAAGTTCGTGCATACATTAAAAGTTTTGTTATGTTTTGTTGTCCGTTTATTCTTTTGTGAGAATACACTACTTACCTTCAGGGAGCTAAATTATGATAGTAGAGAAACAGAGGAAGCTATATGTCATTAATTAATATTAATTTATTGTAGAAACACTATTTTTAGAAAATGTAAAAAAGACATATGCAAAATAATAATTAAGTAAAATAATAGAAGAATTAATGGTGCTTGGAGAAGTCAAGAAAGTTTTCATCTAAAGATCTCAGAATTACAGCATTTGAGTTTGTGGAATTGGGAGTAGTAACATTGTAGGGCATTCTGATCAGGTTGAACAATGCTTACTTGTTACAAATCTCTTTAGGACAAGTACTAGGACTTACTAATCTAATTTTATAAGAATTATGAATGATGTTTTTCATATAATAAAAGCTCAATATTTTTTTTACAAATAAAAGAATGTGTTATCCAATTATTCTTCATTGGTTTAGAGAAGAATAACTATTTTCCAATTTTAAAATTAGAAGTAAGCATCAGATAAAAATAAACTATTTAATGTGTCACTAGAACATAATGACAGACACACACAAATCTGAGACCTAATTAATTACTGGAAAAGAAGAGTTTGTGAATGTCCACATAGATTCACAACACATAATTTGGAGGGTACTTTTTAGTGTAGTGGAAAGTTAAGGAGGGTTGGGCTACACTGCTGTGTACGAATCCCAGCCGTTCCACTGAACTTTGTACATTTGGGCAAGTTAGTATCTGTGCCTCAGCTTCCATGTCAGTGAATCTGGGTTAATAAAAATAGCACTAACTCAAAGAGCTCTTGTGAGGATTTAAAGCGTTAATACACAAAAAGCCGTAATAACGGTGTCTGCCATCTAGTAAGTCCTAAAGAAAAATCAGCTAAAACTAAAGTTTTAGTTTTAGCCAAAACTAAAGATTTGTTGCCTTTTTTTTAAACATCACTAAATTCAGAAACTCAACCCATTGCATTTCAAGTCTCGTTTAATACATACTAGTTTTATATTTTGTATATTGTAACATAGACCTGCAAGTATCCCATTGCTGCCGTCTACATAATAAAGCAGATGTGTCTAATACAAAACCATTTTGGCTGGAAGAGATATTCTGTGGATCACTTTGGTTCCATTAATAACCATATTGAAAGATAGATTTAAATTCAGTTTGAATTGTGTTATTACATTATTTTGAAAAGTATGAAGATGCATGAAATCATTGGGGGATTAAGGGAAATTCCATTCTGCTTTGAGAAAAAACAAAGCACAATTTATAATTATAGTTACCATTATTTTCAGTACCTATTTTTTTCCAGGCTTCTATCTTATTTTTCTTTAATACTTACTAAATTAACAGCTTTTTTATTCTCCTGTGTCTTCCTTTAAATTGCCTCAAGTGTCCAGGGACTCTTCTAATATCTTTCAAAGTACTGAAAATGTTTACCTTTTGAGTATGTAGCACGGGAGAGGCAAAATCCTTTTATTAAAGGAAAATTTTGTTCTTTATGGAATAGTCACTAATTAGGAATATCATAGAAATCATATTGTAGCATAGTATCTTGAAGATATTGATAGTGTTTTTCACCATATCTCAGATAATTGTACTTTTTACTAGGCCAAGAATTATAAAAATTTCTGGATACAGTACATATGTCATTTATGTGAACATAATTTTGTTAAATATTAATATTTGTGACAAGATACTAAATGATAGCACATTCAAATTAGTGTTCTTTACTTGAATGTCCTATATGATAACTTGAATTGCATTTAGCTCATTGTACTAAGCTACATTTTTTACATAAATGTTTTATTTGTTACGTTCCGCCTGCATCACAGAGAATAGAATTGATAACTCCTGAAATTATGGACTGTACTATTTTTAAATTTCCATCACAGAATAATTATGGCCACTTTTCTTGCTTCAGTTTTAAAATAAAAAAGAAGGCCTACTTTAAAATAATTACCTGCAATTTTGACTTGACAAAGATGTCAAAGCTTATTTCCTTTCTTACAGTTCTTGTGGTTTTCTGGATTAAGAGTAAAATGTTTTGATGTGATATCTACTGTCACTGCATTTCATGTCTAGGATGATATAATTATGAAAAATAAAGCTTAACTTAAGGAAGGAAAAAAAAAAAGACCTGAATTTTTTTTTAACATTCCCTATTTTTTAAAGAAAAATAGGGGAGGTAACAATGGCTTTCTCTTTCCATTGCTTATAATGAGCTGTTGGTTAATAGCACTGACTTCTGTTCAAGGTCTTGAGGATTGCCACAGACTTTTCCAGTGTAATTATAAAAATTACACAAACCATTGCTCTGACATTACATACACTATGAAACAATCTAGTATAATCTATTTATTTTTTAAATTGAGATGTAATTGATATATACCATTGTATTTGTTTTGGATATACAACATAATGATTTGATATATGTGTATATTGTGAAATAATCACAGTAATTTTAGTTAACATTCATTGCCACACATAGTTACAATCTTTTTTTTTTTTTCCTGTTAGGAGAACTTTTAAGATCTACGCTTTAGCAACCTTCAAATAAACAATGCAGTATTGTTAGTTACAGTCACTGTGATGTATGTTATGTCCCCAGAACTTATCTTCAGATTCTTTCTTAATATTCAAATCTCTGGCTTAATATATGACATTATGGAATAACGAGTAAATTTATTCATGTATTTTTAATAAACATAGCTGGAAAAAATCAACATTTATGTCATTTTGGCCAATATAGGATCAAAGTCAGGCATTCTGTGTTTGAAATTAAAATGAAATATGTAGGATACTATTCTGGAAAGTTTTCAGATCCTGAACATTTAGAACACACACTTCAAAGAATTTAAATGTGTATATTTCTGTTATACTTAAAAGTGAGCTTAAACTAGGTTAATTGGCAAAATATCAGAAGCCACATCCATGATGAGTATTTAATAGTAAAACAGAAATAATAAAAACACATAGAAAAAAATAACAGGTTGTATTTTAAACAATTCTGAAACATTTTAAAATTTCATCTTCGTCTCTACTTTCTTTTAGTTATATTTGAATCCTATTCATCTAGAATATTACTCTAGAATGTACTTTTTTTTTAAAGATTTTATTTATTCATTTGACAGAGAGAGAGAGGCAGCCAGCGAGAGAGGCAACACAAGCAGGGGGAGTGGGAGAGGAAGAAGCAGGCTCCCAGCGGAGGAGCCCGATGTGTGGCTCAATCCCAGAACACTCCGGGATCACGCCCTGAGCCGAAGGCAGAGTCTTAATGACTGAGCAGAGTCTTAATGACTGAGCCACCCAGGCGCCCCATCTAGAATGTACTTTGTAAGTAAAATGAAGTAGAAATACGTTATACTTACATTTTTTTCTAGTTACCAGATTTTCCTAGTGTTAGTAGAAAGCCTATATTTATGCTCTTAATATGAAAGATCACGATTGTTACATAATAAATTTCTGTAAAATTTGGAGTCTGTTTTTGAGGTTTACAAACCATTTCATTATTTTAAGTTTCCACTAATGCCACTAAATAATTTTAGATATTTTAGTTTTTACCTCAAAAAAGCAAGTCTTCTCTCATTCTTTTTTTATCACAGGTTCCTTGGCCATATTCTTCTGTTTATTCATCCATTTGGTTTATAAAATAAGCTTAGCAAGTTTCTAATCAACACCAGGATTTTGATTTTCAATTACAAAAGAGTTTTTAAGCTAATTTTGTGATCTAGGTCATGTTTATTACAATAAATGGTGGTACAGCTTTGCACTTTCTAGTTTCTTTTAATAAAATCATATACAAAAATAAATAAATAAAATCATATACTTTCATTAATATAATTCTTTTAAGTTTATTCCCAAAACAAAATGGTCTATGTGTGTTTTGAATGCTCATTAATTCATATTTTTGAAACTCCATACAAAGAGTATTCAGGGTCTTGCCTCTTGCTACGAAATTAGTAGTGATCACATATTTTCTCTCAACCTCTTGGAAGAAAGATTTTTAAATATGATTTAAAGTTCTACAGTTAAAAATAACTTTTGTGTATTTTGAACCTAGAAATAGTGACAAAATTTTATGTTAAATATCAAAGATACTTTTCAGTGTCTTGACAGGAATTGTCATCCAGCTAGTGGTTCAATGGCAAATGTTTTGGGCAAGTGTGAAATAATGGCAGTAACTGTAATAGTGCCTTCAACAGACAGTTTCTGTGGAGAAATCTTACCTCATCTCACCCCCTTGGTTAGTTATTTTCTGAGTCTTATCCTTAAACTGTCACAGATTCCAAAACTAAACAAAAGTAAAACACCATCATATTGTAAGGGCTGTTAGACTATCATAGCCTAGTGGAGAAGGTCTTTGCTGTTTTACGTTGACACAATTTTGGGATAATTTGTGGTAATTTGTTCTCCTGGTATAGAACTTGGAGAGAAGAAAAAGCAGATTAAGTTTACTAACGTGATTGATTTTTCCTGAGATTCTGACTTGAACATGACAGTAGTTGGGTTTGGTTCCATTCTTTTCCTCAGCTGTTGACTGAGATCTACACTCAGTGTAGGCCCATGCTAAATGAAGTTGAGGTGAGAAGAATTTTTTTATATAATATTGATGACAATATTAAAGGTCTTCAGGACATAAGAATGCCACTATAAACTCATTCTACTAATGTAGTTATAATTTATTTCTTTGTATAGATCTAAGTTTCCATATGGTATATATTTTCCTTGGGCATGAAGGATTTCCTTTAATGTTTCTTGCAATACAGGTCTTCTACTAATGAATTATTTCAGTATTGTCTGTAGAAGAGTTTTTATTTCATCTTTTTTTAAAAAAATAATTTCTAGTGGTAAAAAATTCTAGATTAACAATTTGTTGTTCTTTCTTTCGATGCATTAAAGATGTTGCTATGTTGTACTCTGGCTTGAATTGTCTGAATTATTTTTATCTTTGTTTTTCTGTACATATAGATATATTTTTTCTCTACATATTTTTAAAATACCCTGTTATTTATTTTTGAAAAACTTGCTTAATCAATGCTTTTTTCCAGTTTTCTAATGTTTCTCGTGTTCGGAGCTCTTTGAGTTTTTGGATCTGTAGGTTTATAATTTACAACAAACATGAAAAAACAATTTCAGCCATCATTTCTTCTTCTTCCTTTTTTTTTTTCCCTTACCCTTCTGAAGGACTACAATTATACATACATTGGCTCAGCTTTAAGTTGTCCTACAGTTCACTGATGTTCTATATTTGGTTTGTGTGTGTGTGTGTGTATGTTTCATTACAGAGAATCTTTGTTGTTATGCCCTCAAGTCTATTTTTTTCCCTAAAATGTCTAACTTGCTGTTAGTCTCACGCAGTGTATTTTTCATCATGATATGTTAGTTTTCAGTTATAGAATTTTGATTTGATATTTTTCTTTAATATCCTATTTAACAAATTAAATTCTTTCTGTAGTTTCTTCAACATATGGTTCAACATACAGTTATAATACTTATTTAATGTCCTTATCCATTAGCTCTATTATCTGTGTCATTAGTGAATCTTTGGATTGATATTTTTTGTTGCTTTTGTTTATTGTAGATTATAATTTCCTGTCTCCTCATGCCTTGTAATTTTTTATTAGGTGCCAAAAATGAGAATTTTACTTTGATATTTTTATATACTTTTCAATATTCTGAAGCTTTGTTATGGGACACAGTTAAGTTACTTAAAGAAAGTTTGATTCCTTTGGGTTTTTTTTTTTTTTTTTGAAGAATTTTTTTTTTTTTGGATCAGTCCACAGCAAATTTTAGTCTAAAGTTAATTTCTCCCCATCACAGAGGCAAGAATCCTCTTAGTCTAGTGGATTCCCTATGAATTATGACTTTTTCTTCCCAGATAATAGGAGTTGATTCTTTCTCTGGTCTTATATGAGCTAGGGGTACTACTCCCTCTCATCTTTTCAGTTGATTCATTTTCTGGACATCAGTCACATTCAATAACATCCCCACACATGCACTGACTACTGTTCAACTGAATACTTGAACACTATAAAGATCTCCGAAGTCTTCTGTGGGGCTCTCTGCTCTTTATCCTGTGAACTACAGTTATCTTGGATTCTCTGGACCCCTAACTCCATATCTTCAAGTCAAGGAGACTTCTGTGCTCTGCCTGAGTTCCCCTTCATTCGCTGTGGCCTGAAAACTTCATCTATGCTGAAGTCTGGGAAAATTTTAAGGTTCACATTTTCCCCACTTCTTTCTCAAAGATAGAGTACGGTTCCTCATTACCCAATGGCTAATGCCTGAAGACATGCCCATGTTATATTTCAGTCCAGTTTTTAAGTTATTCCAGTCAAAAGGGTAATTTGGTTCCTTATTACTCCATCTTGGTTAGAAGCAGTAGTAGTGTGGACTTACTCTCTGTGACAGCTCTATTCAAGACTGTAGTGAGACATCATTTTCTTCATCTGTATTGCCTAAGATTATGGGACAGTCGACATTCCTCTTTATAAACTCTTGCCAATTGTATGCCTGAGTCATTTTTTACCATCACACATGCTAATTTTTAATTTTTCAGTAATGTTGTAAACCAGCTGTTAAATATGACCATTATTAAAATATTATGTAACATAATTAAGCATGCTATTAAAGGCAAATGTAATAAATGTTGAAAACTCACTACTTAGTATATTTTGCTCTTGAGGTTTTTGACGTTTATCTGTATGATCGAAATGCTTGATAATAGTGCTCTAATGTGCATTTCTTCCCAAGTTCATGTCCAGTGACATCACATTAATAGCTCAAAATCAGGCATGATGTGAGTATTTATACAGGAATCAAGAAATACTAACTCTGTGTTTACTTTTAATTGTACAGACTTCAGAATGTGACAGAAGAAATGTTAACAATGCAAACTAAACTTAGAAGTATCATATTGGGGTGCCTGGATGCAGTTCAGTTGGTTAAGGGTCCAACTCCTGATTTCAGCCCAGGTCATGATCTCTAGGTTGTGGGATCAAGCCCCATACAGGATGCCATGCTCAGCTTGGAGTCTCCTTGAGATTCTCTCTCTCTCTCTCTCTCTCCATCTGCCCCTCCCCTGACTCATGCTCTCTCTCCCTCAAACAAATAAAATCTTAAAAAAAAAAAGGGCGGGGTATCATATTTTTAGACAATAAGAGTGAAAAATACCTCCTCAAATTTTCAGGAGATATTCTTCCAGCAATTGAAAAGTGTGATTTTTTTTGCTTATATTTATGCTTAATCCTGTTAAAGAAAAAGCCTCTAATTCACAGTGTAAATAGACTATTTTATGAAGAAAGGTATTTGAAATACATCATTCCTGTTTTATCAAGTTAGCCAGAGATTTTTCATCTTTGTATATAAAATACATGATTCTGCAGTTTACTTTGATTTTTGAGACATATTAATATTGACCTAAGCATGTATCTACACTCCCAAGATTTTTACTACACAGTTACTTTTATTTGGTTTTCTAATTCCATTTTGTGATATGTAAAACATGTTCTAGACAATTTAGCTTAAAACATGTAGATATATGTCTCTAATTCATTTCCTTGTATAAAGGTTTATTTTTTCAAGTAAATATTTAATGGGATATTAAAACTCTCAACTAAAAACGTCTGACATGCATTTGCCTCTGCTTAATAATCAGGTAAGTATCGATAGTTCATTTTGTAATTTAATAGAGTAGGGTTTATTTCTAACTCCTGGAGGGATTTAGAAAAGATGAATTGCTTAGTGTGCATTTCTTTGGAAGACCAATAAATGTGCTGTTTTAGGTGTTCCAAGACAAAAGATGATAATTCCTGAGAATGATTGCTCTTTGAGATGTGATTTTCTTCAGTTTTTCTCAAAACTAATATGTGATTTACTCTGCCATGTACTTCAAGATTAAAAATCTATATCTTAGATCTTTTTATAATTAAAAGTAGTCATTTACTCACTGAGCTTGTTGATCAGGTATCATGTGCAGCTCAGTGTTAAGGAGACACACTTGACAGAGAGCCTCTTTCCAGGTTTGTACATTCCTGTGGGGGGAGAAGTGAAATGCAATTAAATATAACTAAAATTTTATTAGGGCAATAACAGTTGCAATTGGAACATGGAAAAGGGAGTGTTAATGTTCACTTTGAGAGTTGCAAGAAAGTTCACAACATACTTGACATTTTCTTCCTCAGTGGTATTCAATAAGCATAGCTAGCTAGTTAAATCTCAGGATTTTTATATATGAGAACTCAGGGGGGAAAAACATCAGAGAAAATATGTAATTTTTCTTAAATGATACAGCGTCATGGTTTACTGCCCCCTCCCACCACAGGGGCTCAGCGGATAGTCATTGCACAGGCAACTGCTTTTGGACAAAGAATGTTCAGGTGAGTGAGAAAGAGGGTTTTCATCCAGATCATTGCTGTAGACTGGGGAAGTGAGTAGAGTAATGGCAGTGCCCAGTATATTTTAGGAAGCTACATTTAATAGTTCAATCTATGGTGAAATAAGAAACACACTGTTTAAGATTCCAGGAAACCACAGAGAGTACATGCAGTAAGAAAAGCATATGTAGAAAAAAGTTTACTTCAGTGGAGCTCCTGTGCTTATTTATTTATTTATTTATTTATTTATTTTTTTAAGAGAAAGAGCGAGCAAGAGAGTGAGGAGAGGAGGGGAGGGGCAGAGGGAAAGGGAGAGAGAGAATCTTAAGCAGCCTCCATGATCAGGACAAAGCCCAACATGGGGCTTCATCTCAGGACCCTGAGATCATAACCTGAGCCAAAATCAGGAGTTGGATGCTTACCTGACTGAGCCAGCAGCCCGTGCACCCCAGCGGAGTTTCTGTCTTTAAAAAAAATCTATTATATTTAAGAAATTGAAAGTTGGAGGTTATTCTTTGGACACAAATCTTGAAATATAAAACTCTTCAGGCTTCATAAATTATTGAAATATAACACATAATCCTTGACAATTGTGTAAAACAAAGTAAAGGGTAACAATAACCAATTCATCTAATATGGTGTCAGTATGGAGAATAGAAATTGAAATTGAATGTATAAACTAACTCTATGAAAGCTCTTGCTGAGTGAAAGGTGAAGTGAAAATATTGTGACGGGCACATTTTAATAGGAAGACATAATTTTGGACTTCAACAAAATTGGATTAAATTCTTATTCTGCCTCTTCTGAGCATAGGACTCTAAGAACATACATTCTCATTTGTAAAAGAGATACAGTAATTATTATTCACAATTGTTTTGAGGATTAAATTAGGTAGATTTATATATAAAATATTAGCACAATGAACAATTAACTAGCACTAGGACGATATAGGAGTGAATTAAATGGAGACTTTTACTTTGTTATCTGTGTATTCCTTAATGTCAGAAAATTTATCCATTGCAACACTTTGCATTCTGTTTTTGACAAATTTTTTATTCCCCACAGGTTTCACTTGAGGGAAAAAAGAACTGAATATTCAGGAGATATTGTTGATAATTTGGTATTCAATAGTTAACCCTAAACTAAGACAAAAACTTTTTATTTATCCCTTACCCCTTTCTGATAACTATGCTAGTACTCATAATAACACTTACATGTTTCACGTTTTATAGGTAGGAATAGAAATATTCACTAAACATCATAGCCACTAGCTTATGCGTCACACGCACCTCATTATTTAATAATAATAATAATGTACTGAGGCCCTACTCTGCACCAGACACTATGATGAGTGATTAAAGATTGAAAATAATTAAGACACAGTCTGTGACCTCTACATTGCTGACATGGTGCCCAGAGAACTTCACAACCATCACTGCTAGATTATTAGGGTTATAGAAAATGCATAGTGATGATTTTTTTAAAAAAGGCGCTGATGACTAAAGACTGTGAGTAGATAGATAATATAACAGATTCAAGAATAACATACTAGAATTTTATTTTCTGTGATGACATGGAATAAAGTCTGGAATCAAGGAAGGTATCTTGGGACCCTAACAAGAAAAGGAAGGCACATATGCAGTAATAACCAAAACCTGTATCTAAGTTACCCATAAAACAAAATGTGAAGACTTTGAAAGAAGACTTAAAAAATAGTGTTTCTTTTCAAAATTCACCAGTCATGGTTCTAACCTCTCAAAAGATTAAATTGGGTAAATTTTTGCCTATCTTTAGCTAAATATTTTATCAATACTGATTCAATTCATTCACTACTCAATTATCCTAATTCAGTATCATTTTGAGTCTTTCATTGGTCTATTTATCTACCAGTTTTAGATATCTTTTTTTCTGAAATTATTCTTGTTTTTCACTGTTCTTCTTTTATAGCTTTTGTTTTATTACATTCATTCTCAATAGAATATATAGTTTTCTTCACTGTCGAGGAACAACCTGGCAGATTATTTGATTTTCTTTTCTGTCATATGGCACATTTGGAAATTGGATTCATAAGCAAAAAAAAAAAAAAAAAAAAAAAAGAGCGTTCTGGAGAAATTCCAAAGGACAAAATTGCATTTTTTTAATCAATATAGTCCCTTGAGCAATTCAGTAGAATGGAATATCCCAACCTACCCCATATCTAAAATTCCCTTTTTTTTAATCTTAAAATGATCTCTTTTATACCTGTGGACTATTTATTTTTCCAGGTGGAATGTGGTTTTATAAACTTACAACTTTCTTGTTAATTTGATTCCTTACGAATGATACAAAACTGGCTTTTTCTCAGTAAATCTTTATAAACAACACTATAAACCTTTAAAATTTTTTCTAAACAGGTAGATCCAAATACATTTTTAGTAGTTAGCAAAATTATGAAAAGCTTAGTTCTGTCATTTTTTTCATTAACGTTCAAAATCATTAAAACTATCTGCATTTGATGAAATGAGGAACTTCAATAAATCCAATCTTTATTACCTTCTTCTTTCTATTTTTTTAAATATTTTTACTGTTCCTGTTAATTCTTATTGTAGACAGAATAACTCTCTCCTCAGGTGTCTACATCCTAATCTCTGGAACCTAGAAATGCTTTCATCATGAGGTAAAAGTGGCTTTGCTGTTATGATTAAGTTAAGGATCTTTCCTAAGGTGAAAAGATTATTTGGGTGGGAACAGTGTAATCTCAAGAGTCTTTTTAAAAGTAGGCAAGGTCAAGGCCAATCAAATTCCACCTGTGGACAGGTCCATCCCCTGCTCCAGTCCAGCTTGTCCTGCCTGATGGACTTCCTTAAGAATTTTGGAGTTGCCCAGACAGGCCCCACTATTGTGTAAGCTAATTACTTATAATTAGCCTCTCTCTCTCTTTTTTGAAAGATTTTATTTATTTATTTATTTATTTATTTATTTATTTATTTGAGAGAGTGTGTGTGAGATTGGGGGGGAGGGACAGAAGGAGAGGGCGAAGCAGACTCCCTGCTCAGCAGGAGCCTGATTCAGGGCTCAGTCCCAGGACCCTGATATCATGACCTGAGCCAAAGGCAGACGCTTAACCAATATAGCCACCCAGATGCCCCTTAATCTCCTAATATATAGTCCTATTAGTTTCTGCTTCTCTGGTTGAACTCTGATGGCCACAGTTTTTAATGTAATTATTGTGGAATTATTTTCTAATAGCAAACCCTCTGATGAGGTCAACATGTTCCAGAATTGAGTTTTTTTTTTTTTTTTTTTTAAGATTTATTTATTTGACAGAGAGAGACACAGCGAGAGAGGGAACACAAGCAGGGGGAGTGGAAGAGGGAGAAGCAGGCTTCCTGCTGAGCAGGGAGCCTGATGTGGGGCTCGATCCCAAGACCCTGGGATCATGACCTCAGCCGAAGGCAGTCGCTTAATGACTGAGCCACCCAGGTGCCCCCAGAATTGAGTATTTTGATCTAAATAAGCAAACTGGCTAGAAAACAGTAAATAAGTATGGTTTATTTCAAATAATAAAATTCTGTTTTCTACTTAAGTGATTAAGAAAAGTAGTAGCTTCTATTCCAACACCGTGGAATGAAATGAAAGACAAGAAAGGAAAATTAATATTAAATGAGATAGCTCCTGTCAATACTGATTAGCTCAAAGAGAGTGGTCTCTTTCTACAACATAAATTTGACAATTTTATACTTTTTCAACGGAGTTTTCAAAAGGATACAGTTAGAAGGCATCATGAATATGGCATCAGACTATTACCCATTTTCTTCCCTGTAAAAATACACCAGGACTACTTTAATTTTTGTGTTCTTAACCTCAATGCCTTTTACAATGTTCCTGAGAGTGTTCTGCACACTTACTCCATAAAATCCTCCCCAATTTACTATTAAACCTAAGTTTCACCTACTGCAAATGCCCAATCACTGAGCTTAAAGAGAAGGTGGAATTTGTTTTCCTGTTTGGAAGTTACCATAAATTTTTTTAAATATGTTTCAAAACGTATTATATTCTCCCTTTACCTAAAATATCAAAAGTTCTTTTTATGTGTAGCATATAGGTTTAATTTAGATGTAAGCTGACATAAAATAATATGTTTTACTCGTGCAAGAAAGGGAGAATTGGTTTCAGCTAAGTCTTTGTCTAGCTGCCGAAATGATGTTGTCAGTGACCTAATGGGTAGGCCCAGTCAATCTCATCCAAACCACATGGATTACGGAGATGCAAAGTTCCCAAGTGGTGTGAGGGGCAGATATGGAAAAGGTAACTATCTAGTTCAGGAAATAGTTTTACTGGAATATGTCTGACAGTGGGGTATTCCTTTTACCAGGATAAGTAAGGTATATAGATGAAGAAACCAATAATAACAATAATATAGAACTAATACTTGACATACTGAAATCTAAAAATACTCTGCTTTAAATGCTTTAGATGTATTTATTCACTTAATCTTAACAATAATATAATAAGAAAATAATAATACTACCCCCCTATAATTGGAGGAACACGAGGCATTGAAAGGGTATTTTTTTTTTTAAGATTTTATTTATTTATTTGACAGAGAAGGAACACAAGCCAGGGGAGTGGGAAAGGAAGAAGCAGGCTCCCAGCAGAGAAGGGAGCCCAATGCAGGGCTCGATCCCAGAACCCTGGGATCAGGCTCTGAGCTGAAGGCAGACGCTTAATGACTGAGCCACCCAGGTGCCCCTTGAAAGGGTGTTTTTGTTGGGGTTAATGTAGAGCGTGAAATCAGCCATAATACCTGGCTCGCTACAGTGTAACACGGAGGTCGTTAGGGGCAGGGAGGTTTCGGAGCAGGGTGTAGGCCTTTGGAATGCCTTGCCTTCCGGAAACTTTCCTAGTGCAAACAGCCGCCCTGTGATCTAAGAGATGTGGGCATTGTCCCCTAGGCTACGTTTAGCAGAACTCCAGAAGCACGCAGATTAGCCTGTATCTTTCCTGTAAACAGATCCTCCCGGTTTCAGTAAAATGCCTTGTCACACATCATGTGCTTGAGGAACAGTGATAAGGATTTGGGATTATCTTGAAGGAGCAATAAAAGTGGGAGCAAAGCAGAGCAAAGGGTCTTCGCCTCTGAGCGTTGACCCCCTTGCCTTCTCCTCTCTTTCACCGCAAAGTTTGGAGTACTCTTTCACCCCTGGGTGGGTACAGGGATTGCTGGCCATTTCTGGTATATTTTGACCAGGTCCACTGAGCCAGGAAATGAATATAGAAAATAGGGTTTCAGAGCTTGAAATCTTGAAAATACATAACATATTGTTTTTTAGGAACGATTAAATAGCTTAACTAGGATCAAACAGCAACTATATCAGAGCTGTGATCTACATTCAAGCTTCCTATATATGATTTTTCATGTCATATTTTAAGTCTCCTTTGTGAAGTAATTATGTGTACTAGTGGTTCAAATATAAACTTAAAGTAATCTACTCATAATTTATTCATTACTGCAGTCCTGTACTCAGTTAATATTAAATGAGTTATCTCCTGTCAATAGTGGTCAGGGCCAACCTGACAGATAGGAGATACTTTGTAAGTGTTTGGTTAATGGAAAGGCAAATCAACATTTTAAAAATGATGATAGCATTATCCCCTATGTTAGTATTTTTTTTTTAAGATTTTACTTATTTATTTGAGAGAGAGAGAGAAGAGAGACAGAGCATGAGCAGGGGGAGGAGGCAGAGGGAGAGGGACCAGCAGACTCCCCGCTGAGCAAGAAGCCAGTTTCAGGGCTCATCCCAGGACCCTGGGATCATGATCTGAGCTGAAGGCAGCCGCTTAACCAACTGAGCCACCCAGGCACCTCTAATTAGTATTTTTTAGCACTAATTCTTTTTTTTTTTTAAAGATTTTATTTATTTATTCGACAGAGATAGAGACAGCCAGCGAGAGAGGGAACACAAGCAGGGGGAGTGGGAGAGGAAGAAGCAGGCTCATAGGGGAAGAGCCTGATGTGGGGCTTGATCCCAGATTGCCAGGATCACGCCCTGAGCCGAAGGCAGACGCCCAACCGCTGTGCCACCCAGGCACCCCAGCACTAATTCTTTAATACTCTATTTAATATCACAAATATCCCATAAGTCAATGTTTGAAAATATATCCCCTATAATAGCTAATAAATTATCAAAACTTTATCAAAATATACTTACCCAAATATTCAGGAGGTATATCACTCTCCCAAATTAATGGAAATAAATTTTGTGATTACTAAACACCGAGCCTTTAACCTAAAGAAAAAGTGACTTAAATTGCTTTCAAGTATCTGAGACAGAAATATTCTAGAAAATTTATTTTTCAAAGTAACTAGGAATCATCTCAGTCTAATAAACAAAATAAAATAACAAAATTTATTCTAAAATTCTGATTCTGTATTCTTAAGAAACTACAAGGCATAAAGTTTCTATAGTCTGCCTTATGCAGATATGAATGCCAGTAAGACTTCGGTCTTATTTTTTTCACATTATATTCTTTACCATGGAATGCTAGTTTTGTAACATTAACAAAAAATGCCAAAAATGTATTCTTATCTATTTTTTTAAGATTTTATTTATTTATTTGACAGAGATAGAGATAGCCAGCGAGAGAGGGAACACAAGCAGGGGGAGTGGGAGAGGAAGAAGCAGGCTCCCAGCGGAGGAGCCCGATGTGGGGCTGGATCCCGTAACGCCGGGATCACGCCCTGAGCCGAAGGCAGACGCTTAACCGCTGTGCCACCCAGGCGCCCCCTTATCTATTTTTAAACAAATCAAGATTTAGTAAAATCTTAGCGTTTGGTTATTTGCGTGTGTGTATGTCATTGGGGCCATGTTTAAACTTTAGTAATTTCATATACCTACACTTACGCATAAAAGAGTGGCATTTGCTTGTGTGACACCCTAGACAGGCATAAACAAATGACCTTTTTCCTGTTGAAACTTTAATAACCATAGAAATAGCCCTGGTTCTATCTGAAGTCACACTCAGATAGGACTTCGGCAAAAGCTGAAAGAGGGTTTTCTTTTTTTCCCTGTGCTGTAGGTTTCATTATTTTGTCTTGTATTTTATTTCCATTTATGATCCCAATCAATAGTATAGTAGTAACAACCGATTCCAGACTTTCCTGATGACAGAGAGCAATCCAAAATCCACTTACATTGTTACGTATTTTTACGAACCAATGAATATGTGGCCCAATATTTTAAATGTCAGTCTTCTAATTCTGCAGTTACTATCAAAGTGCGGCAAAACTAGGTATTGCTTGGTCAGGGGACTACAGATCCAGGTGCCATGCACATCAGAGCAGAGTCCTGTGTTACCGTAAGAGATACTGTTGGTCCTCCTCCTTTTCCTAGGTGGGCACATCCTTCTCCAGCTTCATTCAGTGTTGGCAACTCATACTCACAGCTGTACCTTCTGAGAACGCCCTCTCTCCCCCATCAACAGGGGCTGCTTAGCCTGCTGTGGCACACAAGGAGGTTGCCTCAGGAGAGTGAGACTCTCAATCACCATTCCCCCCATCCAAGTGCCTAATGCTTTAACAGTGTAGTCACCCTCGGTGGTCAGCTGTCTTCTCTGAGCTAGAGCTGTGGACCTGTGGGAAGGGGAGGAAGATTCCTGCCTCAAATTCCTTGCCCTTGATTGAAGCAGGGCACGTTGGTCTGGTGGATAGTGCGAAGGGGCCCTGGCAGCCATGTGGACCCATAAAATATTCAAAGTCATGAGCCAGAACTCTTTGTGGTGATCTGTCCTCAACCAGAACCCAGTGAATATCTGTTTGAAGAAATATGACATTACATAGCAAAAAACCCCCACCACAACAGGTTAAGATATTAGAAAAAAAGGTAAAACCTTTATAATGTAGTGCTTTTCCTCTGTTTTTTAACAAGGTTCCTCCCTTCCTATAAAGAGATATCTATTCCTCTGTTTCCCATGTTTCGATATAAAATATGACATTATCAAAGAATTGTTTTGTTCTCTTTTTCCCTTCCTTTTAGTTATTTTCTCTTTCTTCTTCTTTTTTGTTTCTGCTGATCTTTTACTCTCTTGTGGTTTAAAATACCACCTCTGGGGTGCCTGGGTGGCTCAGTTGGTTGAGTGTCTGCCTTCGGCTTAGGTCATGATCTCAGGGTCCTGGGATCGAGCCCCGCATCGGGCTCTCTGCTTATCAGGGAGTCTGCTTCTCCCTCTCCCCCTGCCGCTCCCTCTGCTTGTACTCACTCTCTCTCTCTTTCTGTCAAATAAATAAAATCTTTAAAAAATAAATCAAATCAAATCAAATCAAATCAAATCACCTCACCTCTTTGGATGACTATTGCATTGGTCTTCCATGGCTGCTGTAACAAATTGCCACAAACTTAGTATCTTGAAACAATGCAAATTTATCTTACAGCTCTGTAGTTTAGTAATCCAAAATAGGATTCAGGGAGCTAAAATCAAGGTGCTGGCAGGACTGCATTCTTTTCCAGAGGCTCTCAGAGACAATCTGGTTTATTGACCTTGACAGCATCTAGAGGCTGCTTGTAGTCCTTTGCTTGTGGCCATCTCCTCCATCTTCAAAGTCAACAACAGTCACTCAGTCCTTCCGACATTACATCACTCTCACCTCCTCTTCCACCTATCTTGACCAATTTATAGACCTTTGTGACTACATTGCTTCCACCCACATAATCCAGAATAATCTCCCTATTTTAAGGTAGGTGATTAGCGACCTTAATTCCATATTCTACATCAATACCCCTTCGCCAGTTAAAATAACTTATTAATATATTTCAGGAGCTAGAATATAAATATCTTGGAGGCTCTGTTATTTTGCCTACCACACCTTACCAAATCAAAACAAATATTTGTAAGGTTTAGATAGAAATTTTTTTAAGGAATCTCAAAATTTAGACTTCCAACCATATCTTCATCTGGTGACACAAGAGGTCTATCTTTTTATTTACCTTTCTATAAATCTAGCAAAATCTATTGATATCACCAAAAATTATTTCTGTAATTGGCGTTCATTTTTTACTATCATTGCATTAGGTAGATTAATATTAATTGCAATAACAAATAAAGCGTCAGTTCTTAGTAGCTTAACACAAACATGTCGACCTCTTACTCATGTAATATTTTGTTGTATGTGATCAATAGCTGGTATTCTACACAGTGATTCAGAGACACAGAATCCTACCAGATTATGGGTTAATCTTCCCAGAGGACCATGGAGTCCTTTATTTCCAGCTGGCAGACAGGAGATAGAGGCCAACAAAAGCCCATATAAATTTGACCACATTGTCCAGAAAATGCCACATCACTTCATTTCATAGTCATTAATTACATAGCCATGCCTGGCTTTCGGGAAACTAGAAACATAATCCCTGGCCGTACAGCTACTTCCCATAAAAACAAAAACAAAACCCAAAAACATGGCGGTACATCTGGGTCAAAGTTTAACTATCAGGCCATGGGATATTTTTGCAAACATTTCTCACTGTCTAAAGGAGATGTGCCCCTTTTTCAGAACTGGATGTACACCTGTTTTTATTATATTTGGATATGAATCCCATGACTTGAAAATGAATTAAAAACAATTTAGCTCTAGCACTTAATACACACGGCAGGCAACTGCAACGGAAAGAATCTTTTGGAAAAGGAAAGAATGAGAGGCCATAGGGGTTACTGCTTCACAACAATGATCAAGTCACACAAACCAAGCATTGTGAGATCTCTTGTTAAGAATGACAAAGTATCTGAGATGTTACCCTACCTGTAAGCTAATGTATTAGCTTGGCCAGTTTTGTGGAGTCTAGTAGAATATACAAAATTTCCAGGTCACATGTGAAAGACAAGTTTATATTCACAGCAGTAGCAGTAGTTGGGGTATCAGCATTTTTGGTACCAGCTCTCTGAGCCCCAGTTCTCGAGGGAAACATGAAGACCATGTGTATCACCTGCCCAAACAATGAGTTATGTTACAGTAGTGGAAACATGTGCTTGGGGAATCTGGATCTTTTGTAATGGACTGTTAATTAACCAGGTCTTAAGTCTATCTTTCAAGGCATTTTGCTATAGAAATGTTTAATATATAAAGTTTGCTATACAAATAGCCTTGGGAACATACCTTGTAACAAAAGGGCAATTACTATCTCACAAAATGTGCCACAATGTAAGAAACCTATAGAGGATTGTATTCTAAAATGCCTTTACCCTGATGATCACGTATATGTACTGATGAGATGCTTATTCTGCTTTCCGGGGTGAATTCTCTTGTCCCATGTTCTTTGTGATCTAAGACCACCCTGTGCGTGGTTGTTGCAAAATTATTACTCTTTTTCATGTATTTTTTAATTTTAGAATAGCTGTTGATTTACAGAAAAATTGTGACTATAATACATAGAGTTCTTATACCCCCTGACAAGTTTCCCTCATAGCATCTTGTGTCATTAAGGTATAATTGTCACAACCAATGAGTTGAATTTGATATATCGTTAGGAAATTCAAGGAAGTTATGGAGCTTATTTAATTAGATTTACCTAGTGTCTTTTTTCTGTTTTAAGATTTCATACAAAAACCGCATTACATTTAGTAGCTTTGTTTCTTCATGCCACATCATGTCTCCTATTCATGATAGCTTTTCAGGCTTTTCTTGTTTTTGATGACCCTTACAATTTTGAAAAGTACTGGTCAAATATTTTGGAGAACAACCCCCAACTGGCATTTATCTTTTTTGTTTGTTTGTTTTTCATGTTTTTTCCCCCCACATGATTAGACTATGGGTTTTTAAGAGGACTATGGGTTCTTAAGGGGAAGACCACTGAGATAAAGTACCATTTATTATAACTTATCAAGAGTACATACTATCAACCTGACATAACTATTAATATTAATCATAATCGTAATCACTTAGCTGAGATAGTGTTTGGCAGGTTTCTCCACCACAGAGTTACTCTTTTTTTTTCTCCCCTTGCTTACCGTACTCTTGGAAGTAAATCACCAGGCACAACCTACACTTAAAAATGGGGAATTATGCTCCACCTCTTTTGAGGGCTAAGCGTCTACATATATTTTTACAAAATTCTTCTGCATGGGAGATGTTTCTTTCCCCCCATTTATTTATTTATTCATGCAATTATTTTTTATATTAATATAGCCTCATGGATATTTATTTTTACTTCGGGTTATCATCTAATCCTTCTTTATTTGTTTTGTTGCTCAAATGATTAGTCCTTTGGAAGATCCTTCAGTTGGCTTCTGTGATCTTTGATATAATCCGTGTGTATGTGTTTGTGAGTGTTTGTGTATTTATGACACTTGAAGATGTCAACCATTTCTCAAAGTAGCCCTGGTTCCTGTAAATGGATAATAGAATGGGTTATTTCTTGCTTATTGTTTGAGCACTTAAATAATGAAGAGTATTTAGGTTTTTGTATCTGGTAGCCACTGTAATACACACAGTAACGCTAGTTGTAGCTGTTAAAACCCGGAACTTTAGAAGCTCAATAACATAACACGATTCCTTTTTCAGATTTTCTAGGACTGCCTTTCCACGTGGTAATTTATAAAGCTGGGCTTCTTCCATCTTTAATCTCTTCAAGTTATTTTGCTTTCTGTTAGTAGACAGTGGGAAAAAAAATGGATATGGTGGATTTGCTTCTTACTCATTTGTCCTAAGAATTACACATGCTATTTCTGCTTACATGCCTTTGGCTGTTTGCAGACATTTCTCTGTACCTCACTGCAGTGAGGGTTAAAAATTATAGTCCTTTGCTGGATGCTGCTTCGTAGCAGAAACTTTAAGCTATATGTTTTGTGGACAGCAGGTCTTTATTTTCAGTGCCATTTACTTAAAGTTCTTAGCACTTCTGTTTCCCAGGCCATTACATTAGACCACTCCAACCCCACACATCAATCTCACTGTCTTTTGTTAACTCTTTAATTACTTCTAGTAATTATTTGCATAGAATGTCATATTAATAATACTAAATCAAATAATTTTTATTAAATTTCCCTACTCAGAAATTCTTGACAACTACCCATTATGGCCAATAATGTTTTAAAACTTGATCTGATTATTCCAATATTTCCATGAACTATATATTCCAATCTTTTCTCACACTGTTTCTCAATATATGTTAAATGATGCAGCCAATCTGACTTGTTCATCATTCCTAGAACACACCATGTGGTTTCCCTCCTCCATATTTTAATACCCTCTCCCAGCCCTTCTCATTGTGCTGAATTTTTACTTGCCTGTAAAACCTGACTTAAATGCCACCTCCCTTCAAGATGATGAAAGTTAATTTTCTTTCTTTAATTTTGATAGAACCTTGTAGCTTTTGAAACCATTTTCCAAAATTGTTATTTGTGTTATAGGATTATTATAACAACTACACTATATGGATCTGCAGAACAGATATTAAAATGTATCCATCTGTATATCACTTGTAATAAATGATAAATTATATTTCATGACTTTTTCACTCAATAAACACTTGTTAAATAACCATACACAAATGATTTTAAATTAAAAAAACTTATAATGCATAATTTGCATAGACAAAATGTTCTTTCATGTTAAATTAAAGCCAGTACAAAGAGCCTAATTTAAACATTTGAAATATAACCATCAATATTTTTTCTGTTATACTTTTTAAAAATTTTTATATCATCATAATAAAAATTAATAAAGACAAATTAAAAGAGCAGGCAATTAAAGAAGATTCAAATAGCCAATTTAATAAACGTAGACTAATAGAGTTTGGGAATTTAAACATGTGCATTTTTCACACCTTATGTAAAGATGTAAAAATACGAATACACATATCTATTCAGAAATAACCATGTATTCAACAAAAACAATTAGAATGTGCATTTAAACATTTATTTTTGCTCCAATATTGCCAAGTACTTTTTAAAAAGGACTCCATTTTTCTTACTGTTATATCAAAAGTTTTTTAATATGATAAAACATAGAAAAAAAGAGCTATGCCTTATTTATTTCTACGACCTGAGATATTAGGAGTTTGTTAGTACTTTCTAATCTGATTAAGATTCAGAAAAAGGAAGCAACATTAGAAAGGTCAACAATTAAATATCTAATCAATTAAAAGTCTGTAAATCATAAAGTATCTACAAAATGCATTCACTTAAAATACAATTGGAAAATTAAAATGGGAAAGAGAGCTAAAGTTACTCTCCTTAAGGAACTTGATATAGTCCTCAGGGGTGAGGTGAATTGAAGTAGGTTTCAAAACAGTCCATTCATTTAATAGACTTCACACCAACCACTTAAACATGAATTCTAAATTACTTTAATGATCATGCTATGATCTCTCTGTCTATTCAAATTGGTATATTTCATAATATTAAAATAGAAAATACTAATTTTAAATTTACATCCTCAACAAATGTCTGATGAATAGAAAAACATTTTAGTGGTTTTCCTTTATTCAATTAGCCCATATTTATATAACCTAAGTTACTATCAGCATTGGAAGAGAAGTATTGCCAATTGGTTCTATGGCCTTTCCTCTAGCTTTGGGAGTATCTGAACATTTGTCTTGGTCAATTCTCCTGGAACATGTGGTTCAAGATATTGTTATATGACAATCTGAAAATCTAGCTGAGGCATATGTACCACACCAAGCACCAGGACTTCATACTTAGGAACATGCTATCAAGTAAAGAGCAACCAGTATTGGTGGAATTCAGGAGAACGAGGAGAATCGGAGTTGATCATACATGTCTGAAGGGCTTAATATATATGCAGCTGTTTCTCTGAATTGAAGTTCTCATCAAACATTCAGAGTACTCATTTATGTCTATGCAGGTGCTAAGGGCAAAATCAATTAGACATAAGATACTATACCTAATGCGTTTTGAAAACTGTATAAATTCTTGTTCTATATTTTTGTTTGCATTTTTAAAGCTAAGTGACCTTTATTACTTATAGACAGAGGGTGCCTATTGAATGTGATAAGTTTGATTGTCATTCTGAAGTGAAGAACGTGGATTACTGATGCTAGTTAGAGCAAAGTGGGCATTATAGGACACTATCAATTCCTCAAAATTTCTAATATTAATATGTTTATATATATATTTCAAGCATCATATAATAAGTATGAATTATATATATTGCCTTTCATATACCTTTGTTTATATATCATTAATCTATTTTAGATAATGTTGTTTCTAAACATTATTATTAAGTGGTATTGAAAAGGTTTTGGTCAAAGTTGATTGCCTTCACTTTTATTTATTTATTTGTTTAGCACAAGAGCAGGGGGAGAGGCGGTGGGAGAAGAAGAGAGAGATCTTAAGCAGTCTCCAAGCTGAGTGTGGAGCCTTACCAAAGCCTCAATTTCTCCACCCAGATATCATGACCTGAGCCAAAATCCAGAGTCGGATGCTGTCAACATTCAGAATAAAGCAATATAAGTTAAAATATAAAAACATAAAGATTTATATTTACATTATACATCTGTTAATGCACTGAAAAAGTTGGTTCCCTTTTTCATATATCCTACATGGCTTGAAGGTAATGCTATCAGGTATTCCAAAATCTTTGCTAATTAGTATATTGGAATTTGTGACACAGCAAATTGAGTTGAGAAGTTTTACAAGGAAGATATTTCAAGGGTTAAAATTATATGGGGTTACTTAACTCTTATAGTTTTGTTTTCAGGAAGTCTGGATTTATTGGAATATCTCTAATAACTTTGAAATTATAAAGTGAAAATCTTGAGTTACTCAAACACTGTGATTACCAAATATACCCAATGGCCCAAAAAAGGTGGCTGAATGTTGAAATGCTTGGCTTTATAATAAAGTTTCATAGTGGCCATTTGATTATACAGTAAGAAGCTTAGGTAATTTTCTTTCATAAATTTTCAATCATTAAATACATAGCACATTCGTATTCTTTATGAAATTCTGCGAGTCAATTCTAATCAATTACAATAATTATCCATAGTTGAAACCATGTAAAATTTTCATTTGAACCATCTAAATTTGTTACTACTAAAAATTACTCTTATAGCATCCACATTTTCTTTTGGGGGAGTCATTTCACATGTAAGACTGCAAAAGTCCATAATGGATACTTCTCTGAAATGTATTTTCTTATTTTTTTAATGATTTTATTTATTTATTTGAAAGAAAAAGCAAAAGAGAGAGAGAGATTGAGAGAATGAGTGGGGGGAGGGGCAGAGGGAGAAGCAGACTCCCTGCAGAGCAGGGAGCTTAAGTGGGACTAAATCCCAGAACCCTGGGACCCCGACCTGAGCCAAACACAGATGCTTAACAGACTGAGCCATCCAGGTGCCCCTGAAAATTCGTTTTCCAAAAGAGTCACTTTTGACCATCATATCAATGCTCAAACTTGCAATCATTTCAGTAACAGATAAATCCAAAGTTAATTAGTTTTATCTATTATATCCCAAGCACTCTTCTTTGAGGTGATTTTTATTTTTTATTTTTTAAAGCTTTTACCAATTTTTGTTCAAGTGTAATTAACATACAGTATTGTATTAGTTCCAGTTGTACAATATAGTGATTCAACAATTCTATACATTAATCAGTGCACGTCACGATAAGTGTACTCTTAATCTTCTTCCCCTATTTCTCCTACCCCTCCCCACTATCTTTGAGATCATTTAGAAGTGGCTGGGATGTTCATTCATGGGTTCCTATTGCATACAGCACAAACTTTGCATTAATTCTATATAATGCATAGCTGGACCCAACATAATGCACCAAGGTAACATAACTGTTTTCCCATTGATCCTATTACTGTGAAATGAAATAGTTTCTTTACTTTTTTACTGTGAGTAATGCTTGCTTTTTCTAAAAAAATGTTTTAGCTAAATGAATACTATGATATAAAAATAAAAAACTCACTACATGTATCTTAATGTAGGAGCAAAGTGTCTTAACAGTCATTAGTGTGTCACTTGATTGAATTAATTTAATACAATATTTTAAAACAACTTTCTATTAGATGCTGTGCTAGGAATTAAAGATGTATAGATAAATAGCATACAGAGGAAATCACAGAATGGATATCATATAAGCTATTGGATGCTTAGCCCTACATTGAAAATCTTTATTAGATATCCTCTAACAACTCATTTATTTTACCAGATGTATTTTCTGGTGTTGTGTCAGGTTGTGGGTTATGAATATAAGTGGTAATAACAAAGTTTGTTTGTTTGTTTTTTTGGGGGGTTTAACCTTTGTTTTTCCTTACAAATTTCGACAACAGAAAATGTCTTAAAAACTGAAGGCACATGTTAACTATTGTTAAGTTTTCAAAAACAGTTTTTTAAGCATATGTATTTTTAGCAGGGTAAGAAATGAATTATGTTGCTTGGTCTGATTGGATTATCTGTAGTTTGTGTGATAAACGCACTAAAAATATGACAGTAACATTTGGTCTGAAATACAGATATATAACAAAGTCATGAAAAAGAAATATATTGCAGGGATTTATTCTCTAATCAATGTGTTGTGGAATAAGGTACATAAATCCCCAGATATCAATGGAAAAATAGATAAAAGTATTATCTGAAAGATACAGCTAAGGAAAGGAGTCTGCACAGGTGAAGTGTGGCCTCATTATTAATGTAGCACGGTGGCAGTAGTGGCAGTGTACAGTGTGTAAGACAAGAGAAACAAAACACAAATCTTGCCCTAAACATTTGGTTTGAATGCTCAAAAAGGCATGTGGTGTTCTATCCACATCAATGCTCCCAGAATTTATAGAAACTAACGTATTTGAAGTTCTTTTGGTTAGGGAAAAGAAACATGCTGAGGAATATATGATATGCTTGATAGAGCAATGCTTGATAGCACAATCTTATGAAGAATATATACAATTTCCTATAAATATTTCCCATGAAAAACTATAATTTTTCATGTGAAATTGTGATTGATTGAAAAAAATTACTACTGTAAATTCCTAGGCAACTTTGACCTAATTATCCTTACATGGATTTTACATTACATTTCACAGAGGAATGCTGTATTCTACTCCAGGTTTTGTTTTGTTTAAAACTTCGGTTTTATGAGTATGTGACTCTAAGCTCTTTTAGGAGAAAGCTGTGTTTTGTGTTTCCTGAATCCCCAGCTATTAAGCCATGGCTGTGCATAGGGAATATGTTTAAGAAATATCTTAACGGGGGCACATAGGTGGTTCAGTCGGTTAAGAGGCTGCCTTTGGCTCAGGTCATGATCTCAGGGTCCTGGGATCGAGCCCCATGTCCATTGGATTCCCTACTCAGCCAGTAGTCTGCTTCTCCCTCTCCCCCTACCCCTGCTCATGCTCACTTATGCACTCTTTTTCTCTCTTCCTCTTTATCAAATAAATAAAATCTTAAAAAAAAGAAATATCTTAATGAATTAATTTGTTTTATAAAAATTATAAAGCTTTCAACTGATAAGGGAGTTAAAAATAATAAATGTTTATTTGAGTGCCAGACATTGTTTGGAATTTAGTACACATATTAACTCACCTGTCAGGTAGTTAGTTATGAGATTAGAAGAGTTCATTTGAAATGAATGATTGAAAAGATAACTAGGTTAGATGGGAAATAGAGAAAATTGGAGAGCATCCTATTAATAAGCAGTAATCTTTCCTAGAACTTAGTCTATATTTTTCTTGTAGAGTTATGGGAAAATAACTTACTTCCACAGCATTGGAATCTTAAGTAATTTTTAGTAATTTTTAGTAATTTTTAACTATAAAATTTCATTTTGGTGTGTTTAGGAGAAAGTTAGGAATTTGGTTACATAATGAGAATAGGTTTCTCACAGGAGACCTGAAAGGGCTTGAGCTAGTGAAGGAAAGCTCTCGCTCTCACACACACGCACACACACACACACACACACACACAGAGGAAGGGAAAATAATGTGATGGGGAATAAAGTAAAGCTGTAATGGTACTGAGAAAAGAAAAAAAAATCTAATGTGTGTGGTAAGTTTTAAAATATTTTAGGTAACTAAAGGAACTTCCACAGACCAAATAGTTATCTGTTGTATGTTGAAAACAATGGCCCACTACAAAATCATGGGATGTTGGTGGCAGGAGAACTTAATTTTAAATATTGATTTAATTTTAGTGTTACATTATTGTTGTATATTAATTACACTTATTTATATATTTATATGATAAGAATGCCTTCCTCCATGCCTTATAATTTCAGAAATAGTGAGATAGAACACCATAAACCATATTCCAGAAAATTTATCAGCTTGAAAATTTTTAAAAATTTATTCTGAGTGATTGTCTTTCTATTTGGTTAAAAATATCATTAAGCCTCTTTGAGTTACATGACATCAGTCATTATACTTTTTTACTCTTTTCCAATGGAATTAGGTCTGTTCTTCATCAGGGTAGGAAAATATAAACACTCCAGGTTCTCACTGAAGAACATAATCTCAAGCTGTTTGAATTTCATCAGAACTCTCAACTAAGAAAATTATTATTTCTAGAAAAGCATATAGGTACATGTTCTCCTCTGACTTCCTTAGGTAATTCAGGTTCTATCACTGGACCAAATAAGACTAGTGTCTCTTAATTATTTTGACCTGACAGAAGAGAGACTAAAAGTTATAAGATTTTATAGGCTTGTTCAGGTACATTCTATTTGGTTTTAGAGACACAATGGTTCATTGTGCCAGGACAATGACTAGAAATGTCGAGACTGAAAGCCAAAATTTAGGGACAAAAATCATTCCTTAACTGCAAATAAAATCACCCATGAGAGCCAAATAACTATGAGAGAGAAGGACGTCTTCCAGATAGAGGGAAGGGATAAATTTAGAAAGAGAAAAAGTTTTGAGTAAAGTGTCTTGCATTATATTATATAGGCTTGCTCCAAATAGACTTTGAATATTAAAAACTAGGTTTAGTGACATTTTATATTAATTTACTTGATTTGGTTTTATTACATTAATTGTCTTACATTTGTTGTTTTTTTTTTTAAATACTTGTTTTGTATTTGTCTTGATGTTGGACTTCCCATCCTCCACAGCGGTGAGAAATTTTTGTCATTTAAACCACATAGTCTATGGTGTTTTGCTATAGCAGCCCAGATGGACTGAGACACTCCATTTTATCTATGTATCTAAGTGACTTACTTTACCCCAAGCTAGTATTTAAACATTTACACTTACCTAAATATATTTTATATAGCTGAAATTGTTTTATTACTAGTTAACAATAAATAGACGAATGTCTACCTGTTTACAAATATTTTCAGCTACTGAAAATAACAACCATATTTTTTAAAAGATTTTATTTATTTGTTTGACAGAGAGAGAGAGAGAGAGAGTAAGCACAAGCAGAGGGAGTGGCAAGGGGAGAGGGAGAAGCAGGTTCCCTGCCGAGCGGGGAGCCCAATGCAAGACTCAATCCCAGGACCCTGAGACCATGACCTGAGCTGAAGGCAGACACTTAACCGACTGAGCCACCCAGGCGTTCCCATCTTTTTTTTTTTTTTTTTTAAAGAAGCAAGAACTGAAGAACATAATACTTTCAGCATTTCAAAAGTAATTAATATATCACATAGTAATCACTAAAACTATTAAAATTATTATAGTAGAATTAGCATAAGTTTCTAAATGATATTGGATCCCTTTCAAACACATTGTTCCAATCTATATTCTTTACTTTGCATTGCAATATATGGATTATTGCTTTTAATATAAAGCACAAAGTTACAAACTTCCTCACAACTTTTACTTATTGGGAGCTCTATTGTTCACAATAACATCACTCTAGCAAAATAGTACTTTGGCTGAAATATTAATTGCAAATAATCATATTATATTGAGGAAGATGGGGTGTGAGAAAAATATATTTTATATTTTATTATCTTGCTATTCCCCAGTTAGGTGAGATAATAAAAATGTGTACAGTGGTGCCTGGGTGGCTCAGGTAAGCATCTGACTCTTGGTCTTGAGATCAAGCCCCAAGTCAGGCTCTGAGCTCAGCAGGGGTCAGTTTATGATTCTTTCTTTCCCTCTCCCTCTGCCCCTCCCCCCAAAATAAGTAGATAAATATTTTAAAAATATTAAATTTAAAATAAAAATATGTACAAATATCTGTCAAAATATATAATATTGGAGTATAGTAGAGAAAAATAAAGAAATCTCTTTTCACACAGAATTTATCTACTCTTAAAGGGAGATAGGGAATAAACATGAGAAAATTAAATCACATGTGCAGAAATTGATGAGTAGTATTGAAAGAAATGAGAGAAGGTAGGGGAACAGGAGGACTGTGAAGCTGGAGCAATGGTTGAAATTATAATCAGGGTGTCATAGAGAACTAGCTAAGAAGTTGTCATTATGTAAGGTTGTGAGGAAGTTACCATATGAATATCTAAAGGTGAAAGTGTTCCAGTCAAAGGAGAAAGTCAGTGGAAAGACCATGGTAGTAACCTGCCTTGCATGTTCCAGGAAAAGCAAGGAGGGCAGTGCACCCAAAATAGGTCCAGTAATGAGGAGAGTAGACATAGAGTCAGAGAGGCCAGAATCATGAAGGGTCATGTGAGAACTTTGTATTTTACTTGGCATTAAATAAGATGTCGTTGAAAGGTTTTGCAAAGACAGGCGATACAACCCAACAAATGTTTAGAAAGGATCATTCATTCAGTCTGTGCTTTGGGGGTAATTGTAAGTGGCCAGTGTTGGAGCAAGGACAGAAGTCGGGAGGCTATTACGGTGGTCTAAGTAAGAGATAATGACAACTCCATCAAAGGGATCACAGTGCAAGTAAAAGATTATGTGGTTCAAAACAGAGTCAGAACATTTGAGTAAAGAAAAGGGATTGCATTCTGGAGCTATTTAGAGAGAAGCAATCAAATATCTTAATGGGGTATCTCTGGGGTTCATATAGGAAAAGGGTCAATCCAACATGAAATCAACATTTTGGATGGGCCAACTTGAAGGATGGAGATGTCAACCACTGAGATGGAAAAACTGTAAATGCAGTATGTTTGGAAGAAAAGATCAAATTAATTTTGAACATGGTTAAGTTTGAGACATTCAAATAGAGGTTTGGGGTAGACACTCAGACACATGAATCTAGAGTTGCGTACAGAAGTCTTGGATGGAGATACAAGTTTCAGAATTATTGCAAATATATGAACATTATTAAAAGCCACCAAGATATATTATATCAAGTGAGTGAGTTGAGTGAACTGAAGAAAAAGATCTGTCCAAATGAACTCTGAGACACTGCGATATTAACAGACTCGGGGAAGTGAAGTATAGAGCAAAGGAAATTGAGAAATCACAGTAAGAATGGATGATAAATACAGGGCTGTGGTCTTAGAAGCCAAATAAAGTATACCTAAGAAAAGACAGTGATAAACTTCTATCAAACACAACCAATAGGTCAAGTAAGATGAGGGAAGATAATAGACACCTGTTTTATCTAGGTGGTTATTATTTATGAATTGGACAATAATGTTTCTGTGAAATGTTTAGGGATGAAAGGTTGAATGAAACGGGCTTAAGAAAGAAATGGAAAAATAAAATTGGAACTGGACAACACAGGCAATTATTTTGAGTATTTTACTGACATACAGAAAGGGAATTGTAGAGAAAGCTGGCGGGAAAAGTCAGGCTGAGAGATGATTCTGCAATGTGACAATTTGTAAATGACTGCAGGGAATTCCTTGAGAGCTCAGTGAGGAAATTAATTATCAAATTTGTAAAAATTCTCTGAAGTTTACTCTTTTATCTATGCTTCTTCAATGCCAACTTCTCTGATTTATTCAGTTACATTATTTCTAACCATACATGTTGTCTGGTCTACTTTCTATATTTGATCAAATTCTCATAGTATCTGGATTTCTGGTGGTACTTTCTGTTATTTTGTAGCCCTTTCTAATAGACTCTCTTATGCAAGAAAAGAAACAATTTTCTGTTAGCTCTTATCTGCTTCTCTGAAGAAACCTGCTTTATTCTGTTTTCTGAGACTTGATGCCCATTTCCCCTTTTAATCTCTAATTATTGCTTATTATCATGACTAAATTAAGATCTATGCCCAGAAATGTGGATCCAATAGTATCTAGTTCATAAAATATTTACTACTGTTCAGTGAGCAGCTGAGGATATGGTGGAGAATGCTCTGTGGTTTAGATTCCTTAAGACTAGTTTTCTGACATTTAAATATTTGGGTCTCTATAAACATACATGTTAACATATTTAATAAATACATATTGAATAAATGCATTAATAAGTATGAAAAGTGACTCTGTGCAAGTGGATATAACTTAGAAGGGCTCTATGAGAAGAGGGTTAAAATTAACTATCTCAATAAAAATAATCTATTGTCAATGTTGTTTTGGTTACCTTAAGCCAGATGTTGCACATTGTAAGAACAAGATACAGATTGTGCACGTAAATAAAATTTGCTTGTCTTATCAATTTTCAAAAATAAATTAGTACATATTTTTAAAAAGGTAAAATATATAAGAAATGCAGATATCTGATTTTTCTTGAACAATCAGACAGTATGTCAACACTGAGCCCAAATTCCACACGCCACATCACATTGAGAATCTCTTCCTTAGAAAATGATCTCTTTTGTATATTTCCCTGCTTCTCTAATTGACTTAACTTCTGATATCTATACAAAGTGACTTTCTTGTCTCTATTTAACCATCTTAAACCAAGTTTAGGGTATTGCAATGACTGGCAAAAATTGTGAAGTCATAGTAAAACATATAGTTTAAAAAGTAGAGTGAGAAGACATTAACCAGTTTCCAATGAGTTATTTTAAAACCACAGGTGTTTAAAATAACAACTACCAGTTGCCTAGGACTTGTGTTAGCTACCAGGTGAATACACATAATCATGACACAGTGAAATGACATAGAATATAAAACATTGATCTTATTTATTTATTTAATTCATTTATTTAGGTATGTACGTATGTATGTGTGAGGCAGTATTTGTTTTAGGCAAACTTGGTTAGTTGGTAGTGAGAAGTGGGTAGAAAACAGGATCTAGCATGATATCAACTAAGAGAAGTTGAGAAGTCTGTCCAATAGGAGGGGAAGTTATCCCAGGAGATACAAAACAACATTCATGGTATGTGGCAAACTTATTCTTGCTTTAGGTTGCAGGTTGCTCAATACAAGGGAGGTAAAGAGAATCCAGATGAAGTAGTGGACGTTTGCTACCATGATCTAAGTAACTCATCCAGAGATCAAGGCAAAAATCCCTGGAAAAGAAGCTTGCAGTTTCTCAGTGAGCTAAGGAGAGCGAGAAATTAACACAGAAAACTTTCTTTTTTTTCTTTTTTTTGTAAAGATTTTACTTATTTATTTGACAGATAGCGACAGCCAGAGAGAGAGGGAACACAAGCAGGGGGAGTGGGAGAGGAAGAAGCAGGCTCATAGCGGAGGAGCCTGATGTGGGGCTCGATCCCGTAATGCTGGGATCACACCCTGAGCTGAAGGCAGACGCTTAACCGCTGTGCCACCCAGACGCCCCAACACAGAAACCTTTCAATCAGCATAACCAGTTGTTCAATTGCAAAGGGCCTAACAGAGCGATGTAGGAAAATAAATTTATATAACAAAACATAGCAAAAGTCCTTTATAACCCCAAAGTCTAAATACTTGACATATGAAAATATGTTCAATTACAATTAAATAAAATAACATGGTAAGCAAAAATATATACCTTATATATATATATGGTATGCCATTTACCATATATACTATATATATATATCCCAAATGTATACTGGGTTTGATTCACAGGATATATTCATAATAATGTTATCAAAATTATAAAAAAAATTAAGAATTTTATATAAAGATGTCTGAACTGTAAAAAACAAGTCAATGCAAATATCAAATCATAATACACCAGAGAGGTTTCTATGTTTATTTACTAAATGACAGACAATGACTTATACTGTCTTTTTCTTATAGTTTTTAGCACTTCGATCAGAGAGCCAGATGCATGTTTTCCTGCAACTGGATTTGCATAGGTTTTCTTATACACAGTTGTTTTCATTCTAAGCATATAAAATATCAAGTTAAAATGGCCAAAGCAGTTTTCAGTGGACTGGAACATATTGATTGAAAAATTCTTTAATTTGAAATGTTTCTGTCGGGTTAATGAATTTGAGTAATAAAATCATATTAAAAATACTTACCTGTGAAAAAGAGGCTATACAAAATCAATGGGGAGGAAAATATGTAGGCGACAAACTGTAAATTTTCTGAGAGAAAATTAGTTTGTCTGATATAAGCAATATTTGATTGTTAAGATTTTTTCATTATAAGATATGTTGTTGTGATTTTACTTATCTATGCATTTATCTTGTTTACATACTGTTAACAGGAAAATCTGTCTGATATCATTTTATCAATTCTCAAAATACCGAAAATAATATATTTTAGATTAGATATTCTCCAAATTAGGATAATGTAAGATTCAGTGCCTTGTGTCATGGGCATAGAAGAGATTCAACAATGATAAATATAAAATCAAGTTTTCTAATAATTTCAGTTAGCAATGGGATTTGGACTATGTAAAATGATAGAATAATTTCACATTCCTGGATAGACATAGATATCATATAAAATGGATTGATTTATTAAAATTTATAAGGAAATGAAATTATATTCGATTTCAGGTTCCTGAATAACTCTTAGTGATTTCTGTTTAACTTAATGTTAAATAAAGTTTAATGCAGACTTCTCTGGGTTACAAACTCACTTAGAACCTTGTTACTGTAGAATTACTGAGAGATTCTATAGATTGAACTTTGGATCTTCCTGTATAATTTCTTTCCGAAAACAAAGTTTATTATTTATAAGCTTCTGTCCTTGTAAAACAATTCCACTTGTAACAATATTCTTCCATAGAATAACATTAAGCTAATATTGACAACACTCTTGAAATGGTTATTAGATTCTCGTTAATGATTTTGTTTGTTGGTTCTCCAAGCGTTTTTATTTCCCCATTCTGTTCCTTTCTGCAGTGACTTAATGGTAAAATTAATTAGTTAATTAATTAATTCTGGAAAATTTAACCATGGAAGAAAATATTTGGATTCTCTTGATATGGTCATTCCCCGATTGCTAGTATGTTGCAAAAATAACGTGCTTCTATTTTTCTTGTGTTTCACAACATCTACTGACTTCACAGAATCCCCTATTTCCAAGATTTATAGAGGACATTTATGCTAATAAAACTTGTTGTGCCACATTTAATATAGTATTAAGTATTTGTTCTCCGAGAGAACAAAGATCTCAGTCCATGTCTTGATTACACTAAAAACAAACAAAAAACAATAATGATTTCTGTCAGAAATAAAATTTGAGAAATCATAAAGAAACTTGTACTCACACTTGTGACTTATACATTAGCAAAGTTTAAATCTGGAAAATAAAACAATTATGTCTACACAGTTCATAAATTAATGGCCTGATAAAGAGATAGTTACTTGTTTAAAATCCCTGCTATATAGCAAGGACAATGCTAGGAACTGAGATAGAATTTATGAAACGTGACCTACTACCTAAGAACTGAGTTGTTCCTACTTGAACTTGCCATTTGTGAAAACAGACTGAATCCACTAAGCGTCAAAAACATGATGTGGTGATGGAATGAATGGGTCCTGGACTCCGATTGATAGGGCTCTAGTTTGGGCTCCATCACTGACTCAGTGTAAGATGCTATTTAATTGTTATTGATCCAAGTTCTTTCATCTCTTAATTAATGATGAGAACAATCCCTGTTGCATAGTAGATTGTGAAGATTAAATAGGAGGGTGACATTATAGTTCCTGGCAGCTATTTCCTACAATCTATGTTAGCTCTTAGTATCTTTTAGGAATACCTGCATATTTACTACTTTATTCAGAAGAAGCTTCTGTGAGCCTTACCTATCTATGGAAACTCTGAATTCTGCTTAACCGAAGGTGAAGAATAACTGATGTTTGACATTGAATACTGGACATAATGATAGTATTTGTAGTAAAAGCCGCAGCAGCAGTTAATAGTATGTTAGGAATTCTTATCATGAGCTGGGATTGTAATTCTGAACACCGGTGACCATGGTGAAGGGCTGTGATGTAGGAGATAAGAAATTGAGCAAGAGTTTTTGAAATGCCAAGATAACTCTAGAACTTGTATAATAAAAACTACTAAATAAATTGCTGGAAGGTCCAAACTAGGAAACTTGATGACACTAAGGGATATCTTCAATGAAAAGATTAAATGATGAGAATTTTGTTTCACACGTTAATTTATAAATATAAAACATCGACAAAGTGATCACAAAACATATGTGGAAGGCAAAGTAAGCAAAACTAACCTAAAAAAAAGCGTACTTTAATGTTCAACTTTTTTCTCTATTAGCTACTATAGTAGTTGAAATTATGTTATTTGAAAGAAATCATAGTATTCATATATCAAATGCTTCTCCAAATTACATATTTGGAATATGATAAACACCAGCTGAAAAAAGGTAGTGCAGTAAGTAGCTTTAGGAAAATTGATTAACTATTTGAAAAAGAATACATTTACATATGTACTTCCCACAGTACAATAAGATAGATTTTAAATGTATCAAGTTGTTTTTAAAATAAAAGTGAAAAGCAATGAGAAAAAATATATATATATTATAAAAAAGCCTTTATAAGAATAAAATGGGAGTGCCACAAAGGGAAATTTTTATCAACTGGACTATGAAACATTTAAACTTTTGAGCCTTATGTAACATTGTAAACAAGATTAATGTGCAAGCAAACAAATGGGAAATAAACTGGTAGAATACTTTTTGAAAACATGGTGAATGAGAGGTTGATTTTATGAAAAGATTAAGTATTTGAACTAATTGCTGTTTTCAAACTTAAAATGTAAGTGTGGTATGTAAAAGTATAAATTATAAAATATCACAAAAATATTCTACCTTATTATTATGAGAGAAAATTAGTGAACATCAAAAAAATGAGATACCACCTTATAGTTTTGATGAGAAAGTGATATAGTACAACTTTCAGAAGTTCACATACTATTGCCCAAAAATTACACTTTAAAACATTGTTTCCTAAGGAAATAATCAGGAGTTGAGTACAAATATATATGTATGTATATATGTATGTAAATTCCAAACAGTATGTATATATGTATGTAAATTCCAAACAGTAATGGTTTTGTAAATGAATTTTGGTATAGTATTTAAATAATGTTTTAATGGAATAATTCCACAGCAATTATTTTCATTGCTTGTAATAGTACATTAAATGAAAATATAGACAGAAAGCAAATTATATATACATATATTAATTATTTAATTAATATAATATAATAGCATATTATATTAATAGCATATTAATATATTGTAGTATATTTTTATTCAAGTAGATCTCTGGATGGCAACTTTATGGGCAACTGAGAAATTCTCTAGTTTTTCTTTTTTTTTAAGATTTTATTTATTTATTTGAGAGAGAGAGAGCACGGGTGGGGGGCAGAGTGAGAGGGAGAAGCAGGCTCCCCGCTGAGCAGGGAGCCAGAAGGGCTCCTCCTATATTACATTTGAATATATCTTAAAATGAATAGTTAGACATAGATGTAGATCTGAGGCAAATTTCTTAGCAAATTTGGGATACTGAGGTGACCATGTACCTAAAAGACAAAAGCAACAATATGTTCGTAATTAGCTAGCTGAATTTCAAGTGATTAAAACTTATTTTTTCCTATATTCACTGAAATATGTTAGGCAATGAGTTGCATATAACAGATATGCAAGGCCTTCCTTTTTGTTCAAGAGAGAAACTAAACAAAGAAAAACTAAAATGATAATGATATAAAACTGAAAAATGCATAGAAATAAAATGTGAGATCTGAAAATAAAACTGAAGGGTGCTAGAGCAGTTTTGGGAAGGGTCTAGTAAAGGACTCTTGGAATATACCTCTATAACAAACAGAAGAAGGACAAGCCCAAACTAAATAAAGAATGACAGCATTAGGGAAAAAATGTAGATATTTATGTTTTTACCCTGAAGATTAGATTTTTGATTAATCGGTTCCTATTTTTTATGCAGTGTTTTATTTTACCAAGAAGCCAAAGGAAATAAAAATTCTAATTTTAATAAACGGCAGGCACTCTGCTTGGCCACTAAAATTCCTGGAGAAAAGGTTTTTCCTGGGGAGAGTGGGAAAGAAAGTTAGACCCAGAGTAAACAGAACATGTTGGAGAAAGAAGAGCAAGGGAAAGAGACATCTATTCAGGGCTTGCAAAATGATCTGCTGAGGCATGAAGTCACCAAAAAAAACCACAATTGTACTATTAAGTATAGTTATGGAGGTTATGAACTATGAAAACATAACTTCAAATCAGAGTAATTAAGAACTACTCATTAATTAAATGGATGGACTGAAATAAATACAGGATCACAGTTCTTTTTTTTTTTTTTTTAAGATTTTATTTATTTATTTATTTGACAGAGAAAGAGACAGCCAGCGAGAGAGGGAACACAGCAGGGGAGTGAGAGAGGAAGAAGCAGGCTCCCAGCGGAGGAGCCCGATGTGGGACTTGATCCCCGAACGCCCGGGATCACGCCCTGAGCCGAAGGCAGATGCTTAAGGACTGCGCTACCCAGGCACCCCGGGATCACAGTTCTTAACTCAGAAAATTTAGTGCTCTGCAATGTATAGGGAGCTTAGAAATAGTGCAGGTCCCTGCCGTAAGCTGTGGTCATAATGAATGTCCAGCAATGCAGAACTCCGAAGTAGAATGTACTTGAGGATACTCGTGCTCGGGGAGGGCCTAATGAAAGGAGGCAAAAAACCTTGACATTATATTCTCTCTCTACTGCTCTGACCAATCAGGAGTCACTCTTGGAAACAACTATTCTGTGGAATAGAACAGGCTCTTGGCTCATTACTGAGCCATGAGTGCAGTGTCACATAGGTCTCAGTGGAAAAAAATAAAGAAATCCATTAGGAACAAGTCAGAGGACAGTTGCACATAGTCGTGCTGTGTAGTTATGGTCCTGCTGTTGTTAAAAACATTCCAAAAATAACAGCATCTTAAAAGTCACCAAGGAATAAAAAATGTTGAATGTTTTTCATGTTAAAAAATAATTCTTTATACTCTAATAATGTTTACTGCTGACATCTATGGAGATTTACAAAAAAATAAAAGATGTTTAATGTCGACTTGTCAAATATAATATTCTCTCTGTCCTTTAATAGCTTTTTGGTAACATGCTTGATTTCATTTATTTTTTGAAATTATTATTTTTTGTGGCAGTTATTCTAAACCAATGGGGGGAAAAACACAAATTATTTTTTGACGTATTTTCTGGCCTCTAGAGTAAAAAACATCCAAGTAACATTTTTAGAGCCAATATATATTAAAATATAATTAACTGGCAGTCTTTGAAAACCTCTCCGTGGATACTGAGCCTGTGAATGAAGGCATGACCATGGCTGAGGTGTAGTGTCTGGACCTTGGCAGGAGTGAGGTTGCCTTTTATTTATTTGTATTTAAACTTTTGATTTTGGAATGATTTTAGATTTACAGGGAAGTTGGAAAGAAAATACAAAGAATTTCTGTAAAGCCCTTAGCCAGTTTCTCCCATCGTTACTATCTTAGATCATTCTAGTACTTTTGTCAGAACTAAAAGATGGGCATGGGTATATTACTATTAACTAAACCCCAGACTTTATTTGGATTTCACCATTTTTTCCATGGATGATCTTTTTTCTGTTCCTTGACATAATCCGGATGTTTTAGCCTCTTTGAGATGCTGTAACAAAAATGCCATAGACTGTGTGGTTTAAACAGCATTTTTCTCTCAACGTTCTGGAGGCAGGGGAGGCCAAAATCAAAGCACCAGCAGATTCTGTGTCTGGTAAGGGTCCGTTTCCTGGTGCAGAGATGTCTGCCTTCTTATTGTGTCCTCACATCAGGAAAGGGGGTAAGGGAGCTCTCTGGAGGGTTTTTGGTTTTTTTGTTTTGTTTTGTTTTGTTTTGTTTTTGAGAGATAGAAAGACTGAGGTAGGGAGGGGCAGAGGCAGAGGGAGAGAGAATCTCAAGCAGGCTCCATGCCCAATGCAGAGCCTGACATGGGACTGGATCTCACAACCCTGAGATCATGACCTGAAATCAAGAGTGAAATCAAGAGTCAGACACTCAACCAACTGAACCACCCAGGCGCCCCTGGAGTCTATTTTGTAAGGGATTTAATACCATTCATGTAGCCTCCACCTTTATGGCCTACTCAGCTCTCAAAAGTCACATCTCCAGATACCAACACATTGAGGATTAGATTTCAACATATGCATTTTGCAAGTACTCAAATACTCAGTCTATAGCACCAGGGTGCTACATTTCATTTAGTTCTTATGTCTCCCCAGTCCCCTCAGTCTTTCCTTGTTTTTCAGAACCTTGACAGTCCTTAAGAATATTATCCTCTAGAATAGCTACCAAACTGGGTTTGTCTGATTATATATATATATATATATTTTATATTTTTTATATATAATATATATTTTTAAATATATATATATTTTATATATATATAATATATATTTTTAAATATATATATATTATATATATATAATATATATTTTTAAATATATATATATTTTATATATATATATATATATATATATATTTTTTTTTTTTTTTTCCCCTCACTAGGCTCAGGTTATGGGCTTTCGAAAAGATTACTGCAGAGTTGAAGTGTCCTTGTCATCACATCCTATCAGCAGGTAGATGATATACACATGACATTACTGATAATGTTCATCTTCATTCCTTGTTTAGGATAGTATTTGCCAGGTTTCTTCACTGTAAGCATACAAAGTTTCTTTTTTTTCTATTTTATTTTTTGAAATTGAGTCATTAAGTCTAGTGTATCTTCAGGGGTTATGGAATTGCAGTGGGGAGTTAACTCCCAATTCTTAGAGGGAGTATCTAAGTATCTAGATTTTTGGAGTTCTTCCGTGAGAATACTTGTCTTTCTGTATTTATTCCTTTATTCAATTACTTATTTATATCAGTGTGGACTAACATAATTATTTTTATGTGAGATTATAGTCCACATGACATTTATTTTGTGGTTCAAATTGTCCAAATTTTGGTCATTGGTAGCTCTTTCAATTTGGCTCCTATGTCCCCTTGACATGCCCTCAAATTTCTTTTTAGAACATTCTTCATTGTATTATAAGGTGCTCCAGGCTTATCTTGTATTTTCCCTGCCTCAATCTTAAAATCACCCATTAGTCCAAAGACTGATGATTTTTCTTATTATTTTTTGTGAATATCATTCAGAAACCAAGATTTGGGTTTTGAGTATGCTGCTTGCTTCTGAGGTACCCTTGTTTCTAGGCCTTCCTAGCAGACTGAACTAGAGAATATATGTATATTAATCTGTGTGTACACAGATATCTGTAATTGCTTCTTTATCTACCTCTGTGTGTGTGTGTGTGTGTGTGTATAAAACTATTCATGAGTTTATATTGATATCTTAGGCTCTAATCCAGCATACATTCTATCTTCATTTCCTATTTATCTGAATTTCCTTTGCTGATAATAACAAACTTGACTCTTACTACTGATTCTCATTTATTTAATTCTTCACTCCCAATATACATGTAAGGCAGTTTCACAATTTCTACCTCTACCTAGGGCTCCTTTTTAATTTTTTTAAAAGAGCATGCTTAAAATTCTTCTGTGGCTTCCCATTGTCCTTAAGAAAAGTGTGAATTACTCGGCACAGGTTAGAGAAGGAGCCTGGGTAATCTAACCTTGTCTACCTCTGCAGCCTCATCTGTAACTTTTCCTTCTATGTTGATTTTTTTTTTTAAAGATTTATTTATTTATTTATTTGACAGAGACAGCCAGCGAGAGAGGGAACACAGCAGGGGGAAGTGGGTGAGGAAGAAGCAGGCTCACAGCGGAGGAGCCCAATGTGGGACTCGATGTGGGACTCCATCCCGGAATGCCAGGATCACGCCCTGAGCCGAAGGCAGATGCTTTAATGACTGTGCTACCCAGGCGCCCCTCTATGTTGATTCTTAACTCAAGTTACACATGTCTTTTCAAGCTCCGTGACCACAGCATGTCCTTTCCTATTTTGGAACGTCGTACTTTCTTTAATCCTCTCTCCCACTGTGAGACAGCAGGCATGTTTTTCTTTTTTCTTTTTTCTTTTTTTTTTTTCTTTTTTTACTACTTTTTTTTTTTACTACTATGTTGCAATGCCTAGAAAAGTGCCTGACATACAAGACAGTGTTAAATTAATGCTAAATTAATGAAAAAATAAATGTTCGTTCTGTACCTGATATTCTCTCTGCCTTCTCACTCCTACTACCGTTTTACTTGGCTAAATCATACTCATCATGAAATTCAGTGCTTAAACTTCACCTCCTCAAAAACTTGCTCCTAAACCACCCTGGCCACCCTAGGTTTGCTTCCCTTATCATATACTGTTGGGCCCCAGCTTGTGTTTTCCTTCAGATCATTCATGGTGATTAACTGTTCATTTTCTTTACCAATCAGGTGGAGTGAAGTTTCAAAATTGTGTTTTCTTCTTTCTTTTCTTGGTCCCCAGGGACTGCTATACTGTCACATCCATACTAGGAACCTGGTAGTTATTTGTTGAATGAATGAAAGAATGAATTGAAGAGAGAAAAGATTAGATGTGCAGGCAAGGGAGCAGCTACTGAGATTAAGGCAAATTTCTCTGCAGACTCTTTATCTAGCACCGTCAGCTGGAGGCAAAGTCACCCTGGGTACTTCAAGGAACAAGGTGTAAATTATCTGTGAAAATGTCATTAACTCTTTGAGGCAGTGAGAATGCCATTGAAGAAGTAATCATGAGGTTCCAGAGCACAAATTTTTAAACAGTTTAGTTGAAATTGCAAGACCTGGAAAGCTTTTGAAGATACATATTAATTGATTTTGTGGAAGAAATTAAAATCCTCATATATTTAAAGTTTGCAAGAGTATGCAATTTTTTATTTTATTTTTCACTTTTATCTTTCTACATGGGAATCCACTGGAAATCAAAACATCTAAATCTACACAGCTTCCTAGTTTCATTAATGTGGTTTTTATTATTCACTTTCTTCATCATCATGACTTTACCCTTCTTGGAGAACTTTGCCCAGGAAAATTAAGGGAGCAAATAACTTTATTTTTTATTTTAGGAACTACTTACAAGACCCATCCACTCTTCAGTAGAAAGTATCAAAACACAATTTTTACCCCAAAGGTTTGACCCTTTTGCCTCAAATTCCCCACCTCACTGTATTTGCCAATCCTAAACTATAACATTATGATTCTATGGAATCCTAAATAAATCCTTATAGATACTTATAAATATCCTGGATTTGCTTTCATTATAACTTTACGGAGGGAATTGTTTCCCTTACTCTAGTAGGCAATAACTAGTCAAGTCATTTTGGTGATATTTTAGGGGAACCTACGTTTAACACTTCTCACGTTAGCACATTTACTTCCATTTTTATTAACTAATACATTTAGAAGTGCATCATTACATTCCATTTTTGTGGACCCAAAAAAGGCAAATGGTGAAGGTTATTTTTTACCACCTTTAAGCTACCAATATAACAACTATCAAATCTTTTACTTTTGAAATTTTTTTAAAGTATAGTTAACACACAGTGTTACATTAGTTTCAGGTGTATGACATAGTGATTCCACAACTCTTTATGTTATGCTATGCTCAGTACAAGTGTAGCTATTATCTGTCACCATACAACACTACTACAATACTGTTGACTATGCTCTCTATGCTGTACTTTTTGCATTCAAAAAAGTATTTTTTGAAATTTAATAGTAAGAATATATCACGCTAACCAGAATGGTATTGTCATTTGCCTTGAATGGTCAATAAATGTTTTGTCACTGTATTAAAACGCCAAAAAAATTTTTTTCTTATCATCATTTTATTACTGGAGAGCCTTTGAAAATATTGTTTACTGTATTTTTTAAAAGAGAATATGTTTAAATCATATTCATATGGGCTAGGAGAATTAGGAAAATGCCTTTCATAATTTCGACTCTGTGGCTTAGCTATTTAGGTTACTTTAATTTTCACTGACTTTGCAGAGTATTCTAATAATAATTCAACATATGAATTAAATTTTTATTTCACAAAATAAAACCAAATGACTCCAAGTCGATAAATTCCAACCATGAAAGAAGCGAATGGAGCAGCAAACTATGTATTAAGTGCCCAATGCACTTGCAACAGCAAAATAAATGCCACTGTCCCTGGTCCTAGGAACTTGTGATACAAATCATATATCACGATGTCGCTGTCAAGCTCAACACATCATGATCATGCCTTCTACTTGGGAAATCATAAACCAGAGATCTAAAATCTTGGGTTTTATTTCTGTTCTGTCTTTAACTTCCTCTACAGCTTTGATGAAGGAAATTCATTTTTCAGCTTTTCTGTGTGAATTGAGAGGGTTGGATTAGATCATCAGTTTTCCAATTGCTTTCTACAGAGACACCTCAGAGGGGATTTTGATGGGAGGGGTAATGATTGGGTTCAGTATGAAGAACCCTCACTCCCCACCTCCCCACTCTTTCAAATAGAGCAGTTCTGGTTTGTTCTTTTTTTCTCCTCCCTCTCTTTTTTTATTTTGGACTTCTAAGCAAGTGTTCATTTGAACAAACAAATCTGTACATGAAACAAAAACAAAAAATCAAACAAACGAAATTCAATATCTCATTTTTCTCAGATATATAGTTTGGAATATGACAAAAACAATAAACTTATTTCAAGTTTTGTAGTTAAAACATTTCTCAATAATAGTGCAATAAAGGTGGTGTAATTTGTTCAGTCCTTCTAATATCCTAGGCAGCTAAATATATAATCTGATTTCATTCTGACAAGAGCACTGAAAGGTAGGTATTATTATCATGTTTTTGGTTTTGTTTTTTTTTTTTTTCAACAGAAAAGAAAATTGAATATCCAGAGATTGATCTCCAATTATCCAATTTCCTAACATGTTTGAGAGCTTTCTTGTGCCAGGTGCTTTGTTGGGTCTGTTTAGATTCCATACTCACAATACACTATTAACTCTTAGTATAGTATATAGTAAAGCTCAGGACTGGAATTGAAGTCCAGAGTGAGTGCCAATAAAGCCAGTGCTTCATCAATACTAATGATGGTAATAAAACTGCTGCTACTTAGAATAGTGATATACTTCACTTTGACCTGGAGACAGCCTTGCGAAACATTGCATATCAACAATTTTATTTAATTTCACAATGCAATGAGACACACCCTTCAAGTATTCCCATTTTAAGGATGAAGACGCTAAAGTTGAAACAAGTTACATGGTTTGCCTATGTCTAAGATGGCAGTGTTAGCAAGGAGCAGAGCTGAGCTTCAATCCTAAATCGTCTAAGACCAGAGCATTCATTTAACCCATACACCCTCTTGATTAATTTAGTTCCACATTACCTCCCAGTGTGATTTAAAATGTGGTTCAAAGTAATGGAGCCTGAGGACTGGTTCTCCCTGACTTCAAGATACAGTATAAAACTACTGTAATCAAGAGAGGGAGACACTTGCAGAAAAAATACACAAATAGATTGATGGAACAGAATAGAGAGCCCAAAAAGAGATCCACACAAATATAAGGAGCTGATCTTTGACAAAGAAGCAAAGGCAATACAAGGAAGCAAAATGGTTTTCAACAAAAGGTGCTGGGACAACCGTACCTCCACGTGCCAGCAAGCAAATAAATAAACAAGAAAATGAACAAAAACTAGACACATACCAACTGATAAGCTAGACTTCATTAAAACAAAAACAAAAACAATAAAAAAAATTTTGCTTGTGAAAGACCCAATAAAGAATGAAAAGACAAACCACACACTAAAAAAAATTATTTTTTGAAAAAAGAAAAAAAGTTTGCAAGATGCATTTTGAATAAAGGATTATTATTCAAAATATATGAAGACTTAAAATTCAACAATAACAAAAGAAATAATACAATTTAAAAAAATGGACCAAACCCCTTAGCAGATACCTCACTAAAGAAGATAAAGAGATGACAGGGGTGTCTGGGTAGCTCAGTCAGTTAAGCGTCCAACTCTTGGCTTTGCCTCAGGTCATGGTCTCATGGTCTTGAGATTGAGCCCCATGTAGAGCTCTGAGCTCAGTGGAGAGCCTGCTTCCCCTTTGCCTCTGCCCCTCCCCTCACTTGCATGCACGATCTCTCTCTCTCTCAAATAAATAAGTTAATCTTAAAAATAAAACAAAAGGGGCACCTGGGTGTCTCAGTCAGTTAAACGTCTGCCCTTGACTCAGGTCATGATCCCAGGATCCTGTCAAGCCCCACTTCGGGCTTCCTGCTTATTTCAAAAAAAATAAATACAATTAAATTTTAAAAAGAACATATAGAAATGACAGATAAGCATATGAAAAGATGTTCCACATTATATATCACAAGGAAAATGTAAATTAACACAACAATGAGTGTATATAATTTATATATCTGAAGTTGTATACAGCTAAAACCATTTCTACAATTATTACTTAAGTATGTTAACTAAATAATTAAGGAATTTTCACTGTTTCTCATTAAAATTCATATCAACAAAAATTAAATGTTCTTTCCTTTCCACCATGCCCTTTACGGTAGCTGAGATTTGGGGAAAAAATTATAAAAATATAAATAAAAATTTAAATAAAATAGTTTTATAACAACAATTAATAATAATAATAATACTTAATAAGATACCACTACACCAATATTAAGATGGCAAAAATCTAGAATACTAACAACACCAACTGCTGGCAAGAATGTGGAGCAACAGGAACTCTCATTCATTGCTGGAGGAAATGCAAAATGATACAGACACTTTGGAAGACAGTTTGGTGATTTCTTACAAAACAAAACATACTGTTACCATTGGACTTAGCGATTGCACTTCTTGGTATTTACTCAAAGGAACTGAAAACTTATGTCCACACTAAAACCTGCACATAAATGTTTATAGCAGCTTGACTCATAATTCCCAAATCATGGAAGCAATCAGGATGTGTGATAATAGCTGAACAGGTAAAGGAACTGTGGTACATATGGACAATGGGATATTATTCAGCACTGAAAAGAAATGAGTTATCAGACCATGAAAATATGTGGAGAAAACTGAAAGGCATATGACTAAGCAAAAAAAAAAAAAAATCAATTCGAAAAGGCAACATATTGTGTGATTTCAACTATATGACATTCTGGAGAAGGTAAAACTATGGAGACACTAAAAAGATCGATCATTAGTCGCCAAGAGTTAGTAGAAAAAGATGAGTAGGCAGAACACAATAATTTCCAACAGTGAAACTACTTTGTATGATACTATTATGGTAAATATGTGTCATTATACATTTGTACAAACCCATAGAACCCAGAAGACCAGGAGTAAACCCTAAAAGAAGCTGTGGAATTGGGATGATTTTATACCAGTGTAGGTTCATCAATTGTAACAAATGTATCATTCTGGTAGGGAATGCTAATCCTGGGGTATATGAGAAATCTCTGTACCTTCTGCTTAATTTTTCTGTGAATCTGTAACTTCCCTAAAAAACAAAGTATATAAATAAAAATGGAAATATTCAACATTTCAAAGCAAATCCAAATCACACTGAGATATCATGTCACAACTGTTAGAATGGCTATCATCAAAAAGACAAGGGATAACAAGTGTTGGTGAGGATATGGAGAAAAACGATCCCTTGTGCACTGTTGATGGAAATATAAATTGGTTCAGCTGCTATGGAAACAGTAATGAGGTTCCTCAAAAAAGTAATAAAACTTTCAACTTCTGGGTATATATACTAAGGAAACAAAACAACTATATCAAAAACGTATTCGCAACCCCACGTTCATTGCAGTTTTCACAATAGCCAAGATACAGGGGAAAAAAGCTAGCTGTTCATTGAAAGATGAATAAAATGTTTTAAAAAGTAATACATATAACAGAATGTTATTCAGCCATAAAAAAGAAGGAAACCCTGCCATTTGTGACAACATTGGATAGACCTTGAGGGCATTACACTAAATTAAATAAATCAGAGAATAACAAATACTGTGTAATATCTCTTCTATGTGGAGTCCAAAAAACAAAACAAAAAAAAACCCAAAACTGAACTCATAGAAACAGAGAATAGACTGGTGGTTGCCAGAGGTAGGGTGAGGGTGGGGGGTTGGGAATGGGTCAAAGTGGTCAAGATTACTTATAAACTTCCTGTTACAAAATAAGGAAGTTTGGCAAATATAATATAGCATGTTATATATTATTTAATTATATAATTATGTATTTATGCTTCTTATTAATATAGTTGTGGTGGAACCAAGCATAGTCGGAAGAAAGGAACTTAAAAAAAAGTAAGGGAGTCAGTGGTAGACATACTCTAAAAAGAAAACCTTCACCTTTTGGCTTAAATGATGTGCCTCGGGGCCAGTTTCTGCCTTACTTAATGGAGCAAGAAGCCCCTGCCCGGCTTTGCTTGCTGGCCACTGCACGTTCTTAAGACAAAGCAGAGTCTGAACAGCTCTTGGCCTGGATCAATAGTGGTAAACTCACTGAGCATAACCCAACCACTCCTTGCAAACAATGCCTGGTGTGCACTGTCCGAACTTGCGTCTCTAATGATTTTCTTCACCAATTTTATACAATAATCTTTACCCTGATAGCTACTAATGAGGCTTAGAAATAAAACACAGTTATGACCGTAGCCTAAAAAACTATTGCTATAGCCTATCTAAGACTGTTTTCATAAAATCTGTAGTAGGAGGACATAGCTTCCCATGTGAAATACTTGCCTATATTCTAAGTTGCCTACATTGTCTCCTGGAATGTGAATTTATCTTAGTCCCTTGGGTAGTAATGCATTTACCTGTCTTCTTTCTTATCACATCTGTCATTTAACTCAATTACCTTTTATTTATAGCTTGAGTTATTATTGTACAAACTAGAGTTTTTGCTCAGGAAATTATGCTTTATAAAATATAATGAGTTTGGAGACCAAAAATGACTGGAATAATTAGTTGAATGAGAAGGATTAAGAACTGAAATTGCATTTCGCACGCAAAAATATGTTTTGTCCCTGATTACTTTTCTACATTTATCAAACTACATTTGCTTAGAAATCTATTCATAAAACCATGGTACATTTTGTTTTTATTCTCTCATATTGGGAGCTAAAACTAAAACTTGAAGAAATGCATAAAAAATTAACTGGTGAAAAATTCAAGTTAGCAAATCTCTACAACTAATACATACATTTTCTCTCTATGGGTAACACATGGTTTGGACAGGTGTTAGTATTAATAACAACAAGAGATTTGCATATTTTATAAACAAGTTTGCATATGTATCATAATACCCAACACTCCATACATAAATTTCCACAGTTGTATCTTTCTTGTCTAAAATATGTGTAAAACTTTCTAGCATGTACCAAAAACACTCCAGAAATAATGCTTACTGCAGCAAAACTGGGCTTATCTATTCACAAGACCTAAAATGCAGAATTTATGCGATCAATTAAATCACTTGCAAATTAAATTTCACCAGAGGATCCAAAAGTTACCTCTTTTACAAGTACTCTTGGAGATGAGAATTAAACAAAATCTTTGAAGTTAAGATTTTGAAAACAGTAATGGCATGTTTTGTATATTAAAAAAAAAAGCTGTAATGATTAAAACTCCTTTTTCATGTAGCCTTGTGACGTGAAGGCATGAATGCAGAGACTCACTCATTCCTCCTTTTGTTTGTTTTTGGCCAGCAGCCAGTTAAGGCTGTAACTCTAGCTTGTGGAAATTGGTTGGGTAAATGGAGACAATGAACCAGGTGCAGTGGATAGAGATTAGAGAGGCTGAAATTATACAGTTAGTGAGGTATGATTCTATTGTTTCAGCAGCGACATCAACTCCTACTACAGGGAGGAGGGATGTGGAAAGAAAAACCACATCAATCAAAATCTTTTTCCTGCACATGTTGGTTTATCTCTCAAATGGCTGTCCATATACTAGGTATACTCATATGAACAGCTTCTTAAAAATTTTTTGTTATAGTTTTATCAGAAGTGTTGGATTGCATTTGTCTTTCTTTTTCTTTCTTATCACATCAGCTTGCCCACTGATGGATAGGTTTGACAAAATATTTTGAGGGCTCCTAATAAAAGGAAGACCAGGAAGACATATGCATAAACTTAATCTCAGGGTCACTTAAAAAAAAAGTTCTGTCAGTGGAGTCTAAGACTTTTACTACATCATTAGCTACTATTGTGCATAATTTAAAGATCATCTCAGGATGTCTTGATTGATTGAGGATGACATGTATTTTGTTCTCTGAATTTATAACATGCTTCAAAAATGGTAGATTATATGACCCTTACAAGCAAATGTTTGGCATTAGCATAGTCTCAATGCTCTGCAGACACAGAGCTGTTATTTTTGGCTATGATCTCCTCTTCTCAGTCTATCAGATTGTATAAAATTTCTGACACTGATTAAGCAACTTCACACATCTTTCCCTGGCAAATGGTGCGGTTTGGCATTCTTCTTTCCTTATGTGTGACACTAAGCCATACCTTTTGCACAGTTTACAAGGAAAATATTACATTTTTATATATGAAACAATGTTAGAAAAGCAGAAGGACGAGTGACTTAGAAATTCTTTATGAATTCAAGAATAATTATTCTGCATGTGGATAATAAAATTATTAAATTATTACCAAAAAACCTGTAGCAATTATCAAACCTGACACATTCTAAGAAACCTTTCACTTTGAAAGATTCCACAACACTGTAATTTACATGAGGCTGGAATATTTCATCAAGCCAGTATGTGTCCTTACTAGAAAATGGCAATTTATTTTATTTAGGTACAACATAAATTGAGTAAAGTATATGAAATATATTTGGACAAGGTAATACAAATCTTGAGTAAAAGATTCCATCACTAAGAGCTTTGCCAATGATGTTTCTTATTGCCCATCACACTCTGCCACTCTCATCAGAATGGACAAGGGCTGTTCTCCTATTTCCTATTTTTAAATCTTTATTTCAAATGAGTGATTCCACCAGGTAGAGACTAAGTTGTTTATATTTCATTTTTCAAATACAATGGTTTCTGGGAAATTGAGATTCAGTTGAACTTAAAGTGATCATGAGCTTGCTAAATGCCTGATATATCTATATGTATAGATATCGATATATCTATATATCTATATCTTATACCTATATCTGTATCTATATAGCTATAGATACATATTAAACTTTCTTAAAATACCACCGACTTGTTTGTTTAATTTGACATTTCAAATTTGTAACTTGTGAGATTGGTGACTTTAATATTCTAACTAAAAACTTGAACTGGAATAGATTGTGAATTGTTGAATATATAGATCTTTTACCTAAATTTTAAAATTTAATAAAATTAAGGAGAAAAGGAAAGGAGAGGAAAAGGTAGAATGCATCCTACATTGTTACACATGGTAAGCAGGGACTCATCTGTCTTTCTCAGAGTTATAGTGATCAATATAGTCTTTAGACCCAAAATATCCATACAGGAAGCCCTCAAAATCATGTAAAGTCCAGGATGTTATATGGAAACAAAGATTTCTCTTTCCATTGTATCTCTATCCCAACAGCCATCTCCTCTCCCCCTTTCTGGGATTTATTATCAGTTTTTAACTCCAAGCACCAAGCCTCATGCCCTCCATCTCTGGAGTCAAGTCAAGACTTCTTTTCTTTTTTCCAACCTCACAACAAGGATCCTGTAAGGCCCTGACAACCAATATGTTATTAACACCTTTTGGAAAAGAGCAGTAGGAAGTCTGGAGAGTACAACTGGGGTGAGGTGGACAGGAAATTTAACTTCTCATTTTTTTTTTTTTTTTTTGAGATTCCCATGTTGGAAAACGTGGAAAGAAACTAAGATCTCAGGGGCGCCTGGGTGGCTCAGTCGTTAAGCATCTGCCTTCGGCTCAGGGCGTGATCCCGGCGATATGGGATGGAGCCCCGCATCAGGCTCCTCTGCTGGAAGCCTGCTTCTTCCTCTCCCACTCTCCCTGCTTGTGTTCCCTCTCTCGTTGTCTGTCTCTATCTCTGTCAAATGAAGAAATAAAATCTTAAAAAAAAAAAAGAAAGAAACTAAGATCTCAAAGAGTACCTTGTGAAAATAATATAATCCACCAATGTGCAGAAGTGTTAATTGTTGGCATTACCATATTCCCATGCTATTCATTGATGATATGGAAACTGTGGCATACTTTTTGATTTGTGTTGCTGTTCTTCAAATATTTCCTTTTTATTTACTCTTTCAAAATCAAAGGATAACTTCCTCCAGAATATACACGAACGTTATTTATTCACTCCACCCTATCATACTTGTTTGAGAAAGAGAATTAAAAAAAGTCAACCCTTACATCTGGTAGCTATTTTCTACCAAGTTAGCCATGAAGTTCTTTTGTTTAATGTAATTTTTTTTTCATATCAACAGTAGACAAGAACTATCCCTGACTATAAGAGAAAAACAAGATCATTATAAAGTATCCCTAAAGAGTGATACAAGTAAATATATTTGCAAGTACAAAAATGTGACCAAATATGCCTTTGTCCTCATAGCTTCTTCTCTACTGACAGCCTGGGCATTGCTCTGTTCCTCTGTATTTAACATAAAAAAAAAAAAAAAAGTTCTCAAATTGTCTCTGACTTCCTAGAGTACTCAATCTAAAATAGCTCATACTTCCTTGACCCTCCCACTAAATCTCCTAACAGATTCCCAAAATTCTATAGGACGGGTTCTTCATAGAAATCAAACCAATAGTATAGATTAGATAGATAGATAGATAGATGATAGATAGATAGATAGATAGATAGATAGATAGATAGATGATAGATAGATAATAGATAGAGATATACATATATAGAAAGAGATAGAGGGAAAGAGAGAGGGAGACAGAGAGTAGAGACAGAGATAGGTAAGAGGAGATTTACAATAGCAATTGGCTCACATAATTATGGATCCTGAGAAGTCTCACAGTCTGCTGTCTGAAAACTGGAGAATGAGTGGTGGCACTCAGTCTGTGTCTGAATGCCTGAGCAAGTGAGGACTGATGGTATAAGTACTATCTGAGTCTGAAAGTATGAGAACCAGGACCACGAATGTCAAAGGGCAGGAGGAGACGGATGTCCTAGCTCAATTAAAAAGAGCAAACTCATCCTTCTTCCACTTTTTTGTTCTATTCATCCTCAATGAATGTTGCCCAATCACATTGGTGAAGGTAATCTTTCCTCAGTCTTATGAAATCAAAGGCTAATCTCTTTCAGAACACCCTCACGAACACACCTACAAATAATGTTTTACCAGCTACCTGGGCATGCTTTAGAGCAGTCAATTTAACACATAAATTAACTATTACACCTTCCTAACAACTCTTACTGGTAAGGTACCATATTTTCCAGTTTTCAGTCTTCCTTGCTAGCAGCGATTAATAAATTTAACTTTGACCATAGATGTGCTCCTACGGACTTTGCCTGGTAGCCATCAATAGACTAATCATTCACGCTTCAGAATTGCATATGGTTGAGAACCAAGCTGGTTCCCATGGGGGTCTCAACAATATAGCTCCAGGGCAGGAGACATCAAGGACGTGAGGTAAGTACTTATCATGTGTGCCTGTATGAATCTTTCCCAAACCCATAAAACCATGTTACCACAGTACTAGAGATGTAATGGAAACAGAGATGGAGGGCCCAGTGAGGTAAGGTATTTGATGTCTCTGAGTTAGTATCTAAGCTATGTGGGGCAATACTTCATACAAAGTATAATGTGAAATGTGCTCTTTAAGCCTGAATACATTTACATTTCTGAAACATACTGAGAAAGCTGTATCAAGATGATGGGGATTGCTTAAAAAGATTGCATGGTGAACATTTCAAAATTATGAATATTAAATTAAATATCTTATGAACAGGTTATATACACATATCAAAATACCATTTATGCACCCATTTTTAGATTAAAGCATTATTTATAAGTTTAGGTAAATATATATCTAGAACCAAGTTATCTCTCCTTTGCAATTATCTCTACATATTGGAACAAAAAAATTGAATTTGACCTGTCAAAGAGAGGTCTCCAATTCACATTAACCAGGATGGTGTTCAAGAGAAGAGTTGATTGAGGTAACCGTTTAGGGCTTTACAGATGATTGTAAGTAACTGAAATTGCTCTCCAATGAGATAAGTTGCTAAAATAGATTTAAGATTTGTGTAGCCCTGTTGTCCTGTGAGTTCCAGATGCTTCGCATTTTCCTTCCATTTATTTCCAGTGGGAACTGTGCTGATATTTAAACAAAATAGCTCTCCAGGAATATTTTTCTTTTCTGGAACAACACCACTCACAAGAACAGCAACATTCTTTTATCCAGTATCCTTATAGCTAGGTGGCCATTTACAGAATTCTTCTCCTATGACAATAGGAACAGAATTGTTTTCTTTTTCCATTTCAATAAATACAATGTTTTCCTTTTTAATTTTACTTTTTATCTTCCATAAACTGTTAAAAGACGAGGCATAACACTTTTAAGTGTGTATTGCTACTTGTTACTCTAACGTGCTTTTCATTATTTTCAAGAGGCAAATTTTTCTTCAGGTTGTACCATATATTGGAAGTAAAAATCAGATTTAATAATCTCAGATTTAAGTCAGATGTTCTACTGTCTTTATTCATTCATTCATGTATATCTTTATTCACTCAGTAAATATTTATTGAGTATTTCTGTACCAGGCACCATGCCAGGTTCTTGAAAACAGTTATAAACATGATGCACTCAACCCCTGTTCTCATGAGGTTTATAATTTAATTCCATTATCCTTAAGAATCTCATGGTAAATATGAAAAAGGCTTTCAGTATTGGGGGTGACCTTTAGAAGACATTGAAAGGCAATTTTAATATTGTCTGCAAGCACTTAAGCATTTTCTTACGTAGATTTGCAGAGGAAGGCTTCCTCATCAAGCAAAGCAGGTATTCTCCCTAGACGAAAACAGTAATTTGGTAATAGGTATTCCAAAACGATGTTTCCCTACCGTTAACACTTTGGTTTTTCACTTGGCGAACACTGAAAAGGAATGAGTCTGTACAGTTGGAGTGCAACTGAAATAGCATGGATATTAATGCTTTTTACAAATCTCTATCACTTAATAGTTCATCAAGCTCAGAACATCTGTATTTAAGTATTAGCATCACTGTCTGCTATGGGGCAATTCCAAGACCTGTATTCAATGGAAACTGCAAAATCAGCTGATGGGGAAAAAAATCAACATGTTTAATATCAAGAACAACAAATGAGAGACTACTTTTCCTTCTCTTACATTTATGCAAATCCTGATGTTATTAATAAGCACAATCAGTAATGCTAAGGACCATTTCTATTTATCATCATTTTGAAGCAAAACTTTCCCATAGATTAGTACAATGATTCTGTAAGTAGAGACTGTACTTTAAAGGCCAAAGAGCTAAACACATAAAATGTGAAAGTTTATTCACTGGGGAAATTGATTATTAGAGTATTTACACAATGAAAGTTCAGTAATAAGCTCTCTTTTTTTTTTTTTTTTAAGATCTTATTTATTTATTTGTCAGAGAGAGAGAGAGCACAAGCAGGGTGGAGTGGCAGGCAGAGGAAGAAGCAGGGTCACAGCTCAGTAAGGAGCCTGATGCAGGATTCAATCCCAGGACCCTGGGATCATGACCTGAGCCGAAGGTAGATGCTTAACCGACTGAGCCACCCAGGCATCCCAAACCATCTTAACCTATTAACAAATAAACTTCCAAATGTGAGTGGTTTAAAACTGTGTGACTACAAAGATAAAATGTGATGGTTCAATCATTATCATGCACTTTTCATATCAGGTTTGGGTCATATTACACTTTTTGTGGAAGTTTACGTCCTGTTGTTTATTGTTGTCATAATTCTACATATAAGTGAAAACACAAACCTAAAAACTATTTTTTTTACTATAGTTCTCTGGAAATTTAGACCTTAAAGATCATAAGACTCTGATTTAATTACTTTCAAACTAATTCTTTGTAGGGATATAGTTCTGCTTATATGCAAGCACCACTGAAGTCATTTTACAGTGTTAATTTTATTATGAAAGTGATAATGATGTAGAAAGAAGGACAAAGTGTATGAAATTTCAAATTTATGTTACAATTATAAATCTTTCCTTCAGTCTTTATTAGTTGCCAAATAGCTATATGTTTTCTTTTGAAAATACTGATTAATACTGTACTCCATCAAATGCATATATATAGCAATATTAGTGAATATAATAACATATCTTTAATAAATAATAGATTAACATCAACATCAGTTAGGAGCAAGAAGTTTTTGACTACAAAGGGACAGCATTGTTCTATATTGCTCTGTATCCTGACTGTGGAGGGGGTGTGGTTGTAGATTCTAGGCATTTCTCAAAACTCCCAACACTCCACACCCCAAAAAAGCAAATTTTGCTACATACAAAATTCTTAAAAAGAAATAAAATGGATTTAGACAGTTCTATTTGCAGGCCACTCAAATAATATGCAATATCTTTCAAAGTATACAAATTCCCTTTTCCCCAATCTGCCTTTTGCTTTTCATCAAGACAATATTTTTGATTATCCTAAATTAACGAACACATAATCTTATAAAAATTTTTGAGAAGTTTTATTTTGTTATTTTAAGTTTTGTTTAATTTGGAGGAAATTTTTAAAAATTAAGATTCTAAAATACTTTAAAGTTTTCTGAGAAAAGCGGTAACATTGTTGAAGCAAACTTCACGCAAAGAATTAAGAAAGTTGCCAGATTTTCACCTTATTTGGTGACTCCAATTGTTTTCTATTTGTTGGTATAGATGAATGAGAATAGAGCTTTCCAGCATTTTGTGTTGTCTATTACTTTTTCTTCTTTTCTTAAATTCTCTGACTGCAATATACCCGCTGATGTAGGTCAGAAAACTCTGTAAAGATTTCTTCATCTTAATAGTGTATTACGCCACATTCCAAGTTTCTGCTCTCATGTTTTACTCTAAGTTTTGTTCAACAATTGTCCTCACTGTGATTTGCCAGTTGTCCTGCTTGATGATCAGGGGACTGAAAGATGAGAAGAGCTGCTCTTCGCTCTTAAAGAACTTAGAAGAGGATTCTCAGAAATGTGAAATTATTGAATCCCAGTGCTTGTGGGCCATATTAGATGCCTGAAGAAAGTGGTTCACTGCGGTGGAATTAAGAATCCTTAAGCTCACTTTTATAAGTGACTGAAAATGGATCATAAAAATCAAAGGGCTTAAGCCCCAATGTCATGACATTGTTGTGTGAAACTAAAAGGTCTCAGATGTGTGCGAGGTTGCATTTGTCAAAACAATTACTCACAAAGATGTTCTTCTTCCCCCAGCCCTTAGGAATAAAGTGGCTCTCCTCCGGAAAGGAAAGATGGTTTGGCTGCTTATCCCTCTTTCCCGAACTGTTTTGGAACTGCCCCACTGGGCAACTATACCCTGTGAAGAAAGTCTCCAACTCAACATGTACTTGAATGAGCACTAATGCGTAATTAAATAAGTAAATTCTGTACTTTACTATGTCTGGCCTGTTATTACACCTATAAAAGGAATTATTAATTTTAAAAGTTATAGTTTTCCTGTTTTAGAATGACAGTTTTATTCTTTTATATTAACAAATTACAATCTCTATTGAATTTCTTTATGTTTTTACCTTTTATTTCACTATTATTTCTATTTTTTGTTTATTTTTTATGGTCTTTTAAAGTCCCTTTGTGCTAACTCCAACATCTAAATTATCAGTGTACCTACTTCAGTTTTTCTTATTCTCGATCTGGTTATCATTTATCTTTCAATTCCTGTTTTTTATGCCTTCTAATACATGATTCTATGCCATAGATAGATGTTGCAGTTACCTCTTAAAAGGACTTCCTACCTAAGCACTGTAAAGACAAATTTCACTGCCTTTCAGATGTAATACTTCCTAGCTTTTGGTTTGTTCAGGCTTTTGATTGCGATCCTGGCAGAATCCCCCTCTTCTACTGGGAAAGTTTGGCTTTTCAAAGATTTTTAGCTCAGCTCTTTGGTGTCTAACCTCAAATAAGTTCAAAATCTGACAAAGGTCCTGAAAGAAAGAACTCTCCTTAGCATGACTTGTCTCCCAAGCTTTGCAAGATGGTAAAAGATTTTACTTTACCTTTTCATCTCTGTCCTATAGCCCACTGTGCTATCCAGGTAGTCAGCAAATATCCAAGGAAGGCAAACTGGCAGAAAATTAGAGAATATTCTAGAAATTATTATGTCATGCCAGATCATGCAGGCTTCAAAAATTATGCTGATTCTTCTTTCTCCCAGTATAGTTTTTCTGCTTGTAACAGAACTGATTTTTAGCTCAAAATAAAACTTGACAAATAGCCATAAGAGAAACAATTCTGAACTCAAACTGGTACAGGTTCTTCCTTCTCTGCTATTTTAACCCATTGTCCTGGCTTCTGCAGATTTCTAATGTGTTTATGTGTAGGATCCTTCAATGTATCCCTTTACTTATAGTCTTTGTAGCAGAACTGATGGTGTGTTGCTATCTGCTGTGTTCTACTAAGAAATGGATTCTATCAATTGTGCTATGCACTGCTTTTGTACTTGATTTTAACTTTTGCTACTTAGGCTTTGAGTATCTGAATGCAGATGGATTGCTCCGGGTTAGCATGGCTTGGTGCAAGTCAATAAATCGTACATTTTTTGGAAGTATAGCTCTATACAGTATTTTCAACATCATTGACTCTAAATAAAGGGAGATGCTACAGTAAAAGTAGGCAAGACTCAAAAGCCCAAATCAGCCTTAATAACTTTTTATAGTCTAGTGGTAGCTTGACATTGAAATAGGCAAGCATAAATTATCTAATCAAACATGGTTGATACAATAATTTTTTAATGACATGTACTTTATATAAGCAAAATACACTTTTATGAACAAAATAGTAATTAATGAAAAGACTTACTTATAATAAAATTATTGTAATATACTAAAAATGTATCTAAAGATAAACTTAGACATCTAAAATACTTTTAAAATGGGGGCATCTGGGTAGCTCAGTCAGTCGAGTGACTGACTTTGATTTTGGCTCGGGTCATGATCTCAAGGTCCTGGGATGGAGCCCCGCATTGGTCTCCACACTCAGCACAGAGTCTGCTTGTCCTTCTCCCTCTGCTCTTCCTCCCACTCTCTCTCTCTCTGTGTCTCAAATAAATAAATAAAATCTTTAAAAAATATTTTAAAAATGGAAACATTTCATACTATGATACATATCAACCATAGAATCACAGAACTATAAAACAATGTAAAGTGAGAAGAGAAACAAAACATAAGAATGTAAGTTGGAATTGAAATTAACAATTTTAACACTACCTGACAAGTGGAAGAAAAGAGCAAGGATGAACAACCATAGAGAGAAATGCTCAGTTGATCTCTGAGGAATATCCTTGTTCTCACCCTCTCTGAGTGTGTTCTAGATGTCATTCTGTACATGACAAAACTCCTAGAGATGGGAAACGCATGCATCCCTTCCCCCTCTGGAGCCCTTGGAGGCAGAATGTCCCACAGATTTCCTTGCACCACCATGGAATGACAGAAGGAGTCCAGGAGTGCTGTGAGTGGTGCACACAGGTCATCATAGAGGGCTTGTCCCAGAGCTTCATGTTTTCCAGAGACCCAGAACTTAAACTTTTTCCGATTCCCCACCTCTTGCCACAAAAATAGAGAACCCAGTGGAGAGAGGGACCATGGACCTACAGCCACTGCGATGAGGAGGCTGCAGACGGTCCGTGTGGAATCCAGAAATCTCTACTGACGTTGAGGACAAGATTTTACTCCTCAATGAACGTTTGGTATTGAGTAAACTCACAGCCACTTGAACTTATTAAGTTCCCTCCAGAAAACTGGATATCTGCTATGGTCTAAATGTTTGTGTCTCACCAAAATTCACATGCTGAAATCCTAATGTTCAGCGTGATGGTGTTAGGGGGTGATTAGTTCATAACAGTGGAATCCTCATGAATACAGTTACTTGTCTGGTAAAAGAGACCCCATAGAACTCCCTAACCCCTTCTTCTACCTGAGGATACGAAAAGCCTGCAACTCAGGAGATGGGTGTCCCCAGAACTCAACCATGCTGGCACCCTAATATCATACCTCTAGCCTCCAAAACTGTGAGAAAGTTTGTGTTGTTTTTAAGCCACTTTGACTGTGGTGTTTTGATTTTGCAACCGAATGGACTAAGATAGCATTCAATGCAAATATTAAGTTCAGTATACAAAAATAGAGAAAGTTCCATGTTGCACACTTGATTTTATATTTATAGATATAATTTATAAAACTGGCAAAACTGGAACAAAATAAATGAACACATGGTCCCTCTTACAACTTATTTTCTAATTGGGACTTAATCTGTATTTTTCACAAGTTCCTATAGTATCTACAATATGGTATTTATATATTCATTCTGCTAAATGCTTGTTTAAAAATCCATTTGTATTTAGCAAAAACCTCTTTGTACTGGGGATTATATCCATTCATCAAGTTTCCTAAGCTATGCAAATAAGCCATCGCTATTTTCACAAATAATGTTCATTATCACATGCTAGAAAATTAAACACTATTAATGATGGTAGATCCATGAATTAATGATAATACAATACTCCACAAAGTGCAATATCATTTGTAGATTGTGGCTTTGATTACAAAAATAAAAAATAAATTTACTGAATATGCATAGAGTAAGATTTTCAGTTTTATTTTTTTTATTTTTTTTTTTTTTAAAGATTTTATTTATTTATTTAACAAAGATAGAGACAGCCAGCGAGAGAGGGAACACAAGCAGGGGGAGTGGGAGAGGAAGAAGCAGGCTCATAGCAGAGGAGCCTGATGTGGGGCTCGAACCCAGAATGCTGGGATCACGCCCTGAGCCGAAGGCAGACGCTTAACCGCTGTGCCACCCAGGCGCCCCAAGATTTTCAGTTTTAAAATGTTGGGGATCAGTCATATGTATGTATATGTATTTTTAAATGAACTATGTAAGATAGTGACATTTATTCAGAAGCATATGTTTCTATGTATAGAGGGAAAGACTATGTATTTTCACTTCACTAATAGTCTCCCTTCTGATGGGCATATTAAACAGGATGTGTGGAATGTTAAGAAAACCTATAATTGTATCACTCAGTAAGATAGCTAGTCTTCTTTCCCAACCCCATCCTCCAAAACTAAAAAGTATGTACTGATTAGTGAAATGTACATATTTCCCTCTATATTCCAGACACTAATGCTTTTTATATCTTGGGGAGAGAAGTTCCTACCCCACAAACATGGTGCTATATTCAGGTAGCGAGGTATGACTTAAAGTATGTGTACAAAAATCAAGCTTTTTTTTTTATTTGACTCGAAAATATTTTTGTTTCTATTATTTATTATAAACCTTATAAACCTTATGCATTTTCAATGAATAAAGCAAACAGTAAAGGAAACTGAATACCAACAATAGTTACTTTGAGTATTTTGATTACTATTTTTCCAGATATAAGCTAAAATGGAATTATTACAAAGAATTAGATATGTGTGAATGTGTGTATTCCAAAATTTAATTATATATATGCATGTATTCTCTATAGAGCATGTGTGTATATCACAAATATTCCAAACTATAATCATAGTACATATTCTACTCTACAGCATAACTTTTCCTAATAATATTTGTTTTGTGCTAATTTCTAAATTAATGCATTTCTGTACCTACATATCTGCATCACCATAATCAGCAGAATCATCATCTTACTCTTTAGCATCATATAATGTATCTTTTATAGATAAAACATGATTTTTGTAAACAATCTCCTGTTTGGGAGGATGCACATGATCAGTTTTTACTGTTATAAATAATACATAAGGAATATGAGGCATTAAACCCATATTTCATTCAACAAAATGTACATACAAAACTGTTGTAGCAAATGCCTACAACACACAACAGGAAAAAATACAGGAAATATATGTTTGAGTCTTACACAAATATTTGTTTCCAGGTATTTCCCTGGAAAGTAATATTGAAGAATCATTATTCACTCGAAGAAAATAATATTTAAAGCATCTTTCCATATATTGCTAAATTATATCCCGAAAAGACTGAGTCAAATTAGAAATCCATTTTAATGCACGAAAATCACCTATATTCCTATAAAAATGTTGCCATTGGATATTGTCATTTAGGAATATAAATATATCAGGCATATCATTGTTTTAATCTGAATAATTTAATTTGGATAATTTTAACTATTACTTAGACCATTTTTTTTAATATACCTTTTGAAATTTGGCATCTCTCCTGAAAGGCACTGTTGCATAATGCTTAGAAGCCTGACCAATGATGCCAGACCGAGCTGGTTTAAATCCCGGGTCAGCCACCTCCTGGCCCTATGACCTGGGCCTACGCACTTAACTAACCAGAAGCCTTATTTTCCCTGTCTGCGGAAAATAGGCTTACTGACAGTGAGGATTAATATATATTTGTTATTTATATTACATATAATTATGTATATAATATACATATTTTGTATAGGAAAGGCATATAGGAATCATTATATAAATGCTATTATTATATGTTCGTGGGCACTGCCCATATTTAGGAATTTATCTTTTGTTTTTCTATTATAAGAGATTCTTAGAAATAAATAAGATTGATTCTCTTTCAGCCATATACAGTCTAACCTCCCTCTAATTCTCCCTCCTTAATCTCCCCAAGTAAGAGCAAGTCTTTTCCTGGGATCCTCCCAAAAACAATGTGTTTTCACTTAGAAAGCTATAATTTCAAGGCTCAGTGCTCTAAATGAACAATGCCTTATTTTATCAATCTAGAGATTTGCTGCTTAGCAAACCTGTTTGGTTAAAGGGAAGTTTTACTTGTGCTGATGATTAGTTGTTCTGATTAAATAAAACACTAGATTTTTTGTCTATACGTAGAGGCGCGCATGGGGAGGTCTAGAAATAAATACATGGCGGCTGATGAAAACAGAGGCTTACTTTGCCAGTGTTTTTAGATAGATGATCAGCTATAAGGAAATGCACAATAAGGGCATTAGGGGAAATTTCCAACTGATAATATTCTCTGTCTTGCTTTTCTGTAAATAATGGCAATACTTCAGAGGAGAATTGCTGCAGGTTCATACTCACCAAAGGGGGGTAAAATCACCTCTGGCTATGTGGCACTCCCAATTCTGACAACTAGCTCCACTTCCCTGTGCGGAAACAGAGATGGTGCCGAGGAGTGCTTCAGTTTCCAAATTCAGAAGGCAGAAAGGACAACTGATAAGGCAAAATTCAAGCAAAGAGTTTGACGTGAAAAGCAATTTGACAAAGTCAGAATTGCCCTGTATCCCCTTGGCTCTTTGATGATGGGCCCAAAAGCGATATCTCCACACTGCCTCATCTCACAGCAAGCTTCTGAATTTAGAGACATTAACCTAAAAGTTTCTGAAAGACCTAGACCTGACCTCGTCCTCACCATCTGAATAGCAAATCATGCCAGCTTTGTGTCCTCTTGTTTCAGAGCAGGCAGTGTAATTAAAAATGAGTCACACTTTGGGAACCACAGAAAGACATCTTTTCTTGAAATTCAGGTACGGTGCTATTTCTGGTAGATTCCAGGGGTCTAATTTATTCAAATGTTCAATAATAACCCAGCAGGGACAGTGCCTGGGGTCCTATCAAGAAGTTTCCGTCTCTCAAACCTCTTGTCTGAAATAAAAGAAGCTATGGAAATGATCTTCCCGAGGCCTTCTTAGTCCTTCAATACAACGGAGAAAAGCAAAGTTTCTTCCAGCAGTCTAAGCATGGTGACACTGCTATCTCTTCACTGTAACAATGTTACCTCCTTGCCTAGAACCAGACTATGTTCAATTTAAACTGGAAGGTCAGCAAAGAAAAGCAAAAGAGGTAGAATCAAAACCGTAGAAAAAGAACACTCTTCCACAATCGCGGTATTTCATACGCATGCCTCTGTCCCATTTGTATATTCATATAAAACATATACCTATATAATATAAAAATAAGTAATAAACACATCATTAGAATACATTAGAGGCACATATTTTATCTTTGCAAATGCATCTCCCAACTGTCTAGTACTGATTCTTCTTTGAAGGGACTTGACAAATAATAATACTGAGACTGACTAATGGGCACTCCTTAAAAAATAACATGGCTGACAAAACAAAACCCCAACAGAAAGAGATTCTCAAGAACACAAAGCAAGCAAGCACATTGATGCCTGCCTTCAATTACTGTACTATAAAGCATTCATTCCTTTGGAAGAACCTATTATTTTTCAAAATAATGCAAAGCCTCAGCAGGTGCCATCATAGTTGGCTGTGCAAACTACATTTCCGCCAAACTCCAGTAATTATTTAGACCAGTCAGACTCCGTGTGTGCTCTACAACAGAGTCAGCACTCACTACATCACTTCAAATTGTTTGTTGGATCTTATTGTTAGGATCGTGACATTCATTACTGGGGACTAAACCCTTCATTACAGTTTGTCAAAGTCCTCAAGCAATACAGTATTTGAAAAAGAACAAGCAGAATTAGTTTCCTGTGGGGAGCTCTTAGAAGCAAAAACACTAAATAAATAAAAAAAGAAAACAAAACAACAACAAAAAAAAAGGATTTCCAAAATACATGTTACTTTGTCATAGTGACAGCTCTTTCTTCACTTACGTGTCACTTAGATCAGCAAAAGTACACAATATTTAAGAATACTCAATAAACTTCTTTTTAATGATAGTATACTTTGGAAGTTCACTTTTTCAAAATACTATCTTTCCTACAATTAAATAATACGTATTGCTTGCAGTGGTATCTTGTTTGCAACAGATACATGATTTGAAGAAATATGTAGCCATGTTGGAATGTGACATTAATTATCATATAAAGTTCCTATAATAACTTATTTCAGTGTGTCTTTTGGTAAATACAATTTTATCATCGTCCCACTAAAGTTATAAGCATAGAAAAAAAACCTATTAAAATAGATTTAACTGTGACTATTGGAACTTTCCTGTTTTTAAGAGAAATTCCAGAGCTACTTCCTGATTGTTAGTCATGTCTTCTACGCCCTCCAACCTAAAATTTGTGTAGCAAACTGGAACATAATTGTAAGCAAAACTTTGTTCATGCTTTTTTGTAGTAAGTCCAAGTTTCTCTTTAATGGAGTATAAATCCAAAGAAACTTGGCATTCTCTGAGAAAAAGGATTTTTTTTTTTTAAGATTTTATTTATTTATTCAACGGAGATAGAGACAGCCAGCGAGAGAGGGAACACAAGCAGGGGGAGTGGGAGAGGAAGAAGCAGGCTCATAGGGGAAGAGCCTGATGTGGGGCTTGATCCCATAACGCTGGGATCACGCCCTGAGCCGAAGGCAGATACTTAACCACTGTGCCACCCAGGCACCCCTGAGAGAAAGGATTTTTAATGCATACCAAATACATTCACAGACAAGAAAACCAACCTACATTACAAACCATGGTTTAGGACTTTACTTTCCTCAGATAACATTTACTCTTGAATGATCCTGGCTATCAGATGATACTGTAGCCTACTTCTTGAAGGCTCTCTCTTTCTCTCTCAAAATGGATTTGCTGAGTGTTCTCTTTCCTCTCCTTCAATTAAAATTTATTCCTCACTTCACATACCAAGGTAGACATAATGAAGCGAAATGCCTTCTTCTGATTTTGTTTTTGTTAGTATTTCCCAAGTATTGTTTCTTCTTTATATGCACAGTCTTCATTACTTACCTTCATTTCTTGTTTAAATGCTCCACTGGAGTTCATGTTTCTCCAAATTCAACTTCTGCATTCATTTTGGCTTCTTCCCACCTATCTTCCTAGAATTTTTATGAAACTCTCTGCTTATAAATTATATATCATTATTTATCCCCAAAAGGAAAATGAAGACCATGAAAGTCAAGTTACCTATAAGATAAGAAATCTGAGACCAAACTGTGATTCGAATCAATAAGGTCATCTGAGTAGTATATTGCGGTGTGTGTGGGGGGGGTGGGCAATTTCTCCTTCTTCTTCTCTTTCTTCTTCCCCTTCTTCATCCTCTTCTTCTTCCCCTTCTCCTTCTCCTCTTTCTCCTCCTCCTTCTCCTCCTCTTTCTCCTCCTTTTTCTCCTCCTCTTCCTCCTCCTCCTCCTCCTCCTCGTTGTTGTTGTTGTTGTTGTTGTTGTTGTTGTTGTTCTTCTTCTTCTTCTTCTTCTTCTTCTTCTTCTTCTTCTTCTTCTTCTTCTTCTTCTTCTTCTTCTTCCTGTTCTACTCCTCTTCCCTCTCCTCCTCCTCCTGCTTTAATTTTCCTAGTCATTTAAGAACTTGGGTTTTTCTATAATAGGTATCGTTTTCCTGATCTGGTGTTATTGAATTCTGAGATTTCATTTCAAACAATATAAAAAAGATCATCCTTGTATGGGGACTAGACTTTTTCATTTCAGACATTTCTGTTTCACAGGTATGCAGAGATAACACATTTTCTTGCTCCCCTGCAGTTTCTAATTATTGCAGTTTACATAATTTAAATTAAACCCTTGGTCTCAGTCTGCCATAAGGAGAGAGGGAGTATAGGATTCCTTCTTTGGCATTCTGAGACAAGGGAAGAATGGGTCCCAAGCCCAGCGCAGCTTCAGAGAGGGAACAAATTATTAGAACCAACAAAGGTTGCTTTGGTCCTAGGAGAAAAGCCCTTTGTAATTGAGCCAGTATTCCAATGGTAAGAGGAAGTTTGAGGAAGAATTACTCTGTTTTATATCCCAAGTGGACTGTCGACTAAAGTGTCAGTAGTCACAGTGCAAAGCGTTCTTAAGGCAGGAAATAAAGAACTGCTGAACACAAGACTCTCGAGCTGCTTAGCATTGAAAATCCACCGTTTGTAATAAGATATAAATGCACCTGAATGCAACAAATATAATATTTCCTATTAAATTGTATTCATCATATAATTTAACACTTCTTCCCAATTTCATTTTTTTTTTTTTTTTTGGTAACAGATATCAAAAAGTAAAATGCCCTTCCTGTCCACTAGCGGACAAATTAAATGTTTGAATTATAGTACCTCGGATATAGAGTGATCATGAAGATTGCATACTACTACCCTCCCTCTGCTACTCTTCTAATCCTTGGATCCTATCTACAGTAGTCCCAACATGGAATTGTCCAGGTAGGACACAAATGTTTCCAATATTGCATATTGCCTTTCCCCAGTGATATACAGTAACACCAAGTGGCCTGTGATTTTAAGGGAAGAGTAAGAAGAAGGTGTGGTTGGTAAACAACATTCCATATAGTTCACATGGAGTATTTTATTACAAACAAACGAACAAACACTGATAATTATCTATGGGCAATCAGCTCTTTCATCAAGAAGATGACTACCATTCAGTCAATTAATATTTGGAATTCTTTTCTGGTCCTCTCCCACCACTGCTCCCTCTTACTGACTTATCTCGCTGTCAGGACACTACCAGAGGATAGTCCTGTTTAGTATTTGTACCGTTTCCTCATGGAGCTCCTATATTTTCTTTTATGAGATGACTCAAGGGGAAGTTAGTGCATAGATGTATTTCCAGCAACAAGAATATTTCCTTTTCTCATTCAATTTGCCATCTAAGAGCTATGTTATGGCAACTAGCTTTGCTTCCTAAATAACTCCTTTAATTGTAAATATGTGGGATAGCCTTCACTGTTATTTTCATGAATTTTCATCTACAAGACTAGAAAAAGAATAAAGCTCCTACTTAGTGGTATAGGATAGATGTTCCACACTTTCTGAAAACCAGGTTGACTAGATCTGAGACTGTCTAAGAGAAGTAATTCAACATGATAAGTGAAAAAGAAAACATCTCCCTCCACATATGAAAGGATTCTCAGGAAACTGAGAAAAGATCAAGGGGATTAAGAAAGATATTGGCACCAATTGGTGCCATGTTAGGCAAATACAATTCTGATAAGTCTTTCCGACCCAAGGGACTAGAGGAAAGAGCCAGGGCAAAAATGAAGGATACAAAGTCTGAGGGAAAATTCTGAAAAGAAAGCCAAGGACCAGGAACCTTAAAATCTATGTATAAATTCTCCTGAAATCCCTGGCTGACATCCAAACCAGGTAAGCACAAGGAAGACTTCATGCATCCTAGTTTAAAATTAAAAGAAAAGAACTGAGATTTGAGCTGCCACCTGAGAGGGAGTCCGATCAAGCTAATTTTCTTCTAAAACCAATAGGCAAAGAAACATGCCCAAAAAAACAGTCTTCAGAAGAACAGAATTTAGAGTGTCCATATAATAATAGCAATGTCTAGTAAATGATTAAAAAAAAATAGTGAACTTTTCAAGGGAAAAGACATTTAAGGAGACCAACCTTGGAATGACCTAGACAAGAAACTTATCAGATAAAGATTTTACTCAGCTATTATAGCGATACTCGATGACATAAAAGGGAATTAGGTATATAGTGAATAAAAAGTATGTCTGAGTTATTCAGCTGAGAGTAAGAACTGAGGAAGCAATTTCAAAGAGACCATCAAAGGAGAATATGAAACCAGTGTGAGAACTGGAGGGATTCGATAATGGGAAAGTATTTTATATATATATATATATATATATATATATATATATATATATATATGGATATTCAATGTTCAGATTATATAAAATTGATACATGACTTGAATAGGGAAAAATCAAGTAAGCTTTTAACAGGAGAGCATATCATTCCTGGAAGAATAACTTAAAATTGGACTGTAAAACAACTTAAATTAATATCCCAGTGTTTAATAAAGATAAACATGCAAAGAGACAACCATAGGTAAATCCATAGGAATCTGTATATTTCAGAGTGAAGGAAACTAAAAGAAATGTGGGGAACATTTATGCAATTTCCCCTTAGCTTTTGTATCCTGGGTCTAAATGATGGGTGGTAGTGGGGAACTGTTTCATTATTAGTTGAGTGACTTACATAAAGTATCATAAAAATAAGATACATCTAAGACTTTTAAGTCCCTTAGTATGCTGTGATATTTCTTCTACTAAGGAAATGGCTTTTGTTGGAATTGTTCCCTAGTTCTTGAAGACAGAAAAGACAGGCACTATGATTGGCTCACCAAAAACAGTAACTATTTTAATCAAAATTAACTCATAAATATCTTTTTAGACAATGTGTATGTGTTAACTTACAAAACAAAACCATGAAAAAATACATCTCTTTGATTGGCTTTTCAACATATAGATAGATTGTCTTAACCTATGTTGCCTGGCAAAGCAGAGACCCATACAAAACGTACAGTCATGACTTTATTAGGAATGTAATTCCAGAAGCAGGAGTAAGGTCGAAAGGCAGTGAGTTAGAAATGACAGCAAGTAAATACAGATGCATGTTACTGAGGTAGCCACCCTATGCTGTCAAGCAAAAATAGCTGCTAATCTCACAGTCCCACCTGTCAAATGAAATTCATTGACTTTTCTGTAAATAGGGGATTGTTTCAAAAATTGTTTCAATAATAAAAAAGTAATTAAAAAAATATATATATATATCCCCTCCCAATATATAGTTTCTGTACTTAATGTCCACAGGTCCTTATGGAAGGATATGGGGATGCCTATGACATATAATTGGTTACACAGTCCTTCCCCAAATGCACAGGTCTACTCTTGAAACAATTAGTTCTAGGTCTATGAACTGCCTTAAAACAAGAAACTACAGACAATAGTTCTCTATTGTAGAATTTACTTGTCTTTTCATTATTCAAGTTGAGCTACATCCTAATATACTCTTTATCCATCTCACCCTGAAGATAATTATAATTTATTAGCCATAGATCCCTGCAAATCTTTGCACCTTGTGTTTTTCGTTTGTTTGTTTGTTTGTTTTTTGCTTTGTTTGTTTTGTCTCCTGATGGTTAAAGGCTGCCATCTGTTCTTTTCCATTCTGTAACTACTTAGTTCCCAGTGATGTCCACAGGACTCTTTCCCAGTATTGGCCTACACAGGACAAGTACCACCAAGCTTTTCACAGCTGCCATTGCCACTACCAGGACATTGCTTATTGCTTGAGTGAAGGGATGGCCTTTGGACCTTCCCATAAATACCTGTCAGGTTCTGAGCTCCCAGATCTTATATAAGATCATCAAGGATTTCTAAATCCTTGATGCTGTTTGGCCATTTTCTCAATATTACGCCAATAAAGCTTGGGTGTCTCAAATTAACTTGGTACAGGCCACTTCAAGTCTAAGATTCAAAGGCCCATTCCGGGAAATTATTGGAAGATCGCTCCCCCATCTTCATGACTTCCTCCCAAAAAAAAGCAGTGAAGGGAAAAGGGATTGAGACAAGGAAGAAGGGAGTGCAACCACAAGGAACACTACAGAGCTAACCACCACTTGGTGTGAGGCATTAAATAATCATTCAAGCGTATAGACCTTTCTTCTAAAATGTTGTGTGACATACTGCATCCTGGGAAGTTGATTAGGAGCAGAAAAAGGAAGATTTTTTTCCCTATTTCCCATTAACTATTGGCTGAATTTCCTTCCTAATGGGTTTGAATCCCCATTTCCTGGTTTCTCATGTATTGTTCTTAAGCAGGTCCCATGGGAAAGCATTGCTTAGTAACATCAGGAGCAAGTGAGATGTACACAGAATGGGAATTAAGTAAATGAGGCACCATCACTTAGTGCCCTTGTGAGGTATTGTCACAGCCTATATGTTGTGGGTCATAAACGTACTAGCTGAGGTAGAATCAGTGACCAAGAGCTATGAAATGAGTTGAAGAGACTGTATAGAGAAGCAGCAGAAATGTCTTGACTGACTGTACCCAAACTGACATCAAAATGTACACAAAAACTCAGAAAAGGATGCCGAGTTTCAACAGTACTTGGAGTAGTCTACTGTTAGCCTCCAAGTGATGTGAGACACCTAAATCACAGGAAGTCCAGATAAGTGGTTCTAGCTCCGAGATGCTGATGAAAAAGCCAAGCTTTACTTTGAGAAAGCTATTTTGCTGGTACTCATAGCACAGCCACTCCCATTAGTGATTTGAAAGTCAAACTGGGAAAACTCAACTCAGCCTGAATAAAGAGAAAAATGAAAAAGAAAACCAAAACAGAATAATATCAGAACATTAGCCAGCTATGGAACGTTTGCTGAGCTAAATTCCAAAATTGAAAATTGTAAAGTAATTAGATGAAAATACTGATATTTGAGTTTGTCTTTAAAAAGTTTAAAAAGTTAGGCTAACTTAAAAAATTCTGTAAGTATTCAGACTCAAAGGAGCAACTTGTATCCTAAGGATAAACAAAAGTGGATCTCTTGAATAGGATATCTTGAAGACAATAGATTAAGCTATACAGAAAATGCATAGGCAGACAGGAACCTCCAATTCATATGCCAAGTGCCTAGAGCAATGACTGATGCATATCAGATGCCCAATAAATACTTTTTCAAAGAATAAATACATTTGTGATAAAGGAAGAACCAAATGATATGTAATTACCGACTATATGATCGCAGTTTTAAAATCACTCTGGTATTTCTCTACCATTGGATATATATTTTGAAAGGAATGTATTGATTTTATGCTTAAAATATCCACATTTATAAAACAACAGAAGTTATATTCTATACAATTATTTAAACTTATGAAAAATAACTATACATGCTACTAAAAAGTATTCCCTCCTATTACATAGCTTGGCCAGTATTTTGAAGAGTATATGATCGAAAACATTTAGACACTGCTGCTTTAGGAACTATTAATCTTCAAAAAGCAGTGGAGTCCATCAAATCGATTCTTTGTTCATTCAGCTCTGAGCCTTCCTTTTGAGCAGGCAAGTGATAGGCATGGTTTTTGTGGTGATGGGCATATTAGACTTGGACTCTATCTGACAGAGCTTCTGGTTTAGTAATAAAGGGCCAATAATACTTAAGAAATAGTGCAAGTGTGAGATATAGCAAATTATAAGTGTTCTATTAAACTCAAATGAATACTTATTGAACTGAATGAAAAAAATATAAATCCTTATGCATCCTTAACATAGCAGTCCCTTTTTTTTTTACAAAAAAAATTATAAAATCTCAGTTTATAAAAATCCCAATCAAATATATAAACATATACAAATGAATATATATAAGTTCACTTTGTGTAATAAGGTAAATAGGAGCTCCTTTACTCAAAATGAGTAAAAAGTTAAGGAAAAAAAGAATGTTTTTATATAGTTGATCAAGCTTCTATCAAAACTCAGTGCTTTCATTAATCAACTATAATGAACAGAATTTGTCTAGTATTGAAACAACATATTAAAGGAAAGAAAACCAATGTATTAAAGGGATATTCCAGAGTCAAATTGCACTGTTTCTTCCTTCACATTCGTCTGTCTTTTCCAGATGTGTTCACGCCATTTGGAACACCTGAACTTTCTGTTTATGAAATTGTAGCTTTTTATTTAAGAACCAGCTTAAAAGTCAGTCATCTCCATTAAGCCTCTCCTACCTACAAATACAAAGTTATATAAGTTCTTTGTAATTTTAAAGAATTTAATGCCATTTATTTTATAAGACCTACTCATCATCATCATCATCATCTTACATCATCCTTATTTTCCATAGTTATACCTTATATTGCAGTTAATTGTGAGTTTCTCATCTCTGGTATTTATCACAGACTTGCATATCCCATGGTTTATGTTGCTAAAGTTTTAACCTTTGTGATAAAAATATGTCTAATATAATTAGCACATAAACATGTGCAGATCTTCACTCACATAATATCCTAATCTTTCATTTGAATCATAGTAATTTGGCCATGGCTTATAAACTCCACTTTCATTATCACTGTCTTGTTTGCTTGTCTTTATCTTGAAGGTGAAAATAACCAGACGAACTTTATATGGCATAGTTTAAAAAGAAACATTCCTCCATCTAGATTAAATTCACAATTATCCTGCAAAATTGAATATTATAAATAGATATAACAAACATTCTGTTAGGAATCATTTATGTTATTTTATGAAATAAGTATGGCTTTGAACAAGAATATGAAATTTGCATTTTGAAAATACTTTCTTTTGACATAATGTGAGGGCAATATCTAAGAACAAAAAGCAAAGCAACATGCTAATTCTACTACAAAATATATTATAATTTAAATGCATTTATTGATTTATATTGTATTTTAATAAAACTATTGCTTGTTTTTAAGATTTCTGGCTCTCAAATTAAAATGATATTTTTTCTGGACATTTCTAATTATTGTTATTTAATATTTATCAAAAACCTGTAGTGTTCCTGGAAAGATACATTCAATAATTGATACAAATTTTGTGCCTAAAGTCTTACAAAATAAGGAGAAAACGCCACAGAGAACAAGCTTAGAGTAACACCAGGTGCATATAGTTTGATATTTCTTCTCCATGGAGATTTCTAAGCTTCACATTCAATGGCAAGTAATGAATTCTGTTTATTTTGTACATTGTAGGTTTATAGTTGTGCTGATGCCAGGTGAAGGATCCCTATTACACTCTTCTCTCCAGCGGGGGTAAAAATCTTTTTAGAAGAATTCCTTTCTTATTTCCTATGCACACAAATGGTTAAGCTCAGAGACTTACAAGTAATTCTACTTGTTGGTTTACTTTTTACTTTTTGGGAACATTTTTTACTGGACCTAACAACCGCATTTCACTTGCTATCAATCACTCTCTATTTTACATTACATCATGTGTTGATGCAGGAGACATTATAGTTCTATATTCTAAAGTGTCCCAGCAGAAGGGGTGCAAGAGGTGGGGAAAGCTTGCCTAATGTAAGATTTCAGAGTTTCTATGTATTTGTGTTTTTGTTCTTGAAATGTGAGCGAGTTTCATGAGGGATTTGGCATAGTTTCAGAAAGTAATAAAAATCACTAATAAGCTAGACTATTAAGAAATGGTATTTACTGAAAAACCTGTTTCCTGCTGAGCTGCTGAAGTGCAGAAACCCTTGTTTGGAAGATGTGTCTGCTATGTGGTAGCTCAGCAAACAAAGGAACTCGTCTTATTTCTGATTTGAAAGTATGCAGAGGAATAAATAGGGAACACTTAAGCATGCAAAGTGGAACAAAACGAGATTGCATTGTTTCTGGTAAGTATTAATGCTCCACATATTGTCAACTTATAATGGTGTTCCCCATCTGGGGGTAATTTTAAATGAATTGTTGCTATTACATCAATCACTGTGAGCCTCACATTTATTGAGAAATAATGGTCAAATAAAATAATTTGGTTCTCATCTTCAAAAGACAGCTCTAAGAAGTGAGGGCCTCAAGATATTTAATGTTAATGTCATACATTCAAGTGTGTGGAATCATTCACTGAGTTGCTATCTGATTTGTCTACTCTTTCAGAAAAATATTCTATTGGTGGTATGGAATCTTTCTTGAATATTTTGCTTGCTGAAGTCCTACCCAAACCATTTTATTGTGTCTATTAGTAAACTGGTTAAGTTGAGCAAACAGAAGTAAGCAAACCCGGAACCAATAATAGTGCAAATATTTGATTTTGAATGGCATACAGCAGTGTTTTAATGCTGTTTTTTAGACAAACCAGGGTTTCCTTGGGCAAAACCTCAATGCTGCACACCTTTCTTCCCTTTGAGTCTTGGCTGACCCCTTGTGGTCATGATGTCTCTGCATGTGTTCACTTGAATCTAAAAAAGGCTCATTATATAAGGCAAAGTGCTTCCTTTGCAAAGAACCCTGCTGTGTTCCTAGCTCCCATCTGCTGTGTAGAAAGAAAAAAAGAAAGAAGAAAGGAAGGGGAAGGGAAGGGAAGGGAAGGGAAGGGAAGGGAAGGGAAGGGAAGGGAGAAAGAAAGAAAGAAAGAAAGAAAGAAAGAAAGAAAGAAAGAAAGAAAGAAAGAAAGAAAGAAAGAAAGAAGAAAGAAAGGAGAGAAAGGGAGAGAGGAAGAAAGAAAAATGGACAGGGAAAAGAAAAAGAAAAGACATACTCTGGAAACTTCCCCCAGTATTATGTCTTTGTGCCTTTGTAGATGGCTATCCCTTAGAAAAGAAAAATACTGACAACTCATGCAATAATTCTGTGTTGGAGGGAGAAATCACTGACTAGCTGCTGTCTGCATTAAAATAAATCCTGCTGCTTCTATTGAAAAAATCGTAAGACAAGACATCATCCATTTGTCCAAAAAAATTCTTATCCCAAGCAAGTTCTTGACACTAAAATGTACAAAGGTGTGCGTGCCTCTGTCCCCAACACACACACACGTGCAAATCTATGCTCATGTTGACAGAATTCGTGGATCAAGAAATCAAGTAACCATGGATTCCAATATTGAATAATTGTGTGATCTTGATCATGTAAATTAACATCTTTTGTTCAGTTTCATGTAAAAAAAGGATTTAGTCTATAGGTTCTCTAATATTCTATAATTTGGCCTTAATACTCTCTCTGTTTTAGTTTCTATACACTGGCCCATCTGATATACAGAGTATTCCTATATATTCCTGTTCCACTGTTGAGATTTGTTCACACCACTTTCTTCTCTTTTTTCATTCTCCAGGCATCACTAGCTGTATGGCCAAAGTCTGTGCAAAAGTATCTGTAAGGCCTTCTGGGCATTAATAAACTTTCACTTACTTTTTCATGCCTGTTCAATGGTTTTGTGTAAGCTACAATGAAAGAATTCCAATCCTTTGACCTGAAAATCCAAACTACTTTAAAGAAATTTAACACAGATATCAGAATATATTTAATCCTGTAAAGCTCTGGCTCTTCATATCCTCATTTGAACTTCATATTACCACATTTTGTACCCCCATTTATATTTGGCAATGATCAGAGGTCTAATAAATGGCATTGGTTGCTTATTGTATGAACTATTTTAAGACCAGAAATCCTACCAGAATTCCTCCCCGCAGATGTGAAGGTGAAACTTAATATTTCAGTCAAAATGGTGGGACATAAACCCACTCTTGTGTCCCTTCTGTGTGCCTGCCAACTAAAATTCAAGAAGCCCCGTCACTTGTTCTCTCCTTTCTGTACATAATTTGTACTCTTCCTTAAGTACCATCCCCACCTTCCTCTTCTACTGCCTGGACTCACAACTCCGCTGCAAATAAAATACACCCTCTGACTTTTCACTGAACAAGCTTTGTTCCTCAGTCTTAAATGATAATGAGCTAATTCCTTGTCAAGTAAATTAGTTAAGTTAAATTAGTTAAGTTAAATGTTCTTGTTTATTATCACAAAAAGAGGTCAACCTGCAGTGGCTTACGTGAAATTGAAGTGCATTCCTCTGGCAAGAAATAGTGCAGAACTAAGTAGAACAGAGGCAGTAGGATTGCTAGGACTCCACAGCACAGGGTTTTCATTTCTGAATCCAAAGCAGCTGCTCCAAATCTCAGAAAAAAGAGAATCTGAAGTAGAGGGCAATCTGCAAACTGCATGTTTCATTTCTGCTCACATTGCTTAAACCAAAATATGGCTTTACCATGTTGCAAAAAAATATGGACTATGTTTTTCTAGCTGAGTACACATATGGCCTACTAAATCTCAGGGGGGATCTGTAACTAAATGAAAGAAGGGGGTAAAGGATATTTACGTACATCTTTTTTTCTGCCACATATTATGTTTCCCTTGTAAACTTTTCATTTTCCACTCACTACAAATCATAGAAACACTCTCCATTTACTTCTAAACTGGTTGTTTTGTTTAAGGTCTCAAATAACTTTTGTTAGATCTCAACATGTTCTATATAGGATATGTGGAATATGTTGCCAAAGGTGATACTTATTTTCATATTTTATCCGTGTTAACTTAAATATTTGACATTGCATTACACACTTTTACTTTTTAAGTCACCTCTTTTTTTCCCCCTGAATTTATCTAATAATCTTCTATCCAGGAAGGAGAAGCTCTGTCACCTATTTTCAATCTGTACATTTGATCATTATATCTTCAGACTGCAATCATCTCTCAATCTTCTCCAAAAACAACTTCTCATAAATAGTGATATTAGGTGAAATATCACCTCAGTATAAAAACTTAAAATAACTTGTAAGTATTGAGTAAACCTTGTGTCCATTATAGACTACTTTATTTGAGAGTCAAAAATCCTGAAACTTAATTATTGCATTTGATTATTCAAATGTTCAACTCAAGGGCAACTTGGATGTGTAAATCCTGATTATAAGAACTCGGGCAGAGTGACACACACCTCATGGGTAGTGGGTAGCTTTTGAACTGGCTGCAGACGTATCAGTGAATTGTTTTAGACCCTTCTTTTTGCCCTCTTCCCCCTTATCAATAGTGATAGTCCTCCAGGACCATTCTGAAATAAGTAATCCTGCCTACTCCCTCCTTCACAATTGACTGGGCTACAGTTGGTGACCCAGTCCACGTTGGAAGGATCAGCAACTGAAACCCAGGCATTTTAGAATGAAACATTGTGGAGAAAAAAGTCAAAAAGAGATAGGGGGGTAGAGAGTCACTGTGCAACAAAGCAGAGGGAGACAGTTCACAGAAAAGCAGAATAAGCATATGGCAAGAGAAGCAGAAAGAAACAGAGAAGGTAACATGTTCTGGTTTCCCATTCAGGTCTTCTCATAGTCCTGACTGGACCTGGAGAACTTTGTGCCTTCTCATAGTAAATTCTTATCTTTTTATTGTCGTTGTTGTTCAAGTTCATTTCTGTAACCCACAAGTAGAGGTCCATATAAACCATCAAAATTCTGTGGTTAAAATTGTAACTATACATCTCTACAGATGAGCTAAACACAAAACAGACATTTAAATGGAAATTTCTGTGCGTTGTTCTGTTGGTTTCAGCACAAAAGATAAAGAAACTTTTCAAACTTTTCTGCAAAATGAGAGCAATTTATTTTTTTAAAAAAATAAGGTAATTTATAGCAACTGAGTGTGTTAGCAATGAACGAAATTTAAAGTTTTTCAAAGAGTGTATATTTTGATGATGTAATTGAATATTATGTATCTTATGGAATGACTATAATGAGTCAAGAGCTACGTATCACAACCTATTACATAGATTTGTTCAATTCTGATTAAGAAGAAATATAGTAACATTTTCTTCCTTTTTTGTGTCACTTGTTTTGAGAACATAAAATATGGATTCTGCTTTTTCACTTTCCTATATTAAAATATCTCTTTAACCTATGATTTCACACTAGATTAGCCTTATTTTATCCAGGCGATCACCCCAGCTTTCACCATATACAGCCACAATTATGGTCATATAATTATTAGCTGTACCAGTAATTATACAACAGTTTATGCATCAAAGCCGTCAAAGGAAATCAAATTAAGATGCAATAAAAAAACATACTTTTTTTCTTCTACTATTCTTTTTTAACAATAAACCTTTGTAATGTCAGATAGTTGGTAAAATATGCAAGCTAGAAAGAAATGACAGCAATAAAGTCCGTGTGTGTGTGTGTGTGTGTACTTGTGTGTGTGTGTGTGTGTGTGTTAGAGAGAGAGAGAGAAAGACAGATAGCAATTAGAACTAAGAAAGGATACTAACCAAGAGGATAAGACCATATTGGCCATGGGAGGATATAAATATTCTGTGACTCCTTATGTAAAGATTATGAAGGCAACTGACCTTGAATGATAAAATATTTAAATAAATCTGTGCCACTGAAAACTAAGTTTCCTAAAAACAGGTGTGAGATAAATACATTTAGTTAATTTTAACCAGACCACACAGTTGAGACTGTAGTATACCTCCAAAGGATTAACAGAATCATTTATTTGAAATTGGAAATATAGTAACTGCAAAAATTGAAGCATATCGTTTAAAGGTTTCCACTGAATGTGGACCCTAGGAATAAAAAGTAGTCATTTTCTCCCCATTTACTATGCTAAATAAAATGTAAATCACATCTCTTTTGCTCCTTGTAATTACATCATATAGGCTTTTATTGGTCATGTCAAATTCATCCTTTTACACTGATACTGTCTAATCATAACTTCATGCTGGTGCAACCCTTGACCTGAAACACTGATCTGAACATTGAATAACATACAATAAGTGTATATTTAAGAGTGTCTTTGCAGTGATACAACGTTAATGGGAATAATACTGTTAATAAACCACAAGTCTAGAAATTAGTACCTAGATCGAACAGAAATTTAGTTTAAAGTTCATGAAGTTCAGATGTACGGAATCTAGTATTTAAATATAATAGTGTCAACAGAAGGCAAAATAATGGAAGCATATTACCTAAGAATAACAAATGACATAAAATAAATTACTTTGTACTCTTAGCATGTTAAGCAAATGGCAAAACTCCAGCTGCCTACCTCTGGTGCAGCAGAATATGCTATGCCTTCCAGTGGGGGTGCTGATTATACTTGCCAGAAAATTTAAAGGCACTCTGGAGCCCATATTCCCACAAATTACTCCCTTGAGGACACTGTGGTAGAGTAAAAGCATGGAAAATGAGAATCTCTCCTCCTTCTTAGATAAGAATGATGAATCTAGTGGGAAAAAGTAGGGAAGTTAAAAAGATGTGGGAAATGATCTCACACCCTCAAAGCTCTTTACTGAACCTACAAGGAGCTTTGGGGGATACATTGGTGGAACCTCCAAATCACTTTCCTGTTGTAATTCTGTGGGGAAATGCCAAATGATTCTGAGGGCTACAGATGGAAAAGAAACTTTTCTCTCTTTGTTAATTTAAGAAAAAAGTTTGGAATCTCATCTTCCATTTTTTTGAAGTGGTCCGTTGCTGTGGTTGTTACCTGAGGTTTCAGACACATGGGTCGTTTAATAAGAATAAGAATCTGTCAACAGTATCTCAGACAGGGAAGCAATAAACAGGATCTATTAGAAGAGGGAAATTAACAAATGTTAGAAGAAGAAAATGTAAAAACAATCTTAAGAAAAGCAGCCACTGAAAAAAATGTAGGACAAATAATTCAAAATACCAGCTAGATAATTGGAAAATAGAAGTAGGAGGGAAAAGAGGAGGAAAACATGGTGGTAAGACAGCCTGTTAATTTTCTCCCTAAAGTATCTTAAAAAAAACTGTATATTGCCTATTAAATTTGTTTATAATCTGTCAGATTTTATAGATGTGTTCATGGAGTCATTTTTATTTTAAAAATAGATTGAAAAGACTCAATTATTTCCCAGTATTTAACAATGAATTTAGATGAAAAATTAAAATAATCATAATTAGAAGTGTCTGAAAAATGCAAAGTAGAAAAGTGAAGAAACTGATCAGTGAGCTTCTAGGCAGGTTACCAGAGAGTCACATACTCAACGCTGTGGACAATAGATGCATCAACACATGTTCTAGAAGAGAACGATAATGATCATGTCAATAATAATCCACTAGATTGTAACCGAAATTTTCTTCTATTTATTTCAATCTAGTTAAATTTAAACTCTTATAACATGGAGGAGATAGGATTAAATAATGGAATACGCATTATTTTATTTCTGTGCATTCATTTATTCAAGATCATTGACAGCCTACCATGCAGCACTCGCTCTGATCAAGATAAATAGAATGGGCAGAGTTCTTGCCCTTAGGAGCTTACGGTCCAAGGAGAAAGGCATTTTTCTAATTACATGGGTGATAATTGTTAAAAATGAGAAAAAATAAAGATATATATGACTTTCTGGTTGAACTTGCAATTTTACGGTAACATTTTTATCTGCTTACAAATGACCAATTAGCCACCATTTTCTTCTCTTTTTTCTTTTCTTTTCCTTTCTTTCTTTCTTTCTTTCTTTTCTTTCTCTTGTTCTTTCTTTCTTTCTTTCTTCTTTCTTTTTCTTTCTTTTTTACTTTTTAATAATCTCTACCTCTGAAGTGGGGCTTGAACTCACAACCCCAGCATCAAGACTCTCACACTCTACCAACTAAGTCAGCCAGGTACCCCAATTATTTGCTATTTTCAGCATGTTTTCCCCATTTCCATATCACAACACCATTGTGTGAGGTAAGGAGACCCTACAGTCTTACCACGTTGCCCAAAAGACCTACATGGAATAACATGGAGCAAATCCAGCCTGCTATCTACTTTGGTACAGCCCGCAATCTAGAGATTGTTACATTTTTAAATGGTTGAAGCATATCAGAAGAATAATGTTTTGTGACACATGAAATTATATAAAATTCAAAGTACAGCGTTCATACGTAAAGTTTTATTATAAAACATCTATATTTTATTTAAACATTTTCTATGGCTGTTTTCATGCTGCACTAGCAGATTTGAGCAGTTGGGAGAGAAATTACATGGCTTGCAAAGCTTGAAATATTAGGAATCTGGTCCTTTAGGGAAAAAAAGTGGCCTTTCTGACTATAAAGGAGGCACTCTTTATAATTTTCATAATGTCCAGATTTTATTGTGTGTTCTGTATATATGAGTCATTGTTGTTTACTCTTTGCATGTATTAAGTTAAGCAATAAAGTACATTTATAAAGAAGGTTTTTTTTTCCATTTTACAATTGTAAAAGTGAAAAATGAGGTGCTTTCTTAAGGTCAAACAGTAAGAGTTTAAGTAGACATTTCAACCTAGTCAGATTGGCTACAAAACCAGCTTTTTTCCACTACTCTGTACTAATACTAGGAGTAGACTGTGTTCTCAAAATTTTCAAGATCATTGCAAAGTTGAAGTTGCTTTAATTCTCTAATCTGAACCCCAAACAATTTTATATGCCTGTATCACACGTTTCTGACACCTGTTTGGCATTTTAGATGCTAATAGTGAATGAACTCCACTGATTTTAATGGCTACTCCATTTTTTTGTATAGAAAATTAATACAGTATCATAAAGGGCATCTGCTTTCACTTATTTTTGCACCATGGTAAGTATCTGCAATGACTGTGTTCATTCATTCTTCACTGACCACGGAACTGACTGAATTTAAGGATGTATGGTAATCTCTTAACTTTTAATAAGGCCATATGTATTATTTATCTTTTTACTCTTTGCTATCTATTTAAGAAGTTGAAACAAAGAGGGAACTTAATCCATGTTTATGCTGTCACTTCAGTGGCACTATTCAAGAAATTAGTCTTGATGTTTAAGACCCATACCCAAATAAAAGGTAAACGATTAAATACTGTATGGTGACTAATATAACAAAATAAATTATAAAAAAAAGATTAACCCCCCCCAAAAAAGAAGAGAACTATAAAAGAAATGCTACTAAGTTGGATTCATTGTTGATACTTAATATGTACTCTATATCAGAATCCTTGTCAGAAAAATGAACTTCAAATAATCTCACTGGTTTTCTTCCTGAACGAGTTTAAGGGAGGGGACCAAGATGGCAGATTCAGGTGGCTTACTTTCCAGTTTAAGTATGAGCTGCAACAGGCTGTTCCACACTGCCCTCTGTAATCTTTCCATAAGATGGACCAAAATTAATAAAAGAATGTTGCATCTAACCCTACACAAACTAATATAGATACCTTAAAGTCTTTAATCCGGTGCCCAGTAATAAGCGACACTAAATGAACAAAGTTCAACAACGCTCTGTTGAGAACATATGTTATGTCAGTTTCTAATTGTTTCTCTTTGTATGGCTTGAACCTTAGGGTGAGCATAAATGTCTAGTTGAAAGAAGTATTGAAATTCACCTCAAGAGCCTCGTCCTTTAATTAATTCCTTGTTACTCAGTGCCTTTTAATGTTTTCAAAAAGTATTAAGACTATGAACTTCTAGTTCTGTTGATCTGCTCTACTGTGCTCCTGGTTTCTAATTCATTGATCTCTGCTCTAATCTTGATCACCTGCCTTCTCGTTGCTGGGTTAGGCCTGTTCTGTTCCAGCTCCAGCTTCTTGAGGTGGGAATATAAAAACTGCATTTTAGATTTTTCCATTCTTTTGAGTGAGGCTTGGATGGCTATGTATTTTCCCCTTAGGACTGCCTTTGCAGTATCCCATAGGTTTTGGACTGATATGTTTTCATTCTCATTGGTCTCCAAAAATTGTTTAAACTGATTTTTAATTTCCTGGTTTACCCATTCTTGAGCAGGATGGTTCTTAGTTTCCAAGTGTTTGAATTTCTTCCAAATTTTTCCTTGTGATTGAGTTCCAGTTGCAAAGCATTGTGGTCTGAGAATATGCAGGGAATAATCTCAGTCTTTTGGTATCGGTTGAAACCTGTTTTGTGATGTAGCTCATATATACAATGGAATATTACTCAGCCATCAGAAGGAATGATTACACAACATTTGCAGCAACATGGACGGGACTGGAGGAGATTATGCTAAGTGAAATAAGTCAAGCAGAGAAAGACAATTATCATAGGGTTTCACTCATTTATGGAACATAAGAAATAGGAAGATCGGTAGGAGAAGGAAGGGAAGAATGAAGGGGAGGTAAACAGAAGGGGGAATGAACCATGAGAGACTGTGGACTCTGAGAAACAAACTGAGGGCTTCAGAGGGGAGGGGGGTGGGGGATTGGGATAGGCTGGTGATGGATATTAAGGAGGGCACATATTGCATGGTGCACTGGGTGTTATACTCAAATAATGAATGATGGAACATTGCATCAAAAACTGGGGATGTACTGTAGGTGACTAATATAACAAAATAAAAATTATTTTTAAAAAAGACTATGAACTTCTTTCATTTCTAATATTACTTGGTTGTGTGTGTGTGTGTGTGTATTCATGTATAAAATCCATTCATCACTAAATCGCAACTTGATTAAAGGCAAGAGTCAAATATTTCTTTTTCAGCTATTTGACAATTATTTTAGTAGTATTGATTCCATAATTATATATAACAGTTTTGAAATAATGAAGTCATAAAATAAACAATGATTTTTTAAAATTTAATTTCATATTGAAATTTTAATAAAAAGCATAATCATTGAGATATTTATGATCTTCATGAAGGAACTCAATACCAACATATAATTGTTATCAACTGTAACGATAAACTATGTCCATAATTCTTCTATAATACTTACCCTAAGAGGAAATCAAGCTGAGTTGAACATGCAGTATTTTATTTAATCATGAGAGCATCCTGGTAAGGCAGGTATAATTAAACAATTATAATTATTATTTTAAAGGATACTGAAGCTTTCAAAGTTGGAGATAGGAATCCAGGATTGAACCAAGATATACTTGAATCAAGAGGCCAAATTCTTCACCTGAGGGCTGTACTAATTACTTAAACACAAACACACACACACACACACACACAGAATTATTTTACACTAAAAGCATATACAGAAAATTAAAATTAAAAGTTAAAGGTACATAATGAAGATAGATATGCATTGATTATGATATTTTTCACTCTTCTCATTTTTAAGCTGCCTGAAGAAAGAGGGGAAATCTGGAAAGATTTTCTTTAAATCTAATCACAAATTGATAGGAAAGTAAAAAAGAAATGGGAAGTGGTGAATGGAAGTAAGCAAAAGCAGATATTTCAGGCAAATTTAACAGTTAGGTCCTTGTGTCACCAATAGCGTTAGTAATTCCACCACAACTTGGAGTAGGAGATACTAACAGAGAAGTTATATTTCAAGTTGTGAAGGCTGATAAATGTGGTCCTATCCTACAGCTTTTTTTTTTTAATTTTTAATTTTTTTATTATTTATTTATTTATTTATTTGCCCAGGTGGGTATTGCCACAATCCTCAATGGCAATAATACCCACGGGAGGAAACAGATAATCAAAAGAACGTGTTGAAACTCACAGGACTTGGGAACTGTTTCATCTGTCTCCTTTCTCTGACCCCTGGTATTGTCACTTTCCTCATTTCACGTGTCAGAATTTGAGTACTTGTCCTGATGATTTTACCAAAGTGTCAGTGATAACTTGCAAGTTATCTCTATTAAAATAAAACAAATGTAAAATGAATTGGTAGTAAGATTTAAGTGCTAAACATGTTCCAGTCGCTGGCTCTAACAGTCATGTGTAAGTCTCCTACTGAGGATTTTAAACATATCATACATAACTTAGCAAACAAGGGGACACTGGCATTAGCATATTTGAATTTATTTTCTATTTTTATTTGAAATTTTGCAAACATTTCTATGCAAAGCAAGATCTTTTTTAAATGATGCAGAACAGGTTAAGCTCTGTTACGGTGACAGTAAACAAACTAGACATCAGGGTAAGGTTGTAAGAGGTTGTATCTTCAACCGTTGGGCTCAGAGGCAAGTGTGATTGCAAGTGACAAAGGGGATTATCAGTATGAGCGGAGTTCCTCAGAACTTTAATTAGCTCACAGATTGCTCAGTTGTTGCTTCCTATTCTATCAGCAGCAATAAGACGCGATAGGGGATGTACAGCACGCCTCTGGTGAAGTTGTAAAGCAGAAGTCAGAAAAGGTTACTGTTTCTTACCAGAATTGCGATAATGATTCCAGAATCCACCATTTAGAGTGTCTCCTTGCTATCATTATACAAATAGCAAAAATAAATTGATGGACTTATTTAGAGTTCTAATGTAATGTATGACATGACTGACAACCAATTATAAAGTTTGAATTGTTTATCCTGAGTTGTAACCTCAGTTCCTACTTCATAAAATTTCTTCTTGTGTCTACTCTAGTTAAAAAAGTACATGCTAGATGAAAAGTTTCTCAGAGAGCAGGTTTTGTTATCCTCATGGTCAAGAATATTTCTTTGCCTCTTTGATCATCCCCATTTGACCAGATAAATCCCTGGCTGCACAGAAGAAAACCAAGATGAACTGAAGGTTAACAAAGTCTTAAGTTTGATAGCCAGATGAATAGAAAATACAAACAAACAAACAAGCAAACAAACAAACAAAAACCTAGACAAGTAGGTGAACTATAATACTATTCAAATAAAATTACTATGGAGACATAAGGAGAAAGAATATAATGATATAATCTGGATCCTCTCCAGGAAACTGGGTTAAATTTCACTAATCCCAATATAAGTTGTCACTGTATTTTCAAAATCATGCAATTTGTCTCTTGGAAGGGCAGATACCAACATTAACACACTTCCTTGATAGCCTTAATATTACATTTAATTTGCTTTCCTGACTTTACTTAATGGTTCTGAATAACTTCATTGCAGTTAAAAAATGCAAAGTAAAATAACTCTTTCTTCTATAATAAAGTAACTATTTTATAACATTCTGAGAGTCTTTGGAGTGTGTTTTTACAAATTCTACAGTGAAGAGATAGAGTGACTTCAGTTTATAGTATCATCATAACATAAGAATTACTACTTTTCTGTATAGAGAAGATAATTTTTAAACAAGATTCTTCAATTTTCAACTTTTAGAAAATACTTTTTAAAAATTATATTAAGTTTAAAAATTTAGGAATAGCATATTATAATCACATTTTAAGTTAAAGAATACAGACTTATCCTGTATGTTTTACTGTTAAAAGTAAAGCTTAATTAGTATCACATTCTCATTTAGTTATTATGATAATATAAATATTTCTAGGTTACAAGACATTCTTTGGAATAATTAGAACATAATTTTTGGAAACAAACCCTAAAAAATAATATAACAATTTGGAGTTATCCTAAATTTAGTCAAAATGAGTGACGTTGCTGGAGCTGAGTAAAATTATCAAAATCCATGACCCATAGGGCTAATGTTCTTGGAACTCTGATTCTTGTTCCATTATCTTGTCTTTTCCCTTATCATCAAAAAAGATGTTTGTAATGTCCTTTCCTGGCCCCAAATCTATACTAAATGTCCACATTTGCCAGAAAATCTGTTGACAAAAGTGTGCTATTGGTGAATGTATCACTAATCTATCTCCATAGTCTTTAGGAACAATAAATAATATCGAGATAAATGATTATGAGATGCGTTTAAAAGCTAATTTAACATTTTCAACACCTTGGAGATACAGGTGAGAACTGGGCAAAAGTAAAGGAATGGTGATTTTGAATAATGTTTCTGAGATCCACAATAACTCTCAATAAGAAAATTAAAAAGCAAAAATTCAGATGAGAATTTTAATAACATTGTGGAAAGAAGGATTCCAAAATATGCGAAAATTTTCCTGTGGAATCCAAGTCATTTTTATATTGTGTAGGGGGTAGTTGTGTTTTCCTGGAGAGAGACACAGCACCTGATACTCAGGGAAGTCCAGAAACCAGATAATTTTGCTTGGGAATATGGTCCCATATTGATTCTCATGGAAGCCTGAGGCTCTCCCTGACTTGTACTACAGTTCTCAGTTGTCATCAGAGCTACACCTCTGAGACTTAGACAAAAAAGTTCTCTATAGTTTCAAGTGAAACAGGAAAAGTCCTTAGCTATTAGAATACTTAATTTGTGACAACTTGAAGGAGGCGAATTCCTTAATAAGTTTAGAGTGAAGTAAATGTAATTTCTCAATAAGTGTCCAAAATTACCAATTTGTTTTTCTTTTATTTATTTAATGAACATAAAAATGACTTTTTATCATCAGGAAATTTCATAAATATTTTATAAATATGAACTCAATAAGGAACACAGGGAATAAAGATTTTAAGTAGCAAAGGACACACCTCCAATGAGTGGCAAAGCTGGGAAACCCAGATAATCCAACTTTGGAATGAGTCTGTACTCTCTGTGCTATGCTGTCTCTATCTTGAGTAGATAAAGAACCCCAACAAATACATACATTTTTAAATTTCATCATCTTATAAGGAAGTCAAGAATAAAAAACAAAACCCTACCTATCCCTCTGAGTCAAAATAATGCATGTAAAGCACATCTTAAAGTGCATGTAATTGCTTATAACAGCAGTTAATTATACTGGTAAACACTTACTAATTTCTCATGGTATACCACGTACATTGAAAATCATCATATATTAATTATTTCATTTAATAAAATAATGTTATGAGGTTAAAAGAATCTGTTATTGCCTTTTTTACAAATGAAATTTTGCTCCAATTATAATTATGTTTATAATACTCATATTTCTTCTAGTATTAAGCAGAAAATACTGTAATAAGGAGTTTCTCAAGAATGGTGTTATATACTTGTGTGTCACCAGTTGTTTTACAATGTAATTAATTTGTTACTACTAATAATTAAATTTTTTAATTCTCTAGTGATTTGATATTAACAATATAACTTAGAACAGAACTAGCTTTATTCCTATAATAATTTCTTTTTTATTTGCATTCTGATATGCTTTTATGAGTGGAAGAAAAATAATGGAGTAACAGCTAGAATGCTGGAAATTGAATATATTTATATATCAGATCAGAGAAATATTTGCTGATGGACACACACACACGAAAACCTGCATAAAAAAATATATAGACGTCTTTCCTACTCCTTTATTTTAGATGTTAATACCTATAGAGGGCATTGTATAATTACTTCAGTCCTGTTTCTCTGGTATTTATGTGCCCATCACCTACCTGGGATTTTATCAATTCTTAATAAACTTTAGTATATTTAATCAGATTAAATGTCAGCTGGTAATAAAACAAAATAATTAAATATCCAAAAAGCTACTGTAACCCAATATGACTTAATTTAAATATTTATAATTATATATTATATACAAATAATATAATTATAATTTAAATATTTATAATATATAATTATAATTTCCAACCAACATTTTAATGGTCTCTTTCTTTTTAAGATTTATTTATTTATTTATTTGGCAGGGGGAGAGAGAGCACATAAGCTGGGGGAGCGTCAGTCAGAGGAAGGGGGAGAAGCAGGCTCCCCGCTGAGCAGAGAACACAATGTAGGGCTCCATGCCAGGATCCCGGGATCATGACCAGAGCAGAAGGCAGACGCTTAACCAACTGAGCCACCAGGCGCCCCAATGGTAGACTTTTTAAATGTGTTTTGATGATAGGTTCTGAGACCGTGCTCACATTATTCGTATTCTAACTGAGAAGATAGGTTCCTATTTCAGGACAGTGTGAAAAATAGAATAGAAGGAAATCTATAAACAGAGTTAACCCAGCAAAGAGAATGATTAACTCTACTTGGAGAGATCACAACGAAATTGGGGTGAATTTTCATGTGTAAATAGTAATTTCCTATGTAGTTAGAAACTACAATATCAATAGTAAACAGATTTTTTGGCTTGTTATATTTTACAACGAAAGTAATATTACATGATATTTTTTACTAACTTTCCTGTAGGTCACTAAATTTTTGGATAATCTTTTAAAAGCTAAGAACCCCACTCCCCCGAAATTCTACAAACATCCATGAATTTGAAGTTGTGCACTCATGTTGAAGGGGTTTATGGGCAGGCTGATGCCCACCCAGGATGCCCTCCCCAGTGCTGGAGTTCTAGGCATATAAAGTGGGTGGTAGAAGGAGAGTAAATGAAATAGAAAACAGTAGGGTTTCCTTGATTTTCATACATCTTGATCCCTCCTTCTCCCCATGGAACTTAATAAAATTTATTAAATAAAACTTCATACTCAGATTATTCTGTTTTCTAGCACAATTCAGCTGTCTCCAAAAGTTTATTTCAAAAAATTCAATTCAATTTATGTTGCTCCTCTGCATAAAGATCTGTGCCAGCTCCATAATGCCCCTGGAGTTAAATCTAAACTTAAGACCATGGTGTAGGAATTATAACACCCTGATTCTTAGCATCATTTTCTGCTTTTTGTAACTATCCTGCGTTATGGTCACATTAAACTTTAAATTCCTCCACATATGTGCCTTATCTTCTAATGCCTAATCCCCATGCTTAATTTCATGCTGTTTCCCATGTATTCTGGTCACTCTGCCTAGAATGTTCTTTCTTCTTCTTCTTCTTCTTCTTCTTCTTCTTCTTCTTCTTCTTCTTCTTCTTCCTCTTCTTCTTCCTCCTCCTCCTCCTCCTCCTCCTCCTCCTCCTCTTCCTCCTCCTCCTCCTTCTTCTTCTTTAATTCCTGGAATGTTCTGACCACTTTCTTTTTTTTTCTCTCATAACTTTAGTAATATATTTTAAGGACCAACTCAAAAGTTGCAGTTAACACCTTTTCAATATTGTCCCACAGTCACTGCATGCTCTGTTTTTTGTTCTATATTTGTTGTTTCTTTTTACAATTTCTGTTTTGGGGTGGCTGGGTGGCTCAGTTGGTTGAGCAACCCACTCTTTGTTTCAGTTCAGGTCATGATCTCAGAGTCATGGGATTGAACCCCATGTCAGGCTTTGCACCGAGCAGAGTCTGCTGGTTATTCTCTCCTTCACCCTGTGCCCCTCCCAGCTCAGGTAAATAAATCTTAAAACAAATAAATAAAATAAAATTTCTGTTTTGTATATTTTTATTGACCTATCTTCAAGTTCACTGATTGTTTCCCTGGTCTTGCTATATGTACTGCTGATTCCATGAAGGCATTCTTCGTGTTATGATGGTTTTGACTTCTAGCATTTTCTTTTGACTCTTAGAATTTTTCATTGCTTATCCATCTCTTTTGCCTGTTGTGTATGTTTTCCATTTGAGACCTTAACATAGTAACCATAGTTATTTGACAACCCCTGTTTGATAATCTTAACATCTGCTCCATATGTGAGTCTGGGTTTGGTTCACTGCTTTGTCCCTTCTGACTACATCATCCAGTATGGTGTCCCTTACTTTTTCATACACAAGTTCCTCTTTAACAGAATGCATTGTACTTCTTGTTTATTGATACAATATATGCCTTTTTATGTAATATGGTAACAGACAAAGATGACCCAAATGAGAACAAGTAGCAGCTATTTATTCTGAGCTTACAGGGAAGTTAGTTCCCATCACTTCCATTTGGCAGACTCAGAAACAGGCAAGGAAGTATGGAATCTTCATGGTGAAAAAGAAAAGGTTTCAGCTGAGCTCTGATTGGTGATTGTTGACATAGGGAAGGTGGAGACCAGATAATACCTGAGGCATCCTATGTGATTAGTTTGAGGAACATATTTGGCTCTCCCTGTTTGGTCCTGGATTAGAAATGGAGGCAAAAATCAGGGACGCTGGCAGTTGTTGGCCAAGTTCTAACCATTTGGGGTCAATTGCTGCAGAAGTTTCAGTTTGGCTTCCTTGAGCTGGTTGCTGCAAAGGTTATAGTTCAGAGTTCCAGTTATACAAATGTTCTAGTCTCTGTCCATTTGTATATTTGATCTTTCAGTAAACATCACCCACTTCTTTGAGAGCAGGATTTTATTATTTCCTAGTGGCTAGTTCCTAACCAGACCAGAGTCCACACATGTCCAATACAAATTACTTGAAAGTATGCATTTATTAATAAATTAATACTTAACTTTATTGTCACAATAACTTTGAAAGTTTTCCAAGGTTAATACTAGTATCCCAATTCATTTTACTTTTTTTTCTTTAATAATATTTTTTTATTATATTATGTTAGTCGCCCTACAGTACATCCCTAGTTTTTGATGTAAAGTTCCATGATTCATTACTTGCGTATAACACCCAGTGCACCATGCAATACGTGCCCTCCTTAAAACCAATTCATTTTAGGTCAAGAAACTGGGATCCAGAAAATTATGTGCTTTGTATTAAGTTATATGGGTTATAAATGCTAAAACAGAACTGTAAGCAATTTCATTTCTGAACGATATTGAACATTGTTTTCTTTTCATATATTATCTTTAATTTTTATCCCTGAAACACTCACCACACAACTATTAAATACCTACAGTATGCCAGTCCCAGTGCTCTATGTATTTACTTTCATTATTTAACTTAATGTCTTAAAAATATTAGTGATGTTTATATTTAAATATTATTTGTATATAAATCAAAGACCTTTTAGTTTTACCAAATATCAGTTTTAATTACAAAAAGTATTTGATTATTCACCTTTAAGTATTTTAAGCATAAATACAAAGTAATATTATATATTATTCTTGAACTCAATCTATTTCAGTCAAATTTTCCTTTAGACTTTTATTATGGGAAATTCTGCATATTGCATAGTGAAATTCCATAAAATAATCTACTCCTTATCTGAAATGTATCTTTCTTTTTTTGTTTTTGGGGTTTTATTTTCTTTCTTTTTTTTACTACATATATCATGCCTTCTCCTCCTCCATTTTCCTTTCTTCCTGTCCTTTATATACTCTCAAATACATTCTCCCAGATTCCTCCACTGATGCAAAGATGTAGCAGATTAAGAAAACCTTTTAACTATGATAAACTAAAAAGTGACATTAATAACAATCATGCACTCAAAATACACACTAGTTAAGACCATGTGGGCTTTATTATTAGCTGTTTAGTCTCCCACTGTTCACTCCAAGCTTTATAAAAATAAGACTGATGTAAGGTTGTTGAGTATATTTATTTATCTGTAGTATAGCCCTGACTTAAAACACTGCAAGGGCTTCTCTTTTATTAACTGAGTTTGTAGAAGATGTCCCAGGAGAGAAGAGATTGTAATACTAATAGCAAATACAGACCAACAAATTCTCATATCGATTGATTTATTTTTCAGATCTGTAAAAATCACCCATTCTGTGGAGCCCCTGGGGCAAGCAAGTGATATAAAACTCAAACATTTTGAGCCAAAACAAATAAAAACCAGCCTTGCAGCTCCATTTCATTCAAAAAGCTTCCTTTATGAATTAGAGAAAGCTGATCTAGAAGAAAGCTTGTGTTCTACTCCCAGAGGTTAAATGACATTAAATTTCAACAAATAGAAGAAACGACAAGGCCTGAGGACTGTTGTTGATCAAATACCCAATATCCGTTCCATTTATTGTAAATGGGTAAATTCCGGTTAATCCTAGATGGATTGAAAGCAGAAGGAAACGTGAATATGCAGTTCATGCTGAAAAAAACTGCTCCTGCAGGCACACCCAGGAAACACGAAAGGTATTTATTTTCAGTAGGTTTAGTATTGGTTATAGGAAAGCAGACAAATATGCATGTGGTTGCGCGACAGAATGTCTGAGAATACCTGTTTCCTTTTCAAAAAGTTGGAATTTTGAGGATAACAAATTCTCATATCAATTTGGGGGACTTTAAGGGAATATCTGTCCCTAGATGATCACGAGACCTGACAGTAATCGAGTCTACTACTCCTGACAGAGGAATCTGATTGCTTTTCCCCAGTCTGCCCTCCTTTCAGATTGAAGATGGGGAAGGTGTGACACTTGCAATCTTATGGCAAATCTTCTGAGCTGTAAAAACAAACAAATAACAACAACAACAACAAAACCCCCAAAAGTTTAGTTCATAAAATCAAAGAACAGAAACCAAAAATACATGAGGGATTTAAAAGTCGAAATAAATAGTCTGTAAGTCTGTATAATAACAGCAACAATACGAACTACCTGAAAACTATTAGTAGGTGCCAAGCATTATTCCGAGCATTTTATATTAAGTATCATTATTCTTCCCATTTTATAGATGAAGAAATTGAGGTTTAAAGTTACTGAGGCTAATACATGTCATGTTATAATGATTAGCAACCAAGAATGAGCCATATTAAAGAGAGAGATGAGGTTCTAGAATGAGGCAATTGTATAATAAAGGACAGAGGAAAGTGATAAGACTGCAACCAATCTGGAAACAGATTGTATGAATTTAGAAGGCTATTAGCAGCTTTATAGAAAGAGAGAGTAAATATATATATAATATATATAAATATAAAATATATATAATATATTATATACAGTTCAATAACAGTTTTATATAATATATATTATATATAAATATAAAACATATATCATATATTATATATATATATAGAGTTCAATAACAGTTTTTTTCACTGACATCATTTTGCATACATCACCACTTGAAGATAAGATGGTGAATTTGAAGATATATGGTGAATCAGGGTCACAGTTGAAGCAGTCCATTCCATTTTTATGAGTTTCTTTCTTTTTTTTTTTAAGATTTTATTTATTTATTTGACAGAGAAAGAGACAGCCAGCGAGAGAGGGAACACAAGCAGGGGGAGTGGGAGAGGAAGAAGCAGGCTCCCAGCAGAGGAGCCTGATGTGGGGCTCGATCCCACAACACCGGGATCACACCCTGAGCCAAAGGCAGACGCTTAACTGCTGTGCCACCCTGGCGCCCCTATGAGTTTCTTAAAAATATAAAAACAATTACACTGGCACATGGGAGTCAGAACACCTGCCCTTTTTATTTTCATTGGCAACAACAATAAAATATTTTGGCTACTTTAGTCTAATAATAGAATGTCCCAAGCTCAGCAGACCTTCTAAATTTCTTTCTATCCAGTGTGAAATGATTCCAAGTACTTATTATATAGCCTACTCGAATTTATTGATACTTGAATCCAAGGAGACTAGATAAAGACGTCATGTAAATTTTCAAATAATCATTTCTAAGGAACATTTGAGAAGATAGTGCTTTATTATTTCTGTTCCAGATCTAGATTAGACACTTTTTAGCTCTTTGAATTTGAACAAAATATGTGACCTGTTGGAGACTCACTTTCTTTATCAGCATATGGAAGATGAGAATGCTTCCTATTATATGAGGATGGTGTCAGTATTAAGTGATATAAAGCAAGTCAAAGACTCTTACATATTTTAAAGAATAGATGTACAATAGTTATTATTATATTAAAAATCCTCAGTGATTTTATTAAACAGACTTCAATTACTTCTGGAAGCCTCCAAAAAGCAATGTCATCACTTAAAGAAAGAAGATAGAATGAAAAAAGCAGACACATTAAAAAAGAAAGACCTGTTGAGTATTCATATAAGACTAAAGATTCTATACATTAAAAAAAAAAAACAAAAATACCCAATCGTCTGCTTTGTCAGAACTGAAATGCAGTTGGTCACATGCAGATTTTTCAGACTGCGAAGTCCTCTTAAGGTGTGCTGTGCCGCATGTGAAAAATTCTTTCTGGAGAACGAAACTGACTAAATAAAGAAGATGAAAAATTACAAAGAGAAAGAATGAAGTAAGAAATTGGTAAACATAAGGTAAATATTGACTCAATATTTATACAGAAAAGAGAGAGATGCAGAAAGCTCATCCAAAGTCTTCTTGTAATGATTATTGCTTTAATTCTGAAAGACATTTTATTCTATAAAAGTCCATAAGTGGGATGAATTTGAAATATTAGGCAGCTTGTTCTCTGGAACTAAAATCCAATTTTTGCTCAAGGTCTAGTCTTCTATTCAGTCACTGGTGAATAGAGGAGCAGAACAATTTCAGTTACAAAGAAGCAAGCATCCTTCTCCACCTCATAGATTTTTTAGTTAACATTTGATGCTCAATGATCATGCTTTGTAGAAGAGTTAGCTGGAAGTTGAAAAGTTATTGAAAAAGTTAGTTTTTTTTTTCCCTCTGGCAACTGTAATCAGCTAGGAAAAAAATTAAAATGTTGACTTAGATTTAGAGCAAAAGTCGATGTTGATATTAAATTAGTGTTTTCAAGATGAGTGAAATTTTTTTGGCTAAAACTTGAGCAATGAAATTGTGTTGACCTTCATTGAGAAGAAATATTGAGTCCAAACTCTCTAAATGTTAACTTTTGAACCAAATTAGTGTTTGGAATGATTATAATAATTTGATGTTTCTGCTAATAGTTTTTGTATAACAGCAGCATATTTGACCTTTTTAAAATGTCAGAAATAATATTTAATATTAATATGCTGTTCAGCCACTTTAAACACTCAGGTAATATTTAATTTTAAAAATAATAATCTTGATATTTGTGCTCAAAATGTCATCATATATTGCTTGAAGGATGATTCAATATCTCTCTAAAATTGATGAATTCAAATATTTCTTCCACAAAGTAGTTTAGGAATTGGAATGGATAAAAGTAATTTATTTTACAGAAATCAAGTAGACTTTACTCAGCATAACATGAAGTCCAATGAAACCCGGTTACATTAAGACTATTTTTATTATGGGACTAACAGTTTAGAGAATGAATTGGGTAAGGAAGAAAACTCTATGTCTTCATGTTGACATCAGAGCTCCTAAGTAAAGATTCCAGGGAAACATTGCAACAATGAAACTTAGGAGAACGCTATTAGGCTGAAATGTCATCATTTTGTCTTTGTATAAACAATATATTTTCTGAGCCCAGATTTCTTAGGTTAGAGTATCTTCTTCTTTTATTATAGTTATTACTGGAAAATGAAGTTATACATTTATATCTGGAATGGATTAAGATATTTCTTATAGGACCAGCTTGAATTTTAAAATTTATTTATTTATGATGAGAATTCTTCAGATTTACGAGTTAACAGTTTTCTTTTTTTAAAAAAATGTTTTATTTATTTGAGAGAGAGTGAGCACGAGAGGGAGGCAGGGTCAGAGAGAGAAGCACATTCCCCTCTGAGCGGGGAGCCCGATGCAGGACTCGATCCTGGGACTTCAGGATCATGACCTGAGCTGAAGGCTGATGCTCAACTGACTGAGCCACTCAGGCACCGCAAGAGTTAACAATTTTCTTAACAATTTTCTGTATACATGCAGCAGTGTTAAGTATACTCATCATGTTATACATTATATTCCTAATATTTATGTACCTTGTAACTGGAAGTGTGTACCTTTTGACCACCTTTCTCCAGTTTCTTCTCCTACTACCTCTGGTTATAATCACATAAATTTGATCTCTTTTTCTATGAGGGTTTTTTTTTTTATATCCTACATACAAATAACATCATATAATATGCATCTTTCTGTGACTTATTTCACACAGCATAATGCCTTCAAATTCCATCCATGTTGTCACAAATGGTAGGATTTCCTCATTTTTTGTGGCTAAATAATATTCCATATATACAGATGGTTTGACTTATATTATTTTGACTTTATGATGGGGTAAAAGTAACATACATTCAGTAGAAACCATAGTTCCAGCTTTGTACTACGTTTTATTTATAATTTTGTTGCTTGTGCTTTAGATGTCATATCCAAAAAATTTATTACCAAGACCCGTGTCAAGAATATTTGTTTCTATGTTTTCTATGAGTTTCATGGTTTCAAGTGTACATTTAACTCTTATTTTTTTTTAAAGATTTTATTTATTTATTTGACAGAGATAGAGACAGCCAGCGAGAGAGAGAACACAAGCAGGGGGAGTGGGAGAGGAAGAAGCAGGCTCATAGCGGAGGAGCCTGATGTGGGGCTCGATCCCATAACGCCAGGATCACGCCCCGAGCCAAAGGCAGATGCTTAACGACTGCGCTACCCAGGCGCCCCTACATTTAACTCTTTAATCCATTTCTAGTTAATTTTTGTGAATGCTGTCCGATATAGGTTCAATTTCATTTCGTTCTTGTATATATGCATATTCAATTATTGCAGCACCATTTATTAAAGGGTTTGTCTTTTCTCCACTGAGTATTCTTGGATCCCTTGTCAAATATTAGTTGATGATATATGCTTGGGTTTATTTTGAAGATTCCCCTGCAATCCCCATGGTGCAAGATCAGAGTATGGGCTCCCACAAAATGATGCACTATGCTGAGGGAGGTTGGTTGTCCCTCTCGGCTTATCTTTCTCCAGTAGAGAAGCCAGAGGTTCCAGGGGAGACCTCTCTATGTGGAGCTTCATTGACCTGGGGGAGGGACAATGAAATCAAAATGTAGCCACTTCTATTCCCTTCTAATGCTGTCTGTCTTGGTTTCTGAGGTGTCCGATGGAAGTGGGAGTGTTGCTTCAGCCTCACCTCTATGTTCTATGATTCTCTCAATAATGTCTTGTACTTGAATAGGTGTTAGCTACTCTTCTTGTGAGGGGAGCAAAGTCAGGAACCAACAATGTCACTCTCTTGGTGATATCATTTCCTGATCTTATTTGAAGGCTACTTTGAGAGTCAAGCACTTTACATGAGCAGACATAAACAGCATTTTTAAGCAAAAGCTACAGGAAAGCAGCAGACCTATCTAAGATGTGTAATTAAATGATATAAGGCAATTTGTTGTATGTGGGGAACAAGTGCTCGCTTCAGCAGCACATATACTAAAATTGGATGTGGGGAACAAGAGAATGGAATCAAAGGCAATGTCTATATTTATGGCTGAGGAACAGGGGAGAATGTTGAAACTGTCTGTGGAGAAAAGTAACATAGAAGGTATTTGAGGCATGATGGAAAAGTGGGGAGAAATAGGAGATTTATTTATATATGTATAATTTTAGCCATTTAAGAAGAAATAATTAGTAGACAGTTGGATATGAAGTCTAAATCTAAAGAGAGACAACTATGTTAGAAATATATATCATTAGTTTAACCATGATAATTAAGATATAGCAGTTGTTGAGTCTACCAAGGAAATTATGTAGGATGAGATAAGAAGCCAATGACAGACTGTGAAAAACACCCTTATTTAAATAACAGCTAGAATAAAAAGACACTCATGAAAAGGCTGAAGAGCAAACATAAGGATGGGGGGAAAAAAGTAAGACTTTATACTATAGAACTGAAAGAAGAGAGTACTACAGAAGAATACAGTGTAGTGCAAGAGTCAGATGTTCCCAGAGATTAAACAACATAAGATGAAACAGAATTTGAATTTAACTACACAGAGATCATGGATGTCCTGTATGAGAGTTCTTTCAATAGAATGATGTTGGTGGCAGACATATTGAATTTGGCTGAAGAATAAATGGGCAATGACTGGTGGTAGACAACCTTCTCAAGCATTTTGTGTTAAAATAAGCCAGGGATTGTGTTAAGTAGAATGAGAAACAGATGGGGAGTGAGAGTTTTGGTTGTGTTTGTTTGTTTTTTTGTTTATTTATAAAGATTTTATTTATTTTTTTGACAGAAAGCATGCATAAGCAGGGGGAGTGGCAGGCAGAGGGAAAAGCAAACTCTCCACTGAGCAGGTGCCCAATGTGGGGCTCGATCCCAGGACCCTGAGATCATGACCTGAGCCGAAGGCAGATGTTTAACAGACTGAGCCACCCAGGTGCCCCAGTTTGTATTTATTTTTATATTGTATAAAAAGATAGTCTTAAACATATTTAAATGATGACATGAAGAGATAAGTAGTAAGGAATGAAGTACAGAATAAATGGATTTGACAATTTCTGGAAGAAAGGATTCAGAGCCCTGGTAAAATTATCTATCTTCAGTAGTAGGGGGATTATATCTTTCTTCGAAATAGAAGGGGAGGAGAAAAGATGAGCACACATGCTTTTCTATTTCTGGGCAAGGAGAAAATAAGTTGAGAAATTATTTTCGGATATTTTCTATTTTCTTTTTGAAGTAAAAGGCAAGGCCATTGGCTAGGATTAGGTGGACATGTTTGGATTGAAATGCAATTGACTTAAAATAGTGAGTAGGAAATAGAAAAGAAAGTCCAGGCTGCTGTGAAGGCTTAGGTAACAGGAGGACATGTATTTACATTGGGTCAGGTCTGTGTGACTTGAAATTTTGTCTAGCAGTACTCAGATTCCTGGGTATGAATGCAAAGAATGCAGATAGTCCAATTGTGTTAGAGTTGTGGTTATACTAGACAGGACAGAAGGCCAGCAGGACAGGAGACTTGATTAGGTTGGCAATTGATGAATCAAGGAGTCTAGGATTGTCAAGGAAGAAGAGTGATAAGAAATATAAACCTGGAGAGATTAAAGACTGAAGTCTAAATATAGTACAATCTCATTACAGCTGTAATTAGCCTTATTGAGGGAGATATTTAAAAATATAACAGGTGCAGGTAGCTAGAGTGGGTTATTATTTTTTAGATTTTTAGAGATACATTTGTGTGTAGACTACCACTGTGAATAGATTCAGAATGGTTTATTCAGAATTTTATCTGAATATAATGGAACTGAAGATTAGAAATAGAAATTCAAGAAATTTGCAAAAAAATGTTTGTGATTTGCCTATAATGAAACTAGATTTGTAGTTAAGACTGGTTTTTAATCTAATATTTGCCACTTTCTACCTGTAAGTTTTTGCATGTCAGAACTCTCATTAATAAGATATTTATGAAATCATGGCAAGGTGTTCTAAAGAAGAAGCAAGTAAAGTTTGCAAATATAAAGAAGCATAGGAAATAAACTAGAATTTTGAAGGATGATTCTAAAGTTGTAAAGAAGACAGTAGTAACCCAGGTTTTGGGAATTTTTTTTTTTTTCTTATTATGTTATGTTAGTCACCATACAGTACATCATTAGTTCTTGAATTATAAGCAATTAAAATAGTTTGAGAAGTGATCTTCCTGGTTACTTTAATTTCTGTATATGTTTTTGTTAATTTTTTTTAAATTTCTTTGGCTTTACTTATGTTTTTCCTTCAGATTATGGATACTACTCTTCTTTGTTCCATGGGGAAAACATCAGCTTCCATACAGAGATGGGATTGAAAGACTGGCATCTTATTTATTTATTTTTTAATACATTAATTTTTTAGAGCTGTTTTAAAATCACAGCAAAATTGAGTGGAAAGCACAAGGATTTCCCATGTGTCCCCTGATCCAAACATGCAGAGCCTTCCCATTGTCACCATTCCCTACCAGAGTAGTACATTTTTTGTGATTTACTAATCTACATTGTTACATCATAATCACCCCAAATCTATAGTTTACATTAGAATTCACTCTTTCTGTTGTACATTTTATGAGTTTGAACAAATGTATAAATGACATGTTTCTATCATATAGTAGCATTCTACATTCTATTTTTTCATTTTAAGTAAATTTGAGCTTTGATAAGTTTCAAAAAAAAATCACTCAGAGTGTTGTCTAGTTTTGAGGAGGGCATATATTAACAATGACCACTTTTATTGGAACACATAAATCATACACCTTGTCCATGCAAAATAAAGTGTTTGAGTTGAAGAAAATGAAGAAGAGTTCAAACTAAAGTGTTTTGCAATATCCCTTTATCAATAGTGGACTAACAATGATCTAATGTTTAATGTTCATGCTAGTACAGGAATAATTAAAATTAAAAGAATCAAGCTCTTTTTCTCCACTTACTGAAAATACATCTTAATTACAAAAATTAGAGAAATTAATATTTTTCATAATGTTTTGCATTCTCTTGGTGGTTATAGATAGAAGTTTTTAGTCAGGGTTAATAATGCAATTAAGGAAAGTACCCATAATCCCCCTGAAATACATTGTATTATCTGTATAGCTAATTTGGTACAAAAATAGCCCATGATGGATATCATTCAGGTTTCATTTTGTAAACCATTAGAAATATCTTGATATCACCCTACATCCTTTTGAAACATTTTAGCTTAGCTGTGGGATGTGTTTTCAACTTCATAAATGCAAGGTGATTATCAACAGTGCACAAACACAATCCCAGTACATTCTACACCACAAGTCATGCAACTTTTTTATTACATAAATACATAAAAATCATAGGTTTTCAGTTATAATTATTGCCAATGAAAATGAATTTGTTCTCCTGTCACACAACTAGAGATTTCACTCAATTTATTTTCATCAAAAAGATGTAAAAAGACAGATGACAGTGAACATTAGGGGGCAAATTGCATGAAATTATTAGATGTGAAATGTCGGAAAAGGTAGAGTGCAAATTCAGAGAGACCTATGTATTTAGCCTACCAAGCCTGGGGCAAGAAGACTTCTGTCCAAACTTGAAAAGGCACACTGGGAAGATAACACTCACAATGAAATTTACTGACAGCAAAGGTTGTACATAAACTTTACAATGCAAACAACTTGCAAAGAGCTAAACTTCATTAAATAGCTTGCTATTCGAAAACTTAGAAGACTGAGCCCAAATGATGGCCAAATATGAATTTGTTTTATTTACCAGTAAACACATAGGAGCATATTATAGAATGTATTATTATATTTATTGAATGTGGTCTATCCTTAAGATTATCAGTTCCATGTGAGTAGAGATGTATCTTCTTCTGAGGTCTTATTTCATACCCTCTTTGCCTCATCTTATCTAAGTTCCCTGGGACTTGATCCAGTGACAGCTGCAACCTATTCTGTGTGGCCTCCAACCATCTTCATTTGCATACAACTTGATAGTGATGCCCTTTGTCCATGTCATATTCCTCTCATGCACTTCCCCAGAGCTTCCCGATTGCTACATTTCCAAAATGGTTGGTTGCCTGTAAGTGTGGGATTATATGGGGTGGTGTAATGAAGTGAAGTGGTGGTGGTAAAGTGAGGGGAGGAAATCTAAGGTGCAAAAGGTAGAAGTGATCTTCCTTTGTAATGCAACAGGAAAGTACTGAGAAACAGTTGTTGGGATAGCTTTCAGATGCTTGATACAACATGGGAATCATCTTCACATAGGCTCCTTTTTCTTCTCTGTCCTTGCTTCTGTTTTCTGAGATTACATTCTTTAAAAGACTTGACATTTCTTCAGGTTCTGTCCTGAAGAAAACGAAGCTAAAATATTTAATGGTGTCTAAAGCCTAGAAAACTGCAAGGAGCATACTAGGCACCCAGTAAACATTCGTTGAGTGACAGAATAAGATCTTAAATGGTACTACAGGGGGCATTGCTACTGTGACTTACTTAACACCCATTTCAATATCTTCTGGTACATCCCAGAGGATCCAAGCAGAAACATTTTTTGCAAGCTTTCAGGAAAAAAACTTCGAGTGAGGTTGTCCTCATACACAGTGAAGAATGAATGACTTGGTTCATACCAATCAATGAATATACCTCTTGACATCCAGGAATAGCTTATTTTCTCTTAGCACTTATAATCACAGGACATGATGTATACATTGTTATTATATTTGTTACAGTGATCTGTGATCGGTGATCATGTCTTGGTGAAAGCTCAGAGAATGGCTAGTATTTTTCAGCAGTATTTTTAAATAAAGGCATGTATATTGGTTTTTTGTGACTCAATGTTATTGCACACTTAATGGACTATGGTATAGGATAAACATAACTTTTACATGCATTGGGAAACCAAAAATAAAAAATCATTTGACTCACTTTATTGCAGTATTTGCTTCCTTGTGGTGGTCTGGAAAGGATCCACAATATCTCTGAGGTATGCTTGTATTTCTTTTGCACTACCTTAATTGTTAGTTTTCTGTATCTGTCTATCTAGCCATCTATCTGTCTATTTTATCATATATTTAATATGCTTTACACAAACAGAATACATAAGTATTTTCAGGACTTTGCAGATTATTTGCAAACAAAAATTAAAAAGAAATAATACATTTAAATAGAAATTTAATGGGGTGTCTCGATAGCTCAGTCGGTTGAGTGTTAGACTCTTAGCTTCTGCCCAGATCATGATCTCATGAGTCATGATCCCATGGGTTGCGAGATCAAGCCCCGGGTCAGTCTCCCTGCTGAGTGAAGAGTCTACTCGAAGATTCTCTCTTTCTGCCCCTCCCTCCATTCTCTCTCTCTCTCTTTCTCATAAATAGATCTTTAAAATTAATAAAATAAAATAAAATAGGAATTTAAAAGCAATAGCAAACATAAATTATGTACCAATAAAAATAATGTTTGGAAATTTTTATTAGAAAGTCTCTAAGTAATATCTGATTCAGAAAATAGGACTTGTAAGGTATGACAAAATAAGTTCTAATTTAAAATAAGCAAACATGGGCTTAGAATCAGACAAAAGGGTTGGAAATCTATCTTTGCCACTTTGTATCTCAGTGTGTTCTATCAGGCTACACCTACCTCCAAGATTAGTTAGTGATTTAATAAGCAAATGAATGTAAATTAATATCTTGTTAATATATTTTTGTTTCTTAGCCATTAAAACTTGGTTACATTATTATAATTATGCTTCGGTGCTGTTCTGTACTGTTAAAGAATATCTCCATCTATCATCGCTTTGATGTACATTTTTTCCCTTCATTTTCTTATTTGTAGCTATGACAATTCAGCTATTCCAAAAATTATTGTAAATTTTAAAACCATTCCCTTTTTTCCTTCTACAGTATATCATAAGACCCAGGGATATTGCACATGTTACATTGCATGACCTTGAGAATATTGGTACTATTGCAACAACATGAAAGTTTCTCATTCTAGTTTTATCAAGTTGTTTGTTTGCTTGTTCAGTAGCTGAGGAGGAAACTGTCATTTGGCTCCATGAATGTACTATATGTGGGATACCAAAAGGATATTTTATCCTACTCTACTTCTCTCTTGGTTTCTCGGTAAATAGGTAAGTAGTTAATTCTCATGCCATTTTTTTCTATCTATTTCTTTAATGATCTCTGATTTGGAAATTGTGTTCTGTGCAGAAAAAGTGGCTTGTGAATGGTGTATAAGAAAATAGCCATTTGTGAATTTAATCAAGAAATACTAAAAATCAGTAGAAATGTATGTTAATATTCAAGAAATAGGCTTATAGAGACAGGCAATTACCAGCTTCTCAAATTTGGGTAAAAGAAATATGTTAGGTGCTGAAAATGCTCGAATCCATAAATAAGTAAATGAATAAACAAACAAATAAATAACAGAAATAAATAAATAGAAATAAATGCTTGAATTATATAAATAAAGTCCTCATATTTGTAAAAACACATATGCTCATTTGTTTTGAAAAGCTTTAGTTTAACTGTAATCTATGGAGGGTTTTTTATGTTGCTGAATATAAAGGTTGAATAAGAATCATAACTTTCCATGTTCTCTGCATTAAATTTAGGTAAATTTTTGCATTTTAACTTCAGATAAAAAAATGTTCCATTCCTAGGTATTGGCTCCATGAGCAAGCAGTCTTCACCCAAGAATAGTTTATGGAAATGGAAGGACAACTCAAAGACACAATAAAACGACATTATTATTTTAAAACAAGGAAATAAAGGAAGAGAAAGAAAAAAAAGAACAAAAAAAAAGAGAGAGAGGGAGGGAGAGAGAGAAACTAGAGATCTAACAAGAAATTAGGAATCAAACAGCCAAAATTAAATATTGAATATTAGAAGGTATTTTATGTCACTCTAATAAAAATAATGCATTATCATTATAATTTAATATAAATAATCTAAGCAGAATTATAATGGAAGACTATATCTTCCTGATTTATTCATTTTTTTCAAAGATATCAGATCTTCTTAAGGAAACTACCCTTATCATATACTAAAAAGATAAATTCCCAATTAAGTATCAAAAGGAGTCAATTATTATATTTCAAATGAGTACTTCCTCTCATAAATTCATTTTTAAGGTGGAAAGTCACTTAACAGAACATAATGTAGTTCATTATGGAGAAATGCTATTTAATTATAGCGATTCAGTATCTAGAAAAAAGGAAGATTTTCCTTAGAGAAAAGGTATGTATAATGAGTTATCTGAACAATCACTTTGGGTCTATCAGGATGAGAATTTCAGATGGTCCACAGGATTAATAAAACTTTGAACAAATTGAGTAATTTGGTGAAAATGAATACATTAGTCTATTTTCTGTACTGTCAAGGCATTTTTTAATAACTCTATCATTAAATATAACATATCGCGTTGTCAATGTTCTATTCACAGCCTTATCTCCTATTAGATTTCAAGGGCAGAGACAATATCCTTTGGCCTATCCTAATTTCACACAAGATAGGATTCTGAAATCTTCATATGTATAGCTCTTTGCTGGGCCCCTGTCTAGTAAAAGTCACATCAGGCAGCTTTTTCTTCAGTGGTCAGTTGAAACCAGAAATCATTTCTTTAGTTACCCAAGATCTGGGAGGTCTGGCAGTGAACATGGCCGTGAGTTTCCACGAGTTAAAACCTCTCCTTACCCTTTTTCTGCCCAGACTCAATATTCAAATTAGTCTCTAATCCTAACCCTATTACCTTCTAGCTTTTTATCACCTGGGAGAAGGTCCTGCTTCAAGAATCTTTGCCTGTAAGATCTAGTCTGTGAGCAACTTTAAAGTATACAATACAGTGTTCTCACCACAAAAGAAGCATAATGGAGTTGTTAGCTAATATTACTGGGGTAATGATATTGCAGAATGTAACTATATTAAGCCACTTAAAACTTACACAATATCACAACTTAACACAATGTCAATTATATCTCAGTGACAAATAGGCAAAAAAAATTTAAAGAAAAAATCTTTTCCTTGAAGCTGATGGTCTTTTCCGGTTTAGACCATTGTTACCACCACAAACTTCTCATCATACTTACACCCCGGGAAGCTCTATATGAGTGCTGTTCTTTGACATTTTATTTTAGTCTGCCAGCCTTTCCTTTTGGAAGCAACTATCCAGTTGTTTCTCTGATCATCTCTCTAAAATGTTCCTGACTTAGTTATTTTATTTCCCGAAATGTCTTGGCATGCTCTAAGTAATACCAGCCTTTGTGAATAAATGAGTTAAAATAGTAAATGAATGGTCATCTTTACTAATATAAATCAAAGATTTACACATTATATCTACTCTTGATTTTTCAAAAAGGCTTTCTCCAGGAAATCAATATAATTTATGCCCTCAGTTCCTCCACCAGAATATAATATTAATTTCTACCATGTAAATGAAGATTAGTTATAGTAAAAACGCACAAAGCATGCCAAATATGAGATTTTGCTAATTCCGAGTGTGCAGAGAAGTGAGAAAAAAGTATAGAATTATAAAAGTTGTAAAATTTAAAGATTTTATTTATTTATTTGAGAGACAGAGACAGAGACAGAGATAGCGACAGAAAGCACGAGCAAGCACAAGCTGGGAGGAGAGGGAGAAGCCAGCTCCCTGCTGAGCAGGGTGCCTGACAGCCTGACGGTGCCCTCGATCCCAGGACTCTGGGATCATGATGTGAGCTGAAGGCAGATGCTTAACTGACTGAGCCACCCAGGTGCCCCAAAAGTTGTAAAATTTAATCAAAATATTTATAAAATACCCTTTCTGAAATCAGTATTATTATGCAGTTGACAATAGTTTAAAAAAATAATATTTAGGTGAAATGTTTCACATATTAGGATGGTAACAGATTGTGGATGACGGACACCAAACTCTGGGTTATCTGACCTTGATGTAATGGCATATAATAAAAGTTCCTAATGGGTGCTCTTACCTACCTCAGCAGCCACCATTGTACCACCACAGGTCCCTAGAATCACTAGTTCTGCAGGAGTTTGGTAAACTATTGAAGGGGTGTCAGATTTGAGTGACAAAGACCAGCCTGAAACTCATGCAATTGGTGGGTAAAAAATAGTGGGTAAAAATGAAAGCAATGTATGCGTTTAATACATAGATAATATAATGATCTGAGAATGGACATTGAAGGCAAAACCATAGCAGTTGGTGTAGAGACTATGTGAGAGATATTAGAAGGCATATTTGATGTGATGTAGTGGCAAACTCAGTATAGAGAATGAGAAAGAAATGATATGGGCTGTCTCCTTGGTTATGAATTGGCCAACTTGATGGCAGTGATACCATATACAGTATGGTTGCTATTATGAAGGATATGAATCCCTTTTTAATTCATAAAAGCACATTTTTTTAATCTAAAGATTGTTTATTTTGGAAAGAGAAAGAGAGAGTGTGAGTAGGGGGAGGGGCGGAGGGTGAGGAAGAGAAAGAGAAGCAGATTCCCCACTGAGCACAGAGCCCAACGGAGGATCAATCTCAGGACCCTGAGACCATGACCTGAGCTGAAATCAAAACGGAATCTCAACTGACTGAGCCACCCAGGTTTCCCCATAAAAGTACAATCTTTATGACCTTATTTTTTTGTTTAAGATTTTATGCAAATAATGAATCATGGAACATGCATCAAAAACTGGGTATGTACTGTATGGTGACTAATATAACAAAATAAAAATTATAAAAAAAAGATTTTATGTATTCATTTATTTGAGCCAGAGAGAGAGAGAGAGGGATAGTGCACACAAACAGGGAGAGGAACAGAGGGAGAGGACGAGGGACAAGCTATTCGGTGCTGATTCTAGAGCCTGACTAGAGGCTGGATCTCAGGACCACAAGATCATGAGCCAAACCAAGAGTGGAGGCTCAATTGACTGAGCCACCCAGGCGCCCCAGGACCTTACTTCTCTTAAAAGTCACTTTTAGGGTTAAATATCATGGTGGATTACTGAGCTTATGGTTTCATATGCTTATGTTAACTGACAAAATTTAACATTTAATTTAAACCAACCAATACCCTTATTTAGACAAAAGACTGCCTTATTAGACCCTTGGCATAGGAGACAATACACAGTAGTTGTTTAAAAATGCTATTCTTCTCTAACTGTAGTTCTATTTTTCAAGTCCTTATTCTGTTTCACTGATCTATTTATCTTGAAGCCCTACATTGCAATGATTCCTGTTGCTTTATAATGAGTCTTGAAATAAGGTGGTCTAAGTAGTCCTCAAACTGTGTTCTCTTTCTCAAAGTTGCTTAAGCTATTCTAGGTCCTTGGCCATTTCCATATACATTTTAGAATTAGTTCACAAATTTCTACAAAAAAAAAAAAAAAGGATGTTTGTTGGGTCTATAGGTCAATTTGTAAAGAATTAAAATCTCCACAATATCTGGTTTTTCTCCAAAATGGCCTGTAGATTTTAGTGTATATATCTCACAAATCTTCTGTTGAATAATCCCAAACTATTTCATATTTTTGAAGATATTATAATGATAGTCTATTTTAAGTATTAATGAACATTTTATTTTAGAATAATTTTAGATTTGCAGAATAATTGGGAAGATAATACAGAGTTACCACATACCTCACAAGAAGTTTCCCTATTATTCACATCTTACATTAGCATATTTGCCAAAGTAAGTAGATCAATATTGATACTTTATTATTAACTCAAGTTCATATTTACATCATATATTGGAGTTTTCACTGAATGCACTTCTATTCTAGAATCCCATCCAGGAAATCACATTACATTTAGTTGCCTTGTCTACTTAGCCTACTCCCACTCTTGACGGGGACCAGTCCTCAGACTTTCCTTGTTGTTGATTATCTTGACAGTTTTGAGGAGTACTGAAGGGTTTTGGGGTTTTTTTGTTTGTTTTGTTTTGTTTTGTTTAAATTAGGGCTTGTCTGACGTTTTTCCTCAGCATTGGTTCGTACTTAGGGGTTTTTGAGGGGAAGATCAAGGAGGTAAAGTACCATTTCCATCACATACTACAGGTACGTACTATCAACATGACCTACCTCTCTTGTTGTTTATCTTAGTCACCTGACTGGAGTAATATTTGTCAAATTTCTGCTCTGTAGTTACCATTTTTCCCTTTTTCAACCTATACTCTTTGGAAGTCTCTGTGCACAGCTCAAGCTTGAAGTGTAGGACTTATTATCCCCTTCTTTAATGGCATAGAATCTAGATACAATATTTGAAATTCTTTCACACAGGAGATTTATCTTTTCTGTCATATTTATTTGTTTGTTTGTCTATTTATTAAAATATTTATTTACATTACTATGGATCTAGGGACATTTATGTTTTGAGTTATAATCCAATATTATTTGCTTTATTTATCTGTTCAGACTGTTCCAGCTTTGGCCATTGGGCATTATTTCAGTTGGCTTCTGTGTCCCTTTGGCATATATACATCATCGTGAGATTTTTAAAATTTTTAAAGGAATTTAAAAATTTTTTGAATACAAGAGGTTCCAGGCTTATCTTATATATTCTTTGTCTCAACATGAGATTTAGCCATTTCTCTAAGTATTCCCAGTTTCTTTTATTGGTGAGTAGAATCGAAAGCAAGATCTGGGCACTGGAGAAGTTCATTGTTCCTGGGATATCATTGCTACTAGTCCCACTGAGCTGATAGAGCAAGGAAATACATGTGCGTATATTAACCTGTTTATATACATGTCTATAAATATTTGTACATGTAATATATGTGTATTATATGCATGTGATGTATGTATATCTAGCTATATAAGTTTATGCTGATATTGCCAACTCTGTTATCACTTGGCTCATTGTTGCTTTCTCCCTTGGCTTATCTCTTCCAGCTTCAATGCAAAAAGCCTGACTCCCAGCCCTTTCCCATCCACTTAATTGTTCAGTTCTCATAATATGCTAATATGGTTTCAGAATTGTTAACTTGCACCAACATAGGAAGCAACTATTAACAATTACAGATGTTAGGCACAATTCCCTTTGCTCTTAGTTTTAAGTATTCCATTCCTTTCCAAATTTTCTTAGGTCAGTACTTTTTCTTCCACTTCTTTCAGTGAGATGGTTTCATTCATTTGTCATAACATCAGCTATTTTTGTCATAGTCTGCAACATTCCATCAAGGGATGATTTCTCAATCTCCTTTTTTCCTTCTATTTGTTTATATTGTTTCACTATGTAAACTTTAAAATCTGAAGATTTTTTTTTTACTGTCTCTAGTTCTTTTCCCTGATAGAATGTCCTATACGTAGACACTTTGTAACTTTTTAGAATGGCATCTTTCATACGCATTAAAGATTCATTCATGTGTTTGTATGACTTTATAGCTCATTCCTTTTAGTAGCAGAGTAATATTCCATTATATGAAAGTAACACCACCTGTTTAAGCATTCACTTTTTGAAGTATATTCTATTTGCTTCCAATTTTTGGTAATTATGGATCAAGTACTATAAGTATTCTTATATGGACATAATTCCTATTGGATTAAGGTCCTCACTGTTATGATCTCATTTAACCTTAATTAACTTTTTAAAGACTTCATATCCAAATCTATCATAAAGACCTATCTTCCCATCTAAGTACTAACCAGCCCAACCCTGCTTAGCTTCTGAGATCAGACGAGATCAAGCGTGTTCAGGGTGGTATGGCCATAGATAAAAACCCATCCTAAGATATGGGGGGTTTGGCTTCAACATATGAATGGGGGGGCACAGTTCTGTCTATAATAAGTATTTTTTGAGCTGATATTAGGATTTTTGAAGATATTTCAGAAATCAGAAAGTTCTTCCTAATCCATTTTTTAAATTTTTCTTTGTTTTTCCTCCTAGGCTACTAGAAAACTTTAGTGAAGGGAAGGAATAGCATTTACTATTTAAAATAGTTCTTTAATTGTTAAGTGTTTTATTCTGAGATTTCTAATTATTTATCAAATTATAAGAGTCATGAAACCCAACCTGAGGAAAATCATAAAGAGAAACCCAGGAGACCAGCTCTGTCTGGAATTGCTATTGTCCAACCTGATTTATCCTGTGTATCTATAACACACACCAGACAACTAAGACATTGGATTTTATTATTTTGTTCCTCTTATCCTTCTGTAAGTTAGCCACCATGAGTTCCTCTGAGGTCTTAGCAAAATAGCTTTCCTGGTGGTCTAAAAACTTTTGCTTGTGCTTAAAACAAACAAACAAACAAAACCACTTATCCACATTAAAAAAAATGCAATTATTAACAGACGATGAAAACCCTCTTTGAGATGTTGTTGTTGAGTAGAGGAATAGAATATTTGATAAATTGACTGTATGGTTATTACCCACAAAAAAGTTATTGGTTAAGTGTATTTCTTAGAAGCAGGTATGGAATGCTTTCATTCTTACTTTAATCCCACACAAAAAAGGATCTTGAGTAGAATTATAATATATTGCTAGTCAATTATATGGTCTAAAACTTTTCCATGATAATATTATCAATGCCAATATGTTACCTAATACTTAGATATACTTATTTGTGTAATCTTTAAAATATTGCCAGGAGAAGAGCAAGCTTTGTGAGGGTTTTCGCTGTTAATTTTATTATTTAAATTTCATAACTAGAATTATTTTCCTGGAAAGGAAGAGGGCTTGTACTGTAGAACTGCTTTGTCTATCTTTGGTCCTGAGTAGGAAAAGGATTGACCTATTGACATTTGATGTGTGTTAGTTTTTCTAGGACAGTCTGACAATCATTCACACCAACTGTCAGAGTGGGTTCTGATCTGGGGCTAGGAAAATATATTTACTGTGGTTTCTTAAGACATAGCCTGAATATTTGAGACCTAAAAGGAAACCTAAGGATGGAAAAGCATTTTAAGGTCACATCCACCTGATGAGCAGGGAGTCCAGGTCAAAAGGAGCAGCATCCAGCCCGTATAAAATGCATGACTGTTATGAGGTCCACTGATAAAACAGCAACAACAATAACAACAACAACAACAACAACATGGATTTCAGACAGAAGAGCAAATTGGCAATCATAAATTAAAACATAGTTCTTAAAGATTCAAACAGATAGGTAACACGAATCAGGTAAATCTGCTAGGAGATGTTATAATTTCTGTCACCTGACTATAGTTTGGCAATAATACCCTAGGTCAAATGAGGCAAATCCTAAGATGTAGAGAAACATGGTTTTATTTATTTATATATATTTTTAAAGATTTTATTTATTTATTTGAGAGCGAAAGAGAAAGAGCACGAGAGAGAGAGAGCATGTGACCAGGGGTGGGGGTGAGGGGGCAGAGAGAAAGGGAGAAACAGACTCCTGGCTGAGCAGAGAGCCCAATTTGGGACTCGATTCCAGGACCCCGGGATCATGACCAGAACCAAAGGCAGATGCTTAAATGACTGAGCCACCCAGGTGCTCAGCATTGTTTGTTTTAGTTCAAAGTCCCTAAACTAGACCCTATCTACTTAAAAAAAAAAAAAAAGAGGGGGAGAGAATCTGTGTTTGCATAATTTATCAATATAATCAGGTCTCTATAATAGTGGCAAGAGTAACTTGATATCAAGCCATAAAATATTTGGCTACATCTTTTACTGGCTCCAGATTCAGTGTTGAACTTGAAGGAGTATGGATAGAGAATTGGGGAGGATAACCTTTGGCAGATACAAGCTGAAAGAAGAAATGGTAAGGAAAATCTCAGAATTTCCCAAAGTTTATCATTGCATATGCCACTTTGGGGAGTTTTCCAACTTGCATCCTTATATTTTCTTATAGAAAACGCTCCAAAGGTTGTCGAGCAAAGCAAATATTACAGTGATAGGGGTTTAGTTCAAGTAGAAGCCCTTTGATGTGATGACATCTACCTTTCATCAAGGAAGTAAAGATATTTTTCTAATGGGAATGCTCTTCATACTGTTTTGGCAGAGAATTTTTTTTAATGGGATCAGGAGAATGGAAAAAAACAACAGATTACTGAATAATTTTTCATGCATAGAGCTTCTGCTCCTGGAGTGGTTTACACAGTGCTTCAATTACAGGGACATGGGGTGCAAATGTTTCAAAGGGAAGTATGGCCTTGGGAGCACACACCATTCAAAGGACTTCAATGAGTGGCTCAGAGATGCTTTTAACAGTTTTCATTATAGGACTTGAGACTACAAGAAGATTGCAAAAATCCCTGTGAAGTTAAACTAGTATTCACAAATTGGGAGCCAGGCATGACAGAGGGAGTTGCTGAATGTACAACAGACCTTCCCCAGCTTGATGAGCCTAAGATGAAATTCAATCATGATTGTGACAAATAAATATTGTCACAAATAGTATCTTTCATATCTTGTTCCATTGTGACTGCAACCTGCAGAGTGTGGGCATTCCTATCTCTTTGTAAAGTTACTCAGATTATCTAACTTCTGCCCTCTTTGCTTGTAGACCCTTGACAATTCATTTTCCACAGGGTACCTAGAATGACTATTAAAAAGGAAAATTAGATCATGTAACTCTACAGTGAGAACCAATTTAATTCTTCCCATTGAATTAAAAATAAATGCCTACTTCATAAAATGGCCTAGGTAATAGGGGGAGAGCCCTTGATGGGAGCGAGGCATGGCCCGTACACCAGCCACAAGGTATATTTCACAATCCATGTTTACTAGTCTTGGTAATTTATTTTCCTTGGCCACATGACTAAGTTCTGATCAGCATGAAACACAAGAAGGAGCTCTTTTTCATTTTTGAAATATTTTTTTAAAGATTTTATTTATTTGTTTGAGAGAGAGACAGAGTGAGCAGGCGGGAGAGGGAGAGAGAATCTGAAGGAGACCCAGCACTTAACAAAGAACCCCACACAGGGCTTGATCTCACTACTGTGAGATCAAGACCTGAGCCAAAACCAAAAGTTGGATGCTTAACCAACTAAGCCAATCAGGTGCCCCAAGAAGGTGTTCTGAATGGAACTTGGTTTATACACACACATATGTACATACCCTTGTTTGAAAAAGGGAAAGTCCTTCACCTTTCTGTCCCTTAGAAGTGGCCAAAGTTCAGCAGTCATCTTCACCATAGGGAGAAAGGCCAACTTGCCAAGAGTGACAGAATAAAGATGGAAGAACATGGGTTATTAATGACACTGTTGAGCTACTAAGCCCATGTTGGATATACTTTCTCTGAATATGTTTGAAAAAATTGTATATCTGACAATGGTACTTTTCATCGTATTTTCTGTAACATCCAGGTTAACTTATTTCAAAATGCCACTTATCTTCTGGTGTTATTGTGAGGATAAAAGAAGTTATTATTTCACTCACTGCTTTCCACATGGCATGAAGCTCAGCCACACATTACTACTTAAAAAAATTTGTGGAATGGATGTAAATAAGTAATACAGACTTAATCACAGATGGTAAACTACTTTATGGTTCTGTCTGATTCTTATGAGCCATTCCTTCTTACAAATTAGACTATTCCAGCTCTCCAGAGGTTATTCCAGAAAGAATGTCAAAGACTTTAGGTCTTTTCATGGTTTCTTCATTTCTATCCTTGAAGAATATTATTGGTCCTTGCATCCAATTATAACTTACTGATAAAATAACTGTTTTTAAGATAGTTTACCACCAAGGGGACACATCTTAGTATATCACATATTTATTAACTTTGTTATTTATATTAATACACAGCAAGATGCATCAACCATTTTTCACCTCACAGTTGATGATTAATTGCATTATGTAAGTGCCATGTTTAGACGTATTGTGGCAAATGGCCCTAAGACTTAAATTAAGTAATATTGGAGGATACCATAGTGCAGTGAACATAATTTTACATCAGTTAATAATGATATATTATTACCAAGTGAAAACTTTCACAATTACTTCTGCAGTCATGTTCTCATGCTTTTGGTTTCTGTCTTCTGCTTAGAGATTCTCTACATTCTCATCTGTGAGCTTAGGAAAGCAAACTTATTTGCTTCCTCCTTTAGCTGCCTATTACTACAGTTTCCAGATTTTGTTTTTCCATCTATTTCAATACACTTACTAAATGATGACACATGCATTTTCTTTCCTTCACATACTTTTGAGGAAAATGCATTATAAAATAGCCCGATTGTCATGTGTGAGCATTTTCCCAAATACATTATTAAAAGGTGGGATGGCACAATGCTTATGGGAATTCTAAACATCTCCCTAAATCAATTTTACACATATTTAAAAAATTTTTACACTACTTATACTTTGTGCATCCTCAGTGTAGGAGAATATTTTGTAATGACAAGAACAAAGTAAAACAACAGATAAAAAGTTAACACTACGCAGAAGTGGATGTAAGTGTCGCTGAGAGTCAAGTTCTTTCAGATTCGGTTTCAAATTTTGCCTTTTGATTCTAGATTATTTCTGCCTACTCTATTACTCATCACTTTCTCCCTTGACTTACTGTGGCGTTGTATTTGTGTCATATTATCACACTTCCCGTTTCATTTGTACCTCCTTTGTTTTCCCAAATACCACGTTATAACTGAAATAAATAGTTAAGTCCTAATTTCTCTACTACCTTCATTATCTCATTTATCATTAGTAATTAATAAATGCTCAGTAAAAACAGTTGTATTGAGTTACGCATTTTGCAAATTAATAATTGCTTTATTATTTTTTTCTTCCTAAACTTTCTACTGTTTCTCCCTTCCAATGTTGTAAAGCATTTTCTGTTTGTAAAACATTTAGGAATAGTCACTTTTTCTGTTAGCTATTCAGACAGGGAGACATAAACTGCTTTTTCATGTCCTTGCTGGAATTTGAGTCTAGATTCATTACAGAAATGTTTTTATTTCTCTGTATCATAGGAATGCTTTTTATTTGGATGAGGTTCTATTTCTCCTAGCATAGAAGAAATAAAGATACGCTAAAAAATTATAATTATTTTTAAAATCTATGGATATAAGAAAGATATTTCAACAGAGTATTTTATTTGCTGGATCAAAAACTTGAAATTACTGAATATCTGAAGAAAAGAGATTGATTTAATGAGTTACTTAAAATTTATATAAGTCATTTGATATGATGCTTCAGAAAAACAACAGCTTAAAAATTGTATTCCATTAATTATTAAGTAAAAAATAGTGACACAAAGAGAATGTCATGGATGGTCATATTTTTTCTGGAAATATGTATGTAAATATGCATAAGAATAGAAAAAGAAGATGAAAATTACATGTCGTAAAATGTCGGCATTGGTGCACTGACTGAGAGCTATTTGATTTTTTTCTATTCACTTTCCTCTTTCATTATTTGCATTTTCTAAACTTTTTTGCAATAAACATTAATTGTTTTTATAATAAGACAATAGAAAAGAACTTCATTTTCAAATATCCGAGAGGTCAAAAGGAAACAATCCAGAAACAATTCCACCCAGATGCAATTGTTGACTACATATACATGTTGACCATTGACTCCGTTTCCTAAAATAGCAGATTTAAGATTTATATTATGTTTTAACTAGCACCCCCTGTCTTTGCCTTCAGGCCTATGTTTTTGTAATATCCTATTATGCAATGTAATTTTGAACTGTGCTCTTTAGGGAACACAGGTTGAAGGAAGATAATTTTTCAGCACTGAATAAAATATTTGAGAAATCCAAGGCTTTTCTGCTTTTACTGTGAATAGAAAATTTTGTTCAATGTACCAATGTTGAATTAAAATTCACCTCAGGCTGCTTCAGTCTATGGCTGCAATTTGATGCAGTTGTATGGGACTCTTCTTATTGATTTATCTTGCTTGAAGCTGCTGAAAACTATAGGTTGCCAAGTGTTTGGGGAGAAATCATATTGGAGAGGTGGAGTCTTAGTTCAGAGGGTAAAAAGCAGTTTTGACTAGTGATTTTTGTTTCCTTTTTTTTGCTGAAAGCAAAATTGTAAAATCCACTAATGGATGTCATCTGTTGATAGAAGTGATAGAAGTAGTCATTTGTGGTTTTTTGGTAGGTTTTGGTAGTGATTTTTTTTTTTTTAACTTCACTTTTCATCAGTTTCCTTTCAAAATATCAGCTATCTGGATTGATGTTAGCTGTTTAGTTCTTTTAACTAGCAGTGGAGCAGAATAGGTCTAACAATGATTGGGCTGGTTTCTAATAGAAAGAATTATTGACTGAAATACTGTTTCAGCCGAATACCACACATGCTTTCACGTATCTCATTTCATTGTTAAAGTATCCTTACTTTATATCTATATATAGTGGTTATGTGAATTTTCCAGTAATGAGAAAATAACGTGCACTTCATTTCCAAAATGGATACACAGAAATTTTAGATGTAAAGAAACTATCAGGCATAATCTATTATATTACAGTGTGTTAATAATATAGACAAATTAGAGAAATTATAAGACTTTGTCTATAACTGAAATTTCATTCATTGCACTTTGGGTATGGCAGGATTACTGTGGTAAATGCACTTGTGTTAATCCTTACCACAATTCTATGGTTGGGTTTACATATTCTCTTCGATGTGACTATGAAAGCCATGCAATATTAGTAACCACCACAACACAGTGTTCCAGTAAACAAAATTCACTTCTACAATTAATTTTATTTTAAAAATGGCATTAGTATATCATTGTGTATATTTTCTATTACTGTGATTCTTCAGTTTTTTAAAAGATTTTATTTATTTATTTGAGGGAGAGGAGAGTGAGTGAGATAGAGAGCGAGCGAGCACAAGCCTATGGGGAGAGACAGAGGGACAGGGAGAAGCAGACTCTCCGCTGAGCAGGGAGTCTGATGTGGGGCTCGATCCCAGGACCCGAGGATCGTGACCTGAGCCACCCAGGTGTCCCTGTGAGTTTTCCAATTAACTGAATAATTAAACATGCTTTTTTATACCAGCAGTTGTTTTAAAGTGATTACCTGTGAAGCAACTCTTGTCAAGGATTCTGTAATGGTCATATTCTAAGTAAAAAGAAAATAATTCAACAATGCCAAGGCAGACACTGAATAAAAATATCCAGATTTTTTTTACAGTCTGTCCTTTCCTCCTACATCTTTGACCTTCATCAAATTACAAAATATTCCATGTACACAAAATATTCCATGTACACTAAATTATACACTATTCTTAAATGTGGAGTGGAGAGTGAATGGGTCCTTGAGAAAATACACTGAGTATAAAATGTTTGTAACATTTTATTGTTTACTCTTCACCTCTGATATAATGGAAAGAGGAGTCAAAGATGATAAAAGCCCACTTGGCTCCTCATAAAACATGATGGATGCGTTTATCACTAATATTTCAAGACTGGGTGAGATACGATCTTGCTCAAAGGTTTAGCAACAGCAGAAATGTTGACATGGCTGCCATGCTGTGAGATAGACTTACCATTAATTCTTATGTTCTATATCGTGAGTGTGTACTGAGGGGTAAGTCAGACTGGGTAATTAAAACTTTATTCTGTGTAAAAGTTTAAAAAAAATGAGAATCACCCTCCACTTTTATGTTATTTCCTGACAGTGTGCAGATAACTTCAGACACCAGCTCGAACTGCCAGAAGAATATATATTTTTTTCAGTGCAACCCAGGAAAAAGATAAAAATTTGCTTTGAATGTGACATTTATATGCCAGTCCTTGATTTGGATATGCAGAGGTAGCAAGACATGTTAGCTGAAAGTAGCAATCCAGCATATTTCTAAACATGATGTCCCATTTATGTTCAAAATGATGTGGATGGAATCAATTAGGAGAAACAAGTGAGTTCCAAGACATACTTTTTAAAAAGCTGCAGAGTTGCTTAGTAACCTGATGTTATACTTCATTTCCCAACAGAGCTGTAAGGCTGTCAGAGTTGGTAATGGAGCACTCAGAAATGAATCCAGTCTCATGTGCTCTGACAAGAACATACCCATATTAAATACATTAGACCCTCCCTGTCAGAAGTTGAACATACATGCTCAGTAAAACATGTAGCATGACAGTTTTCAGGGCATATGACTTCAAGTTGTGTTTTGGCATAAAAACCTTGTTTATTTTCTTTACATGCGTTGTGTTGTCATAAATCAACGTGACGTGTTATCTACCATTACTCTGGAGAAACGCTCATTCAAGTGTATCAGAGTGCCATGCCACTTGCCATTCAGTGGATCTTCTCTGGCAGAGCGTACCGCTGTCTATACTTTGTATGTTTTGCAATTTTAGGATTTCGCACATGAAGTCACAAGCAACGTTGCCTTTCCTCCACCTTGTCCAGGCAGCAAGTCAGCCATTCATATAAATTACATTCTTACAGAGAATTTATATTTATTGAGCACTTCAAATAGTTTTGATATATCCTCTACTGATAAAACCAGACCCATGAACATAAATTAAACTGTGAATATAATATTATTTTTGAAAGTATTATTTACGCTCATAAAAATGTTGAACCTAGGACCTAGAACAGCCTGTATATTTTTGCTTTAATTTTATAAACTCTTAATCCTTTATTCTAATTTGCTAGAATAGAAAAATGTTGACAAAGTGCCAGAGCACCTTTCCTGATTGCAGTTGGGAATTGTGTGTTCAGAGGCAAGGAAGAAAAGAAAGGTAGAAATGCATTAACTGACTACCTTTATTAGTAAGAACTTAAATGACAGGTCTTGATTTTCAAGTTAAAGATCTAAGGAGAAGAAAATCCCCTATTATCTCCTCCTCAGAGTTATTTGACACACAATCATTAAATTATTAATTCTTGTATCATCTTTGTGAGATATATTGGGAGCAGTCATTATTCTCATTTTTATAAGTAGGAGATTTTACAAATTTCTGGTTAACTGGCAAGCATGTTGATATGAATTTTAGGAAAATCATAAAGAATTATATGTAATATTTTATTGGAAGGTTTTATAAATATATCTTATCATCAATTATCTGGTAATAACAATGAATACATTTAGTAAAAAAATATTAATACAACTTTATTTATTCATGTTCAACACTCTGGACTGTACTTGGGCCAATTTCCAACAGTTCTCAAACTTAGGTTTTAAAACTAGAAATGTATCAATAATCTAGCTTAGTGGTGCCTGGGTGGCTCACTCTGTTAAGCGTCTGTGTTCAGCTCAGGTCGTGATCCAGGGTCCTGGGATCGAGCCCCACATCAGGCTCCCCACTCAGCAAAGGGCCTGCTTCTCCCTCTCCCTCTGCCTGCTGTTTCTCCTACTTGTACTTTCTCTCCCTGTCAAATAAATAAATAAAATCTTAAAAAAATAATCTAGCTTAAATCAAGACACTTGGAATGAGCATTTAAGGACATTCCTCCTACGGGTAATCCTTTTAAAAAGAAAGAAAAATTGAGAAATGAAGAGAAAATCACTAAGTGCAGTTTTTTCTAGGGTTGTTGCTTCACACTATGGTCATCCTTGAAAACAAAGAACAAACACTCTTAAAATCAACAGATATAAAATAATACCTGACAATGATTTTATTTTCATTATCTTCTGACAATTGAAAAATGCAAAGGCGATTGAAGCATTAATTCACATCAAATGGTCAAGGTCATTGCAGCCCAACAGTCTAGAAATGATCACTTCTGACACTACAGTCTCATTCTAACGATGATGGAAGAGCATGTGGTGGTGTAATACAGCCCACCAATAAACTCTGCAGCTAGCTAGTAATTTTTGTATGTTGACTATTCCAAGTACTCAGTTTGACCCATCTGGCCTCAGAGAGTATATTCACTCAACCTGCAAGACCAGAATGAGCAGAAACCCCTCCATTGGTTGCTCTCATAAGGAAGCACAAAAAAGAAAACACCCTTTACCCATCTATAAATACATAATAAATGCCCTGTCATGAAATATGTACACATGATTTTCTGAGTCATGAGTTAAAGCATTGAACTACTTTGTTATAGTTAGACTTAAAAAATAAACATGAGGGGCGCCTGGGTAGCGCAGTCGTTAGGCATCTGCCTTCGGCTCAGGGCGTGATCCCGGCGTTATGGGATCGAGCCCCACATCAGGCTCCTCTGCCGGAAGCCTGCTTCTTCCTCTCCCACTCCCCCTGCTTGTGTTCCCTATCTGGCTGGCTGTCTCTCTGTCAAATAAATAAATAAAATCTTAAAAAAAAATAAACATGGAAGTTTTTAGAATTAATCATTAAGTTTGAAGATTGGTCAGTTTTTACTCAACTGCTGAAGGAAAACTAATAATCTGTTGTCCTCTCCAGTTTACTGGTTTTACTTGGTCTCAGCCCAATGAAACAAGAGGCATGTACAGACACTATTTTATTTACTTCCTCAAGAAATCCAATCACGCTAACCTTTTTATGACTTTTTTTCTGATAGATGTTGGATTGTTTAATCCCATGATCATAGTGCATGAATTACCCTTTCTGGCAGATAAGTGTTTTCTTCAATTTCTTCCACGGATATGCTCTCTCTTTCCTCCCCTGGTTCTTCCACATGAGCTGAAAGATCTGTAAGGGACTCCAGGAGAGTTGGGATGTGTTCTGGCCTGCTTTGGCATGCAGATATCATGAGACGTTTTCATAAAAGTAGTTGCATTTGTAGTGCATCGTGTAACCATTATATCAATTATTTTCAACTTCATATACAGTATACAGAGTTGGCCTTTTAAAATCCCACTTTACAAAAGCAAGGCCCATAGCTTCGTGAGCTTAGCTAACATTTCTAAGGTCTCAGAGCTAGTAACCATGGAGGCAGAATTGTTACTCTTATCTGTCCGACAGCAAATGTGCATGTTCTTTCTTTGGTATCAGGCTCCCCCTCTGGGGGAAAAAATGGAAAGAAAAGGGCATGGCTAGTAAATGGGAATGTGTTTCCTCAGTCTGAGTCATTTCTAATGAAAGAATAAAGCTAGGGTATTTTCATGTTACTTGTCATTTGCCATATTCATGCGCAAAGCCCAACTCTGCTACCCAAATGATCTGAGCTTGATTTTAATAAGCCATTATTTCCTTCTCCGGAAATGACAATGGCTTCTAAATCACAGACCTGTGGTGAGAATTTGAAGAAATAACAAATACAAATAATTAGCGTGGTGCCTGGCAAAAAGTAAATGCTCACAGAATTTTAAACAGGGCTATAGTTATGTTTACCTCTAGAGTCAGTCGCAGTCGTTTTGAAAAGCTCAATGTGGATGCAGATGACAAGATCCTTATGAGCTACCAGTAGTCACCTCTGCTTTGCCCCACTTATTTTAATGTGTCTCAGCGTAGCCTACGAAAAGATTTGAGATTCAAGGAGTTTAAGGGACCTTTGTAAGACAGTATATGTAGAGGATAAGACTTTTCTCAACCCCAGATCTCTTGACTCACATCAGGGAACACAGAAAACACCTTACCATCCCTACATTAATTTACTAATTATCCTAAATTCTATTTTGTGTAAAGGAAAACCTTGGATGGAATCACTCAATAAAAAAGAAAAGGATATTTGTCAGCTCAGAATATTTGTCAAATACCTATTTTTTGAGAATTAAAATAGAAAAAAAAGAGACATACAATACAAAGAATTACACCTTTGTATATCTCTGCTCAAATCTTTTTTTTTTTTTTTAAGATTTATTTATTTACTTCAGAGATAGAGAGAGAGCATTCAAGAGCTGGGGACGGAGAAGGGGGAGAGGGAGAAAGAGACTCTGCACTCAGTGCAGAGACCATCGCAGGGCTTGATCCCAGGACCCAAAGATCAAAACCTGAGCCAAAATCAAGTCTGATACTTAACCAGTCCACTGAGTAACCCCTCAAATCTTTGAGGCATCCCTCAAATCTTTATTTTTAAGAACCAGTGCAAGTCTAGGAAAAGTACGGTAGGTAAGAAAATGAAATTAAAGAACCTGCAACCCGTAAATTCAGAATTTGTGTGTATATGAGATTATAAAATGTAGATATGCTTATTCAATAAAGCAGAAGATAGAAATATAGTGTGAGTAATTATTTTCACATGAATTTCTTTATATATGGGCATAAAAAGAAAACACACCTAGACAATTATAAGACAATATATTAGGGAAAAGTAGCTGCTCAGCTGATAAAGAATTTGTTGAATTATTAATATGATGAAAGACTAGAAGGTGAGGTGAGGAAAAGTACAGTAATTCTATACACGCTTATGTTTGGCAAATGTTGTTTTATAGATACATTAATATTATTTTGAGTTTGGGATCGTCCTAGTGGAGGAAAACTAAGTTGAATATAGGCTTGTAATAATATTTTGTTCAATGCCATATGTACATATAGGAAGCAAAATATGATAGATATTTTTCTGTTGAAGTTTAATGTTTTGATTGCAGTGTCATTAATTATACTAAGCAAATGACATCCATACTTGAAATAATTAGCAATGATTTTATTTCTAATATGTAGCCTCATGGTGTCATTCATCTCCAAAGTCATCAAGTATGGATATTAGGTAGCGAAATGCAGGTTCTGTTAAATATGGTGTTAATAGGACTAATTATAAAATTTATTTATATTAACTTTGATTTAAATAAAAGTATATGAATTTATATTCTTTTTAAAAATTTACATTATCCATTCATGTCAAAATGATAGTAACTCCATTGGCTTCAAGCTTGTTTAAAGATTTAAATATATACCATTTTTACTTTTTTGTATATGAAAATTTTTAAATTCAAGGCTGTATCTAATCTTAATCTTCCAGAAAAAAATCCAGTTTTCTTTATCCTTTCCCCATACTCTTGTATTAAGAATCCTGAAAATGTTAATTTCTATAAATGTACTATTTCCAAGTGTGTGTGTGTGTGTGAGAGAGAGAGAGTTGGTTGTGTTTCTTGTTATCTGTTCTCTCTTTTTCTTCATAATTACATATGTTGGTGTATAAGGACTCCATATGTCTTCTTATCTTAAAATAAGATTTTAACCACTATAAGTAGAAACAAGTAGAAATTAAATGGTTATTTATTCCTTTACTTATTAAGAATAAATACAAATATAAATGAATAATGTAATTAAATGTAAATTGTGCTATGTAAAGAACCAAATGCAATGGGCAATACAGATGCTGCCATTAGGACACCTAAACAGCGTTGACTTTGAAGCCACCAGTTAGGAAGGAAAATAAAGTACTTTCAGGCCAGAGTTGTGGAGAACCACCAAGTAGATGGTGGCCTATACAGTATTATTTAATTTAGTTGAATATTTGTGCTTTTCAAACCCAGAACTGCATATTTATGATTTTTGCAAAACACAAAGCCACAAAATTTTTGGTTTTGTCAATTCTAGTCATTAGTGAATGGTATTATTAAAAGATTATAAATAAAACCTAAAATTTAAAGTCAGTCATAGATAAGATTATGTCTCTATGATGTTAATGAACCATGAGCTATAAAAAAAATATATCTGGTTGTTATACTGTTAATTCATCTACACCATGCCATAGTCAGTAGACTTTTTCATTTTTTATATTAGTGGATTTTCTTAATGATTTTGATTGATCTATTACACTTTTTGCTATTTCTATAGCAGTTAATCTTCTTGGAATGTTTTTAAAGTAAATTCACAAAGCTGTAAAATATTTATTATTTCTTCTTATATTAAATATTTATAGTTTAGCCTCTGTATGTATATGTACATGTGTATGATTGTAAGGTTTTTTTTTTTTTTTTAAATTAGGCCACTTAGTGTTAGGATTATTTTTCCTAATGTTTGATATTACATACCCAGTAAGATAAAAGGAAGAATTTACGCTCAGGACTTCCAACATCTGCTTTCCATTGAGCACTGCTATAGTCTATTTACTGTAGCTACTCGTAGCTTATAGCCTGTGTTTGTTTATATAATGTCCTCTGTTATATACTGTCTTCTTTTATATACTGTGATTTTATATAGGCTATAAAACTTAAAATACTATTAAGACAGGTTTTCTGTTTCTCTACTCTCACATTACCCATCAAACTCACACAACACTTCTGACCACATTACCTGCTTTTTCCCCCACACTAAGCAATTCTTCAAAATCAGCTGGACGACCTACAACTTAACTCAATTCTGACACTATCTGCCTGGAGATAGCATCAGATCCCAGAGGTAAAAGGCTCCGTCCCACCCGAACACCTGCTCTTCCTCACATCCTTTAGATGCTAATCACAAGTGCTGGTCAATGTTTCTGACCAAGGGCCATAAATCAGAGGTTCCCATGACCCACTCCTTGGATTCAATTAATTTGCTAGAGCAATTCACAGAACTTAGAAAAAACAGATTACTCATTGTTTATAAGCTTGGTATAAAAGGATATGATAAAGGATACAGATGAATATCCAGATGGAACAGATGCATAGGGCAAGTTTTATGGTAAGTGGCACAGAGCTTCCAAGCCCTCTCCGGGCCTGACATCTCCCAGCACCTCCACGTATTTGCCAACCTGGAAACTCTGAACTTTATACTTTTGAAATTTTCATGAAGGATTCACCATGTAGGCACAATCTATCATTAACTCCATTTCCAGGCCTTCTGCCCTCTCTGGAGGACGGGAGATAGGCTGGAACCTCGAAGCTTCTAATCATGTCTTAGTCTTTCTGTGACCAGCCCCCATTCAGGAGCCCCCCCCCCCCCGAGTCACCTTATTAGAACAAAAGACACTAATATCACTTAGAAAATTCCAAGAGATTTAGGACCTCTGTGTCAGGAACCAGAAAGAACAAATATTAGAATAAAAAAATGCTCTTGGTGCTCTTATCACTTAGGAATTTATAAGGGATTCTGGAACCCTGTGTCAAGAACTAGGAGCACAGACCAGAGACTAAGACATATATTTCTTATTATTTCACAAGAAGATATCTACAAAGCAGTATTTCCTAAAGGAAGTGAGAACACTGTAAAGTTGTTTACTCTTTTTCATGTTATGTAGTGTGTGTGTGTGTGTATAAATCTTATAGAATATATGTGGTTTTAATAAGAATTTTTCAAAAAAGTTAATATATTAATTAATGAATTGTTGGTCCAAATCTCTTGGAGGAATTTCCCAATAGTAAAGCAGAACATGAATTCAATCAAGGACTTCTTAGTGGCCAGAAAATTAAACTTCACTGTCGTAATTCAAAACAAAAAGGGATGACTTCATATTAGATCACCATCGTGAAACTTACCTCTGAAATTACCATTGACTTCCAGAATTGGAATGCAATTGAAGATACTTGTCATGCAATGTCAAACATGGAAATGAACTACAACCAAGCCTGTCAGGTGGATTTTCTTCCTTATCCCTCTTTATGTCTGCTACAGCACTTCCTCCAAACTGTAATCTCTTCCCCTCCCTCGCTCTTCCTTTCTTTCTCCCCCTTTCTTCCATGTGCTTGTGAGTGTGTGTGTGTGTAACAACCACATATGTTTCATCCCTCCTACTAACTAGGAGCCAAATAAGTATCTGCTGAATAAATACAGACTGTGTAATTAGTGTGAAATATTTTACCAACAAGGATGTTATTATATGACAGATGTTTTTGCTGTTCCACAATTGGTAGTGTTGAGTAAATTATTTACTTCTAGAAATATGTTGCCACAAAAACCTGTATGAGATCATTACTAAGGGTTCTCTATTAGTAAATATATTTATATGTGAGAAAAGCCAACACTAAGAGGAAATCTCAGCATAAAGATTTATAAATATTTGATAAAAATTAATAAATAAAATTGGATGAGTGATTTGTTAATTTTTTCATCAAAGCTGAGTAGAAAGAAAATGGTTTCTAATAATAGTCTAACAAAATTTTAAACAAAATACAAGGTGAGAATAATTTTTAAGAACCATACGCTTACCCCATTATTCTCTTAGTTATTATATGATTTGCTTTATTATTATTTAGATTAGCCATTGCTTCAGTGTTTTCTACTTCTCATAAATGCTGATATTTTTCCATTTTAACGTCCAGAAAAAGTGACAATTGCAAAGTCAACCAATAGGTGGTGCTAGTCACGGCATCTTCTACAACACTAACAAGTCTGTTAAAAGCTTGAGCTTTGTTGAAACGGATTTAGTCAGCTTTTAGTGAGTGTCGTAATAACCTCAGTGTAATGCATATCTTAAATGAGCAGTCGTAGAATGTGTTCTAAAACTCATCAAGTTTTATTGGGAACCTGATAGGTTTTATTTTAGGCTGTACAGGTACAGTGAATCATAGGGAGCAGAGTAGGAAAAAAGTTCAATGAGGATTCAACCTTGAATCCTTCTGCTCATTGGCAGTCCCAATTAGGAAAAAGACACATAGATTAGATTTATATTGTGTCTTTTCTCCATAGGACCTAAGGTGATATATACAGTACCTATTAAAACAAACAACATCCTTTGAAAGGTTAACCGTAACTCTGAACAAAAGAGTAAGATAAAAAAACTGACTTGCTTAATTAAGTTAGTTCAGGGGAAAAGATCAGTTGATACTATGGATTATTATAAATTATTATAAATTATTATAAATAAACTAATGTAGCTTAATGAAGATTCAGGAAAGAATTTGGAGTTGCAGATCAACATAAACTTGGAAGGGATTTCTAGGTGCCACTGTTCCGGGCATGATTCACTGACATCCTATAATATCTATGTGAATCAAGTGGATTTCAAATATCTTTCCAAGAAATACTTATTTAAAATTTGTGTGATTTTGCACAAAATTTTACCCTTTTTTGTTACATGGGAACGTGTACAGTGAAAGTTGAGACACCAATTTCAGAGACTATTGGCTTAATTTTGAATAAAAGGATTGAATCAATTTAGAATGAACTAGACCGATTCATTAAAAGCAAGAGTATATCATTTAAATAACGTTAACTGCTTTATCTCTGAGCATACTGTGATATTTATAATCCAGTAGGAAAAATACATACATACATTTCCCTTGCATACATTATCTTTTGTTTCCAATCCAGGAACCAAGACAAAAGGGAAATTATGAAAGAAATAACCCTTATATATTGTTTTCCTCAGAAAGCTTCATTCCACTCTAACATCATCAACTATATTAGTATTCTAGAGTTTACTGATTCCTCTTTGTTTTTCAAAGGGTTATTTAGATAGCAAGTTAGTGTTTCTTTCCTTTAAAGTGTGAGTTGAGGAGCACTGGGTGGCTCAGTCAGTTAAGCTTCAGCTCAGGTCAGGATCCCAGAGTCCCCGGATTGAGCCCCATGTTGGAATCCCTGCTCAGCAAGGAATCAGCTTCTCCCTGTCCCTCTGACACTCTCCCTGCTCCTTCTCTCTTCCTCTCCTTCTCTTTCTCAAAATAAATAGAGTCTTTAAAAAAATAAATAAAGTGTGAGTTGAGAAATTATTTTTTAAAGATTACTTTTTAAGTGATCCGTACACCCAAATTGGGGCTCAAACTCACAACCCCAACAGAGATCAAGAGTCACATGCTCTACTGGCTGAGACCGTCAGGTGCCCCTGAGAATTAAAGAGTTTGATGTAACAGAAAATATATCAAGTTTTAAGGTAACCCCAGCTTTCTCAGTTCTGATAGTGATAGCGCTAAAGGTGGAATTAGTGATGGGTGAGAAGGAAATGATAAGGACTATTCTCCCTTTCATCAAGGCAAAGTAGTAAAACAAAGCAGCATTATCCTTTAGGTGCCGCACCAAGAAAAAAGTACTTTTTTCTTCTTAATTCAGTTCCCCTGAAATATGTTAAGTTTGGAGCAGACGGAATCAGGACATAGAAAAGGAAAAGAACTTCACCCTATCTCTTAAGAGCGTGTTCTCTACATTGACTATGGCACCAATCCTGCGTCTGCCAATGACTCTCCCAGCAAATTACCTACACTCTCTGTGCTTTAATTTTCTATATTATTACATAGAAATAACAATAATGCCTACTTCTTAGGCTTGTTGTAAAATATCTAGTATATAATCACTGGTATCTGTAATTTTAGATCTTAGCTAATTTCTCAGGTCAATGTTCTTGAATTTCTTTTCCCTAGCAAAATCTTAAAGCACAGAGTTAACATGATTTTGTACTCTGGACAACAGGGACTTGTACTGTTTTTGTAAGGGGTACTGTAAATAACATAATCTCCAGCACCTTGTTAGAGCTTGCAAAGTGTAGAAAGAATAGCATTCTCTGAATCTAAAGTAATACTTTGTTTCGATGTGTTGAAACTGATGTCATTTTTGCATTTAATTTTTTTAATCAACTGAGTAAAGCCTTTCCTACATGTTAATTTCAGGTTGTACGGCTAGTAGGGGCTTGAAAGCTAAACCACTTTCAGTCATGTCCCTCCCATTTGGCTAGGCAGAAATGGCCTGGGACTCAGACATTTGAATTAAATATATTCAGCTTGACTACCAGGTGCCACAGGATAGATTATTCTTCTTTAGCTGTAATTGGTACTTGGATTAACTAATTATACCACTTGGTTGAGTGTTTACAAAATGAGTTGGTTTTACTCACCTAGATTCTCCCTGGTGTTCATTATAATAGCATTATCACTTTAATGTACCATTTCATTATTGTCATGAGACAAAATCTGTAAACAAAACATGACCAAACCTCACTTACTGGTTAACTTATTTAATTCTCAGATGAGGTTTGCAATGACTCTTAAAGTTTGTTTATGACGGGATTTGTCTCTTCCTAATGTCATTGAGCATCTTACCAGGGGCTTCAGGGCAAATTAATGGACATCTCAACCTGAGGTGAATACTTCTGTCACTGAAAGGCTAAATTATTAGTAATCATAGAGGAGATAATGTTGGTCTATTAAGTGTTAATAAACAATTATTATATTTGCACATAAATATGCAAGAGGTATGGAAAGATACCAAAATACGTGCACATGGTCAGGGATTAGGAATTGTACCAGAAGATGTGTATGAGGATTTCATTCAATGTATGAGTTCAGAAATAGTGTTTTGTTACAAAACTTAATACTGTCTAGAACAACGTGTGCAACAAAGAGTTAAACGCAAAATCACAGAGACAGCACTTAAGATGGACCACTTTATTGGGGTCAAAGGATGCTCTGAAGAGATGAAGGAGTAAGCACCATGGAGAAAATTTTATTTCCCAAGGTTAAGGGCTAGGGTCATTGCCCTAAAGCATGAACTTTCTTATCTTGTAAGAAGCATTTCATATGGGGTTTAAAAAAAAAGAAAGAAAGAAATGAAAAAGAACGATTCTTCTCCCACAAAAGAGATAAGGAAATAAACAATTTTGAAGAAATTATTTTTATAATAAGTGCCAGGGTTGAATAAGGTTGAATTGTGAGGCTGGACAGGAGTTAATCAGGTTGAAAAAACAGTGTGCATCCCTTCAGGCAGAGAGAACCACAAGGTCATGGAAAAATAGCATGGCGTATCAGGAGACGGCAGTCTATATGGCTTGAATTGTTCCCGAATAATACTCTTCCATCTACATTTTTAATTCAAGAACACCAACTGACCAGATAGCGGTTGTAATGGTAGGAACCACATCCTGGTGGACCACAAAATTTTTGCTTAGGTAAGAGGACCCATCTCTACATCAGTTATTTTAACCACATCTGTACTTAAAATAGAAGAAGAAAGAGGTGACAGCATGTTACCCAATTGTTATTCAAATTAGAGTTATTACTTACATAATCAAGATTTGTTACTTGATTTAGAAGATATTTTATGTTTTGGGTTGAGCAGAGTTTTGTACATGATAGTTGAAACGGAATTATAAATGAAAAGATGTATGTGAGCAAACATTCAGTTGGTGCTAATGTCTATTCTTTTTTAAACCATTTTACATGAAGTAGAAGGAACAGGAGGAAAAAGTGATAGAGCAAATGTATCTACTGTAGTTTTACATTAAAAAGAAAATAAATAGTAATGAAATGGAAAAAACCATGCGGACCTAAGGTCGTCAGGCATCTGGCTCACAAACAAGGAAACCTTATTCCGTTTTGAAAAGTACAGACCAATAGACCTGAAAGACAAAATGATCCGAGGCACATCAGCTGGAAATCTAACCTGTAAAACAGTAATGTCAAATGAATGCCACTGGGCCTCACTGTAAACATATCTCCTGGCAGGTGTCTGCAGGTATTTCCTTTTTAAAATTTGCCTACAGATAGGTTATTAAAGTCATTGCAAATCAGAACATGTCTTTCCCGTGGCACAAATTAAACTACACATGAGCCGAGGGAAAGGTAAGGACAAGAACACTTAGGGGGCAGAGAGAAAGCTTTCTGTGAATCCTAGGTTCACACTGAGATACGGTCTAAAGGGTTATATTGGATTTGGAACTAAATTTGATTTATTAAAAAAATGTTTTGATGACTTGCCTAAATAAATGTGTCTGCAAGGTAACTGGGGTATGGAAAGGTATGAATGAATGACTTAGTTGAGATACTATAGCAATTAGTATTTTGTAGAACTTGCTTATAATTGATTTAAGGTGATCATTTGCTTCAAGAGCATATGGCCAGACCCAGTTCATGGCTGATGTTCTGACTTAATAATTAATTAATAATTAATAATTTCATCTAAAATCTTCCAGTTGTTTGGTCTAATGTATAAGTGCAATATATGCAATTATGTATATATGCAATGTATGAGTGTGTGGGGTGTGTGTGTATATTTAATTCTCATTCATACCATTATTATCTGCCAGACTTCCAATTTCCTCACTGTTTTGTCTTTCCCCTACAATTCTTTTAAAGAATAGTTCAAACTTAGAGAGAAGGGTTAAAGGCAATGAATAAATAACCAGATGATAATCAATGACCTCTCTGCCTCCCTGAGAATTCGTTATCTCCTTTGTTTCTCTATTACTATAGTTTCTTGAAAGTGTATTCAATAATCTACATTCTATCTAATTTTCTAGAGCATATGGGCAGCAAATACCACATAAGAGTTTCTTTCTTAGCTACAAACCATATTTCTCCATTTAGTTCTTGCTCTCTTACCTTCTCCTGTTCTTCAATTTTCAATAAATTTTGATCAGTGGCTCACAGATACCTGACAGCTTGTAAATTGCTTGAAAATACCCTGGGCTATATATGAACACCAAATATGAATACTAAGCAATGCTGCTTCTAGAGTGCCTTTAAAACTCTAATAGTCAGCATCCAGATGTGTTAATAATCATGTAAGGTACTTATTGATTTATAGAAACTTAAATAAATATGGAGCACTATCTGAATTAAAAAAGGGTCCCTGGGAATACTTGACTTTCTCATGCGGTGTTTAATAATGGTTGAAGAGGTAAGCTGAATAGTAAGTTCTCTTGAGTTCTTAGGCAGACCTATGAAAATATGCTTAGCATACAGAAAGAAATCACCTTTTAAGATATTATGATTGAACTCACAATCTATATATGATTCTATATTCTCACATATTTTAACATGATTCTATGCTGTTTAACTACTTGTCTCAACAAACACAAAGACAAATTCTGTAACAAGAAAGATTCTAGGTCACTACGTTTTCAAGGAAGGTTAGAAAAGTAGTTTAGTGCCAATATTAATAGTAAAGGACAAACTATCGATGTTTTATCTGGGGTAATGGAAATTTTGTCAAGGAGAAAGAAATTGTTTGGGCAACTTCACGTAATGAGGACATTACTTATGTGCAAATAACCTAGTGATGGAAAGGTCAAAAGGGCGTAGTATTCCAATTTTTGAAAAACTTCCATATCTGTTGTCTAGAAATTGTCTAGTTTTTGTCGTGGGTTTCAAAAATTAGAAATGGGAAAAATATCCATAATATATGTTTTCTTCAATCTTTCAGTGATGTTCCCCTGGGTCTGCCCTTGTGTGCACTGTGAGCTTAGTCCCTAGCATCCCATCCCTAGAGGTACCCTGATTTATACTGCTCACTGACGGTAGAAGGACGTCGTAAAGCCAGGACACCTTAGTGTCGCAAATCCAGCCATAGGATGTGCAGAGAATCGTGTGCAGAGTAGACTTGATTCTTGTGTTTAGAAAAGAAAGTGAGTATATAAGGCCCTTGTATCAGGCCTTAAAATTGTTTTAAAATGGCTCTAGAGGGGCATCTGGGTGGCTCAGTCAGTTAAGCGTCTGCCTTCAGCTCAGGTCATGATCCCAGAGTCCTGGAATCCAGTCCCACGTTGGGCTCCCTGCTCAGCCGGGAGTCTGCTTCTCCCTCTGGCCCTCCCCTCTCTCATGCTCTCTCTCGCTCTCTCACTCCCTCTCAAATAAATAAATAACAGCTTAAGAAAAAAGGTGCTAGCGACTGTTATTGGAATCTTTTTTACATAGCTTCAGTTCATGGTTCAGTTATGCTCCGTAGGGTGGCAGGCGGAGGTCTAATATGCATTCAGAAACTCATTCACTTATCTAATCTTTTCACCAAGAATTTAATAAATATGCATTTTACATAAAAGAAAACTATTGTTAGCCTATAATGGGAATGCCAGCCCTGTTCTAAAATCAACCTTTTTGTCCTCAAAGTCACAAACTATATATAAACTACACTTTACATTTAGTAAGCATATCAACTCCAAATGTGCCTAGAAAATATTTTGCAAATGTATTAAACCTTAGAAGTAAAGATATGTTTTTTCAAATTATGCGCTTTTACAATATGTTAGTACATATAATAACACATTAAGAGAATCTCTTTGCCTAGATGGGAACTATGTTAATAATCGCAAAGTTTATATTATATGAACATTGACAATTTAACAATTTACATATATGCAAATGTCACTTAGGGAGTCTTAAGAGAAAATGTCATAACAGGAACAAAAACAGCATCAATTATAATAGTACTTTTTAAGCAATTTCTCTGTATCAGGTGCTATGTATGTAAGCAATTTACATACATTATTTCATTTAAACATCCGTTTAGCCTGTTATAGGGATTACTATAATCTTCATACTACAGATTAAACTTTTAAAATGAAGCTAAGTAAAAGCCATGCAATTTGGCCAAGGTTACAAGGTATAAAATGGCAGAAACATGTTTTCTGACTCAATGCCCATGTTCTAAATGTGAGGTCAACATTTTGTGTAAAGAGTGAGGTGGTAATATTTCAGGCTTTGTGGACTATAATGGTCTCTGTCACAAACTACTCAACTCTCAACTACTCTGCTCTACTAAATTCTAACTCTTGTTTGAGGTTAGGGTTAGGGTTAGCTCTGAATCAACTCTGAATTCACATGTGGATTTACACAGTATGTAAATTAATCAGTATGGCTGTGGTCCAAGAACATTTTATTTATAAAAACAGGCAATCAGTTTAGCCCGAGGGCCATTGTTTGCCAGCCCCTCCTATAAAACATTGTGCCATATGGAGTACATTTTCTGCTATGCTGAGAAAATTATTAAACTAAGTCATCAGGGAATCCACACTCTTAAACATACTAATAGTTAATTTACTTAAAATTATGTCATAGTTATTTTAAAAGTTCATTTCAATTAAAACTCTCTTATATGATGACATATTTCAAAGTGCTGGAATAGTAAAATTAATGTGTCGTATAAACCAGACTTACAATTCCTAAGTGTTGTAGATGTTGACAAGATTATGTTTGTATTCCGAGTCTGTGAAATTTTTATTACGACTAGTTTAATACTTATTTAAAAATTCCTTTAGAATTAAACATTTAAGGAATAATAAAACCTACTTTTATTTCTTTAGCTCTGTGTAAAGGGAATTGAAGATTATTCATTAAGGATTTTTAAGTGTGAAATCAAAACCTTATTGCATTGTAGGGTAGCAAAACATAAAAATCAAGAGCATATGTAATTAATTTGTATTGTTGCTGCTATAATTATCTCCATTATGTCTGACAAGATCAAACTGAGTACAAAGAAATAAGTGAGCTACTGAAAACAATTGCATATTTAAACATATCTCTTTGTCATAACAAATCCTAGCTGCACAGAGTATTTTAAAAATTGCAAATCAGACCAAGAGAAAAATAGAACTTGAAGACCACAAATAAATCAAATTATGTATAAGAAGAGAAAAGAATACACCCTGGATGTTTGACTCCAAAGCACTTTGCAAGTTGGTTTCTTAGTGAAGAATGTAAAACTCGTGTGTCTAAAAATGTCTTGCTACAGAACATTCGGAGAAAGCAACCAAGGCTTGCCTTGTCAAAATGTAAAAATGATAAAGTCACAGCTGATCCCAATCACATTGATATTTGAAAATGTACCAATGTGGCCTATTAAAGCAGTTATCTTTTCTATTGGTTTTCTTTTTATCTGAAACAAGGATCATAAGCCTGGTGCTCTGACAGATGAGAGTAGGCATGGCAGACTGTGAGCTGCCTTTTACCTAGAAAGTGACATGTGTCTTCTCCTCATAGTCATTGGTCAGATCAATCTGTGGGGTTACACCGAACTTCAAAGGATATGTTTGCAATTTTTCCACATGCCTGAAAACGGAGGGTCAAAATTCCTTTGTAATAAGGCTAGTAAACTATCACCATGGCAATTTTCTTCATGGAATGGTCTACTGTGTGCAAGGGTAGTCAGAACTGTAAATATTTTTTTAAGTGATTAATGTAGCACCAGCTCTTCCAACAAAGAAACTTTAGAAGATTAAGAAAAATGAGATGTACATAAAGTCAGGATGGAAGCTAAGATGTGTACAACTGGAATTTATTGGCAATGCTGTGTGCACTTGGAGAAGTGTAGGTCAGCCAGCTGAAAATCTCAGAGGAGCTTATAGTAAAGATTTGTCTTAGAACATGATTTTAAAATTATGTGTAGGAAATCAACATGGGATATTTGAAAGGGGAGGTAGCAAATAGTTGATTTTAGCTGAAACATGTGGTGAACAGGTTAATGGACATGAGCTTTTGGCCATATCCCATACATAAATGGCAATAATCATCGTTCATGTATCTCTCTCTTGTATCATCAGGTATCTGATCCTATTTCAATCAAGCCATTCAGGAAAATAGTCTTTTTTTTTTTTTTTTTTACGTAATGGCTTCCAGATCTTTCAGATACACATCAGTGTCCAGTATTAGTACAAATACTTTAATGTATGACATTAGGCTGATTATATCTCTGTTCTGAGCTTAATGTTTCTTACTCAAGTGCTAGAAATATTAAAATGCCTTGTTCATGAGGGTTTGGGGGAGGATTATATGAAAACATAGCACGGTTTCTATTGTGCCTACCATGTAATAAACATTCCACGAATGGTAGCTGTAATCATTGCTGCAAGGAGAAACATACACTTGGCACCATTTACAGAGTGGTGTACTTTTTAATTTAAATACTATCTAAATGATGAAATTTCCATGGTCCATTATAAAAAAGTTTGTCTTATATTGAAGTGTTTTTTTTAAGATTTTATTTATTTATTTATTTAAGGGAGAGGGAGAGGGAGAGACAGAGAGCATGAGCAGGGTGAGGGAGAGAGAAAGAGGGAGAAGCAGACCCCCTTGCAGAGCAGGAAGCCTGATGCAGGGCCACAATCCTAGAACCCTGAGATCATGACCTGAGCTGAGGGCAGCCACTTAACTGAGCCACCCAGGAGCCCCTATGTTGAAGTTTCATAATACTTTTTAATTTTTTATTATTATTTTCAATTAGCCAACATATAGTACATCATTAGTTTTTGATGGAGTGTTTAATGATTCATCAGTTATTCATAACACCCAGTGCTCATCACAACACTGTCTAAAAACGTGTTTCCCTCATTATCCCACTCTCTCTCTCCCTCTCTTTATTTGAGTAAATGGGTGGAAGACAGGATTTATATTTAATGGTTTTGTAATGATCCATTAAAATATGAGACTTCCATTGCACTAATTCAATTTCATTTTATTTAAAAAAATGAAATCAGCCAGTGAAGCATAATAAATTATATCTATATATACACATACAGAGTTAATTTTAAGGGTAAATTAGGGTCTCTCCTTTCACGTTGCATTTTGCTTTGTTGTATTGGATGGACCACTTATACTCCCAATCCTGTATTATGGCAGGAACACATCAGGTGACAGTACCTGCTGTTTTCAACAGACTTGTGAAGACTGCAGAGGCAAAGTGCAGAGAACTCCAGTCGTTGCATGCCACCCTGAAGAGCTGGTCTTCCTGGAGGCGAAGTTAAGGGTCAGAGAGCAAAATAAATCAGAGTAAAGTAAACTGACATTTACTGATTCCACTCTGTGCACGTCCTGCGTGAATTGTAGTAAAGAAAAAAAAAAAGCCAATAAAGCTTCACTAATCCCAATATATATAATCCGTGGATCCTGGGCATTAAGTAACTTGCCCTATTTCGTGCAGTAACCAGCAAAGTAAAACTCAGCTTCCAAAGTCCATCCTCTTTCCTCTAACAAACCTCCTCATTTTTTCTGCCGCCAAAATATCTTTCCCTGAGACTCTTACCTGAACACAGTAATTGCTTGTTTCAAGACTTTTTTTTTTTTAATTAAAATGGAAAATAAAACACCTGGTGTAAGACATCAGGAAGCTTTTGCTCTTTCAAGCCTAAGAGTGAAAGTAGATCTGATCTATTTGCTCACATGCTAGGGAGCAAAAGAGTGTTGTTATGCAAGAGAGCTTTGTGTGCACCTTGGGTTGGCAGAGAGCAGAGATAATAACCTGTTTATCATGGAGCATATACTTTAAAGTTTCTCTTCGAGAAGTTGTAGTTTTGATTTTGATAGCATTGGATGTCCATAACCTCGTGTTTTTCCAGTTCTACCCACCTGGGCAACATCCATTTGCTGGTCAATAAATACGAGCCCAGGGAAATTAAAAATACTACCTCAAACAGCTTCAGCCCTTGACCTGATTCCCTGCTTCAGGGAATGCTGACTCCTTTACCTCAAGCTAGACTTGAGAATAGACGCATAATTCTATGATTTTAATTCTTAATACATGTATTCACCCTCTAACTTTTTCTCCCTTCTGGTCATTTCTGATTGCTGTCCTGCTCCCATCCCTGGCCTCCAAAATTGAAAACCTGTACCAGTGAGAACAAAATCAGACAATGATTCTGTGTTTACTCAATGCTTTCGCAGCCTGGAAATCTCCATTAATAGTTAAGAAATCCCAAAACACATAAAGAAATAATGTGATGGGAAGGTTTTCCCTTCCAACTATCCTCTCTAGATGGTATATAGCTTTCTTTCCCCTTAAAAGAAACAAAATCAATGAAGATATCAAATGGAATATGTTGGAAAACAGCAGAATGTCAGGTAAAGATATTATGGGTATGTAAAAATCAGACCTCAAATGAATGCTATAAATACTCCTTGACTGATCCCTGGTTTCCCCTGGAGCCCAGCTCTTTCTTGCTGTTACCTAGTGATGTCTGTATCACCCACTCAGGTATCAATTTTATTTATTTGTTTGTTTGTTTGTTTGTTTATTTATTTGTTTGTTTATTTGTTTATTTAAATATTTTATTTATTTATTTGTCAGAGAAAGAGAGAGCACAAGCAAGGGGAGCAGCAGGCAGAGGGAGAAACAGCCTCCCCATGAGCAAAGAGCCCGATGTGGGCCTCCATCCCAGGACCCTGGGATCATGACCTGAGTCAACGGCAGATGCTTAACCGACTGAGCCACCCAGGCGCCCCCGAGGTATCTATTTTTAAAGAATGATGAAAAGTTTTACAAAAGACTAATCCAATATTCATGATAAGTGTTTTATTTATAGACTATATGATGCCAACACAGTGGCTGTGAAAATGCTGGCTAACTTTAACTCTTTCACTTGATTTTGTTCAATAGTTTCACTCTCCTCTGATCCAAACCTAAATATTTTAAATGATTGACTTTGGAGCACTTTTTCTTTTTTGTTTTCCTCTACTCTACTTCCACTTTCATAGCAAGGGGAGTGTGGGAGTGTGTAGACGCAGATGCCTAATCTTCACACAGCAAGGGAGAAGTCTGGAAAAAAATAGCATTCACAGCACTTGAGTTCTTTTGTAAAATCTAGGGACAAAGTTGAAAAGACAGGTAAATCTCAACCTTAATTATAAATATCATTTTTAATTTTTCCCTGTATTGACCGGAACCCTTATTCAGCTAAATATGTGAGTAGTGTTATAAATGTCTATGACATTTAAAGCATTGAAGGTAAATTTAGTTAAAATTCCAGAAGGATATTCTGAGTTCAGTTTCAAACTTCAGGAAACTACCATTGTAAACTTTCTATTGGAGAAAGTTTGGACACTAAGGTGGGAAAATTTAGAAATAACTTAAAATTTTCCAAGTGAAGTTTTTTTGGGGCATTCTTCTGAGCAAATGTTGCCATACATACACTGGGAAAAACACTGCCCTAACTGTTCTCAATATATAAAGACTTACAGTCTGTGGAGTTTGCAATGACTTTGTTGATGTCAGATGCCACCAAAATAAATTAAGTGATTGTATTATGGAAGACTGTCTAAGTCCATTCATGGTGTTATAACAAAATGGCAAAGGGTGGCTGGCTTGTATACAACATAAATATATTTCTTACAGTTCTGGAGGCCTGGAAGTTCAAGATCCAGGTGCTGGTACATTCAGTGTCTGTGAGTTTCCAATTCTTGGTTTATATAGTACTTTTTCCTGTTTCTTCTTATGCATAAGAGATCCAAGGTCTTCATGTGCAACTCACTACCTTTAATTCTTGAGAAAATCTCTTAACCTCTTTGATTCTTGGTATTCTCATTGGCCATGTTTGTGTGTGTGTGAAGAGGGAAGTTTGCCTTATTGACTTTTTTTTTTCCTTTCTCTGGAATCTGTTCATTAAGATACACAAACGTTTCTTGGGGAAGACAAATGTGAAGCATGGCATGTGAAACCCACCCCCAATTCTCTCATTTATCTTGAGAGATGGGATAAAAGTTGAAAACATGTGTTCCATTCTGTTTTCTGCTTGGAGGAAATGACCCTGGCATGAGGAAAATTTAAAAGATTTGAAAATCTTCTGTGTCACTCAATTAATATAAAACTTGGAAAAAGAAGAAGATGATGTTTTATCAAAACATCTCAAATGCCCCCAAACTGTCTATTAACATAGTAGTAGTTGCTCTTAGAGATTAATATATTTAAGTTTTTTTATGAAATAACAATCTAATGCACACTAAGAACATGTACATAATATAAGAAGCTAAAAATACCAAAAAACTATCAGAATTATAATAAATTTCAGTTTAGTAGTGTAAGATTCCTTCTTGTGGAAAATTAGACATGGCCAAAAATTACATATTCTTCTTTCACTGAGAAAGGAGGTATGTTTCTCCTCTCTTTGAATTTAAGCTCATCTATGAGTGTTCAATCAATAAAGGATGATGGAAATAATGTTATGGCAGGTTCAAGTCAGACTTTAAGAGGACTGGTAGCTTCCAATTTGATCTCAAGTATCTCTAATTCAACATGTGAAAAATATGAATATCCTACTAAAAGATGATGCAGAGATCTGCTGAAACTACATGGGTGGTGGGGAAGCTGAGGCCAGGCTTCCGCCATCTCCAACATCACATCAGGCATGCGTGTGAGCAAACCACCTTGGACCATCAGTCTAACCCAGCTGCCGTTTGAAATCCACCATGTAACTCCACTTGACAACTTAGAAAAGCCCAGTAAAAATGTCACCTGAATTCTAGACCAACAAAATCATATAATGTGGTAATTATTTTTTTTAAACCACAAAGTTTTAAGGTAGTATTATACCATCATGGATGATCAGGCCATCTCTACAACAAACCAACAAATAGACAAAATGGAAGAGTGTCTAGATAATTGACATGTGACTGACAAAATTTTAATAATTTAAAGGAGTGACATCTTCAGATAGTAAGATGGCTTTATAATGCTTCAAATATATATTAGAAAGATATAATGATGTAAAATTAGAAAATTTATGAAATATAGAAAGTCGAACAGTAAAGAAGCAAAACTAGCATGACCTAGTTCTTTAAAGAAAACAGTTTATTGTATATTTTTTCAGGAGGATTTTTCTACATAGGTAGTCCTCAAAATTGGGATTTCCATCATATTCTGCTTGGTAAAATTTTGTTTTAATTTTTCTTTTATAATATGAGCAAATATTTTTATTACTGGTAATGTTATCAAGAGACATTTTGTGCAGTTTAATTTCAGGTAACACCTAATGGCTATATATGAACACAAAAATATTTAATTACAACTGTGATAAGTGTTGAAAAAAATTCTCTCTTTCTTTCTCTCTGTTTCTCTTTCTCTCTCCATATCTTTCTATTTGTCCATCTGAATTAATGAACAGAATAATGCATGGAAGATGAATAAATTAGCAAATGAAAAGCATAATAATGGATTTAATAAGTTGCATAAAATGTCAAAGTAGTTATCTGGGTTTTCTATTACTGCCACAACAAATTACTACAAACTTAAAATAACACAAACTTATTATTGCATATTTCTATATGTTAGAAATTCAGTGGCCTCTGCTGGGTTATCAGCGCTGTGTATCAGAAGGCCAAAATCAACATGTTATTTTTGGAATCTCTAGGAGAGAATCTGTTTCCTTGCTTATCCAGGTTGTTGGCTAAATTCAATGCTATAGTGTTGTAGAACTGAGCTTACGGTTCCTTGTTGGCTGTCAGTTGCTAGTCATTCTCATATTCAAGAGGGCTCCTAGATTCCCTGACTTGATTGGTCTTTTCTTTCATTTGTAAAGTCTGGGTTAATACTCGTCAGGCTTCAAATCTCTCTTAACTTCCCTTCTGCCCCATCTCTCTTGCTGCTTCCCTCTTCTGCCACAATCTCTCAGACTCACTCCTTTGCATTTCCCCCTGCATTTAATGGTTCCTGGGATTACACTGAACCTATCTGGATAATGTAGGATAATATCCCTATTTTAAGGTCAACTGTTCAACAACCTTAATTCTGTCTATAAATCTTTTCATAACCCTACCTATAAAAATAATGGTTGATTGAATAACCTTAGAAAGGGAACATCTTTAGAATTTTGTTGACCACACTGGACTCTTTTATTTTCGCTAGAACCAATGATTAATGAGTGCAGTTGAATAGAATATTATATTGCATATCCAAATCATAAATTCTAAAAGGTAAAGCAGACAAATGAATTTCTTTATGGAGTTCATGTATTGTCTGTGCATTTTTTATACTTCTTAAAATGATTATATTTTGAGACAATACAAAAATAATGTGAACACTTGATTACGACTTGCTGGAGACCAAGTTCTTTGTTGGTGCTGGAAGATTTTAATCATTGTAATAAATATGTTATTACTTTTCTGCAGCAGGAACTAGGTCAGATACTACAGAAGCCTCAGGCTTTCTTTCAATTCTAAATATTATAGTGTATTAATTAGCTCAAATTTTTACACTGGGAAAGGACAGCAATTATAAATGAACATATGCATATTCCCAGCTTTCTCCCACCCCTTTCCCCTATAGTTTCAGTCATGTGCAGTCATACAGGTGAGTTTTCTTGCTTGGTTTCCATGGTACATGCTCAGACTCAGCAATGCAGTTCACTTCCAAGTGTATGGTTTCCAAGGTAACTAGATGGCAAACAAAACCAAAAGTCTTCCCCAACATCAAGATGTGCAATTTCTCTAAGAGATGAACATCTTAGTTCTAGAATTTTTAAGGAAAAGGCAGAAATTAAGATAGGACTTCTACCAATATACTTTAAACTGTTTAAGAGATACATGCTTAATTTAAAAGTTAATTGTTTAATAGCTCCAAATATCCACAAGGCTAATGAAATAAAAACATTCATGCTAATTTTGTTAGTTTTGACTCTTTTTATTTGACATAATGAAATTTTGAAAGACATGAGGAAAAACATAGTCAGGATTCGATTTATAAAATGAGGAAGGAATATGGTAAATAATCATCATTTAAAGAGAAAAATTTTGTACATAATTTAAATAAATTTCAAGTACTTTGAAATGTATCAAATATATTTCACATGTAACATATATAATTCTGAAACTACCTAATCACTGAGACTGGTTAATATATCTCTAATGTTTTCAAAAAAGTTTAAGAAACTACTATTGCATTAGGAAGACACCATCACAGTTGTATTTGTTTTTTCAATTTCACAAATAACCTATGCTTATACAACAAGCCTAGTAAATTATGTTTTTAATATCTTATGGTGATGATTACTTCAAGAAAATAAGAGGTTTTTTTTAAGATTTTATTTATTTATTTGACAGAGAGAGAAAGCACAGGCAGGGGGAGCAGGAGAGGGAGAAGCAGGCTCCCCGCCGACAGGGAGCCCGATGCAGGGCTCGATCCCAGGACCCTGGGATCACGCCCTGAGCTGAAGGCAGATGCTTAACTGACTGAGCCACCCAAACGCCCCTGAAAATAAGAGATTTTGAAGTAAATTTTGTTCAATAGAAAGTAATTGTTACATGCAGTGCATAGTAAAAATAATAAAATAAAAAATATGTCCCCTCCTTCATCTCTACCTTTGCAGAGTGTCTTTGTTGAAAAAGGCAGTCTATTCCTCCATTCTTTGAATATGGATTGTTCATGTGACTTGCTTTGGTCAGTGAGGCATTAACAAATCTGACAAAAGCAGAGACATAGACTACCTTGCTCATGAGGGCTTGCCATATTTTGCTTACTGTGAATCCCTCCGACCATGTATAGGAGTCTGAGCTAACCCTACTGGAGGATGAATGGCCATGTGGAAGAGTTTCAACAATGTCAGCAACTGACCACTGTGATTAGTTAAGCCTTATCCATACCAGATAGACCTCAAAGTTCAATCCAACTCAAATTTATGACCCACAGTACGATTTAAATAGTTGTTGTTAAACCATTGAGGTTTGGGGTGTTTTGTTACATAGCAAAAGCTAAATGAAACATTATATTTTTTACATTTCAAAATATAAATATTGCCAAAGATTTAATTTAACATCATGCATTCCACCAAAGGAAAAAATCTCTATCTTTCAATATTTTTGGAAGGGGAAGATCTCTTGGCTCTGAATTTAGAAACTAGCATGAGACGATTTCGGTGTAAGGGTACATTTTTAAAAACATACTTCTCAAAATCTAATTAAAAATGGTTTTAGGTCATCATGACTTGCAAAATTATCAACTATTTGTAAGTTTCATGATGCAAACTTGCCAATGTTATACAAATTATTAAAAATTGACAAAGTATTTTACCAGGGTGAAATAAATTTTTGGAAGTGCTATAACTTACTATGTAAAATAAAAACTTTTCTGTGAGGCTGAATTTTATCTGGGGATGAGAATTGTAACCTTAGCAATAAAATGTATTAACTGTTATCACTGGGTAGACATCTAATTGTATGAATTACTCTCATTAGCCAATCCTATCAAAAATAATTCCATATCACCCATATACCAGTCTAATAAGAAAGATATCTCACAGAATCAAAAGGATATACATTTTAAATAAGTTTTTGTTTGTTTTACAGTGATTAAGAACCAGTATTCTTAAATAATACTAAACATTAGTTTTATTACTGCACAATAAGAACATCACCTTTTGCGTGAATACGATTAATTTAACTGTACTCTGGCATTCCCCACAGTTTTTCAACTCCTGGATAATAGTATTTAATAACTTGTAATATGTTTCTCACTTACAGAGATGTCTATGAAACAGCTGGTATCTTTGATACCTCTTCTCTTGAATTCCACTGTATTCTTTCTTTTCCCTTCTTATATATATCTTTGGTTTTATTTTTTATAAACTTATCTTCTATCTTTCAAATTAAGTGACGAGCTTTTAGCCATGAAGGAACTGCATAATTTCTACATCATCCATTTTCATCTCATTCATTTAACAAAAAAAAACAACAAAAAACTTGTTTTAGCAATACACATGGCCCCTCACCCAGAGATTATATTTTTTACTCATTGTATGACGAGGTACAGTGATATATCTAAGTCCTTATCAAAAGAATATGAATAGAGGTAATTTAAGGATTTTACAGCTTTCCCTAAAGGGCATTGCTTACCATTCACGTTCTGTCTTTTCAACCTAGAAGAGGCGGAATGCAGACATTTTGGAGTCATATTTTACCATGTTGACAAATATAATAAAGTGGAAGGAAAAGATTTCATGGATGAGTCTGTGAGTATAGATACACGTGTCTATACTAGACTATTACATGAAAGAAAAGTTATTTCTATTTAGTTTAGCACACGTACATTGGGGTACCCTTTCTTATAGAATCACAGCTTGTATGTAACAAAGATACTTATAACTAAGAGGAGAATTGCTTCCAAAAAGTAATACAAGTGAATATTTGAAAAGCTGGTAATTTCTCTCTCTCTTTTTTTAAGATTTTATTTATTTATTTATTTGTGAGAGAGATGGAGAGAAAAAGGGAAAGCAAATACAAGCAGGGAGAGTGGCAGGCAGAAGCGGAGAGCCACTGAGCAAGGAGCCCATTGTGGGACTCAGTCCCAGGACCCTGGATCTTAACTTGAGCTGAAGGCAGATGCTTAACCGAGACACTCAGGTGTCCCAAAAGCTGACAATTTCTGATGTCATGCCAAAACACTTAAAACTGTTACTTGTGTTTTAGAAGGTGGACCACTGAGCCTATAGTTCTTAAGAGAATGGATGGAAAAATTAGAATGTTAGTTTTTGTTAGCTTTGTCTTACTTTATCAACATCGTGGACAAAAGAGAGAAAATAGGCAATATTAGTGAAAATGCAAGCCTGAAGACATATTGTTCACCAATGGTACAACCTTGTTCATGGAGGCCTCCAGTTTAAATTGCTTAAGACACCAGTGATTTGGAATCTCTCAGGCTATGAAGAAATCCAGTTTTTGTACCACAAATAAAAGTAAATAAGGCTCCTACTCTTTATCAGTCACCTCCCATTAAGAAGTCTTGATTTGGCAAGGAAAACTAGCACAGTGGCAAAAATATTACCTGATGTTCAGAACCAAGAACAGTTGAGTCTCCTTTCTCTCTAATTGCACACAATTAGTCAAAAGAGTCTGCCAATTCTACCTTTAAACTACTCATTATATGACCACTTTTCATCAATTTCATGGGTTTTGGCAGCAGATTACATAAAGCCAGAAGTAGAGTTAATGAACAAAGAAAGCAAGTCAATAAAAAATCTGTAAACAAATCACAGAAAAAAAAAAAACTTCATATATTGCAGACATGTGAAAAGATTGGAAAAGGGGAAAATACCTTGAATTGCTAGCTGCTATGTTAAACTGTCTTCATTCAGTGATTCAAATTATTATCTACAACAACGAACAAAAGAATGTAAAGCTTATGAGATGATAGAGGATAAAACAAACCAAAAAAAAACCCAAATAATTATTAGCTCAAAAGTAGTCAAAAAAGGAAAGACAAAGGGATATATAAAAAGTGAGTTAAATTGAAAATTAAAAAAAAGAGGAAAAGATCATTAACATAACAACGGTTGATAGATTTAAAATATATATATTCAGTTACATGAGACACATTGAACAATGAAGAGAGGGCAACATAAAAATAATCAATAATAATAATAATATATAAATAATGCAAGCCTTGGCCAAATTAAAGCTGAGTTAGTACATTAACAAAGATAGATTGCCTTGCTGACAAGAAGCATTTGAGAACTTAAAAATGATATTTTATAAAGACATACGTGTTCTAAATATGTATGTACTTTACAGTAGAATTTTACTTTTTATTATTTTGACATTTTTTTATTCATTCATTTAAGAGCGAGAGGGAGAGTGAACACAAGCAGGAGGAGCAGCAGGCAGAGGAAGAGAGAGAAGCAGAATCCCTGCTGAGCAGGGAGTGGGATGCAGGACTCCATCCCCAGACCCTAGGATCAGGACCTGAGCTGAAGGCAGATGCTTAACTGACTGAGCCACCCAGCTGCCCCTATAGTAGATTTTTATTTTTATTTTTTTTAAAGATTTTATTTATTCATTCGACAGAGAGAGAGACAGCCAGCAAGAGAGGGAACACAAGCAGGAGGAGTGGGAGAGGAAGAAGCAGGCTCCCAGGAGCCTGACGTGGGGCTCGATCCCAGAACACCAGGATCACGCCCTGAGCCGAAGGCAGATGCTTAATGACTGAGCCACCCAGGAGCCCCCTATAGTAGATTTTTAAACTAAAGAGCAAAAGTTATCCAGAGAACTCAGCACAGAAATATACAACTCCTTATCAACATTAACAAGTGTTTAGCACATCTCTCTAGGTACTCGATAAAATGAATCATCTAATAACAAGAAAATGAAAATCTTTTCAAATGCACATGGAGTATTTACCAAAATTGGCCCAAGGCTGGTGTATAAAACAAGACAGTTATCAAAGAACGAACATCATTTTGAGAGATTCAATATCTGGAGAGAAAGTGAGCACTCACTGACAACAAAAGTAAATCAATGACAATAAAAGTAAAAACCACAAAAATGATAACATTTTTCCACTTGGAAATTAGCAATATACTTCATAGGGAACCAGGACCCTAGAGTATATTACTTTGAAAATATCAAAATTATATTTAAAATATCAATGGAAACATTTTGAACTGAACAGTTAAAAGTATAACATACCCAAATTTGTGGGATGCAGCTTTAGCACAACAAAGAGAGAACTTGAGTTTTAAATAAATAGGTTAGAAGAGCTGAAAATCAAAGATCTGAGTTTTTACCTGAAGAAACTAAAAAAACAAGAGAAAAAAAAACCTCAATAAAGTGGAGGAAGAGAATAAGAAAACTAAAATTAATGGCTAAAAGTTAAACATGCAGTAGATTAATTCAATTTAGAAATTGGAAAATAGAAAAAATGATCAAAACTAAATGTTAGTTCTCTAAAAAGATAAAGAAATATACAAAACCTTCATAAGAGTAATCAAGGAAAAATACAAATCACCAATATCAGTAATAATAAAAAAAAGAGTATCAAGGTTTCAGTTACATGAAGAAGTATAAATAATATTCAGAAAAAAAATAAATGATGCACAGGGGTTTGGTATCAATATTTAGAATATATTACAGAGGACTCAATGAAAAAATCTGTGAGGGAGTGGAGAAATGAGAGTCTAATCAATACAAGTATACAGACAAGAAAAATTATTTATGAACAGAAAATGCTCCATTTAGGAAAAGGATGGATAATTACATCATAGTGTTGAGTGCTTTTGGAGGAGCATTAAAATGATGCCCCAGGAGGTACAGAAAATGGTATCTAAAGTCACCTTAATGTTCTTTATGCCATGAGACAGCCTTTCTCCCTTCTAAACTCTGGTCATATAGCTCATGGTCCTACCAGACATTTATTGATACATTTTATCTCTGAGCAATATAGGAACATTTCTGGTTTCTCTTTTATTTGCTATTTCACTCCCTGCATTTAGAACAAAATAAAATATTAACAAATATTTATTATTGAATGATACGTACTCCTGGAAAGCATGATAATGATTAATCTTTATTCTAATACTGTAACTACTTTAGTGATCAGCAAAATGAATATAGGCAAACCATATTTGTTAAGTGAATAAATGAATAAATTAATGATTCAGAATATTAATTTCTCTATATGGGAAATGAGTCACATTTCCACAGAGTGATTTAATTAAATAAAACTTTGGAAAAAACAAAGAATTGGATTTTTAAATATTAAAAAAGTACATGTTAATTTATTTGTTAGTCTTTTGAGAGATGACACAGCTCATTTGAAGACCGTATGGAGGCATTCAGTGTATATTCCACTCTAATTAAGATATTGAGCTCTGTGAGCTTATGAATGTAAAACCATTTTGTAATTGCTGATATTTCAGAATTTTGAATACTACTTCATGGATAGTAAATATCAACCACCCAGGTTTCCAAAATGGCAGGCAATATAGATTCACAAATAATTCACAATATATTTTGAAAAAAAATTAAAATATATTTCAACTTTGAAAAAATAAGTTATGAGTGATGAAGAATATCATTTCTTTTTTTAATTTAATGGTGAGCAAATATGTGTGCCTTTACAGTTGCTTGGCATCCCCATATGCATGTTCTTTAACTATAAAATTAATGCACATCTATTAAGAAAATACAAAAAAGCAGAAATAAAAGATTAAATCTATCTATATTTTTACCAAGTAGGAAAACTGAAATCTGGGTTAGATTTGTTTTACATCATTCCATTCATGTTGTGTGTAAATGAGCATTCACACACACAAGAACACACACATACGTATTGCCTTTTTCTAAAATATTCTTCAAAAAAATTATATTGCTTTTTTTTTTGCTCATTGAAAATAACCACTGTGGTCATCCTTGTAATTCTTTGAATCCTAGCTTAAATCCTCTGAGAAGCAATTTCCAAAACAAAATTATGTGGATTCAAGAATTAGTGAGGCAGTACTTTTGAGAAAGAAAAACAGAGGGACTCAGAAGAAACAGGAAAAGATGTCAGGAAGAAATGCTGAGTTAATTCCTGGGAAAGGGAGATCTAGGGTGGGGGAGGAGGGCCTTTAATTTTTTCCTTGTGATGCGGTATCATTGAATAGACTTAATTGTGCTGGATTGGAATCTAGAGCTGCAGAATTGTGTTCTTGTCCTGGTTTAGTTATTACATTTTTAGTGTTTCTAATTCTACGAGATTAATTTACCTCATCTCTCATAAATAATGCGCCTTGTCAACATACGCATTTGGTAGAGTTGGGTAAACTAATAAGCATTGAGGCATTTGGCAAATGATGACTGGGTACCTATGTAAATGCGAAATATTATTTTACAGTGTTTAAAATGTTTAGTTGTAATAATCATTTGAAGAGTAACATTGACTAAAAGAACAGCTAGTTCCTGCTAACTAAATCTTCCAAACATCCTGAGGTTTTAAGAGTATCACACATTGAGAAACCTGAAATCGGAGATTTTTTTTAGCTATTGTAATTTTCAGGAATGGAAGAAAATAGAAAACAGACCCATGATTCGGAAGCCTAGGTGGCTCAGTCAGTTAAGAATCTGCCTTCAGCTCAGGTCATGATCTCAGGGTCCTAGGATTGAGCCCCATGTTGGGCTCTCTGCTCAGAGGGGAGTCTGCTTCTCCTTTTCCTTCTGCCTGCTGCCCCCCTGCTTGTGCTCTGTCTCTCTCTCTGTCAAAGAAAGAAGAAAGAAGAAAAGAAAGAAAGAAAGAAAGAAAGAAAGAAAGAAAGAAAGAAAGAAAGAAAGAAAAAGAAAGGGAAAGAAAATAGAGTCATGATAGTTGAATGGTGGACCAAGAGTAAGAAAAAGTAGAACTGGTTCATTTCAAACCCTATTTGAGTTGAAATGTTACCTCCAAGACTGAGTAAAAAATTTCATAGAATGTAGAATAAAGAGGCACATCATCCCTGTGTAGTCAAATATCTGTATTAACGTTCTGTCGTGACTGAAACTGAAATTCTAGGGGCTCTATTTTAAAGATATAGCTTTAGTGTTTGTTGTTCAATATATAGGATTGTCTACTACTTTGAGGAAGAAAGAAAAAAAAAGTACCAGAATTATGCTGATATTATTTCTCAGTCTATTTAAACACAGTCTAATTAATGACCCCAGAAAAAGAAGACAGGCTAGTCTTGTTGATTACTCATAGATCGTAATTTATCATCTCTAATCATTTGAGTTTAAATTTTTAAAGTAAAATTATTCCAATGATTGCTCTTTGAATTATAAATCAAGTTCATGTTGCTCTTAAGTGCAAGCCATTGCTTAATGAGATTTATAGGGTGATAATAATGATGGCATTTAGTAGCATAAAATATCACTTTTTACACTATTAAAAAAAAGCCATTTATTGGCGCTTCCAAATGGATAAAGTCATTTGATTCTGCATTTCTTGGCATGCATTAAATTGTTTTTACTTTGACAGCATATTTAATTCATAGCTTTTGAATGACTCTTGAATGGTTAGCTATAATTGAACAAAATACCTGGGCATTTCAAACTTAATTATTTCTTCTCTTTTCTATTGCAATTTTCTCCACTATTGAATGAATATCCCAATAGAAACACAGTTACATTTGTTGTTCGTGGTGTATCATTTCTTGCTGTCTCTTTACCTGGTTCTTTAACTTATTGAAAAACTGCAGTAAGACATAAATGAATAATATAGTACTTACATTGTGTGATTGAATCATTACTTATGCTGGCTTTGTAATATTCCAAAAATAATTTGTGAGTTTTAAATTTTATTTGTGTGAAAAGCAGGAGAGGAAGGATAATAGAAAGAGTTCAGGGAGATATCCTGGGTTTTATTTTGATTTGGTCCCTGGTAGTCTGGGGCTGAGGTGGCATGTGGTGAAAAACCACATTCAGAGACTATATTATCAAACTTGAAACTTAGTCAAAAATGCATCTATTGAGAAAAGTATTTTCATTGTCGTCCAAAAAAAAATGGAGTGATTCAGAACCATTTCAGAAAATATTGATGATTTAATTATTTATTTTCCAATCTCTTTTCATTATAGAAAAAAAAAGTACAAATTGAACTAGGTTGATTTTTAAAGGGGAATCTATTAGCCCATATTAATTAACCACAAGGTCAGTGGTATCTCTAGTCTTATGAACCACTGGAATAAAGGAGTAGAATATAGATAGGATCTTCTATATAGGTTTTCCATTTTGTTTGCATTTGATTTTACTTTTTAGTGATAGTTAGAAATATGCCAACAAAAGTGGTTGTCACCTATGTTAGGCTTGCTTCTTAACAGTTCCATCACCAGAAGTTAAAAGAAAAACAAAAACAAACCAGCTTCTCATTTCATTTACAGATTAGATATTACCAAGGGAGATCTTTATTTATCATTGGTCCATGGACCAATCATATGTCTAAAGGACTAAGATATTCCGATGGATGATGCTCAGGATTAATAACATGAACAATACACTGACCAAAAGAATAGGAGAGTCTTTTATTATACAATCATGTGGAAAGAGACCATAGTCATGACTACTAAAGATGTGTCTCCAGGAAGCTACCCCAAATTGTGTCTACTGAAATCATACCAAATAACTTCCTTGCATTTGCTATATGTTAAGACCCATAAAAAAGAAAATTAAAAAACGTTTCTAACAATTAAATTAATGCAGTATCTTCAATTGAAAAGTTACTATATACACACACTAAAAATTTCAAACAGTATAAGAGGATTTTTCAAAAAGTGTAGACTCTGCCCATGCAAAATTTCCAGTTGTTTCCTAAAGAGTTTTGGTTTTTCTTTTGTAATCTTCCTGAAAGTATTCATTTAATAATATGCCTTGGAAAAATTTACATATTAGCCCAAACATACTAACAGTATTATTATTGTTCTTATCATCACTATTGTTAATATTTACAACTGTAATTATTTATTCTAAAATCATATATCGTTTTTTTTTATTTACATTATTAGTTCTCTGTGATGCCTGTACTATAGCAGGGTATTGCTTAAAATCCATGGCTGATATGAAACATAATTAAAAATCTGGCTACAGAATAAAGGTAATAAAACTTAGATTTATAATTAAAATTAATATTAGACAACAGAATCTCATGGCATGCAAAAATAAATAATCTGGAAAAAATTCTGCTTCTAAGGTAGTAATAAACTAATGTCTTAAGACCATGCACGGCCATTAGAATCAGCCATACTTACACTTATGTTATATTATCTTTTGAGTTATATATACTCAAATGTTATGTAGACAACTGGAAACTCTATTTACACATTAGTGCAATAATGACAATAATATTTATGGGGCTGTGTGAGACTGAAAAGGCACAATATTTGGAAAATACCCCAAATCATCTTGCATTAGTGAAGGATCCACTGACAGTTATTGGTGTTTCAGTATTATTAATAACTTTGTTTAAACTTTTATGAATTCATAGAGCAGGGTCACACCAATGTTTACATTAAACACAAAATTTTCAATAGCATGACTTTTGACCATTACTAAGACTACCATAAAAGCCAGAATTGCTCTTTCAAAGCAAACTGCTGTTTGTTATACTGTCCAGTTTAATTAGCAGACAGCATTTTTTTAGTAGCACAAAAAATAATAAGATAATTTAGGCTTGATGGCATCTTAGATTCAGTGAAATACAACTGGTGCTGAGTTGGCATTGCAGATGTCACAGCAAACTTACAGAGTTGCGCTGGAAAGACAAGATGTGTTTCATTTAATCCAAATGTGTAGCCTGAAAAATGAAATGGGGTTTGGGTCATTTAGATGGTCCCTGATGCTCTAGACATCCACGTGGAGGCTGCAGTGATCCAAATAGAGGGTTAGATTCACTGGAATAGTTGGACCTGATCTGGCAGGCTTCAGAGGTTATTTAGAAGATCTATTGCCAAACATCAAAAACTGCAGATGAGAGAACTACGGTGGTTTCTACATAGTGAGGCCTTTTTAATTTTTATTTAATTTTTTCTCAAATTGGAAAATTGTATATGCTCTAACTGGATAAAGTACCATGTGAACAATGATTGGATATCATATGGTCCTCTTGAAAAAAAATGCAATAAAATAAAATCACTGTAGCCTTTACCGAAAGAGGAGAAACCTCATTAGCTAAAATTACAGTTAATATAGGGTAAACTATAGTTACATCTGCGCCCATGACAACTTCTATTCAGTTACATTAAAACTCCTTTGGGACTCTAATGACCATTTGACATTTTCCCAGCTTGTAGGCTAAAATAGCATTTATTTTCCAAACAAATTGGTTATCTTATTCATATTCTCCGATTTCAGTAGAGTATATGAGTAATCAGCTCCAGATTGATTCTGAACATTTTTTTGACTATTGTCAATTCTATCTCATGTTGGATTAGGGATTTTTTTTTTTTTTAATAAATTACTATCTGTGGTCATCCCCATTATCAACTACCCTGAGTATTTTCACATCAAACTGGAACAACCATCCCTTAACTCCTCACTAATTCTGAATTTATATATTATAGCTTTCATGTTACTTTTTGTATTTATTAATATAACCAACATATAAAGTGCAAAAACCTTAAATACATACCTCAACAAATTTTTATGAAGTGAGAACACCAGTGTAATTATCACCCATATTAAGAAATAGAACTTGAGCTGCTCTGTAGAAACCCCCGGTACTCCATCACAGTTGCTACTTCTCAAGAAAAGCGATAAATTAATTAAATTATTAATTAAACCTAAGTTTATGTTTGGTTTAAAATGAGAGAAAATAGCTTGCATAGAAGGTCTCAAGTAATGTATTATATTATGGAAGTATATTCTTAAAGATTTATCTATTTGAGAGAGAGAGAGGGCACAGCAGGAAGAGCAATGGGAGAGGGAGAGACGATCTCAAGCCAACTCCAAGCCGAATATGGAGCCCAACCCAGGGTTCCATTTCATGACCCTGAAATCATGACCTGAGCCGAAACCAAAGGTGCAACGTTCAACTGACTGCACTACCCAGGCGCACCTGGAAGTATATTCTTAAAACTATGATAATTCCTTGTTTTGGTAGCAAAATGTATTAAAAATAAATTCATTTAATATATGAATTTTTTGGAGCTTGACTAGAAAGGTGTATTTCAAATACCATAAATTCTTTTGTATGGAGTGTTTTTCCCCCTCTACATTGGATCCCCATATCTTTGGGAAATTTGGAAAGCATGCAAAATCAATTTAATTTCAATTCATTACACATTTTATAAGCCTTTACTTTATGTCAGATTCTAAACTCTGTTTGGCAAATGTACAGTATGAAGTGTCCCCATCCTAAGAATAGTTAATTTAAAATCCTTACTTTGTCTACCACCAAAAAGTAGCATTTTGTAATCTGCTGAAAGTTAACCATCTAATTAGATGTTCTTTTGTATTTTCTGATGCCGACAGAAAACCGTATTCCTTTCAGGCTTAATGCCAGGAGCATATCTCCTGTATTTTTACTCCTATAATCTCTATTCAATTGCCTTACTGATCTACTTATTTGTTTTTTGAAGATGTATTTATTAATTTGAGAGAGTGAGAGCACAAGCAGGAAGGGCAGAGGAAGAGGGAGAGAGACTTTCAAGCAGACTGACACTGAGCATGGATCCTGACATGGGGCTTGATCTCACAACCCTGAGATCAAGACCTGAACTGAAACCAAGAGTCGGTCACTCAATCGACTGTACCACTCAGGCACGACTACTTCATTTTTTCTTTTTTATGTTTTAGATGTATCCATAAAGAAAATCTTTTCACTTGGTTGAATGGCTTCAGAATCACTACCCTATCATTATTATATAATATAAACTTATATTTTTACCCTGAGGTTGAATTCTGATACTACACAATTGAGGCTGGAAGATGGACAACGAGAATGGTGGGGTCCCTAACAAACTCAATGTTATGAGCTTTGGGGGGGACTTGCAGAGTAGAAATGTTCCCCAGTTGAATCCTCCCATCACACACATACCTACTGCACAATCAAATCCTCTAGAACCATTTTCGCTCAATTGAGATTGAGGCAGAGAATGAATCCATGTTAAATGATCTAGTTATAACAATTTCATGATTAAGATAAATGCACCCATAAAAACTCTGTGTTTTCTCTCTCATTCTGGTTCATTATAGACTAAGTTGATGATTATAACAGAATGGAAATAGGCCCATTAAGGCAATAACCCACAAGTACATTAAATAGGACACAATTTCATTTGCTCTTTCCAAACTGAAAATTAGTACAAAAAGTCAGAGCTTTCTAAAATAGGTCCCTCAATATATTAGGAGAAATTATTATTTTCTGGCTTCTTAAAAACATACACAAAAACCAAATTATTAAAATGAATATAATCAGCAGAACACTTATTCATGGTAAAAGGTTATTGAATTTTTCCTATGCTTTGTTACTTTTCTCTCTTTCTCTCTCTCTCTCTCTTTTTTTTTTTTTTTGCTAGCTTTTCACATGACCTCATTAACTAATATGCACTTATGACTTAGATGTAGATTCAATAAATGCCTGTCTGGTTCCCGAGACATAGAAGGTACACGTGTTGGCACCTTTTGGGCAGGGAGAAGATTCTATGTCAGAGAAATTAAAAGTCTTCATTGAATCCAACCAAAGAGAGTGTTTTCTTCCCCTTAATTGTGAAATGAAATGAATTTAAGTTCTGAAATCTGGTAAATTGTTTCCAGCAGAAACCTTGGAAATATAACTAAATACAAAACACTTTCATCTGTATAAGTACTATGTAAAAAAAAATCTATTGACAGAGATATCTAAGTGCTTGTTATGTTATAGTCAAGATATTTTGTTCAGGAGAATTGATTCTGATGGTTGAGTTTAAATTTAGAGAAAAACTTGATCATATAGCAGCAGTGCAGTTTAAATAGAAGGTTTTACAACCACGGAAAGGAAGCTAAATTAAGAGATGGATCAATTCAATGAAACAAATAGGTATCAAGATTAGTGTAAAATTCTCGGTGATGGATGATGAGAATCTAAATTATGGAAGTTTTGTAGTCATGCAGAGGTGAGGGTTAGAAGGAAAATGGTTCATATATATTTAAGAAAAAAGTCAAAATGTTATGCATGTTTCAGTGGCAATTAGAAGACTAGATGAGAAGGAAGAATAAAATTTACTGTAGAAAAAAACAATGAAATTTCAAATAAAATGTTAGAAAAGCCTAAATATCAGAAGATGATCTTATATAGAAACAAAAATTTCCAAAAAATTAATTTATGATTAATCACTGGCATCAAAAGCAGAATAGTATGGCTGTCAGAAAATGTGCAGGTGAGATATAACTAAGGGCAAAATTGAGTAACACCAACATTTTCCTCTGGGAGAAGAGAGGAAATTTGAGGTGGACACTGAGAATAAATTTGTTATTAAGTAGAGAAAAAAACTAGGAGAATAAGGGGCATGGAAACTGATGAAGACAAGATTAAACAAGAGTGGATAAAAATGACAGATATCGCCAGAAAGGTCAGGTGTGATTAGAACTGAAAAGGAAACATAGATTTGCCAATCACACAATTATTAATGACTTTCAAAAGAACATGCACAATGAACAGCTTGAAAAGCTTGGTTATGAATCGAAGGGAAGAAAGCATATGCCATACTAGGGCAGATCATACAAAAAGGAGAGAGAGGCTTTATTTATTTTTCAAGAAAGTACAAAGGTATTGACAACTAAAGAGTTAAAAGTATGTCATTGGAACATGAGCAAGAGGAGATCATAAGCTCTGATCATAAAGATTTCAGAATAAGTGGTTTCCTCAGAGAAGAGTCAAGTCCCTGATAAGATAAGAAAGTGGAAGAAGAAATCTGTAAGAGATCATTTATACTGTGTCTAAAACATTTATAAGATTCAATAAGTATACATGAATGAATGAATGAATGGCATCCATAAAAATAGAATGTACTTATCTGGCAAAGAGAGGAGAAATGGAGAATAAACATAGACTACAGATTCATATCATCCTAAGTATTGGTGAGATATTCTTCTAATGTCATGAACGACCTTCTCCCCATTGCATGGGAAGAGGGTCCTAAGGGTATTGTCCCCAGTGAGATGCAGCCTGCGGACACAGGAACAGATCATGCTCTAGCCTTCCACTCCCTCTTTAACCAAAGAGTTTCATATGTTGATGCTTTCTCTAAGGATGTTTTTTAAAGAAAATAAATACAACTTAATAAAAATAAGTAACTTCATAAGCCACTTTAAAATTGGTCCTTTATCCTTATCATGATACCCCTTCTGGGTTGAATTTGGACTGAAAATTTTGGTTTCTGAAAGAAGTCTCCATTGGCCACCCTTCAGTGAAATTGTGACTATTTTGTTTTATAATATGTATTTTGTTTTATATATAAATTATATATATAATATAAATAAAACTATAACATGTATGTAAATTAACCAAATGCATAAATAAATATGCATACATACAAACTCCTGATTTTATCTAAACTAGAAGATTTAAGATCTTTTATAACAATTGCTAATATTTGTAATATCATTTTCAATTGGCAAAAAGATATTAAATTCAATTTCTCAGTTATACCTTACAATAGCATATCAAAATATGTCATACCAATGACAATATCACCCACATTTAGCAGATAAGGAAACTCAGACTTACAGAAATTAATTAACTTGCCTAAGTGAAGAGAGATATTAACCGAAAGAATTTGGGACCAAAATAGGCATGACATGGAAAATCCCATATGTTTCTGCCCTGTAGCATTCTGCCTTGGATAACTAGTCTAGGTGGTAACACAACTGTATGTATTGAAAGGAATGTAACTTCAATTCTGATATCCTTTCTTCTTTCTACCCCCTAGGATGTGTTATCCAGGATTTCTTTTAACCTTATTTTTTCTTTGTATTCTCATTTTTGCTCTAATTTACCCATTTTATTTCCACTGCTAAATCCTGACTCCTGCTCCTGATCAATTCAAACACAACCAATCCACAGTGTTCTCTGTTCTACATCTAAACCCCTTTCAATTCTGGCGGCTCTAACCACATATTTCTTTAGTCAGGCTTTTGAGTGCTTTTCCAATGCTCCCTGGATCAAATAGTAGCATCTAACTATGGCCTTCAAAGCCGTTCACCTTCTGCTCCAGTCCTGTGCAGCCTCTCCACCTTCACTCAAACACAATCTATATCTTCAAGCTTACCTTTCTGTGTTCTAAATTTTTTTGTTTGTTCTACATCTTTCCTCTTCATGTCTAAGTCTTAACTCTTCATGTTTATGAAGCGACTTTACTACTCAATGTCAAAATAGATACCTTTTTTCTTGATATAAGGAGGTGAGTAACAGCTGCTTCAAGCATATTTCACATGCTACCCCTATAATTCCCAGATGTTATCATTTCCATACCAGTCCCTTTTTTGTTTTTTATTCATTCTTGAATTAATTGCATATGTGAATGCCTACTACATTTTATTCATGCTTTTTTTCACCCTTGTTTTCAGCTTCCCAACTGTAGATGTGATGCATGCTGAGAAAAAGTATATATATTGCAGATATTAAGGAATATTTGCCACTAGAGCACAGTCACAGACATCAAAAACATGGCATTAATAACAAAATAAGGAATAAAGAATAGAAGTATAAGAGCTTCAAATTATACTTTGTGAGCTGATAGGAAAACGTTAAATACATTGGGAATTACCAAGTGAGAGAAAAAATATTTTGAGTATTTAAGTATATGGAAATTATCTTTTGATTGCCTCTAGGTACGAATATGTGGAGTATAGTTATTACTATCAAAACCATTTGGAAATTTATGTAATGTCAACATTCACATTCTATCCTTTGGAATTCACACTACAGAAATGCCCTGTTTAGTGTTTTATTTTATAGTATTTTATTTTAGAAAGCGTACTTTGTTTTCTAGGTGTATGTTACTCAGATAACTAATCACGTGGTTGAAAATCCAACTAAAATATTTGCTGAATAATTAGAAGGGCAGAGAACGGAAATAAAAGGAAAATTTTCCTGGGATGTGTTTACACATGTATCTAAGAACTAACAGTGATATCCTAATGTTTAACCATATTTTCCTCTCAAGGACTTGTTAAATTTTTTAAATTCTAAACATATGTTAAGTATATAAGAACATTCTAGTTATTCTATAGTTCTGTCACTCCCAGAGGTCTTGCAGACAAAATTAGTATGAAAACAGAAAAATCATTTACAAGAGAAGATCAAAGAAAGTATTAAAAATGTCAAGAAATGCCTTTATAAATTAAATCTCTGGGTACACATAACTTCATATTTTTACTTGCCATGCATTGTATCTTCATATGGTACATCTTTAATACTTATTATAGAGGTAAAGTGGAATTCTTTGGTACTCTATACTCACACTCTCACTTAGTGAGAAGACTTCACAGAAGCAAACCTGTTCATCTAAGTTTCTCACTGGGAGTCAGGGTGGTGGTGGTGGGGGGAGGGGTCCAGACTGTAGAATGAAAATGAAATATAGAGTTTAAATATTTTTCTTATAGTGAAAATTAAGTCCATAGAGATAAAACATTCACAGAATATGTCTATCTGAAAAGAGGAATGATCTTAGTTTCTTCCCCTATTATTTGAATCATAAATATATAACTAAAGCATTTAAAGTCCATCTTATTAATTATAGGACCTGTCAGGTTTCTGATGACTTTCATGAGGATGCAATTTGGGAAAGAAACTATGCAACTATTTCGCAGTTCAAGAATTTTTCTCCTGAAATGATAAATAAAGTTGAATTTTTAATGTCCATACTACTCCCTACCCATACATACAAAAATAGCATTACCAGATCATTATGTCACTGCTACTGGTTATTGGTTTGTTTGTTTATTTTTAAAATTCTGTGGTCATGGGGTGCCTGGGCGGCTTAGTCAGTTAAGCCTCTGCCTTTGGTCAGGTCATGGTCCCGAGGTCCTGAAACCCAGCTCCTTGGAGGCTCCCTGCTCAGTGAGAAGTCTCTTTCTCCCTCTCCCTCTGCCCTCCCCCCAACCCCCCCACCCAGGCTCCTGCTGGAGCACGCTCTCTCTCTCTCTCTCTCTCCTATTCTCTTACATGTGCTATCTCTTTCAGGTGATAAATAAAATATTTTTAAAAATATAAATAGGTGAATAAATACTGTGGTCATTTCTAGATTTTTAAAAATAATTTTCTATTTAAACTTTTAACTGATGATACATTCTTGTTTTTATTTTGAATGATAAAAAAAAAAAAAAAAGGTTGGGAAAGACAGTCACCACAGAGCACATACCTAATTAGAGATAATACTTGTCCTATCCCTCAAATTTCATATCCTCCTCTCTCGCAGTCACTCTTCTCTCTCTCGCTTTCTCTCTCATCTGTCTATTTTATGTGTTGTATGTTGGAAGTATCTGAGAATATGTGGGAAAAAGAAGTAGACTTTTTGTGAAATCTTAGAATTCACTAATAACCTTGCCTTTTTAACTCAAAAATTGTACACTATATGTTAATTGATTGATTTTAAATAAAATGAAAAAAGAAAACACTTGGAAAAAAAAGTACTTCAGCACCTTGTGAGGAGGTATGCTTTGGTAGGTAGATACGTAGAATGGATACGTGTGTTAAATGCTGCATTTTAACTTAGGAGAGGAAATAGAGCAGAAAGAATTGAAGTTTCTGGAAAAAGCTGTCTTTTGCTTTAAATATACACAAAAACAAGCCTGAACTAATCACAAGCGGTTACATCAGCCACTGCCATTATCATGATTAACTATCATTAAAGCTATCACTGAAATGAATGAGCTCGTAGTTAAAAGGAGCACTATTTTCTTTCTGCTAAATGACAAGAAAAAAAATCAATTTGAAATGATATGTTTCTCTATTTCTAAGTGCAAACTAGCACATTTACAAAATATTTTATTGCTAAGCTAATTGTTACTACACTAAACAAAGTTTCAAGACAGAATGTTTTCATTATTCCTTGCAATTCTCATTTCCCTTTCTATCTTTCTCTTCCCATACTTCATTTTTTGCTCATTTTGAATCTTCATTGTGTATCATTTATAAATATATCCACCCCATTGGTTTCAAAATGCCTCTCTTTTCTCCATTTGTTTTTCAATTGGAATGCATAACTGAAGCACATCTTTCATATAAGACAAACACTTTTGGTGTTTTTGAAATCTTTATTAAATCTTCATCTTTTCAAAGAGACCATATAGCCTAATAGTGTATTTTCTTTTACATTTTATTTGGCACAGTAATTTGGGGATTCATTGATGTTACTATTACGCCAAGCATTTATATCTTTTTTATCTAGAATCACTGTTGGATTTGATTTTTCTTGCCTTCATTTTCCTAAAACCTTTTCAATAGTGAATGATTGTTATGGTGACAAATTCGCTAAATATTAGATGAACAAAGAACACTTGATATTAAACTATTTACTGCATTTTTTTCTTATTGTAACACCACCTCCCTTCCCACACCACACACTCTCCATGTAAGCACACACGCCCTGCTGAGCTAACTACCCATATGCTCTCTGCCACTGCTGGTTTCCAGCCAGACGCGTGTATTTCTAATTAGTTATTTTTTATATTTTTTGTGTTTTTAGAGTTTGGATTACCAATCCTGTCTGCTTATATCAAGATAGGCTTTATCTACTTTATTGCTTAAAAAAACCCACTTTATTTTATGGATTTATTCCATTATTTGACTTTTTGCTGTATCTTGATACACTTATATCCAACACTCTTTAGATTACTTTATTATCTTAATTTTGAGAACACTGAATGGAACTCCTAGGTTTGAATTTATTGGATACCCTTCTTAGGGTCAATTTTCTTCACTTGTTTGGAATCTCTACGTCTCTTTCTCTCTCTCTCCCCGTCTCTGTTATTATTTCTGGGTTCTTATAATTGCTAATAGTTGGGCATTTCCTTTCACCTAGCACTTTTGGGTCATGTAGTAGTAAGTCTTAAAATGGTATTTCAAAATATCTGCCCAATAGTTACATTCAGGAAATCAAAGATATGGGAACCAAATCTTGTTTCAGATCTTGTCTGCTGATTTGTAACTATGTTCGCTTGCTTCCTTTCATATATAAGGCTTAGCATCAATGTTCTGTAACAGTTCTTTTTTATTAGTTTCCTTATAAAAGGAAGGAGGATACCAAATCAAAACCCTAATAAGTAAAAGATGTGGAATACCTTTCATCTCATTGCCCATATGAGCCAATCTCCCAATTTCCTTTGCTGCTTCTGAATCAATAAGACATATTTCTTCAGCCAGGCTCACCACTTTGTTTTATCCTTTTTTGTTCTTATTATTTTTTGTTTTGTTGGAGGTTATGATTTTTAATTATTTTTGTTATAGTTTATCTCTCATTGTTATGTTTTATCTCTCTTTGCTATTTTTTCACAGCCATGGGAAAGCTTCAAAGCATAACCTTTGGGTCACCTGGGTGGCTCAGTCGGTTGTCTGAATTTGGCTCAGGTCATGATCTTGGGGTCCTGGGATTGAACCCCATGTGGGGCTTCCTGCTCAGTGGGGAGTCTGCTTACCCTATCCCTCTGCCCCTCCCCCTGTTCACGCTCTCTCTCAAATAAATAACTAAATAATCTTTTTTAAAAAGCATGAAAAAAATTAATAGTATGTCTAAGGATAAGCTATTAGGTTGGGAATAAAGTATTTTAATTAATAGAGACATGATACTTGGAGAGATGAGGTAGATAGCATTTTCTCTGTGACACCACGCCTACTAAACTACAGTTTAATTTCAAAATTGGTAGGTCAAATTCAGCTTGGAGGAAAAGAGAAAGAAGAACAGAATAGTTAGTACTTCCCTAACAATCTCTTTTTGTACTATATTCAATAGGTCACTCTCTTTTTCTATTTCAATACTTGCCGACTTTTTTAGAGCAGGGTGACAAGTTTGCCAATCGCTGTTGTAGATTTGAAGATGTGATCATCAATGACCCAAGAGAGGGTCACTTTTTTGTCTTTGTTTCATGGATTATATTGAACATCCGTCAAATCAAAACACTTTTGACCTCTTCTAAAATCAGCTAGATTTGAACTGGCCTCTAGGAAAGACTTTGGTTCTAATTATCAAAGATCTTTGCCATTCTGTTCCTCGGAGACTTAGTTTTCTTTATCTTCACTCCTGTCATTTTCCAATCATAGTTCTAGTATTGAATCACATTTAAAAATTTTTACTCTTCATGGAATTGGGGATTGAAGCAAAAAGTGAATTGAGCATTTTTTCTTTTACTTGATATTTCTGAAAATCTTTAATTCTTAAGGACAATATATTTGTGGCTTAATTAAAATATCTATCTATCCATCCACCTAACATCTAGCTAACAATTTATTCCATTTACATTTGTCTGTTATTATTAGATAAGGGAACTATAACATAAAACAATATACTTCAAATCAGCAAACATTAGGACAACTAGCATTAGCAGAAAATATTAGTTAAATTTAGTCATACTATTGTCAGACTAACACAGATGGACATCATACTACAATGGATGAAAGTCAGCCCCAAATCTTAATGTAATCCATTTTGATCTAGACTTAAGCACTGAGCAACTTTTTCCCAGTTTCTAAAGAAATCTCAAGATCTAGAAATAAGGCAAGGTAAAATTCCTAATTTTCTCTTTCACATTAAATAAACGTGAAGCTTGGATCTCACTGCTCTTTAGTAATTAACACCAATCTATAAGCAACCAACTTGAGATAGAGAATAAGCTTTTCTTAGGCTTTCAGAGTAGAGAGGTGACAATGACAGATAAGAGTAGAAGGGCTCTTCCAGATTTAAGTGTATCTGAATTCACCACACAGTAGAGAATAGTCAAAGAAACAAAAGTGAGTAAGAATGAAGGAAAGAAAACTGAGCCTTCTTGGGAGTAGGCTGGCATCCCCTTACACATTGACCCTACTAGAACACAGACTAAGATCATCCAGTATTTATTGAAATCTCTAACTCTGGGATGATTGCCTAATATAGCCCAGTTCATGTCTATCATTCAGGCTACAATGCAAATTCTAAAGGAAAAATGCCATATTTCTTTAATTGGTCACTCCAATACCCAACTCCATACCCACCTGATAGGAAGTGATAAGTATATATTTATTAAATGCTTGAATAAATGACTAATCAAGCTATTTAACAACTTTTTTTTTTATTCTTAGCCTCAACTCACTTTTGTGCATTTCTGCTTTAATAAAATAAGGTGATAGTGTATTCACCCATAAAATACTGTCTTGCCATCATGAGATTACTTTTAGCAATGCATTAAAAATTGTTTTTTGAAGTTGCTTTCAAACTCTATGATACTGACCAGATATTTTCTTATTTTTTCAATAATCTCCTTAAAGTCAAAAGTATTCATTTCTCATTTGGTGTGCAGTATCTGGCAAGTTCTCAATACATTTGATTTACATTAATTAATGCAGAATATGTATAGTCAACAAAGCCTCAAAAATATTGGTTAAAAAGCGATTGTTACCTGTGTTTTATATTATGTTGATATTTATGTCTTCAATTATTTTGCACAATAGTTAAAATCAGGGAGTTTATTGTTTGCAAATTTGTAAATCCTAACACCATACCTACTTCTTTGAATTTAGTCGCTGCTAAGTAAAAAAAAAAAAACAAAAAACAGTGACTAATCTGATATATTTCCATATTAGGATCTCCTATTTTCTTTATAGTTCTATCAACATTATCATGGTATATAGTTTTAAAAGAATTTCTGCTTCTGTATGGTTGCTTCATAGAAATTTATCAAAACAACAAAATAATAAATCTGTTCAAGCTTTCTCATAATGATTTTTTCATGGGACTCAGGCTTTCTAAAGCATTCCACTAGATGGGGCATCTGGGGGGCTCAGTCGATTGAGCAACTGCCTGGGCCTATGGCCCATGTCATGGTCCTGGGATGGAGCCCTCTGGGGTCCTCTGGTAAGTGGGGAGTCTGCTTCTTCCTCTCCCTCTAACCCTCCCCCCTCCTTGTGCTCTCACTCTGTCTCTCTCTCAAATGAATAAATAAAATCTCTTAAAAAAAATTCTACTAGGTTCTTCAAAATTTAAGATGGTGAAAACTAGAATTTCATTAGGTAATTCCTGAATATTTACAGTAGCTAGCATGTCAGATTGTCAGAATCATTAAAAAATAGAATTATGTTTATTGCTATTTTTACACTTTACAGTGCATCAGGTACCTTTATAAAATCATGTACAGTACATTTGTGTCCCACTTTTAGAAACTTGATTTTAATTTTATTATTTTACAGAACTTTAAAGATTTAGTCATAAGTTAGTTTCAATACTATTTTGTGATAAGCCTTGTAAAAAAAATTAAAACAAAAAACTGAAAAAACAAAAAAACAAAAAACCTCTCCCATATGTAAATCCTTGAGCTGCAGCTTTGCAATATTTGTGGAAAGTAGGTGTAAAAAGACAGACATAGTACAAGGGATAGTAGAGTGGGTGCGTACTGCACAAAAGTTGAAATGAATGTCTCTCCAAAGAGGGCTGTGTGGGGTCCACCCAGCGCCCTCACCAACAAGACATGGAAGAGCCCAGTAAAAATAAGGACAGAAAAGTAAAATATTTGAATGAACTATCGTTGTCAAGCCCAAGTGATCCAATTCAAGTGACAAATAAAAGGGAACTTTGTGGCACCTTTGATAGAAACTGCTAAGTGTGTCACTAAGTGGTGGCAACTATATTGCCATTAGTCTGTTATTAGGGGAGCTGGCTTACCTGGGTAAACAGGTTATGATCTGAAGTGATAAGCACAGGTAATACGCTTCAAGAGATATTACTCTTCCAAGATATTTCAACACTTGAATATATTCTACTGAAGAACACTGGAACTGCTTTGTGGAAATAGAAACATTTAACGTGAAAATCTGCAAAGGGAAACTCATCTGGCACTCAATAAATGGAAAGCCCTATTTCGGTCATTTGTTATGGCAATGTTAATTTGAGATAATATATGCTTAGTTTATAATCCTTGAATGTTACTTAAATATGACATATATGAAAGCACTAATGATTTTTTTTGTTGTTGTTTTACACAAATAATTCATAATTCCTCAGATTCTTGTTGTAATATTAGTGATCTTCAGGTTCAAATTACATAACCAGTGTTTATTTTTGCAAGCATACTAGCTGGACACCTGGCCTGGCTGATAGTTAGCCAGGACATTTCTGTGGGGCTCTATGAGTTGATAATGGCTGTCATCACTCTGGTTGGTACCTGGTTGCTGTTGTTCGGTATTTGAAATCACCCTTTCACCAAACAACATTAAGGAGAGGTAGAATTTTCCCATGTGCTCAATGAAAGTTGGATAAACTGTAGACGTGTCAAAATCTAAGTTAAGGCTGAGTGCATTTGGTCTGTGGAAGCATGTTATAGCCACAGACAATTCTTTTTCTGTATTTTTATACTGGTATTTACCCCAGCTCTTCTCACTCAAAATAAAATATAACTTGACAGGTCTATCTAAGTAAATTGACTCTCTCAGGAATCCTTTTTTCAATCATTCATCTTTTCTCTTGTTCTCCACTATGTCAGTGGATTGACTACTTTTGAACATTATGACTTTATTACTAATCAAATATTATTTATTTCACAGATAATATTATAATGAATGTTTCTTGGGGCACCCGGGTGGCTCAGTTGGTTAAGTGTCTGCCTCCAGCTCAGTCATGATCTCAGAATCCTGGGATGGAGCCCTGCGTCCGGCTCCCTGCTTAGCAGGGGATCCGTTTCTCCCTCTTCCTCTGCTGCTCCCCCTACTTGTGCTCTCCCTTCTCCCTCTCTCTCTCTTTGTGTCATATAAATAAAATCTTAAAATAAAAGAGAATGTTTCTTAATCATAGTCTTCATTTACAGAATTAGCAATAAAGTTTTCCATTTACAGTACTCTGCATAGGAAACAGAGTTTATTTGATTTATTTTTAACATTTCTATTGAAATATAACAACATACAAAAAATGACAGATCCTAAGTACACAACTTAATTAATTTTTGCAAAGTACACATGCTACCCAGACTAACAGAGAACAAGATTAAGATACAAAACACTACTAATACTCCAGAAGCCCCTCCCCACTACCTTGTGTCCCATCCCAGTTATTATGTGCACTGCAAAGATACAAATATTCTAATTTCTATCGGCATTGGTTTGTTTTGCCTGTTTATGAACTTTCTATAAAGGGTGTATTCCACATTTTCTCGTTATGTCTCACCTTATTCACTCAGCCATCTATGATAGTCATGACTATTATTGCAAGTAGTTTGTCCTATTCCATAATGCTAGAATTTTTCACCATAAATATACACAATATTTTATTTATCCATCTTACCATTAATGAATATTTGGGGTTCCCACTTTTTTTTCACTTTGTAAAAAAATGCTGCTTAAATTGCTTTTTGTTTGTTTCTATGTTTTTTGTTGTTTTTTTTTAATTTTGTTTTTGTATTTTTTTAGCTCCTTAGCAGCTGCTTGCTTTCTTGCTTGCTTTTCTTTCTTTCTGTTTTTTGTTTTGTTCTGGTGGCAACTGAACTTATGCATATTAGAAACATCAAATTACCAAAAAGGAGGCTAGGTGCAGAATATTGGGTGTGCTTTACAGAAGTTCACTTTCATTTGAGATGTTTGCTCTAGCATGCTGTCCCTTGGTAGCCCGGTACACAATTTTGGTCTCCCTATTCCACTGAGACTATAACAAAGGTTAGACTGTTTGCTTTGTGTTAAGTCTTTTTTGCATTTTGTACTCTTGTTTCTTCTTCCATGACAAGCATAAAGCCCGTTGGAGAAAATTCCTGGGATAGCATACATCTTTGATATCTTTATCTTAATATTACACTTCATGGTGACTTCTACATTCTAATTGTAGGGTTTTTTTCTTTTTTACAAGTTCATTATATTTGAGCTGTTGCCACTGTTTTCAACCATCATGAGTGTTATGAAATTTTAATACTTAAATAATACTACTGCCTATTCCATATAAATTCAACGTTTCAATGTAAATCACTCCAATCTTCCAAAAGTTGAGCTATTACAATAGGCATGCTACACCAGAAAGATATAAATCATAGTATTTAAATCAACTCTTCAAATAGATATTGAAAATCTAATTACTAAAAGGGGATTATTATTAATTGTGTCTTACGAGGTTTCTATTCTCTACGTCACTGATTTCTATTTTATCTTTAAATTTGCCTTCTTTCTGCATTCTTTACTGTTTCTGTTATTTTCACAACTTATTGAGATGGAAATTTAGTTCAAATATTTTTATTATTTTATTTTTATAGAAATGTTTATAAATAAACATCTGTCACTTTTCTAAATTTTTCAATTATACACTGAAGTATGTGGTTTTGATCATTATTATCATTTTTGAAAGCTAGTTGTTTCAATTATCTTTCTTCTTTTATGCATGAGTTTTCGGCAATTTTAAAATGTTCTTTTCTTAGGGTGCCTGGCTGGCACAGTCGTTAAGTGCCTGCCTTCGGCTCAGGGCGTGATCCCAGTGTTCTGGGATCGAGCCCCACATCAGGCTTCTCCAGTAGGAGCCTGCTTCTTCCTCTCCCACTCCCCCTGCTTGTGTTCCCTCTCTTGCTGGCTGTCTCACTCTGCCAAATAAATAAAATATTTTAAAAAAGTAAATAAATAAATAAATAAATAAATAAAGTGTTCTTTTCTTAATTTCAGTCTTTTGGTTATTTTCCTGTTTTTTTATTTTGTTTTTTACAATATTCTCTGTTTTCATTCAAATCTAGTCTTCCTTTGGCACTTTGTAACCAAGTTTTCATTTCTTATATGATTTTTTGTCTTTTATTTCTTTTATAAATTCAATCAATTCTAATTTTACTTCCACCTTTGGTCAATTCTGTTCCTAGGTTGTTGGTTTTTTTTTTATTATTTCTAATTTCTAATGTCTACTTGTATCTACAAATACTTTTTTGAGTATAACTTGGATGTGGCCCATCCTCTTCTATCAGTATAATAAATGAGATTTCTTTACTAAATGCTTCTTTTTTGGGGGGTATAGAAGTACTGGGGGAGATATTGAGTATCTTTTGAATTTTTGCATTATTTTTAATTTTTTTGTTTTTAGCAAGACCCTTCATTTTTCTTTTCTGTGTGTGTGTCTTTCTCTTCACAGTGCAATTTATTTATGTTTTTGGCATCCTCTGCCTTCCAGTTATGGTGAAGATATGGATCTAGCTTTATTTTCCCTTCATTTTTAAACTTTTTTTCTAAGATGACTTGAGAAATTTTGATTTAAACAGTCACTATTCTCCTCAGGCATCTTTGAAAACACGTTTATTTGATTTATTTTTATTTGTTTCTTTTTGTTCTCCTGAGTATATCATCTCCTAACAAAAATCCCACAACCCATGCAGGCACATTCTATTTTAACTCTGGAGAAAAAAACAAAGCAAAACAAAACAAAAAATATATATAGATATGTCGTGCCTTCTCGCACCAGTATGCCACTTGTCAGATTATACCATTACTTTCATAAACTGGACATTAATGGATATATTTTAGATTAAATTAAGAAAGAGAATGGAGGGACAAAGAGAATATTTGCAGAAAGTCAGTTGGGGCTTTATATTTTGAAGTAAAGAAAGCATTGACATTGATCGTCCAAACATTCTTTCTGAAATAATTGGACAGGGGCATACACCTAACGTTGGATTTGAAATTTTGAACTTTTGGAATATTTCAGAAATATATCTTCATTTATACATATGCATATACATTTTTATAGAAAAGAAGGAGGCATTTTTAAGCAGTTTGTACTCAGAGGAAACAGAAATTCGGGGTTTTAATAGTCATACACCAATGATGGAAGAATGAGTATTTGTCAAAGGTAAGTATGAAAGCTTAAAAGAAACTTAGACAAAATGAAAGGTAATGGTCCATAAAGATCTGGGACTGTAGAAATGACGATTTGACACATTTTCAAAGCAAAAACAAAGACAAAGTAAACTGACATTTTAGAGAAGATAGAAAATATTACTAGGCACATCCATTTAGTTTTGTCGTATTTCTATTACATTCATGTGTTTCAAGCACTGAAATAGGCACTTGGGCTATGTTTTCATTCTTACAGAGATCCTCATGAAACCTATCAAAATTTGTTACACACTGCAAACATGCACTGTTAATTTGAATACGCTGATAATTGGGTTAGAGATAAACACAGAATATAGCACTTTGTGCTGAATTCCCTAGGAGGAAATATGGTTCCTGTTACTATATATATTTCCATTGGTTAGTTCTGGACCCTTGGCATTTTGTTTCAGGAAAGAGTTTTTTGTTGTGGTGGTGGTTGTTGTTACCTATCTAACTAGAGGAGATCTTTAAAAAAGAGTAAAATAGCATCTTTGTGATCAGTCTTGTTTTGTTTATAATGTCTTGTTTCGTATCATATGCATAAAAATTTTCTCCATAAATCTTTACATATGACTCTAATTCAGGCCCTAGCTTTGTACATAGTAAGATTTCATCACAAAAATTCATAAAATATAAAATAATAGAGTATAATTATATTTACCATACTGATTTTAAGATGGAAAGGCAAAAATATGTAACATTTATAAGTTTATCATAGAAATATCATTATAACATTCTACAAAATTTTATGTTTTATATTTCCATAGGTAATCTGAAATTTTAATAGAGTTTTTCAACTAAAGTAATTAATTTTCAGTTTTGTTATAAAAATATCACCAAATATCTACAAAAGTGTGGATTTCTAAAGACTATTATGATTGAAATTCAGCTTGGTTTCTTTCAGCAGGATTTTTTTTCTTTTTTTCTCTTTTGGATAATAGCTAAAGACTGAAAAAAGAACCGCTCATCAGATTAACAAAGGAGTTAAACATTCAAGAGAAGAATTTGCATTTTTAGAAGAGTCATTTCTTGATATACCCTCTGCCTTGTTACAGGAGAGAAATACCTAAGGGAAATTAAATATTCATGGATTATAATTTGCCACATAGTAGTTACCTGCTTTTGCAGGATAGTAAAACTAATATGCCCCTTCTTTAGTAATTATGGTCTCTTGCTATTCCGTGTAAAATGCTTTCTGGATCCACATGTATAATCAGCAACCATACATTTCTTACTCAAATATCTTTTTTTTCCCCCTAACATCATGAACAATAAATTAGGATATTAAGTGTTTCCATATCATTCTGTAGAAAATAACTGGAGAGTTTTTTTTAAAGAGAAAATAATCTGGGTGGTTGTAATAGATCTTTGGCTGGAGGCGGGACTTGGAAGAAATAATCTGTCAGTGTTTCTTTAACCCCTATGATCAGAACAAGTGCCTAAAGGCTGCTGATTTTTTTCATACATTTTTATAATTGCATATGACTTTGATACAAAGTATAACTATGCTCAAAGGCCAAGCTTCATTTGAGGAAAATTATAGACTTGTACTGCTGAATGCAGAGAGACTTAGTTCATAAATGCACTTCAGCAAATTCTTTTTAAGTGGGGCATTTTTGATGTGATCCCTAAGGGTATTGGAATCTTCTACCAGGTAAAAATGTATGTCAAGAGGCTCTGAAATAAGCCTACTCTTGCAGTTGTTAAAATTTGAATGAGAGTTGAAATGAGGTGAACATAGTAATAGAGAAATAGAAAAGTTGGGAAAGAACGAGCTTCCCTGGAGACTCCATATTGACTTTCCATATGACTTAAAAATCTGATGGGTCTGCAATTATAAGAAAGGGCCCTTAGGGACAAAACTCCTGTCCTAGCAGGGTTTGTGTTTTGATGGATTTAACTGGGACAACTTCTAAATACTATGTGAAACTAGGTTGAAACTAATGGGTATTAGCCATAGTTATTTCAGTTTTTAATACACTTTTATGCTTCTTTTGGAGGTGGGAGGAAGCAGGGCTTGTTGAAATACTTTACAACATGTTAGACTATCTCATATTTATAGTTTTATCAGTTGTATTTCTGAATTGTCTCATTATGTTAAGATGTTAAGAAAATCAATAATGAAAGAATATAAGCAAGGTTAAGCAAATTCCTATAGATTTGATATAAACATTTCAAAAAAGTCTTTGCTTTTATTAGAGAAAGTTACGTTGCACATTTAATTCACGGAAGAATTACAATAAAAACAAAATTATTCTCTGAAATCATTTGACAGAGTTAAAGAACATCTTTAAATAATAGAAGTATAGATAGCATTAAAGTAAGTTCCATTTACTGGAGGGTAGATAATTTATGGCAACTTAAACTTGTTTCCAAATTGTTACATGCTTAAAATTATAGATATACAATTGATCCATGCCATTATTATCATTTTAGCTCTTGGATAATTTGATCTAGAATGTTATCTCACTATGGATAGAGGGAGGAGAGAGGTGGGGAGAGAGAGACTTGGATGTATGTTGGATATATGCATGCACATATATACACACACCTCATTTTTTTTTTCTGAAAAGTGTTATTTACTTGCAACTGGTTTTTCACATTCCATATCTTTTTTATTTGTATTATATTTTTATATATTCACAATCTGTTGCCATGTTTATATTTGAAACATGAGTTTTTCACAGATGGAATTGTGTGGAAGCCCACTTGGACATCACTTTCCTCCACCTACGAGCAATAGTCAACAAGAGAATATTTACAATTTGAAGTCTCCTTTTGGCTCCATTACCAAGAGGCAGACCATTCCTGGAGTTACGATTTGTTCATGTCAATGTTCACTTGGATCTTTGGTGTTTAGAAACAAGAAGCCCAAGAAGCTTCTGTGATTAAGGGATGCTCCCATTCCTGTTGTTGCAAATAAGACATTCAGCTTTTAAATCTCAGCCTGTGCTCCTGACCGTAAAGAAGTATGGGTTTGAGGATATCTCTGAGGACAAACTCTTACATCTTCTAGCCTTCATCTGACATATAGTTCTCCTGATTTCCAATGTTTATTGTTTTTTAAAAGATTTATTTATATATTTATTTATTTGAGAGAGAGAGTGGGAGAGAGAACAGGAACAGAGGGGAGAAGCAGGGAAGAAGCAGAGGGGAGAAGCAAACTCCCCGCTGAGCAGGGAACCCGCAAGGCCTCGATCCCAGGACCCTGAGATCATGATCTGAGCCAAAGACAGATGGTTATCTACTGAGCCACCCAGGTGCCCCCAATCTTTGTTGTTTTTAATTTTTTATTCTTTCTTTCCTCTTAAAAATGGTATTTGGAATGTAAAGTCACTTCTACTTTCATTAAAAAATTTTTTTTAAATTATTTTCTTATTCTTCTTGTTGCTGTATGATTTGAAGGAAAAAGCTGAAGTGCCAGCTTAAACCAGAATCCTCAAACAAAAAAGGATAATTTATATATTTTAAGGTATAAAGTTGAATTAAATTGCTTTATTTATGTTGTCATTGCTCTTTTTTTAAATTTATGTCAGAAAGTTTTATACAAAATGTCCATTGTAAAGGTCAAATTTCCTGATGATAATTTATCAAAGTTTAAAAGTAATGATAACAATTTAAGAAGACATAGAAATATTTGCAATAATTACAACAAAAAAACTTCTTAAATAAAAACTGGATCAAGAGAAAAAAGATATTTGTTTGATATTAGGTTCACAACCTAGTGGAAAGGATATACACACATATAAAATAATAATGGAGACATATAACTGAATTCCAGAAAAGAGCTGTAAATGAAATGTTTTTGGAACAGAAAGAAATTGGCTAGTTTGGATCAAAAAGCTAAAAGGAGCATCCACCAAATTGTGCCATTTGAAATGGGTTAGCTTAAAGAGCTGGATTTCTCCTGTTGAGAAAGTATATAAGGGAATAAAATATGAAATTTTGCTTGACTTCTTTCTTTTTTCAAAGTTTAAGCCATATGAAAAGTAAAACAATATTCTTATCACTAAATAAATTTGCTTGAAGTTATATTACCATGTTTTAAAAATGTGTATCTAAATTTTTACTGAACATATAAGCTGTGTGTCTGGCCATTGTATGCCATCTTGATATTTGGAAGCCTTTCAGACAACCGAGATGGGACTCATCGTCTTTACTATATTGTTCTTTTTTTATTTCATAATTGCCATCATAACAAATTACAAAAAACTTTGGGGTTGAAAACAACGCACATTTATTATCTCACAGGTCAAAAGACCAGGTGTAGCATGGCTCAAACCAATGTCCATGCAAACTTTCACATGGCAGAAATCAAGGTGGAAACAGGGCTACGTAACGTTCTTGAGGCTCTAGGGAAGAATTTGCTTTCAAAATCATTTTAGTTGTTGGCTGAATTCAGTTCCTTGCATTTCTGTTGGCCCCCATTTTCTTGCTGGCTGTCAGTGAGGGGACAGTCTTTGTTCAAAAAGGGTGCCCCAATTTCTTTAGTGTTTTCCAGATGTCAAAGGTGGGAGGAGTCTGACGTCTTTGAATATCTCTGACTTCCCCTGCTACTATATTTTTCTTGCATTTTCAGTGGAGAAAATTACTGGCTTTTAAGGTCAATAATAGATTGGGCCCAACTGGAAAATCTAGGATATTTTCCTTATATTAAGGCGTGTAACTTTAATTATATCTTCAAAGCTCTTCCCACTATATCATGTTACATATTCATAGGTTTCAGGGACATCTTCGCAGGTAGGAGGGAAGGAGAAAGAACAAGAATTCTGCCTATACTGGGGCGCCTGGGTGGCACAGCGGTTAAGCGTCTGCCTTCAGGTCAGGGCGTGATCCCGGCATTATGGGATCCAGCCCACATCAGGCTCTTCCGCTATAAGCCTGCTTCTTCCTCTCCCACTCCCCCTGCTTGTGTTCCCTCTCTCCCTGGCTGTTTCTATCTCTGTCGAATAAAGAAATAAAATCTTAAAAAAAAAAAAAAAAGAATTCTGCCTATAATACGATTTCTATGCATGTATCCAACTTTAGTGTTTACTCTCATATTTCATTAGTCAATATTTAAGGCAACAATATTTACCCTTAAATCCCAGCTCCATGGTTTCTATCAGAGATGTAATTAGTAAATTACAGCAATAAGATGTGTGAAATAAATTAATTATATAATTGCATATTCAAAAACATTTTGTAGACATTCTAAAATCACATATCCAAATCAATATTTTGAATGAAATGTATTCTCTTATTTCTTTATCCCTGCCCCAATCTCCTACAGTCTCTCCCCATCCCCACTGCTTCCTAAACATACACGCACATACACATAAAACTGGGTTTTATGTAAAGTGCTAATGTATTTAAGAAGCATTTCCTCAGAGGCTACTCATCAGCATTGAACACTTCTTTCCAAACACACCATGTTTAAAGTTGAATTAACTGATTGGCTAGCTGGCTGTTAGCCAAAGTTCTTGCTGCTCAATTTAATGGCCAGTTTTACTTAGTGTTATGAAATGTGTCTAATGTCATTAATCCATATAATTTATGTAAGTAATTATTTTTAAATATTTTATAGGAAAAATATATCCCCTCCAAGTATGTGTGTTCAGGCAGTTTTTTTTTCCCCCCAATTTCCAACACTCTTCTTCAGTTAAAGATATTGTGGCACGGAATAACTAGCTGCTCACCAGGTCCACTTTCCCTTCTTTCCAAGTACTCAGCTAGACTGCCTTGCCTGGTTGGTTTTTACAGTTAACTTTAGCCATTTGTGCCTGAGATCTAACAAAATGATGTGGACCCATATCCAAACTGGATATTTTGCTCTTTTCTTTTCTGGGTCTTGATGTGAACCAGCTTGACCAACCTAGAAGCCATAAGCTGAAGATGGAGGAACCATTAAAAAGAAGTTCCCTGCTGCTTTTAATCACTGCTGATAGGAGACCCACCTGCTCCCTGATTATGCCCCACCTGTTTTAAACTTTATAAGAGCAAGACACTGTAGTAAGTGACTGAGAGTTTTTGGTTTATCTGTTGTTGCAAGTATCATTGCCATAACTAGTACAGATAATGTGATGAAAGAAGCTCAGTCTTATCCGATTAATAAACTGACATCTCTAAACAGCACCCTGAATTTTAAAACTTAGGGTCTACAATATATTTGATCTGGGCCAGTGGTAGTTTCTTCTATGGCTCAGTCAGGACAGGTAGAATTCTCTCTTCATTCTGTGGCAAGTTTATCATTTTCACACAGAGATCACAATCATGTGAATCATTTCAGTAGATTTACTGAGGGCCTGAAATCCTCCTTTTCTTTCTCTTAAAAGGTATTTCTTAGGGAAGAAACACACCCTTCCATAATTCAAAGAACTGACTGAGATCCAACAGAATTGGATGAAGCTAGTATGATATAAGCCATTTTATTTCAAGTACTGACTATTCCATGAAAGGATTCAAAATGAAGGGGGTGGGAAATGTCTGAGAACCACACACAGATTGCCCTTATACATAAAAACAATTTTGGTAATGAATACTTTTCAAAAATTGATAATAAACCAATAAACAAAAATGTTTTAATGCCCCATGATTTAATAATTCTGAAGGAATTTATGATCATAATACAAAAAGTTTACAAGTAGATTTAATGCCAAATTATTCCAGTTCAGGGGGCAGATGTATAATGTAATTTAAAACAGTGCAGGAGAGGGCAGTTATGGAAAACTTGGTACAAGTGAGAAGGAAAATGAAATGTAGACAGAAGACTGAAGGGGGTATTTTGAGATGTAACCTTAATGAAGAAAAGAGAAAACAATGGGCAAACAAAGTAAACCCAAAGGGTGGACCATGAAGGTGTGGAATTGAGAACTGAGTTAAAAAATGACAAAATATAGACAAGACAAACTCACTGGACTTGGAGATAAAATATGCTTAAGGAAAATATTTCTGGTCATAGCTGACTTTTATTTGGACTAAAAACTTCAAAGTAATTGATCACAAATTACCATTGACTTGTAAAGAACCACAATCAAACTAATTCTTGTCCATAGGTTTTCAACTACATTTTCTTTTTAAAGTTTTTATTTATTTATTTATTTATTTATTTATTTATTTATTTAGAAAGATGGGAGGGGTCGAGGGCAAGGGAGAGGGACAGGCAGACTCCCCACTGAGCACAGAGCCTGAATTGGGCCTCTATTCCATGATCATGAGACCATGACCTGAGCCAAAATCAAAAGCGGACACTTAACTGACTGAGCCACCTAGGCGCCCCTTCCACTACCTTTTTTAATTAAAAAAAAAATTCTACAAAAGCTCTACACTGAGCAAGGCATACTAAGCTACATTAGGGTAGAAATTGTTCTTGAATTTTGCTCATGGTCAGAAACATACTCCTGTAGCATCATCCTGTATGCATAGAGCCATTGCACTTATTTTAGATTGCTTAGTTTAAAATCAGCCAGATATTACATGACATGGAGGCGTGAGAGAACATCGCAAAATTCCTTTTACACATTTCTCTTAAAATACCAAGAAATTAAAGAAGTTCATATTTTATGAAATTATAATTTCATGTGCTTTATATGATATTGTGTAAAAAGTTATTAAATAGTAATTATAATTCTCTTGAGCTATTTCTGAGGGAAGGATTTATTTTTTAATGACGTACCCAGGATATACTGTAATGCCTCCATCTCTGTGTATATCATAACCTGTTTTTAGAAAAGACTTGAAGCAGAAAGTAATGAAAGAATATTTAAAATATTCCCCATTACACTGTATTTCAAAACTAAGGTTCAAAGCAAAGAGAGCACTCTAAAGTCTCAGCCTCAGATGAGCCCTAAGGAGAACTGAAGCCAAGCTTACCCCTGGAGAGTGTTCTGCAAGAACATAATAGAAGGAAGAAAAGACTTCCGCATAAATCAACTGATAAAAGTTATGTTCTTAAAGACTCTAATATGAGATAAAAGTAAGAAAAGACTAAAACAATAATTGCCCTGACAGATGCAAAAATAGCATTGTGCGAAGTATTTAGTATGTATTTTAATTAGAAATGTGTGTAAATTAGTATTTTGTTCTCTGCTTCTTTAAACAAAGAAGGTAAATATTTTCTGAACAAGTATATGGGGAGAAATAATCCCTGGCTAGTTCAAAAAGTTCAGGAAAAAAAAAAAATGGGGGGGAGGGGCATTGGAAGAGCGAAAGAGAGAATTTTCAGCAGGCTCCATGCCCATTGAGGAGCCTGATGTGGGGCTCAATCTCACAACCCTGAGATCATGACTGGAGTTGAAATCAAGAGTCGGACATTTAACCAACTGAGCCACCCAGGCACCCCAAAAAAAGTCCAGAAAAATTTATAAAGTTTTGATACTTTAAAAGTAGCTACTTAAAAAAAAAATCTCTACAAATTTTGTTTTGATTGAAAAAAATTTAGCAAATGACACCAGCTCTATACTTAAGGGTTTTAGTTGTAAACTTTTATTTCTTGAAATTCTATTCCCTGGTAAAAAAAAAAAAAAAAAAAAAAAAAAAAAAAAAGAAGTTATCAATGTTATACATTTTCATAAATTTTATGTCTATATATCTATATATCACATATCTATATGATGTATATATATAAATTCAAGACAAATCCAAAAAATAAATACATATAAATTCAAAATAATATATGATAGATGTTATTATACATAAAATTTATGTATATTTATATATACAATTCAAAAAAATATAGGAATTCATGCTTCTCACTCTCAAATTTTTAGCTTATCCTTTTCTGACTCTGTAATAGTTCAGTCTGTCATTGAGCATTCAACATCTGTCTTCCAAAAGGTAGACTGGGCACAAAGTCAACAGTCTTTGAGGGAAGATTTTAATAATTAAAAAAAAAAAGTAAATATTTATTGTGCCTTATGAAGTGAATAGTACTTGAAAGGCGCTGAAGAGTAACAGTCATTCCTAACATTAGGAAGTGCAGGAATTACATGGAACTACTACCAATTACCTCAGGCACTAGAAGCGCTAATCCCAGTGATTCCTGCGAGGATGCCTGATGCCCTCTCTAAGTTTCACATGTGACTTTTGCTAAAAGCCTGAATGCCTTTATGACTAAGGAACAATAAGTCTCTTCAGACCTGTTGAATTTGCCTGTGTGTCTCCTATTAAAATAACCAAAACGAACCAAGCTTTCAATACATTAAGCCCCCGGAATACAGCAGAGTATGCAGAAGTCAAAGATAGTACTAAGGTATATTAACAGGCAATGTTCTTGTACAAAGCGTTTCCTAAGCTTAAACACTGTTAAAGCCTGCTTTTCACCATTAGTAGCTCAACTTTGTAAAAAGCTTTTACACGTAATTTAGAGTTAATTCATTTGTCATTTCCTTTGTGGGCACCGTTGTGAATAATTTCTGCCTCTAGTCCTGGAGTTTAGCTCTTCTGTCTTCTGTTCCTCATATAGTGCTTGCAGGCAACTATTGTAGCTGGAGCCTTTATATGACCCTAGAATTTGTAGGGAGCTGAATTCATCTTTACATCAAGAGACTTGTCTAGTATAGTATCCACACCAGTATTTGGTGAATAAACAAGTGAGTACAATTTAAAATATAGTACTTACTAAAATGTTCTATGAAATAGAGAGGAAGAAATGATGATGCCCGGAAAGATGAATGAAAACTTCATCAAACAAAAATTTGAGCCAGTCATTGAAGAATGAGGGAGATTCTGATAGGTAGGTCTGAGAAAGACTGGGCTTCCTGACAGTAATACCAGAAGCATTACCAGGTGTGAAGACAGTGCAATTAATTGAAATTGGGGTGAAGACTGTTGTCTTTCATTATCTTGGAAAAGTTGAAATTTAAAATCAGTTTGAAATTTGGATATAAAGATGATTTGCCAAAGCAAATACGTGTGCCTCGGAGAAGAATTATAGAGAAAAAAATAATCATCCTTAGGCTCTTAGCATATGCTCTGTGTCTGGCACCATGCAATACTCAGTAGAACCAGTATTTTGAATTGACTGATTTATTTAATTATTACTTTTTATTTATACCACATTTTATTCTAAAGATAATTTTTGGTGCTATTCCTGGTTTTCTGAATTTTATTTTATGTAATTGACACAAAATCATCAACCTTATATTTGCTCTTTGTTTGTATGTAAAGTGAATTCCATATCACTGCAGACTTATTGAACTTAGAAAAATAAAATGTATTCACCTATGTAGCCTGTAACATAAAACTTAAATTACTACATAAATGAATAAAAGTCATACATTCAATTTATATTTCACTTTTCCATAGTACATATTTTTAAGAGTTCTGGTTATTAAAAATATTTAAAATTTAATTCATAACATTTTATCTATAACTGTGCCTTATTGACATTTAACAGTTTCATTTTTTAAGGTAAATCTTAGCCAAAAAAAGTCCTCTTTAAGGTTTTCCAGCTCATAAAACAGCAGAGTGAAAGGGTGCTTATGCTTAAGAAATATTAAAGCAGAGATCATGGGTTTCTTTCTGTTAAATTAATTGTCAGTGAGTGAATTTCTGATAGCTAAAAGAGGTCAAGAGAATCAGAGGGAAATTAAAAAACATTCAAAGCTAAAATAAAAGCTGTTGATTTCCTCCCCTTGAAAAATTGCAGTTACATAGTCACAATCTCTTTTATTTTGGGGGGGGGCAGAAATTAACAACATTAGCATTAGTTGAACAGTACACTATAAATTTGACATTGATAAGATTTTTATGAAGAATGAAAATATTCGGTTGGGTCTCTCTCTCTTTTTTTTCTTGTTGTGCCTCAACCTTCCTTTCTTCTTTGAACCCACTGTACTGAGTGAAGATTTAAGGCATATGAATATTTCCATGAGAATAGGTATATGAATATTTCCATGGGAACAGAGTTTTTTTTTTTTTTTAAGATTTTATTTATTTATTTGACAGAGAGAGACACAGCCAGCGAGAGAGGGAATACAAGCAGGGGGAGTGGGAGAGGAAGACGCAGGCTCCTAGCAGAGGAGCCTGATGTGGGGCTTGATCCCAGACCGCTGGGATTACGCCCTGAGCTGAAGGCAGACGCTTAACGACTGAGCCACCCAGGCACCCCAAGGGAACAGAGTTTTTCAAGTAAGCCTGATTCTAAAGTATTTGACCTCCCAAGGAATATAGCATAGTTTCTATTAAGTATTAAAGTTGCCCAAGACTTTTACTTTGCCCTTTTTCTCATGCTACATTTTCTCCCAAGGAAATCGGTTTTTTTTTTCCTTCTAAGGTTTCAATTAGTTCCTACATAGAGCTCTCTCATATTTTCCAGCCATAAATCTTTGTACCAATCTCTAACACTCAGCACCTAACTATTCACAAGATATATGCATTTCAATATTTCGAAGAAATTTCAAACTTAGGATGCAGGTATTTAAATGATTATCTTTGTCTTCTCATGAAAAAGAAAATGACCCTGTATCTGTTGTTCCCTATTTCAGTATTATGGTGTCATTTAATTATTGGTATGTCACAAGTCATTTTAAAACAGCGTCTTACAATTACCATATGGTTTCACTTATTTTTGGAACATAAGAAATAGCAGGAAGGTTGGCAGGAGAAGGAAGGGAAGAATGAAGGGGAGGGTAAAGAGAAGGGGGAATGAACCATGACAGACTATGGACTCTGGGAAACAAACTGAGGGCTTCAGAGGGGAGGGGGTGGGGAATTGGGATAGGCCAGTGATAGGTATTAAGGAGGGCACATATTGCATGGAGCACTGGGTGTTAAACACAAATAATTAATCATGGAACACTACATCAAAAACTAAGGATATACTGTATGGCGACTAACATAACATAATAAAAAGTTATTATTAAAAAATAAATAAAAATTAAGTAAATAAAACTTAGCATCTTAAAACACTCATGAGTCTATTGACCAACAGGGCAGTTTTTCCCACTCCCTCACCTCCCAAATCCCAAACTTGCAATAATTGCTGGGCTTCAGATTAATCCTCCACCCACAGTTTTCATCATTTTTGACAATTGAGCATTATTTTTCAAGTGGATCAGAGCAATTAACTTCTACATAATCTCTGAGTCCACCTTTTGCCCATTTCCAATTATTCTCTATTGCTGGAGATATCTCTAAAGATATAATACTGTTTGTGACATTACCCTACTTAAAATCTTTACAGTTATCCTAGGACTTTTCAGACAAACTTTAAGATGCTTGAAGTTTGAGTCTTTATTATCCAACATGATTTGGAATATTTCTTGCTATTCACACACTTACTTTGTTGATTCTAATAACTATAGAATCACATAACGTGTTTTCTCTGGCAGTGGTGCCTTATCTTACTTTCATTTAATCTTTATTCTTTAATCATACAATCTAATTTTTAGTTTAATCTTAACCATAACTTTCTCAAGGAAGATTTCTTTTTGAATATTATTTTCGTATATTCATACCAGCCATAGGCCAATTAAATTTTTCTGAGACTTACTGTGCTTCCAAAATGTCCTGTTTCTATTTCAATGTGTTACTTACAATTGCAGTTTTGAATTTCATTCTTGTATTGTCTTTTAGTTCATTGATGTTCATAAAACTTTCTACAATGATGGCAATATTCCATAATAAGAGCTGTCCAAAACAACAGTCACTAGCCACATATGATTGTGAAGCCTTTGATATATTCACATAGTATGACCAATGAACTGAATTATTAGTCTTATTTTATTGCAATTAATTTAATTTTAAATAACCACATGAACTAGTGACTAATGTACATCATAGTTCTAGACTATTAGCTTTGCAGGGTGGAATTCAAATATGTTTTTAATGTCCTATCACCACACTATCATAGTACCTAGTTAATATTTACTGAATGTAAAGCTATGTAGCTTTTCTTGAGGACCTCATAGTATCAGAAAGGACATGTAGGTACAGTCCACCATCAAAAAGAATACAGTCTTCAGTTCATCTTTTCAAGAATACACATAGAATTGCCTCAAATGACCTTTCTTAACATGTAGAGTCAGTATGAATTATCTCTACTTTCCTTTTCTCTTTCGCTTATTTTATAATCGTCAAGTCTTCTCCTCACCCCACAGCACTCCACCTTGAAACCCTGAACTATACTGTTCATGACCTAGATTGTCAAGGCTGGTAAGGTCCCTTTCTTGACTCTATCTTGAAGGGTTCTTTGAATCTTTACAGATAATAGCTCTTTGTGTGTTCTCTGGGAGTACAAGCTTGGTTTTTCTCTAAGAAAAGCAAAGCACATGTTGGTACTCTTGATAGAGTCTGTAGGGTACTTTTGAAGGATTTCATGCTAAAAACAGGCCCTTTCATAATAGGTCAGTATAAGAGAAAAGTAAGGGACTGTAGTAGGTGTTATGTGGAAAACAAAGACGAGAAAAGATACATGTTCACATTGACCTTTTCACACTGTATGTCATAGCATCATGGAACATTATAATTTAAAGTGGTATAAAATTTGATATTTTATTTTTAACATTTAAAAAGTTCTCAAAATTAAAGTATGTTTAGTTCCTAAACATATGATAACTAAAAACAGAGCTAGTCCAATAAGTACATGTCAGAGGGATGACTAGTGAAGTCATCAATACCGATACTACCCAAATAAAACAGTATCAGGAAACTTCAAAACCTAGAGTTTGTGGAGTAATTTGAAAACACTAGCCCAAACCACCTACCTCATTTGACAGGATAAGAAACAGGCAAGAGGACAAATGAATTGCTTGAATCTGTATATCAGTGCCAGATCTAAGACTAGCTAGTATCCAAATCTTCTGACCCCTATGGTAATCTCTTTTGTTTAATGTAGTTTATTTTCTTTCATGTACTATTTTCTCTATTAAAAATAGTCTGCCTATTCCCATTTTTTGTACAAAATATTCAGAAAGATAAAGTGAACAAATATCTGATTAAGTGATGGCATATCAGAAAACCCTAAATAAAAAGGAAGCCTCTTTTTTTTTTTTTAAGATTTTTTATTTATTTATTTGACAGAGAGAAACAGCCAGTGAGAGAGGGAACACAACTAGGGGGAGTGGGAGAGGAAGAAGCAGGCTTCCCAACAGAGCAGGGAGCCTGAGGAGGGGCTCAATTGTGGGATCACACCCTGGGCTGAAGGCGGATTCTTAAAGACTGAGCTGCCCAGGTGCCCCAAGGAAGCCTCTTTAAATTTTATGTTGGACATTCCATCCCAGTTACTCCCCCTCCTGGTTTTTCATCGACTACTCTTTCTAAAACATTGCCATATATATATATATATATATATATATATATATATATATATATATATATATATATATGGCAACTGGGTTTTTATCTGTTTTTCTTCCTTAACCCCAAATGTATACTTTACAAAAATAAGCCCACTTTGTCTTGATGCTTATAGATTCCTGATATCTAAGAGTGTCTGGTTCATAGTTATTGATCGATAAATAAGAATTAAGTGAGATTGGGTTGAAAAATGTTCTCAGAGATAAAACGGTGGGAAAATAAAAGTTCAAAGTAATCTTATACATGAAAATACAAGATGGGTAGTTGAAATAACCTCTAATTTGGGGGAAAAAAAGGGGTAGTAGACATTTCATTTTCCTCTTCAGTATCCAAAAATTGCCAGAAAGGTAGATTTTGTTTAATTATTAGATAGTTAATTATTAATAAATTAATTAAGATAATAAATTAGTAGAGCTGAAAGGATGTTCATTCTCTTGACTAATGAATCTTCTGTAAGAGCATTCTAAGCAGTAAAAAGTAGAACACTGTATTTTTTGACCTGGAAAGAGAAGGAAATACATATTTTCTATTGAAGAAGGGAGAGAGGAATCCTATACTGTGAATCATGTAGAGAAGACTACGTAGTAGGAAAACTTTACTTGTTCTGTGTTTCTTGAGTCCTCGAGTGTGATGGTAAAGTACAGAATGATAAGAAAGATCAAGATTCCAAATGTTACTTAAATGAACTGGATGCAAAACATAGAGAACAAAGTAAATTGTTAGTTAGTAATTACAGAATATATTTGCTATTTATAAAAATAATATGAGTGAGTAATCATACTAGTATACCTTTTATAACTAGTAGGGGAGTGTATTAGTCAGCTGGGGCTGCTACAACAAAATACCATAGACTAGGTGGATTAAATAACAAGCAGATATTTCTCACTGTTCTAGAGGCTGGAAAGTCCAAGACAAAGGTTCTGGCAAACTTGGTGTCTGGTGAAAGCCTTTTTCCTGATTTACAAATATAGCTGACTTCTTTCTCTCCTCTCACATGGAAGACAGAGAGCTTTGGGCTCTTCATCTTATACAGGCACTAATCCCATCATGGGACCTCCACCCTCATGACTTATCTAAACCTAATTACTTCCCAATGGTCAGAATTCCAAATACCATCACAGTGGGAATTATGGCTTCAATATACAGATATGTGTGGACACAAACTTTTATTCCAAAGCAGGAAGAATGCTTTATTTAATTCTTTGATGGTCATGTGTCTTCATGGATCCTTTTCCAGTACACACAAAGTCTCATTTTGTACTAGCTAAAGGCTGGAAAAAGTTACTAGAAAATCTAGTAATGGTTTTCTTCTCCTCTCCTTTCAAATTCGACTTTCTCATCTTGTTTCAGAAAGATTTGTATCAGGTGAAATACTTTAAGTAATCTGGTCAAATCCTTTCCCCAGAGACTTGGAAAAGTAAAATGCTGCATCAAAATTTGCAATGTTTAAAGGCCATTGTTGGTATACTTAAGAGCCCTAAAGTACATTCTAGTAAATATGGAGACTTCTGGGAAGCATATATGAATTTAAGGGAATAAAATCTCTATTTGTGGATAGAGCTGTCATGTAGTGAGGTCATGGGGATGAGTTTCTACCCATTCTCTTACCAATTCTGTTTTGTGTGTGTGTGTGTGTGTGTGTGTGTGTGTGTGTGTAATTAAATATAAATATATTTAGTGACTTCCTTCTAAGATTAGTTTGAATTTTAGATATGTAGTATACACAATCAATAGAGAAGAAAATTGATTACTTTAAAATAGAATAAATATTCTATTTAAATGGCTAAAATTTAAAAAAATCTATTTTTCAATATGCTATTATGAACATTTATGACTCACAAGTTCTAGTAACATTATATTTACTGACTTCATCAAGATTTCGAAGGGTGTAACACTTTTATCATTTTAGCAATATATTCTGATGACCCAACCATAATTTGCATATAGAGTCAGGCAAATGATCTATAGTATTAAATAGCTCATAGTCTCACTGTTATCTCTTAATATGAAATTTTGCAAACATTTTTTTCTAATAAGAGGGGATTGATCAACCTAATTAATATTGTAAACACATCTCAGCACACAATCTTACCATTTCCCAAATTCTTCAATAGAAAATTAAGAAATAGGGGCACCTGCATATCACAGTTGGCTAAGCATCCAACTTTTGGTTTGTGCTCAGGTCATGATTTCAGGGGTGTGACCTCGAGCGCCACACTGGGCTCTGTGCTCAGCATGGAGTCTGCTGCAGACTCTCCCTCTCCCTCTGCCCTTCCACACTGCATGCGTGCTCTCTCTCTCTCCCCCTCTCAAATAAATAAATCTTTAAAATAAAGAAATTATATATAAAACTGTACTGACGATGTGACAATTAGAACCATCTAATTTTAATCTAGATTTTTCCTAATATCTGTAGTGCTCACAACTATGAATTTTCTTTCCTTCCTTCTTTCCTGCTTCTCCTCTGTACCTTGTGAAATGGCCAGGTCTGAAAATGAAAAATGGGCCCTGGAAGTCACATGTCCATTAGAATATGATTAGAGCTGGTCAAAAGAGTAGAGTGAGATGGTAAGGAGATCAGCTTTTGGAATGCAGTATTCATAGAGTGAGGTGACTAGCCACAGATCATAGTATAGGTAAACAACCCCAGAAAGGTTGAGAAGGCACAAACTTCAGCTTCGTGCTATAATGAAGGAATAGATATGGAATAAGACATTTAGGATAAGGCACTGTTGGCATATTCAGGAATACATCAGTTGTCATCTGGAACATCTATCATTAAGTTACAGAACAAAAATACACTGTTTTTCAATTGTTTGAAATCACTAACCAGGAAAATCAGTCAAATAGTAATTTGGGTTTGGAAAAAATAACAAGATTTTAACATGCATCTAATCAGCAAGCATTCATTGTCCACCTACTTAAAGCCAAGCAAATACAATCGTATGAATCAAGTATTATTATCATACAATTAATGTACTCATTTACCTGAGAAGATATGTATTAGAAAAAGTAGTTTTTTGTTGTATGGGTAATTTTAAGCTAGATTGTCTCACTCTAAACCATGTTAACCTAACCTTTTTTGCTTTAATAACTAGATTTTTGCTTTTAGACTCTCTCATTAACTTCAGGTTCAGCTTATGAAATATGGATATACTCTATGATGAGGGCAAAGTATGAATTGCCACATTAACCATACTGACCTCACACCTCTTGAGACAGAGATATCAGATATAGCTTCTCTGAACATATTAATCTGTGGCCACATCTGGCTGCTGGGCAGTGAGGGAAGAGAAATGCCTAGGACTGAAACATGCAAAAGGCCATTAACTTGGCAAAGCTTCCATTAGCTGACAGTGGTCTTCAGCCCCAGGACCACCTATTCATGACAGGATCCATTTGTGACCTAGGAGAAGTATGCTTGCAAATCTGCATGCATCGTGTATCAAAAGAAATTACCCTAGTTATGAAACTCTTGGTTGTCTGTGTAATTGCTGCTGATTATTTTTTTTTAAGGTTTATTTATTTAGTGTAGCAAGAAAGAGAGAATGTGCAGGGGACGGGGTATGGAGGGAAAGGGGAATCTGGGGATAGCAGACTCAGTGCTCACTTTCTTGGCAGAATTTAGTTTCTTATGGGTGTTGAACTAAAATTCTTGCTTTCTTGCTGGCAGGTGGCTGTATATCTTTCTCTAGAAGCTCCTAAAGGCCCAAGCTGATTACAAAGCCAATTAATAGCTATGGAAAAGGAACTCCTAAACCCACTCTTGGTTAAAACAAAAGAAAAGAACAGCAGCAACAAAATAAAATCTACTTCTGTGATAGGAATAATTCAGAATTCCTGTATGATGAATCTTTATTAGAAATAGTCACAACACCCATGCATAGTGAAATATAAAAAGGCTCTAATATTATCAATAAGATAAGTATGATGGTATACATATTTATTTTATGCTTTTTATTTAATGCTTTTTCTGGAAGGCCTACTCAATACTATCAAAAATATATATGGGTAAAGGACCTAAGTAGACGTTTCTCCAAAGAAGTACAAATGACCAACACGAATGTCAAAAGGTGCTCAACATAACTAATCATCAGAAAAATGCAAATCAAAAGCAATGAAAGCTGCCTGGCTTGTTCAGTTAAAAAAGCATGCAAATCTTGATCTCAGGGTGGTGAGTTCAAGCCCCATGTAGGGTGTAGAGATTATTTAATAAATAAATAAATAAACTTAATAAACAAAAACAAAAACAAAAAAACCCAATGAGGTATCACCTCACACCTAAAACCAGTTGAAATGCCTATGGATGAATGAAAGAATGAAGAAAATGTGCCACTATGGAATATTGTTTAGCATACACACACACACACACACACACACACATACGCATTCACAGAGGAACTCCTGCCATGTGCAACAACACGGATGATCCTAGAGGACATTATGCTGACTGAAATAAGTTAGACAGAGAAGGACAAGTACTACTACCTGATAACCTGATATCCCTTGTATAATGAATTTAAAATAGTCAGACTCATAGAAACAGAGAGTGGAATGGTAATTGTCAGGAGCTTGGGGAGGAGAAAACAGCAAGAGGGGGGAAGTGAGGTCAAGATGGGGCTTTTTTTAAGTCAATTGTTCTTTATTAGGCCTTCTGACATTTACAAAGGTTTTTTTTGTTGTTGTTTTCACACAGTTTTTAAATAATTTTTTGAGGATTACATTATATAAACTACTTTCTAAGGCTATCACAGTCTCATATCCTGAGACACATACATATTCATCTTTGATTTATTTTTTTCTTGTGATGCTTCTGGTAATAACAATACAACTTTTTGCAAAGAGAATGTCATTATCTTACTGATCAATGCACCAAAAGATTTGTAAAGCATGCTAAATGGCAGTTCTCAGCTGTTTTAGTTTTTATCATGGATTTTTTTTTTCATCCTTTGGAAAAAAGAAAGCTACATTTTAATTTAATAGATGTAAATCTAGCTTTCAACTCATTTCATTATGAAGTGATAATGTACAACAATAATATTTAGGTTACTGAGTATTGGCTGTTATCTAGGTACTATGTTTTACATGGATTCTTTAATATTCAGATCAATCTAACTAAATCTTATTCATGATGCTGATGGAGAATTAAACTCTCAGATACTAAATCCAAGAATGGTGGTTGTTTTTATGATTGTATCTTTAGATCTACTGAGAAAGTTATAGTTTTTCTTTTTATTCTGTTAGTATACCATGATGATTGATTATTTTAAGTGAGATAATATTTACATGGCATAAGATTTGCATAAAATAAAATTGATTCACATTAAATGTAGAGATTGTAATTGTAAGTTTGGTGAGTTTTTGCAAATATAAAACCCAGGTGACCATTGCCCCAGTCAAAGTATGAAATATTTTTATCATATCAGAGAGTTCCTTTATGTTTCTAGCTAGACAAATTCCCTTTAACCTTGGGTGAAATGCTTCTGATATCTATCTCCATATTTTGGTTTTACTTATTTAGAAATAATAAAAATGAAATCACATGAAATGTGCTCTTTTGTGTCTTTCTTCTTTTTCTCAATGTTTTTATACTCCTCTATATTGTTGCATAACTTATTAGTGCTTTCCTGTTTATTACTGAGTAGTATTCCATTTTCAAATATCTTAAACCGTGTTTGCTTACTTTTTAGAATGGACATTTGAATTATTTCCAGTTTGGGACCTATTATAAATGAAGCTGCTATAAACATTTGCACATAAATCTTTGTGTGGACATATGTTTTATCTTGGATAAATACCTAAAATTGCAACTGCTGGGTAATAGAATATATTTAACTTCATAAGGAATCTCATATCCTCTTGCAAAGTTGTTAAATATAATTTAATACTCCCGCCAGCAGTATGTCATTTCAAGTATTCTATATTCTCACTGACATTTTGGAGGTTTATTGTTTTTAATTTTAGACATCTTAGTTTATATAAGAGGTGTCACATTGTGGTTTTATTTATTTAGTTAGTTAGTTAGTTTTATCTATTTATTTTGAGAGAGAGAGAGAGAGAGAGTGCACAAGTAGGGGACAGGACAGAGGGAGAGGGAGAGAGAATCTCCAGCAGATTCCCCCCTGAGCACAGAGCCTGCCATGGGGCTCCACCTCATGACCTTGAAATCATGACTTGAGCCGAAATCAAGAGTTGGATGCTCAACCGACTGAACCACCCAGGTGACCCTACACATTGTGGTTTTAACTTATATTCTCCTTATGGCCAATGATGATGAGTATCTTTTAATGGAGTTTTTGGCCATTTTTTCATCTTCAACTATGAGCATTCTTTTGAAGACATTTGGTTGTTTTTCTTAAACTAGTTTTTTTTTAAAAACATTGATTTTTAAGAATTCTATATATTCTGAATACACCTTGTTTGTTGTTTAAATGTACTACTGTATCTCTCCAAATATGTAATTAGAATTTTCCTTTTCTTTTTTTTCTCATTTATATTGAAGTATAGTTAACAAATACAATTGTAATATATTTAAAATGTAAAGCTTTATGATTCAACACATATATACATTGTGCAAGGATACTCAACATCAAGCTAATTAACACATATATCACCTCACATAGTTACCTTTTTCTTTTATTATTGACAGTCTTTGAAGAAGACTTACAATTTGCCTTTTTAGAAAATTTCAATTATACAATACAGTATTATCATTTTCTTAATGATAACTTTTGAAGTAAAAATTTCTAATTTTAATGAAGTTTGAATGTATTAATTTTCTTTTTTATGGTTATTTTGTCCAACCTGGGATATTTTTAACTAGTCCAAAGGTATGAACACTTACTTCTATTTTTCCCCATATAAATATCATAGTTCTAGCCCTAATTGTTAAGCCTTTGATCCATCTTCATTTAACCTTAGCAAATGGTATAACACAGAGTTAAAGTTTATCTTTTGTTGATGTTCCGTGTATATCCAGTTGTCCCCTATCAATTGTTACCAGACTTTGCTCTCCTCACTGAGCTTCCTTGGTTTCTTAGTCAAAAAGCAATTAGCCATAAAAAAAAAAAAAAGAATCAGTGATAATGTATGTTATCTTAGAATACAGGATTCAAATAAATAAATAAATGGCAAATATAATTAGACAAGGATTATGTTAAGTTGTTTTTACTCATATTTTAACAACCTATAATATGACAGTGTAACATGTAAACTTGAGATATTCTTAGTACTAAAATTTGTTTATTTTTGACAGTAGTGTTAGTTCATGAAATATGCCTGATACTCCTCTCCTCAATTATAAATAACATAGTGGTCTTCTTTTGAATTCTAATACCTCTAATAATTTCCCCTGATCATTGCCAAAAGACCAAATATGGAGAATATAATTCTTAAAATTTCTTTTAAATGTATACAGGAAGAATACAATTAAGAAATGATACCAATATTGAGATCTCAAGTTGAAAAGAAAATATTTTTAGAAAGTTACAGATAATTGAAAAGAAAATAACAAAGTATCAATAAAAAATGAATAATAAAGAAGTACTTTTTTTCCCCAATTCATCTGGAGATCTCTGTTTCAGTTCTCCTCTTCTCTTTTCTCTCAATAAAACCAAAATTCCATGCATATGGTGTGTTGGTGTAGCACCTTCAGAATTGTGTAACATTTGGATTTTATTCATACTTAAGAAAGACCGTCAAACATTTTGCATGTAGGATTTGGCCTGGTGCCATGTAAGAAAAACTTTAAAAACTTTTAATTGCTGCATCTAAATTTCGGATGCCACATTAACGTCAATGCAATGGGAAGCAGGCCTGATGATCCTCTTATCTAAACAAGGGCATGAGATTCATCCAGGGGCTGTGACAGATCAGTGGTTAGCAAGTGTTCTACCAGCGAGGATATTTTAGCACATGATGCTGTATTGTCTGACTAATTATGGGATAGCTTAAAGTAGAGGTTTGTGCTGATAATCAGGAACCAGAGTCAGTGGAAAGCTAATTGTAGGGTCAGAATTGAACATTTGGAGGTAGTAGCTGTGTCCTGATTTATTAACTCAGACAAGACCATAGTAAGGAAGGATCAATCATGCTATTTAGCAGATAAATTACATCCTCGATTTTGCAAAGGGAAGAAAGAACATAGTCTTTGTGTATGTAATAAACAAACTTCTCCTTTAATTTGAATTACAAATGAAATAGTTACTTCAATTTTGTATTTTAAAGAAACAGAAGATATAGTACAGAATGAAAGTATATTCTTTTCAAAAATGCACATATTGAGTTATCCAAAAAAAAGTTGTAAGCCTTAATGAAAAAGTGGCAACTTTTTGATGAAAGTGTTGGAAAGAATATGCTAATTTTATTACCATGAATTCAAACTAGATTAGAAAATATTCCTCAAATACATTATTAGTCTAGTATTAGAGTTGGGTTGTGATCTTGGTTCATAGATGGGAAGATCCCTTCATGTTACTATATATAAGAAGTATAGAAGTGTCCCATGTTTTTTTAATGATATTATAGACAAGATTAACCAAAAGTGTAGTACAGCCCAGAAATAGTTTACCAACTGTAATTATAAAACCCAGATTGAGATCTGTAATGACATAAGTGCAGAACAGAGAAAGCAAGTTCAAAATTGCCCTTTCAAACTTTATTTAGAAACTGAGAGAACTAAGAATGTTTTTTAATGAAAAATGAAAAGATGGGACCCATGGGTGGTTCAGTCAGTTAAGCATCTGTGCCTTCTGCTCAGGTCATGATCCCAGGGTCCTGGGATAGAGTACCGGGCTCCTCATTCAACAGGGAGCCTGCTTCTCCCTCTGCCTGCTGCTCCCTCTGCTTGTTTTCTCTCTCTCTGCCAAATAATAAATAAAATCTTAAAAAAAAAAAGAGAGAGAAAACAGGAAAATGGGTCTCCAAGCAGTAAGAATGGTGAGTTTTTTCAAATATTAAAAAAAAATGTCACAAACATCTTTTTTAGACTAATTCTACATTGCTTGAGAGGATGTAGTAGGTATGACTAGAAAAAAAATTCCATGGATACAGGTCAGAACTCTCTGATGCATTTTCCAACAAATCTAATATTAAGAGACTATACTTCTGTGGATGGTAATGAGTATGCTCCCTGAAAACTTTCTGCTACATTTTGTATAAACACAGTTATGACATATTGAGATCAGTATCAGATACTGTATGTGAAATTAGTTATGCCTAGTGGTATTCACATTCTACAGGAATGGGAGATAAGTTTGAGTCACTGGATTTCTGAAGCTGACACAGGGAGTGAAGTTGGAGGGAAGCTGGCAGGGCTTTGCATTCCCCTACCCACTCAAACTTCATTTCTGTCCTCTTCAGATAGTTTTTGCCAACTGGTTTTGATTTTATACGTTAGATTGCATACTCATCTTTCAGCTGTAAGGCTGATCTACACCTAAAAATTGTACTAAACAACAAGCCAATTTCTACAGCATTGTCCTAGTCAAGAAGTGTACCATGTTATTACAGCTGATTGGCTCACAGAATTTTCACATGTATATAGAGAGTGAGTCATGAGAGAATGGCTGGGGACTGGGCTTGCTCAGGCAAATCTTCTCCATATGAAACATATTGACTTCTAAGTATTTAGCCTTCTTTTTTTCCCACACTTTTCCAAGGTATATAAGAGCCCCAAACAAGACTCATCCCGGAAATTTGATTTCCAAGTCTGAATAGCAAGTAGAAATTTTAGTTGGCAAATAGGTGCATACTTACTTCCACGTTGACATACAAACTTCAAGTTATTTAGCTTTATATTTGTCCTTTATTTTTTTTAAATCTTAGTTGACATACAATGTTACATCAGTTCCCAGTATACAACATAGTCATGCAACAACTGTATACATTATGCTATGCTCACAAGTGTAGCTACCATCTCTCCCAATACATCACTATTACAATATTATTGACAATGTTTCTTTTACTTTAAAAATCTGTACAAAGATTTTACCAATATTCAGACATTTTTAATAGGTAATCTTGGAAGCTTCTGTGAAATGGGTTAAGAAATGCCTGCTCACTTAATATGCTTAGAAAACTACCTGGAGGGGCGCCTGGTGGCACAGTCATTAAGCATCTGCCTTTGGCTCAGGGCGTGATCCCAGCGTTCTGGGATCGAGCCCCACATCAGTCTCCTCCGCTAGGAGCTGCTTCTTCCTCTCCCACTCCCCCTGCTTGTGTTCCCTCTCTCACTGCCTGTCTCTGTCAAATAAGTAAATAAAATCTTAAAAAAAAAAAAAGAAAGAAAGAAAGAAAGAAAGAAAATTACCTGGAAATCTGAAACTCTGTTATTGTATTTGACAGGTCCAATGATGAGTTAGTAAAAATAAATATGATTAGAAAAATTCTCCAAAATATTCTTTATTCTAAATATATTTTAGTTGTCAAAATCTATTGCATTATGAAAGGAATTGCGCCCTCCCCAAATCCATATGTTGAAGCCTTAATCCCCAATGTGACCATATTTGGAGATAGGACATTTTAAGAGGTAATTAAGGTTAAAGGAGGTCATAAGGACAGGACCCTAACCCAATTGAACTGGTGTCCTTATAAGAAAAGGAAGAGATGCCAAGGATACACATAGACAGAGGAAAGGCCATGTAAGAACATAGTGAGAAGACAGCAGTCCACAAGCCACAGAGAGAGGCCTCAGAAGAAACCAAATCTACCAACAAATTGATTTTAGACATCCAACCTCCAGAACTGTGAGAAAATAAAATGGGTTTTTTGAGCCACCCGGTCTGTAATGTCTTGTTATGGCAGCCCTAGCAAACTAAAGAAAATATTTGCTTATTCAGACATGCAAAGTTGCCTATTCAAAATACTTCTATTGGCATGAAAGACTTTGGAAAATGGACGAGGCACAGCAATAAATCCTAGTTTCCACTTTTAGTAATGAAGGTAGAAAACTTGGTTGTAAAGCAAGTGCATTGGCTTTGCTATAAGAACGTGTCGAATAGGTTTAAAATATTGAACTGTCATATCTGGTTCAGTTGCTGAAGTTGTAAACTTGTGAATATTAATTGGACCATGCCAATTCAAAGCTGACTCTGCTAACACATAGCTTATATAATTAACTCAGAACCGGCTAACAGAAATTCGACTATATGTGTTTAGAAATGATTTAAGTTTTCCTAAGTCTAAAGAGCAATTACAGCATATATGTAGAAAAACTGTTGAAATGATATGCCTATGCATATTATATTGGACCTTTATCTAGTACAAATTAATTTTATCTTATTGTTGCTGTATCATCAAAAGTATTTACCAAATAAAGTATAAAATCCAGCGCCTACTTAAATGCTCTAGTAATTGTCCAGTAATGTTGTATCTAAAGAAAGAAGACTATTTGTCAAGTTAATAGTATCTTATTTTCCTTTCTACTTATATCTTACTTTATTGATTGTACCTGAAATATAATTCAGCTTATTTTGGCATAATTTTAGTATATGTATGCTTATAAATATATATTCAATAAATACCTTATAAAGTCTTGTGTGAATATAAAAGCATTAGTTGGTCATAAATTGATGCCAACATTATGATCAAGAGGATGTGCTTTGTGTTTCTAGCTGAAAGGCTTATCACCAAAAACATATTCCATAAAACACATTGCACTTATTTGTTACAGTTGTTAATAATGAGAATTCACAATAAAGTCTCAGTCTTGTAATTCAGTAAACATCCATCCCAAGATAGTACATAAAACAGGAAGGAATTTGCCTCTTTGGATGTGGAAGAATATTGGCAATATGAGATTACCAACTCCCCTTCCCTCATCTTGCTTTTCTCAGCATACTGGTCTTTCACAGATCTAGGTACTGCTGGAGCTTTCAAAGCTGCAGGCAGAGAACTCTTGAGATCCCCAGGTATGATTTCACCACCAGCAGATCTCTGCGTATTCACACATCTCTAGGGCAATGATGACCCTAGGATTCCGTCCGGCTGTGGATTTAGTCTGATATTCAGGTAACTCCTGGCAGATGACAGAATGCATTGTAGACATTTTGCCAAATACATTTCTAGCCAGTGGCACCCTAGGGCTTCCCTGGTATCTTTGTATGAGAGAGTAAAATCCTCCAGAGTCCCTAAAACATATTTTGATGAAAGAACAGAAGCCATAGGGCATATGAGTTGTCCTGATCACATATTTTATTCCATAGGAAACTTTTGGTTATATATTTCTGGGGAACTCAGAGGTCCTAGACTCCCAAAAGTCCTTGGAGAATCTCTCACTGAATTATGCCTTTACAACCAGATGAAACAAAACACTAACTCCCTCCCTGAAACTCACTGCATTATGTAACCCTATTTGAGTTCTTTATTTTATTCAACACCTGAACCAGCTCTTCCCCATATAAACCACATTGACTTTTCAAAAAATCTCACCTACAACCCACAGTTAGGGACTTTCTGAGATCTTGTTCTTACCTGGAAAAAAAAAAAGTAAACTAAAAATTAAAAAAATATTAGAGATTTCTTTCAGAACACTATGCAACTATTATTATATTATATTATATTATACTCTGCAACTATTCAGAATGCAGTAACTGAGAATGAAAATTAATAGAAATATCTTAATCATTAGATAAATTTAGTTCTAGTTTTCCTAGAATTCTCTGCTAGGCTATATGTTAATGCATTGCAGTATTTTAATAATAAAATGAATATTTTATTTTTAAAATATAAATTTACTGAGTAGTATACACATAATTGAATTTATAGTGGAAAAAAACAGGAAAGGAAAAAAGGCTAAACCTTAACAGAATAGAGAAGACCACATTTACATTGATGGTAAAGGGAGAAAGGTGGATTCTAAAAAATTTTTTTTGTTGGTAAAGATAATATTGAAGGGGCATCTGGGTAGCTCAGTCAGTTAAGCATCTGACTCTTGATTTTGACTCAGGTCATGATCTCAGGATCATGGGATTGTGCCCCATGTTGGGCTCCCCACTTAGTAATGTTTGCTTCTCTCCGTCTCTCTTTCAAATAAATAAATAAATTGTAAAAACAAAAACAAACAAACAAACAAAAACAAAAACAAACAACCATGGCTTCTCAACCTGGCAGGGTAAGACAGGCCTCTGGAGTCCTGTTAGACAATTGGGGAAAGAAAGACTAGGTACAGAGGAGGCTTTCACTTTCCATCTTTCTACCTTACTGTTGAATTTCAATGCCATTGGGGTTTTTTATATGCTTAATGTTAGTAGGGGTTATCTGAAAAAATGATGAAATTAGGTGTCATTTTTGTTACTTCTACATTTGTTGTATTAAACTGAATGATACTTTGATTTCTTGAATGAAAGAAAGAAAGAAAATGAACCAACACCATGGAAAAAGGAGCAGATCCATTGCTTTCTTCTCATCCCCATCTACTGTCCATCCCAGATACTATTTATAAATGAGGGAATAGCTTGCTTGTTCACTTCTCTTTTAGGCATAAAAAGAAAATACACACACCTAAGCTTAGTGACAAAATTTGTGTGGGCTGGGGAAGAGATCCCAAACCTAGCTGTGCATCTGATTACTACCTTTGTATTGCCTTTGTAAGAATGCCTGGGGTGGGCATATGAGTTAATGTTCTTAAAAACTTTCCCTTAATTTCGATTAGCAGCCCACTTAGGCAACCACTGATCCAGTGATTCCTAGTGTTCCCTATTCCCATTCTTTATTCTGATACAATAATTATTCAAGCAAATTCATAATCATATTATTAAATGTTGAATAAATAAATTTAAAAAATAACAAGAGCCTATAAATAATTGTTGGATTAACTAAAAATATTACTGCATGTATACACCACTTAATTTTAAACAGTGGTATAATTTATTAAAACTTAACATACTATCTAAAGAAAATAAAGACAAAATAAAATAAAACAACATACTATCTGATACAAGTACCCACACACTGTGTTACAGGTGCCCTTGATACATATGTAAACTTACTTGATACTCAGAACAATTCTTTTTTTTTCTTTAAATTTTCTTTATTTCAGTAATCTCTACACACAATGTAGGGCTCAAACTCAGAACCCTGAGATCAAGAGTTGCAGGCTCCTCTGACTAGGCCAACCGGGTCCCCCGGTACTCAAAACAATTTGGTTAAGTATTACCATGTCAGTTTCATTTGTTATTATACTATGTAGCTAACACATAGAAGAACTTGGATTTGGCTCCAAATTCAGATTTTTTTTCTATTTATTATATATTTCATTAAGAGTCATACAATTCATAATCAGAAAAGCTGGAGTTGGGGATCAATTTCTTTTTTGGGGGGGATCAATTTCTTTCATTTAAAATTTATCATCCTACTAAATTTGTCTCCATATTTAACTGCTTTACCCATACTATGTCTTAATAACAAAAAAAGACCTTCCAATAGAAAATAAAAATGAATCTCACCTCTGAACAAAGCAGAACATTTCATTTGCAGGGATACTTATGTAATAATGACATAACCTCTGTTCCCTACTTGCTTTGTTAATGATACAGTGTGTCAATATGACTTCTTTTTCAAACCCATAATTACATGCAGCTAGTTTAATGACAGACATCAGTCTGGAACCTCATGGAAGCTGTAATCATACTCTAACTCTCTGTTTGTATAACTGAAAGGACTTGTACTGAGTCCAAAAATATACCCAATTTCCCAATTTGACATAGGGCCTTTGCTTACCTTCACAAAAGATGTAAGCCCTAAGAATTATTCTGATTTCTCTGTAAAATGTAAAAAATTAAATCTTCAATAAATACACGTTAATGAATCTAATACAAATGTCTACAAATTTTCCCCATAGTATTATCTTATTTACCTCATTATACATTTAATGCTGTAAAAGGAAATCAAAGGATAGGTAAATAAGATATTGCCACAGAATTACACAAAAGAACTACTAGCAAGAAGTATGTTGATGTAAGAACCCCAATCAAGACCAATTTTGTATACTTTCAATTGTCTATAGTCTTTCACAGTGTTAAATTTCAGAATAACTCATAGCACTTCAAGCCCTCCAATCTCTTTTGACTTCAAAGATTAATAATACCTGAATAATATATAAAAGTATTCTCTGCTAAGGTACTGAAGTGCTAATGACATTCTTACTGTAAATTTAAGAAATGCCACATTACTTAAAAATACATTAATTACTCATACAGATTATTGTCAGCCATACATTTACATTTTCCTAAGCAGATTAATAAATAGAAATTTACTTCTTAAAATGTATATTCCATAAAAATCAAATGAAGACATTCTTTGCCAGGAGAAAATATTCATAAACAGAATCCTCGACTATAAAATTAATTTGAAGAGAATCATTAATATTGCAAAACTAGCAGTGTCACCTGAAATCTAGCCACAATACATTTGCTTTCACAATACTAGCTTTCTGTATGCTCCTATGATTTTGACCTTGCCGTGCAATTATGCCACGATTCCAGGTTTCCTGAAGGGTGGAGCAAATAGATCAAAGATTGTGAATGGGAAGGAAGAGAAAAATGGTACAAAAAATACTCATAGACAGCATAAAATAGGGCAAAGAAAATAAGTTGTTCAACATAATAATAACAATGAAATCTTACCAGCATGGTAGTCACTTTGCTTATCTATTTTTTGCACCCATAGTGACAGGTGTCTTTATTCCTAAAAGAGTTTATTATCTTTATAATGTAATGCTTTCTGCTAGGAAGAAAAAAACAAAAAAGAATCCATGCCTCATTACTTTCAATCTCCTTTGTTTCTCCACCTTACATTTAAGAAAATGAAAACACATTAAAATGCTCACATATCAACTTCACCAGTTAGAGAATTTCTAGGTAGATTATGCCTAAGGTAGTGCAACCTATTAAATCAATTGGGACAAGGAAATTTCTTTTACAAATGCAATGAAAAATATTCAGCATATCTTCTGCATTTATTTCTTTTGTTACTCTATAATGAATACAGAACTTCTTGGAATTATTTTTTAATAAACAAGGTAAGTAATGTAAAGGAGTAATGATGTACATTACTAACAAAACTATCTTTCTAATTTGGTAATCACAAAATTTCAAACAATCATACAGTTTTGTGATGTTTCAAGTTACCAGAACACCAAATTCGCTTTGTAAATTCATCATGGTGGGTCTTTTTCTCTTCTTTCCTATGCATGTCTGAATTGCATCATGACATTATATTTGGATAATAAATTTAAGAGTTCAAGAAAGTTAATAAATTACATGCTTGTCTTTACCCAAGTTCAGAATTTTTTGTAACATGAATGATGGATGAAGCAGATAGATGTTAAATATCAGTTTAAGTATATGTAAGGCTAATTTGGAAAATGTAGTGTCAACCTTGGCTACATTGGGGCCCCCAGTATATCTCTCCTGATTTGAGCTTGCCCTCAAAAACTGGATGTTTCTTTCTCCAGGGATAGAAGCTGTGCCTGTGAACTTTATCTGCAGAGAGATTGATTCGAAACAGAATGTAGAGAGGTAGAGCAAGGAATACTCACTCAGCCCATCCCTGAGAGAAGCAACTATGGAGAATAAAAACTTCCACCATAAACCTTTCCTGCTTTTCTCTGTCATAAGCTCCAAGCTTAACAAATAAACTTTTGATCAACCAGTATGGTTGACCTTAGGGTAGGAGCTGTAAATTTATGGTAATTGTCAAAATTCACAGATTGATCTTCTAATGGCAAACACCAACTGATGTCATCTATATTGTGCATTATCTCAGGTACATTGCCCATTCTCTATGCATATCTAATGAACTGGCTGAAGAGGGATAAACTGTTTTTTCGTTTGTTTGTTACTCTGCATTGGATTAGCTTCTAACCCCTGCCTAAGCCAGGGGTTAGAGTTATTATTTCAGGGGCTAAAAAACAAAACAAAACAAAAAACTGAAAAGTCACTTTTATTGGATGAAATCTTTGAGACGCACTACCATAAACAACATTGACACGAGGACCACATAATACAGTAAGAAAGGCATGATATCCTCGTTTGTGGATAGAACACCATATAATACATGAAGGATTCTAAGAACGGTACGGCATTGACACTTTGAGAATTCAAGGCAAATGAGCATCAGGGTATATCCCCCTCAGCTGGGGCAATGATGTTCTTACCCATGGACTGTAGTCACAACAAAAGTGATGTGACAGCAGACATACAACAGAAATCAAAAATCAAATATAAATACAAGAGGCTTTGAGGAAACCTATGAAACAGAAATTTATGAGCTCATTTAATACATCTACAGGATGCAATACTTTTTTGATATGGAAAAAAGGACTACAGGGGCAAATAGGAGTAGTACTTTAAAAAGTAATATGTGTTGTTAATTTTAGCCATTCTGACAGGTGTAAGGTGATATTATAATTTTGATTTGTATTTCCCTGATGATGAGTGATGTTGAGCATCTTTTCATGTGTCTCTTGGCCATCTGTATGTTGTCTTCAGAAATATGTCTATTTTTGACTTCTGCCCATTTTTTAATTGGATTATTTGTTTTTTGGGGATATTTATAAGTTCTTGTATAAGTTCTTGTATATTTTGGAAACTAAGCCTCTATGAGATATGTCATTTGCAAATATCTTCACCCATTCTGTGGGTTGCCTTTTAGTTTTGTTGATTGTTTCCTTTGTGGTGTAGAAGCTTTTAATTTTGATGAAGTCCCAATAGGTTATTTTTGCTTTTGCTTCCCTTGCCTCAGGAGACACATCTAGTTAAGGAGAAAAAAGTAAGAGGCAAACCAAGAAACAGACTCTTAACACTAGGGAGAACAAGCTGCTGTTTACCGTAGAAGAGATGGGCTGAGAGGTGGGTTAAATATGTGATGGGAGGAGCGCATTTGCTGTGATGAGCATTGCGTGTTGTAGGGAAGTGTCAGAACACTAAATTGTACACCTGAAACTAATATTACACTGTATGTAACTTACTGGAATTTAAATAAAAACTAAAAAATAATAATAATATGTAATACATGTGTCCCGTAGAAAAGGGACAGCAAACTCTGACCAGGGGGCCAAATCTGGCCTTCCACCCATTTTTGTAAATAAAGTTTCATTGGAACATAGACACACCATTCATTTTTGTATCCTTCATGATAGCTTTCATATTATCACAGTAGACTTGTTTAGCTGTGGCATCAAAGAATAAAATATTTACTATCTTGCATTTTGTAGGAAAAGTTTGCCAATGCCTGGTCTGGAGGATAAAATCTTAGAGGAGCTAGGTGACACTAGGTATTGACTTAACTCTGTGTGCTAGAGGTTTACACATGGCAAGCACAAGAAAGGATTTTATTTTCAAAAATTTATAAGCAGGTTTGAAGAGGGAATTACAGAAAATACATCAGAATAATCTATCCACCTAACAATGGCTTCAATTCAAAAACCTCTCCAGTCTGCAAATATGGTATTAAGTACCTCCTCAACTCCTCATACTGCCTTAGCCATAAGTGTTACAGTAGTGAAAAAGTCAGGTACTCTACGTGTTTCAATATAGCTTTCACCCAGGGAAAAAGAGGAAAACAAAGGCACAAGGAATTTACATTTACATAGGAATAGGTCCAGAGTAGGAGATATAAATGTAATAACCTAGGGAGAGGGATACATTGAATCTATTGAACACATCCCACCACTTGGGACTATGCCCACTGGGCCCAGCTGAACCCTAGCCAACTTACAGATGTATAAATGAAACATATGTAAATTTTTGCATGCCATTGGTTTCATGGTTGTTTGTTATCCCTTATTATTGTGGTAATACCTGAGCATTACACATCACATTTAGATCAACATATAAGATGCTTGCATGCCCTACAAAGCCTTATCTTATCTATTGTTAGCTATCTTTCCAACATCATCAAATATGACTACTTTTTGCTCACTATTGTCCAATCACAATGGTATGTTTGCTGCCCCTTGGACATGTGTCCCTTGTACTTTCCTGAACACAAGCCCTAATTAACTCTGTGTGGAATGCTTTTTCTCCATGTAGCTTTCTGGTTCTTCCTCATTTCATTCATACATGGGAATACATCTCACTGCATCAGAAGGAACTCCCCTTACTAAACCATCTAAAAGAGGATACTCCTTATTCTACGAAGATGTCAATCTTCGTAGTTCTTTTCAAAAACTATCTGATGTGATATTATACATTTCATTGTTTGCTTAGTCATTAACTCTTCCACTAAAATTTTAACACCATAAGGGCAAAGCCTTTATTTGTTTTATTTTTTTTTCTCTACTTCTGAGCCATAAAATATTGCCTAGAAATAGCATGGTGGTTTGATCGCACTTGTTGAATGAATAAATAAATAAATTGAATTGAGTAGAATCACTGGTGGTCTTTGGTTACTGTTATTGCTGTCATCTTCAACACATACATACATATATATGTACATGTATATATACATAGTTCATACGTACAATTTCTATATAAATTTCACTCGTTTTCTGCAACATGGTTAAAGTTTAATGTATGACGAATTTATTTTCACTGTCCTGGATTTGAAGGCAACAATTTATGGCTATGCTTGAAATTGAAAGGAAGCAGAAAAAAGTCCATGTAAATTATATTTAAGAATGTTTGGGGGGAGGACACCTGGAATCTCTGCAATTGTCCAAGGTAAGTTTATTTGCTATTAAAAACTGACTTTGAAATACTAGAACGCATAAAAATATATGTACATATAAAAGCCACCCTCTGTGAAAAATGTAAGAAATAATTTTGTTAGGAAACAATAGCATATGGTCTGAAAGACAGTGGTCTTCTTGAATTATTCCAATCTCCATTCTGATATACCACAATGGCATAACATGTTTATGAACCTGACAGATGTTTTAAGAAGAGAGATACAGTAGAACACCTAAGGAAACAAGAGACAATAGTATTTTAAAAGAAATATAGCACCAGTGTTATATGCAACTAATGAATCATTGAACATTATATCAAAACCTAATGATAAACTATATGTTGGCTAACTGAATTTAAAGAAAAAAGAAAAAAACTTGATTTACTGATCAAAGTTTACTATCTTATGTCCATGTGTATTTTGTTTTGCACACAGATGTTAACTAAACACAATTATTCAAGATCTTAAACATTTCAACTTTGTCAAAAATATTTTACTTATCTCTCCATATTTTACCAAACAAAACATCTTACCATGTGAAAAAAAAAGGAAAGAAATATAGAGATTTAGGAAATAGTTTAGGAAAATAGTAGGAGTTATATCTTTTAAAAACCCACAATGTTGCAGAGGAAGATTTTTTAAAGTAAATAACATAACTAAATTAAATGCTGATTTTTGCAGCTCTCCAAACATGCTTTATTTAGCAATGGAGATATATCACAGCATTTTAGGGGACTATAATTAGATGCACCATTTTTTTTCTAATATTGGACCTGTCTGCTATTTTTAGGTAGTATAGTGTTTTATTCATAGATCATTAGCTTTTAGTTTATACTGGGTTTTAAGATAAATATTGACAAGTTTTGGAAGAAAAGGTATGGATAGTAGAAAATGACGATTATTAATTAGTTAAAATGAAAAAGAAATAAAAGCTCTTTCAAGATCTACTGAACTTTAGACTCTCATAAATGTTGCGGCATTACGGCTTCATTCCCAGAGCAGTTTGTGATTGGCTGTCTCAATGACTGATCCTCAGTGCATTGGATTGGAGGCTACTGGGATTCTAAATTAAGCAGGGGAGGCCAGTGAAATGTATTGACCTCACTGCTGTTTCTTCATCCGTTTACTTCAGACATATAACCCTAGTTCATGCTTGTTTGACCCAAACACTGGATTGTAGCAGGGTCGATTCACTGTTTTCACTCATCGTATTGACTGATTTGGACTGTCACAAAGTCAATCTAATTGATTATATAAAAGTTGGCCAACAAAACTCAAAGTTGCCTTTCACGTTGGAAATCGCTCTGTTCATTCAAATGCAAATCTGCAAAGCAGATATTTCTCCCCTGATCTACCTCCAGCACTTTCTCTGAGTCATCACGTGCACCACAGTTGTTTAGGGCACTGAAATGCCTGCAGCTGCTCTAAGCCCTCTTAAGGTGAGTTTACACCCAGGACTCACACAAGTGACCACTCTTGCCAAAAATGCTATCTGGACCTTTGCCAACTTTTGGCTGCCTACTTTTCATGTTCCCACCGAATGGTATGACCATGTTTGACGATGAACGTTAATTTGATAGTTTGCTATTATTGATTATTTATTCTCTCCACTAATCACAGTCTTCACATTCTAATTCAGGGCTCAAGAATATCTATACTAAATAAAGGAAGAAAAATAATTCTTAATTACATAAAAGAGCTATTAGCCACCAGAGCCATTATAGGCAATGATTAATAGTGACTCAGGAAAGTATTTCAAAGAAAATATTCTCAGATTTCAAGACTGAATTCCCCTAGTTCATATCTGTCCAGATCATTTTTGTTGAGAATTCATAGATCCTAAGGCATATAGCCAAAGAATTCTATTTTCTTTTTTATTTTATTTTTTATGAAAGTGTAAGTATAAAGAATTCTATTTTCATCAGACTTGCTAGCTCCCTTCCAATTAAAATGTGAAGCAGATTAAAACAGATTTGTACAAAAAGAAAGGATTATGCACTCTTATGTTAATGATACAGCCTCAAGAAATATTTGTCATTTTTCATAAGGCAAAAATGAATAACGTGGACTTCTTGGAGCAGTCTATACACTTTTCAAAAAAAAGTAATTGTTAAAATTTCATGTTTGGAATTTTTTTGACTTTTTTTTCAGAGCAATTTTATGTTTAGAATAAAATTGAAAAAGAGGTACAAGACTCATATAGCCTACCTTTACACACGCACATATGCACAGACTTCCCCATTATCAACATTATTCACCCCCTTTTTAACCAAGGATGATTCTACACTGACACATTATAATCACCCAAGTTTATTATTGAATTTAGGATTCACTCTTGGTGTTATTCCGTCCATTGGTTTGGGCAATATACAATAATAGATATTCATCATTATAATATCATACAGAATATTTTCACTGCCCTAAAAATCATCCATGCTTTGTCTATTCATCTCCTCCACCTCCCACAAAAGTGGTTACTTTACATTTTATTATCCCCAGAGTTTTGTTGTTGTTGTTTTTTTCCAGAATGTCATATAATTAGAATCATACAGTATGCAGGCTTTCTAGATTGGCTTCTTTCATTTAGCAATGTCCATTTAAAATTTCTCAATGTCTTTTCATGTCTTGATAGGTCATTTATTTTTAGCATTAAATAATATTCCATTAAATAAGCATTAAATAAGATTCCAAGGACATCTTGACTGCTATCAAGTTTTGGCAGTTATGAATAAAGCTGCTATAAACATATATACACAGATTTTTAATATGGACATAAGATTTCAACTTCTTTGATTAAATAACAAGAAGTACAATCACTAGAATATATGGTAAGAGTATGTTTAGTTTTGTAAGAAACTACCAAACTGTCTTCCAAAGTGACTGTACCATTTTGTATTACCGCTAACAATGTATGAGCACTCCCACTGCTTCACATCCTAGTTAGCATTTAATGTTGTCAGTTTCTGATTTCAGTCACCATAATAGGTGCACAGTGGTATCTTATTCTTTTTTATTTGCATTTCGTTTATGGCATATGATATGGAGTATATTTTCATATACTTATTTTCCATTTGTAATATTTTTGGTAAGGTGTCTTTAACAATGTTTGCATGATTTTTTAATTGGGTTGTTTATTTGTCTGTTGATGATTTTTAAGAGTTCTCTGTGCATTTTGGATAACCTTTTACCCAATGCATCTTTCAGAAATATTTTCTCACAATCTGTTGCTTATCCTCTCATTCTTTTGACATTATCTTTCATAGAGAATATATATTTTTCATTTTATTGAAATCTAGATTATCAGCTATTCTTTTAATGGATCATGGCTTTGGTGTTGTATTTAAAAAGACATTCCATGTAGGTTTTCTCCTATGTTGTCTGCTAAGAGTTTTATAATTCTTAGGTCTATATTCCATTTTGAGTTAAGTGGCGGGTGTAAGGTATCTGCCCAGATTTGTCTGTTTGTTTGTTTTAGCATGTGGATGTCCAGTTGTTCCAGTACCATTTATTGAAAAGACTACCTTTCCTTCATTGGGTAACTTTGTTCCTTTGTCAAAAATCAGGGGCTTATATTCATGTGGGTCAATTCCGGAGCTCTCAATTCTGTTCCATTGGTCTATTTGTATACTCCTTAACCAATATACACTGTTTTGATTATATATATTGTCTAGCATTATGTAGTAAATCTTGAAGTCAGGTAGCATAAGTCTTCCAACTTTATTCTTCTCATTCAATATTATGTTAACTGTTCTGGATCTTTCTCCTTCCATACAGTTTGCAGTTACTTTGTCAATACTCATTAAAAACAAACAAAAACAAAACAAAACAAAACAAAAAACCTCCACACTTACTAGGATGTAATTGATAATGCATCGAATCCAAGAAGAACTTCCAGTTAAGAAGAACTGACATTTGACACTAAAGAGTCTTTCTATCCATGAACATGGATTATCACTCCATTTTCTTAGATCTTCTTCAATTTTGTCCTTGAGTTTTGTACTTTTCCTTATATAGATCTTTTACATATTTTGTTAGATTTTTTTATATCAAGTATTTTATTTTGTTTTTAGGGTAATATTATAAAGGCTGTTGTGTGTTTAATTTCAAATTCCATGTATTCATTGTTAGAGTACAGGAAAACAATGGGCTTTTATACATAAATCCTGTATCCTTCAAACTTGCTGTAGTCATTCAAATTCCATGTATTCATTGTTAGAGTACAGGAAAACAATGGGCTTTTATACATAAATCCTGTATCCTTCAAACTTGCTGTAGTCATTTATTAGTTTCAGAAGTGTTTAGTCAGTTTTTTTAGATTTTCTCCATAGTTGTTCAGTTCATCTTTGAACAAAGACAACTTTATATCTTCCTTCTCAATGTATGCACTTTTTGCTTCCTTTTCTTGTTTTATTGTATTAGCAAGGACTTTCAATACAATGTTGAAAAGGAGTGCTGAGAGGAGACATCATGGGTTTGTACCTGATCCTAATGGGAATGCTTTTGAGTTTGTCACCACTAAGTATGGTATCAGCTGCAGTGTTTTCTTTTCTCTTTTTCTTTTTTAGATAGTCTTTGTGAAGATGAGAAAGCTTCCACTTATTCTTAGTTTACTGAGAGTTTTTAAATCATGTATGGGTGCTGAATTTTGTCAAATGCTTTTTCTGTGTTAATTGATAGGATCATATGATTTTTCTTTTTTAGTCTGTTAACATAATAGATAAATATTAATTCTTTTTTGAATGTTAAAACAGCCTTGCATACCTGGAGTAGGATAAATCCCACTTGGTTGTAGTATTTAATTATAGATAGTTAGATGATAAGTAGATAGATAGATAGATGATAGATGATAGATAAATGGAGGTGGATAATGAACATATTCAGAGAAGTTTCACTGATGTTGAGTGGAGGCCATTTTGCAGCAAGCTGAAGAGAAAATTTGAGCTAAAGCTGAGAACGCACACTGAGAGAATATTAGAAGCCTGGCTGCAACTTGAAGGAATATAATAGTTTAAAAGAAGCATTTTTGTGGCTAGAGATGCTTTTATTTGTTTGTTCATGTGTGTGTTTTGCCTTAAGTTTTGAGTGAAATGAATGCTAATGGTAAGAAACATGTTTTACAGGAAGGTGCAAATATAACAGAGTGGAAGTCACAGAGGAGATTCCCGAGAAGCGGTGTTCATGGCATGACCCAAGACATTTGCAAAAGGGTAGCCCAAAGCAGAATTGACAGACAGACTTTTCATCTAGGAATACATATGGAATGACTATGACAAGAAATTAAGTTTTTCCAAGATATTTACAAACATCTTAAGCAATTGTACTTTTGGCCAAGCTCATCAGTGTCCTTTAACTTTATTTCTAATATTAGGATGACAGGGGCGCCTGGATGGCTCAGTCGTTAAGCGTCTGCCTTTGGCTCAGGGCGTGATCCCGGCGTTCTGGGATCAAGCCCCACATGAGGCTCTCCGCTGGAAGCCTGCTTCTTCCTCTCCCACACCCCCTGCTTGGGTTCCCTCTCTCACTGGCTGTCTCTATCTCTGTCAAATAAATAAATAAAATCTTTAAAAAAAATTAGGATTACAAATAGAAAGTATTTTGTCTATAAATAATTTATCAATTTTTATCTAAAATTGATAGAAGAATAAATATAGCAATATTCCAGCATAAATCTAGAAATATTGGCTATGCTGTTTACTTCCATGCTTACCTCTTCTTTCAGCTCTGAATTAAAATCCAGCTGATTCAGGTACCTAAATTCCATAATAAAAAGTGGATAAACTATTGTTTGATTAGTGATTTGGGACCTTTCAATTTCTGTGGAGTTTTGGGATCATAATTTAATGTAAACAAATATTTGCAAAGAAAAAAATGTTAGTTTTCCTCTTGGCTTAGCTGTCACATATTAACTCTATGGGTTTCTAGTATAGACAATTGAGGTTAGAAGATAATTATGTTGTCTGTATTGTTTTTATTATTTCAAACTTGGCAAAATTATTCATGCAATTTCACTTTTTCCTTAAAACATTACTAATAGAATTTGTTTTGACTTTGTAACTGCATTTGTAATAGGTCAAAAAATGCTATTAGTTAAAATGAAATCTTCAATATATATAATTCTGAAATGATTCTAACTTTCTCAGATTCTTCATGTTCATCAATTTCTGGATTGACCTTGTTAAAAAAAAATTAAACCAAGTAAATTTGAAGATCTAATTGGCTTTATTAAATGATTCATGAATCAGGCAGCATCCTATGTAGCAAATAGAGGGGGACTCCTAGGATTTACCTCACTGGCACTGATCAGAAAATTCCTGGCTTGACAGGTTAAGACATATCTCTGGGGAGATTGCAACTGCAATTAGATTAGGTATTAAGCCCTAGTTTTGTGACATAGCCTAAGTGATGTCATTTTTGTCCTGCAGTTTTAACAACTTGTAACAATTGACCTCTGGTTTTACTATAAACAAAACTTGGTGAAGTTGTAAAATGGTGTGGTGTCATTGGTTCATTGAAAATACAGATATATAGGGGCGCCTAGGTGGCTCAGTCATTAAGCGTCTGCCTTTGACTCAGGTCATGATCCCAGGCTCCTGGGATCAAGCCCCACGTCGGGCTCCCTGCTCCGCTGGGAAGACTGCTTCTTCTTCTCCCACTCCCCCTACTTCCGTTCCCTCTCTCGCTGGCTGTCTCTCTCTCTGTCAAATAAATAAATAAAATCTTTAAAAAAAAAGAAAATATAGATATATAGATAAACTTTGACAATGATATTTAAAGTTCTTCATTAACATCTATTTAAGGAGTCACTTTCCAAAAAGGCTAAAGGTCAATTAAAATAGACATTTTTAAGTGATGGTTGTTCACCTTTTGTGCTGAGATGAAACAAGAATAAATTATTTGCTTTCTATTATTGAGCAGTAAGAAAACCTTCTGGGTCATGATATACAGTAGCTACTAAAAAGATGATTGTTACTTGAAAGAAATAAACAGTTGGTAGGAGACAGGGAGCTATTGAAATGTACTATATATTTATATTGATGATGATTAGATATTTTATTTTGACATATAGGTATATTGCTTCTGCAAATATATTGTAGAGTCTTTGAGGACAGTTATATATTTAAGCTTTTAATAGCTGACATGATTCTTTTAACATAGTATGATCAAAATAAGTATTGGTTGACAATTAGTTAAATATTGAAATATATGTCAAAATGTAATTGTTTTCTTCTAGCCAAGTTTTTCCCCCCTTTTTTCTTTTAGTGAGATTAGCAACTCTTTGTTTTCTTCTTTTGTAAAGACCTAGACCCATTTCCATTTCCTGAAACTAAATTTTGTATGTCTGTGTCTGCGTTTGAGTTGGGGTTATGGACTAAAAAATATTCTTTTAATTTATATAGCATATTTCTTTCAAATAAACTAAAAAAATATATATGTAGATATGCAATATACAAACATCAAAGGAATTATGAAAGCATAGCCAGGCCATATAAATTATGTAAACGATGATTTAAATGTAAGAAATAAGTAATACTTGTGAAATATTTAGTGATTTTTCCCAGTTCTTCAAGGGAAAAAAAAATTAAGATTGTGTATATTTATTTGAGAAAAAGAGGACAAGCAGGGAGTGTGAGGGAGAGGGAGAAGCAGACTCCGCATTGAGCAGGGAGCCAAAATGAGGCTTGATCCCAGGACCCTGGGATCATGACCTGAGTCGAAGGAAGAGGCTTGACAAAAGGAGCCACCCAGGTGTCCCTCAAGAGAAAATTTTTAAAGAGATTAAAGTAATAAGTTAGAGTTTAACCAGTATTCTCAGCCAGTAAGATAAAAGTGAATATATATCTCAAAGATAAGCTTAAAATAATTGAAATGGGTGCAAAATTTACTTCCATGCAGTAAGTCAGCTCAAAATGTTATCAGTATGTTTATTGCTACTTACTATATAAGAAGAAAGACGGACTAAAGACATGTAGAATTGGAGTGGTTGGGCACCTGAGTGGCTCATTCGGTTAAGGTCTGACTTTGGCTCAGGTCATGATCCCAGGGTCCTGGGATCTAGTCCTGCACCGGGCTTCCTGCAGCAGGGAGTTTGCTTCTCCCTCTGCGCCTCCCCCCCCCACTTGTGCTCACTCTCTTGCTCTCTCTCTCTCACAAAAATAAATAAAGAAAGAAAGAATTGGAGTGGCTATTGGATACCATCTGTATTAAAGGACTAAAATAGCACAGTCACTCGCAAACCCTTTTTAACAGATGCAGAGTTGTAAGCAAATAGGTGTGTTTGGTCACTTCAGGCATAGGATCCAGAAATACTCAGATATGAGCTAGGAAAAGAGGGCATAAACCAATGTAGTGATATCTAGATACTGAATTAAACACTAGAAGAAAATCTTCATTGAATGATTTCTAAGTTTCTGGCCCCCCAAATACCACGTCACTGAGTATTTTAAATAGAGTACAATAAGACTGTTTCCATGGCACCTTTTAACTGTTGTTTGTCAGGCAGAGTAAGAAGCCCTAGTCTCTCAGGTCAACCAGGGTCTTTTGAACAATTAATCACCTTATGTTAAATGCATCTCGTTTCGCCCTACACTGTTGGGGGATGCCTCCCACCCCTTCCTATACAGTAGTTGTTCAGTTATTACTTGAATAAATTAGTGAATAACAGAATGAATAAATGAATGAGAAAGATGTATAACTGTAAATTATGAATAAATTCAGGAACTTTTAATGTATAAAAATACAAAAAATTGATCTGATCCACATTCATATTAAAAACTACTTCAGGGGGATCCTGGATGGCTCAGGTGGTTAAGCATCTGACTCTTGACTTTGGCTCAGATCATGATCTCAGGGTTGTGAGATGGAGCCCAGTGTTGGGTTCTGCACTCAGCACAGAGTCTGCTTGAGATTCTCTCTCCCTGTGCCCCTCCCCTTTCTCTCTCTCTCTCTCCATCTCTCTCGCTCAAATAAATAATCAAAATCTTAAAAAACTAGTCAGAATATGAGTAAATGCATTAAATAATAATTATTATTATAATAGTTAATTATAGTTAATTATAATAATATATAATTAATAGTTAATTATAATAATAGTTCATTATTATTATTATTATAAAATGTTGTTCCCATCCTCTACATAATTAAGTTAGAGAGACAAAGAAAGTGATAGAGGACCAGACCAAATAAAGTATTCTGAGACACAGTCTGAAGCAAGATTTCAAGGAAAAGTACTTGAAAACCTAACATTTATTAATTAATTCACTTATTTAGATGAAATTTCATTCAAATAACAATTATTTGAAAATTTTATTGCTACTATTATTATTTTTACCATATGCAGCACTTCGACAATATTTTTTTAAAAGTAATGCAAAAATAACTTAAGATGAAATTAATCTTGTGTTATAACCCTTATTTAATCACATTTCATGCCTAAACTCTCTAATGAAAAACTGGGATCCAGAGTAGAGTAAAAATTCACTGTAAATTATTGAAATACTTTGCAACCACTGGCAGTATGAAAAGTATCAATCACTTGGCTTCATGTAATAGTAACAGAAGCACAGACTTCAGAGTCAAGTGCTCTGATTTCAAATTCTAGTTTTACTATGGAAAAAATTACAACTTGACAAGGTTTTGTGATTATTAAATTAGATGATACATATGTGAATCTGCCAAATAATGAATATTCTTCTAATGATGTCTCACTAACTTTACCACAGAAAAGATTCTTCCATTCAGATCACCTGGTTTTACTCTTCATATCATCCTCTGTGATGACAATTTATCTCCCTGATGAGGCTGGTGATAATGATGGAAATCTGTGATTACACCCTTCTAGCGAACATGACAAAGTTGGTAATGAAGTTTGAATTTGTTCTATCAACAATGGATTTTATTCTTCAGAGATTTTAAATAACCATTTTATTTTTTAATAATGGGTGGGTGAGAAATGAAAAACAAAATGGAACCATCATACATATAATTATCTTGAAAAATAACAGGGATGATGCTAAAATTAGTAAAGGCATTGTGATATGTTAATATTTTTTTATGTTCTGCTGCATTAATTTGTACTTAACTTTTATTCAGTGAGCCATTATACATGTAATTACATATTAAAATTAATTTGCATTATTTGCACTCTATTATACAGTTGTAGTTTTATGATCAAAGATAAAGTATTGAAATACAATCTGGTTATACAACGAATACCATTATTGTAGACTATACAATAATGCTTTTTTACATTAAGAACTAGAATGTTTTTCTGTGAAAGATACATTAACTTTGCAAGCAATAACTTAGTTGAAAAGCCAACGGAAAGGGATTGTTGACAAAGATTTTCTTAAAGAAAGGGAAATTACATTCATTATACTTCTATATTTGGATCAGTGATTTTGTTTTGATGTAACATTATCCTATTCACTCCTTTTTTCCTCAAATGAGGCTGCACATAATTTTAGCTTTACTGGTAGTTTGTCTATTTCTTTATAGCTATGACTTTTAAAATTATATATTTCTAATAGGGAGGTGGGGCAAGGAGTTTCCAATCTAACCAAGAACTGCATTTGTAGATTTGATACACAGTTCTCTAAATATAGCTAATTGTATGTGAGCTTAGTTAAGTTTTCTCTAATAAAAGGAAATTTTATGCTTTACTGCAATATACAAATAAAACATTGACACCCAAGAAATTATGATTGAGTTTATATATTTATCTACTCCTTTATAATAACCCTTAATAAATTGGCAAGTAACCAAAAAAACAAGTAGTTTATAAGAGTTTATAAGTTGTTCCCTTGCACATACTATAATATTTAGAAATTTTAACTCTACATAAAATATCCTTTTAAAAATGCAGAGGGGGCTGAGTAACAAACATTAAATTAAATAAAAACTCTCCATTCACACATGAATGCCAATGCACCTATTTATTGAATTATTTTTCCAATTTTGTGAAACAGAAAATTGGGTTGGTAAGACACACACACACAAACAAGTCAGAATCTTCCCTTCCAGTCAAAATGAAATGTTAAAGACCAGATTTACTTAACCCCTTGGGGGGGGGGGAGGAAAGAAAGAGAGAAAAAACAACAACAAAATATATTCTTAAATGGCTCTCAAATGTCTAACATCGTTGGACCATAGACAATAAAAAGCAACAATCCCTAAAATATGGAAAGCAAACCTTGTGAACCTTACTGTGTTGATTCATTTTATGTGTCAGCTTGGCTTGGCCATGGTTCCCAGACATTGGGTAAAACATTATTCTAGATGTGTCCACTTTTTATGTATTCTAGATATGTTTATTTGGATGAGACTGACATTTAAATTTCAGACCGAGCAAAGCAGATTATCTTCCATAATATACATGGATCTCACACAATCATTTAAAGGCCTTAACAGAATACACACTGATTCCCTGAGCAAGAAAGAATTCTGCCATCAGATTGCCTTAGACATGAGCTGAGGTCTTCCCTGAGTCTCCAGCCTGCCCTCCTACCTGAAGATTTTGAATTTACCAAGCCTTCACCACGCATGAGCCAATTCCTAAATCCCTCTCTCTCTCTCATTCTCTCTCTCTCCATACAAGATGGAGTAATAATAGTAAGAGATTTGTCCTGCCTAAAATGATCAACTAATGGATATAAGAATTATGACCATTTTTATTTTTTATTTATTTTTTATTTTTTTTAAAGATTTTATTTATTTATTCGACAGAGATAGAGACAGCCAGCGAGAGAGCCAGGGGGAGTGGGAGAGGAAGAAGCAGGCTCACAGTGGAGGAGCTTGATGTGGGGCTCGATCCCAAAACACCGGGATCACGCCCTGAGCCGAAGGCAGACGCCCAACCACTGTGCCACCCAGGCGCCCCAAGAATTGTGACCATTTTTAAAACGCTGGACTTCACAAAACAAAATATAATAATCACTAGAAATAAGAAAAATGTGAGTGTTATGAATGTCCAAGTTTAGTGCCTTGTGACAATTTACAAGACATTATTTAGAAAGGGGAAGCTAAGGGGATGCCCAATGGACTCCCTTGCTGAGGTGAATAAGTTGTCTTTCAGGGGGTGAAAGAGGCTGGGTTTGAGGAAGAAATTACTAGTGAGGAGTGAGTAACATAAAGAGAACTTCATAGGTTTGCTGCAGATATTGGATATTCATATGAGAACTTATTAGTGCATGCATATCAGAAAACACTTCATTCAAGGATATATGCACCCCCAAAATGATTAGATGGAATAGTATGCTGCCTTCTCACATAAAGTACAGTGCCTATTCCCATCAAGCAAAATAGAAAACATCATGAACTATAGGGCTTTAGATAGAATAGTCAGGAAAGTCTTGTTTAAGTAGTGAGGATTAATTAGCCCTAGACTGAGCATTGCCAGTCTTCAATAAAATATGTGTACATTATTTATACATATAAAATTTATTTTTTTCAAATTTTTAAGAAATTTTATTTATTTATTTTGAGAAACAGAGAGCATGCACAGGGGAGGAGGACAGAGGGAGAGGAAGATAGAGAGGCCAAAGCCCAATGCAGGGCTCAATCTCACAACCCTGAGGATCGTGACCTGAGCTGAAATCAAGTCAGATACACAGCCAATGGAGTCACTCAGGTGCCCCTACATACAACATTTATATGTGTATATAAAGGATCAAATTGTTTTCTGGTAACTTCACTGGCTCACGAAGAAAGCTTAAGAATTTTTTACTGGAATACAGAAGTATCTAACACTGAACAAAGCAAAATCTACAATGTCTGCCATCAAATTAAAATTATCAGTCACTCAAAGAAGCAAGAAAATAAAATCAACCATGAGCATATAAGTAAATTAAACCAACTCAAAAATGACTCATGTTAGAATTAGGAGATACATACATCCAAACAGTTGTTATAACTAAATTCTAAGTACTTAAAAAGTTAAATAGAGAAAAGAAAATTTTAATGGATAAAGCTATAATGTATATGATGAAAATACAAAGAAATTTCCAGTAGGTTAGATACTACACACACACACACACACACACACACACACACACACACAGATTAGTGAAATTGAAAACACAGCAATGAACTCTATAAAAATGAGCACATAGAGTAAAAAGAATTAAAAAAATGAATAAAGATTCATTGAAATTTGGGATAATGTTAAACATCCTAATAAATAGATAACTGGGTACCCAAAGAAGAAAATGGAGGGCAAAATTTTTTGATAAAATAATGTCTGGAAATTTTTTAAATTTACTGAAACTATGCACTTATAGATCCAAGAAGGTCAACAAAATCTAAGCACATGAACATTAAAAAAAATCACTCCAACACACATCATAATCAAATTTCTCGAAACCAATGATAAAGAAAAAATCTTAAAAGCAGCCCAAAGTAAAAAGATACATTATGTATCTAAGAACGAAGATAAGAATAATAGCAGATTTACATAATTCAATCAACACAAGAAGAGAGTAGAGCAACATTTTTAAAGCATTGGGAAAAAGAGAAGAGAAGGAAGGAAACTATCAAGCTAGATGTCTACATTCAGAGAAAATAGCTTTCAAAAATTAAGGACTAAGGGGGCACTTGTGTGGCTCAGTCCATTAAGCGTCTGACTCTTGATTTCAGCTCAGGTCATGATCTCTGGGTGGTGAGATTGAGCCCCATGTTGAGCCCCATGCTGGGCATGGAATCTGCTTAAGATTATCTCTCTCTCTCAGCCCCTCTCAGCTCATGCCCTCTCCCTCTCTATAAAAATAAACAAACAAAAAATTGAGGACTAAGCTTCTCAGATATATAAAAGCTGAAGGAATCCATCACAAGTATATTTTTATTTCAAGAAATGGAAAAGAAGTCCTTCAGACAGAGGAATAATGACAGGTTGAAATTTGGATAAACAGAGCAACAGAAAGAAAATGTAGGGGGCGCCTGGGTAGCGCAGTCGTTAAGCGTCTGCCTTCGGCTCAGGGCGTGATCCCGGCGTTATGGGATCGAGTCCCACATCGGGCTCCTCCCCTGGGAGCCTGCTTCTTCCTTCCCACTCCCCTGCTGTGTTCCCTCTTTCACTGGCTGCCTCTCTGTCACAGAAATAATAAATAAAATCTTTAAAAAAAAAGAAAAAAAGAAAAAGAAAATGTAACTATATGGATTTTTGTTTTCACATCTTTTAAAAAATAATTGACTCTTTGAACATAATAATAAAAACATAACATAGTAACAATAAACCATAATAATAATGCATTATTTTCTATTAAACCAAAATGATAACAATTCAGTTTGGGCTATTTAACTTATGTAAAAATGTTTGATGACAATAGAAGAAAAAATACAGGATAGAAAAGGAATTATATTGTATATTTTTTATACAATAAGTGAAGTGGTATGATATCACATGAAGGTAAATTATGATAAATTAAAGATGAACAGTGTAAACTCCAAAGTAACCAGTAAAATAACAATACTAAGAGTTATAGCTAACAATCCAATGAAGGAAAAAAACAACTCTTCAACGTAATAAAAATAGCAATGCAACATATTAAATTCTGTGGGATTCTGGTAAAACAGTACTTGTGGGATAATTGCTGTCATAAAATTCTATATAAGTAAAGAAGCATGGGGGCGCCTGGGTGGCTCAGTCATTAGGTGTCTGCCTTCGGCTCAGGGCGTGATCCCAGGGTCCTGGAATCGAGCCCCACATCAGGCTCCTCCGCTGGGAGCCTGCTTCTTCCTCTCCCACTCCCCCTGCTTCTGTTCCCTCTCTCGCTGGCTGTCTCTCTCTCTGTCAAACAAATAAAAAAATCTTTAAAAAAATAAAAAGAAAAAAGAAAAGAAGCATGGACTCAAATCAATGATCTCAGTTCTCAACTGCTTTCATCTGAAGAAGCTAACAGAGTAAATTAAACTCAAACTAAGTAAAAAAAAAAAAAAAAGAACAAAAATAGAAAACAGAAACAAACAAAAAGGAATATCAACAAAACCAAAAGAATAACTATAAATTACACAGACAGTAATAAAATAATACAAGGATACTGTGAATGACTTAAGGCTAACAAATTTAGCAATTTAGAAAAAATGGCCAAATTCCCTGAAAGACACATACTATCAAAGCTCACGTAAGACACAGATATCCTGAAAGGCATATTAAAATTTAAAGATATTGAATTTGTACTTAAAACTCCCCCCTCAAAGCCCTGGTAGATTACACAAAAATTTTTACAAAAAGTCATACAAGTTTAGCATATATGTTCCAGAAAAATAAAAATAATTTAAAAAATTCCCAAGATCTCAACATCACCGTTACATCACAACTTGAAAAAGATATAGGATAATAATGCTACAGATCAATATAACTTATGAATATAGGCACAAAGATTCTTTAAAAAGAAAAAACAATAGCAAATGGGATCCAATGATGTGTAAGAATAATAAACTTCATCACAAACTGAATTTTATCCCAGAAATTAAAAACTGTTTTAACATTCAAAACACTAACCAATGCAATTTACCATATTAAACTAAAATAGAAAATCATACAATCATCTTAATAGATGCAGAAAAATTATTGAACAAAATTTAACATCATTTCCAGGTAAAAACTATCAGCATGTAGAAATGGAAAGAAGTTTCCTGCACCTAACAGAGGATATCTGTGAAGAAGTATATAGCTAATATCCTACTTAATGGTTAATGACTAAAGACTTCCTCTCCTAGATTAGGAAAAGACATGTATATCTTCTCTCACCACTTCTATTAAATGTGATCCTGCAAGAGTCAGGCAGCATAGTAATTACAGCAAGAAGAAAAAAAGACATTTAAATTGTAAAGGAAGGGTAAGACAGCCTTAATTGCAGACAACATGGATAGTTCTATGGAAATATTTAGGGTTTTTTGTTGATTTTCATTTTAAAATGTCAATAAAGAGTAGAATTGTATGTGTTCATTCTTATTTTTATGTATGTGTTTGAGGGGATACTCATAGCCAGTACTCATCATGGTAGCTACTTAGTATTTTTTGGGAAAGGGATGTTAAGTATATGGATTTATTGATCTGTAATAGGTAAAGCTGAATAGTGTTTTGCAATCAAGGGCAAAGTTTCAGGAATTGTTATGTTATACACCACATAAACTGAAAGGATGCAACTAATTTTCTCACTAAGAAAATGGTTGATATGTAAGTAGAAAATCATTCAGCATATATTTACTGAGTGTGAACTATCCTGCAAGGAATTATTCTAGACATTGAGGATAGTGAAACAGAGAAAGCTCCAGGGGTCATCAAGCTTTCATTCCATTCAGGGGACACAGATAATAACAGGTATATGTTTAAATGTGCGTGTGAATGAGAAAGTATTTGCGTATCTAGGTGATGGTAAGAGCAGTTTGAGGGAAAATACACAAGATAGGACTATTGAATAGGATGGCATATTTTAGTCAAGAAAGGCTTCTTTGACAAAGTGTCATTTGAAGAGACCCAAATGAAATGAGGTATTTAATGAGGCAGATCTCCAGGAAGGGAATTCAAGAGGGGGGTAAATAGGGCAGAAACTTTGAATTAAGAAGATGCTTCTCTGTGTTTGCTAACCATTTCAAGTCTCTTATAATCTTGGACTCTACTTATCTCATGAAACTATCCCTTCTCGTACAGTTTTCTTCAATAGATATTTTGCCCTTAAAGGTTCTCTCTGTACTATAAAAAGTCATGATAATGTGGATAATTTGGAAAGAACTACAATGTTTCTCAACTTTTTCCTATCAGAGTTTGAGCTTTCATGGTGTCTAGAACACAGTACGGGGCTGATATTCTACCTGAATGGATAGATAAAGGGTTAAATATTCTTCCTTGCCACATGTGTCTTCAGAATTGTTGACCTTAAGGCATGGAGTCAAAAGTCTAATACTGTGTAAAACACCAAAGAAGCAACTGAAGTTTTGGGATTAGGAGAAAATACAATGATTCCCCCTTATCCATGGGGGGATACATTCCAAGATCCCAGTGGATGTCTGAAACCATGGATAGTACAGAACCTTATATGTACTATGTTCTTTCCTGTATATACACACCCATGTTAAAGTTTAATTTATTAATTAGGCACAGTAAGAGATTAACAACTATTAATAAAATGGAACAATTACTATAATATGCTACAATAAAAGTTATGTGAATGTGGTTTCTCTGTCTCACTCTTTCTCTCAAAATATCCTGTACTATATTCACCTTTCTTGTTTTTGTGATGACGTGAGATGATAGAAGGCCTACAAGATGAGATAAGTGAGGTGAATGACAATGACATAGGTATTTTGATGTAGCATTAGGCTACTATTGACCTTCTTTTTTTTTTTTTTTAAGATTTTATTTATTTATGTGACAGACAGCCAGCAAGAGAGAGAACACAGCAGGGGAGTGGGAGGGAAAGAAGCAGGCTCCCAGCGGAGGAGCCCGATGTGGGACTCGATCCTGGAACGCCGGGATCACGCTCTAAGCTGCAGGCAGACGTTTAACGACTGCGCTACCCAGGCGCCCCCCTACTATTGACCTTCTGATGGAAATCCAGAAGGAGAATCATCTGCATCCAGATAGCAATTGACCACGAGAAACTGAAATCATGGAAAGTAAAACCGTGGATAAGGAGAACTACTGTATATCCTTTATAGTATTTTTATCTTTCTGATAAAATGTTGAAGTATTCCCTTATTTATTCTAAAATCTAATATACGTGGTAATGGAGCAGTAACCCCTAGACATTCCCAAATGTTTGGGTTGAGGATCACAGTAGGTGGCTGGGTGTTAAAGTAGTATCTGTATTCTGCAGAACGCCACCCCTCTCTCTTTCTCTCTCTCTCTTGTGTATTCTCACCATTACTACTACCTTGTATTATTTCCCTGTCAGACTGGTCATCTTTATCTTAATCAGCATTATTTCTTGTCACCTTGAAGCCTAACCATAATTTTCCCCTCACGCCTCATACTGGAGTTTAGGAGCCTTAGGAGAAACAAGGTTCACGCCAAACATTTATGCATAAAAGAAGGTAAGGGACTTCAAAATTACCTTCAGATCATGGCTACACACTGATTCCACACTCAAATACACAGTCTGTTTAGATAGCCTCTAGATTCCAATCCTCTCTTTTTCTCAGAATAAAATGTATTTTTTTTTCTTGTCTTATGGTCTCGGGTATCAGAAAATACAGCAATTTCTTAAAAGAAGCTTTATATTAAATATATATGTTTACATATATACATATACATATATATGTTTACATATGTTGTGCAAGTGGTACCTAAATAGAAGTAGTTTCTCTATTATGAACATTTGTGAAAAGAATTAAAGCGGAGGCTATTTTGCAACATCTTGCAACTGCAAACAAGAGGAAAAGTGAATAATGCTATATGTTGTTATTCTGAACTCCCTCCTCAATATTGGCTTCATTAAAATAAACAGTACACCTGGCCCGCTTGATCCTCATACAATGATAAATAGCTAAGCTTCTGCCAAAGCCCTTACATATAGATTTTCTACATTCTGTGCCTTTGGCTAAAGGGAAATAATAGTTAAGCAAATCCAATTGGCAGCAACAGTCAAGTAGTCTACTATTTGAGGACAGCTCTAAGTAGCAGTTGTACAAGTATTGGCATACTAAACTTCTGGAAGATCCTTGTGTATCCTTCTTTTCATTTCAAGTGTTAATTGGCAACAACATTCAAATGTATTTGTATAAATAATGGTAGTCTTCTGAAAACCACTGAAGTAAGCTATTAAAACTGCAATGGGGCCTATAGTTAGATATACAGAAGTAGAACATGTGCATTTGTTGATTAAATTAAACCATCCCCCCCCAAATGTGACTAAAAGCAATGCCAGTTTGATTGATGAACACTTTACCATAAATCTAAGCATAGAATCAGAAAGAGCACTAAAAGAATAAAATACCAAATGACTGATGCTTGGATACCAACACATAGATGGCAAGTAATCACAGGAGACATATGTTGGTACATTTCAAGTAATACATTGCAATAATAGACCACATTAGCTTTGCAAGAAACAGAAAATGACCATGTGTTTGTAATTCGGGCAGCTCGATTTATATTGGTGACAAAAGCAGTGGTCACATTTTTTTGTCAGGTAAGGATAAAAACAACAGTGTTCTGCTTCAACAAAATTTTATTTCTGAAGTCAGTGGAGATATGACTCAGAGAGAGTCCATCCATCCCATCACTATCAGTAGCAAATAAGATTTCTGTTTCAGTTCAATACCCTCCTATGGGGACATGCCAAAAACCATTTTTTTATGTAGCTGGCCAATCTATCTAAATAATACAACACAAAAACTAAAATGTAACTGTTTTAGCCTTATTATTGATTTTCTATTTATTTTCACTTTATTAGTATGAATACTTATAATTGTGGTTTATATATTTATGAAAGATTTGAGACAAAATAATTATTTTACATTTGTACTAAAGTATTTGTTGTTTTTAAATTATTTCAATGACCTAACAGTGGTCAAGACAATGTTTTATTCCCGAGTAACACTCTCTATATTTATTAGTTAATAATAAAACCAACCCTTCAATTACTTTATTAGATAAATTACTTTATTAGTAAAATTTCTATAAATATTACATTGATGATGTGTTCTAACCACTAGTAACTTTTAAATATAACTACAAATATATCTTCTTTTCATTTTTTCAAATACTTAAATTATATAGCATAAATACCAAATTTTAAATCATTAAAATGTTTATTTGTTTTTTTTCATGCAGATGCCCTTGAAATGTCCTCCATTTAGACTAGGATCAGATTGGAAATAATCTGTATGATGAGAAGAAAAAGCACAAAATGAAAATATAGATGATTGGGATTAAAATTAGACTCGTTACCATTTCCACTTAAACAATAGCGAGAAGTATATCCGTTTTGTGGAGGGTATAGAATAGACTTTGTTAAGAGTTGTCAGAAATTAGTTGCTTCTTTAAGGCATATCTTAAATATGGTTGAAGGGAAATCCTAATAACTTTTAAAGCCCTGCCTGACAAATTGTTAGAGGAGATGTTCTTGCCAAGTTAGAGGTCCTATAATTTTGCTTTATTAATGAATACATATTGAATCCAATTCAATACTATGTAATTCCTATTTAAAAATGCTTGTGATATCTGCCTATTAAAAAGAAAAATTGTTTTTATCAGTGCATAGTTTTTCACATATTTCAGAGAAATGACTCCATGATTAAGATCTAACAGCCTTGATTATTTAGTTATTTAAATAAGTATATTAAATAAGTATATTACTAAGTGAAAATATACTTTATGTATTGCTTAGAAGAGATGTAATCTAATTATGTTAGACATTCCTCAAGCCGTGGCCTGTGAACTTTATCTGCTAACTAGGTATTTTATTTAGATTTTTAAAGACTATAATTTTAAGTCTATGTTGGTGTTGTGATGTAAGTTCTCTACATTTTTCCTATCCAAAATCTTTTTTTTAAAGATTTTTTAATTTTTATTTATTTATTCAACAGAGAGAGAGACAGCCAGCGAGAGAGGGAACACAAGCAGGGGGAGTGGGAGAGGAAGAAGCAGGCCCATAGCGGAGGAGCCCGATGTGGGGCTCGATCCCATAACGCCGGGATCACGCCCTGAGCCGAAGGCAGACGCTTAACCGCTGTGCCACCCAGGCGCCCCTTCCTATCCAAAATCTTAAACTATTGTAAAATTTGTATTTCAAATATAATGTTTTAGTAATAATTAGAAACAGAACAATGAAAAGCAATCTTAAAATGAAAAGAAAAAGCAATCTTGTAACTAGGATCACTGTTATATTATAAACACAAGATAAATATATATAATTTTAAAATTTTGTCTATGATATTTTCGCCTGATTTTGTATTCATGATTTCATCATCATTTATTTTCTACTTCATGACAGTTACCTTCCTTTCTTGTCTTATTCCATTCCTCTTCTTAAGCATGTTGATTCCCATAAAACAGTTAACTTCTCTAGTTCTTGTGGCATCCTCTTTAACTCTCTCCTTTTTTCTCCAACTTCATTCACTTTCATTTCATAGGGGTGTCCATGACCAAATTATTACCCTTTATTGCCTGCTCTGTGAAAATGGAGCTTGATTCTATTAACATATTTGTCCTTTGCTAACTGGAATGATGTTTGTCAGTAGAAACCAGTAGAGAGATCCCGCAAGGTGAAAGAGGCTTTTCTTATTTTTGTTTTGGTGTGTTCCTCTTCACCAGCTACTACGGGGACATGGCTTCTCCAGCACGTGGCTTCCGCTGTGTGGGCAGCTTTTCCGGAGCTGGGCTGAAACAGGCCGGTTCCTTAATTCCAGGCTTCTTTCTACAGCACAGGCGGCTTCTGAGAGGCAACCTCTTACAGTTCCCTGGTTTCGCCAGTGCCAGGCTCCTGCGCCGTGTGTGACATTTCCAGGACCAAGCGTCTGCAGAGCATGCAACCGTCTCGTGCCTGACTTCTGCAGTACCTGGCAGATGGCAGCACCGAGGTGCCTTAGCTTCTCCTATAATCCCCCTCTAATGGTCTCCTAGCGAAAAGCCTTTCCATGAACAGCTTTCCCAAGCGTTTAGAGAGTGAGCAGGTTCCATCAAGTTCCAAAGTGAGACCCCACAGTGACTTCGCCGCCGTTCCGTGAGTTAAGGGTGTATGCTCTTCTTTGGGTGCTCTATGTCAGCTCTGGGAATAGTGATGCACTTTATATTCACTATTGCTATATCCTTAAGCTTTCTCTTTACCTGTCTTGGCCAACACATTTTACTCCCGGTTTTAGTGATTTTATATTAAACTTAATCCATTTAATTGCCATGTGGTTTTTCTTTCCTTCTTGGACCCTGTTTGAAACAATAATCAAACTTCCTGAATGTGCAGTATATAGCCTACAGCTCTTATTTCTATTTCTTCAACTGCATTTGGGGAGCTTATTCTCACCACTTAGCTTATCCTAATATTTAGTTCATTAATTCATTCATCTATTGATTTTTATTTTGTTCAATGTCTGCAAAATAATGGGCAGTATGCTGATGGGCAGTAAACCAATTATATTTCACAAAAGAACAAAAGTTTCAGGAATGAAACACAGATAATTAAAGAGTATAAACTGGCTCAGAAATCTAACAGAAACATGTTTGATATATTTGTACTACTTAATATTTTACCTATTTGAAAATGCCTTCAAAAGGGTATGTTCAAATGGATAGAAAGGAAAGTAGGAAATACTACTACACATGAAATAATAGTATTGTAATAATAATAATAATGATAATAATATCTCTGCTATGTATCAAATTGTCATCCTTAATACTCCACACTCCCTTTAGGGAACGAACTGTGCTACTCATAAAAAAGAGTAAAGCCATATGAAAACACACTGAAGGCATGTGATCACATTAGAATACAAACATTTAGTTTCTGGACTTCCAGCACTGCTTACTGCTTCTAGAATTAACAAAAAACAAAAGATCATTTATGTGAAAACACGTGCATGACTAAAACATATTCTACATGTAATAATTTTGCCTTATGATTTATTTTTTTCAATATTTTACTTAAACTTTAAATTTTCTAAAACTTGTCAAAAGAGCACTTCTCAAGTGGGAAATTGAGAAGCATGATATAGTCATTCTACCCCCAGGTAAGAAATATATGTATAAAACAAAGTACTGAGCGCAATGAAAAAATTTTCTGAGCTCTTCCCAGCTGTACAGAGGGTAGCAACCTTTCTTCTCTTATTGTACCTTTTTGTCTTCTAGACATCTATTTTTGAATAAAAGTAGTCCTTTCCCCATCAATCATTTCAGCCAACAAATGTTTATTAAATGCTTATTTTGTATCTGGCAATTTATCATATTCTGAGTTGTCAAAGATGGGTGATATAAATTCTGTATGTTCTACTTTCTTACAGAATTTATAACCTAATAAAGGACTCTAACTGTATTTAGGCACACTTCTCATAGAGAAATCTCCTAAATAGATAAAAGGGAATAAAAGACATTTCAGTTGGAGCATATAGAGAAAATAGTGCATGCAAATGTTTGAGGTGATGAAAGGCAAGCAAAAAAAAAAACAAAACAAAACAAAACAGTGTGTTCTGCAGAGACAGAGAGTAGTTTAGTGATCCTCAAGAGACAAGAGACGGCCCACGGAAAATTCATTTGGAGAAGTTAGAGGGAGCACATTTTGAAAGGCTTTATATAGTGTCATATTCAAATGGTGGGGCATAATCCTGTGACTATGAACTCTAATTTTTACAATCATTAGGCCAATTTGGATAGCCCCATTATTATGCAGTAATCCATTACAGGTAAGTATTGCAATTAATTGAAAAAAAGAATAATTTTATAATTGTTAAATCTTTTTCTGAGAATACAGTCTGAGTATAATACAAACAGAAAATTACTTACTTGTTTCATCTGTAGTAAATACCCATTCGTCTTAAATAACCAGATTACTGTAGAAGCATATAATGCCTAAATATAGTAAAAACTCAAAGGAAAAAAATATAAGGTAGATATATGAGCTACTTCTTGCTTAAAATAGCTTTTAAAAGTAGGATAAAGGAATAAAAGAGGCCTTGTGTTACCCTGCAGATTATAAAGTAGTCCTTTAACACCACTTAATCCTCTCTCAATCAGTGCCTTAAATTTAGTAGAACAACTTGAGAAAGTTTATGCTGGGATGTAACCTACATCTAATCATCAGTTCACCTTATCAAATGCCTTATAAATTACTTCAGTGCATTTTTGAGACTCCAAGTCTCAGTGCAGAATTGCCAAATGCTAATTATTATTTTGTCCCTACCACACAGGCAAGCATATATTCTTTAAAAAGAAAAACTTTCAGGAAAGTAGATATGATGCATTTCTAAAGCAGTTGAGGAAGTCTAATGCAGCATTTCTTGTTCGGTTGATATTGATCATAAAATGGACAATACAATTTTGTGCTCTTCAAATCATGCAAGTAAAATATAGTATATTTCATCGTAACTAAATCATGGAATTTTTTCAATGTTATCAAACATTTGATATTGAGCATTAATATGAAAATGACTATATATAGCAGTAGGAAATAAACACATGTTAGATAGTGAATTGTCTGGGCCTTATCGTAAGTGATATTCGAGAATTAATTACAATGAAAGAGAATGGCATGATTTTTATAAATTTTGTATAGACCTTCCAGGAAGACTTACCATACAAAGCATATGGATGCATGAGAACTGTGTGAGCCCAGCCATGGATGAAGAAAATAAAACTTTTTTTCTGAGATAGTTAATTTTGACTGAAATGAAGAATGGCATTTAAAGAAAAAAGACTGAAGGGGCGCTTGGGTGGCTCAGTCCCTCAGTCTCTTAAGCATCGCCTTTGGTTCAGGTCATGGTCACAGGTCCCGGGATGGAGCCCCGCATCAGACTTCTCCTCCTTCCAACTCGTGCTTTCTCTCTCTCTCTCCCTCTTTCTCTCTCTCTCTATCAAATAAATAAATAAATAAAATCTTTAAAAAAAAAAAAAGACTGGAACTTTGAGATTGCAGATAAATTTGTAAACCAAAGCAATAATTTTTTATTTGTTTAGTAGTACTAAGAAAAGAGAGTCAGCAAAGGCCATTAGGAAGAGAGTTATAATAATTCAAGCAGTGTTTTGTAAAGACTGATGTTCAGCAGTTTGAAGATACACATGAACATGGAGATCGTTGAGGCAGGTTGGCTTACGTGAGTGACATGAATCTATGTAAAGTTTCAGGAATGATGTAGGATAGCCCCAAAGATGATGGCTATGAGAAATAAAAGCATGGAGCAATATAACATACATTTTAAGAAAACCTTGATGACTTAATGACTGCCTATTTTCAGTGAAGAAGGAAATGTCAACAAAAACTGACACTTTTTTAGTTTGAGTGTAAAGTGTTAATAAATTGAGTACAAAAAAATGGAAAACAACTCCATTTTGGAATACCCACTGAAAACACAATCAGAGAATTAGATGACTGAATTAGACTACTTTTCATCAGGAGGGTGAAATGTTACAAAAGCCCAAGGGAAAAAAATTTAAGAAGCTCAACAGTGACCATTTTGGAATGAATAGTTTCTCTAATACATTTCAGAGAAGCAAAACAAAGAAATGGTAAATCTTATATTTTTTACTTTAAATGGTCTATGTAACTTGAATATTATCTTCTTTCTGCATATTTATGGTCTAATAGCCTCAGGTTCATTTGTCATCTTTATTTGTTGTATAGTAGTTGGAGGTTTTTCTCTCTAATTATCCAATTATAAACTTTAAATGGCAGATGGAAATACTTTCAGAGCCACTTAAACCTGACTTTTACATGGAATTATGGAGGTATGTCTTCGGTAGAGCACCTCTTGCATGAAGCTCAGTTTTAATAGAGGAGCGAGAACAAATGGGGGTAAGTCCTTGTGTCATCTGACAATTAAAAATGTTGAATAAGTATGGCCAACTAGCTACTCAGTTAACATTAAGGTGGTTATGGACATAAGCCATTCAACTAAAGTTAGTATCACTGAAAATTAAAATAAAATGTAAAACCAAAACAATAATGTATAAATTAGGATAGGCTAAGCTATTTGCTCTAAGACAAACCCCTCAGATTTTAGTGGCTTAAAGTAAAGGCTTACTTTTCCTTGTGCAGACGCTAGTGTGGTTCTAGGTGTTCTAGTGGTGATCCAGTATTCAGGATGCTTTGTTTCTATGGCTGCAACCTCTCAACTAAAGCCCTTCTCCAGCACTATCCTGGCAGGGGAAGACAGCAGAGGATCCCACACCAGCAATTAAATGCTTCCACAAGCAAACGACTCATTTCTATTCACAGCCCATTGGGAGAACTTGTCAAATAGCCATGCCCTCCAACAAAATAAAAAGAAAAGATTGTCCTTCTTGTCACCGAAAGGGGAGGAGCACCAGATTTCACGGAATATAATTAATATTTGCCAAAAATATCATACTGAAAAGTACTAAAGAATCGTTCCAACATTCACACTATTCACACTTTGCTCATTCATTTTCTTTCCATGAGCATTATTTATATAAAAATTATTTTTCTCCAAAGATTATCTGGAATATTGTATTCAGAGTTTCTGATCAGCACGAACCTCCTGTAATGAGAATTTCTGCCAAGGCAATGAAATGTAAGGTGTGGAACGTCTTCAACATCTTATTAGCCATTATTTTGGAAATATTAAAAATAGTTTACAAGCCTCTGTTACCACGTTGCACAATTCTTAGCTCTCCAAGTATTTCATTAGGAAATTATCTGTATATGTGAAACATTGGTTTTAGTTGTGTGTGTTTGTATATGTGTGTGTGTGTCTGATTCTTTCACTTTCTTGCTTAGATCACTTTAATATTGTTCTAATGCTTCTAGGTACAGTTCATAAAATTTAAAAATTCCTTTGATCCCCATCATAATCCGCTCCTACATGCTTTTCATTCTTTGCCAATTCTCTCCCACCTTCATTAGGCTCCAATCACATTAGCCTTCTCTTACTTTGAATGTGCCAAGCACCTTCCATCTTTAATCTCCATAGTATTTTTTTCTCTTTTTAGCAATTCCTTTCTCCATGAATTTGCTCAGTCAACTCCTATCGAATCTTTACATCTCCGATTCAATGATACAATATTACTTCACTCAAAAATTGGCTTTTTTTTAACTTGACTCTGCCTACCTTACCTCAAAATACCTTGATTTTTCTACACGTTGCTATAATAAAGGAAATTTTTTCCACTATAGCATATTAAATATGTATTTACCTGTTTCGTATCTACTTTTCTCCTACATTAAATCTCCATGGAAGTAAGGAAATGATGGCTACTATATCCCTAGCATCTATCATAGTGGCCATTCTATAAAAATATCTCAATTTTATAAAAGAATAAATGAAAATAGTTAAGTCACATAATAGTTTCTCTATTATATTACATAGGCTTTGTGTTTAAATGTGAATCACCTAAATATAATATCAACATAATATACATTATGTATATAGTATACATTACTATATATTATTATACAACTTAATATACATTATATAATGTATACATACACATGCACGTGCACACACACACACACACACTCTTGTACAATATTCAGGGGAAGAGAGGAGAGGGAGAAGGAGGCAGCAACAAGGAACATTCTGAAGATAAAGAAGACGACGCAGCCATCACCAGCTGACATCATTATCTGTGTTCAATGAAAAGGACATTCAAATCAGAATGGACTCCATTTCATCAAGATTCAGGGAAGGAAGTAGGCTAACAATAGAATGTGCCCACTTACAATATGAGAGTATTCTGCCTGTTTTCTTTGATTGTGGCCATAATCCAGCCTCCTTTTGGATATCTAGTGCTGGCTGGCCTCCCAGAATTGGCTCCTGGCCCAGGTCTATCTTCTTGTTCTGTGGAATACTCTGGAGAGATTTTGTTTGGAAACGTGAGCACAATGGCAAGTATCACAGCACTTAGATTTTCAGGTATGGTCAACAGTGTACGGCTTTATAAAACTGTACTTCCCCTAGTCTTTCCAAGCGTGAGAAGGTGACTGCCAGTGTGTAGGATTTCCAATTTGTGTGGAAATGTGCAGCACACTTGAACACATTGGAACCAGAGCAAGAAAAAACATAGAAAATAATAAGAATGTAGAGTAAATCATTAAGTAATAAATTGGTGCCATAAAAATTACCAGTAATTTAGTGTCTTAAAACAAGAGAAATTTATCATCTCACAGTTTTGTAGGTCAGAATCTGGTCGGATCTCTTAGTTTGAATTCTCCGTCACAAGACAAAAATCAAGGTGTTCACAAATACAAGTCCTTGTCTAGAGGTTCGGAACATAATGCACTTTTGACTTATTCAAATAACTAGCTAAATTCAGGTTCACACAATTGTAGGTCCTGTTCACTTTCTGGTTCTAGGCTCAGGGGTCATTCTCAGTTGCAGGGACTGCCTGCATTTCCTGGTACATGACCTCCCTCATTTCCAAAGCCAGCAACAGCAGATAGGTCCCTCTGATACTTCAAATCACTCCTGCCTCTTCTTCCACTACATCTACCTGGCTCTAGCTGGAGAAATGTCTCGCTTGTAAAGGGTCATGTAATCAGGTTTGGCCAATCTGGTTAATTCAAAATAATCTTCCCATCTCAACATTTGTCATTGTAACCACATCTATAAAGTCCCTTTTGCCATGTAGCCAAAACATATTCACAGCTGCCTAGGAATAGGATGTGGTTATCTTTGGGAGACCATTATTTAGCCATTATTAATCACATTGGGCTAATAGAACAACCATACATTCGTTCTTTTGAAATCTGGAATTAAAAGAGAATCAGGAATGTGGTCAAAATAAACTGTAATCAAGTAGTGCTGAAACCAAAACAGTCTTTCTTTTAGTAATCCACCTGACACCAAGATTAGATGCCCAGAGTATTAGTGAAATTCTCTTGTTTCAGATATATCATAGAGAGATTCATAAGAAACAAGATGTGTCTGAGAGACAAATGACTGACCAGAAACAAATCTAATCCTGCCTACTTTTCTCAGCTAAAATTATTGTATATGGTATGATATAGTCGAAAGCTGGTCCTCACGGAAAACATGTGAAATGTATATTCCGAAATAGCTTCCTCAATAATGTTCGGGTTTAAGAACTAAGTACGCTATGGGCAGCTGGGTGGCTCAGCTGGTTAAGTGTCTTCCTTCAGCTCAGGTCATGATCTCAGGGTCCTGGGATTGAGCCCCACATCTAGCTCCCTCTTCAGCGGGGAGCCTGCTTGCCTTCTCTCTGGGCCCCTCCCCCTGCTCATGCTCACTTTTACTCTCTCTATTTCTCTCTCTAAAATAAGAATAAATAAAATCTTTTTAAAAAAGAACTAACTAAGCTAAAATGAACTTGTGCAAGCCATGTAAAGATGCATTGGAAAAAAAATTACAGAATTTTGTTTTTTGTGGGGTTTTTTTTGTTGTTTTTTTTTTTTACTTTTATCTCTTGAGTTCTCTTTTATTTCAGCATAATGGCAATGGTGATATCTTTACTTGATATATTTAGAGACTTGAGAATTTTATGCTGATTTCCAAGCTTCAAGTCAAAAGGTGCCCTAGAGTTCCTTAAGGGAAATACTGACTTAATGGATCTTTTTTTAATAACAGATAGTGTGATAAAGCCATGACTTGGCAAGTGCAGGGGTTGTCTTGCTTGGCTTTTTGTGGTACATCTGGTAGCCCTCATTACAAAAGGAGATAGTAAAGGAAGACTCCTTTGGCAGTGTGTGCAATGCCCAACTACCTGTAAATCTGCTTTGGCATACTGAGATACTGCTGTATTCTCTACTTGTCTATTTTAGGCAGTTCATAAACACAGCTTGGCTTGTTTATTAGAGTTCAAAAACCTGGCAAAGTACATCACTACAGCTCTTTTTCATCTGCTGTGTTGACACGAAGATCAGTGACCCTTTTTGAATGATCGAGATTTTGACAGCTTAATTTCTGTGTCATGAGTTGCTAAGGTAACACTATTTTTGTGAATTCCACAGTTAATAAATCCTTAAGAAATGTCTTCCATTTTTAGTATTGAAAGTAATTTAATGTTAAAGTTAAAAGATTTATTTTTTAGTTCACTTTTCATTCACTGAATAAACTCAGCCGACTTGTTAGTTCTTCTCCTCTTTCATGGGATACCTGATTCAACCAGGACAGAAAAAGAAATTTAAAACACGGTGACATTAACTGGAAAGGAAATAAGGAAATAAAATATCTCAAAGAAGAAACTAAGAAAACACTTTTTTGATGGCCAGATTATACTTTTGAGATGAGCAGACAAAAGTACATTTTTAGGGCCACCTTTAGATTTGAGGGTTTGCATTTTTATCTTCAAATTCTGGTACAATTTTCAAATTATTTTGCATTTCCAGAAGAAAATAGGGCATTTGTTTTTCAATGCTGTTTAACAAATTACCACAAACTTAGCTACTTGCTACTTAAAGCAATACTCACTCATTATCTCACAATCTCTGCAGATCAGAAATCCATGCATGGCTGAATTAAGCTCTCCGCTCTGGAAATCACAAGGCTGAAATCAAAGCATCACCTGGGTTATTCTTTCTGGAGCTCGGGGTCTTCTTTCAAATTCAAAAAAAATTTTTTAGCAGAAGCCCCTCTCTTATATTTGTTTACAATACAAAAAGAATAAGAACCTCATTCTTTTTGCTGTCTGTTGAACAGGAACCACTTTTAGCTCCTAGAAGCCATCTGCAGGTCTGAGCCACTTGGCCCCCAACATAGACCATTCCAGTTTCCAATGTCTCTGACTTCAGAAAAGGTCCAGTCTTTTTAAGGGCTCACTTGGTTAAATCAAGCCCACCTTGATAATCTCTTTCAATTAAATCAAAGTTGACTAGTAAAAAAGATCACAGTAGTGATATACCATCGCATTCACAGATTCTACCAGAACTCATGAAGAGGGGATTATAAAAGGTTTATACAATAAGGAACACAAATTATGGGGATCATCTTAAAATCCTGTCTACCAAAAGTAGATTGTGCATTTTCAAATACAAAACATTGTTTATATATAGCATAAAATGAGTAGTTCCAAGTCGATTTTAGTGATTTATTGAAGTCATTTTAAAAGATGAAATCCTAGATTTTTTTGTATTCGCTAAAGTTCCAACTGTGATTTCCTATTGTGTGTCCTTACAATTATAAAATAGAAAAACATATTCTGGCACATCTGCCTGCCTGTTTTTTTTTTTTTTTTAAGATTTTATTTATTTATTCATTCGACAGAGATAGAGACAGCCAGCGAGAGAGGGAACACAAGCAGGGGGAGTGGGAGAGGAAGAAGCAGGCCCATAGCTGAAGAGCCTGATGTGGGGCTCGATCCCATAACGCCAGGATCGCGCCCTGAGCTGAAGGCAGACGCTTAACCGCTGTGCCACCCAGGCGCCCCTGCCTGCCTATTTGTAATAATATAGAAAGACAATTGAACTGTCAGAATTGCATATTAACATTTAAATAACAGTAATAATATCTTTACAACTATATACTATATATACAAATAATCTTGGTGTATTTTGAAAAATTACCTCATATAATTCTAGACTTTAGAAATATGAAAATTTCTAATAAAAATTTCATTTCCTGGGAAAATATTTCAATTACTGGAAAGTATGTATCATGTGAAACCAAAATATAAAGTGAACACATAGCTTGAGAAATACACACTATGAACAGGAACAGACCTTTTCAAGAATTTTATAGAAATTAGATGTCTTGCTAAAGAAAAAATAATTGGCTAGACATATAAATCCAAGGAGATTTATGAGATGACAGTAAACATCATATGAGAAATTAATCAGCTGTTACATGCAGTGAGCAGCATTATCCTGAGGATTCAGAATGGAATCATGTCATTGGATATCAAATCTGGAAGTCAGCCATCAACACAAAGTACTCAAATGGATTATGAATCTAGTGACAAAAAAACATGAAAATAAACAAGAACAACAACAAAATCTCTCCTATGAAAGAAATATCTTTGGTCAAAATATTATGGAAACTATAATATCGTATGAATAAAGCCAGTAATGTGTAAGTAATTTTATATAGAAAGTATATATATGCTTTTAAAACTGTGTAAATGTACTTGGATAGTGAGGAATCCAAACAAGAATTAAACAAATTAATAATTTATTATACTGATAAAATCTATATATTGAAAACTGACCTTCTTTTCTATTCTTCCAAAGATCTTTCTCTTCCTGTGTTCTATTTTCAAATATCATCACTACCTACTTAGTCATAGTCAATACTTTACACCACAACTATCAGAACACATCATGGTATTTTGGTTCCAGTTCAGAAAGATGTCTTGAATTTATTTCTTTTTTTCCTTCTTTTTTTATTTAAATTAGTGAACATATAGTACATCATGAGTTTCAGGTATAGAGTTCAATAACTCATCAGTTGCATATAACACCCAGTGCTCATCTCATCACATGCCCTCCTTAATGCCCATCATCCGATTACTTCATTCCCCACCCCCCTCCCCTCCAGCAATGCACAGTTTGTTTCCTATAGTTAATAGTCTCTCATGGTTTTTCTCCCTTTCTGATACCTTTCCATTCTGTTTTCCCTCCCTTCCCCTATGATCCTCTGCTCTGTTTCTTATATTCCACATATAAGTGAAACGATATTATTGTCTTTCTCTGATTGACTTATTTTGCTTAGCATAATACCCTCCAGTTACATCCGTGTCCAGGTAAACTATTTCTGTCTTCTGTGTTCACTGAAATTTTCCATTGGTACTTTACAGATTATAGACATCAGATAAACCTATGGAAAATTTTAATATACACATAATCAGGCCTCTCCTAAAATTCTGATTCAGAAAGCCTGGATGGGAGCCCAAATATCTATATTTTCCAAAAGCTTCGCGTTATGCTAATGAGGCCTTTTGGTGAAAACTAGTATTGGTTTTCTGGATTTCACTATTGATATAAACTCCTAAGTGGCTTTCTTGTTAATAATTTATTTCTTCATTATGATACATCATCTACAAGGTTCTCAGAAAGCCCAACATTAAAAAATCGTTGTTATATTAATTCTCCATTTGCACATTTCTATATTATCCTATCCTTACATGATAGAGTTAGAATTTGTAAGCATGATACCTGAAATTAATCAAAATGTATTTTTGCCAGTCTTATTGCACCAATTATATCCTCTCTTGTAACAGTATTGAATTTTCTCTATTCACTGGCATGGCATTCATTTTCACACACGTGTGATTTTGTATACTCCTATGTAAGTTGTTTCCATTCCCCAAATTTTATCTACCACTTTTTCTCCACTTTTTCTGTCTGTGAAAACTTCTACTCATTCTTTAAGAAGTGGCCTAAATGTTACCTTCTCAATGACATCTTAGTTATCCAAACAAAATTAGTTTATCATTCCTCTGTGGCCCACCAAAATTTCCTCATACTTTAATAAAGTACTTATTCTTTTAAGTCTGTCATACACCAAATTTCTGCTTCTTCAAAAAAAGAAGCTATGTTTTATTTATCTTTGTACTAGCCATACTCTGTATAATTTTATACAGACCACAGGACACAGATTTTTTCAATAAATATTTAGTAGATAGTGAAATGAATAAACGAATTATGTTTGCATCATTGGGAAGAGTGAGTTCTTTCCAGCAAACTTTCCCAGATCTATTTCCATAAAGTTGAAATGATGGTGATAAAATTATGATAATTTGATTAAGTATAGAAAATAATATTTATCCCCAAATTAGTTGTGGGAGTATATTTGTGTACCTTTATCAATTTGTCTTGAGAAATATTAAAAGCCCCAGTGTAAAGTAAGAGAGCGCCCTAGCCAAGTGCTTTGACTTGATGCTATCATTTTAATTCCTCACTACATTTTGTCAACAGCCCAGTTGGGCTGCCAAATATGAGAATAGTCCATTAAAGCAACAAGCAAAAAAATGAAAGAGGTAAGCCTTTAATCACTTACTGCAGTCCCATAAGCAGTAGGCTAAAACCTGAGAAGACACCAACTCCCACTGTTTACATTTCCACAGTAGAATGGAATGCCAGTGGAGGGTCAGGTAGATCAGCAAAAACAGATGTGGAGATCATCTTCCCACTGAGGCAGCCCAAACAGAGGGCTGGGGCAGAGTATCGATCCTGAGGTTGGGGTGAGATAAGATGTAATGGTTGAGAATGGGAATTCCTGAGTCCATGAATTCAGTGTTTTCCTGCCCCCCTTTTCCTAATAAAGAGGCCTCAGCAGAGGCTCCTGAAGAAGACTCTGAACAAGGCCTCAGATAAAGGGACCTAGGAATTAACTCCCAGGACTACTACTCCTAGGACTACGATTATGCAAAAGAGCATGACTGGTCAAGCGTCCTGACTCCTTGGCTGTAACTACCATGTCTAGTGTGAGAGGGCAGCCCATTTAGGGGCCTGCCTGCTAAAACCTTGGTAATTGTCTAGGGAGGGGCCTGAAAGTCGTGCAGTGTTTTGCCCTGGAGCTGGATTCCTTACATTTGACCGGAAATCAAGTAACAAATACATGTATTGGGTAATATGAAAAGAGAGCAGCAAAAAGGATGTAGCAACAATGATACTAGTATTTTGATAGGAGTTGAATTAAATTTGTAGATTTCTTTGGATGGTATAGGCATTTTAAAAATATTAGATCTTCCAACCGATGGGCATAGAATGTCTTTCCATTTCTTTGCGTCATCTTGAATTTCTTTCACCAGTGTTTAATAGTTTTTAGAATACAGGTCTTTCACCTCTTTGGTTAAGTTTATTCCTAGATATTTTATTGTTTTTGGTGCAATTGTAAGTGGGACTGTTTTCTTAATTTCACTTTCTGCTGCTTCATTATAAGTGTATAGGAATGCAACAGATTTCTGTACATTGATTTTGTGTCTGGTGACTACTCAATTCATTTATCAGCTCTATTAGTTGTTTGGTGGAGTCTTTAGGATTTTCTATATCATGTCACCTGCAAATAGTGAAAGTTTTACTTCTTCCTTACCAATTTGGATGCCTTTTGTTTCTTTTCATTGATTGCTGTGGCTAGGACTTCTAGTACAATGTTCAATAAAAGCAATGAGAATGGACATCTTTGTCTTGTCCTGACCTTAGGGGAAAAGTTTTTCACCACTGAGTATGATATTGATGATGGGTTTTTTATATAAGGCCTTTATTATGTTGTATGTTCCCTCTAGACCTACTTTGTTGAAAGTTGTTATCATGAATGGATGTTGTACTTTGTCAAATACTTTTTCTGAATTTATTGAAATGATCATATGGTTTTTATCCTTTCTCTTATTGATGTGATTTATTATGTTGATTCTTTTGTGAATATTGAAACAACCTTGCATCGTGAGAATAAATCCCACTTGATTATGGTGTATGATATTTTTTAATGTATTGTTGGATTTGGTTTGCTAGTGTTTTGTTGAGGATTTTTGCATCTATGTTCATCAGAGATATTGGCCTGTAATTCTCTTTTTTTGTGGTGTCTTTATCTGGTTTTGGTATCAAGATGATAGTGGCCTCATAGAATTAATTTGGAAGCTTTCTTTTATGTATTTTGGAATATTTTGAGAATAGGTATTAATTCTTCTTTAAATGTTTGGGAGAATTCTCCTGTGAAGCTGTCTGGTCCTTGACTTCTGTTTGTTGGGAGTGTTTTGATTACTTATTCAATTTCATTGCTGGCAATCAGTCTGTTCAAATTTTCTATTTCTTTCTGCTTCAGTTTTGGTAGGTTATATGTTTCTAGGAATTTATTCATTTTTTCTAGGTTGTCCAGTTTGTTGGCATATAATTTTTCATAATATTCTCTTACAATTGTATTTCTGTGGTGTTGATTATTATTTCTCATCTTTCATTTGTGATTTTATTTTGGTTCCCCCCCCCCCCACCCCACCTCTCTTCCTCTTTTTTTCTATTTCGTTTAGTCTAGCAAGAGTTTTATCAATTCGGTTGATATTTTCAAAGAACCAGTTCTTGGTTTCATTGATCTGCTATTGTTTTTTGTTTGTTTATTTCCCTTTGATGTGTGTGTGTGTGTGTGTGTGTGTGTGTGTGTGTGTTGGTTTGTTTTGTTTTGTTTCCATATCATTTATTTCTACTCTATTCTTTATTATTTTCTTCCTTCTGCTGCTTGGCAAAATTTGGGGACAAAAAAAGTCTTTTGCCAAAAAACAAATAATCCAATTTAATAATGAGAAGACATGAATAGACATTTCTCCCAAGAAGACGTACAGATGGCCAACAGACACATAAAAGATACTCAACATCACTCATGATCAGGGAAATCAAATCAAAACTACAAAACTACACCTCTCAGAATGGATAAAATAAAAAACACAAGAAACAACAGATGTTAGTAAGGAAGTGGAGAAATGGGAACCTTCTTACAGTGTTGGTGGGAATGCAAACTGGTGCAGCCACTGTGGAAAACAGTATGGAGGTTTCCCAAAAAAATTAAAAGTGGAACCACCCTAAAATTCACTAATCTCACTACTGGGTATTTACCCCAAAAATACAAAAACACCAATTCAAAGGGATACTTGCATCCTGATGTTTATAGCAGCATTATTTAAAATAGCCGAATTATGGAAGCTATCCCACGTGTGCATCCATAGACAAATGAATAAAAAAGGAAATGATACACACACACACACCGGAATATTATTAATTTATAAAAAAAGAATGGAGTCTTGCCATTTGCAATGACGTGAATATAGCTAAAGAGTACAATGCTAAACAAAATAAGTCAGAGAAAAATAAATATCATATCATTTCACTCATATGTGGAAAATAAGAAAAAAAAAGGAATAAAGAGAGAGAGAATGAGAGAGAGACAAAGGAAGAAACAGACTCTTAACTATAAAGCACAAATTGATGGTTACCAGGAGAGGGGAACTGGATGGGGGAATTAAAAAATAATATGTAGCAACAAACGAATGTTTCATATAATAAATGTGACATTTCATTAATTATTAATTATGACCATTGGCATGGTAGCTTAAATAAATCTCCAGCTTGTACATATCTATAGGAGATTGATGAATGAGGCAGAATCATTACATTTAGAAAAACTCTTTCTAGTAGGATTCCTGACTAAAGCCAGAGATCAGCACAGTGACCAAATAAAAAAATACCCTGAAATACTTTGTTTGTGAATGGCTGTATTGGTTTCAAAATCATTTTAAGAGAATTAAAAGGTGATTTGCCATGTGTCAGAGGCATAATGTCTGATTTCACAGACTGCAAATGAAAGTCCATGACTGCAAGGTATTCCATAGTTGGGGAGCTCTATAAGACTGAGTTAAAATCTTGGTGGGGAAAAGCAGTAGTATAGAGGACAGAATCCAAACACTTTGAATATTTGTAAGTTTTTCTTTTTAAAATTTATGTACAGACAAGGTTATTAAAAACAGGAGATAAGTAAGATAATCAGTTCTATCATATGGGCATTCAAAGAATTTTATTGAAATATACAGCTAAGTGTTTTAATATTAAGATATTGCCTGACAGAGAGTTTGGGGGCACCAGACTAGATTTTAGATACCCTTTCCAGCCAAATATTCTTCAAACTAACTTTAAAGACCATATATGATGGTTGATTTTGTGCGTCAACTTGAGTATGTTATGGTACCCAGACGTTTGGTCAAAAACCAGTCTAGATGACACTGTGGGTTTTTTTTTTTTTTTATGAAATTAACTTTAAAACAGTAGGCTTGGAGCAAAGTGGACTACCCTCCATGGTGCAGAGGCCCTTACCTAATTAGTTGAAGGCCTTCAGAGAAAAAATGAAATCCTCTGAGGAAGAAGGAATTCTGCTTCTACGCTGCCTCTACACCGTGAACTCTAGTTTTAGCGTTCACTCTTCCTTGAATCTCCAGCCTGCTGAACTGCCCGGCAAAATTCAGACCTGCCAGTCCTCCCTGGCACATGCTGATTTCCTTAAAATCTCTTTCTCTTTCCACCCTGTCTCATGGTATTGAGCCCTGACTAGTATACCATCTTTTTAAAAGGCTGTTTTTGTTTTGTTTTATTTTCCCTAAAAATGACTGGTCATATTCTCTTCTTCCATTCAATCAAATTATTTGCTCTGCTTATGACACATAAGCATATGCTGCTTTGGACATTTCTTGAACTATTACTTAAATGAATGTTAACTTTCTAATCTTCTAACCTCTTTTTATTTACTCATTTCTCAAAAAAAGATAAATGCTACTTCTAAGTGGGTATTATAACTCATAATGTTCCTTGTAATGCTCCAGAGATAGTTTTATATGTAAAAAGCATTCAATAAGTGGATTATAATTCAATTTGATAGCTGTTTAGAAGTAAATTTACTTCTATTTATTTTCCTGATCAACCTTGCTGTTCCATTTGGCTGCCACTTGCAGCTGTTTAGGGCTTTATTTATGCCCCCTGCATGATGGCCCTTGTAAACAGAAACATCAATGATAAATTTAAAATAGGATATGAATATCCTCATGATCCATCGACTCAGGCAAAACCAATTGATAAATTAATATATATTAATATAATGCTTATATTTTATATATAATAGAGAAAAGGAGAGAAGAGACAGAGACAGAGACAAAGACTTAAAGTACACCCAAGTCCATAATGATATAGAAAATGTTTTCTACAGAAATTCCAGGTTTATTTTAACAATACTATCTTTTATAAAGAGCAATCTATTAGAATGCCTGTTTTGAATTTCAGTTGCCTCAATTTTAATAGAAGGAAAACAACCCAATAGATTGAACTACTTTTTTCCTCCTACGTCCTTATGGGGGAACATTTCATTATATATTTGGATAGCTATAAAACCAGGTGATAAGAACACTGATTCTTTATGAGTTACATACTTAAATCATAACAAAATCAAGTTCAGTATTTATTGATCCAAATATTGTTTATTCCTAAATAAGGACTTTGGAAAAACTTTCTGAGGTTCTTGAAAATTTTTAGCTCCCTCAATATGGAAAATGAAATAACAACTCACACATTTTCTATTAAAACTTTTAAACAATTCTTAGATTTTTCTTCTTTTATAGTGTTTTTAATATTTTCATGGGCAATCAGACTTCCAGGTACTTGTTGACCATGTAAAAATCCCAATAGAACAAAAGGAATTTATTGACCAATGTTCTATTTAAATGATTTAAACTTAACTCACTTAATATAAAAGCAAAATATAGATTTATATTTATTCAATCCATGTTAAAATACAATCTAAAACTTAATCCATATCTTATTCAACTATATATTACTGTAATTTAAAAAATTTTAAATTACAATTTAAAAGGTATCATCTTGATTTACTTTTGTATGCTTTAGTTTTTCAAGAGTACTTATAATCTTAAAATATATATATATACACACATATGACTGATCATGGCCTGAAAAATATGTCAGCTTTATAGTGAAAACTCAAGTTTGGCTTCTATCATAATAACATTAATGTAAATTAGGTTTTCTTACATATTTTTCTTTATGAGAGGAATACCATCTTTACTGAATTAAGTCAATTCATTTCCCTTGACATTCAAGTATTGCCAAAAGCAACTTATATGATTTTAAAGAGAGAAAAATAGAGTTTTCCACACACACTTATAAAAAATACATATTTAAGAAGTTCTGTTTTGAACATACTATTACTTAAAAACATGTATATCATGTTATCAAATATATCTGTTTTATTTATACAAATTTTGCTTTATTTGATTCACATTTACTTTTCTCTAAGATAAATGCCAGATAGATGTATATTTGAAATAATTTTTTCAAAGATTTTATTTATTTACCTGAGAGAGAGAGAGAGAGCACGTGCACAAGAAGGGGGAGGGGCAGAGGAAGAGGGAGCAGTCTTCCCACTGAGCAGGGAGCTACCCACAGGCCTTGATCCCAGGAACCTGAGATCATGACTTGAGCTGAAGGCAGACACTAAACTGACTGAGCCATGCAGGCACCCTGAAATAATTTGTGTTTACATTGTAGGGGAAGAAAACTTTGTCCTCTCCTCTTCTATGTTCTTTTGGTTGCTGTTATTTAAATTGACATAAAAGAGATTAATAGGTGAAAAATGAATTGAATTCCCTATGTATAGAAGCCCCACAAATACAATGAGATGCTCTCCCAACAGTCAGACAATCGAAGCTTATATACTATTCTGAGCTAAGAAGAAGGGAGTGGGGTCTGGGGCTTCCAAGGGAAGGAAGACAGTTCTCAGAAAGTTGAGAAGAGCAAATATTTGGTAAACAAATGTTTGTCATGCGATGAAGAGACAATGGGAAACAGGACTTTGCTTTTATTTATTTTTTTTATTTTTATTTTTTTTAGAGAGAGAGGGGGGAAGGACAAAGGGAGAGGAAGAGAGAAAATCTTGAGCAGGCTCCACACCCAGTGAGGAGCCTGATGCAGGGCTCAGTCTCACAGCCCTGAGATCATAATCTGAGCTGAAATCAGAGTTGGACTCTTAACTGACTGAGCCACCCAGGCACCCTGGGGAAGCAGGACTTTGAACAAACAAACCCTGCTGGGCTCCCCCAGCTTACCACACCTAGTCTCTACTCTGTGGTTGTCTCTGGTGATAACTCTCTTTACTCCTGGACCAGGCCCTCTATCTAAATTCTTAGAGACTGTTGAGGGGAAGGTAAAAAGCTCTTCCAGAGTCTTTGGGGCCTTAATCACCTTCAGCTCAAAATAGCATGCCAATATGGCACATTCTGAGGAAACTCATTCTTAACCCCTTCAACATCTTCAACTTCCCTTTTTTCATTTTCTTGATGTTGTGATTTAAAAAGCACTCAAAGTGATCTGTGATTTAATGTGATTTGAAAAGCCTTCAAAGAAGCTTCTGCTAACTGACAACTGCCTAGATCATATGTAACTGGACTGAAAAAGGCCTTACAGATCAATGATTGTAAGTCGGGCCAGCAGACTTACATTTCATAGAATCATAAGAGAATACTGAAGTAGCTTCAAACTTGTATAAGTGGAAAACTGTGCCTACAGCACATTCTTAGCTATGGCAAACATTTCCCAAACCTTTTCTCTAACAAACAGAGAAAAACACAGATTGAAAATTGGAAAGGGATATTTTATAACAGAAAATTTGAAAAGAGCTGAGGAAGAAAAAGAGACACTTAATACAATTACACAAAAATCAATCACACACAAACAGTGGAACATTTTTTGAATTTAGCATATCTTTATTTCCTTTTGTATTTCCCTTTTCTTAGCATAGCCTCTCTGCTATAATAAAATCTTTGGTTTTGGAAATATTGCCCTAGTTTTTCTAATTCTATAGAAGGTCTCCAACAAAAATACCTTTTTAATCACACACAGAATTTAATCAACTAGATCCACACTTAGTTTCTAAAGCACACACAACTTAATGAAGGATTTCTTGTGCTTTTTTTAAATTTTGATATCCTTCATTATTATCCTTTACTTACAATGAACATATTTCTAATTGCTTATGTCTGTGTTTGCTTCTTTTACCATAAGCTGCTCAAAAGAAACAACTATGTCTTATTCATATTTATATCTTCAATGCAGAGTACCATCCCATCCAAAGATTCAGAACCTCATCAGGCTCTGGACCGAGGAAGAATTCCTATTTTAGCTCCAGTCCTAAGGCAGGAAAAAGCTGGTATCTTAATTCAAGACAGTCAAGTAAGAGGGATTTCTTGTATTCAGGGAAGAGTCAGCCATTTTGTTCTCTTCATACTTTAAACTAATTGGATGAGGCCCACTCACATTAAGGAGGGCAATCTGTTTTACTAAATCTACCAATTTAAATGTTAATTTCATCCAAAAACACCCTCCCAAACACACCCAGAATAATATTTGACCAAATATCTGGGGACCCTATGGACCAGTGAAGTTAGCACATAAAATTAACCATCACAGTAATGAATGGTTTCTTTATCCTCTCTGTAGATTAAAATCATAAACTGGGGATAGATTTTATGAAAGAGCAGTTTAATATGATATGATGGTCCAAATATGATGGGATTAAAGTTTTAAATGGTTGACATGTTTGACAGAAATGCAATCTTTTTTTTTCTTGCTTACTTGTTTTCCTTCTTTCTTTCATAAAATCCAGTTAGAACATCCTCATGTAATTTTTGAGTTATAATTGTGTCAAAAAATTATGTTTGTCCTACTAGATTTATATGGTTTTTATATATATATAGTAGTTGTAATATGTATTCACATGATAGATAAATATTATTTGAAAGAAGTAGTTTCCTTTTCTTTATTAGGAAAGAATATTTTCACCTAAGACACATCTTGATTGATTTGGCATGAATTTATCTCTGAGCCCCCACCCCAAATCAAACAATATAAATAAGTAAAGAAAAAAAATACAAACACACAAACAAACACACATGCAAATTCAATGATACTGGATAAGATATCATCAAACAAACATGCATATATATACAAACACATAAGAAATGAATGAAAAAGAGAGAGCGAGGGCACATAAGAATATACTGAGAAGATGGAGAGGGACACATCAGGAAACAACATGGCATGCATCATCTCAAAAACAACAATGGAAGTTAGAAGGTAAAACAGAGGGGGCTTGAAAATTCTGAAATATTGATTTCCAATAAAGGATTTACAAAGGATTTTCATTTTCTTCGAAATAGCATTTAGGTTAGAGAGTGACTTATAGAGGTATTATAAGGCATATAAGATTTCAAAAATTCACTTCCCACTCATTTATTCTACAAATGCTACTGAAAGATTCAATCCACCAAAAAGAATGTTAAGGGGGGGGAGCATATTTGTGATATAGGAAATATAGAATCTAATACAGAAATGTGCTTCTATTTTCTGCACTAAATTATAGCATCAGGATTAAAATTAAAGGTACATACTTTTGAATACTAAACTAATTAGTCATTATAAGATGAAATTATTTGTTCTATAATGTTTTAAAAGTATATGTATCACTATATGATGTAATTTTAAAAAGTAATTGAGGAATATTTATACAATGACCTTTAAAGTTTTCACACCTTCAACAATATGAAAAATGGCAAAACAACTTTCATAAAAAATTTATTGAAATTCATGTATGCTATTCAAATTAAAAAGAGCACTATTCTGAGACTTTACTACATTATATATGTTACTTTAAGCTAATATTATAGTATTAAGAATTTACATAAAGAAAATAATGTAGTTGATCATGGATGTAAATTAAATAACAAAGGATATATTAAATTGTGTATATTAAAATTGATTTTATTATAGTAAAAATCACACATATGCATAGTTACAAGTCAAGCAGAAATATAAAGAATATATCCAAATTCACAGAGTGCCCTACATATCTGACCATCCCATCCCTAATACCATTGATCCAGCAACTTTTTTTTTTTTAACAGTTGTGTTTAGAGGCACCTGGTGGAAAGCTCAGTTAAGCATCTGATTTTTGGTTTCAGCTCAGGTTGTGATCTCAGGGTCATGGGATCTGGCCCCACCTCAGCAAGCACAAGGTCTCCTTGAGATTCTCTCTCTCCCTATTCCTCTGACCCTCTCCACCTCCTCCCACTCTCCCTCTCTCAAATAAATAACTTTTTTAAAAAAGATTTATTTATTTATTTATTTAACACACAAGCAGGGAGAGGGGCAGAGGGAGGGAGAGAATCTCAAGTAGACGCACCACTGTGCTGGGAGCTGAGGCAGGGCTTGATCTCATGATCCCAAGATCATGACCTGAGCCAAAATCAAAAGTCCAATGCTTAACCAACTGAGCTATCTAGGTGCCCCAATCCAGCATCTTTCTTATTCAAAAATTTTTCATTTTTTTCTCATGGTTTTTAAAATGCATGTTTCTAGATAACATAGTTTATCTGCTATTTTTATTTGTTCATTTTAGATGTTATGATTTGTTTTCTATTATGTAAAATAGGATTTTCAGGGGTTTTTTCCTCAACGATCTTTACATGTCCTAAAAAGTTATTGCATTTGTTTAAGAAAATATGAAATGTTTAATTACTCTGTATATAAAAATATTGAATAAGATATATATTTCCTGTTACATATAGGTTTTATTTTCTTTCTGGAGTTAATTATTTGTTTGCCATTTCCTTCCTAATTGTCTCCACATCTATCAGACTCTTAAAATGCCTGGCAATCTATGCCCTAATGAGCCTTATAGGTGGTTCTGATATAAGCTGAAGAGGAAGATTCATTGATGTAAGGTAATCAGACAATGAGTGATTTTTTAGTTTTTTCTCCATTGAGATTATCCTGATTAGTAACCTGTCATAGTTTTTATCTCTGTGGTCCATCATCAAAATCTGTGAGTATATTATGATACGGGCCTAGAAAAAGGAATTCTCCAATGAGCTAGGGGAAGGGAAGTGGTCATTTCAAAGTTCAATATGCAAACTTCTAATTAAAAATTATTTCCAGCACAGTGTCTATCTGTTTTGCCTCATTTTCTTGATTCTAGAGACTCTTTGATGCCATGTCTCCAGAAATAAACCTTCTCTTTACCCTTAAAGATGTTCAAGGGAAGGGGCTGGTATAGGGAAGGTATGGGGACAACTGTTGTATAAACATTATTTCATATTTCATTCTTGTGCTTTAACTTCTATTTTCTGGAGTACCTCGTATTGGAAAAGTGCTTAGAGAAATTTACATATGCAATAATTTCTCTTTCTTTCCTTTGTTCTCTGTTAAATAATCAAGTAAATAACACAATAATTGATTTCCCTTTTGCTTTGGGTTAAGATGATAGAATGATGAAAATTATTTCTTGGGGAAAGGTTACTTTCAATTGTTTGGCTGTTCCTTTGCTAAAATAATTGGCTCTGTCCACTAGTTATCTAATTTACTTTATGGTAAGATTATTTCTTTTGAGACGCTTAGGTTTGAGAAGTCAAGATTCAAAGTTTCCATGCAAATAATTATTAAATGTCTGCTATGCTCCAAATATTGAGCTAGATGAAAGATAACTTCATTGTTATCTCCCTTAGGAGACTTATAGTCAAGTGCATGGAAAACTACATATACAAATAGAAGATCAAATAATAAAATACAATTAATACAGACTTATGTTATTTTGGAATAGGTAGATATCAGTGGGAATTGAAGTTACTAAAATGACTTTATTGAACTGGAATAAAGACTTAGGTGAAGAGAAAGGAGCAAGAATATATATATTCCAAAAAGGTTAAATTATTATCAGGTGATCTAAAGAAATTTAAAAATTTATGTAAATATATTTATTTTACTTTCCTTCTCTAATACCTAAAATGGCATTTTTAATATAGCTCATATTATATCTATTTTTGTTTATTTATATACTATTTTATATTTTCTAAAATATATATTTCTATAAATAATATATTTTCATAACCACATTTTCATATAATTTATACATACTAAACTTATGTTTTCATACATATATGTATGTGTGCATGTTTGAGTATATGTCTGCAGAATGTAGAGCACTGTATTAAATGCTAATGTTTTTTCTCATTTAATTATAAAGTCTTATCATTGAAGTGCTATTATTATTCTCATTTTTCAGATGTAGAAACTAACTTTTCCAAGGTTACACAATTAATTAGTTGATGCAAGAGGAGGGATTCAACATGAGTCAAATAATAAACTAAAGTGCCTACCACAATTGCCTCTCATTCCAATTAACCATATTAAATAAATAGGTAATTTGAATACTTTATCCCCCAAGGAGTCAGAGTGACTTGTGTTTTGGGGAACTAGGAAAATTGAGTTTTCTCTAGATGAGAAAGTAAAGCATATTTTTTTAAAGAACTTTTGAGCAGGTAGAGAAGTGTGTACTCCAAAAGGCAATTACTTGGGGAGCAGCCAAATTAAAAAGGATAAACCTGAATGAGTCATAAATTGAAAGTGGTAGGCGAAGAGGGAGAATCTGGGTAGGAGCCAAAGAAACAGAATAGCAGAGAATAGAAACAGTTTGTACTGTGAGGCAGAGACAGGGATGGACAAATCCCCTAGGGGGATTTGCACTCAGCAAAAGCATCTGGAGATTATCTGGAAATTATTCCTTTTGAATAATTGAAAAAGCATGTCATATAGTCTTTATTACTGTGAATTTATTTCAAATTATATAATTTGCTTATTATAAAATAAATGAACACCATTAATTTTAACCAGAAAAAAAATTGAAATCTGAGATGTTGAATGCTTATTAAGAATTTACATTCGGATTATTACTCACTCTTCCCCCACATTTTTTAAAAATATTATCCCTCAAATACTAATTAAAATGAAGAAATATGACAGAACTTCTATTTCTGGCAATATGACACACTGATTATTCTGAAACCTACCTCAAAATACTGAATACTTTTTAAAAATTTTTAAGTGTATAGCTTAGTTAGCCAGAAAGTTTTTAAAAATTAAAATAAGTTGAAATAAGAAATAATTATCTAGAATAAAGCAAAATATCAAAGAGGGAAACTCACAAAAAAGCTACACTTGCCCTGAGGAAATATGCAAATTATTGGAGGTTTTAGTTTACTCTTTTAATCCCACAAGTGTAAAGAAAAACAAAAATCCTCAGACTGAAAGGTAAAAAGTCAGACCAAGAGCCTTTCAATATAAAGCTATGACTCCAAAATATGAATGCTCAATAAAATATCTAACTGGGAGAAAACAGGCCCCCATACAAGGAGACCATAATTAAACTTGACAGATGAGGAAGTGGGGTACAGAAAGCTTTCCTTGATGAATCATAATCTTCAGTCTGGCCTGCAGTGGACTTGAGACCAGAGACATATTACCTACAGAACCCAAAACCTAAAGCACAGAATTTGTGTAGAATTTCTGAGTGTTGTCAATACTCAGATACCTTGTAGAAATAAGCATAGCCTCATTATAGCAGCAGAAGTTAATCATAGCCCTTCAAAGTTTTCTGAATAATAGAGTGAAATAGGCATGGGCTAATTATCAGCAAATAGAATAACCAAAGAAATAGGCTACTCTGTGCAATAATTAACAGAATATACAAAAACAAAAGAATCAGAATCAGCTGTAAAGTATTAAAAAGTACGAATGATAGGCATTAATAATAAAAGGGGATGTTCAAGTAGGTGAAAGGAAAGAGGCTATCAAAATGCTGAATCTGATTTGAAAAATAACAAAATAAAAATTTTAGAAATGGGAAAAGAGCTCCTCAGATGAGACAACTAGAACAGACACAACGAGGAAGAATGAATGAAATGGAATATAGGTCTTAATAGAATCACTCAGAATTCACTATGAAGAAATGAATGTAGACAAATAAAAGGGAAATTGAGAGATTGGAGAGCAAAATGAGAGATTTTAGCACTTATCTACTGAGATGAAGAAGCTAGGTATAAAGATATACTGGAGAAGAAAATTTCAGAATTGATTTATGATAAAGCCGTCCGGATTCTGGGGACTACATGAATCTGAGGCAGGACAGATGGGTAGAATTCCACACCTAGAGTCATCATGTAACCGCAAATGTCAACAACAAAGAAAAGATCTTAAACAAATTAGCAAAAACATATATATGATCTTCAAAAGGCACAAACATAAGTCTGAGCATTTCCACCAACACTATTAGGGAACATCAATAGAATAATATCTCAAAGGATTAACTTTAAATGACTTTTATCGAGACTTTCATAAAAATCAATTATGATCAAAATTAAGAATGAAACAAGGGCACTGCAGACAAACAAAAGTTGATAAATTTATCATAACACGGCGATATTGGTAAGAATGAGCCAAACACCTTAATTGGAAAGTGAACCAAAAATATGAGTACATAAACGTACATGGTTCAAAGCAAAGGAAAAGATAGGAGCAAGGTGGGGGGGGGATGGGGGCATAAGAATGACTACTTAACAATTATGGAGTTTCTTTTTGGGGTGATGAAAATGTTCTGAAACTAGAGACTGATAACGGTCATGCAACATTGTGAATACACTAAATTTCATTCAAGTGTACACGTTGAAATGGTTAGAATGACCAATTTTATTTTATGTTTATTTTACCACAATAAAAATAATATTTACAAAGATATATTACCATAACAGCGGTAGTATGTAAGTGCTTAATGTTTACCTTGTAAACTATAGTATTTCAAGAGTTTTTTTAGTTCAAATCCTGGCTTCATCACTTACTGTCTGTGTATTTTTGTGCAATTTATGAGCCCGCCCTTTGCTTCAGTCTTCCTATATGTAAAATGGAGATGATTACAACAGTAACTACACTGTGAAGATTAATGTAATAAGGCATAAAGAATCCTAATATAATTTCTCAATTAGGTTTATGTATTGTTAACTATAATTTATTATGATCATTAACCTCATCATTGTTATTGCTAAGACTCACTTCTAATATTTTTGTAGCCTAAAGTATTCATACCCAATTTTCATGCCTTCCTTCACTATTCAGGGTTTGGATCAACTGTTCCAAAATGCCTTTCCTGTAACTCTCAGGTTACATTTATGTTTTCCCCCTCCATCTCCCTAGGTTGCTGTCTATAACATCTTAAAACTCATATCACATTGAAATTACTGGTGTATTTGTCTCTTTGCTCCACTAAAGCGTCAGTTTCACAAAAGCAATGTATCATTCTATTTTGTCTCTTGAGGACATATTGCAACATAACACACACACGCACACATATAAACACATGTCCTAGACTTCTGTTTGCTCAATTGAACAATATAAGTCAGATGATTGACTTTACTTTGTTTCTTTCATTACGCATTTTTGTCATTTAATGTATACCAAATTTACAGCACTACACAGGTATGAAACTCTCAAGGTTTCCCATATATAGGTGAAGGAAGAATTTATTTCATTTATTTTTTTCATATTATATTTATTAATTTGACAGAGAGAGAGTACAAGCAGGGGAGCAGCAGAAGGAGAGGGAGAAGCAGGCTCCCCTCTGAGCAGGGAGCCCAATGTGGGCCTCGATCCCAGAACCCTGGGATCATGAACTGAGCTGAAAGTAGACACTTAACCGACTGAGCCACCCAGGGGCCCCATGAAGTAAGAATTTAATAATTAATGTACTCATTTAGCAAACATTTAGTAACACTAACTGTATGCACAGCACTAGGGCTAATAAGTATTTCAAATATTAATTCTTAAACTATTTTTATAGTTCTGTGGTTTGCATCTAAGTTTAACGTTAAATACTTTATGAGCCAAAGTAAAAACTTCAGAGTAGACTTGTATATTGGCTGGGAGTTGCACTGATTCTTAGCCAGTATTTTTTTCCTGAAAAAAAGTAATATTTTCCCCCAGATGACAAGAAAAAATGGAAAATTAGAAGATTAGCCACACACACATATGGTTTTTGCAAAGGGCTTTTTTGTCTAACCACATGCTTGTCTAGTACTTAAAATATGACTCAAGAAGCAACTGGCATGATTAGAAATGAGAAGAGCTATAATACAGTCAACCTGAATACCCATAATATTCTCGGTTTGGCACAAAACACCACAGAAATGCTGAGCTTCATCAGCATGCCATTCATCTGTTAAAAAAGAAAAGCTGAGATAAGAAACCACAAGAAGCCATCATCCATACCCTTGTTAATTCAGAGGATAGAAATACACATATATAAGCAATTGCTTTTTATCCAGATACTGAAAATTATAATGACATATAATACTATGTCTGACTGATTTCATTTTGATTTCTATTTTGAGTAGTGCTCGGCAATTTCAGTGGATACCAACTAAATTGTTGTCAACACATTTTAATTGTTATATACATGCACAGCAGTCATTTCAGACAGCTTTAGGGGGTAAGATGCATCAATTAGTGATCCTGGTTTGACTTTATTTAAACAAATGATTTTCCATATTGAGATACATATAATACATAATTTGTACTCTCTTTCCTGCCGTTGCTTTTAGGAGCTTCTTAACTGGGATACAAAATATTTTGTCTTAACTGTTTATGATAAAATCAAAGCAATAAAGAACACTGTGATAAAGAGGAATCCCGTAAGTTCTTTTAAAACCAACATACATTTGTAGAAATCTCCATCAAGCTAGTCAATAAGGAAAGTGATGTATTTACTACTTTAGCCTCAGGCATTTGAAAATTTTTACACAACTGAGAAAACATTTTTATTTGGAAAGCTTGAATTAGGTCTTCACAGCCTGGCAGAACTTATATTTCGGGAATGGTTTACTGGTGTACCAAGATATCAGCTAGATTAGGAACTGCTTTGGACATCTCAAGGATGCCTAGATGGCCATGTCATGTCACAGATGTGTCATGTTCAATTATCCAGTCTTTTGTAGAAATAATATAATTTCCTCTGTGAGGCATTATCCTACAACCTGTGGGAATCAACAGACCTGCTTGCTGTCTTCTGCACAAAAGAATTAGTAAAACTAGCAAGAGGGAACTAAACTCCAATCCCAGTTCTGCTATATCCACCAAGAAAAACAGGTCTTAGTAATTTGTGTGTACTTTTCTTCCACTTCATTATCATATTGAAGTGGAATATATCTATTCGTGCACACAGTCTCTCTCTTTCTCTAAAAATAAATAGTCTTTTTAAAAAAGATTTTATTTATTCATTTGAGAGAGAGAGGATGGGCAGGGGCAAGGGAAGAAGGAGAAAAAGAGAGAAGCAGATCTCTTGATGAGCAGGGAGCCTGACATGGGGCTGGATCCCTAGACCTTGAGATAATGACCTGAGCCAAAGTCAGACACTTAACTAACTGAGCCAACCAGGCACCCCATAAATAAATAAATCTTTTTAAAAAAGAAGTCTGGGCTGGCTCAATTGGATTCTCTGCCCAGGACCTTATGATACTAAAATCCAGATTTAGGGCAGACTGAGTTCTTATCTGGGAGCTCTGGCTTGGGCAGAGCATTTCCAAATTCATTCAGGTTGTTAGCTGAATTTAGTTCCTCAGTTTTGAAGATTGAGGTCCCCATTTTCTTGCTGACTTGTCAAATTGGGGGAAGCCCTCAAGTTCTAGAAGCTTCCTGCATTCATCATATGGTCCCTTCACCTTGGAGCCAAAATTCCTGCTTCCTTCTAGTGCTCCAAATCTGTGATTTATGTGTTTTTAAAGAGCTCATGTGATTAGGGTACACCCACCCAAATAATCCCCATATTTTAAAGCCAACTGATTTAGGACCTTACATCTACAAAATCTCTTCATAGCACTCTGATGAGTATTTGAAGAGTATCAAGGTTGTGAAATCTGGGAGAACCACCTTTAGAATTCTGCCTACCACAGGTAACAAAATTATATGGTTTTCTAAAATGAGTTAGTTACCACTTTCTATTTCCTCAAAGAATTCATATATACTCCAATCTGAATATTCAAAAAAATAACTGATAAAAATCCATTTGTCAATTACTGATAGAACTTACTGGTAAAAAGAGCTGTGCCTCCTGTTTTATTTAGTTTATGTCCTATGGTAGATTCCATTTCTTTAATGATTATATTTCTCATGCAGGTTTGCTATTCTTGTTTTAGTTCTGGCAAAGTTTTGAATTAATTGGCATAAAGTGAGTGAATAGTCATTGATTTTTAAATTACTTCCGTGTATGTAATCATGCCCCCTTTCAATTCTAATAAGGTTTATTTGTGATCTGTCTGTCTCTTTTCTCTCTCCTCTCCTTATCTTGTTTAAAATCTATATGGGCAGTGTATTTTCTATTTTATTACAATTGTCGAATAAAATGCTTTGCCTTTGTTGATCCTCTAAAATTTGTTAAATATTCATTTGATTCTGGGCTTACTTTTGCTATCTCTTTCCTTCCAATTACTTGGATTTACTTTTATTTTTACAACTTTTTAAAAAGTCGGATGATTAAATCATTTATTTTCAAACTTAGGTTTGTTTGTTTGTTTTCCCAAGCATGAGCATTAAAAGATACATTTCCCCGTATTTTAAATGCATTTTACACATTTTGCAATATGGTATTTTGATGACAATAAAAATCATGTATTGAATATATATATATTTTCTAATTTCAAAGAAAGTTGCTTTTTGATACATGAGCTATCTCTGCATTATTTTGTTTTGATTTCTAAATACGTTTAATTTAAATTTTTCTGTTGGAATCTAACTCGATTGTAATTTGGTCAGAGAAGGTAAATATGATCAAAATTAATTTTATTTTTCATGCTCAACATTTCTGTACATATGTTGATATTTACTTTATGACCAGATAGACCAGTTTTGAAAATAGTCTACTACATCATAAGAAGAATGAGTATTTTGGGGTGCATGGCTGGCTTAGTTGGTAAAGCATGCGACTGTTGATTTTGGGATTATAATATCAAGACCCTCATTGGGTGTAGAGATTATTTAAAAATAAAATCTTAAAAAAATAAAAGAAAAGAATAGTGAGTATTTTGGCACTTTTGGATGTAGAGTTCAACAAGTATTCACCACATCCAGCTTGTTATTTTTCTTCTACTTGTTCCTATTCTTAGTATTCTTTTTTGACTAGATTCCTTAACTTTTTTTTTATGAAAAGGAATTATTGTACACCTGAAACAAAACAAAACAAAACAAAAAAGCAAAAACAAAAAAAAAAGAAGAAAAAAATTTGAATGAAAATCCTACTGCAAAGCTTTACAATTCAGTAAGTACATAGATTAAATACTTAACCATGACCACTTCCAACAGACATGCACATTATGAATCATCTAGAAAAGATGATGGTATGTGAAAACCTCACAGTGTCACCGTGGATTTTGATGAATTCTCTTTTAAACTATGTTAATTATTAAGTTCCATAATTTTAGTTAGGGACTAATTTCTTTTTCTTTTTGGTCAAATTTTACTATTTTATTATTATTTAAGGGCTAGTCTTTTTTCCTCAATACAGATTTACTGATATGAATATACCTGTACTTATTTTTAATTATTTTGATCTTGCTTGGTATAGCCTCATAGCTATTTTTTAAAGCCTTTTGTCCCCTAGGTTTTAGATATTTCTTCTGTAAGCAGCATAAAACTGGACTTTTCATTCAGTTTTAAGACTTTTCTTTTATCAGGGGCGCCTGGGTGGCACAGCAGTTGAGCGTCTGCCTTCGGCTCAGGGCGTGATCCCGGCGTTGTGGGATCGAGCCCCACATCAGGCTCCTCCGCTGTGAGCCTGCTTCTTCCTCTCCCACTCCCCCTGCTTGTGTTCCCTCTCTCGCTGGCTGTCTCTCTCTGTCAAATAAATAAATAAAATCTTAAAAAAAAAAAAAGACTTTTCTTTTATCAGAACTTCATCCATTTGTATTTATTGTTTTACTGTTACCTTCTGGATCATTTTTTTCCCAGAATAATCGATTCTTTCTGTTTAATCCCTTTTTACTATATTGAAAATTCCCACTAGTTTTCTTGTTAGCTGGCTATGCATTTCCATTTATGACCATAATATTTTTCCATAACTTCTAGATGTACTGAGTGGTTTGTTAGCATATCTAATATATTAGATCTTGAATTGTGAATCTTTGTTACAAGATTTTCACTCAAAATGTTTTATGGCATTTTATCTCAACTAAAATTCCAAGAAATACAATAAAAAATATATATGGTTATCTCATACAAGGTAGTAATGTTATTTTAGTAAAAAAGCCTATCAATTTTATTAATGCATGCACTATAAATTGGTCATCACAATTCAAAAAAGTGAATAAGGTACGTAAATAGGGGAGCCTGGGTGGCTCAGTCGTTAAGCGTCTGCCTTTGGCTCAGGGCTTGATCCCAGCGTTATGGGATCGAGCCCCACATCAGGCTCCTCCGCTATGAGCCTGCTTCTTCCTCTCCCACTCCCCCTGCTTGTGTTCCCTCTCTTGCTGGCTGTCTGTATCTCTGTGGAATAAATAAATAAAATCTTTAAAAAAAAATAAGGTACATAAATAACACATTGCAATTAATATGCAACTTTATAATATTTATTTAAGTAAAATACAAACATACAAATCTAAAATCTATCATTTAAGTTGCAGAACAGTAAGACAGATATGCTAAACAAGTCAATGATGAAATCATTCAGTTGTCTAAAATAAAAATTATTTCCTCTAAAAAAGTATCCACTCTATTTAAACATGTGAGTTATAATGTTTAAATTTTAATTTTTACATGATTTCTCATATACGGTTGACCCTTAAACAACATGAGTTTGAGCTGAGCAGGGACAATTTTATATGCAGATTTTTTTCAATATATATGCATAGTACTGTAAATGTGTTTCCTTTTTCTTATGATTTTCTTAATAATATTTTCTTTCCTCCAGCTTATTTTTTGTAAGAATACAGAGTATAATACATATAACATACAAAATACATGTTAATTGCCTATGTTATTGGAAAGGTTTCCAGTCAACAGTAGACTATTAATAAGTAAATTTTTGGATGATCAAAATTTATATGTGGATTTTTGACTGCATGAGAGGTCAGCGTTCTTAACCTCTGCATTGTTAGGGTCAACTGTAATATATTTTGCAGCTGCTAAAACTGCTTTTGAGAACACTTAATGTGAGGAGAAATACAATACAATATAATATTAACTAGGAAAAAAAGGATAACAATTTTAATATATCAAATTATTACCAGTAATTAAGTTTCAAATACAAGTGGTATTTTTTATACTGGGGTCGTATTGAAATTCTCCTAAAATTTCTTTCAACATGCCGGTGTTGAAGAGAGCCTAACTTATAGGTTACTTTCTGTAGGTAACCTTTCTTTTCAGTTTCCTGAAAACCCTGTAGACTTCCCTTGAATTATTCCAGGCTGAAAAGGAAATCCTTTTGTTACATACTGAAAGTTATCAATGGAATATGTAATATTTTGGAATTAGGAACCTGATAATTTACCTTTAGTTTTAACATACTGTTACTGAACTTTCTCAAGATATTTTATCAATTTTGGCCACTCTCTCATATAATTGATTTAATGCTGATGTAATTATGATTAATTAAAATAATATAGTTTCATATGCCTTGCAATATATACATTGTTCATTCAATTTCTATTTCTTGGTATCAACAATTATCTGAATTAAGTTATTTTCCTATATAACTCTTCAAAATTTAATGGTAGATATTGTGCCCAATTACTGTATTTCTGTTGTCTCTGACAATGAATAATTGGCCCATCAAGAACAAATGTTTTTTTTTTTTTCTTTCTTATCTCACTCTCTTCATCTCTCTATGATATAAGGCTTGGCCCTGAAAAAGATTAACAAACAAATACATGTAAAGACTTTACGTTGTACTAAATCTGCAAAATGTCTATGTACATGTCTGTAGGTATATCTACCAGTTAATGCTTAATAAGAGATTTATTTGTCATTGATCTTATGAGGGTTTTGAGTGAAGCAATGAATTCTTTTTTCTGCCTTTTGTTTTCCATTAAGTAGAAATATGTAGGAAATATCACATTGTTCATATGAAAACAATTATCTTTCAGAATAACAATGAGTCAATAACTTGTCACTTTTGAGGGTGGAGAGGTCATGATGTTTATTACATAAAGCAAATATTTCTACTGCCAAGTCTGATAAGAGATTCTGTAAGTTATGACCAATCTAGTTGTTTTTTTCAGTCTTCTACATTGTTTATAACATAGCAACTCTCAGTAGCTATACGATTAAATGTTTGTTACATGATTAATTCAAATTGTATCATAAGAGACTGGAAGAAAAATATTGTTTAAAATGTCTATATTATCCAAAGCAATCTACACATTTAATACATTCTCTATCAAAATATCAACAGCATTTTTCACAGAGCTAGAAGAAGCAATCCTAAAGTTTGTATGGAACACAAAAGACCCCAAATAGCTAAAAGAACCCTGAAAAAGAAAAGGAAAGCTGGAGGCATCACTATTCTGTACTTCAAGTTATATTACAAAGCTGTAGTAATCGAAACAGTATGATACTGGCACAAAAATAGACACACAGATCAATGGAACATAATAGAAAACTCAGAAATGAATCTACAACTATATGGTCAATTAAGCTTCAACAAGACAAGAAAGAATATCCAATGGGAAAAAGACAGTGTCTTCAACAAAAGATGTTGGGAAAATATGTAAAAGAATGAAAATAGACCACCTTCTTATACCATACACAAAATAAATTCAAAATGGATGAAAGACCTAAATGTGAGACCTGAAGCCATAAAAATCCTAGAAAAGAATGCAGGCAGTGACTTCTTTGACAAGAGTTGTAGATTTTGTAGATTTGTCTCCTGAGGCAAGGGAAACAAAAGCAAAAATAAATTATTGAGGCATCATCAAAATAAAAAGCTTCCGCACAGTAAAAGAAATAATCAACAAAACTAAAAGGCAATCCCATTTCCCATGAAATGAAAAAATATATTTGCAAATAACATATCTGATAAAGGGTTAGTATCCAAAATACATAAAAAACATAAACTCTGCACCCCAAAAAATGAATAATCCAGTTAAAAAGTGGGCAGAAGACATAAATAGACATTTTTCCAAAGAAGACCCACAGATGGCCAAAAGACACATGAAAAGATGCTCAACATCACCCATCATCAGGAAAATGCAAATCAAAACCACAATGAGATATCATCTCACACCTGTCAGAATAGCTAAACTGAACAACACAAGAAACAACAGGTGTTGATGAGAATGTGGAGAAAGCAGAAACTTTTTGTTTTCTCAAAAAGTTAAAAATAGAACTGCCCGACAATTCAGCAGTTTCACCACAAGGTATTTACCCAAAGAAACAAAAATACTAATTCAAAAGGATGCAGTCACCCTGTTGTTTATAACAGCATTATTTCCAATCACTTGGGAAAATAGCCCAAGTATCCATCAAGTGATGAATGGATAAAGTCGATATGGTGTATATATACATTAGAATACTACTCAGCCATAAAAATTAATGAAATCTTGCCAATTACAATGACATGGATGGAGCTGGAGAGTATTATGATACTCATAATATGTCAGTCAGAGAAAGACAACTACCATATGATTCACTCATATGTGGAATTTAAGAAATGAAACAAATGAGCAAAGGGGGGTGGAGAACAGCAAGAAACAGACTCTTAACTATAGAGAACAAACTGATGGTTACCAACAGGGAGTTGAGTGGAACTGGATTAGACAGGTGATGAGGTGCTCTTGAGATGAGCACCGCGTGTTGTATGGAAGTGTTGAATCACAATACTGTATACCTGAAACTAATATTATACTGTATGTTAACTCATTGGAATTTAAATAAAAACAGAAAAAAAACCAAATTGTACCATGAGACACTAAACAAATGTAATTCTTATACAGATGTTTAGAACTATATTAGAACTATATTCACTTAATGCATGTAATTAAAAAGGTCTTAAAAGATACTGTGTTTGCTACTTGGTATCTAGTTAAAAGAAAACATTTCTCCCTTTTCCCCTGAACCCACAGATTTTCCCCAAGAAAGAAAAAAATATATACTAAATGATGAAATTTTACAGATGATTTAGATCATGGATATATCTGCTAAAATGAAAGTAGTATTTATGGAATATATGATTATAAAACAGGCCATGAAGTATATTCTGTTTTATGATTTTGAATATATTTATATGCTTCAAGAATAAGTCACTTTTGTGTTCTCAAACAATCATGGGCTCAAATAGTCTATTAAAAATACTTTTTCTTTTTTTACTTTTTCTTTTTTATGCATAGAAAAAAATTTATGCATATTCGGTATAATTTATTTAGTTACAAATATTTTCACCAGAAAGAAAGTTTAACGAAAATGAAAATGCAATTTTTCTGTGACCTAAAGACCTCAAAAGTACAGAATAAGATTTTTTATTTTATAAATTGGGAACACAGGCTTGAGAGATTCAGGGAAAGAAACATAAATTAGAGAAGTCAATTTTGTTGGAAGCAGTGCCTTTGACAGATTCATGACAAGATGGAAGAATAATTTTTGTTTTGAACAGTAGGTTGAAAGATTAATAGTAAGAAATAGAAAAATCATTTTTATTGGGAGATGCAGGAGTACAAGATTTGTGATTTAAGAATCTTATTTTTCTTTATTTTAGAAAACGGAGGGCCTAAGAGTTTTATTTTTTAAGAAATATATTTAATTATCCATAGTTTTTCCTAAAAACTTCAGCTAATGAATTTGTGAAAGTCAAGTTTGCTGATACTTTTCTCTTGCACTAAATGTATGTTAAATATATCATAAGAAAGTTAGTTTACAGATACATTTTTATTTTTATATGTTCATCTGTTTATGCCAAGAAAAGCATGTAAATATTGTGGAGACTTAAGTCCTCAAAAGGTCAGCTTTTTTAAATATTATATTAAATTCTATATTTGTCAAGCTATGGTGACATACGAAGAAAAAATTGTGTTTCAGTTGACAGGTAATAAATATAAAAATTGTTCTGTGGATTTTTTGGAGATAAATTTTGGTCAGTAGAAAAGTATAAAATATATTCACCATCAGCATCATTCGACATTAATTCTTTAATTTCTGAGAGTTATTTTTCTCAAAGAACAGTTGACAATTTATTTTTTCACCCCTGCATAATTTAAAGACATTAGAGTCTGAAGTCATTGGATCACATCAATTTAGAAACAAAAGAGGTTATATTATATTACTCATATTTTCCTGTTTACAGCGGTGGTCCAGAAAAAACAAGCCCTAATATAGTGAATATGTCCACAATACACCTTAATCACTATCTTCAGACTCAGTACAACTGGACTTGAATTCTTACTCTTTCAAGATCTTCCTGTGGAATTCAACCACATTATTTAAACTTTTTTTAAGTCTTTGTTCTCATGTGTATATGAAAATAGTATTAATTCATATCTCATCCTCTTATTATGAACTTGAAGTCAGGCACTTCTTTGAAAATGATCATTATGGTGTCTAGCATCATATAAGAACTCAATAAAAGAATAAAATTATTTAGTAGTAACTGTTGTCAGTGGTGCTGTAGTAGTGATAAGTAGTTCATAACACACAGGAAAAGAACCTGGGTTGCTACTTTGCCATATAGCTCTCTTTTAGATATATCATTCAGCTGGATCTTTCAAAGGACATTTTTAACATATTAATTCTCACTAATATTCTGGAAAGAGGAAACTAATCAAGGATGGTTCTCTATATGGTAAGATCTTTAGTTTAGTTTTTTTGTTTTGTTTTGTTTTTTCCCTTTCAACTGCCAACTTTGCCAAATTGCTTATGTGGAACAGTATCCTGGAAATGGAATTTACTTGACCTTGAAATACGTAATATTAATATAATTAACAAAATAGTTGTAAATCATCTATAGTCTGAAATTTATTTTTACACCTGTTGTCTGCCTTCTTTGAGTTTATATTTATAAATCCATAAGAATATCACTGAAAAATGAATGACAAAGTTTATTGAGTTCCTATTATGTACCAAATATTATACTGCATAATTTATTTGTATGTTATTTATTCACTATAACAATAATATAAGTTAGATAAACTATGATCCCTATATTAGTTTTCCAGACCTACCATAACAAAGTACCACAGGTGAGTGGCTTAAATAGCAGAAATCTATTTCCTTATAGTTCTGGAGATTAGAAGCCTATGATCATAGGGGCAGAGTTGATTTCTTTCCAAAGTTCCTGTGCTTCTTTTATAGGTGGTCCTCTTCTTTCTGTGTCTTTTTATGGTCTTTCCTTTCTACCTATATCCTCATCTCCTCTTCTTATAAGGACACTTGTTATATTGGATTAAAGCCCACATTAATGACCTCATTTAGCTTTTAATTATGTGTTAAAAGACCCTCTTTTCTAAGAGTCACACTGAGGTACTACTGAGGATTCAGATTTCAACATATGAGTTTTAGGAATATATAATTCATCTTAAAATAATTCCTGTTTTTAACAGATGAAGCAAAGAAAGGACAGAGAAATTAATTTGCCTGAAGTTGCATGAATATCTATTTGTACACTTGGGATTTTAACTCTGGTAATCTGACAACAGAGATCAAATTGATAGTGACAGCTATACCACCTCTGCTAGAAATAGGTCAGAAAATAGTCACGTCTGTGAAGCATCTAATTGTTTCTGCTATGATAAAAACACGACTTTTTTTTTCAATGTAGCTGCCTAATTTTATAGCCTTTTGAGACTCTGTTTTGAAAGGTGTCAGTTTCCCAGAATATTACAGAGTGTAAACCAGAAATAGAGAAAATGGATCATTAAAATATGTATGAAAATTGTTACCCATAATTAAGAAGTTTATATTGTATAGGGGGTTAATCATGTGGATGAAATGTATGCAAATATATGAAATAAACAGAAGTTAACCTTCATATATCAAAACAGTTTATAGATTATAGATGGTAAAATTACTAAACCCTTAATAGATTATTAAGAAAATGATTTAAATAGGTAGTCAATTTAGCCTTAATAAAGGTCAGTTGATGTTCTATCTCAAAAGAAAAAAAAGTTACAATGTCTCTATTGAATTGACCATTTATTTAAAGGAACTTAAGTATTATTTGTCATAAAAAGAAATGTTCCATAATATCTGGAGAAAGTGTATATTGATAAAGTATGACAGGAAAGAAAATTGGAAATGTACAACAAAATCTTTAAAATGTTCTCATTGTTTAATCTTATAGTCTTTGGGAAATATATCATGGTAAGATAATAGTGCACCAAAATTGCATAAACATTAATATTAGGTAAAATTAATTGGAAATAATTTCCATGACAAAGAAAAGAAATGACTTACTAAAATGTTCACATCCATATAATATAATGTATCATGTGACTTAAGAAAATTGTGTTAAGAGAGTAAAGATGGTGGAGACTTAGGGGACCCTGGGCTTTCCATCCCTCAAATACAGCTGTATTGAAGTCAGATCATTTGGAGCACCCAGGAAATTGATCTGAGAATTGGAATAAAGATTTCCACTTTTCCAGAAAGACAGCATGGCATGTGTAAGGTGCAAGGAAGTGAATTCAGGAAGAGAAAAGCTGCCAGGCAGCGGAAGGAAGGGAACACTTTCAGTGGGGAGAGAAAAGGGAGAGAGGGAGAGAAGGGTTGAGAGCGTGTGGCATTGTGTTTGGATTCATACAAGAAGAAAACCCCTCTGAGCACAGACTGAAGAGCTGGGGGAACTGAGTGGCACAGGTTTTTGCAAACAGTGAGTGCAGCTCAAGCTCTGAGATTTGGGAAATGCACAACTTTCACCAGATCAAAGCTGTAGCCTGCACTCCTGGAGAGAAGGAGTCTCTGTCATGGGAGCTCACACAAAGCGGTGTACAGATCTCCCAGGTAGCCCTGGGAGAGATCATTCCCCTTCCTGGAGTACATTTGGAAGAGGGTATATTGCCTCTCAAAGGGCAAAAGCCCCTGCAGGTGCCAGCAAATGGTTTTTCATTGGAGGGGACAAAGGTGTGAGCAGAGGGTGGATAACGTGGTCACTGCTTTTCATGATGACACACCATAAATTCCATACACTGTGCAGACATGGGACGGTTTTTCTGGGACAAAGGACACTAGTCAGAGCACAGTGAGTCTCTGATCAGAGGAGATAGCAGATCCTGGTGGTGTTGGCTCCATTAAGATTTGGAGTTTTGAATCCCAGCCACATGTCAGAGATAAAACACAGGAGAGCTGGTCTCAGGGTGTGCTGACACCCCTCGATTTTCTGTGAGGGTTTCCGGAACAGCAGGAGGTGTGAGTTCCCTTGTGTAGGATGAGAGTGGGGTATTGCCATTTTACCCCCCACTACTAACATGATTAGACATCAGACCCCACCCCAGTGGCTCCCAGTGGCCCAAGTGGAGGTGGGAGCCACTTACATCAAACCCCCTGTGCTGGGCAAGTGCTTTTTTTTTTACTGGGGCAGAATTGACTCTGAGCCAGCACAGCAGACCTCTCCCCTGGAGGAGCAACACAGGGAGCACACCACATGCACCAAGTCTACTGATCACCCAGTGCCTCCCAGCATCCCTTTCAGTTCCAGTGGAAATAGGACCAAGGTGTTTTTTGTGGGGGTTTTTGGTTTTTGGTTTTTTGTGGGTTTTTTTTTTTTTTTTGTATTTTTTTTTTCCTCTTTGGAATCAGGCTTATATTCCTTTGTTGGTTAGTTTGTTTTTTCATTTCCTTTTCTCTCCTTTTTCGGTGGTCTTTTTTCTTTTCTTTTTCTTTCTCTTTTACCTTTCTTTTCCTTTGGTGTCAGGCTTATAGTTTTTTTGATTGTCTGTTTAGTTGTTTGGTTGGTTGTTTGTTTTTCTTGTTCCCTTTCCTTTTCTCCTTTTTTTGAAGCAGGCTTTTCTTTTTTTCTTTGCTTGTCTTTTCTTTCTTTCCTTTTTTTCCTGGCTCTTTTCAACAAGCAAATCAAAGCACACCTAGATATATGTAAAGCACCCCCCATTGCAAACAAGGAGGAATTCTGCAGAGAACTGACCAGTGGGAAAGAACAGCCAAACACAACAGCATAGTGCACACAGCATGCACCAGAAACACTTCCTGAAGTGCCAGGCCCTGGACAGTGTATGACCTCTTTTTTTTCTTTTTCTTTTTTTTAACGTCTTTTTAATTTAGCATTACCCTGAGGTGCAGGAAACATTACAAGCTTTCATAACACGCAAATGATAGAAACTTAGCCAAAATGACAAGACAAAGAAATTCTCCCCAAAAGAAAGGTCAGGAGGATATCACAGCAAGGGACTTGCTGAAAGGAGATATAACCAATATATCTGAACAAGAATTTAGATCAACAGTCATAAGACTACTAGCAGGACTTGAAAAAAGCACAGAAGACGCCATAGAAACCTTTGCTGCAGAGAAAAAAGACCTAAAAACTAGTCAGGTTGAAATAGAAAATGCTATAACTGAGATGCAGAACAGATTGGATATAATCACAATGAGGTTTGAAGAAGCAGAGGAGAGAATGGGTGATAGAGAAGATAAAATTATGGAAAATAATGAAGCCGAAAAGAAGAGGGACAGAAAACTATTAGCTCATGAAGGAAGATTTAGTGAAGCAAAATTTATTTTCCATGAAGCAAAATAATATCTGTATCTGTCCCAGAAGACGAAGAGTGGGTAAAGGGGGTAGAAGGTTTATTGAACAAATTATGGCTAAGAACTTCCTTAACCTGGGGAAGAAAACAGGCATTCAAGCCCAACAGACACAGAGAACTCCCCTCAAAATCAACAGAAACAGGTCAACACCAGAACATATCATAGTGAAACTTGCAAAATACAAAGATAAAGAAGGAATTCTGAAAGCAGCCAGGGAAAGAAGGTCGTTAACTTACAAGAGTAGACACATAAGGTTAGCAGCAGACCTGTTCACAGACACCTGGCAGGCCAGAAAGGACTAGCATGTTATAATCAATGTGCTAACTAGGAAAAATATGCAGTCAAGAATACTTTATCCAGAAAAGCTGTCATTCAGAATAGGAGACATAAAGATTTTCCAAGATAAACAAAAACTAAAGGAGTTCATAAACATTGAACCAGCTCTGCAAGAAATATTAAAGGGGACCCTTGATCATGAAAGAGAGACCAAAAGTAAAAAAGACTAGAAAGGAATAGAAACAATCTACAGGAACAGTGACTTTATAGGTAATACAATGACACTAAATTCATTTCTTTCAATAATTACTCTGAATGTAAATGGACTAAATGCTCCAATCAAAAGTTACAGGGTAACAGAATGGGTGAAAAAACAATACCTATCAATATGCTGCTTACAAGAGACTCATTTTAGGCCCAAAGACACTTCTGGATTGCAAGTGAGGGGGTAGAAAACCATTTATCATGCTAATGGATATCAAAAGAAAATTTTGTTAAAAACAGGGCAGCATGAAAGTAGTAAGGTAAAAATAGAGGGGAAAATAAAGAAAGCACTCAAAATGTAAACATATGTTTCTTTTCTTTGGAAAACATTAATGACAATTTTTTTTAATTGTAAAAGATTTTTAAAATTTATTTATTTAAGAGAGAGATTGTGTGTGTGAGTGGAGGGAGAGGGAGAGAGAATCTGAAGCTGACTCCATGCTGAGCGCAAAGCCCGATATGGGGCTCAATCTCACAACCATGAGATCTTGACCTGAGCTGAAACTAAGAGTCAGACATTTAACCCACTGAGCCACCCAGGCACCTTTGAAATTTACTTTTATAAAAGTTAATATCATTCGACAGTTTAGGAATTTGATATTTTTAAAGAAACAATACAATCAGAAAATTAAAATGATTCAAATAAAGACATCATTTAAGTTTTTCCAAATATTTTTAAAGTGTAGTTTATAATTCCTTCTATCCCCAAGTTATGATACAAGCAAAAATAAGTACTTACTTTAGTATATAGTGAGAAGAGGGGAAATTTAAGTTTATAGGAGATATGCACTGGTTTTACTGTGTAGGATCAAGCTAGTAGATAGGAATGAGTCAACCGGTAAGTAGAAGAGAGTATTTCAAGGACTTTTTTTTTTTTTTAATAAATTCAGAAATATTTACTAAGGGGTGCCTGGTTGGCTCAGATGGTTAAGTGTCTGCCTTCAGCTCAGGTCATGATCTCCAGGTCCTGGGATCAAGTCCCATATCCAGCTCCCTGCTTCTCCCTCTCCCTCTGCTTCTCCCCCTGCTTGTGCTCTCTCTGTCTCTCTCTTTCTCTCTCAAATGAATAAATTAAAAAATCTTTTAAAAATTCCAAAAAAACATTAAAAAATTAATTGAAGGCCCACTTTGTAATGGGCACTGAGATATATTAGCAAATAAGACAGGGAAGAATCATTACCCTCAGGGACCTAATTCTTCTGCAGAGATGAAGAGAAACAAAAACATAATAGGTATTAATATTTTAGTTTGGTGGTAATGAGTACTCTCTAGTGAAATGAAGTAGGGAAAATGAGATAGAAAATGCTGGATGAAGTTGGGATTTTAAGTTTAACTAAGTAAGATATTCAAAGAAGGTTTCCATGAGAAGTACAGAGTCTACCAAGATTGGTAAGTGGTAAGCAATGAGTCACATAGATATTCAGGGAGAGGCATTCAAGAAAGAATGGTGAGTTGCAAAAACCTTGAGAAGGGAAGTGCCCAGCATGTTCAAAAAGTAGGGAATATAATGTGGCTGAAAGTTGAAGGAGACTTGAGATAAAGAAGTAATGGGAGCCCAGCTCCACTTAGGAACTTTAATAAATATTAATTAGATAATTTGACTAAAAGTTCTTCTAACCCAACTGATAATCATATAAATATATTTAAGCTCCATAACACTTACGAAGAAAGTAAGTCTTGAAGAGTACGATTTATTATTTATTTCGCATTAAAGTACTTGTTCTCTCTATTTAAGAACTTTTATGTTGAACTGTCTCTCACATGATACAAATGCTTCCCCAATCTCTCTACAATTTGAATGTATAAATTTTAACAATAGATAAATACCCAGTTAGCCCTTTAAAAAAGAAAATTGTATGATTAAGAATCCCCTAATATTTTAATAATTTATATCACTCGTATACTATGCCTTCCTTACCAAAGTTAAAGTAATAGAAACCATACAATGTCTGTTCTAAGTCTATGTTGGAATAAAAATAGAAACCAGCAACAGAAAGACAGCTAAAAACCCCCAATATATGAAGATCAAACAATGCATGTTTAAAGAACACATGGGTCAAAGAAGAAATCTCAATAAAATTGAAAAATACTTTAAACTAAACGAAAAAAAAAAAACCCTCACAACTTACCAAAATTTGTGGGATGCAGCAAAAGCAGTGTTTGAGGGAATTTTATAAAAGAAGAAAGTTGTAAAATCAATCATCTAAGCTTCCATCTTAGGAAACTAGAAAAAAGAAGAGAAAATTGAAAAAGTAATTGAGCTCCAGCTTCAAGGAAAATGATGATTTTATGTAATTTCATTTAATTAAAGACTTAACTACAGTATATATAAAACTCATAAGTGTGGCAACAAATGAAGCTGAAAGTTTTGTGCAAAAATTAAATTCTTAAAGAAGAGAGGAAAATTTTGTATGCCTTGCATAGGAAATTAATAATTACTAATTATTAATAAGATCATGAAGAAAAAATAAAAGAGATAAGATAGGTGGAAATTATTGGTAAAAGTAAATAAACACATTAATTAACTGATTAATTTAAATGAAGTAATGATCCACCAACTTTAATTTAGAGTTGATAAATATAAATAAAACAAAAAAACCCCACACATGCATAAAAGGAGAAATATAATTATCAGTTGGCCAAACATCCCAAAAGACCATTTATCAAAACTAAATCACAAGTTTCCTACTGCCCACAAGAGGAAAACTATAAGCCTGGCATTATTCTTGCCACTTATTTTGGAAAGACTTGGTCTAACTTTATACATCTTTCTACATAAAACTGCTCGAGTCAAACCATGATAATTCTAATAACATTCTACTAATTCTGTAAGTTATGTTTATTTATGTTATGTTACTGCAAATATTCCTGTGATTTTTTTTCTTCTTCTCCCATTGAAGTAAGTTTACTCATCTTTAGGGGTGTCCATTAGTTCTAACTTTTTCATTTATGTTTCACTGAAGCCTTCAGTTTATATTAATCCCCACACCTGTGAAGTCGTTTAGAAAATTTCATGTATTGTCCAACCACTCGGTGTATCATCCATCTCTCACCTTGAATGATAAAAACTGGCCATTTGTTTTAGTATAAATTCTTCTCTTTCAACTCAATTTGAAATTTTTGAAGGACCTAAACCTTAATCTGAATTAGGTTAACCTGGAGGTTAGCTGAATTAGGCAGATTTAAATTCAGAGTAGAGAGTTTATAGATCAGGGTAGAGGATTTGTTCATTGATATTTTTGTTAGAGAATCTGCACTTGGGGATTCATTAATTTATTTTAAAGGAGAATAGTTACACATTTCAGGTCCTGTTCACATTTTGGAAATGCAGCAGAAACCAGGTCTGGAAAAGTATCTGCCTTCATGAGGCTCATTTCTAAGTGGAAACATAGGCCATATGTCTGTGATAAGAAATAAATTTAAAGATTGTGTATGGTGATTTGTGTGTTAAAAAATAAGAGAAAAAAGAAAAGAAAAACTTCCGTGAAAGATAGTGACCAATTTCTTGGGATAGAGTTGTCAAGGAAAAGAGAGGGACCATTTATCCCCAGAAGCCAAGTGAAGAGATACTCCTTAAGAGCACCAATCTTTTTATTCCCTAAGGAATAAAGTAAGTACTGATATTGGGTCTCTATACTTTTTGAAAAATGATCAAATGAATGTAAGATCCAAGAGAATATTTAGAAGGGACAACAATGTCACTGTCTGGCACATACCAATTTAGGAAATCTGAAGAAAATTATCTGACATCTTTGTATCTGTCCACATTGTCAATCCACAGGGAGTTAGAAAAACTATATACAAGAAAAGTTAGACAAGGAATGTTAATTACTATAAATAAGAATTTTGAATTGTAGAGATCAAAGACTAACAAGTTGGTGTAACTGTAAACGATGTTATAGGTTACATTGGCTATGCTTATTACTGAATTTGCATTAACATTATATTCGCCTGGGTGCCTCAATCAGTTAAGCATCTGTCTTGGGCCAGGTCATGATCCCAGGGCCCTGGGATCGAGCTCCACCCACATCAAGCTCCTTGCTCAGCCCGGAGCCTGTTTCTCCCTCTCCTTCTGCCTGCAGCTCTCTCTGCTTGTGCTCTCTCTCTCTGACAAATAAATAAGTAAAATATTTTTTAAAAATTATATTCTAAATTACAATGTCTCTAGCCATTCATTTAAGAGCATAGCTCCTGAGATTATGCTTTCTTAGAAGTTGAGACTAACATCTCACTCCCGAGGACTTGATAAACTGGAAACATCAGTTCCACCTCGGCATCACACCTTAAAATCAACTGAGAAGTTGTCAAGAGAGTTTGACCTGTGTCCCTTGGAATTTGGTGCCATCTGAGAAAATAGAGACTGATAATTGTTTTTGTTTTGTTTTGTTTTCCTATCCCATTCTGATATCAGGAGTTTGTGGAGGCGTCCTTTACCATCAAGGTAAGTAAGAACTGTGGTGTTGGGAGGCTGGGAAGACATGGAGAAGGGTATTCACTTTCACTCTTCTGAGAATACAGAATTTCCCTCGGTGATTCCTGCAACTCTTATGAAAGAGCATCAAGAATAGAGAAGAAAGAAACAGCTGCTCGGGTGTCAACTAATCATTGGATAGAAGGACATTTGAGGGCCTGAATACTTTGAGGTTCACGAAGGGCTATGTACCTGAAGGGTGACAGGGCTATGTACTCTAGGGAGTCATCGGTGAAAAAGAGACTTGAAGTGAAACCATTTGATATGATGAATCTCGATCACATGCAATCTTCACACAATCACATCCCTGAAACCAGCATAAGGAATGACACCAGGATACTTGAGAGAGTGACTAAAGAGATGTGAGAATACTGTCAGATAACACGTGAAACTACTCAAAACTCAGACATTACACCATAAAATAATCAGGTGTTTGGAGTTTTCAGAGAATATCTGACTAGAATCAAGCCCATTGGCAGGACAGGATTCACAATGGGTTCAGAACCACCCTAAATAACATCGAGCTCTGATCCATTCCCCAAAGTACTTCTGAGGCTACACACATGTCCCTCAAAAGCATTTGCTGAAGAAAGACTGAATAGGATGAAAAAATCAATAGATTAGTGCAACTCATTACTGTTATGAGAAAAGCAACTCACATGTTTGAGAGTGGCTCAGTAGATAATCAGATGTTAAAAATAATTCCTAGAGAAGCACACGTATCGTAATTAAATTAAATAAGTAATCTCTAAGATTATTTACTTTAATTTATAATTTGGATTCTGAATTCAACTTCATAGGGACCAGCTGCCTTCCAGGATTTTAAAAACTGTTTTCAGACACTAGTGTCACAGTGTAAAGAGAAATGAACTCACATCCCACATTTTTTTCCTTCTCTTTTTCATTTATATTACAGTTACAAAGAAAAGAAGCTCCACTAACATACGGGTTCATCATCCCAGTATATAAGGAGAACAGTTGAGCTGTAACAAAGTATATGATTTTTAAGACATAATACAGTCCTTTTTGCTTTTCAAACAAGTGTACTGTCATTCTAAAGTAGACTCCCTGAATTGCTCTGTTGAAAAAAGAAAAGTGATCTTGGTAAAATCTTACTTTACAATAACTGAAAAGTACATATGTAGAGATAAATTCACAACTACATTGTTAAAATATTCTGACAAATTACACAAAAATGCCTAGACTTCATGATACATATACGGTAATCAAATATGATAGCCTGCCTATCCAAACTAGACCTCTTGTCAAGGCAAGGTAAATAAGAACCACAGTGGTGTTCTTTCACCTGCAGAGTTTTTGTTTAGTTTCTAACAAATCAGTGATTTTTTACCTTGTTTGCACAGTAGTTCATGACTAAAAGGATTGTTATTTTGGAATAGTTTAATGTGATGCTTCCACTTCAGTGGAAGAACTAAGCAGTAATAATGAGCAATTAGAAGATGCATATTGGTATTGCAGCAACCTAAAACATTTTACAGGGAATGTAACGACTTAATTTGGGCTCCGGAGAATAGAGAATTAAGATCTGCCAGACTTTGGTAGGTTTATCTTTCAATGTCTAAATTATCATCATGTGCTCTTTCTTAAATGTGGTAATTTTAGGTCTCTAACATATGTGCTCTAGAGGGAAAAAAAGAAAAAAGAAAAAAAAAGCTTGTTCTATTTGGAGAGTACGTAAATATTCTAAAGCAAAAGCAAGATCTTTTTCCATAAGAAAACAATTACACCAGAGACGCTGGAATGTAAGGAGGAATGGGACTTCTTTCTCCCTGTAAGTGTAAAGCACAGTCTGCAAGGAAACTGGATTAACATGCAAATTCTTGGAGCCTTAGCTGGTGTGCCTTCCCTCCCAGGATGTTCCTCCCACAATATCATCACTTATCAAATGGAAGTGATGACCAAGGAGATCTCAGGCAGATGAAGTGTGTGCCCATAAATAAAAAATAGATACATCTGAAATGTGACAAGACAGAATAAGTTTGAAGTGTATCTCAGTAATTAAAAAAAAAAAAGCACTCAAGAATAAGAAGCTAAGGGAGACTGCTCAGAAAACAAAGGTAAATTTTTTGAGGAGACTGTAAAGAATTGCAGATAAATCAAGTAAATTTTGAACCACATTTTTAATTCACAAGCTGAAACTTACATAGTGACTAAAAAACTCCAGTGGGAGAATAGACTTTTGCCTTGATGTAGAAAGAGTCAAGAAGAGGCTAGAACAAAGTTTCTGCCTCAAGTGTACCCTCAAAAATTCGACATGATTTGAAAAATACTGTGATTACCTCAGTCATGTTACAAATGCTGATAGAGAAATATCTACCCAATTTAGTTTATTTCAACCTAATTCAGCTTATATCTCATCTGTTCACTTCTCAAAGTATATATCTTCCTGAATTCCTTGTTGTTCAGTGTATAGAAACATTTGTTTTGCATATTTATTTGATTTTCTAGTTGTTTACAGTAGAAGGATAACTTTGGTCCTAATTAAGTCATTATTTATGGAAATAGGTATCCTCTCTAAAAAAAAGTTAGATAATAATGTTATTTTGCTTCAACATACAGTGGCATGTACTATTTTTTAAAAATCATTTGTTTTTGAAAATCATTTTAAATATAAATACTTTATAATTCCATCAATATAATAAAAACTATCACAAAATTTGCATTTCAAAAAATACTATGTCACAGTTATTTTAATACCTCATTCCACTCTCAAGAGTGTCCCTATTTAAATAGTATGTTCTATGGTTATCTTACTTCTAAGTCTATTAAAAGTAGCTCCCCATCTCCACTATTATGTATTCCCATGTAACAGCTACAAATACAGACTGTGGACACAAAACTGATGATTCAAATATAAGACAGCCAGTCAGACGTGCTTTATGTGGTGAATAATAATTTTAAGTGATGTTCTGACGGAAGTAAGGTACAACCTCTTTTTCATTAAATTATATAGTTGCAGGAAAATTAATAATAAGTAAAACATTAAAATATGTAGTCTTCATATGTTAAAAACAGATTCTAGGCTCAGTTCATTGTGAATGATTACGGTGTTTTTTGTTTATGTTTGTTTCATTTTGTCTTGCTTACCTGATTATCTAGTAAGATTGCTCCATGGGAATTCAAAAGTTGTGATATGCAGTACAATTTTGTACTCTGTTGTAACGTTCTGTGCATATGGGAACTTTAACAACCTTGGTCCCACCTACTGAGTGTCATAGACTCTCCCAATTATTAGGAAAAATTTTAAAAAAAACGAACAAACACATAAAGCAGTTTCTGAAAGCAGTACTGCCTCTTTAGAAAACTATTGCATGGCATTTTGTGAATTTTGTGTTACTTTCAAGTAGGTAGATTTGTTAAGGGTTAGTAACTTGAAGTAGAAATCTGGTAGGATATGATATAAATAGTGCGTATTTCAGTGGCTTTGTGTGGATTAGAAATGAAAGTTTGGGAGGATAACGGCCTTGGAGAAGGGGAGTAGATCAATTTAGAAGTTACTGCAGAAATTTAACTATGAAGTTATGAATATCTATGTAACCTGTTTAGTATATCACCATGGAGCAGAAGATAAAAATGAAAATAAAAGATCTGTTTTCTAGGCTGAGATTCAGAGCTGCAGGAGGAAAAGTGAGGGTAATAGATGGAAGGAGAAGTTTGAAATGGAAGAGAAAGACAAGAAAATAGACTGCTACTTTATGTAGATGTTAGAGGAAAGCTCCCTACATTCACTTACAAAGTAGGAAGTTAAATGTGATATTTTGAAAAGAAAAGAAAAAGTTGTTCAGAGAATATAGCACATTCTAAGAGAGCAATGTTGTAGAAAGACCTAAATAAATGTACAAAAGCAATTTATATATTTAAAAAGAGGCAGCATTTGGATAGGGTATAAAAAGGGTTATTGATGGTTTGTGATATTGATAGCTGATGTACTTTCCACTTTCTTGTCAGTGATACTGAGAAAAGTAAATGGAATGATTCAAAATTAATTAACAGACTTTTCAGTTCCAAGCCAAATGTTCATGTTTTTAGGAAGAAAAATATAGTAAAAACCTTGTGATTCATGTTAAACATCATTATGTAATATATATTGAATCCTAAATAATTCTGGAAAGAATTTAACCCTTTTCTTAGCTTTTGTGTATTCCAAGCTTCTGGGTCAAGTGTAACATTCTACTCAGATTTGGCAATTCCATGGGGAGAAAAAGATGTGGAAATAGAGCTTAAGATGCAAACTTCTACTTATTAAAAATAAGTGGTTGGGAAAGTACTGCTAAACAATAACGGGTGCCAGATTTCAAATCTTTACTGATCAGGTTATCAATTATTGTTAAGAATCTGAAGTCCTAGAAGAAGAGGAGAAGGAGGAAGAGAAGGAAGTACAGGAGATGGAAGAGAAATTAAAAAAAAAAAAAGAAACAGAAGAAGGAAGGGTTCAGATCTTAAAATTAGTGATAACATATGGGATAAAGAAGCTGAAGCTATGGAAAATCGACTTTAAAATGTTATATCCTCATAATTTCAGCAGTGTATCTTTCAAAAAGACTCATATCTATATCTGAAACAAAATATATTAACTGAGATATTACCAACATTGTAAAAATAAAACAATAACTAACATTTATAAAGCATTTGCTATGTCCTAGGCATTGTTTAATAATCTTTACAAATGTTGACACATTGAATCCTTAAAGCCTTGAGGTTTTTTTGTTTTGTTTTGTTTTCTACTATGCACAAGGAAACTAGGTATATAGATGGTGTTTTCATTGGTTATCATTGAATATCATTGGCTATCATTGGATACTCTTGGCAATTTTAAGCAATGCAATTTTGGGTAATTTTTTAAGGTGTATAAAAAACTTATAAATGTTCAGGCTTCTTGAGTTCATTATTGATGGGTTTATAATGCTTAAGTATCCACTATATTAAATTTGAAGTCATATAGACTCAGATTCAAATTGTACCTTTTAAAATCTCATCTAAGAAATTTACTAGTACTCTCCTAATTTAATTTTGTCCTTTTTTAAAATTAGAATAACAATATCTGTCTCATATGATTTTCAAGAATCAAATGTGATATTTGTTTCATAATTGAACTTGTCTATCCATTCATGATATTTTAAAATTCTATTTAACCAAACATATGAAAAGGCACAAAACTGCAAATCACTGAAAACATGTAATATAACTTCTCTAAGATAGACAAAAAATAAGGAAATTGATTTCAGAATTATGAGAACTATTTTGAGCAATATACAAGAATCCTATTACAATATTTGATTAAAATATTTTAAGTCCCATGTGCTTATATTTGTGTTGTTTATTTCTGGCTTAGTCAATTTGGGCTTCTATAACAAAAACACCATTTATTGAGTGGCTAATAAACAACAGAAATTTATTTCTCACGGTTCAGGAGAACGGGAAGTCTAAGGTCAAGACACTGGCAGATTCTGAGTCTTGTCACTTTCTGGCTCATCGATGGGGATCTTCTCCGTGTGTCCTTACTTGCTGGAAAGGGCAAGGGAGTTCTCTGGGTCTCTTTTATCACCGCGCTAATCCAGTTCGTCAAGGGCTCTGCCCTCAAGTTCTAATCACCATCCAAAAGCCTCGCCTCCAAATTTTATCACACGAGGAATTAAGTTTCAACATATAAATTTAAGGGAGACACAAACATTCAACAATAGCATTACCTAATACTTTAAGTCATGTAGTATCTTATTAAAGCTAAAGCAAATATTTAAGATTTCTAAATTTATATAATAACACTATCAAATGAATTGAATGTATGAATAAAAAGGGGGTAAAATACATCCCCAGTTCAGAGATACACGAGTCAAAATATGATCTGAGTAATTGTACGGGATCTTGCATTGCCAAAATTCTTGTCTTTTGATATTTTTTTTTCAATTTCAGTAATGATTTTACTCATAAGTTCAAAAGATATTTTTATGCTTGCTCCTTTTATTGCTTTTTAAAGTGGTTCTTTTTTCATCTACATATCTAACTCTATAAAAGAGTATATTATGATAATGGCTTACAGCCGAACTCTGCATCCCTTTCTATTCTATTTTATTCTATTACATTCCATTGCTTCTCTTTAGTGTGGTAACATTTTGAGAAATGCTATATAAAAGCTAAGTTAAAGATTTTTATTATGATAAATAATGATGTGTGTATGGAAGTGTACTTATTAACGTAATAGAAACAGACTCTGCTTTTTTTTTTTTTTAAGATTTTATTTATTTATTTGACAGAGATAGAGACAGCCAGCTAGAGAGGGAACACAAGCAGGGGGAGTGGGAGAGGAAGAAGCAGGCTCATAGCTGAGGAGCCTGATGTGGGGCCCGATCCCATAACGCCGGGATCACGCCCTGAGCCGAAGGCAGACGCTTAACCGCTGTGCCACCCAGGCGCCCCCAGACTCTGCTTCTAAATATACTAGATATAATTCAATTTTTTATTTTTGTTTTTAAAAAAGTATGATCCCATATTATAGAATTATTTATAGACCCCTCATCAGTGATATCTTTCACTTCTCTACTTTGTGAGATGAATATGGCTTTAATTGTTAATTATATTTTTGTGTGTGCTTGTTCTAATGACTTCCCTCAACTAGACTGTCAGGTCTTGAAAGGAAAGAGTTAGGTTTGGTTTGTTCTCTAACTACACAAACATTAAGAGAGCTACTTGCCCAGAGAAGAGATAAATATGTGGAAATGTTTGGATTACTTTTCATTTAGAAAGGCTAGATATAAATGATCTAGATATCTAGAATCAAATTGGTATATTGGTCACATACAGAAATCAAGAACTTTCTTTATTATCTAAAACTATTTAGAAGTAAATTCCTTTGGAAAATAATTTATATACCAATTTTACCAGTAAATAGACCATAATCCATACCATACATTGAAAAATCAAAACCCAAGGTCAATATTTGCAGTATCAGTATAATGATGAAAATAAATTTCATCTCTCTCTAAACCAACATCTAAATGATTGCTAGCTTTTTCAGTGTTTTCTAAATTAGTATTGTAACCGTATTTTCCTCTGGTTTAGAACATGTCTAAGTACCCAAACTCTACATTTCATACTCCTCCATAGCTAGTCCTGGATTATCTTGTTTAGCCTTCTGCCACAGCATATCCTTTCTGTGTGTTCTTTCCTCTGTTGCCATGCCCTTTGCCATGCTACATCACCATGGCAAACATATACACATCATTCAAGACCCAAATTAATTAATGCATCTCTGAAATCTTAAATCCTAAGGTCAACATGTTCTTTCCTTTCTATGAACCACCCCATAATTATGTATACTTATTATACCATGAAATTGTTGTTCATTTAATGCCTTTTGGGTCTTTGAGAACAGAGTTCAAGTCCTATTAATCATTTATTTCCATGATGTGGAATTGTGCCTGACTGGAAGCAGGTTCTTAAGAAATATATGTTCAAAACAATGAATAAATATAGTAGTAACCACAGTGAAGTAACCACAGTGCTTTAGAATGACTAACAAGCTTCCTATGGGCAATAAGTTGAATAAAATAATTATTTCTAAAATAAGAATTAAGCAATTTTTGACCCATATTATACACATTTCCCTCTCAGCAAAATACAGATATAAATAGAAACAGATTGTTTAATGGGGATTAAATTTTTTTAAGTATATAAGACATATGGGGGACATAGATGATAGAAGAAGAATCAGATGTGTAAATGTGCAAGGTTAATTTTCCTCCTAGGAGAGATATTCTAGTAAACTGACTAAAAACTGAAAGATATGGAATAATTGGAGGAAATTTAAAATATGAGAAAATCAATACATTCATCAGTGAAATAAATCTATCTTTAAATCACCTATCAAAATTGCTCTAGAAATTGTAACTTAAAGAAAATTTGAAGAATATGATTGGTAACAATTTAGAAGAAAGTTAACTAGTGGCACCTGGGTGGCTCAGTCGTTAAGCGTCTGCCTTCGGCTCAGGGCTTGATCCTGGCGTTCTGGGATAGAGCCCCACATCAGGCTCCTCTGCTGGGAGCCTGCTTCTTCCTCTCCCACTCCCCTTGCTTGTGTTCCCTCTCTCACTGGCTGTCTCTATCTCTTCCAAATAAATAAAATTAAAAAAAAAAGAAAGAAAGTTAACTAAATTATTTGTAGAGACAGTACTATGTTTTAACTGCTTTTTATTTATATGCAGGAAATCTCAATCTCTTTGATGAAATTTTTTGAGTTGAGATACATGCAGGAAATTTAGTGAATACTGCCACAATTAAAATAAAGAATAGTTCTATCCCCAAATTCCTTTCTGATGCCCCGTTGTAGACCATACCTTCCTTTCCAATCAACCCCTAGAAGTCATTGATCTGGTTTTTATGCCTACACATTTCTTTTTATAAAATGTCACATAAGTGCATTAATTAATATGTAGCCTTTTGGGATTGTCATCCTTCACTTAGAATGATGCCTTTGAGATTTTTCCATATGGTTGCATGTACTAGTAATTCTGTGTATTGCTGAGCATTATATACATGTTTGTACAGCTGTTTGTGTACCCATTCATCAAAAACCATCTTCCCTTAATGGATTGGACAAATTCTACCAGCATAAATAATGGGATAAAAAGAGATCCATACTAAAATTGTTTCCAGCAATTACATTTCAGTTCCTACTGTCAAGTTATTTCTATTATTTAAAAAAAGCTGAAAATATTTAGAACATACAACAGATAAAGTGGGGTTTATTTTATATTTTTAATTTATTTAAATATTTGATAATCAAATCTAATTTAATAATAAAAAAATATTTTTGAAGTCATTTCAGTGCATTAAAATAACATGAAGCTATTATACAGAAAAGCTAAGTAGATGATAAATAGGTGGAAAGATAAATAAATGCATAGATAGATGCATAGGTAGAAGATAGATTTATTTTACTTCCTAAGACAGGAATATATATATATTCTTTCCTGTCTTAAGAAGATCTAAATATATAGATATATATCAATATATCCTTTATATATCCATCTATATAATACCCATGTAAAAATATATATTACCCTAGATATAGATATATAGAACCATCATTCTTACCAGATAGATATAAATATCACCATCATTCTTGCCCATTAAGTTCATTGATTTTAAATCATAAATTTGTTGTCTATTTTCTTTCTTTAGCACACATTTCATCCAGTTTTGCTAAAAGCACAAGACATAATTATTGAAGATTTATTAATATTATACATGTAGTATTGTAGCATTTTAACTGCATTATTAAACTAGCTAAAAGTCTTTGCAACTTAAGTGCATTCAATTTAATGCACACTGGTTAACAGAATTTCCACAAAACCATTATTGGGGACCATTTAAAAATGGCAAGTGGCCAGTAACATACTCAACCAAGTTGTTTTTTAAATTAATCTATCTATCTCTCAAATTAGATTAGACAAGTTATGCAATAATACAGTACTGCTGCCTGTAGAATTTGAGTTTCTTTAGAGAAATGCATATGGATGGAAATTTAGACATCTAATTTTAAACTTTGTTTGCCATATTACATTATCCCCAATATGTACTTTATTCGGATGGCTTTGTCACATTCATACTTTCATTTATTTTATTTATATATAAAATATATAAGCATATCTTATAAAATAGTTTTCATTCTTAATACTTAAAGCAAAATACAATCAGCTAATCAGCTTGCTATATCAACTTTCTGAACATTCATCATCTACAAGATAAACGTGAAATAAATAATCATATATAAAATAATCATATTAAAAAGAAAACATGTCAAGTTTTAATGGAATTAAATACTGGCTCATCACAGTCACAGCTGGTTCCTAAGATTAATCATAATGCATAAGAGAAGAGGAAACAACTAACACTACACAAGGATATTAACAAAAATTATTTAGGGCAAAGCACATACTTACTAAAAATGAGAGCAAATTTCTAAATATATTCCAACTACGTTATTCCAAGAATAATTTTACCAAAACAAAACAAACAAAAAACAAACAGTGGATGGAATGGAATGGAATGTGGCTAAGAAAATATTAACAGGAGCAATTATTGATGAAAAAAGAGCAGTTGCTAAAGTTGCAACAGCAAATGTTCACCTAAACTTTTATGTGAACACAAAATTATGAACGTATTACTTACTGTATTGAGTTCCATTGACTCCATGTATTTCCCGTATGTATCAGTCTCTGTTTTAGGAAATTAATCGCATGGAGGAAAAATACAGATTAGCAAAGTTTTACATGGGTATAACAAGTGCTTGGGAGTTAGGAGAATACAACAGAAATGCAGGAACATATGGAGGGGTGAGGAGGAAGACAGAACTTATTCCCAAGAAGTACTGGATATGAAACAATGAACAGAAATTAGTTAATAGCAAAGGACGGAGAGAGTCATTTCAGAAAAAGCAAAAAGGAAGTGAAAGTTATGGCAATATAAGAAAAGCAGAGTGACGTCAAGAATTTCAATGGATTCATGGGGAGTCTGCTTCTCCCTCTCCCTGTGCTGCTCCCTTTGCTTGTGCTCTCTGTCTCTCTGTCAAATAAATAAAATCTTAAAAAACAAAAAAACAAAACAAAACAAAAAAAACCCATACAAACAAAAAAGAATTCAATGGATTCAGTATGAGTGAAGGTCACCGTATTTAAGAAAGAGTCATGGGAATTAAACAAGGTACATGGACAAAGTCCAGATCACATAGAAGTTTTGAATTTATCCTAAAAGCTATAAGGAGCCATTTGAGTGGTTTAAGTAAAAGAAGTAAACAATCATTATCACACATTAGAGTCAAAGCTTATTAGGATGTTTTAGAGGAAGTCAGTCTGAAGAGAGAGCAAATCTGAGGCTATTACAATAAATTCTGGCCTTCAGAGTTCACAAAGTGCTCTTAGTAGAATAATTTACCTGTGAGATTCTCAGCAAGAAACATTCTGTTAAATACTACATAATTGATAGCACTCTTGAAAATTCTCAAAATATTCTGCAGTATCCTACAAGTAAGGGATATATCTAGCATTTCCCAGTTTTTCTTTTTTTCTTTTTTTCCCTTCCTTCTTCCTTCCTCCCTTCCTTCCTTTCTTTTCTTTCTTTCTTTTCAACAAATCAGAAAGAACTCTGATTGCTCCTTGAGCCAAATAGAGCCACTCTTCTTTTTTTTTTTTTTAAAGATTTTATTTATTTATTTGACAGAGATAGAGACAGCCAGCGAGAGAGGGAACACAAGCAGGGGGAGTGGGAGAGGAAGAAGCAGGCTCATAGCGGAGAAGCCTGATGTGGGGCTCGATCCCATAACGCCGGGATCACGCCCTGAGCCGAAGGCAGATGCTTAACCGCTGTGCCACCCAGGCGCCCCTAAAGCCACTGTTCTGAAAGCCAAAATTCTTAGCCAATGGGCAAGGTCTATAAGATCTTAAAAGCCTATGCCTTTTTGACTTCAACTTCTTTTTTTTAAATAATAATTTTGTATTATATTATGTTAGTCACCATACAGTACATCCCTAGTTTTTGATATAAAGTTCCATGATTCATTACTTGTGTATAACACCCAGTGCACCATGAAATACGTGCCCTCCTTACTACCCATCACCAGGTTTGACTTCAACTTCTAGTAGTTCTTTCCCTCCCCTCTAAGCTATCTGCTCTCATACTCAATTCACTTCAGCCCTCCTAAGTGTCTAGCTGTCCTTTCTTTCCTCAGGAATCAGAAGCTTTCCAGTTGTTGTGCATCCCCTCTATAATGCTCTGAACATTTACATCACTACATGGCTTACACGTATTTCACCAGATTTGTACTCAGATCCCACTTTACCTTGTAGTTGTTTTTTTTTTTTCCTCAATGATTCTAATGCAAACTGGCATTTCTCCCCCCATGCCCAGAAATTCTCTGTGTTAAAATTTTTTCCCCTAATGACCATCAGAGAACTTATGAGCTGTATTTTTTTTCAACAAACTGTCTCCTCTTAATTGCTTGTAAGCTCATTTTGAGCCGTTTTGTCTCTTGGCTCAATGTGCTAGTCTTAGCACCTAGAACAATGTCTGACTTATGAAAAGTGCTCAAGACATTTGTTGATTCAATTAATATGTAAATATAATAAAAGGAAAATACAAAGATTTCAATCCAATAAATATGAGATAGTTTAATTATTTAAGAAACTTACTGGAATGAGGGCACCTGGTGGCTCAGGTGGTTAAGCATCTGCCTTCAGCTCAGGTCATGATCCTGGGGTCCTGGGATTGAGCTCTCACATTGCATTGGGTTCCCTGTTCAGCCTGGGGTCTGCTTCCCCTCTCCCTCTGCCCCTCCCCCTGCTCATGCTCTCTCTCTCTCGCTCGCTCACTCTTTCTATCAAATAAATAAATAAAATCTTTAAAAAAAAAAGAAATTTACTGGAAAGAAAAAAATACTCAAGATTGTATCTTAGCAATAAGGAAAGGAACTCAGAATAAAAAACAGAATTTGAATAAAGATGTGATGCAAGAAGTGATGGCAAATGAAAACTTCTGTGAACCTATTGATGAATCTCAACAATCATTTACCTAAAAAATTATGAGATGGAGATTCATTATGGTTGGTGTCAAAAACAAGATGAAATTAAAATAGTAAAGTCATGTGAAGAGGGTAGCTCATGTTCCTTTGATATGTGGCAGAATAATGGTGATACTGGTTAACTTCATGTTAAAATGGAATATCCAACTTCCCAACCAGAAGGAAAATGAAATAAATTTTAAAAATCAACTCACCCAGATTCAGCAGATAGTAAAATAACATTAATAAATAAGTGATGGGTTCAAAGATAACTTAAGTTTGAAAAAAGCAGCCCAAATATGTCAATAATCATAACTAATTTACTATACAATATTATCCTAAAAGTACTAGCCAATGGAGGAGGAATATAATGAGAAAAGAATTATAAGGTTTGGAATCAAAGAGATAAAATTATCATCTATAGACAATACAATTGTGTATATTGAAAATTCAAATATCTATGAACAACTATTTAAAAATATACAGAGTTTTATAAGGTTGATTGAAAAATCCATAAAAATAAAAAATAAGTTTAAAATGTGCTAGAAATTGGGGTGCCTCTGTGACTTAGATGGTTAAGCATCTGCCTTTGGCTCAGGTCACGATCTCAGGGTCCTGGGAACAAGCCATGTTGGTCTTCCTGCTCAGTGGGGTGCCTGCTTCTCCCTCTGCCTCTCTGCCCCCACCCCCATGCTCTCTCTCTTTGTCTCAAATGAATAAATAAAATGGTTTAAAAAAAAGAGTTATTCATTTAATACAGTATTAACACACATGTACACAAACAACTCTGAAAATAGGCAAGTGTTGCCTTTGGGGATGTCCAGATGCAAGAATGCTCTTACAGGGATCATTACAGTAAAAATTGTACAACTTTTGAAATCAATTTAGCAGCATCTACTAAAGCTGAAACATGATTATAATTTATGAATCAGGAATTAGGCTTCAAGATATCCACCCCAGAGAAACACACATGTGCAAAAAGAAGGCCAATGCAAAATGACTTTGCCCTATTATTTGTAAAATAAAAATTGGATATATCCTCAATAACTAGCAAGAGCAAAAAAATAATGTAAATATAATTATCTATTTATGCTATGGAACTCTATGTAGGAATTAAAATTTAAAACCTAGATCTATTAGTAGCGATATTAATAAGCCAAAAAGTTAATATATTGAAAGTGAAATTAAGCTGCAAAATCATAATTATAACTCTTAGGTAAAATATGTACAAAGCAACAATATATGTTGCTATAGATAATACCTACCTAATAATAGTATCAAAACTTGGAATTCAGGTTTTATACTGGTTGTCTCTGTAGAGAAGGGAAGGAAAAGGCAGCCTCAAATGTGCAATATCCTGTTTCTTTAACTTAAAAAAATACGGATGCCAAGTGTTTTTCTGTTATTCTCTATGCTTTTCTAAACTTGTAATATTTTAAATAAAACGAAAAGATAATGAATCAATAAATACAAATTCAAAATATAAAAACAAACATATAAGCAACCTTATGGTCTTTATAGACCTCCATGACCCCTCTTTTTTCAATTTTATTTTCATTATAATGCAATCTTTCTTCATCTGTTCTAGAAATAATTTCAACAATGCTTTGTTCAACTGGCATTTCTCAACTATTTATCATTTCACTCACACATTCCATATTGTTCCACTATTCCATTTTCCTGGAGAGAGAGAGAGAGAGTGTGTGTGTATGTGTATGTGTATATTTGTGTGTGTATATACACACACACATAGATGATAGATAGATAGATGATAGATAGATAATAATTTTCAGAAAGCAAAGCTAATAAAAATAATTCTCACATAAAGATAAAAGATTATATGTAACTCACGGGCCTGGGTGGTGCATTCAGTTAAGTGTCTGACTCTTGGTTTTGGCTCAGGTCATGATCTCAGGGTCATGAGATTGAGCCCCATGTCTGCTTAAGACTCTCTCTCCTACCTCTGCCCTCCCCTCAGTGCATGCTCTCTCTCTAAAATATGTAAATAAATCTTTTAAAAAACTGTATGTAACTCATTAATTGATAAAATATAGTAACCAGTGGAAATCTATGAGCAGTTGAAAGAGGATTGGAGAAGACATTGTTTGGGAGCAATTAAGTAAAATACTAGGATGAGTTGTTGCATTTGGTACAAAATTGGCTATTTTTACAGAGTAATAATCCTCTAGTATTACACTACACTGTAGCATAATTATTTGCATGCCTACTAAAGAGAAATTTGTAAGTTAACCGGTAATTTCACTAAGTCTGGAATATATAATCAATAGTAAACAGTAAGTTGATTTAAATATATTCTTTTAGATCATCTCTGGGTACCCGTCACCACCACACCATTGACAAGAATTGATGCCAACTTGTCTGATTTCCATTGTACATAATGATTCTTACAATATATGCTGTAATTTGAATATGCAAACACATTTTCCTATTCATAAAGCACCCTAAATTGTGCTGACACTTCTTTCCTCTTAAAGTAGAAGTCATTGCTTAAACATATTAACCCTTAAAGCATTATCTTTGTTCATATTTATAGTTTTTTCTTGCATTTTCCTTATTTAAGTTTATATTTCTTCTTTCTTTCTCTCTAACATAAATTTCTCAAAAGAAAAAAACAGACAAATCATTAATGGCCCATTTCTTCAGGCATGATACAATGTACATATTTTACATTCAGTGAATGAAATTACTTCGCTATCATTTAAAAAGATTTTTTGAACATGATACAATTTTTTATCATCTATTAAAAATAATTAAAAATCTTATCAATGCAGCTTTACAGTTTCAGAAGAAAATTGTCAAAGGTCACTATACCAACTTTAATTTGTTTCAATATATTCTAATATACATATCCTACTATTTAGTCTTTGATTTTTGGTTTATCAGAAAACTTGGGATTCAAAACAGATTCTTAATGTCTTCTATAGATCAAATGAACCAGATAATGAATATTTTAGAACTTGGCATAATGGCCACACTTTTTTGGGTCTACAGAAGAAATCAGAGACTCCACATAAAAGTGCTGAGTACTTGTCTAGATGCACTGGCGTATCATTCACTTCCTACTAGGATATGTGTTTAACAAAGAAACTCTCTTGTCAGCAGTCTCCATAAGCCTTTCTAAATCACTTAAAGGAGAGCTTCTGTTGCTGTATGGTAGAATGTTAATTCTGATTGCAAATCGACATGCTTAGTAAGTCTAGACTTTATTGGCACTCCTGCAAAATGGGAGAAGAGTGGTTCAGACTTAATGAAAGTCAGCATTTTAAGAAAATCAATTGTTCAGCTTTAAAATGTTTAAAACGCTGGAAGAATTAAATCAACTGACTACAAATACTTCACCATCAGTATAATACTTCACCATTAGTATAATAACATAACAGTTTCTTACACACATTAAAATGAGTCAAATGAAAACATAACATATTTATAATATGTAACATAGCTTACAGGTTAAAAGCATATAATACATACATACATATATAAAATCTACATAGTGTCACAAGATTTATAACAATAGTAGGAATGGAATAAAAGACATTAAAGGTCAATTAATTTCAAATTAAAGGGACTTAATCCAGGCAACAAAATTAAAATATAAAAATTATGAAAATGATATTGTTTAGAAAGTTATGCATTAAGAAAAGACATTTTGTTCTACTCTCTCTTTTGAACATTAACCAAGTACAAAACAAGCCCAAAAATCTGTCATGTTGACATCAGCATTGACAAAGAAATAATTCTTCATATTTTTTTTAATAAAAATAAGCTGAAAAATTCCCAGGAGCACAATTTTGAGTAGATTTCAGATTGTTCAGTACCCCAATTAAAAAGGTTGCTTAAAACAACTGTTATGGTAATTTATTATGTATATTACATAATAGGTAAACAAATATAGCCAAATTTCAATAGTGGTTATATGTTTGCATTGGACTCATTCATCACTCTCTTTTTTCTGCTTGTGTGTATCTTCTGTTTTCTTTATAATTGCTGTGATCATTACAATATTTTTTCTTTGTCTGATTTATAGGCAACAAAAGTATTCAATTAAAACAAATTAAATAATCCCATATGGTTACCTATGTAACTGATAGAAAAATTTTATTTGTATTTTTAAAAATACTTTTCAAAACTTTTAAGGCAATAATGAGTAATGCCAATAATTCCAATCAGATAATTGACAATAAGTACCTATTTTGCACTATTACTATTATTTAAAATCATACCCTCACATACTACTCTTTGAGATTGAGCCACATGCAAAGTTCCCACTAGTAAGTGAAAACCTGCCTTTTATTGATCACACCTGGAACCAAAGAGACCTTTTGTGATTCTCACCCAGAAAGGTTTCTCATATCCCACGACAACCTTTATAACATACGTATAAAGCTATCTCACCATCACATTATCTGAATAATTCAGTCGTCCAATAAATACCTAGTAAATATCTATCATGCCAGACCTGGAGATGCACACAAAGATGAGAAAAATGAACAGCTGTGACCGCTCTCATAAGAAAAACACACATTGAAGAAGTAATCACCTGCCACTTCTTAAGAGCCTTGTGACCTTGGACAAGCAACTGCAACCAGTATCTCATACTTAGTTTGAAATGGGGATAATAATACAGTAGCATCTCCCTCATGAAGTTGCTGTAGTGACCAGAAGAGCTTATGGGAGCCTGATGTATGCTGGGAGCTCAGTCAATATTAGCTGCCAAGTTCTCATCCTTGTTTCCCTCCTCTTAAGAAGGCTTTGGAATCCTAAAACAAAACACAAATAAACTGAGATTAAGGGAAGGCTTCCTGAAGAAACCACATTGAAGTTGGGCCCTGAAGGCAGAATAGGAATCAAACAGTCCCTTTAGAATACTTCAGGATGAGGACGCTGTTGTTTGAAGGCGCTGGGATATGAGAAAAAATGACAAAATCAGAGGAAACGTCAGGAGGCCAGTGACACGTGAGAGGAAGGGTAGTGAACAGAATTCACTGCGATGCTAGGCAGGAAAATGTCCATTCAAGCCCTTGACTCCATGTATGCTAAGTAAAACCCTTGTATTTTATCCAAGAGAAAAACGAGATTCTGAGACAAGATTTTGTTAAAGGGAACTGACATGATTGCACCTTTGCTTCTAAAAAAACTGCCTTGCCATCACTTCTATGACTTGTAAGCACAGTTCACTTCAAATCCAGTGTACTTTTGGCAATGGTTTGTTAGCATTGGAACTCTGGAAGTGGTGTGGGGCACTGCCCCTTTAACCTCTTTTCTGAGGAACATTAAAATTAAAATTATATTACTCTAAGGAGTCTGTGGAAATTCTGTAAACCTGGCCTCTTTTCAAGTACAATTTTCTTTGGCAGCTACTTACAGTGGGTAAGTGGCTCAGGCAACTCACCTTATATTGGCAATGACCGTGTTCCCTGGCATCCTTCTCTGACTACCTATAAACTGATTAGGAATGGCTGATGCGATGTGAAGGCCATTTCCAGGTGGAGGGTGGAGAAAAGGTCCTAAAAACAACTATGATAACAAATATGGACAATTATAGTGAAACATGTAATCCCATGCCCAAGACAAAATGATTTCTAAAAACAGATGTTAATTTTATAGTCCCCTATTTCTTTTAATTGTAGTAAAAGTTGAAAGAGTGTGGGATGGAGATATATGTAGGAGGTAGGGGTTAGCTGTTGCAGGTAAACAATAAGTACATATAAGTAATATATACGTGTATATATATATAAGCATATACATATGTGTAAATCCACATTATGTACTTATCCATATTTCTATCCTATTAGGTTATCTCTAGTCAAATTTTTAATCAGCTCACTCTTGTTTTCTGGACTGACCTCAACTATAGGATACAGTCCGTTGGTTAAGATAATACTAAAAAAAAAAAAAAAAATGGGCAGAAAAAACATTGATTATTTAACATGAATCTTTATCATTGTTTGTTTGTTTGTTTGTTTGTTTGTTTGTTTTAATCTCACACGTTTCTTCTGCTTTCCTCTGAGATATGCAATTGGTTCCGAGCTCTACATCCTTCACACCTTCCTTAGGGATTCTGTGAATTCTGAGTTCTGGTTCCAGATCAATTGCTTGCTATGGAGTCATTTCATTTGGGTTATCACGTATTCCTCACCTTCTAAACCTACATTATTCCAAAGAGCTACATTCCAGGAAGGATGAAATGGGAGATAATACAGCCTAAGTTTCAGGGCCCTTCATTTTTTTAGACCTCACTTGTCTAAGCTCGAGGAACAGCTTTAGTAACTTTCATATTCAAAATGTTGTATTATTTTCTGTAATAAAAGCTTCGAAGATTGTATGAGGTTCAGACTCCACAAAACCTGAATCTGTTCCTGTTTGTGTTTGGCCTGTTGCTCCAACACCCTTCCTATGACTGGCACTTACCTAAATTTGGGATAGATTTTATTTATGTAATGCATTTTTCTAATCTTCATTATGACTTCTTGATGAAATGTGATTCCATGAAGTTAGAGAAGAAGCTGGGCAATGAGGTAAAAAAGAAATAGATACTACTGCCAAGATCCCCAAGACCCAGCCCTCACGTTCTTGTGAAATTGCACACACTTAAGCAACAGGGCCTTTGTTTTTCATAAAGAAAAACAACAATAAGAAAAGATGTGCTCTAGTTTCTTCCAGCTCAAACACATTCTGGATAAAGAGAGTCACTGGGATCCTTTTGTGACATGTTTTCTTGCAGCAATTTCAACAATACAAAATAATGTCAAAGAAAAATTGCACCAAATGGAGTTAAACAAGGAAAGAAGACTTTACTCAAGACTGTTGCAATAGGGGAAGAGATTGAACTCAATTGTGTTAAAGCAAAAGGCAGGAGAGTTTTTAAGCACTGCAGTGAGCAAGTGGAAAAGTAGCAGAGGGCAGTTAAGGGAAGGGTTAGTCAATGTGATTAGACCCCGCGTGTTTGCCAAATAGCACTTATCTAAGTTAGACTCTTACCATCCCACAGAGACTGGGCGAATGCAGCCTTATCTTTTTTGATGACTACATTTCAAAGGGATGACTTCCAGTTCCTGGAGAAAAACACAGGCAATAGGGTGGGAGACGATTTACATCTCAAAGAAGCAGAGAACGAATTTACAATTGCAGGTTTTCTAAAGTAAGTGCTCTAAGAAAGGGGAGGTCCAGGGACTATAGTCAACAAAAGCCTGTATAAAGCTTAGCCAAGTTGAGAGAAATGGTAGGCTGTCCTGGTCAGTAAGCAGCTTGGAAAATACACATATAATATTTGGAGTTTCACCTTCAATAATACAAAGCAAAGTAATAAGCATTAACAAATGTTCTTGCAAGAAGACTAATCAGAGATTTAAAAATAAATTTGGATATAGTTATGTAGAGTTGAAATCATTTGGGATTTATTATATACTGCTAAAAAAGAATTACATTGAAATGGATTATTGTGAGATTTCGTTAGGGTGAGCAAGAGGTAGGTAAGGGGATAAAGGTCATCAGAGAAGACGAGTTTTTAATACAACAGGTAGTGCAGAAGATAAAAAAAAAGTTCAGTTAATTATCATTCTACATGCAAAACTTCAGTGAAGTTTCAGTACTGCTATATTTAAACATGACAATCTCTTTCCCTTACATTGATGGTGTATTAATTAGAAATACTTGGGTGCTGCTTTTGTTAGAGCTGGAAGCAAAACTCTTGAGCTAATGGACAATTCTTAAGATTCAGCCTCGCTTTGGCACATGTGAAAGCACAAATACAGGCTTCAGGTTCTTTGAAATGAATCAAGATCACTGTATTAACAGAAAGTTACCTCCACAGGTCTTCAAAGATCTGTCTGCAGTGAGGTTCATATGCGTCTAATCAAATAAAGCTAGGAGAGACGTTCGAGAGGAGTGTTTAAAAGATGCCCTCAGAGTATGCTCTATTTGACATTATCTTGAGCCGTTTATTTTCTTCAGTTATTTTTTAGAAGAAACAATTTAGCGACCGAAATTAAAATATTTATCGGAGAGCTGTTAATATTGAATATAGTTTTACTCTTAAATATAAAAATTGCACCCAATAGGTTTTGACTATCATGAAAATAAATACTAAAGTGTGCAGTGAAATACTTGATGAAGCACTGCCATCTTTTGGTTGTATAAATTAAGGATATAGAAACTATTGAGAAGCTAAATATCCAAGAAAGTGATATATATGTGTGTATAAACATATATATATCTTGACTATTCATCATTAAAATGTTTATAAATGGCAAGGAGAATAGATGATAAAAATCATGTTTTAGCCAAGTTAAGCACAAATCTCAGCAACAGAATTCTCAAAGGAAAATTGTCCTACTACGAATTTGAAATTCAAGCCTGTGGACATAGATAGAAAATAAGATAGAGGGGCACCTGGGTGGCTCAGTTGGTTAAGCGTCTGCCTTCGGCTCAGGTCATGATCTCCAGGTCCTGGGATGGAGTGCCATATTGGGCTCCCTGCTCAGCGGGGAGTCTGCTTCTCCCTCTCCTGCCTCTCCCACTGCTTGTGCTCTCTCTGTCTCTCTCTCAAATGAATAAATAAAATCTTAGGGAAAAAAAAAGAAAAGGAAAGGAAAGGAAAGAAAAGAAAAGAAAAGAAAGGAAAAAGAAAAGAAAAGAAAATAAAGTTAATGTAATTTAGGACTCTTGTTACTTGATTCCTGTGTACCATAGGAGGTAAATTTCTTATAACTGAAAAATCATTTTTAAAATGACCTATTCATTAAAAATTTGGAAGTAGATGTGTGATACAATATGTATTGCAAGATAATTGCTCTGCAACTATCAAGTTTTTCAAGTCAATTTAAAGCCATTAAATTAACCAATAATTGTATTTTTCAAAAACAATTATTAAACTCAAACTATGTTTGCAATACAGGTTAGAAATCTAACCAAAAAACCTTGAAATCTCATATTTTCATTTTTTTCCAATGGATGGTATAGACTAATGAAGCATTCTCATTCGTTCCAGAATTTTCCATTGTTTTCAGTATTTTAATTAAGCTTTTATGAGAACAATGAGAACAAGCTTAAATTCCTTGCTCACAATGGCAGGCATATGGCAACATCCCGTCTATATTTGAGAAATCAAGGTATCTTTCTAATAAAGCTTATATTTACAAACAAGTCAATCTAAGCAGATTGCCTCATCCTATTTTAACTGAGACTTCCCTACACAAATTAATTAAGCTGCACAGATAATGACAAATACTTGATATTATGCATTTACTTTGTTATTAAGCAAATTATATAAAGAGAGGGCTTGCTGAAAAATTATCTAGACTATATGGTTGTTGGTATATATAGTAGTCATGTTTCTAAACCATTTATATACTATTTGTGATTTCAGTGATTTTAAGGAGAATATAAATTAAAATTTCTACAGCATGAATATTTTTAAAGTAGAATAAAATCTAAATGATAATTGTTCCTTAGAGAAAGATAAATCTACTCCAATCTAAAACCAAAATTTAGTTTATGATGTTTTACATTACATTCAGTAGTTTGGAAAACTTTTATTTCTTTTTTAATTTTTAGAATTATCTTTTTTTCTCTTAAAAGCCTTTCTCACCTTGAGATTATAATTAACAAAACCTCACCATATTTATTCAAATACTCATGTTACTACACTGTATTCCCAAAACAAAAGATTCAGGCATAATATTCTTAAAATATCCATTGTCCATTTAATTCATAATATGAAATTTCCCATTTTCATATTATTACATTTCTATTTTGCAATTCATATAGCAGTGATAGGCCATTCCAAATTAGAGACATTGTTGATTTTTTTTCCAGGAGTTGTACTAGTTTTACTATTTTGATGCCCTGAATGTAAGTATGTCTTTTAAAATAAAAATAAGCTCTCTTTCTCCTTACTTTTTATCTCCCCCCTTTTAATTGCTTTATTTTTAAATTTAAAAAAGTCCTTAAGACAAATTTTCCTGAAAAATCATATATTTAATTTGTTAATAGTTAGAATTTTTCAACTTTTTAAACATTAATTGGGTGTCAAATGAGATTATATGCATATTTGCTTTCTAGGTAAGTCTGTAAGAATAGTTAAATTTACCTGTATGCACGTATGGAAGTAAATAATAAATAAATAATAACCAGTGATTTTATCCATTTCATGCAATGTTAATATTTGAAAATACTTACCTCCTCCCTGTATATTTAAAACTTCTTAAAATATATTTGATCATTTAAATCGGGTGCAGAGATTAAGGAATTCTAGTTCAAGTTCCTCGAGACAAAGCATAGAGTCAGACTTCCTCTAAGACATTTTCTGACTCTAAATGGATGCGGCTTTTACATGATGACATGGAGTACAAATAAATATTAAGCCCTGCTTCTAGAATTTGTTTTTCCCCATTGGTTTAATCAGTCATTACTAGTGTTGGGTTTGTTTAGTCATGTAACTCACTTGTGTCATATAAAATAGGAGCAGAAATATTCAAGACATTTTCTGGGAAAAAAAACAAAACAAAACATTGATTTATTTTATTTTATTAGGGTATAGAACACAAGGAAAATGCAATGTATTGGTTTGTTAGGCTGTGTTACTGGGTGGTGTTCTATCTGTCTTGGTATCATCAGAAAAACTGGCCTACACTGTTAAGAATACCAGGACAGTCTGTCCATCTGTCTGTCTGTATCTCTATTCCACCTTCTCTGCTTTACTACTTTTTTATCTAGCATCTTAAAATATCTGATATTGATATAGCTTGTATGATTTCTGCTTCATCGATGAGAATGTAAGCTCCATGGTGTAGAGATTTTTATCTGTGTTATTCATTGCATGTTATTTGGTTATGGCAACATGGTATAGAACTGCAAAATTTAGTAAGTAAAAAATAGAGAGAGAGGTAGGGTGTGTGTGTGTGTGTGTGTGTGTAGCTATTTCTCAGTTTTATGTGTTGTCTGGCCTTAAATGGTTGATTTTCAGTTGGGGTCTCGTATGGTTGTAATCAAAGACAGCTGGGTTTGGAGTCAAGTAAAAACTCATGTTGCTGGAAGTTCTCTGCAGACTTAGCGTGGACTACTAACTGGAATATCTTAATGTAGCCTCTACATGACTTGGGCTTCTCACAGTTGTAGCAAAGGACACTGGGCTCTAAGATAACCGTGCTGAAAACGAGCACTCTAAGGACAGTAGGTGGAAGCCTCAAGGATTCTTACAACAATTTCTTTGTGGGCCCAAAACATCATCCCTGCTATCTCGTGTGGCTAAGCAAGTCAGTAGAGACAAACAAGATTCAGGTTTAGGGTGGCTAAACCTCAGTTGTTAAGCGTCTGCCTTCAGCTCAGGTCACGATCCCAGCTTTTTGGGATCAGGCGCTCTGCTCAGCGGGATGCCTGCTTTTCCCTCTCCCACTCCCCCTGCTTGTGTTTCTCTCACTCCCCCTGCTTGTGTTCCCTCTTTCGCTGCCTCTCTCTTGTCAAATAAATAAATAAAATCTTAAAAAAAAAAAAAAAGATCAGGTTTAGGATAATTAGACTCCATCTCCCTTTGAGATTCGGAATGTCAACGATTTGCAGCCATTTTTAGCATACCACACTGCAAATCTCAGTGCTTACAACAGGGCCTGAAATATATTTGGTGTTTAATAAATGTTTGTTGAATGAATGAATGACTCAACTCCGGTCCATGATGTCATCTTTAATCAAAAGAATTGACTAGATCTAGAACCATCTTTCCTCCCATTTTCCTGCTATGAACGATAATGCATTCCTTTCTTTGTAAGCTGTTTGAAACAGGTGTTCTCATACATACAATTAAGCAGTCTAACTTGTGAATGGATTATCATGAGCTTATAAATCTCAGGTGAATTCAAAAAGTGTTGAATCTGTTGTGTATACTCACTGAACTTGCCTAAACCCCTCAGCTCTCTCCTTTTAGGTAAGAGATGTTTTTATCTAAATCTAAATTATATAACAAAGTTTGTCATAATATTGCCTCTTTTACCTGAATCATAGAACCCCCAAATGATGAGCAGGGTGTTAATTTTAGAGTCCTTTTTTTCTTTTAATTTAACTGTAGTGAAAGTTGTAAAAGTGTGCGATGGAGACACATAAATGGCAGGGGTTATCTGTAGTGGGGTAAATTTACACTCAAGATTATAAATAGTATTCCATGTATAATCTCTGTGAACCAATAATATCTTGTTCTGGACAATTCTCTATTTTTCACTAAGTCTTCAATGCCCTGTTCTATTCCATACACCATACATGACATCCATTTGGTGAACTTATCACCCCCATAAATGAGAGCTTTTTATACTATTTGCAGAAAATTCTCTGGTTTATGTACACTGGTTTCATCAACCACTTCTACAGCTCTAAATAATCTCATCCAGACTTGCTACTTCACAGAAGTGTGTTACGCTGTAAATTGAGGACCATTTGCCCCAGTATCTGCCATGTAAAATACCTTCTACGTGTACCAAATACTTGTGGCAGACTTCTTTATGATATGCAGAGATGAATGATACCTGGACTTTCATACAAATAGCAAAAGGAACGTTTCCAGATTAAATGGCATCAGAAGAAATATATTAAAACCCTCAATCTTGGTTTTTCCCATTCAAATATCTCCTAGGCTAAAGTCCCTTGAAATCTTGTAATTTTAGCTTAAGTGTCCATATAAAGGGGGTCCTCATAGATATGAAGGAAAGAAAGAAAGAAATTAAGAAAGAAAGAAAGAAAGAAAGAGAAAGAGGAAAGAAAGAAAGAAAGAAAGAAAGAAAGAAAGAAAGAAAGAAAGAAAGAAAGAAAGAAAGAAAAAGGATTTACAAACCGCTCTGTAAAAATTGTTTTCAGATCGTCGAGGGTATTTTCTGAAATATGCTTAAGGATGATAATTTGTGGGATGCATTTGATTTTGGGAAGCGAGCAAAAGTTAATCTGAGCAAAGTGTACTGATTGTTTTACCTGATTTTTTAAAAAAAGAATTAGACAATGCAAGTTCATAGGCTAGATTAGTACTACTATTTTCAAATAATTACCATAACCGTTTCAACTGAGTATATCCACTGGGACTGAAAAAGTTAACACATGCAATCCACTTGACTGGAAGAAGTCACTGGTCTCCACTGTTTTTTCCTATGACCAAAAAAACAACATAAAAAATAAATAAATATGTTTTTGGATTCTAAACATAGACAATGAATACAAAAAGTAGAAGAGTTCTATTTAGTCCTATCACTGTTTTCATTGAACTTCATGCTACAGTGGCAGAGAAATTTATCTTTAGACAACAGGAAGCAAGTAGATAATAGTTTTTATTTGCAAAGAACTCATGGTAGCAGATCTTTCTTAATACCTTTGGTTAGTAAGCATTGTGACAACGGTGGAAATAAGAAAAGAAATTATACTAAATGCAAGGAGGTAAGTTCAAGGAAATTATGCTACAGTTAAAGATGTGTTATGTGTAAAATGGAAAGAGATTACTTTCAAGGAAGAAAAAAAGAATACTTTCAACTACTAACTAAAACATTTGAAGGTGAAAGTTTTCAACAGTATCCCTTGGAAGAAAAATTTATTATCATCTACCACATATTCTCTGAAATTCAAATAATTTTATCAATTTGCTTCATCCATGTTTAATTCAATGTTTAAAATATTTTCTTCAAAGTCTCTAGACTTTCTACTTTTTTATAAAAGTCTTTAATATCTCTAGGGTTTGAAAATCACTTATCATAAACTATGTGTTTCACTGAAAGGTAATTTTAAATGGATGAAGAATATTTAAGAGATGCTTTTAAGGTTAAAATGGACTAAGATCAATCTAAGGAGCAAAGGATAGACATGACAATGTGTATAAATGATGCAATTTATAGGTTGCAAAGGTGGACTGGGGTCTGATTTCCAATACAACTGCTGTTTTAGAGCAGCGTTCCTTGGGGGCCTAGGGCATTTTTAAAACATTATGTTAACTATCCTTCAGTACCATCATGAGGGAGGCTGAACCTATTATATCCAATTTGCAGGTAATAAAATAAGTCAATGAGAGGTTAAGTAGCTTGTTCAAGGTCACCACGCAAGTTCTAGTGGAGCTAAAAATGAAAGTCACATCTCATCCACTTGAAATGATGTCATCTGACCAGGGGGCCTTATTCAGAACTCATTATGCTAAACAGAAGACCTGATTAAAATCATTGACTTCGCTGAAGATAGAACCTAAAAAGGTAAAAACACAAATATATTTCTCATGCAGAAAAATTTTAATTTGGCACATTCCTGCTTAAAATTCCTAAATCCAAAGCACCTCATTTTCAACAAAGAATAAAATCACGATAGACTCAAATGACAAAGAAGTTAATATTATCACACAGCAGTATTAGCTTGCAGACATCTAGAAAATTTGGGTCTACGATTGCTTGATTTGTGAATGTACTGGTAGGGCACCAGTAGTTGTCTAATCTATGTAGCCAAATTATTAGTCTTTGGGAAATTAAAGTATGATTATTTGAACTGGGCCCAGAAAATGAGATTGCACTGTTCTGCTATCATGTGAAAAAGAGAATCACTGAAAGACACTCCAGCTGTTCAAGCAGCAACAAGACAGACAAACAAATGAAAGTGCCTTGTGGTTTCTCATGCCAATGTCTAAAATGGTCACTTATTGACGGTTTTCAAAGCACAAAGACCATTGCAAAACAGCTAATCGATTTCGTGTGCCTTCCTTTATGCAGCCAAATAAATTATTTCCCACTGAAATCCTATTGACCATTTAGGAAAAACAAAAGAATAACACAACTAGTTCAGTATTATTTGCTTTTTAGAAGATAAAGGGTTTATTGTCTTTCTTTTCTTCTATAGAAACTCAAATGTCCTTTCCAAGAATTGAGTCACAGTGGATGATTTGAATGATGTAAAATATGTTAAATGTTATGAGACTTGTAAGAAGGGATATTTTAACACATAAACAAAAACAAATGAGGGACTTCGTGAGAAAAATTAAAATTGGTAACACCTGCACACCTTGGGTGCTTTCACAAGCTAAGTGATCTATTCCTCCAAAATATAATGGTAAAACTGCACATATATTTAAAGCAAAAAATAACCAGAAGTGTTTTTGTCACTTCTCAGCCATTATCATAGCTTTTATGGAATCTTTTTGGAATATAAACACCTCCAGAGAGCTAATAAATTCTCTATCTTTTATGCTTATCTGAATTGGTAATGAAATTCTCATTTTGTGCTAAACACCTTGGGGGTTAGCAGATTTGAGATTTTTTTTTTTTTTTTTTTTTTTTAAAGAATTTTATTTATTTATTTGACAGAGATAGACAGCCAGTGAGAGAGGGAACACAGCAGGGGAGGGGGAGAGGAAGAAGCAGGCTCATAGCGGAGGAGCCTGATGTGGGACTCGATCCCGGTACGCCGGGATCACGCCCTGAGCCGAAGGCAGACGCTTTAACGACTGCGCTACCCAGGCGCCCCAGATTTGAGATTTTTACCCAGTGTTCTGGACAACATTCAGATTCACAATAAAACAGTTTCTCTTGTGACTGCTGTGCACAAGTGGCATCTACATTTACCACATGGTTGGAAGTGATATATTTACGTCCCTTGACAAGCTAAGACACCATGAAGACATTTAATTTCTCCTCATCCTTTGATAGTTAAAATATTTGTTTTTTCCCCTATATGCTAATATGTAGAATTAATTTATGACAATGCAAAAGAGAGACTTTATCCACTCTGATTGGTGTATTTTATTTCTAAAGGTTTACCTGCTTGCCATATTACCAATTTTTTTCTGATACTGAAGGGCAATGTCAGAGGCTTTATACACCAGATATGTAAAACTTCTCATTTGCCTTTTTCTCAAAATACAGTTGTCAGAATTCTTTGTGAATCAACCAATAAATATCATACCCAAGATGACGAAAGCCAGAGTTGGGCATGTACATTTTCCAGCCCCACTGATGAAATAATGTATCTGAAAGCTACTTTCAATTTCAGGTGGTAAACAAAGTCATCCAGAGGAAAACCTGAAAGACACTTTAATAGTTTTTCATGGCTTACAAAATAAAATACATACTCCTTAAGCTGTTATTCAGTGATTTTAATAATCTAAGTATCATACACCTCCCAGAATTTACCTCGTATCACTCCTGTTTGTGAATTCCCCACTTGAGAAAACAAGATTAATCTTAAGAAGTCCATGAAATCATGTTCTTCTACCCTTTTCTCCATGCTTTTCCTTTTTCTTCCCCCTCCATTGATCTAATCCTGCACACAGTCTTCCTGAAATCCCTCACCATCTAGTTATCTTGTTTCTCTTTTTCTTCTTCTTCATTGAAGAATGAGGAATGACAGAATATCCTAGGGTATTTTTCAAGTAACATGATAATAATATTTTTAAACGACTTTGCACAGCTCCTACATAGCATTACTTTAGGTTCTTCGTATTTTAAATTATATGTCTTCGAATTTAGTCACGATGGAGCAACTGAGACCAAACGCATTAAAAACAAACAAAGCAGCATATAAAACTAGAAAGTTGGACAAAATATATAGAACTCTTTAAAAAAATTGGGGGAAAAGTCCCCACAGTAGAACTGTGGTGCTGAGAGGAGAAAAACAAGCAAGGTGAACCATACAATCAACTTGGCCTTCTGTCTGGAGAATCTTTCAAGAACACAGTATGGTTCATTATTGTCTTTCAAGAAGGAGCTAAGCAGATCCCACAACCTTGCTTAGGCAAGAAGAACAGATTGTACTTTAGTGAGGAGAGATTCAAGAGGCTGGAATTTGCAGCACATGTGAACATATGAAAAGAGCTTTCTTTTTTTTTAATTTAAAAAACAAAACAGGATCATAGGGGAAGAGATGAAAAAATAAAACAAGACGAAATCAGAGAGGGACAACAACCATAAGAGACTTACTCATAGGAAACAAACTGAGAGTTGCTGGAGGGGAGGGATCTGGGAGGATGGGGTAACTGGGTGATGGATATTAAGGAGGGCACGTGATGTAATGAGTACTAGGTATTATATAAGACTGACGAATTACTAACCTCTACCTCTGAAACCAATAATACATTATATGTTAATTAGCTGAACTTAAATTTTTTTTAGAAAGTAAGAAAACAAAAACAAATAAAAAAAATAAATAGGTGAAAAAATCAGGGAGAAGATATCTTACAATATTTTTAATCCACAAACTATTTTTTGTTAATTACCAAAAAGTATTATGGCAGACAGAGAGGGAGAGAGAGAGAGAGAGAGAGAGAAGGTGAGAGAGGGAGAGACTTCAAAGCAATCAACGGTGACTGCTGACGTTCTCCTGAGCACCTGCGTCTAAGAAGAAATCCCTTGAAGAGTACGCCTGATGAAGTACTCCTGTGGTCTGAAGGGGTATTTTAAATCAGTCATCAGTGTCTCTTCAGGTCTTTTCCTCAAGTTGTAATATTAGAGTTTAAACTGCTACAGCAGAAGTGATTAAAAACCTCACATTTACGACAAAGAAAAGAGCTTTATCTATAGCTTCAGAGAGAGAGCTCCAGAAAGATGCTTAGACATCCCTTTGAACCCTTGCTTGAATGTGAAGCTGTGGATGCTTAGGGAGAGAATCCAATAAGATGACAACTGAAAAACTAGGAAATTGGTAACTACAAACCAGCTGTAAGCTGAAGATCTACCAGGGCTCACACATGAGTGAGAGATGTTCAGATTTTGACCACTTACGATAGAAAGAGCTCATTGAATAGTTAATGCATTCAACAGGAACGCTAAAGAGAACACTTCTTGATTGTAGGGCTATAAAGGCTCTAGAGTAAATTCCACCTTAGTATTAAATTAAGAATATTTGAAAATGATTCTCAAAAAAGATAAAGGTGATCCATAACAAAATGAATTGTCTGGATAAACAAAACTCAACATGTTTAAAAAAAGACAAGAAAATCTATGCACTCGATAATATAGTATTCACGATATCCATTACCCATTTAAGAATCATTAGACTTTCCAGGTAGGAAAATTAGACCAAAAATGGGAAGGAAAGAGTTGAACACTGGGTGTTGTATGTAATTGTTAAATCACTAAATTCTACACTTGAAACTAATATTATGTTGTATGCTAACTCACTGGAATTTAAATAAAAATTTGAAAGGAAAAAAGGGAAAAAAAGACTCAAAGTACAGATTAGAAGAAAATATTTACAAACCCTATAACTAATGTAACATTAATATCCAAAATATACAAGGGACTGTTACAACTCAAAAGCAAAAGCAAAGCAAAAAGAACAAACAAAAAACCCAAGGGGTTTTGCCCCTCAAGGGACAAAGGATTGGAATAGACATTTATCCAAAGAAGATGTACAAATGGTAAATAGGCATAGAAGACACTCAATATCATTAATTATAAAGGAAATGCAAATCAAAACCACCATGCGATATCACATGCTAATTTTTGGGAGCCTCGGTGGCTCAGTCAGTTGGGCATCTGACTCTTGGTTTTGGTTCAGGTCATGATCTTTTGACTTGTGGGACTGAGTTCCGCATCAGGCTCCTTGCTGTGGGGAGTTTGCTTAAAGATTCTATCCCCCCCCTCTTCCATTCTCTCTAAAATAAATAAATAAATCTTTAAAAAAAAGAAAAAGTAATTTTGACTACTATCCCAAGTCATATACAGAAATTTACTCCAAGTAGGTCATGGACATGAAGTTAAATTTGAAATGATAAAACTTCTAGAAGTAAACATGGAACAACTTGATGACCTGGGGTAGGCAAAAATTTATTAAGACATCCAAAACACTACATGAAAGGAAAAAAAAGGAGACAAATCGAGTGCCATTAATATTAAAATCTTCTGCTTTAAAAAAGACATCATTAAGAGAAAGACAAGATAAGTTAAATGCTGGAAAAACATATTTCCCTCATATATATATCTGAGAAAGAACTTGTATTAAGGCCATATAAAATATAGTAAATGTTTAATAATAAGACTAATAAAAAATTAAAATGGACTAAAAGTTGAACATATATTTTATAGAAAAAAATATGAATGGCTTAGAAGCACTGCAAAAGATGTTCAAATCATTAATCATTAGAGGAAAGCAAATTAAAACCACAATGTCATATCACTGCATACCCATTAGTAGGACTAATACTGAACCTGGGAAGGACACAGGGCAACCAGAACTCACATATTGCTGGTGGAAGGCAAAACCCTACAGCCGCTTTGGAAAACAATTTGATAGTTTTTTTGTTTTTTTTTTTTTTTTTACCAAGTTAAACATACACTTACTATAGACGCAGCAATTCCATTTCTAGATATTTCCTGAAGAGAAATTAAAAGATGTGCCCATGTAAATATATTTATGTATACAGGAATGTCCACTGAATCTTTATTCTTCAGCCGAAAATAAAAAATAACCTAAATTTTGCATCAATAGGAGAACTGGTAGACAAATTCTGATATACTTCTACAATGAGCTAATATTCACAATAAAATGCAAGTTACTATTTGTGCCCAGACAAGCGTCAGTGCAGCTCACTAGCATACCGAGTAAACAAAGGCAGACAGGAAAGATCCCATTTCATGATACTATTAAATGCAATGGCTCTGAAAACAGCTCAGGCAGTCCACTTACCTGCATCACCATTTTCTTTACATGCAAAAAGTACTATGAGCTGGCTCCTAGCAAGGACTTAGAAAGCATCTACCTTACATAGGTGAGTAAGCTTCTTATAAATCTAAGTATGTATTTTATGGAAAATAAAGCATTGTGTGATGTAGTTTCTAAAGAAAACTTTTGAAAAAAGTAAAAATCAACAGAGTGGAGTAATCGTCTTTTCATTTGCAGACTAAAATGAGTCACTCTGGGACATTATCTACTTATTCAGCAATATTAGTAGGTAAAAGGTTTAGGGAGTGGTTTTTCAACCTCGGAGTTACTGGCATTGATCCTTCCTTGTGGGGATACTGTCCTGCACCCTGCAGGGTGTTTAGCTCTACTCCCGACCTCTACCCACTAGACGCCAGTAGCATCCCCACCGGCAGTGATGACAACCAAAAATTTCTGCAGACATTGCTCCATTGTCCCTGCTTGAGAACCCGATTTAGTGGGTTTCACGTACCAACCAGGCAGAATCAAGAAAACGTATCTGCACAAAAAGAGAGAGAAAACCCCACAAACTCTTATCCCCAGGGCCACTCTGGATTTAAATCGGGGGGGGGGGGGGGCTCTGTATATTTCCAAATCTCCTTCAATTCCTAGAACCCCAATTGGATAATTATGCAATGCTTCCATCTGGAGTTCATGTTGTCCAATATTTCTCTAAGTGCTTGAATCCTGGTATTGATTTGTGAGGCGTTTTTATTCCTCATGAAATTGTGCCTTTCCTTTTCAGCTGCTCACGAATCTGTCTCTGGTTTTGTTCTTACTGGAAAACATTAGTAACTGATATTCTTTTTTCTCAAGGTACTAGGAATCAATCATTCTTGTTTATAAATTTCAGCAAGTGAATTGTAACGACATTTTCTCAAGTGCATACGGAAATAAATACCGTGTGCTTTCACAGACAGAATGCTACATTTTAAGTGCCGCGTGAGTATGTTACAAAATATTCTACATCTTTAAAATTATTTTCTGTGGGTGAATTTATATTGAGCAAGTAAGACAAGTTAGTCACTTAATCATATTTATTAAAATCACCCTACCAAAAGTTCAGGAAAAAGAGTAAATTAATACCACAAAATAAACTAACTCTGTTTAACACTCTGACCCGTCTGGAATTAAACTTTAAATTATGCAGTCCAATAGGGAGAAGTTTTCACCAGACCTGTCAACAAACTTTATAACAGAAGTCCTCAACTGGGGAATCAGGCACATGAAAATCATATACAGATACATTTCCAATTCATATGATTCTTCCATATGATATATTTGAGAACCACTGCTTTATGAGAAGAAAATAGCATCCTTAATATTAAATGTTTATTCTATGTCACCTAAAATTGTTTTATTTAATAAGCTATTATACTATTTTGTTACAACAACTCAGAAGCATCAGTCTAAAGATCTATTTAAGTGAGTTCATGGATCAGGTATGGAAGTTTTGGCTAAGTAAAAGAGCATATCTTAACTCTATTAGTGTAATTAGCTAGAACAAAGTTGAAAGACCAGAAAAAAATCTAGGATTTATGAATATATATTTTGGACAAATTTGTATTTCTGTAGAAGATTAGGCAAGGGATGAAAAATAAGGATTAGGACAATGGCAGAAACAATGTATTTATTGGAAAAAATATTCTACAATATTTTACACTTACATTACAAAAAATATTGCCCAAACTTCAATCACAGGGCAATGCTGATACATGGCAAAGGACCAAGAACAAATATGAAAAATTGATTCGGTCAACTGTGTGTGAGTAGGAAACTTTATTTTGAGATTATTTTTAATGTGGCAGTGTTAAATATTTCTTCTTTTTTGAAATTTAATATGAGCATATTAGCAGTTTTTGCTTCTTGTGTATTAGATAGGTTATTTGTTATCTGTGTCCTTTTTTAGCAATTAAAAAATACTATTCTATTTTGGTACCTATAAATCATTATTCAAAGTGAGGTCTTTTTTAAAGTCCAAAAGTTTGAGAATCATTCATTTTAAAACTTTTATTGGAAATGTAGAAAGAAAGAAAGAAAGAAAGAAAGAAAGAAAGAAAGAAAGAAAGAAAGAAGAAAGAAAGAAAGAGAAAGAAAAGAAAGAAAGAAAGAAAGAAAGAAAGAAAGAAAGAAAGAAAGAAAGAAAGAAAGAAAAATGCACATACCATCTTCTTTTAGAAGTCACCTTCTCATTTTAAGAAACCAATGAAGAAGAAGGACTTGTGGGGGGAAGAGATTTGCTTCACAGTCAGTTTTTCTGAGATGCTTCTATTCCCTAAGGTGAGGGATAATGACCCTTGAAAGTACTTGAAAACTAAAAAGATTTAAGAATATTAATAGAAGAAAGGAAAGCTAAGCTGTTATAAATTGCTGTGGGGATCACCTTTCTGGATATCACTCTTGGCAGGCTTCTGGTGTCATTAATATTTCTTTTGAAAATGTTTAAAAATGTGAATTAGAATAACAGTCCTTAATTAGACCATAAAATGGTGAGTGTAGGAAAGATAAAACTCTGTGTATCATAGTTTCAATTGTCTCAAATAATTGTACTGGATACATTCCACCATACATCACTGTGTTTCTATAGCAATGTGTATAATGTATTGAGACAAAAAAAGAAAAACAAAAAACAAAAAAAAAATTCACACTGAGGCTCATTTTTAGAGTACTTTAATCAGAATATTAGGTATTTATTTGGTGAATTAAATGAATAGCATGGATGTAATATGATCAAGATTTGATTTACATGTGTAAATTACAACAGAGCAAAAGTAAAATCTGTACATTCATTTTCGTTTCAGTTAATTATACGTTTTTGGATATATAAATTTTTTTCTGTCACAGAAGTAGTAAATCATAGTGTTAAGAAACCATGACACGGTGTTAACTCTCTAGTTTGAATTCTGCCTCCAAAATTTTATAGCTAAATGAACTTGAGCAGATTTCCATTTCTTTCTGTCTTAGCTTTTCCATCCCTAAAATGGAGATTACCACAGTAGTTGTTACTTCACAGAAGTGTTGGGATGGTAATCAATGCAAAGTACTAAGCATATCACCTGGCGCATTATTAAGTGTCCAATACATATACATTCGTTTTGTTTTGTTTTTGTAATCATCTTCAAGACATTTAGTGCTATTTAAGGAAATTATAGATCATAGAATTTTCAAAAATATTTTCAGAAAAAAAATTTTTGCCAAAATAATGGAGTAACTAACTAGTCATGTAAATGTTGAGGAACTTAAGGTTTGCATGGGTGATGTGGCATGTGAAGGACCATGCAAAGGCAGAAAGAGATCTGAGGTTTTCTGTATCCAGATTTAGGTCTATGCTGTCAATGTTAGAAAGAAGGCAACTGAGTTTTGTGTGCTTCTGAAAACTACTACTTTTACCCATAATTCACTGTCTTACCACCTCTATTACCTTGAGACACCTAGGACTCAGTAGTATGTCCTCTATCTCTATCTCTAACAGTCACCACAAGGAACAGCATATGCGTTCAGATCTCTATGGCCCCCTCCACTTTTTGGCACCATATTCTACCCTACTCTCAATCGCTGACATGCTCCCACATATCCTCTGGAATTTATGGTGCATCACTAGCAAAATTCTTTATATACTGAAATTCCATTCCTGTTTCTGTTTATTCAGAAACAGTCTCCTGAGGATACCGTTCTTCCTACAAATCTCTCAAATGGTAATTCTTTTTCTTTCATACTGTTTGAGCCACTAGATATAGAGGTGACTTTCCCCCTCCTCACTGAGGCTTCTAGACCATCCCCCATTTTTTTTTAAAATTTCTCCACCTAGAATCTCAATGAATTAGATTTTACACCCCTTATTACAGTATTTTATTCACAAAAATCTTAATTTTTTCATGGTATTCTGCAACGTTGTTTTATTTTTACCATTCTTATTATCTCTTTTTATGTAGTCTTGACTTAAGACAAAATGAACTTTTTATATGTCCATTTTCAACCTCCAGATCCTTTCAGATCCTTTTTTTATAATAAAAAAATAAGTCAGCTATCCATTCAATTATTTATTCAATATATCTTTATCCATCTGCTTTCATGGAGACAAAGATCACAAATTACAGCGTGTCAATTCTGACTAGATTAGGGTGATGGTGGTTAGGAATGGTGGTTTACAATACAAGGAAAAGTTTTCTAGAGGCTTCGCCAGAATCTGGAAATAGATTTAGGCATCCTCCTGGTAAAGGTGGCAGATATTTATTCTAGACAAAAATGAGAATATGAAAAGAATATTGTACATTCATGAAACCATTGCAAATAAAGATCAGAATGCTTCGATGGATTAAATTGAGGTAAGAAAGTGGAGATGTGTGTAGAGAATAGGATAGAATTAACTAATAAACAATCTGAAACAACATGCTAATGAGCTTAGTTTTTTATCATTAGACATGTTGAGACTGTTAACCTTAAAAAAATTAAACTGCCAGTTATTTAACCAGCAAAAATGGGTTTATTTGGGAATAGCGGAGAATTGCAATCCAGAACAAGCAAGCTATGTCAGAACAAAGGAGAGGAATGCTCTTTTATAGAGGGAAGGGGAAGTTGGGATGATAGCTATAAACAAAAAAATCCATTGGTGTAACCTGGGAGTTTGAAGTGTAGTGCTTTTCTTCAGCTGAGTTGTGATAGTCTCTCATTAGCTAGCCTGTTGCCTGGGGAGGAAGAAAGGCTTTCTTCCTCCTGCTGAGATAGTAAAGAAGTATCCAAGTCCAAGTGGCATCTCTTTCTGTTGGGTGTGCAATTGACAACTAGTAGTAGGGCATGAGAGCTCCTCCTGCCAGTCTCTGGACTCCATTCTAAACAAGATTTCCTTTTATTAATTTTCATAACCATATATGCATTTGGTTCAGAATGATTTGAATCTTACCAACTTCACTCTGTCTGCAATGTATAAAATGAACAGAATAAGGCTAGTAAGATACAAAATGAGTCAAAAGAGCTTGCAATGATTCAGGTGGAAAAGAATAGGGTCATGATATGTGTCAACTGGGTATGAGGGCGTATATGGAAAATGCAAAGTAGGTAGGTTAGCCTGATATGTGATAACCGACAATGAGGGTGATGAAGGAAAAGATAACTTGGGGGAGCCTGTGTGGTGCCGATCACTATGACAAAGGAGAAGGAAAATGTTTTAATTAGAAAAGAAAGTGAGATTATTAAGTAGGAATGAACGGAAAAAGAAAAACGGAAAGGCAGCAAAGCAGAGCTGTCTTTGATGGAGTTTGATTTTGAAGAAAGAATCAATAGCACACTTTCAGCAAATAATATTCCAGTGCCAGTTACTGTTCTGGTATCTGAGGATAGAGTAGCAAACACCAGACAAGGAGATCTTGGGCAACCGCTGGAAAGGTACACTTGCTTCAGGACACAGATTTCTTCCCTTTAAATTAGAAGAAATTTAACGTAATTTAATAAGGAGAGAGAGAGAAATTAAAAATGTAGAACTGGAAAATAATAAAAGACTAAGGCTCTTACCTGGGAGGTCTAATGTGAGGGAAATTAAGAACACAGCTGGATGCATTGTCTTTGAAATACAGGAAGGATTTATTAATTTTGTTATATCATGTTGAATACCATTTTATATGTGTTAGGATAAGTTGCCATGTGACGTATTCCTAATGGTTCTATTTTTTAATTCTCATTGAAATACAAGGTCAAGCACTGAAAGACGTGAAGAGTGACCTTTGCCAGAATTCAGTTTTAACTGTAATGGTTCTAATGTGCAATATTGCTCCTTATCACTGTCAATGAAACAGAAGGGTACGTAGATGTATCCGAGTTTGGGTGCTGGGCAGGGAGTTACAGATGTGATCTATAATGAAGGAAAGGCATGATTAACTGGGGATGAAGAATTAGAAATATGTTTAATGTCAATGAGCTCTATTTTGCTAAGATTATTTACCAGCTGATGGAATATGTCTGTTTTCAAAAATTGGTATATTGCCATGAAGAAAGGAGAAAAGTATTTAATTCATTGACATAAATTGTAAACATTTATTTTATTTTTTCCTTATAATGTTGCAAGTTACTATATCTTTATTTATTTACATTTTTTTACTGTGATATTTCATTCTTACCAAAAAGGTGTATGGACTTTTTATATAAATATTTAAGACTAAAGGAGTCTATCCATTTATTTAGTTATTTTAATGTGTTTCAATAACTGTTTATTATTTTTTCCATTAAATAATTATATTTAGGTAGATTTGTTCCTGATACTTTATCTATTTTGTTGTTGTCATAAATGAAAATTTTAAAAATAAACATTTTTGGTGGATTATAGCTAGTGTATAGAAAAAATGAATTTTAAACACTTTTTCATCTAGCAATAGTGCTAAATTTTCTTATCAATTAAAATTAATCTGAGCATGCATACTATTGAATCATCTGGAAGTAATGAAATTTTTCTGTTTGTCTTTCCTCTGTGCAATACTTTTATTTATTTTCTGGCCTTACTATGATAGACAGTGAGTTAAATGGAAGTAGAGATGGTAAGCAAATATTCTTTGCTCTTCATATTAAAAAGTATATTTCTAGAATTTCAGCTTTAGAATTCCCTCTTTTAGATTAAGGGAATACTTATTTTTGTGTGAAATAAAAAGAGTTTTTGTTTTATTTTACTTTTTAATCATGAGTGAATATACACTGCAAATTTTTTTCAGATAGCATGTATTAAAATGATCATGTGATTTTCATCCTCTAATAAATTAACTTGTCAAATTGCAATGATCTATTTTCTAAGGTAAAAACCAATGTTTTATTCCTTGTATAAACAGCAATTTGGCTTTTTGGAAGGTATTGTTTTGGTTTTGTTTTTGGTAAATTTCTAGTTGTATTGTGGTATATATCTGTTTTCATCTTATTCTCAAACTAGTTACATTGCAGTAAAAAATACTGTCAGTTCAAACCCAATCTTAATATTTGATAAAGGTAGATTTTCCTCAGAAATACTTTTTTTGCATATATATTTAATGTATATTCTCCAATTATTGGGTGCAATATTCTATATGTGTTCACTTATTCAAGCCTGTTATGTGCATGGTTTAATTCATATATATCCTTATTGATTTTGAACTCCTTCTTCAATTAATTATCTAGAAAATGTGCTAAAATCTCCCACAATGATGGTGCTTTGTCAGTTTCCTTTGGGGCTTTATTTTTACCTTGTCTATCTTGAGGCTAGATAAGTGTATACAAGTGTAAATTTTTATAGTTCCTGGTGAATTAAAGTTGTTATTAGGATGGAGTAAACCTGGTTATTTCTAGAAATGCTTTTGGCTATAAGGTCTATTTTGTCTGATTATTGTACATACATGATCTCTTTTTGGGTATTTGCTTATTATATCTTTTCCCAAAGGTGACTTTTCATGTCTTTACCTTTCAAAGATGTCTCCTGCATATATAATGCAGATTGAAGGTCTTAAAATGGAAGCAGGACTTGGGTTGGTCACATGGGGCATGGAGGGGGTATAGGTGGTAGCTGGTAGATGGAAGAGCTGACCAGGTACAGTGTGGACATCTTGGTGGTAGAAACCAACTGACTTCCAAGAGTTGAGGAATGTAGTTCCAAGCTTTGCATTTCAGAGATAATAATAATAATCAGGTTGCTGGACAGAGTAGAAGTGGTCACAAGCAGGGTCTACAGATGGAGATACTTGCTGTGTTTATTAAATAGTGATGGTTTAGATTAAAATGAGAAAATTGTATAGACGCAAATACCCATAGACTGTTGAATAACTTTCTGATTTACCCACAACAAAAGCACTGGATTTCACTTATGCCTTTCCTGTTCTCCTTAAGCCTTACAGTTTACTTCAGAGAGTATTCAACTATTTCAATAAAGAGTTTTTGTGTGTAGGTGTGTGTCTCTGTGTGTTCTTTCCTTTCATTTTTATCCTGACTCTTCAACCAATTAGAGAGATCTATTTCCAGGGAGAGATTACAGAGTCTAATTTCACTGAGACTGCCTTGCAGAGACAAACCATCCTCAAGATAATTATCACAACTGTTTCTCTTTCCTGGCTATGCAACATGGTCTAATCTAATCCCCTGGATGTCCTTGATTGGTACACAATTAGGTTATCATCGGTTGTGGTAGATGAGATATTCATTCCCTGGGCAACAGAAATTGGAAAGACATACTTCATGTCTTCACATCTTATACAAAACTTATGTCAGCTCTTTGTCATAGAGATTAAAAATGAAAAAAATTATTAAAGACTATTATGGACTACTTTGTGTTCCCCTAAAATTCATCTTGAAGTACTAACTTCCAATGTGATTGTATGTGGAGATAGGGCCTTTCAAAGAAGTAATTATGGTTAAATGAGGTTAAATGTGTGGTACCCTAATACAGTGGCATCCTCATAAGAAAAGGAAGAGGCATCATGATGCACAAGCACAGAGGAAACGTTATGGGGGGACACAACAAGAAGGCAGCCATCTTTAAGCCAAGGAGAGAGGCCTCAGAGACACCAAACCTGCTGGCATCTTAATCTTGAACTTCAAGCCTCCAGAACTGTGATAAAATACATTTCTGCAGTTTAAGGCACCAGGAAGCAACCTTAGCAAACTAACACAAAAAACAAATGTATACAGAGAACTAACTAAAGAAAAATGTTTTGTTATTATCATCTTTGAGTGTTCTTCATGTGCCTTTTAGGAAAAATGGGGCTGATAGTCCCATATCATGCAGTGGCTTGCACACATGTGCGTTGTTTTAATATTGCTGTTTGTCTACAAATGAAGAAGAACCCTTCCTGAATTTGTGCTATGTTGCCTTTAATACTAAATTGGTTCTTGTGGAAATTCCCAATGAATTTTCATACATTGATATGATTAAATTTCAAGAAGGTGTTGTTCTTGGTGCCCAATGGAACTGAAGACTAAAGCTATGAATATAGCCAACCAATAGTAGACGAGTGTAGATAATTCAACCTTTCTCAACTAATCTTGTTCAGTGGACAATTAGGTAAAGAAAAAGAAAGTGAATTTTACTAGTCCAGCATTATGGAAAACTTTTCTGATAGGGAAGGATTCTCCTGACAAAAAACTGTATCTTTTTGTTGGAAACACTAAGTGTTCCTACCTAAAGGGTTTTGTGTACCCACCACCTTTTCTAAGGATGCCTTTCAGGGCTTCAGTTTCTGGTGATAATATTTCAGATTTGTTGAAAGATGACTTGGCACCATTCCATTATACTTTAATATTTATCATGTCTTTAGATTTACTAGGTTTGAAATTTTTTTCCCTTTATTCTCTTTGATCCCCGAAAATACTGTTGTCCTATTGTTTTGGATAATTTCACCTCACCCTCAAGAGCAGACATTACATCTGTCACAACTACCAGGCCCCAGGTAAGCATTTCTCATGTCAGTTCATCCAGTAGCAGGAGTAAGGCAGGCATCAAAGACAGCAAAGGAAGTAACATTCTTGACATAGTTCACTGGATGAAAAAGAATTCACTGGACTTTAGGAATCAGCCAAAGCGGCTTTTCATTGACCCTCTGATCTATGGAAACTATTTTATTTCCAGTAACTATAATACAGAAATGTCAAATAGATATTTTTGCTTTTAATTCCTATTCATACTATATTTGGCACGGAATACATTCAGCCATATCTGCATTTCCAAAGAAATGGATATAATTTTATACGTTACTTGATGGTTTCTACAAATGTGCTTTAATATTGTTGTGGTAATACACAGCAATAAAATTATTTAAATGTTCAAGCAATATTTTCTAATAAGGTAGTTAATAATTCTAGAAAAATAAATAAGACATTAAAAAAATTAAATTTAACTAGACATTTTTAAAAAATTGACCTAACAGCTCTTTTGCCTTTTCATCTTCTCCTCCATGCTCCATCTTGGGTGGATAATCTTTGTGAAGTTCACAAATAGACTCCTGTGATCACTGGTTTCTAGTTGGGTTAACCAATGGGGAGCCCAAGAAGATCATAGGGGGATGAAGAGAATGAGGTCAAGATATTCATTTTGTTGGCTTTCTTCTTTTAAAAGGCAACCCTGAACTGTACTGAAGAGGGCCTCCTCAACATTACCCTTTCCCTACCTAACTGTCGCCATCCCTAAACCTTTGGACCTAGAGGTAAAGTAATAATTCTTCCAATGATACCTATTCAAAGTAACTGCACTATTCCTTTGCTTCCCCTATATTAATAAACAATGTTTTGAATTCTCCACTTATAAACAAACCCTCCTGAAATTCTCATAAGTTGAGATATCATTTGTGTTCTGTCTGATACTTAACTTATAAAATTGGAAAACATCACATTTACATTAACTGCAATTTCTATATCATTCAGTTTTATTTCTACTATTTTGTTATGTGCTTTCCATTGTCCACTTTCTTTTATTTCTTATCTTTTACTTTTACAGATTGAGGGATTCCCCTCCTTTTTTTTCTCATCCCATCTATTCTTCCCACTTTTTTAGAAGTTAAATATGCTGAACCTAATATTCTCCTGATAACCCTAACTATTTTAACATGAAGACTTAAAGTTTAAAATTGCCAACATTTTTGCTCATCTTGCTGATAGTACAAATAACTTCAAATACTTTTATTCTGTCAACTTTCAATACTTTTATTGAGTCGTCATCCAGTATTTTGTTCTGTATCCTGCCTCCCCACACATACCGCCAAAAAAAGTCTGATATCATGGTTTTATATTATCATTTCTTGTGTACTTCTGTGGATATATTTACCATTATCATTATGTTCACTGATCTTATTTGTATATCAGGTTTCCATCTGGAATCATTTTTCATGTGCCCAAAGGATACTATATAAGATTTAGCTCCATAAATTCTTTTTTTATTTTCTGAAAATAGTTATTCTTGCCTGTACTTATGAAACATAGTTTTGCTATTCATGAAAATCTGGATTGCAAATTTCTTTTCCCTCAGCATGTCAAAGATATTACTCTTCTGTATTCTGGCCTCCATTACTGCAATTGAGACATTATCCATTAGGCTGCTATTCATTTGTAAATAATCTAATAATTTACCTTTTCCTTTAATTTGATTGATTGATTTTTCATTCATTCATTCATTCATTCATTCATTCATTCATTCATTATCTCTGGTATTCTATAGTTTCCCTAAGCCATGCATATCTCTGTTGGTTTGTTATTTGTTTGACTATCTTGCTTGGTATTTGTTGGATTTCCTGGATTGAATAATTGGTTAGTTCAATAATTCTGAAAGTTTCGTAGTCTTTATTGCTTGAATTTATACTTCTTTGTCAAGCTATGTGTTATCTCATTCTGGAACATCAATAGGGTGCATGTTAGATCGTCTTCCTCTGTCCTTCATGTTTACTCATCTCCCCTCCCACACACACACAATTCCATTTTTTTCTCTTTTAACTTTCTGGGTAATGTATTTGTATCTAACTTTCAGATTTCTAAGTCCATCTAGATGTGTCTGCTAATTAAGCTACCCTCTGATATTTGTAAAATTATTTTAAGCATTATAAGTTTTATTTCTAGGGTTCCTTCTGGTATTATTTTTGAAAGAGCTCAATCATTTTTTTTGCATATTTATCCTTATTAATGTATTCCAGCATCTGTTTTATTTCTTAAGAACATTAGATATCTGACTTTGATTATTCTATTAGCAGAAAAAAAATTATTGTATACAAATTTGTATTTGTTATGTATATCTTTCTCCAATACTTTCTCCTCTTGTATTCTTTACCGTATGGAATTACCTATCTACATAATTTCCTAAGCAAAATCCACTATTCCACCTTTGTCTTTTACTTTTATTCCTCCACTCCTCAATAAAGCCAAAACAATTCTGAAGTCTTACTACTACTTGAGCTTGTCCAATTCTCTCCAGACCTACTGGCAATTTTACTTCTTCTTTTTCAATTCTCGTGCCTTTTGTTTATTGATTGATTAAATGCTTTAGATAGGACTTCCAGTACTATGTCAAATAAAAATGGTGAGAGTGGGCATCTTGTCCTGTTCCCGATCTTAAAGAAAAAGATTTCAGTTTTTACTGTTGAGAATGATGTTAATTGTGGGCTTGTCATTTATGGGCTTGATTATATTGAGGTACATTCCCTCTAAACCCAATTTGTTGAGTGTTTTTATCATCAAAGAATGTTGAATTTTATCAAATGCCTTTTCTTCCTCTATTGAGATGATCATATAATTTGTATCCCTCATTGTCTTAATGTGGTGTACCACACTTAATGATTTGTAGATGTTGAACAATCCTTGCATCCCTGGAATAAATATCTTCCAATCATGGTGTACTATCTTCTTAATAAAATGTTGAATTTATTTTGCTGGTATTTTGTTGAGGAATTTTGCATGTGCTCATCAGAGATCTTAGCCTATAAATTTCCTCTCTTGTAATGACCTTGCTTGGTTTTGGTAAAAAGGTAATGCTGGCTTTGGTAAAATGAGTTAGGAAGTATTGACTCCTCTTCAATTTTTTGGAAGAACTTGAGGATTGATGTTAATTCTTTAAATATTTGACAGAATTCACTAGTATAGCCATCTGGTCCTGGGTTTATATTTATGGGGGGAAGTTTTTGGTTGTTGATTCAATATCCTCATTTGCTATTGATGTGTGCATGTTTTCTACTTCTTTGTGATTCAGTCTTGGTAGATTGTATATTTCTAGGAATGTATTCATTTCATCTGGGTTATTAGATTTGTTGGCATATAACTATGCTGTCTTGTCTACATATTTTTTTTAGTGAAACAGAGTGTTCCAAAATGGAAAGGTTTTCATGTCATTTAGCTGTGTGAAATCTTCCACACCAATTAGGACTTTTTATGAGGTATTTCATGATAGCATCAGAACTAATAACCCAGCATTAGAACTATATTATTTTTACTCTCAGATTTCAGGTTCTATTTTTAATTAGCCATTCTTCTTCTGGGAATGCACATGGTATTTACTCTTTCTTGAACGTGTGCTTCTCCTAGCCCCATACAAACTCATATATTCATTTTTATTAAGTTAAATCATGTATGTCAGCAGCTTTACAAAATCATCTTTAATTTCACAGGTGCTGGCTATGTTAGGAGCCTTTCCTACAAGTTTTTAAAACATTTAATGTTTTGCCTATCATTATCCTTATCTGAGTTTTGATTTTTTTGTTTGTTCATTTTTTGTTTTTGTTTGTTTGTTTTCATTTTTGTTTTACTGCTTACTTACTACAATGCCTTCCCTACTATATTCTGAGCTCCTGGGAATAGTAACAGTGTCATAGGAGATGGGTTGGCCATCCTAGGAGATAAGAAATAGCTAAATTAATTAGTAGTCCACATAATTTATTGAAGAATTCAGGGATTAATTAGAAACAAGCAGCCACTTAGATATATCTACCTTTTTAAATTATTAACATGTGGTAGATACATAAAATTAAGTCAAAATTTGGGATCTCTGAATTCACTTCTAAGCATATGGGGAGGAAAACAGAAATAAGGTAAACTAAATAATGCATCTAGAGTTGTGTTTGTCACCCTCTGTGAGCCCTGCCTGACCTGAGCACTTCATGTTTCTGTGTAGAATCAGCCTTCTTGAATTGTTTTTCTCTAGTGTTTTTGTTGAGGTAAAAAAAATGACATGATCTACCTCAGAAAGTGCTGCAACTGTCATTTACCCCTCGGCACGTAATTTGAATTGATACTGTAAACATTGGTGCCTGCTCAGAATTTTTTATTTATTTATTTTTCTTTTCAGTGCCTGTCTAGCCTTCACTTTTAATAACTGTGCTGAGAATAATTAGGAGATGGCTAAATGGATGGTTGTATTTTTAGATAGGAAAAAAATGTCATGTACAAAATTAACTTTAAGAATAGGAAATGTGAACTTAACTCACAGATCATTGGTTAAAATATACCTAGCTTGTTTCCTATCAATCTAACCATCATGTCACCTTAAATAATCTTGAGTAGGGGTAAACTATAAATGTTAGGAATGTAGATTGAAAAGAGGTGAGTTTCCCTCTGTAAAAGCTATGGGTAAGTTCCAACTTGTACCTCTCTCTTAAACATAATATTAAAATACTATTAGAGGATTTCTGTTAATGATGGTATCCTAAAATGAATTGCAATAACCAAAGGGGTTGAAATATAAATAATGAAAAAATTCATTAGTACTAGAACTAGAAAATAATGTCCTTCCAATCTGATAGACTTTACTTTTTTTTTTTTTTTTTACTTAGAGGCACAGAACCAGAGAAAATAGGGGAGAAACTGTAACAAACGTCCTACATCTTACTGGTGGCTCCATTTGGTCCATTCAAGCCAGAAGCCAATTGACAAGGAAGTATAGTAAATAAATTTTGTGAGTAAAAGTTGAGACCTGGATTTGAAAGCAAACCTTCCATGACCCCCATGATATGTCCACATATATTTATGAACTCAATAAATTGTATAGGTCAGAAATAGACTAGTACCAGCTATGTTTTTAAACCAAAATATAAGAAAACAGTATAATAGAATTTCTGCTGTCATGTATACATGAACATTTCTAAATATCAGAGTAAAAGAAGAGACTATGAAATTAAAATTTGAGATTTGGGGAAAACTAAAAGGTCTTCTAAATATGAATAATAGCTATAAATTGAAAACTATAAAATTAAAGACAAATAAATTAATTGGGTAAAGGACTCACAAATTTATTTGTTTCTAAAGATTTTATTTTTTTATTTGAGAGGGAGAGAAAGAGAGCACAAGTGGGGGGGGCAGAGGGAGAGGGAGAAGCAGACTCCCCACTGAGCAGGGGACCAATGAGGGCTCCATCCCAGGACCCTGATGTCATGACCTGACCTTAAGGCAGCTGCTTAACCAACTAAGCCACCCAGGCACCCTGGACTTGCAAATTTATGACAGGAAAAAAAAATGTTATGCAATTCCTATATAAAATACTATCTGAAAATTTTAAGAAAAATATAATCATAAAAATAAAATATGCTAGAATTCACAAATCACCTTAAATGGCAAGCACTCATAAAAACAAAAAAAATCAAAATGAAACAATGTTGACATACCTTACTTCTTTCAAATTGCATGTTTTGTAAAATAGAAATTACCCCATATTGTCAATGTGGGAGTAATAAAATTCCCTTGTATGTGACTGGTGAGAATGTAAACGATTCAACTTGTAGCCCCCAAAATTGGCAGTGTACATCAAAGGCCTTAAGACTGAGGATACTGTTATTTTTATAAATTCATTTTATAAAAGGCATCATAAGGAAATATCCATGAAATGATATCAAGATTGTTCTGGATTGGTATTTGTTTCAGTTCACTTCTGCCTACTACCTCAACATCTACCTTACTCTGCTCATGGCCAAGAGTTATTGAGAATGTTGTATTTTCCACTTACATTGCAAAGCACTTTCTTTTTTGTCTTTCTCTCCTCAGTGAGGCATCCCTAAGCCTGAGTCACACTCAACACAGCTTAAGTGGAAGGATGCATCTTTTTTCCAACATGCATACATTCACGAAATGACTAGATGAAATAATGATTTTTAATTAAAACTGAGTGATTGAGTGGTTTCATCAAGCTGCTGTTAGACTCAATTTCTGTCTTATTCAAAGTTAATAATCTTAACTACAAAGTTATCCTGCTATCTTGAGGTGTTGGTTAAATGTATTATGAGACACCTGAGTGATGAATGTTATGCAATCATTGAATAAACTATTATAACAGTGTATTAATTTATATAGGGTATTGTTTATTACTATAAAAAAACACCTGAACATAGTATAAAGATTTTTGCTTCGGTTTTGTGTTCATATGTATACACACATACATATAAATGTATAATCCAAAATAGTTACAGTGATTATCTCTATGTAGTAGCATGACTTTTCTGTTACTTTTCTCCTTATGATTTTTTTTTAATTCCTTATTTGTTCATTTTCAAGGTTTCTTACAATGGGTATTTTAAAAAGTAAAAACTAATTTTAAGAATGGCCATAATAGACACACACAGTAAATTATCTGTACATAGCCATTATATATAAACAACCCTTCAAAATCAATTAAAATCAAATACAATAATGGAAAATGAAAGGATCTACAGAAACAGAATAAGGCATAAATAATTCATTGGAAGTAACATCAACATGAAAGAAATGCAGGTTTCTCAGACAGATGTTTCACCTTTGTTAAGGATTTATGCATAATTCCTTGATGAGAACTGGCTAATCTAGCCACTGTGGGTGTGCTTCTCAGATCCCCTGCCTCACTTTTAATCTTAATATGTCCCTCTCCTTTAATTTCTGAACATGTTTCCTCCAAAGTACATGGTTTCAACTCTGCTTGGAGAGCTTCTCTAGAGCCACTGGATCGGCTTATGAGATATTTCTGGGAGTTTACGTCCCCCTTTCCAAATGCTTTTAGCCCATGATTGAGATGCTAGAGAGTCAATGTCCAGTAGTCCTGCCTTAGGCAGCGACAACTCTGCGGCATAATTTATGTGAGTGTTCCCCTGAATTTGAATTTGCGCTCTTGCCTGACTACTTTTCCCACCTTACATTGGCATCTCCTGAAAGTACTTTTAGCAAGTTCCTGGCACATTATGGCTCATGGTTCTTCATTTCAGACTTTGCATTTGAGGAACACATTCCTCAGGAGGTAAGTGTGTGACTGATTTAAAGGTAGGGTTGATGAGAGAGTTAGTGGTTGGGCAGAAGCTGATTCATAATAGTAACTCATAAGCTACCCTTCACCCAAATATTTACAGGGAGAGATAATCTGAGAGGTTCATTAGTATGAAGGTCATCCCAAGGATGGTGGTAAGTCATTCAAGAGTCTAAGGGTGGCTTAAGAGCAATAATTCAGTTTCTTTCTTTTAAAAAAAAAAAGTTCCTTATCAAAAAGGTGACCTATTTATAATGATATAAATGGATGAATGAATGGGAAAAAAGCAACATTGGATTCATGAATACCATGTGAGAGTTTGTTGTTAATATTTGGATGAAAGATAATAGCAAACTAAGGTAGCTTTGTTGATGTAGAAAAATGGATTCAAGAAATGCAAAGAAAGTTGATTTCATCAAAATCGATCACTGATAAGAGACAGTAGCACAGATGATTTTAGTGAGGGCTGACTTGCCATTTATAAATTGTGAGACCTTAAACAAGTTATTTGACTATTCAAAATCTCACTTTCTTTGTGAGTAAAATTCATAATAAGAGTTGACTTGTCTTAGACAGTTTAACCTGCCATAACGAAATACCATAGGGGCGCCTGGGTGGCTTAGTCAGTTAAGCGTCAGACTCTTGATTTCAGCTAAGGTCATGGTCTCAGGGTCTTGGGATTGAGCCCCGCATGGGCTCCATGCCCATGTGTAAGATTGTCTCTCTCCTTCTCCCTCTTCCCAGCCCCCACCCCCTTACACACACTTTCTCTCTCTGAAAGAAAGAAGGAAAGAAAGAAGGAAAAATACCATAAACTAGGCTTATAAAAAACAGAAGTTTATTTCTCACAATTCTGAAGGCTAGAGTCCAAGATCAAGGCAGAAGATTTGGTGTCTGGTGAGAGCCCACTTCCTGGTGCATGACTGACCATCTTTTCACTGTGTCCTCACATGCTGGAAGGATCAGGGAGCTTTCTGGTATCTCTTTTATAAGGGCACTGATCTCATTCATGAGGGTTCAGCCGTGAACCCAAATGCTTCACTTCCAAAAACAAACTCACTAGTGATTAGGTTTCAACATAGAGATTTTGGGAGGACAAAAACATTCAGTCTAAGGTATTCCCTGATCAGTTCTTTATGAAGATGAAATAAAATAAAATAAATAAAATAAAATAAAAAAGAATTTAGCACAGTGAGTGGCACATAATGAATGTTTAATAAGTATTAAAATATGATTAGATATATGGGATATGTAAGAGAGCAAATAAATAAAAAAGGTCCTAAGGATTCTTACTTAGACAAATGGATCAATAATTAATTATTAACAGAGCTAAATATTTACTCCCTCAAAAGTTTCAACATGTTGTTTTACAATCTCTGTCCTTCCTTTTTCCTTTGACCTCTGCTCTCCATATCTGATTAACATTTTACAAAACCTATTAAAGATTTGAATATCAGCCCAAAACAAGTGTATGTGGTTAGTCATGGGGGGGGCAAAAAAAAAGAAAAAGAAAAAAGAAAGATGCATAAAATAGAAAAAAACAAGAATATTGCAAAAATCAAAAGCCAATGAAATTTACTTTCCTATTGATATTCAAGAAAACATTTTCACATGAGGAAATAAATGGGCTGTTGACATTTTTGAGGTATGTATATCAGTGTATACCCATGGATTCTGATAAGCATAATTAATATACTTGAACAATCCACTTGTATTTTGCTTGGTGATAAAGACTAAAATACCTCAAAATTTAGTCATAAAATCAAGGCTAACAGAAGAATGTCATTCCATCTACACTAGTCTTTCTGACAAGTAATTGCTTTGTGTTGACCAAGCAACGTTTTTCTAACAGAGTTCTTGCTGCAGTGTCTGTCAAAGACCCATCAT